>NC_069721.1:4913595-6241095 GCF_027358585.1 Pangasianodon hypophthalmus | reverse complement strand
TCAAAGTAGTAGTAATCTATCTGTGCTGCTGAGCGTGCTCCAGAGACGCACACTTAAACACTAGCAAGGACGTGAGGGACTTTATGGGAGTTGATACGAAAGATTTGGAAGAGCACTTAACACAGAAGGCCGAGAGTGTTTTTAAACACGACCATAACCTTGGAGAATAGACGGAACAGTAAATATAATGGTGGCCAACTGACAAGTTTCCCTGCGTTTTTGCCCACTCATAATGACCCCTACAGCTTATAAGTAAAACGTGAATGAGTTCTAATCATTTATTTTATTTATTAAAAAAACATGCTTATAATTATGAATAACTTGTTATTTAAATATTTATGCAGTCATTTTTAATAAATACAAGCCATCAGATTGTAAGATTACCATGCAAATCCAATAAAAGAAGATGTCACATTTCTATTAAATTGGTTTATTATTTCTACACAGTAATGACAAAGAATAAACAATTACATGGCTAAACCTTCTGTCTAAAATGACATACCTACAAAATTCTATCACATCTAAATTCACTGCATTATGATTAGCCTAAACTGAATTACAAAATGCAAAATTGTTCATTCAATCTACCATAACTAGTGTAAAAAATGTGTCAGCCAGATGAACTTTTTTTTTTTTTTTTTTGTATAAAAGTTACAAACTGCTTAAGGCTACAGTAAAAATCTGTCACCGATTTACTGGCCAACCTTCTATGGCGTCAACGGTTAATCACTAAATTTGCGGTTTGTGTTTCTTTATTATACCTCTCAAATGTCCCACTAGCTTTTGTTCGCAGGGAGATAATACAAGAACAATTGCTTTTGTTAAGAAGAGGAGGGGTTAAAAAGAGTAAAACTGAAAAGTGCAGACTAGATGATGACAACAATGGTGAAGGACACAAAGGACTTCTAGAGAGGCGGTCATCTGGAAGCATCATTAGTCATCTAGAGAACGCACGTGAGTTCTGACAGCAAGCTCGTCTCCATCAGTCTGTCCCCCTGCACTTTCAGCAAAAACCTTCAAGCAATGCTTCAATTACTCAGATCGATGATGAGGTGCTCGTAGATCTGTGTCCTCCCTTTGAAACTGGAGGCAAGCAGGAGCTCATGGTTGTCAATGGATACCAGGGAGAAAGCCCTTGGTGCTTGGACGTTCAGCTCCTGGAAGTGCACAAAGCGGCCCTTCTTGGAGTCCCACTGGTAGACCTGCGTGAGCGAGTAGTCGCTGCCAAGGATGGCGTACTGCCAGCTTCCTACTGTCACAGGTTGGAAGACCATAGAGCCACGCGATGGCACACTCTGCACCTCGGTGAACATGGCACCATCCCACCGCATCACCTTCGAGTCGCCAATGAAGCGTGTCAGGCAGATATAAAGCTCACCCCTGGCTCTGAAGTGCTTGACAGCATATACATCCTCTGTCTCAGGGATGTCAGTGCGCCGCTCAAACCTCTTCTGGCTCCGGCTCCACTGATAGACAACGGGCCGTTGCGAGCTGCTCGACAGGATCAGGTGGGGTTTGCCTCCGATCTCCAGGTACTCCACGTCCGTGTCACGGTGCCACGGGTGTAGAGACTGGTGCGAGTAGAAGCCGTTGCCATTCCACTTGTACACGGTAGTGGAGCCTGCTTTGGAGCTGTCAGCAATTGCGAAGAACCACTCGCCGTCCAAGCGGAACGTCTCAACATCATTGGGCTTGCGGATCTTCAAGATATCAATGTCTTGGATCTTGATGAACTTGTGGGCTGATGTGTCCCGCTTGTAAATGTGTGAGCCCCCAAAAAGTTGTGCGACAATAATGAAAAGCTGGCCATCAATCACCATTGGCTTACAGACCACGGTGGAGGTGCCTGAGAAGAAACAGAAATAAAACCAATTAAATACAGCATCATGGTGTGGCATGATAAATAAAGCAGCATTCAGCACAGGTAAACATCTCTACTTTAGCTTTAGGTGATAATACGGTGTGTGGCTGTGAAATGGACTAGTCGACTTTAAGAATTTTGGTTACACTCAGACTTTCAATCTTCAATCTTCCAATGATCTCATTACTGAACACAACAAATCAAACATTCTGAATGTGTATATTAGCCGGCTCTCACTCTCTATACTGTCGTAAGGTCTGAACTCCATGTTGACATGGTCCCATTCCATGAAGCTACATGTTCCCGCAAAAGGCTGTGCAAACACCGCATACTGATCGTTCCCAACGGTGAAGGTTTCTACTGAAATAGACTCAAACTTCAAGGTCTTCTTGGAAACAAACTCTGCAACAGAAAGATGATTTTACTGCTGGACATTTCAGTTTTGAAACCGCAGTTGACTTTGACTTTGGAGATTTGTCTTGTTTTATGGGATCATAAAATTAATCAACAATCTTGTCAGAATTAACAGTATTATAAAGGATCATCGACTCACCTGCAGTTATACAGTCAAACGCCTGGGGCATCAGCTCATTGATCTTCTTCCCTTGATAAAGCGGCGGCCCGCTACAGTGTATCTGGTCCACTGTTGCATTGGTGTTGTGCATCCACTCAACTAGCCATTTCAGTTTACAGTCACAGATGAACATGTTTCCTCGAAGATCCCTGGTAGTACATATATTTCTAGTTAATATCATGCTTGATCTGGTTATTGTAAAGTTGATGTCATGAACATTAATTGGAGATATCATATTTGTGAAATGTGAAAACACATACACTTTTGTTAAGGCATCCATCCCCTTGAAAACATCTTTGGGTAATGTCTCAAGGTTATTATAGGCAAGACTCCTGATCATTAAAAAGACAAACATTAACATGTAAAGCTTTCACACCCACTATACAGAGTTAATCATTTGTTCTTCTATAATAAATTACACTCTGATATACTCACAGATGGAGCAGAGATTTCAAACCTCGAAAGGCCAAAGGTGACATGGACTCGATTTTATTGTTTTCAATAAACCTACAATCAAGTGTCACATTTAGTAACAGTTATTGTATTTATTTACTACATTAAAAAGTAATAAAGGGCAAAGCAACTCACAGGTACTCCAGATGTGGCAGGCCCTGAAATGCATCTTCATCAATAGAGTCAAAGGTGTTGGCTGTAAATAAGCTGTAAACCAAATGAACATTTTAGTGCCACACACACAGTTGCAATTGTTTTAATTTTCCCATGACACCATGGCATACCACAATACCTAATCTCTATCGTCTGCCTCTGTAGAGTATGATTACCACAAACAATACTTTAGTCTTACAGAAGTTGTTGGGGCATCAATAAATATGTCTCTCTATAATTTATCCTTTTAGAAATGGGACTTTTTTGGGGGGAGGGGGGGCTAGAAGATGTGGTTATGTTGAAAATAGTCACATGACTAAATAGTTGTCAAAGTAAACACATAAGTGCGTCAGATTTCACATAACCATGTGTGAGAAAGTGTAAGACCCATTTCTTTTCCCTGTATTGCTCCAGAGTTTGAAGTTTAAAACTACATAAGGCATGTTCTCATTCTCTCATACAGTCAGGTCCATTGGACAGTGACAAAATTTTCATAATTTTCAACTTCAGCTTTGAGGGGTTTGACAAAAATATTGCATTAACAGTTTAGGAATTACAGCCTCCATTTTCACAGTCTCAAAAGTGTACAGTTGACTGATATGCAGTTCGATGGCCAGGTATGGCCTGTTTCCTCATTATTTCATGACAAATTAAAGGTCTAGAGTTGATTCCAAGCGTTGAATTTGCACTTGGTAGCTGTTCATAGGAGCTCTCAATATGCGGTCCAAAGAGGTGTAAATGAAGGAGGCCATCATTAGGCTGAAAAAAACCCAGAGCTCTCTGAGAGACAGCAGAAACTTTAGGAGTGGTTACATTCTTAAAAAGAAGGAATGCACCGGTGAGCTCAGCTACACCAAAAGCCCTGGAAGACCATGGAAGGCAACTAAAGTGGATGAATGCAGAATTCTTTCCTTGTTGAAGAAAAACTCCTTCACAACATCTAGCCAAGTCAAGAGCATTCTGGAAGAGGTAGGTGTATCATTGTCAAAGTCTACAATCAAGAGACGCCTTCATGAATGTAAATACTAACCTTTTATCTCACCATGCAAGCCACTGTTAACACTCAAGAACAGAAAGACCAGATTCAACTTGCTAAAAACAACCTCTAAAAAAAGCCTTACCAGTTTTGATGCAAGAGTAACATGTACCAGAATAATAGGAAGGGAAGAGTAGAAGAAGGAAAGGAAGGGCTCATGATCCAAAGTATACCACATCATCTGTCAAACATGATAGAGGTAGTGTTATGGCATGGGCATGTATGGCTTCCAAATGGAACTGGGTCAGTGGTGTTTATTGATAATGTGACTGCTGATAAAAGTATCAGGGTGAATTCTGAAGTGTATAGGGCTATACTTTCTGTTCAGATTCAGTCAAATACTGGAAAACTGATAGGACAGCGCTTCACAGTACACATGGATAATAACCCAAAACGTACAGTGAAAGCAACCCAAGAGCTTGGAAATGATATGTTCTTAAATGGCCAAGTCAATCACCTGACTTCAACCCAATTGAGCTGCTTTTCACTTACTGAAGACAAAACTGAAGGCAGAAAAACCCACAAACAAGTAGCAACTGAAGGCAGCTACAGTACTGGGCAGGCAAAGCATCGCAAGGGAGGAAACTCAGCATCTGGTGATTTCCATGAGTTCCGGATGTCAGGCAGTCATTGACTGCAAAGGATTTGGATCCAAGCTGAAAATCTACACTTCAGGCACATCTTGATTGCTTCATTTCAAATCCATTGTGGTGGTGTACAGAGGCAAATTACAAAAATTATGTCACTGTCCAAGTACTTATGAACCTGACCGTATATGTCTCATCCTAAGACTGTTACTGTTAAAAAGTTGCCAGCTGTAGTTTTAAATTTGCCTGATCAGGTGATGTATGTTCAGTGTGTACCAAGAGATTTCAATTGCTTCCCTGATGCTTCTACTATAAAACTGTTTTCAAGTAAACAAGGAATATGTCTCAATGTTTTTCTGTGGTAAATACCAATATCACTATAAAGAATAGGTTTTAAAAAAAATCCTGAAATCTTTAAATTCCTTTAAATGGAAAGTTTTTCACCGTTGTCCCTGAGAACCAACCATTTCTGCCACCTCTTTCTGGATTGTATCCTGATATTATTTTAACCACAACACATTTAATATGAATATCAGCTCCTTACATTCAAATGGCAACTTTTAGTGCTCCATGTTACGTTTTATGAATAAGATGGCTGCTGCATCAAAAATCTTCACTCGCAGGTATTTCTTACTGACATTTGAAAACATCACCTATTGCTAGTACTTCTGGTTGTCAAATGTGACTTGGAGAGACATATGCACTTAGCATGTGGCTAAAATGTGTCTCAGACCACCTCCTGAAGTGGTTTGAACAAACAAATTTAAATCTGTTGCAAATGTGTCTTGAATTAATTTACTCGTTCATTTTTATTTGGATAATCTCTGGGTCTGGATATAATCCTGACACTCAAGGCACATGAAATGACCGAATGTAATAGGAGTTACAGACAAAGTAATAGTAATAGTAATAGGCTTTCTCTTCTGACTAGAATAGCCTGTGCAATTATGATTGCTGACATAATTTGTCAGGTTTTTCTAGAAATCAAATAAATAATCATTCATTTATGCAAGACCTATAGTCCTAGGTACTGAATAGGAAACTTTTTAACAACACTGACTGACTTCAAACCATAAAATTTAGAAGACAAGGCCAACAGAGCAGCTGCACTGCATAATTTATACACCACAACACACTGCAGTGTTGCCAGATTGGGCAGTGTTTCTTTACTAGAAGTATTTCAATCACAATTGGGCTAGAAGAAATGTCATCGGGCAGTGGAGCTTATAATTTAACAAAATTTAGAATGGGGAATGGTGGCACTGACTACTTTAAGCCACAATAAAGGGAAGTTTGTTATGGTCTATATGTTACGTGGGGATTTTCTATGCAAATGTGGTTCAGTCTATCCCTCATATAGATTAATATGGTTACAGGAACTCTATAGAAGTTATAAAAGGATAATAATAGTAAGGAACAACGAATTTTTAAAAAAATAAATAAATAAACCCTGGTAAAAAATCTAGCTTGGTCTGACCAAAACACAAATCGAGCTGGTCAAACTGGTAGGCCATTTTAAATGAGTTATTTCCAGCTTCATTATTACTTCATTATTGCCCCAACTGATCAATAAATGAAGAGATTTTCTAATTTCCTTACTGTTCTGTTATTTAAAAAATGTCTGTTGTGCTGCATTAGTAGCGGTAGTTCAGAAAATCAGCAAGACCAGCAAAGATGGTCTACTAGCTTGACAAGCTCGGCCTGTGTTTTGGCAGTGTGTAGTTGATTTTTAGCAGGGACAAACAGTTGATGGAAGTGGAACTTAATGGTTGATGCTAATAAACACTATATGGCCAAAGGTTTGTATACACCTGAGCATCACACCCATATGTGGGCCTTCTACAAACTGTTAACACAAAGTTGGAAGAACACAATTGTATGTATATTCTAGAAGGTCTTTGTCTGTATATGCTGTAGCATTACAATTTCCCTTCACTGGAACTAGGAGGCCCAAACCTGTTCCAGCATGACAATGCCCCTGTGCACAAAGCGAGCTCCATGAAGCCATGGTTTGACAAGGTTGAAGAGGAAGAACTCGAGTGTCCTGCACAGAACCCTGACCTCAGTCCCACTGAACACCTTTGGGATGAACTGGAACACCGACTGCACCGCAGACCTCCTCACCCAACATCAGTACCTGACCTCACTAATACTCTAGTGGCTGAATGAACACAAATCCATACAGTCACGCTCCAAAATCTAGTGGAAAGCCTTCCCAGAAGAGTGGAGGTTATTATAACTAAATCAGGAACGGGGTGTTCAAATGGATGTGATGGTCATGTGTCCACAAACCTCTGGCCATACGGCCAAGTTGGATAGCCTAAAGGTTAGTTTCTGGTTTGATTGTACTGTTCAATCTGGCAACCCTATTTAAGCCTTTTAAGTATTTAGATACGGAGCTTAATGGACTCCTTCATATTGCAGAGTCCTGGTGAAGGAACAGACAGTGCTTGTTTACAGACATTTGCATACCTAACATTGCGATCCAGCCCTCAGTAGCCTAATCAAGAACAGACACACAATAACACAAAGGGCATGCACTACAAAAATAAATAAATAAATAAATAAATAAATAAATGACATGTTTCAAAAAAAGAATGCAGCCACTGGGTTGCCATGGCGACGCCCAAGCCTGAGTGGTTACCCTATTAGACTAGTAGTAGTAGTAGTATTAACAACAGAAGTATAATAAACCCAGTTTTCAGCAGGGTTTGAGATTCAGCCTATCGCTGCTTGAAAAACAAAACAAAACAAAAAAACAATAGAAACCCTCATAGAATTTGTAATGGTTTTATTGGTTATTATGGGAATTCTATTGGTTTTAATGGAAACTCTAATGGTTCCTGTGGGTCTCTACTGGTAATTTGCTGCCTTTTATTGGTGGATTGTTATGTCTAATGGATACCATTAAGCACCAGTAATGGATTTAATGGTTAGCTGATGGTTTGTAATGGTATTTGCAGTGGAAAGCATCAGAATTTCTGTGATGGTTTCTATTGTTTTGTTTTTTTTTTCCCCAGCACGGATTGCACATGGATAACAGAGCTCACAGCAGCTGGAGAGACGGCGTGTGCAGGAAGCTTCCTGGGGCAATTTCAGTGAATCCAGACTTCACGAACGATCTGTTGGCGAGACACGGAAAGTGCATCAACTACTCCATTTTTTTCCTTTTATTTTTACGCACATGCCACTAGGAAAATCTTGTAAACAAAAACTTACAAGGAGACGACGTCTGGAGGGAAGGTGTGCGGAACAGTTCTGATGTTTTCACACAAGGCGTTATCTTTGGTGCATGTGCACCCCACAGGGCACCGGGGCTGCTTATTGCCCCTGCGGCTCTCCGCCGAGAGAAGGAGCGCGGCGGCGCAAAGCAGCGTCAAAGTGACCCGCAGCGTCCCGCCGCCGTGTCGCATCCTGTCCCGCTTCACTTCAGAGCCTGGGATACAGAGCTGCTCCTGACGAGATCACGGCTGCTGCTGCTGAGAGCTGGGAGCTGGGAGGATGCGATGCGCCTCGGTCGATGGATAACGCAAAAGATCTCAGAAAGGCATCCAAGCGCGTCGTCCCGAATATAAAGACGCGCACTGCATCCACATGCAATACTTCCCAGTTCAAAAGAAATACACTATCTAATGTAGTAAACAGCCTTGTGTAGAGACCATGCCACCCCTCCAAGGCGACACTGATAGCCTACAGTAAATAAAGATGTGTGCAGGGTCTCAGCCAATGGTCTTGGTGCTTTCTCTCGTTTTTCCCTGCGATTGCGCATGAGCGCATCCTGGGAATTAAGCTTATCAGAATATTCATGAGACAAAAACCACGCACCTGAGTCCCAAGCTGGGAGAAAAGGACACTCCTGGGCTTTGTAGCTTTATTACCCCGTGATTTATGTCAAACATTATACAAGAATTCAATAAGCCTATGGGGCTTACTGCTACAATTATGCTCATCTTGTTGTTGTTGTTGTACTACTAGTAGTAACAGCAGTAGCATTTAGACTTGTTACAATTAATTTTAGATGAAATGTCGTGTAAGCAACTGTAATGAACGATTTAATAATCATTTATGTTGACTGTATGCCATTATAAGCAATAATGAAATTATAATGATGCACTAATAATAGATGTAATGAAAAGCAGCCATGTGTTGACATTGATCACGTAAGTAAATACAAAATTTAAAAAAAAAACCTAGTCACAAAGTAAATACAAAACACACTTATAAAGCCCATATAAGCCCTGTTACTGGTATATGCAAAGAGGTTACTGAAGAATGGATATTGTACTCCAGCAAAAATGTGTCTAAAACAGACTGGTGGTTGTTATCTCAAATAAATATTACATGACAAAACATTATTATAAATGGTTCATAGGGCAGGGGCATGGTGGATTAGCATCTCCGGGGTTGGGGGTGCGAATCCTGCCTCCGCCCTGTGTGAGTTTGTGTGTTCTCCCTGTGCTTCGGGGGTTTTCTCTGGGTACTCCGGTTTCCTCCCCCAGTCCAAAGACATGCAATGTAGCCTGATTGGCATTTCCAAATTGTCCATAGTGTGCGTATGGGGTGGTCCAGGGTGTGTCCCGGGTTCCCTGGGATAGGCTCCAGGCTCCCCCGCAACATAAGCTGTATGGAAAATGGATGGTTTGTAGTGCAAAAGGGATTAAAATATGATTAAACTATTATTCTGATGAACTGATTAGAAAAGAATGTGTTTGCTCAATTATATTTATTTATCAGCTCAATGTCATTTGGTGAGGCTTGAATAACTGTGGCAGGTGTAGGTCTATAGATTATTATCCCAGAATAAATGTGACATTAAATATTACAATGTGTGTCATATGTCATCATAACAATGTTAACCTTGGGGAAAAATCCAGCATGGTCTGAGCAGCTACCAGCTCCCACAACACAGGCTTTACCAGCTTTACCAGCTGGTAAGTTATTTTCCACTGTCTTATTCATGAGATTTTCGAATGGCCTTACTGTTGTGTTATTTTCTAAAAAGTAACTTGTCTACAAGCGGTCATTCAGAAAGCTTTTCTGTAACACTTTCTACAAAGCCCATGCTCATAACACATTATAGCCCCATTTATAATTATTTATAAGCAAGTATTACTGTATATTTATAAAGATACATTCATGGAACCATAAGACTGACTAATTAATATTTATAAATCAGTCTATAATACATTATGAGCAAGGACATTGAAAAAGTAAGTGCATCACTTATAAGTAATTAGAACAATAATTTAAATGTAGCTATAACTGTTATTATAATGACATATAGGTCTTGATGTGTCTTTATAAATGTATTTATAGAACAGTAATACTTGCTTATAAATAATTATATATGGGGCTGTAATTGATTATGAGCTTCATAGAAAGTGTTACCATTTTTTTCCTTTCTAGCACGTGGTAAAGATGCTGTGCCAGTCTGATCAGGCCGGCCTGGGTTTCGGCAGCTGGTGGCTGGTCGGTGTAAAGCTGGGTTCTTCAGCAGGGACACAGGAACCTAAATATTTCTGTTCATTAGTCCATTTATGATGCAGTAAAAATTTGGCAGTTATGGTGAACTCTGTATGGCTGAGCCATTCTTTGTTCCATTCACAAGGGCATTCTTTTTTCATCTTTTCTCAAAAAGATTTAAAAACAGTCAAGTTTTTGTTTCAGTGTTTGACCCGCTGTCCCTCTCTGCAGTTCATTCATCTAGAACATTTGACAGAATAAGAGAGCAGTTGTTATGGTCTGACAGAAAAATGCATCCAGTCCTCCTCCTCCTTCTCCTCTCTGAATATTTTCATTTAGAGATGAAAACAAGGCTAGTCTCTGTGGCCATGAGACCTTTTCTTCCCATCAGCCTTTCCGTTTGTACATCAAACCGTGGATATGCTATTCATAATTATGGGCAGATTCATCATATTTATATGCTTGAGACACCAGTACTGTTTAAGGAAATACAGCACGTGCAAGAACCATTTATTCACTAATAACATAAGAAAAACATGGATGGAGAGCTTTCATTGTGATGAAAATTCGCTGAATTCTAAATCATCCTTTACCGGAAGTTGTTGGTGTGGGTGGCTTGTAGATTGAAGGTTGTGCGCTCTTTGTTTTCGGATAGGCTTTTTTTTTTTTTTTTTTTTTTTTTTTTTTTTTTTCCCGCATACGTCATCACTGCGCGCCTCGAACAAATCGCTACGGCTGGCGCGTAAACACAGATGTGAGGCATGGATCAGAGTGGTCTCAACCTCGTCAAGGTGCATATTAATAACTGTGTTAAAAGCAATAATGTTAGCAGAGCATTAAGGAACAACATCTGATATTAATATTGTATCAGAACGTTTTGTTGTAAATAGTTTTGTGTTTCTTAGTGGGGTTTTTTCTTGATGATTCCCATATTCCTATTTACTCTGTAGATGTATGTGTATTGCAAGTCTATTTAATCAGTCAAGTATGATAGCTAGCTAACAAATAGTGCATTGAAAGCAAATTTATACAAATGTACATCCATATTTAACCACTGACTGATGTTTATTGTGCATCCTCATATCAGGTTGTTGCATGGACACACTGAATGCATTGAAAAATGGCACACAGCAGACACACAACATTTCTGTCTTTACTGTGTCTCCTGTCTAATGCTACAAAACAGTAACTGAGTTTCTTCTGCCAACAGTCATCCATTCATTCATCTTCAGTAACCACTTTATCTTGGTCAGGCTGGCAGTGAATCCGGATTCCATCCTAGGAACACTCTGTGCAAGGCTGAGATACACCCTGGATGGGACGTCAATCCACACACACCATGCACACAGTCAACCACACATAAGGGCAATTTTGAATAGGTGTTCCACATACTGGCATGTTTTTGGGAGGTGGAAGGAAACACACATGAACACATGACAGTAGCCCAAGCTCAGGATCAGATCCTGACCCTGGAGCTGTAAAGTGACAACGCTACCCGGTACACCATCGTATCGTACCACTCCTCCTACCAACAGTCTCGTATGTTATTCAGTCTGCACAGCAGAACTGAGTTTTAGGGAAGTGAAATGTACATTGTTGTTATTTGTGAGTCATATGTTTAGTCAATAATCTTCATTCCATTATATTATTAATGACTCAGAGGGAGTGGGAATTGATTGCCCTTCAGCTTTAGGCAGATACTGTGTGTACTGTGTGTCTCGGATGATCGGGATCAGATGTACGGCACTTTGCTGAAGTGGAGCTTCTAGGAGCTGACATTCACTTCCTGTAAAGATGACAAAGCATTTTAGCTCTTTGGCATCATCTGTAACCTCTTGACTCCTTCTGCTGATGATAAATGAAAGATGACATGACAGTTCTTCTACTCCCAATACTTTGCAAATCCAGGGAGGATTCATGGCTCTAGTACAGGAAACAGAAATCTTGTAGCACTGCATTTCCACAGTTATCATGTGTTTAAATGGTATTGCTATGTAGGTGCATGGAGGCGGTGGTTATGACTCGGATTTCAGTGATGATGAGGGTGGAGGAGCCTCATCACAACATGGAGGGAAGAGGTGAGGTCTTTTTGTTCTATTTGTATGTTGGACAGTAATGTTTTTAAACATACTCATATTATTTTTCACATATTTACATATACATATTTACATTTATAATAATAAGCCAAAATATGTAAAAGATTCTAAACTGACACTTTTTTTACACTGTTTTCTTTTAGTCCACAAAGATGTCCAAAATGAGTCTTTATCTACAGCTTTTACTGAGCTTTTTATCTAAGTTACAATGACTTTTCTCAGGTGTGTAGATGGAGACTGGTCAAGAGAGAACAAGAAACAAATACAAATAAGTTTCCTGACCTCCAGCAATGGTCATAATGACATCATAACTATATATTCTTGAATCAACCAATAAAGACATGTGTGCATAAGGGTTAATACAGTCATTACTGACTGATTATCATTTTTCCGTGAAGATTAAGTCCAGACACAGGGTTGTAATGAGGTGTAATTTCACCTCCTTAACAGGGCACGAGAAGATGAGCTGCTGCAGAAGCCATTCCAGAGAGGGAAACACACCAAGGTCGCTCACAGAAAAGTGGCTACGGATGAATGGGACAGGTACTGGAGACATAATACAAGGTGTAAAGTGTTGGTCTATAGCTGTGTACTAATGTCGTTTTATGTTGCGCTACAGGGAGGAGGCCAGAAATCGGCGCCACCATCTCATATCAATGAATGCTGTATCCTTTCAGCGAACACTGCTGGCTTTCCATAGAATAATTTTGCAGTTTATAACCAAATATGTCATGACTGACACTTATTATCTTGTTTATCATACTAAACAGTTGGTGTTCAGTACTTCATTAATCAACCACACAACTCTATGTTATCTAAACTGAAGATTCTCACTTTATATACTTGTTAATGCAGTTTGATTTGATTACTTTTTCTCTTTTGCATCCTCATTGGTTGTTCTTACAGGACAATGGTCCTGATCACAGATCAGTGTTCAGAGTCTATGATGAATTATAAATGTAACCCAATATAGTGCTATAGTTCAAATTCAAATTTTATTTGTCACATGCATAACCATACACAGTACGACTTGCAGTGAAATGCTTTATACCACTGTTCTGACATAAAAAATAAGAAAATATAGAAAAATATAAAATATATACATAAAAAATATATGAAGGGATTAATATATATATGTGTGTGTGTATATATACACACATAATATATGTATATGTGTATGTGTGTGTGTATATGTGTGTATATGTGTGTAGTTATCACGTACAATGTTTCCTTGATGCTGTCTTAAAGTTTGACAGGCATAAGAAGTTTGTCAGCGACTACATACTGTACTATGGAGGAAAGCTGGAGGACTTCAAAAGATCCACGTGAGTATGAGACATTTCTCTCCATCCTTCTGAAGTGGGACTGTAAAGATGGACGGATTCAAATCAGTACACCGGTGTCAATATTTATCATACCATTGCGCTGATTCAGAATGGGGTATAATGAATAAATCTGGGCATGTCTGTAACACAAGCATGTCTCTTTATTACTAATGTGCTATTATTTTAAAACATTACACCAAATGTAAATGAATATGCTCTCTACCCAGTGTCTGTCAGTTTCAAAAACGGATTCATGATCTCCGTGTATGTTTGTCATTGTAAAGGGGACGTGTCCTGTCTGCTTGTCTGTCTCAATGGAAGAGGCGTGGCGTCACATTGCTCAGAGTTAACCTCTAGTTTACTATAGGGTTGAAAGATATGACAATATAATCTTGATACTGTGGTAAATTATGTCACAATATGCTTTTCTGACATATCGTGGGTATCTCAACTTTATGTTATAATGATATATTTTTTTTATAATTACAAACACACTGGAAGCAGCTAATTTCATCAACCTATTAATTTAGTTAGTATGTATAGTATTTATTTTATTTTTTTCCCAATTTTCACTGTTAAATAATTTCTTTTTGTAGACCCAAAATAAAAGTATCATCAATCTCAGTTTTTTTAAAGCTAGTCTACTGTTTCGCTGGACGTTCCTTAGCAAACCTATATATCGTGTGACATATTTGTATCACAGAAATGCCTTTGAGAATCCTCATATGATAATTTTGTCATATCACCCACCCTTATTTAAATGTATTTTTTTAATCATATATTGAGTAATACGCATCTGTGATCTTGTGCAACTCATTCATTTTGATGTGAGTTTAGCCTGTCAAACCTGAATGTGCTCTGTGTGCAGGGCAAAAGACAAGACAGATCTGGACGTGGTGAAAGAAAATCACCGCTTCCTCTGGAGAGACGAGGATGAGGAAGATATGACGTGGTAAACTTTCATCTACAACGTTCAAGTTCAAAATTGCCTACTTTGGTCACACACATTAACAGATTTGCGCTTTTCAGGGAGAAAGAGCTCGCAAAGAAGTACTATGACAAGCTCTTCAAGGAGTACTGTATTGCTGACCTCAGCAGATACAAAGAAAACAAGGTACGTCTCTTTCGGTCACTGATGCACTGTCTGACCCTCCATTTCAGGAGAAGCTGATGGTAATTTTTATGTTTCCACTCTGTAGTTTGGATTCAGATGGCGCATTGAAAATGAAGTAATATCCGGAAAAGGTGAGTATATTTTGTATTCCTACTTATAACACACTTATGTTAAAATGCTGCTACCATTCAAAGCTGGCCAGGACAGCCTATCCAGTGCAGTTCTGTAATTTTACCCCGTTCCAGTTCAAGATGTGTGCCATTAATTCTGTTATGTATTAAATCACTGGTATGTTACTTTAAACAGAAACCTGTATAAGGCTAGGAATTCCCTCATGCATATGCATAAATAATAAAAACTGTCCTGTTAAATATTAAACTTAATTGATGTTATGTATACAATATTAATAGGAACGTGTACACCCCTGCTTATTCATGCAATTATCCAATCAGCCAATCATTTGGCAGCTGCAACATGTCAAAAGCTTCTGTTTATGTTCACACAAAAACATCAGAATGGGAGGAAAATACGATTCATTGATTTTAACCGTGACATGGTTGTTGGTGCCGGAGATGCTGGTTTGAGTATTTCAGAAACTCCTGGGATTTTCACACACAACAGTATCTAGAGTTTACACAGAATGGTGCATAAAACAATGATGAGAGAGGTCAGAGGAGAACAACTACATTGGTCTGAGCTTAAAGGAAGGCTACGGAAACTCATTTAACCACTCTTTACAAACATGGAGAGCAGAAAAGCAGAAAAATGAGCTACAGCTGCAGAAGAACACATTGAGTTATAGTCTTTTCGGTCAAGAACGGGAATCTAGGGCTAGAGTTGTCACTGGCTCACCAAAACTGGACAGTTTAAAATTGTAACAAGGCCAAGTGATGTTTGAACCTGCACTCACTGTAGCCTCAGACTGGTTTAAGTCACTAAGATCTCATTTTTTTCACAATCTGATGTTTGATGTGAACATTAACTGAAGCTTGGTCTCTCTCACTCGTTTGCCTCGCGCCTCCGGGATTGGATGTTTGAAATCCGCCTCAGCGCTGAGTGCGCAGAGTTTGCATGTTCTCCCTGTTCTTTGGGGGTTTCCTCCAGGTACTCCAGTTTCCTCACAAAGACATGCGCTGTAGGCTGATTGGCATTTCCAAATTGTCCATAATGTGTGAATGGGTGTGTGGGAATGTGAGTGTGTGTGCTTTTGTGCCCTGAGATGGGTTGGCACTCCATCCAGGGTGTCCTTGTGCCTGAGTTCCCTGGGATAGGCTCCAGGTTCCCTCACGACCCTGTGTAGGATAAGCCGTACAGAGAATGGATGATCTGCACATGAACATTTTTATTAGTTAACTACAACTAAACATTTAGCTGTTTACAGAGGTTATGGGATGTGTTGCCTCATCCACAGAGTGAACCATGTTATTATCATAAGCACTGATTCCTCCACCCCCAGTTATAATTTTTGGATCTGGAAAGACATGCTTTTCTTTTGGTATGTCAGCTTGTGAATCTTGCTACACTCATTGTCCAGGACTAATAAATAGTGCCACTAGATGGAGATAGAGATTCAGACTTCATGCTGTGCCCAAGCAGGTACAATAAATCACAAAAGACTTTTATTAATCACAGCCACCTGCCTTTTGCAGAAAGGTTGCACTGCTTATATCATTTTTGTAATTCTATAGCCATTCTACTGAAGCATCCTAACTTAAAAAAAAATATTACTTTTTTAAAATAGAAAGTGTAGCCATTACCTAGTATACTGAGGCTGTGAGTTAACCTTCTTTAGATCTATTTCATGATCACATAGTGGGCCTGCATAACTTGTGGCAACTGTTGTATTTTAAAATGATTTAGACACAGACAAATGAATCGGATTAGACCACTGTGGCCACAGCAACCTAAGCATGGAGATGATTGATAGAATGATGCATGAGTGAATAGACTTTTTTGTTCACTTCAGGAGGCTATGATCTCATGGCCTCAGTATATTATGACATGAATAATTGGAGAGACCATAAAAGCATTTTTTCTTAAAACAGTCCTGGTGCTGTGGCTGAATCTGAAATGCTCCATACACCCTGTATAGTGTTCTATACATGACTCAAAATAGTTTTACATCCTTTATAATGTGGAAACATTTTGGATTAACCATAGCTTAGATTTACGGTGTTCAGTTTGTGTGTAACAGCTGTGTGTGTCTCATCGGTTGCTAGGTAACAGATAGGACAATTGATTGACTATTAGTTTGGATTTCCAAACGTGAGGTAAGATGCTGTAATATAAGATATTATAAGTTGTTCCGGTCCTGGGTTTTGGGTGCGGACCAGATGATTGATAGGTGTAATAGGCCTGTTTAAGTGAATTTATATAGCTTTATACACTATATGGCCAGAAGTATGTGGACACCTGAACATCACACTTATATGTGATGTTCCCCAAACTGTTGCTGCAAAGTGGAAGCACAGAGTCGTCTAGAAGGTCTTTGTATGCTGTAGAATTAAGATATAACTATGATCTAAGAGGCCCAAACCTGTTCCAGCATGACAATGCCCTTGTGCACAAAGCAAGGTCAATGAAAACATGGTTTGCCAAGGACGGAGTGGAAGAACCTGAGCCCAGACTTCAACCCCACTGAACACCTTTAGGATGAACTGGAACAAGGACTGCACCCCAGACTTCCTCACCTTGAAATAAAATGTTCAGTTGCAAAAATATTTAAAGTCAAGGATATCCAAGTGTTATGTGCAATAAATGCAGAATCAAAATAACTGACATCAGCAAAGTAACCTCAGTAACTTTATAACACACCCAGAAATGTTGGTTACTTTACTTAGCAAGTATACTTTTAATAAATGCAAGCACCCTGTACCATGTATGATGTGCTTTCCCTAGAAATAATATTGCAAACGCCTACAGCTAACTATCTGATTATTAAATTCATGACTAAAGTCTTAGATTTGACTCAAATGTTACTTGACATGATCCCGGTGCTGACAGAGAGCCACTTTGTTGGGCTTTTGAGCAAGACCATTCACTTCAACTATCATTTCTTCTACTGCTCTGATAAATGCTTGGCTGTCTGAATTTTGGCATTCTTGTAACATGCCATTTTTAGACTGTCGTTTTAGCTTACAGTGTTCCTGTATGAATAACAGAAATAGTGTGTGGTGCCCATTTATGTTGTTGTTGTTGTTGTTGTTGTTGTTGTTGTGTGTGTGTGTGTGTGGCATTTACCCAGGGCCTATGTCCAAGACCATCTGTTGTTAACCCAGGACAAGCTGGAGGAGTGATGTGGCATTAAAAACCTCCCCCACCCAAAGCACACACATACACACATCCCAAAACCAAAAACACACTTTCAAGCACAAGCAGCCACTATGGAATAAAACTGCAGATGTAGGTTGTCCAGGTGACCATGAATACGTTTGTTATATTGTGGACCACTGAAGCAGAGGATAAGGGAGGCTTACCATAATGTGTTTTTACTTTTTCCTCAAGATGCTTTTTGTCAGAGCCTTAACAGCTTGACCGCAGCTCACGTGAGCTTAAGCGAAGGGGAACCAAGTCACAAATACGTCACTGCACAGATGAGATAATCCGTGTGACATGAGGATTTGCAGTCAGCTAAGTCACTCTCGCTACCTGAAAATCATTCAGCAGTGACTAAAGGTCAGCTAGTGGAAGTCAATATGAAGACCTTGCCAAATAAATGGAGCCTATCTGTTTTCCACGTGGTCAGTTGGCGTGGGATCGAAGGTTAGCAAAATGTCAACAGTATGCAGGCTAAGATAAATACCCCTCTTGGATCATTTTTAAAGATGTCAGTCTGTAATCATCCACTCTCCAAGCTGACGTACTTCAGATCTATTCCAGACCCCCTGGCTCCATTTGTGTCATTTTAGCTTGTCTGAGCGTGCCTCTGGTTCTCACAGGTATCTTGAACCGAATTCTTCAGATCCATACTCCTGATGAGTGCAAAATGTGCAAGAGTCACTACAATACATCAGAGTGGACTTTGCCTAAAGTCGTCTGTTTGCCATGTGAAGGGTACATGAAGGTGAAGTGACCTTTAAAGCTGACCAAGACGGCTGGGAAACCCCAGCAGTGGTGTTCTCCCTTATGACGCACTTTGCCCAGCAGCAATCCAGAGGATCCCCTATTAAGCCTTGTGCAGCTAAATCCAGCCTGCTGCAGCCTTGGGGTAAAAGGTCAAGTGAAGGGTGAAGGGAGTGTTCTCTGTCTCTCTCTGTGGGGCTAACATTAACCTACACCAGGGGTATTCAACTAAAATTTGTAAAGGTCCAGTTACATAAAATTCCTTACTTACAAAGGTCCAACGAAGCAGCTAACATGACCGAATGGTCATTTACCTTTTAATGCCGAACCATTAGTAAATAGTTTATGGCTATAAATGAGGCAACATGAAGTCATTATATGGTGTTTCCGAGTGGCGCTCATCATTATCTTCAATTTTTGCCTTTTCTAACAAGCCTAGCTTTTTTATTTCCCAAAATAAAAACAAATTAGTCCTTTAAACAGCCGAGACTCTGACCAGAGTAAAGAAAGAACTTACTATGGCCAGGTTTTTTCAAAACATTGGGCCTCATTTATCAATCTTTTAGTGAAGTTGTGTGTAAATGTTTGCGTAAGACAGACCGAACTAAAAGTTCCCGCCGGATTTACAAAAGTTTTGGAAAGACTGATTTTGTTTTTACTCATGTACGTATGTTGATCACCTGCAACATGCAAAGTGTGTTCCAGACACAGCTCATTTGCATTTAGTGACGCCCACAAAACTCCATAAAAGTGCACAGACAGCTGGGAGCATGAAATGAACGATCAGGGTAAAGGCTGAATGACAGAACTGGAAGTTTTTTGACTTGCTTCTATGCCAATAAAATTATTTAATAATTAAGTAATAATAATAAGCAAGCGGTAAATCCTCCATCGTCTGAGTCATTTGTTTATGACTTACAGCTCTGCACATAAAGACCGGCCCGTCCTCTGTTTATACGGCGGCATTTCATTTGTCATAATCAAATGATTCATTTTATTTATTTTAATTTATGGGTTTGTGTTGTCTTGCTTTCTTTATTTTTTTATTGAGGCCCATTGTTTGTTCGTGCTATAGTATTTTTTTCAGTGCTTGAATCGGTCTGATGAAATACTTTGCAATGTCTGCATCCGAAATGCAGTTCGGCAATTTGGCGACCCCTGCCCTACTCCACCATATATGATATTGCGTCTCTCCTTAATGATGAGCTCTCAAGTAGCTGCCAGCTTCATTTAGGATGCATTTTAAATAATAAATTATTACCTGCAACAAAACTGAAACAGGTGTCAAATCAAAAAAAAAAAAAAAAAGGTAAACAACAAAAAAGGGTATAGTGTGAGCTGAGTTCCAGTTAAAATGTGGAAAAAAAGAACGTTATCATTTTTCACTTATACGTATTTCAGAGTTACTAAATGTGGAGCAAAAAAGGTGTTTTAGATCATCTTGTATAGAACTTTTACATTCAGAAAAAACAGGTATTCTCTATTAAATATGCCAGATCTTCTGTTTTATTTGTGATACCAGTATTTATTTGACATTTTAATTACCTTCCATTATTTGATTATCATCTATTTATATGAATTATACATTTTTTGTTTTATTTATTTTATGTTTTTTTGTTTTTAACTATATTTAATATTATTTAAACCACTTTGCCATCTTACCTTCAAAGTTTTAAAACACTACATAAGTAAAATTATTATTATTATTATTATTATTATTATTATTATGTTGTTGTTGTTGTTGTGCATATTCATATGTCATGGTATGTATGCTGATGCATTGCAGGCCAGTTTCTGTGTGGGAATAAGCGCTGTGAGAAGAAGGAGGGCTTGAAGAGCTGGGAAGTGAATTTTGCTTATGTGGAACAGGGCGAGAAGAGGAACGCTCTGGTGAAACTGCGTAAGGCAGCAACCCCCACTGCTTTTAATCTTCCTCTGTGCCATTCTCCTCAGCGGGCCCCATAGTGGATCTAAGCTCATTACATTAGGCTTAAAAAAACAAAACAAAAATCATCCGTGTCTGATACATTACCTGCATACAGAGCAACACTTTTTTAGAAATCTTTCTGCAGGCAGTGCATATGGTAATAAAACAGAGATAGAGCTATAATACACTCAAAGAAAAAAGGTTAAATCTTCAGCTTGTCTCTCTGCTTCTAGATCAATGGGTTTCCTCTTAGACAGAGTTCCAAGTTGAACCTCTTTTGGGGTGTCCAAGCTTATCCACGTAGGGTTGACATGGCAGTAGGTTTTCACTCCAACCAGTCAGCGGTCAGGTGTAGCCCTTTACGGATAAGATTGGACACCCCGCCCATTACGAATCGAAGAACCCTTAACAATACAAAGAACCCTTGAGGGTTTTTA
Source organism: Pangasianodon hypophthalmus (assembly GCF_027358585.1). Classification (NCBI taxonomy): domain Eukaryota; kingdom Metazoa; phylum Chordata; class Actinopteri; order Siluriformes; family Pangasiidae; genus Pangasianodon; species Pangasianodon hypophthalmus. The sequence continues at coordinate 6,220,007 of NC_069721.1, read as the reverse complement.
ATAGTATGCATTGTGTTTAGATTTAAGATCTAGGCTAGTATTCGTATCATATTTGAAATATTTTTTACATGGTGCCTTAATTAATCCCACTTAATTTTCTGAGAGAAACTCTGTACACTGCTGTGCTCTTGTTCTGTACCTTCAAGCTTTGTTAATTTATTTATTTTATTATTTGTTAAGATTTTGGCTCCTGTGTCCTTCTGATTTTTCTTCTGTAGGTCTCTGTCCAGAATGTTCCTTCAAACTGAACTACCATCACAAGTAAAGAGATCTTGATTATATTTTCTTAAACTGCTCCGCAAAATACCTATGTGACCTTTAAATAGCGATCAAAATTGCTCACAAGGCTAATTTTGATTGATTAAATTAGTTAGCATGATTAGATCTCTCTGTTTGGTTGCAACGTAATGTTCTATCTAATTTCTGTTTCAGGAGGAAAGAGGTCAAGGTTAAGAAGAAACACAGACCAAAAGAGAATAGTGATGAGCCACAGGCCATGAAGTCCAAGCACAAGTCCAAACACAAACGCAAAGAGAAGCACAGTCACAAAAAGAGGCGAAAAGGCAACACTTGTTTTTATTTACACTTCCTTTTTATCAGAGGTTTACATGTGCCATCGACCTCTGAGTCACTGAACGTTCTTGTTTTCTGTCACACTTAGGTAATGCTTAGGTAATGCTTGGGGCCTTGTTACATTATCTCTGAGACCCACAGAATGAAATGCCTCAAGGGCAGATCCCATATAGGCAGATTCATACATGAACTGCAGTGTAGTTCAGTGCATGCTTTAAAAGACTTCTGTAAAAAACACTAACAAGAAAGCATTCCTGTACCTGTCTGTGCTTGAAGTGTGACATCTCACCTTAGAGATATAGCTTGTTGATGCATATTGCTGAACATTCCTTTTGCATTCAAATACTTTAGTAGTAAAATGTCATTTATTAGAATGATATTTAGTTACTAATGATCTATCATTAATGTATGGCTTATGTCAAGCAGTTGTGCAGTAGTACATGGTGTAACACACTTTATTTTCCTGTCTACAGATCACTCTTCCTCAAGTTCTGAGGATTCCCGTGACTCGGAGAAAGGTTTGTATTCCTTCTGTTCTACTTGTTACTAATTGCAAACATCGCTGCAGGTCTTTAGCTAATTCATGCACTTAGTAAACACATCTGGCACTCAGTCTATCATTTTTCAATTACAAAGCTGTATTGGGATGGGTCTGAATCTGGCCACTGTGCATGAAATCAAAACTTGTCTTATTGTCAGACATGGAAAGTGAAGAAGAGGATGAAGGCCCATCAGAGTCGGAGTACTGGAAAGGTCCAGCCCCTGCTCTGGAGGAGAAATCACGGTGAGCTGTCTTACTAAGACATACAATCAGTTCCAGTGACCGTATTTACATAAAATCTTGCAGGCCAGGGTTAGGGTTAGGGTTAGGGTTAAGTAAGACTAACCCTAACCCTAACCCTAACCTCACTAAATGCTCCAAGTGTTTCTTCTTAAAACCTATCCACAAAACTATTGAGAAAACCTTTGATTAAGGAATTCCTAAGATAGAAGGTGGGGTTGACCATACTGTAACAGATGATGCTGTGTTTTGTGAGCGAATATCAGCAGTGTTTCTGTATATATGTGTGTAACACAGTGTATTAATGACCAATACTATAGCCTAAAGTGAGGGTCGCTGGAGGACTAGTGGTAGACTAGGCACAAGACAGTGCACTCCCAGTGCCAGTCCCAAGCCTGGATAAATTGGGGAAGGTTGTGTCAGGAAGGGCATCCGACGTAAAAACTGTGCCAAATCAAATATGCGGACCAACGATACGCTGTGGCGACCCCTATCGGGAGCAGCCGAAAGAACAACTATTGCCTAAAGTGAACATCTAAAAGAAGACATCAGTGGTCCATAAAATTTTTACATCCAGCAGTCCCTTAAACCGAAGTAATTGGCTCTTTATTTAAAGCATGTTATAATATGCTGTCTATTTATTGGTGCCATAGACTTACAGATTTAAGGTCCAAGTTAACATAACTTCTAGGCTTATATGTTTTGAGTTGCTGAGGTTTAGATTAAACCCATTCAATTTATGTAACCAGTCAAACAGTCTAATGAGTATAAGACTATAATAACAAATTTAATAGCTTTGATAATGGTGAGTAGTGATTTCCACCACTGTACCAAAATCACAGACCCGCTGGATACATTCCTTTACCCCACTTTGAGAACCACTGTGTTGAATGACTTGTAGATGATATTGCTGTCAAAAAAATGATAGTTCATTTATGCTGCACAGCTGCCTCTTCTCATGTGGCCAAATAGAGAAGGTGTCAGAACTGATCTCCACTGACTCCATGTGACCACTGATCTCCAATGATATTGCATTACTTTTCTTAGTAGGTGAGGTGACTTCATCCCTCACCGCTTAACAATCACTGCAATACCCACACTGTCAAGATTAATCCACATTATATTTGATCTTAGTGACATAGGAGTCCTCTCGGACTGTGTTTTTACAGGCTTACAAGCTACTTTTCCCACTGAATTTAAGAATTACTCTTAAAATTAATTTAAAAAATGAAATAAAATTAGTCTTTAGATTTTTTTTTTAAATACAGCCCCAGATTTATTGACACCTTTGAATGCAGGAGAATAATGATCCCAAAAATCAAAATCAATACAGAGATGATACCAGAAATACAAAATCACTGTTTGGCAATGGCCATCTAACCCCAAAATTCACAATGGACGCGTCACATAAGCCATTGTCTATTCAATCCACACAACAAAGTTTTTTATTTAAAAAATTTTTTTTTTTTAAACATATTTCTGGCATGACAGTGTGCTTCAATTTTATTATGAAAACAAATACCAAAAATGTACAACTGTGTCAGTGAAACATTGGGAATAAGGACAACTGAAGTAGCACAGCTGTGCTGAAGACATAGCTCAGTTAAATCATGAGATCAGAGAGTGGGACAGTGAATAAACAGTGTATGCATTTTTTGCATTTATTTGCCGTGCAACTACAGGCTGCAACGTAATAACGTGCTTGTAAATCTTTGTAGATTATGATTGTAAATAAATTTCATAGCATATAGAAAGCGTGATGTTTTGAATGGCAGTTTCCATTTTAGAAACGCATCTGGTGTGAATTTGCCGCAAGTGTCTGAATTTGACCCCTTCAGAAACTCTGTGACAGTCCACTTGTGCCTAACCTAAGAATATAAATGAGCTGGAAGTGTTCTGCATGGAGATCCACTACAAGTGTCTCCAACATAATTAGACATTGCAGGAAGAGTCTCTGTGCTGTTATTCTATCAAGGGAAGGCTTCTGCGAATATGAATTGTGGGGTGCTAATAATTTAGAAGCCACTATTTTGCTTAAAAACTACACTAGTTGAGAAAGCCTTCTATATATATAGATATTGTGTTGGAATAACATCGAAGTATTTCCATATGTTTATTCTTAGAACATCATTCATTGCATGTGCTATTTATTGTTATGTATTTATTTTTGGTCATTTTCATTAACGGTTCTTGTAATTCTTGAGTTTTATGTATGCATGTAGGAAGCTTCTCCTGAATACTTGGCCATAAATACTGAATAGCAACTCATGAGTGATTTGTTTCTCTTTTCCAGGGAAGAGGAGTTTGATGAATACTTTGAGGGCATGTTTCTGTGAGCCGGGGACTCGCCCGAACATTCAGAAGATCATTCCCGTAATGTTTATGTACAGAGTGAATAAAATGCTCACTGCTTTGTTTGACAGCCACTGTTCTCATGTAGTTTAAACAGTTTAAGTTTACAATGTTCAAGGAACATGTCCATTAATGTAAACTGATGTAAGCAGCTGTGCATGGTTCTACTTCAAGGTTCTCCATCATAGAGGGAATGTCAGATGTCAGACTGCACAGCTGGGGAGTGAAATAGTGTTGTCTGTTGCCAGAGATTTAATAACTCTGTGTTAAACAATTATGTGTCCTGTATGATAAATATGCGACTAATATCATATGTTGAATGTTCTGAGTTTTATTTTATTTTAATAATTGGTAGCAGGCTGTTGAAACATAGTAAAAGGATGAATTTGGGCCATCTATTATACAAGAATGCAGTATATCAAATACTTCTCTTACAGGCTGAACAGTGAAGAACATTGTGTTTCCATAGGCCATAACCCTGACTTGTGCTCACGCACACATGAAAGTGAATATTCTGCCTACTTTATAAGCAGAATGTCTAGACACCAAACAAAGTACATTTAAAGCTCTTTGCACTATAATGATTTGTGATTTGAACAGCAAGTCTGACCTTTAGGGTAAGAAAGTTCCAGGGTTTGAGTGAAACAAGCTGCTACTAGTCTCGGCCACCAGCCACCTGAGCCTCTTTACTGTGAGATGATCCAGCTTTACTAGATAATCCCTGAGACGATAGAGATGTCTTGGTACCTCCCTAGTCCTCCCAGTTCTCCATGTGTCCTCTAAAGAACCTGACAAAAATACCTAAGTGTATGTTTGAAAAGACCAGTAGAAAGAGTGTCATAAGTGCCAGAGAGTGGCTTTTAAGGACACTGGAGATCTTTGAACCATAAATTCACTTGTTTATTGACAGTATGTTTATTGGATTAAAGGTCTATATTGATTTACCATCTAGTTGTTGTTGTGTACATTGCATAGGTACAGGGTGTTCCTGATTTATGGGCAACAATGAGATTAAATAAAATCTGTTTTCAGACCTAGCAAGGTGGGAGCAAAGCACTACTGTACTACTGTAGGTGTTTGAACAAATCTTGGCCCTATATATTTGACCTGGCTTACACTTGTATGACACAGGTATAGCTCCTGTGATCTGTTTTATATAAGCAGAAACTTCAAGATTAAACTTGAATGAACTCAAGCTTCCCTTCAAGCCATAAATGTCATTACAACATTTCAGTTCTGTCAGTACTTGCTTGAACCTTCACAGGTTTTTAATTTCCATTTTCAGAATATCTATCTTAATAAGATAGATCATAAATCATGTATGTGTAATGTGCAAGACCACTTAGCTCTGTCAGTGTAGATGTGCTTTAATTAGAGCCAACAGAATATTGAAATCATTCATCTCAATGATGAATCTCAATGTATTATTAATCACTTATTAATTAAGAACTATCAGGCCATCTGCATCCAGACATTAAAGAGGTATCAATTATCGAAAACCTGTGCATCTAACTGAAGTAAACCTCAAAATGTTTGACAAACATCAGTCAGGCTCTGGCCTTGAAACTTTACATCAAGTCATTCTAAATAATTTTTAAAAATGTATCAGGCAAAAATAAATAAATAAATAATAATAATAATAATAATAATAATGATAATAATAATACAACTTGGCTCTTGGTTGTTACTTTCTCCAACACTGTTTCTCTCTTTAAATAAATAAATAAATGTATTTTTTATATAAATATATATTTAATATATAAATATGATCGACTCACTAATCAAGTATTATTGACAACATTTTTTTTATTCGAGCTCTTAAATAATTCCATGCGTTATAATTTAGCTGCTATACTGCAGCCTTTGCAATAGTTACTGGAAGAACTGAAATCTGTCCATTTTAGTTAAAAACTAGTGACACATGAAAGAAACAGAAAAACAATCACCAGACTGTACATTATATTCAAGTTTTGCTGGTGTTCTGTGTTGACACCCCTTCGACATCAGAAACTGTTTTCAGAATAAGCTCTTTCATCTGTAATAGATTTGGAGTTTGGGGTTTATAGTTTGTTTTTTTTTTGTTTTTTTTTGTCAGAATTAAAGAAAGGGAAAAACAACCAAAAATGGTGAATCCTGAGGTCCAAAAAGACCTTCCACCTGCTGTCACGTGTAATTGGTTGGTCAGGCTCTTTGTCCAATGGTTCTTTTTAAAATATGGTGCATGTTTTAGACTTCCCTCCTTCAGTAACTTCTGGTACTGTGAAAGACAGAGAGGAAAAATAGGGTAAAAGGAATTGAATGCTCTTACCATCACATGGAAGCACCTTGATTAACAGTATTTTTATGGCTGTTTGAAATGGGTTAATGTTGCAAAGTTCATTGCATCTAAGTGAAGCATGTTTATCAGGATTTTTCAGTGGTTTTAAATAGACCTTTTTTGTCCTCCTGTTTCTTCTTTTCATTCTCAATGGCATCTAGTTTGGCTTGATATGCATCAGCCAGCTCTTTCCAATGGGCTCTGTTGTTGTTCAGACCATCAAACATGGGAGTGATCTCCTTATGGAATCTTGCAAATTCCTGTATGAGCAAAAGAGTTCAGGTGTGCTTATAAGCTTGCCTATCAAAACCTTCTCAAAGGGGGACTTTACTAGGAGCTAGAGCTTTTTAAAAGTAGGTAGGTACTTTAAATTCACTTTTACAAGTACTAAGAGATGCTGCTGAACTCAGCCTGACCAAATGACCACTGAGCATCTCACAAACAAAAATGGGAAAATTCACCTTGTACACGAATGAGCAGACAAAATCAATGAAGCCACACTGCATCTTGGGCAGCTCATCTGCCTTCTTCCTGTCCATCATGGGCTAAGGAAGGATTTCCCAACAAAAATTTATCAGCTTCTGGACAAAACCTAGATCAACTATCCTAACTGAACTTTCAGGTTTTAATATACTTTACATAAATGGTAAAAATGACATGAGACAAAACATTCCAATTACTCACAATAGGTTCTTGTTCAAGTACAGTCCTCTCTAGGTCTCCCTGCTCCCAGAATTCAGCAGCCACCATCAGAGCCACCTTCAGCAGAAAGAAAAACACTTTAGAAAGTTGCTTGACAGGTCAAGTAGACCACTGGTTTGTAAATTGTCAGTGACATGCCTTGCTTTGGACCTCCCATGGTTTTGTGATAGCAGACAGGTCACAGCCTGTCATCATCATTGCCCTGTATTCAGCCAGAAAGAACAAAATTATTGCCATGTGTCAAAAATAATACCAAGTAATTTACAGTTTGATAATAATTAACAAATACACAATATTTCTAACTTCCGCCATTAACACAAAAGAAATGTTATTTACATGATGATTTCTTTCCTAACGGGATTGTTGGCAACAAAGTTAATGGCTTCCTTTTCATCTGGCATTGGTTCTGTGGCATCAACAATCTTCTGGAACATTGTTCTTTTTCTGTGAGATATAGAAGCATCAGAGCATTCAGACTAACCAGTTAATTTTTTTAAGATGGATTGATGCAAGTCAGAGGAGCAAGACCTACTTGAAGTACAAAGCCAGATCAGTGGCAATGATGCAGACATCATGTAAATGCTGTACTGTTTCAAACTGGCGTTTCTGCAGACTCTGAAAAATATTTAGGTTCTGCAGACCAAAGAAAAAAAACAATGAGATGGATCATACCTACATACACTATATGGCCAAAAGTATAGGGACACATGACCATCACACCCATATGTATTTTTTTCCCCCAAACTGTTGCCACAAAGTTGGAAGCACACAATTGTATAGGATGCCTTTGTACGCTGTAGCATTACAGTTTCTCTTCACTGGAACTATGGGGCCCAAACCTGTTCCAGCATGACAGTTCCCCTGTGCATAATGTGAGGTCCATGAAGACATGATGTGCCAAGGTTGGAGTGGAAGAACCTGAGTGTCCTGCACAGAGCCTAGACCTCAACCCCACTGAACTCCTTTGGGATGAATAGGAACACCGACTGTGTCCCAGGCCTTCTTGCCTGACATCAGTGCCTGACCTCACTAATGCTCTTGTGGCTGAATGGGCAATTCCCCACAGCCACAATCTAAAATAGTAGAAAGCTTTCCCAAAAGAATGGTTATTGTTACAGCAAAGAGGGGATTAAATCTGGAATGGTATCTTCAACAAGCACATATGGGTGTGATGGTCAGGTGTCCACAAACTTTTGCCCATATAGTGTACAAAATCTCTACATAAGCTTTACATATCTGAATTACATTGTATGTTTCCAAACCTCTTCTGCCATAAGAGTCTTGCTGTATTCAAGATGGTGTCTCTCCAGAATAGAGGACCCATGAAGTTTGGCCAAAGGTGAAGCACTCCTGCAATGGAAATGGAATGATTATGAGTGAATCTGCAACAAAAACAGGTGACGTTTGTGATTAAAAGAACTGTCAATTTCATACTTTGTCTGATAGAGATTGTTGGTACCCCTGTGGTCAATATCATGGCAAAAAGCAGCCGCCACCATCGCAAAGGCATCAAGGTCTGAGTAGTATTTTCTCAGCTTTCCAGTCTGTTTGGAGAGGATAAGTAACAAGAGACTATATGACAGAGTCAGTGGTGGTAAAATATTTGGTAAAGAAAAGATGAACAAATAAAACTTGTTTATTTGATAGATACATCAGGGTGACAATGTCCAACGATCATTTGTGTACACATTTGCTTGTCTTGCTCAGGTGATCTGTACTCATTGTGAACCCTCTTGTGAACTTGCACCCACTGGGAAGGCCACATGTTTGAAGAGATCAAGGTGAACCCTGGCCTGATATTGCAGACGTGTCTATTACGTTCTGAGGGCTAGGTGACTGATGCAGAATGACACGACTGCTCTCTCTTTTTAGATCCATTGATTGTTCAAATTTCTGTTGAATAATTTTCAAATGCCAATGACACACCTCAGTAATAACTAAATAGTGTCCACTATGCCAGAATACACTCAGAGGCCACTTTATTAGGAACACCTGTACACCTGGTCATTGAATATTTCAGACACTGCTAATCTTCACACACAACAGACTCCAGAGTTACACAGAATGGTGCGAAAAACAAAAATATCCAGTTAGTGGCATTTCTGTGAGTGAAAATGCCTTGTTAAAGAGAGAGGTCCTAGGAGGAAGGACTGGCAGGAAGAGTACAGTAGCTCAAATAAACCACTCTTTACAACCATGGTGAGCAGAAAAGCATCTCAGAACGGACAACACGTCAGACCTCCAGGCTGATGGGCTACAAAGCAGAGGACCTCCTGAAGTTCCACTACTGTCAGCCAGTGAAAGTGGACAGTTGAAGATCAGAAAAAAAAGTTACATGGTCTGATGAAATCTTGATTTCATCTGTGACGTGTAGATTTAAGTGTCAGAATTTGAGTATCAACAGCAAGAATCCAATGGACTCAACTTGCTTTGTATATCAGCCTGGTGGTGATATAATGGTGTGGAGAATGTTTTCTTGGACCCACTGGGCCACTACCAGTCAACTTCTTTGAATGCCAGTGCCCTTCCGAGTATTGTTGCTGTCTACGTGCATTCTTTTAGAGTCACAGTTTACCCATTATATAATGGCTACTTCCAGAGTGATAATGCACCATGTCACAAAGCACAAGTCATCTGAAACTGGTTCCATGAACTTGACAGTGAGTTCAGTGCACTTCAGTGGCCTCCCCAGTCACCAGATCTGAATCCATTAGAGCATATTTTGGATGTGGTTGAACAGGAGATTGGCAGCATCAATGTTTAGCTGACAAATCTGCAGCAATTATTTGATTCAATCATGTCAACATGGCCAGAATCTCAAAGGAATGTTTCCAATACCTTGTGGAATCCATGCCATGAGGAATTGGGTTGTTCTGAGAGCAAAGGGGGTTCCTACTCAATATTAATAATACCTTTGGTAGCTAATGGGGAGATTTGAGGATGTATTAAACATAAGTACCATTACAGTACTGTCTCTCAGGTGTTAAATTATGGGTCCCAGAAAAGATACCCCTTAACACTGAAACTGAATAAAGATTACTCACCTGCAGTAAACAGAACATGGTCTGACCCACGTTGAAGCCATGCCTCCAGTTATGGTAAGTAATGTCTCTGTAACCCTTCCTGACTGTGTACATCCATCTGGTTAGAACCTGAGATAAGTTTTGGGAAATACACTAAGTCACTAGGAGATGCAAGCTAGAACTTCTGAATTAACAAAAATGAAAAGAAGGTTATTCTAAGGACTCACTAATTTTATATCAAAATTCAAAATTCTAACTAGTATAGAGTGTTCAGCAGTATAATTTTACCTAGAAATATAGTAAAACAACAAATAATCACATGTAATTACCAGCACTTATAATTCACTTACGATCTTTGAATTTATTAACTGATCATTATAGAGTATACAGTATGTACTATATCACTGCTGTTTTAAATGACAGTTGCAATAATATTACACTTATAATATAATATAATATAATATAATATAATATAATATAATATAATATAATATAATTATAGCCTATTCACACAGTAGAATGCAATTTGACATTTGTTTAAGTGGTAAAATTGTGCATTATCTGGAAATCCAAATTACATGAAAATGTGTCTGACCTCTGGAGGAACTTTGAACTTCTCCACCACACCAAGTTCAAAGAAGCAGCGGATACCACACTTGATAAGGTCGACTTCAGACAGAGGAAAGTCACTGAAGTGGAACTCCAACAGGTCAACATCCTTCGCTTCAGGTATGTTTGCCCTCTGTATAAGAGCATGTGCGATAACGTAAGCCCACCATCAGACATAATGCAAACTTCCTTATTTCCATGCAGATGAGAAACTGTTGATTGTGTAATTAATTGTGTAAAGACCGAAAAAGGCTTACCAAGAGTTTGTACATTTCTTTTTGATCACACTCCTCTGGTTCTTTGTTGAACTTCTCCCTTGTGTTCTGCAAGACATGAACAAAGCATGCAAGATGGTTGAAATATTGACCCTGACCTGTACTGAAAATAAAAGTGTACACTCATAATGTAGTGGGCTCACCAGGATTTCCTGGACCTCATTCAGAGTTGCTCTTGTCTGATACATAACCATCTCTTGAGCAATCTCTTTCTTCCACTCCATTCTGTTCAGCTTATCATAAGTGTCACAGTTGAGCACAGACCATCCCAGGAATTGTGTAAGGGCCTGTGTGAGAAGAAGCTTGTAAGATGAAAACTCAACCACAGCCCTTTATCCACCAATGTCTGAAACATTAAATGAATTGAACAGTAATGGTATTGTCTGTCTCACCTCAGTGATCTGCTCATCTTGCTCATCAAATGGCTTGCCATCTTTTCGGTTGAAGAAAGTGGCAATGCCTACAATTTCCTCTTTTTTGTTGACAATCGGAAGAGACAAGACGTTCTTGATGACAAAGCCTGTGTCATCCGCTGCTGTTTTCTGAGGTCAAAATAAACAGACAGAGACTGAAGAAAAATGGACAAGTGCAATTTAGTGGCAAATCTCATATGCATACCTTTCTGTGTAAATTACACAGTGATCTGGCTTGATGTTAATGTGGCAATTTTCAGATGATCAATTTCAGACTTAGGACAAAACACTATGCATTGTCCAATGTGTTTTTGTCCAAATTCAAAATGATATATTTAATATTTTATAGTTAATAATAATAGTTTTGGGTCACGATGAGCCACCAGAACAACTTCAGTGGATCTTGTCATAGATTCTCAAGTGTCTGTAACTGTACTGGAAGGATGTACACCCTATTCCCTTGATCGGTGTTTTGGTGCACCAGGGTCCAATCCTGACCTTGGGTTACTGTCTGTGTAGATTTTCTCCCGTGTCCATGTAGGAAGAACATGGAAGGTGGATTGGACACACTAAATTGCCTTAGGTGTGAAATGTGTTTGTTCTCAGTGTTTCTGCCTCATGACCAGTGTGGCTCCGGATCTACTATGACCCTGGCCGGTATAAGTGGTTAGTGAAAATGAATGAATGAATAAATTATGGAGGTGGAGAGCACAGTTTAATATCATGCCTGTCCAAAATCCCCTTTATGTATTAAATTGGGTAATTCTCATTATCATCAAACCATTCAGTGAGCTCTGTGGATGAGGGTGGAGTCCTGGAAGAGACCACTCCCATCAGGATAGAAATGTTTCATCGTAGGATAAAGGTGATCCATGGGAATAACTTTGGATTGATTTACAGTGAGCCTTGCCTCTAGGGGGACAAGTGGACCTAAACCCATGCCAGCAAAAATAAATAAATGCCCCCAGAGCATAACAGAGTTAAGTTTTTCTTTTAATTTGTCACCCATCTGTATATGTCCTTGTATTGACACTCCAGTCATCCCTGTTATAGTTGTCACAATGAATCGCCGCTAATAGCGTGATTACAATATAGCATATTCTATTACAGTATAACAGCTGATTCTGTGATACTGTGGGGGAAGGGGACTGTTCTGTGCACCGTACCTGAAATGTGAAGTATTCATCCGCAGCAACATTCATCATGTTACAAATCTGCAAACAGCAGACAAGTCATATTTTTTTTCACAGCACAACACAAATTCACTTTACACTATATACAGTACCAAAGGCTAACAGTGAATCTGATATTTAGAGCTGCAGACTCTCAACTATAGACCATATGGTTACTTAACCTTTTAAAGATGCTTAGTAAGTATTATGTGCAAGATGTGCATGAGGGTATTATTTTATAGGAAAAGAACTTACAAAGCCATTTTCAGCTACATAGGTGGGGAGTCCACTAACAAGGGCCCAGTGATCTGCAGGCGGTCCCCTGCCAAGAAATTAAAATGCAAGCACAGTACAGCTTAGCATGCAATTCCTTGTAGCCGAACATGTGCAATGTACAGTGGACACAGTGGTTCGGGTAAAATACAAACAGTACTTACGGTATGACTTTGATTTCTTCCTTAGCTTCTAAAAGATAATCAATGATTTTGTAGAAGTTGATTTCCTGTGAAGCATACAAAGAGACATATCAGTCATACTGACTGCCTGAGTCCACATGTAACTGTTTTAAATAGAATAAAATGGTAGTGAAACGACACATACCCTGCCATCAGGTGTCTTGGGCCCCTTGTACGGTTCCACGTCTCCGAGTTTAATCGGCCACTCATCATAGAATTCCTAAACCAGAACAACACAATGATTGGGTAACAGGAATACATGAAGAATGGGTTAGTGCTGAAAAGGTCCTTATGATGAGTGAGTGACGTGTGTCTGCTATATGTGAATGACGTGTGACATACCTTCTCTTTGGTCATATCCAGTAGCCCCACAGAGTACCTCTCACACTGCAGGTAGGTCCTCACAGTGTACAAAACTTTGTGAAACTGTCTCTCAATGTCCGTCAATTCTTCAAATACTTTGCTGGCAGACCAGAGAAGAACCTGCAGTACCAGGGAGAGAAGAACACCCATATGGCCTTGTCACTGGCTTTAAACATCATTGCAGAATTACAGAATGTTCTTGTCCATTGACGAGTTACCTGACTTCTTCTGGATTCCACATTCCACATATAATTGGTGTAATGCTGAAGGGCGATGGCTGAGGCAAAATTTAGGTACTTGTTGAAGAGCTTTGAAGAGAGCAAAATGTATGTTTTAATAGCTTGTTGGTTGGTGGCAACTGAAAGCAACTCAAAATCAAAAGATAAATGCACATTGCAGCATTCCTGAAGACATTTGGTACTTAAGCATGCTGCTAAATGGTGCAACTGCAGTGATATGACAAGAAAAGCTTAACAGTACTAAATACATTTCTGTGGCAGCCTGCCTGGAATTTGTAAGCAACTTTCTAGTTCTTGGTGTGTTAATAAAAGGACTATTGTGTGGTGATGAGGTCACTTCCCATGTGAAATGTATATGACTATTTAGAACAAGGAAGCTGTAGTTCACCTAAATCTCCACCATTAATATAATTGTTGTCACATCAATGTGATCTTTGAGTTGCATGTAATATATACTGATGTATTGTTACAGTGTGTATTACTCCTGTCGCAAGTTAGCCTACGCTTTTGCAGATTGACCTGCTGCTTTATGGCAGTAGTGTGACTGTAGCACTCTAGTGTTTAGCTGTGTGTCCCTCAGTTCTTCCTCCAGGCTATGTCTTGCACATGTTTCTGCTCAGTTGGTGTTTTGGTGTCTTCTAGCACTTGTATCACTGTTGGGCTCTAAAAGCTAGATGCTAGATGGATTATTATTCTGCATTATTTTGGATAACAGTATATGCCAAATGAATAAACATGAATGTAATGTAAATGTTTTATAATATGCAATTTTCACTGTTTGCAGTTCAGTGTCCAAGCGATTTACACTCACATTTTCATCTACTTTGGAGAATTCTGTCCCTCCGACTTTGTTTATTGCCATGATGATTCCCAGCAGATCCTTTCCACTCAGAATGGGAGCAGCCAGCATGTTTTTGGTGGTGTAGCCTGTCTGGTTGTCTACAAAGTCACTGAACCGGGGGTTCTTGTTAAAAGAGAAGAGAGATTCAGATGAACATTTACTGAACATAACTGATGGCTTAATGATCATCAGATAACTCAGTTATGTCTTGTCTAAATAAAAAAAAACTGTAGTAAATGAACAAGTAAATGAATGGAGCAATGAGTAATGAGAGAAAATGAATCTTTATCTTCATGATAATTGCTGATTTTTTCATTCTGATTTGTTGCATGCAAACTACTTTGGTAAAATATAGGTTGGTGGTAATTATAGAAATGAACAGAACCTGTAGGTACACATAAATGTCATCAACAAATGAGACATCTATTGAAGACCACAATCAAAATTGTAGATCTAATGACTTATGGGGGAAAAAACTACAATTTTAATATGCCTCATTTATGTATCCAACATCATATTCACATAACTATGACTGAATAAGATTGCAGCCTGAATAAGAATTTCTACTTATGCCTGTTAAGATCTAGTGGCTATATATGTCCACTTGTTGGCTGTAGCTCAAATGGTGTTTAATCTAATTGGCTTTGGTCATTTAACATTAAAAATAGTTTGTAAATGTTCTAACATTATGTAATGGTATAAAAGAGGGTGTAATATATTCTGTAGCAAATAATCATTCTCTAAAACAAATTATATCTTCATACTTAACATACTTCTCTAAAACGTTTATATCTTCATAAATAACATTTTCCTAAAAGAAAATCCATTTAATAAATATGAAGAAAAACTTCATATCAGTATGACACTATTTCCAAGGAAAGCAAGTATCTTCTAATTTTATTCTGAAACTCAAAATCTCAATTTTGTATACATGGCACAGTTCAAGAGAGGAAAGTAATTGCCGTGCAGGATACTTACTATTGCTTGTAATGACTGAAAAACAAAAGTGACTAATCCATGTATGTTTAAGGGTTTGGCTTTATTTGAATACTTCTGTGTAGCAGGACCTTTAACAGTACAAATAGCCACTGAAGCTGATTTAAAAAGTTTTCACATAAAATTGCTTGTATTCTTATTTACAAAATAAAGGCATAATGTAACACTAATAACATTTTTGGATTGAGATAGGAGTTTTTTTTTTTTCTTCAGTTTTTTATGCTACAACACAAATGGTATGTCCCATTGTTTGTCCAATTACAATTGTATTTTTGCAATTAAAAAACATTTGTTATACACATTAAACTTTACAGTTAACAAAAAGAACACAGGGCCAACACAGCGATTTTTTTTAACTTTTGATATCATGTGCTCACCTGCTTCACGTCAGGTATGTTAACTCCCTTTTTGTTTGTGGCTATTTGCCCAACTATGCCGATGTCAGTGGGGAACACAATTTCAGAAAACGGGTTGACCAAATTGCTCTCATATTTGGAGGTAGGCGTAACATCAAAAAGACATGTGGCAAGCTCTGGGATTCCATTCCTAGCTCGAGATATAAAGTAGCTGCATCGATCTGCATTCACTAGCATACATATCCTCTGGAGGACCTTGTGCATGCTCTCCTCCATGACTGATTCGCTCTGTAACTCCCTGACCAGATCAAATATGATGGCAGCCTCCTGGATCTGGGAAACATCTTTGTAGGAGGATGGATCTTTGATCTCGAGCTTCTCCGTAAAAGCAGCAGTGATGGCTTCAGCCCGCACCTTCTTATCAAAATACTCTTTTGCAAACTGTGGGTTATTCTCCAAGTATTTTTCCACACTGTCCTTGTCTGCCATCTTGTATCAGGTATGTAATCGCAAGGATGTCCTTATAGGAGATGCATCACCTGCAGAAAGCTAAAAGGAGAAGAGGAACAATATTGCTTGCTTTATTGGACCTCTCCTTCACCCAATTGCATCCTACACTGTAGTGCTGCATAAAGCACAAAAGGCTCCTGGTGTCCTCCGTCAAGCTGGAAGACTACAGTGGCTTACAGGCTGAAGGGATCAAAGCAACTGCTAATTAAAGTGACGTCATGACATTAAACCTCCTAAGCTTTCTTAACCTGCAAATCCCCACACTGATCATTTTACGTTCTACAATCCAATCAGCGGCAAGTGTTGTTTTGTGCCGTAAATGTCATGATGTGATATGTTATACATCAACCATTTCTCTGAAACGATGCTTAAATATTATTAATCTATATACTTAAACCAGGGTAATGAACCTGCATTCTGGTCCTCCGATTCTTCGGGTATGTTCATAACATACCTGAACTGAGCAATCAAGAACACTGAATGCCTTTGAAAGTTCTTTATCCATCCAGTTAATCCCAGCTAAGTCTAGCAGCCTTGAAATGATACTATTAGACACTAGTACATAAAACTATAAATCACTATGAATCTGTTGTTCATTAAAGAAGAAACGTTTATAGTTTTGATAAGCATCATTAATTGAAGCAAAATTTGCATTACTGTCCTCAAGAAACAATAAAGTCACTGTACTGTTTTGGCTTTAGCAGAGCAATGAGAAGTGACATTCAAAAAAGTGTGCTATAATTAGCTATGTTGCACCGTCTGCAAGGCAGTGCCAAGGATCTATTTCCAACAATGGGATTAAGACTGACTCGTTATGCTGCTCAATGTAAAAGAGGGGACGAACTTTTCTTCTGTCTTGAGGGGGAGGAAGAGGATGGACCAGAGTCAGACAGAAGAAGGCTTTGCAACTTTGGTACTTGGCACAGAAAATCCAGGATTAAGTAAGAGGTGATTACTAGGATGTCCTCTCTTGAAGAGCTGATTGGTTACACATTGAAGTTTACAGGCTGGAGCCACCAAAAATGGTCTAGCAAATAAAACAGTGTGGAAGAAATTTTGATTGATGTATAAAAAAAATTCAAGCTGCCATACAGTAAATTGAATGTCAATATTGTGATATTAAGGTTTTTGACGGCTGAACATAGACAATAGCTAATCTAGCACCAATTTATATATTTATTTATTTTTTGACACAAAAGCACACATGTATATGATAAACCAAGATAAAACGACAATACCCTCTGATCAGCTGGAACTTTTGGTAGAATCACCTTTGCATCCTGAAGTCAATGTCTTTTGCTGCTGTAGCATCCAAATATCTCCTCTGGGAAGTCTGTCCATCCATCCATCATTACTTTGGAGGATTAAGGTATCCTATTCACACTAGATCCAAAGCAATAAAAATGCTAGTACAGTAAATAGCCTTGGAGCTTTGGAATCTACAGGTGATTTCTACAACAACTGCCAAAACATGTACAAAGCTCCTGCCTCAAGTACTTGCTTCTATAACATTGCTGAAGTCATCCAAGGGTTCATCCCCATGGGGGGGAAATAACTGCCCAGGACTGATGAGGCTGAGAATGGGACAAATGAACAAATGAACAAAATGAAGAAAATTTTTCATTCAGCTTTTGTCTTACAAAAAACTGCTTTTGTCAAACTTCTATCAATCTGTGTTTCTAATGAAGCAATGGGGCTAATTTGAAAATATTAATTTAGTATAGGGACAATTTATTCAAATTCAAATTTTATTTGTCTCACACACACAGCCATACACAGTATGACGTGCAGTGAAATGCTTTTTACGACTGTCCGTGACATAAAATAGAATTTACATAGAGTTACAAAATGGGAAAGTATTAAAAGAAAATGTATAAAAATATAAAGTGAGGATTTATAGATGGGTGGCAGCGACAGTCTGATAAAGTGCAGACATGTGCAGCTGTTTTGTGCAGTATAATGCTGAGTAACATTAAGCTGAGGTAGTTGTATGAAATTGCATGTATTAAGGAATGTAGGTGGTGTTTTGCGAGCTAAAAATTTTAATAATATTACAAATATTTTAGAAAGTACAGTTTATGATGGTGGTGCAGCGGATAGCATTGCTGCCTCAGCTCCAGGTTGATCCTGAGCTTGGGTTACCTCTGTAATGTGTACTGTAGAGTAACATGTTCTCCTCGTGTCCAGGTGGGTTTCCTCTGGGTTCTCTGGTTCACTCCCACCTTGAATGAGTGTGTGACGCTGTGCAATGGACTGGGATCCTATCCAGGGTGCATTCCTGTCTCTTGCCCAGTGTTCCCAGGCTCCGGATCCCTACGACCATGAATGCTTACTGAAGATGAATGAATGATTACATTTATCTGTTTACATTCATATTGGTACACTATAATGAAAGGTGTGAGTGGTCTTTTTTCATTAGTACTTTTAGCAAGATGTAAGGCATGCAAGGATCTCTGCTAAAAGCAACATATTTTCCCCAATAAGACTGTGTAAGTCATGTGTATCATTTATTAATTAAGATAAGTCCTTAAATGCATCATGGAAGGAGAGAAAAATATGTTTAAAATGTGGTAAACATGAGCATTGAAACAGGCAGCACAAGTCAGAACATGCAGCCAGTGTTTTTTTTCCGCAGCAAATGCAAAAACCCACAGCACTGTTCTGAGACTGCTCGTGAGTATATATGCTGGAACACAGACATGAGAAATCTGAGTGAGTCCAGTACACTTTCAAAGTCTGTGAGACTCTTGTATGTGGAGGTACGTGTGGGGATGTTTGTGGGGGTGGGTGGATGAATGGTAAGTGAAATAAAGAGCTGAAAACAGCAGAAGCCTGTTGTCCATTCATTGCTTTTCACTTTTCTAGGAGTTTTATCTCTGAAACAGTTTGGCATCACTGAAAGTTTTGTAAATATCAGAGAAGCAACGGTTAATACGAAGTGTTGTTTTCCAGATGTTTTATTACCTTTAATGTTTTGTAACACAGTTATGCAAGTTCTCTGGGGAGGGACAAAATGGTCAAATCAAGTTTTATTGGATATATGAGACTCTTGCAGTTATGTAAAAAATACTGTCCAATGAACAGAATGCTTGGAGAGAGGGTTTTCAGTCTCTGAGTGGGATTGCGAAATTGTCTGCAGAGAGTCTGCCCTATATAAGCTCAGTCTGTAACAGTGTTGCACTGATACTCGTCCAATACTTCTGATAAGGTATGGTCTAGTCTAAATATCCTTAGGAAAACATCTGGAAAACATCTGCTAGGCTATTACTTTTCTGTTTAAACAAATCAGAAAGAATGTTTGTAGGACATCTGTGGTCTTTGTATAGTCTATTAGTTTAATTGGGTCCTTCTAAAAATTGATGTCGCTCTAACTTTCATGCTGTTTTGCAGATCCTACAGACAGCAACATGCTGAAGCTTACTATTGCTCTTTGTGTCCTGGCCATAGGCTGGGCACAGGACTGTCAAGTAAGCAACATCCCAGTAAAAGAAAACTTTGACAAGTACAGGGTAAGTAACATTTCAGTTATTTTTTTTTTTATCTATTCATTCTTCATGTGTACTTTTGAAAGAGTTTTCTGTTACAGCTTTGCTGTTCAGTTGTCACAATTCACTGTGCATGTTGTAGTTCCAAGGAACATGGTACGCCGTAGCCAAGAAAGACCCATCAGGACTTTTCCTTCTGGATAATGTTGTTGCCACATACAAAGTGGATGACGAAGGCATAATGTCAGCCAGTGCTTATGGCAGAGTCATCATTCTGAAGTTAGTTCAATACATTTTCCAAAGTTTCAAATTTCATTAATCACAATTTGTAAATGAAATTCTCCCTTTCTTTTTTCACATTTCAGTAACTGGGAGACATGTGCCAACATGTTTGCTTCTTTTGATGAAACCCCAGACCCTGCCAAGTTCAAGCTGAAATACTGGGGTGCAGCTGCATATCTCCAGAGTGGATGTAAGTGAAACTAACGCTGTTCACTTTGGAAAAAAATTTCCTATCCAAACAAATGTATTATTTAATAGACATTTAAAAGGATGTCTGGTCATAGGACTTTTCTCACCTAGACGTGTTACAATGCTGTTAAATACTTTTCAGCATATTGCAATAAAGACTGTCTTTATTTATATATAAAAAAAATAAATAAAAAAAAAACATTTATAAAAACATGCATGAATGTTCATATGAAAGCTCACACCACTGCAAAATGAAATTTTGTACTTTAACCCTATTCTTGGCTCAAGGTTGAACTCTTGTCTGGTTTCTGACTGTCACCAGATGATGACCACTGGGTCATTGATACCGATTATGACAACTACGCCGTGCACTACTCCTGCAGAGAGCTGGACACAGACGGCACCTGCTTGGACGGCTACTCCTTTATCTTCTCCCGCCATCCAAGCGGTTTGAGGCCTGAGGACCAAATGATTGTGACACAGAAGAAGCAAGAGATCTGTCTTCTTGGTAAATACAGGCGGGTTGCTCACAACGGTAAGTGCCAGTTTGTGAATATCATGGCCATGGCTTTATAAATAAAATGTACTCCAGTAACCTAACACGCCACCTAACTGATATGATGCTAATCTACTGGAATATTATGCATTTTTCTCCATTCTGTAGGTTTCTGTGATGTCTGATTTCATCCGGCTCAAGGATTGCCAATTGCCTTTTTTTTCTTTTCCATGTCAGTACAAGTGTAAATAAAAATCAAATATTAATCAGAATATAATTCATTATCCACAATAGAACCATAGCATTGAAATGAGTGTATAATGTCTCTTCTACCATGGTTGTTATATTATGTAACCTGAATGTTTTTTAAATAAAATGTTCATATTGGGTTTGACTGGGTCTTATTGCTTATGTAATCAACATGCAGCACTTAAGAGTATGGACAACGTTGCATGAAAGGGTTAATAGTGCGTCCAATCCAGATGTTTAGTGTAATAAGGCGAGGCTACTATTTACATTGCCGTTTACTGGCAGCAGAGCTGTTTTTCTTTTTCCCAGTCCCTGAAGTTGTGGTGGACGTCTGAACATAATGTTCTGGTGTTAGTAGGATAAACAATAAGAAATACAGTATACAATAACAAATGTCATAAAATGAATTTTTTTTTGTCTGCACAAAAGCTTTACAAATAAGTTACATTGTAAGAAAATAAAAAGATTAAAAAAAAAAGTAATAAAAAGGCTTTTTCTGTTTAACCTTACTTGGCAGTTATGTGTGAGGTATCCCACCTGGCTGTGCTTTCTGAATTGAGACATCCTTAGCCTCCTTTCCCCCGCAGTCTCACTAATCTCCATGCTATAAATAGGTCTAATACAAGGATTTACACTAATACAAGGATTTACACACATGCAGCCTAATTCAAGACAGATCTGATTTCCAGAATCAGGACAGACTACTGAAAGTGAGTCTATTCTGTGCCACTTCAACACCTTTGAGGCACTGTCAGGATAGGTAGGAAAACTTGCCACTGATTGGAAAAATAAAAAATTAGACGGAATGTGAGTTTTAATGTATTCAAAACAGACAAACACATTATGAATGAAAAGGTACATTACAGAGTTACCCCGAAAGAACTAGCATAAATTAAAATTTACCTTAAATATGCTCCACATTAATGGAAAGCCAATACCTTTGCAAATACTCAAAAGCCCATCAAGCACACCATTCATTAATCCAAAACTAAATGTAGCAAACAGCGGAAAATTTCTTTGGAATACAAAAATAAACAATTCTGATACAAAAGATATAAAATAGGCAAAAAAAAGGAAGCACAATATCAAGCCCTAATCCCTGTTTCTTTTTTCGGTAGTCTTAATTAAAGCAGTAGTCAAGATGTGCAAGCAGCTCTCTGTGCTGGCTTGTAGGGTATGAGGCCCTGCAGTTGGGACACTCCAGAAAGCTCTCATCCAATGCGTTGGAGCTCTTTAATGGAGATGTGGGGTACAGGCTGCGGTCCTGAATGGTCATCTTATCCAAATCAAGCCTGGTGTACGAGCTCGGCTCAGAGAACCGAGTTTCTCGCTGTTGTTTCTAAAACAAAAAAGCAGTTGATTGATTAAATTAAATTAAATTAAATTACATTTTTGATTCACTTTACTCAAAAAAGTGATACTGAATATAAATCTGAACATAAACATACAACTGAAGAGTTAAGGGTCAAATGTCTTGCTCAAGAGATTAACAGTGTCTTTATGTCAGTTTAGTACCACTGAACCACTTCTCCCTCATAATACCTGCTACATTCTGATTAACATAGCAGATTAACTATTCAGCTCATATAAGCACTAAAATGACCTGATCATCAACCATCCGTGCTGAAAGTGGACTTACTGCCGACTCCAAGCGTGTGATTTGATCTCTAGCCTTGCGAAGCTCCTTCAGCACTTTGTGGAGCTGGTGCTGTAGACTTTGACGGTCCAGTTTCTCATTTTCAAAGTCTCTAGCAGACAACTGGATCTGCCAAATAAGGTTGGAAATGCTTTAGAGAATCTTTCCAACATCTCTCTGGTATTATAAGGTTCACTGAAATAAAATTTTGTACCTGTTGCTCTAAAACAGCCATTCTTTTCTGATCTTCATGCTGAGTCAGTAGAGATTTCTGAAGAAGGTTCACCTTTCAAAGGAGAAAACATTACGCTTGGAGGTGAGACAAGGACAGTGTAGCTGACCTGCACTATACACTTTGCCTGCATGGCCTGAAAAGATGCTTGGAAGAGTGTCTTAGGATCCAATGATTTGATCTTTTCCAACATCCTCATTGAATTGAACATTGACACACTATATTTACATCCAAAAAATTTTATTGTATTTATTGTATTTATTACAGTAATAAATTACAGTACATTACTGTACTGCCCATGCTGCTCTGTCCAGCGTACCTGCAGTAGCAGCTCCGCCGCTCTCTTTCGTTCCTCCTCAAGCCTTACATCAGCCGCTTCTATCTCGCACTGCAGTCTGGCTACTCGCTCCATGCTCAGCTTCCTTTCCTCTGCTAGAGTCTCTCGGCCACTTCTGCGCTCCTCTTGCAGCTCCTCCTGGGATCTCACCACCTCGCGGCTCTTCTCTTCATACCTGGCCTTCAGCTCCTCAAGCTTGGCCTGTAGGCGGCTTGCCCTTTTGCGTTCCTCCTCCAACTCCCTCTGGCTCTCCTGCAGCTGCTTCTCCTGCTGCATGGAGGCAGATGACTGACCTGGATCACAGTTGGAAACACAGACCTCTGGATATTACCTTTCATGAAGTTAAGAGAAACTTGAAGCACCCATTAACCTTTAAACGAAGGCTTACAAGGTTACTACTGCTAACTACTGTGTTCAGACATAGTATGAAACACTAACATAGAACAAACACAGATCAAGTCTAAGTGTATATATATATATATATATATATATATATATATATATATATATATATATATATATATATATACATACATACCCATACATACATACATATATACACATACGAGACATACTGTATATTAATCTCAGTCCTGTCCAAAATAGTCCACTACATGCATTTATTGTTGTGCCTTATGGCTGACACACTGCTTTAGATACATGCAAAATGTTTGTCTATTGCTTGTGTAACCTACTTTTCTAGGTAAATGTCCCTGCCCTCAACCTTTTTTTTTTTTTTTTTGTACTGTGCACTAGCTGAATTGATCTGAATTTAACATGCTGAATGATCTTTGTGGACCATGTAGATAAGACAACAGCAGAAAAAGGTAACATACACATGGTAGATTGAGATATCAGCTAGAATAATTTACCATCAATTACCGTTTGATAATGCAGTTACAGAGAAGACATGGTCACTGCTTAGATAACAGAAGAAATGTGCCATTATGGAAGAAAAAGAGCAGAGGTGAACTAAACCTTTAAAAACATCTGTAGATACAGAGTTTCTTGTAGCATGCAAAAGAAGTGGATTCACTCCAGTGACATCACTTACTTCTAAAATAAGATGTTTGGTGAGGCCCTACCTTCTGAATTGGCCTCTTTGTGCTGTTGTTGGAGTGTTTGCTTGGCTTGGTTTAACTGCTGCTCAAGCTCTGCGGTTCTGGCCAGAATCCCCTGAACAAAGGCCTCTCTCTGCTGGTCATAAACAAGCCACTGCTGATTTTTTTCCAGAGCCTTGTACAATGGGAAAGGAAAAACGATATGTCAGCAGGTAATGTCTTTGCCTTTAAGAGTTCAGCTATGCTGAAAAGCAACAGAGAAGAAAATCTGAGGGTCATGCTGTTTGTAGACTCACATCTCGCAGTTGCTCCTGGACCACAGCCATGTCACCTGAAGGAACCTATTAAATACATCAATAATGTGAACTAATGAATAATAAAACTACAACCACATATTAAAACATTTTTATACCACGATGTTTTTAAATACTCAAATCCACCATGAAAAGCCAACCTCTCCATAAAAGCTCACTCACTCAGAATTATTCAATACAAATTAATCTATCTAGACAGTGGACTTGCCTCCAGAGGAAAACTGACAGGTTTATGACACTAGGCCTGCTGGCCTCCTGTAAGGGTTAAACCATATTAGCAGAAAGATCAGTTATTTGGATCTGTTCGGTTTCTTCACTTTTTAGCACTATGAGGTAAAAATATTTACTTTCATATTTTTGCTGATTTTTATTTATTCATTTGGCCAACACTCTTATGCAAAGTGACTCATCCAAGCATATAACACAGTAGGTAAGGGGTTAATTGGGCAGTCCTGGAATTTGAAGTCAAACCCTTCTGGACACTAGCACAGAAGCTTAATTGCTCGGCTACCACTGTCCTACTCATTAAAATCAGATTGGATCATCTGCTGATTTGTATTGCATATAGCTGAGGGAAAAACTATTTAAACAATCAATACTGAATTTTAGAAACTTTGCTTGAGGTACACTGACAGACAAATGACAAACTGATAAAAGAAGCCAGGCAGGGGAATGTGTTGTGTGGACACGTGTGAGCGTTTCGGAGAAAATACTACCATCTAGTGGGGTGAAGCCCTACAAACACCTGATGGAAGGTGGACAGTTGCCATTAGGAGAGCATTGGGTTACAGTAAATACATAAACCGAATGGCCTAAAGTGGATTTTATTAAGATGCTGTGAGCTACAAATCATACAAAAAGCTTTTTCAGGGGATCAATAATCAGGATGAAAATCAATCTGTGCAGACTGTGAGCAATACTCATGTTATTCCAATGATCCTACAGAAACACATTCCACTTACTAACGCTACACTGTACATAATGCAGTGAACTCGACAGTGTTAAACTATCCACCATGAACACCACTTCGCAAGTATAAGGCATTCTGGATGTTAATTTTATTCATCCTACTGTTTGCTCTGCACACAGCTCTGGTCACACTGTTTGTACAGCTACATATGAATTATATGAAACCTATAAAGTTGCTGTGTACTAAGAATAGTAGAATTATTTCATACATGCATATCTCATAAAATCCGTAATTGAAAACAATGATTCCAAATGGTGGGAAAAGCCGTGTTAAAACAAGTATCTACAATAATCACATACAATCCCTATTTGGTGTAGGTGGAATTTTGCTAATGTGCAAATTTAAGCCGAAGCCTGATTTAATCAAGCAAAGAACACAGGCTGCACAAAACCTGAGGACTGAGCAATTAGTCTTCTTTGTCTTCTTCTTTGTAAGTGTTTTCTGCTGAAAAAAGGCACCTGCCCTGCATGATGTGCTTTAAAACAACTGTCCATGCATGTTCTAACAGTAGTAATTAGTGATCCAGTAGGAACAGTGCCTAATATAAATCTTAATATAAATATGCATTCATTCCCCCTTCTTCAGTAAGTGCTTACTGGTCAGAGTCCAGGTGGATCCGGAGCCTATTCCTGGAACACTGGAAGCGTCGTGGGAATACACTATGCACACACATTCACACTAAAACAAAGTAATAACATTCACGCTTATTTTGCCATAGCTAATCCACCTACTGGCTTTTTTTCCAGAGATGGGAGGAAACCGGAGAACCCAGAGAAAATCAAGGTGGACACGTGGAGAACATGCACAGAAACTCCACACAGACAGTATCCTGAGCTCAGGATCGAACCGGGGATCCTGGAGCAGTGAGGTTGCACTACTGTACCCCCTTCATATGAATATGATGTGATTAATAAAAATAAAGTGAACAAGTGTTCTGACGAATTTTTTTTAAAAAAACTCCTGAACTGAATTATACTGAGACATTACAAACAGACAGTTGAAGAGTTTCAGGCTGGATTTAAACAGTATCAAAAACACTGAAGTAGCACAATCAACTAATAACTTAATTA
This sequence comes from Pangasianodon hypophthalmus, assembly GCF_027358585.1. NCBI lineage: Eukaryota > Metazoa > Chordata > Actinopteri > Siluriformes > Pangasiidae > Pangasianodon > Pangasianodon hypophthalmus. The sequence goes on along the minus strand of NC_069721.1, from coordinate 6,193,709 downwards.
TGTTTTCTAACTATGAATGCATCTCTAAATGTACCACTTGATATTAGCACAATCCACAAGTCTTTGCTCACTCTTGTAGCATATACAGTATGTACATGTTGAAGAGAATTGTACTAAACTGTCTGGCCTTTCCTTATGAAAAAAATATATGCCTTGGGTGTTTTCCTTGCTGTACTAACTCCTCTCAAATAGGGTTTTAGCTTTTATTCTGCCAAATGAGGTAAATATAAATGAAAATAAGTTACTAAAAAAAAGAAGAAAAGAAAAAATGTGTATACTGTATATACACAGAACGACTTTTTCACATTATGAAAAATCTTAAAGCTATTTCAACAATGTATCTGTGATGGGATACACAAAATATTCCTTTACATGCTACATATCTAGTATAATTTCTTTCTTTCTTTTTTTTTAATCAGAAGCATATGTGGTTAGACAGGAAGTCACTGACCTGCATGTCAGTACTGTGTTTTTCAAGTGTTTGACACTTCTCCGTGAGGGCCACCAATTTGTTTTTCAGGTCCTCAGTCTCCTGTGAAAGGCTCTGAAACAGTTTCTCTCTATGTTCTGCCTCCTGTCTTTTCTGATCCAGCTGGTTCTGCAGCGAGGCCACCACCTCTCCACCTTCAGCCCGCAGCTGTTCCCTCATGGTGGAGATCTCCTGTTCTTTAGCCAGCAGCTGCTGTGTGTTTCTCTCTCTCAGCGTCTCCAGTGACAGAATTCTCTGTGGCACAAAACGGGATTCAGTTGTGTTAGAAAATGAATGGCTGATTAAGTTAGTGTTCCTCGAACTGTAAGGGATGCATCGTACATAGTCTGGCTTCTACAGACAAAAAAAAAAAACAGACTCACCTCCAACAGCTTGGCTTTATCTGAATCAGGACGCGCAGGATGATGCCTTCCATTTCGTTTTGACATTTCATCCAAAGTCTTCTTCAACTGGGCATTTTCCTTTTTCAGTTTCTCAAGCTCAGCGTCCACAGACTTTGAGGCACTGCTTTTAAATCCTAGTTTATTTGCTAAAGTTTCCTTGGCTCCTTTAGATGCCATTGCTGGATTGTTCCCTGGAAAACAGTCTATATAAACAAAATCAGTCTATATCTACTATCCAACAACTTAGTATACACGAAGTATTAAATACATTAGATAGACAGATAGATAGATAGATAGATAGATAGATAGATAGACAGACAGACAGATAGATCACTTTATTCATCCCAGAGAGAAATTCACCTATTACAGTAGCACAGAGAGTTAGTAGTGTACTAAAAATAATTTAACATTAAATAATAATTAACAGTATTATTAGTATTTAACTGAAGTATTTCTATAAATCACCAACTTGCCCTTTAATGCACCTAGATTAAATGCTGTTTATATGATGTTACAAGGCCTTATAAGTTGAAAGGTAACTTTATTTTTTTATTTTATAATTTTCTACCACACTAATCTCCCACTGAAAGCCATAGCCCCAGTGGCTGTAATATAGCTAGATAACATAGCTGGCTAACTCAGTAGCTTCACAGCTAAAGCTAATGACTCACTCTAGCGCTAATTTAAATAACAGTGAATAAAAAAATACAAATATCACTTACGACTGTAGTGTTTGTTTCAGAATTTGCAGCTAACTACAGCATAGCATCGCTCAATAACAGAAACGGTCTCTTCCTGACACACTTCCGTATTGAGAACAAGTTTAAACACGGCGCCGCGTCTTGCGTCACGTCCGGTATGTTTAAATTCCGGGTGTGTTCGAGTGGAGTTGTTTTTCCTACCCATATTCCGTCAAACTCCGCCTCCTCCCGTGAGCTGTTTTGCCAGTATGTGTTCAGCCATATGTTTTAATCTGATGAATTTAGCGCAGATTAACCACACTGTTGGAAATTATTGTGCGTTTTGGATGTTATGATGATTTCTGAATTGCATGGAAATATGTGCTGTTTGACTTGAGTCTCACAAACATTGATTTTTTTGTACTTTTACAATAGGTTCTGTTTGTTTATGTGCATAAAATATCCAGTGGTTTAAACAGTCTCCAATTATGGTAAGTGTTTATTGTAATTTAGCATTTAACATAGGTATACAACAACAAAACAACAACAGCAACAACAAAATAACAGCATCAACAAAACAACAACAGCAACAGAAACAACAAAACAGCAACAACAAATAAATAATAATAACAACAACAGCAACAACAAAATAATAGCATCAACAAAACAGCAACAAAACAATGACAGCAGCAACAACAATAGCAACAGTAACAACAAACAAACAAAATAATAATAATAATAATAATAACTATTATGGTCATTGTTGTTGTCAACACATTTTGGCTATTGATTATGTAAGGAATAAAACAAGATAAGGTGGATTATTTTCCTCTAACAGCACGTCCTTTTTTATGTTACGGGGGAAACTGGAAATCAGAAAGTCATCTGTTATGAAAAAAAACATTTATTTCTTTCTCTGTCTCACACAGACACTGAATCCCATCTGTAAAGCAGCATCCTGTCTGTGTATCATTCTCAGGATCTCAGCAAGGAGGCTTCACAAGTGGGATATGATGTGAGGACATCTGTTATGCAACTGGTAACAAAAGACTTTAATTTGTGGTTTCTTTTCTTTTTCAGTTGTGCCATTCAATCTGAGAAAGAGGACTTTATTTTAATTAATTATGTACACCATTTATGAGAATATAAAGCAATAACATAATAGATCATATTAAAAACAAGAAAATAAATTACGAGAACATTGCCTCACTGATCATCGGCAGGTAATGCACAAGAAGAGTGGTGGCCTTTTACTTTTATGCTTTTATGCTACCTCTAAATATTTTCCCCTATTAAAAAATTTCCATTCTTCCTTTCTAGCACAGGATAAGAATGTACTGTTTCTCCACATTAAAACTCTTCTCTCCTGGATGTCTGCTTCCCTTCCTCTCTCAAGGTTTCCCTGTTCCATCCTTTCTCCTCATGCTTCACTGGGTAATGACAGGCAGCCTCACCTCTCCCCTTCTTCACTCGCCTCTCCGGCTCTCTCATGTGTTTATTCCTCCTCTCATGTGAAGATCTCCTGGGAGGGTTTTCTCTCCATTTCAGAAAGCTGTGAAGTCTGTCTTTGTTATACACTGTTTTTATTTTTTGCTCTTCTTCACTATTTCATCCCTTCTAAGACATATAAAGTCACACAGGTGCACACATGCAAACTGGCACTCTCCTCTGTTACCACTTTCTATCTTCATACCTGTCACGAGTAACATCAAGAAATCGACACATTTTTATCCTCTTGTCAAGTTCAATACGTCAGTGCTAATTCTGAGAACCTATGCACCTTAACAAAAGCTGACAGTTTTCCCAGCAACCAAAAAATCAATCAGTCAGTCTCAAGGAGAGGGAGGGAGAGAGGGAGAGAGAGAGGGAGGGAGAGAGCTTAATAACAGATATTTACAACAGTTTATTTCTCTTTTCCCTTTAGATACACACTGTGAAGGCTACAGGACTTACAAAAAACACCATGCAAATCTAAGTGCCATGCTTGTAATATGCTTGTTTTATACAATGCAAAAATCAATAAAATAAAATAAAGTAAATTAAAATAAAATAAAATAAAATAAAATGAAATAAAGATTCTACCACATGGGCAGACAATTACTGTAAGTTAAACAAATGAAGCTGTGGAAATCAGCCTATTCATCAACTTTGTGACTATTCATATCATACTGTTATTATAAAATCATAAAATGACAACTACTTACAACATTATAATTAAAAATAGCACAATATATATTTAAAAGAAAATCCAAATCACTAATATATCTGCATCAGGAATCCAACATTCCCACTGCAGGTATGGAAAGGGATAATAATTACTAGCTAATGCAATACATAATACGAAACACGAGGTTTCATTGTTAGTCCACGAGTGATGAAAGTTTGAATTTAAAGGTTACACAGTGCTTATATGTAAATCCTACAATACCTTTTAGTACAAAAAAAATCACAGCATATAAAGTCAATATACAACAATGAGTGCTTCACCTGTAGGAGACATTGTGTCCTATGAAACCATCCCAAATTTCAAATTTTCTTCAAGCACTTGCATCCTTTTTTTTTTATCAAACAGGCTACATATTTCATTTTGTAATAAATCAAGAAAAGTGGAATTTTTGTAACTGTATTATTGCATTTTTAAGGGCCATATTTATGACACTATTGTTTTAAATGATCACAAAGATGATAATTTATGATAATCAGATCAAGCTAAAAAACAAATATAAGCAAAATATAAGATAACCTGACAAAACATACTGTAAATTCAGGCAAGTTGTTCAGTCATTACTACAATTTGTGAACAAAATGTCATTTGTGAACATTATTAAAATATGTTAAATAAAAAAAAAAACAACAAAACTTTAATTTAAAGAAGTTTAAAAAAATTACAACATATATTTTTCAACATGTGTAAAACAAACTAAAAAACATTTTTCAATTACATAAATTATGTATTAATTAAGGAGCTGCCATCTTTTTGCTTCTACTCCAGCAATGCAATTCATTTTTCACATTAAAACATTAAGTTCTGGTTTCAGTATCTGCCAATGTGGCCATATCATTTTACACTCTAAAAGTGCAATGTGTTTTCTCCTCCTCTTCACATGACAAGGGAAAGTCTCAGGACTTACGGTGCGTTTTTCTCATGAAAAGCTTCTCATAAAATTTTGCATGACGCAGTGCGATTCTCACAGCTGATCTGAAACGTGCATCCTGACCAAGCCATATTCTCATAATGTGGACTGTGTGTGGATTAGGGCTTCATCATTTTCAACACGAGCATCAAGTGCTTTTGGCTAAAATGGTCTGCAGCAAACACTGATTCAAACATTCATGCATTTCTCCTCTATTTCTTGTGGCGGAGTTTCATGTTCAGTGTAGCGTATTATTATTATTATTATTATTATTATTATTAATTAGAGTGTGCTAGAGAGGAACAAGGTGTCAGCTTACTTATTAACCACCTAGCTAAAACTGTGATCACAGGAACAGATAGATAGCCAGAGAGAGGTATGGTCTTCTGGTCAGTAGTCTGATGCGAAGCTGAATTTGAGAGGATAAAGCTCACCTCAGGATTTCACATTAACTGCAAAACACACATAAAAAATTAACACAGTTTACTTGTAGCAATCTGCTTTAAAGGTTTCAAGAATATGGGAGTTAATGGGTTAATGAAGTAATCCTTTTGAATCCCACTGCATATTTTATTTGAAAGATAAACATTTAAAAAGGCACTAAATATTTAAGTAGCTCTAAATATTTTATATTCACAATTAATGTACTTGAATAACTGAAGCACTTAAAATACCACAGAGACGTCTTGGAGAAGAAGCACATACAAAATATTGATAGATCAATGGCAATCCAAACAGTCAATTACCACAGACTCTTAAAAATGTATTCGTACTTTAATATCTAAGAATATGTTTTTTATTTCACAACATATTTCACAGTTCAGTGTTTTTGCAAGCAAACAGGCACGAAAATACCCGGACATATTTATGTTCTACATTGTATTATAAGGAACAGAGACAGAGGTCACTTACTTGATAAATTGACAGCACATGCCACTATGATGATAACCCCACCCACAATTGACACGATGGAAAGTAGCTTAGCTACCCGGCCCAGCCGTATGGCTCCATCAATATTCCCCTGTTCCAAGCTGTTGCGGGACTAGACACAAATAGACAAAAGTGACAGTGTCAATTACTTGTTCTGGCAGACACTTCTACACAGTTTACAAGTAAGGCAACACACAGTTGAGTGGCTGACAGTAGCTCTCTGGCAGTTCTGGGATTTAGACTCACTACCTTCCAGTCACTAGGACAGAACCTTAACCACTGAATTACTACTTCCTTTCATTGTTTCACTCTATAATCAACAGATACACTACATGGCCAAACATACTTGTACACTTGACCATCACAGCCCTATGTACTTGTTTTAATTTGTTCCAAAACCATATAGTGTTGGTACCTCCTTTCCTGCTATAACAGCCTCCACTCTTCTGGGAAGGTTTTTCACTAAACTGTGGAACATGGCTGTGGGGATTTGTGCTCATTCAGCCACAAGAGCATTAGTGAGGTCAGACAGTGTTGGGTGAGGAGGCCTGGGGTTCAGTCAGCATTCCAATTTATCCCAAAGGTGTTCAGTGGGGTTGAGGTCAGGGCTCTGTGCAGGACACTCAAATTCTTCCAGTCTAACCTTTCTGCAAACCATGTCTTCATGGACCTCATTCTGGAACAGGTTTGGGCCTCTTAGTTCCAGTAAAGGAAAAGACATTTTTTTTTATTATTTATAATTATGTGCTTCTAAATTTGTGGCAACAGTTTGGAGAAGACCCACATGTGGGTGTGATGGTCAGGTGTCCACATACTTTTGGCCATCTATACAGTGTATCAACACTAGACAATCATACTAGTTCCAGACCTTCTCATATATATTGGGCTTAACAATATTGATCTGATTATGTCTATGATTATTTCAGGATTTTTATTCTAATTATAATAGAGCAGCAAAAATCCCATAATCTTCACCTTCCTATCAAAACAAGACAAACATAATTCTCTGCTCACCATGACAGAGTAGACAAATCCCACAATGTTAATTGGCCAAACGGGGCAGAAGCAGGCAATAATAGCCAGGATGAGGTAATCTTTGGGTTTGGAGCGATCCAGCGGTGGGTTGGTTGCCAAGCTGGAGTGGCGGGAGATTGAAGGCCGTGGGGAGAATGCTGTGTAAGCAATGGAGCTGGATCTGCTACCCTTTCGCGTGCGTCCAAAGTGAGGGGGGTGTGCATGGGGCATGGAATGATGACGCCGAGGTGGAGAGGAGAGTCTGGGAACTGATGTTTTCGCTTCTGAAGGAGAGGAGTAGACTCCATGACCTGCTGACAGAGATAGGTGATTTGATAATCAGTACAGAATAATGGATATTGTATTGCTGCTACATTTCATAAAGGTGTTGTCAAGATATGTACATAATGAAAGATTAAACAAATAATAGTTAGAGACGTTTTTCTTTGCTGATCCATACAGATATACAGAGAAAATAGTTTATCGTTAGTCTCAGCTAGCCATCAAAAGGCTGAACTGAAGCAGTCTGATCTGACTCACATGCCCCCTTCCCCATCTGACAGTGATAGAAAACTGCACTGGCAGTCCTTGATCTTTAAACAAAACTCTAATTAACCACCAAACAAAATAATCAATGTGCCAATCTTCATAACATCAGAGTCTCCCTTGCTGTTCCTGACAGGACTATCTTCCAGCCATTTTTAATTAGAATGCACAAATTTAATTACACTAAGTGTACACACTCGCAGTGGAAAAAATACATCTTGCTTTTTACTCAAAATGACGTTATAAACTATGCCTCCCTGGCCTTTTAAATAATGAAAATGTCCAACTCAGCAGTCTGTCAACCCGCCACAAACCACGCAAATATACAGTGGTTACTTACAATAGATTGTCACTTGTAATGAATGGCAAACTATTTACAGGATACTACATTGGCTTTACAGTTAACCACTGGTTCCATCAGCTTTGACATAAAGTGCTCCCTGAATAAATCAGTGTTGCTTTCAGGTATACAAAATGCTGCTGCGGTCAGTCCAGTTCAATAATTTATTGCCGGTCCATTATCTACAAGCATTTGCAATGAGAACAAGACTTTTATATAATATCTATCTTTTCTCACATTATTATGATTCCCATCTAAGAATAAAAGCTTATTATGGTGGCAGGCATTTGAGGATAATTGCACATTTTCACAGGATCACACTGCCAACTGAGGAGACAAGGTTAATGTGAATAAAACAACTGCATTTCATACAACCCAGACAGACCTTTTTTTAAGGATCAACAAAGTGCATTACGTGCATAAGGATATGATGACTGGCTTGAATAAAAAATGAATATTTGAGGATCTGAGTGGACTAGGGCAAAGGAACAAAGCCCCAAGGATGAACAGAGCCATATCAAGGCAGACTGAGAAACAGCTAGAGCACCAAAAACCAAGAAAGATCACAATACTACCATTTGCAGTCTTCTGTTTGACGACTACTACGACCTCTCCAGACTCATGTACCTCTCCCTGGGCTTGCTGGTGCAAAGAGAGAGGTTGCAGGCAGGGGAATGAGTCAGATTTGTGTGCAGAGAAGGCTGTCTCAGTTGGCTGAATTGTAACAGGGCCTGGAGTCTGGCTGCCTGATGGCGCTCTATCCTGGGGTCCAAGCAATGAGTCTGTCAGTGTCTGGTGGTTGTCCATTTTTATGGAGAAAGAGGTCAGAATGTCCAAATTGATGATGCTTTGAACAGGGATAAGATATCCACCTAAAACGCAGGACAGAACAATATAAGCTGTCTGTCATCAACGCTGATCAGATCAGAAATGTGTAATTAGTTGCATCATCACACTCCTGCGCTCTGGGCTATGAGGATGAAAAAAACAAACAATAAAAGCAGCTGCTAGTAAATCATAGCCACCCTCGTTTACATTTTCAGATCAAATTTCTGTTTTTTTAGAAGATATTAGTTACAACAAGTTAATCACAACTCATTAAAATCAAGATTAATATGTTAGTTTTCTATCTGCTAACCCTTAAATAGGTTACTGCTTCACATGGATGCAGACGGATTAAGCTATGAAGATTACTGAGGGCCATAAATTAGATTTCAGCATTAAAGAATAGCAGAAATTATACATGTAACAAAACATTTACATAGAGGGATTAGCTTTTTTTAAGGATCAAGAGAGTGCATTAGGTGCATGAGCATATGATGACTGGCTTGAATAAAAAAATGAATATCTGAGGATCTGAGTGGACTAGGGCAAAGGAACAAAGCCCCAAGGATGAACAGAGCCATATCAAGGCAGACTGAGAAACAGCTAGAGCACCAAAAAAACACTTTGGAATGTTATGAAAAATAAAATGATAGAAAATAGGATTGTGCAGAAGACACAATGGATAAAAAACAGGATGAGGCACTGGAGTCAATAACACCACAGGTAGGCTTCACCTTAGCAGGTTGCAAAACAAGACAAAGAGCCCCCTCCCCCATTCCACACACACACACACACACACACACACACACACACACACACATCCCAAAATGCATTCACATTATCCATATCTATTCAGTCCTAAGGCGTTATAAGTTGCTGTAAGGGCTATAAACATACCTCATTCACATTCTCCAATTAAAGCCACTGGCAGATTTCATGTTGTAATTGTTCTTGTCTCTAATTGTTATTCCCTAAATTTGCATTAGAAAAAAAAAATCCCACGTGGTCGTATTTCTCCGACAAGCATATTTTTTAAAAAAAATTATTATTAGATCTGAAACTAAGAGATGCACAAAGCCAGCATCCATCCCAGGGAGGCAACTAACAGAATGGGAGAAACAGGGGGGTGGGAGGGGAAGACACCAAGGCTGCGTCCCAATTCGCATACTCCCTTACTAAGCAGCCTGTCAAAGTAGTGCCTAGAGTTTACGCACTATTTCTGTAGTACAGGAGTGTGCGGTTTGTGACTTAGCCTGACTGACTGTTTATTTACTGCTCAGAGTGGAGGATATGGATGTGCATGGATATAGGTGTACGGCTGATAGCCAGGTCACGTGGTTGGCATGAATACAGCGTGTGGTGCTGGGAAGGAGTGGCTTCTTTGTCATGTTATAATCAATACAAACATAAAAGCAATCAGTTATCAGACTTAGTAAGTGTATGACGTTATTGACTATATGACTATCTTTAAGGTTTTTGTTTAAATCGCATTGCCCATTGGAGTCCACAGGAAGTGCATCACCTGTTAGGCTGTATTTATAATGATAGGACAATGCCCCTATGTAGTGTACTACTTGGGCATACTAATGAGTAGGATAGTATGCACAGGGACAGGAGCTTAGAAAAACCCCTGCACACAAAATTGTGCTTGTGGTGCAACACTGAAGCTTTTTTGAAAACAAATTTTTTCCCCCACTGAAAATACATTTTCTTTAATTAAAAAAAAAAAAGTTAAACCACTCTGTGGTCTACATGGATATACTGTATACTATCATATATCCTATGATCTCAGAATCTTTTAAATACAAGATCAGCTCTAAGACGAGTTTAACAAGAACAATGCAGTTGCTTATTGAAAGGTAGTGTTGTACGTTTACGCCCCCTTATGGACACAAACAAAACAGAAAACGTGCAAAATAACACGTTGGCGGTATTAAGGTCGACAGATTAAAAGAATAAGCAACATGAAGTGTGTTAGTAATGTGTTGTGCCACCAGAACAGATTCAGTATTGGCACAGATTCTACATTCTCTTCATTCATACATCTGAACATGAAATATTCCCTCAGTGTTTTGATAATGGTGGTGGTTACTCTATAATCTCCCTCAGGGTTGATATCGGAAGAGGAAGCCATTTTATTTGTCAGTTTCTTTTCTTCACAGATCCCAACTTGTTAGGAAGTTGGGGTCAGAGCACAGGGCCAGCTATGATACAGCACCCCTGGAACAGAGAGGGTTAAGGGCCTTGCTCAAGGGCCCAACAGTAGTAGCTTGGTGATGCTGGGGCTTGTACCCCCATCTTCTGATCAGTAACCCAGAACCTTAACTGTTGAGCCAACACTGCCCACATCTAGTGACTGTAAAGGCTATAACATGACTGTGTCCTTGTGTCCTCTGGATAGAGGCAGGGTCATCATGGAAGAGAGCAATCCCATCAGGGTAGAAATATTTCATTACAGGATTAAGGTGATCAGTAAGAAGAACTTCACACAGATTTGCAGTTACTCGTCTCTCTATAGGGACAAGGGGATTGAAAAGATGCAATACCCAGGATCTAGTCATTATAATAAGAGGATACAGAATATTTCCTTTACGCATCATTACTTACATTACCTTTTTGCAATGCTTTGCCCAGTTAAGTTAGGCAGAATATAATCTATGTGCTATTTTCTTGATTGCTGGATGTCAAGTCACAGTATCTTTCTTTTCAGGCCATGGGATTCAGCTAGACAGGAAATTTTAACGCTCAGACTTTCATGGATTAAAAAAGTCCAGACAAATGTCATCTTAATAAAACTGAGACGATCAGGCAAAAATAAAACCGACAAGTGCAGTCTCGCTCTGCAGCAGCTTTTATTAAGCAGCATGTTTATCACTGGATGGAATCATACCATACATGTATAGTGACAGTTAAATAAAAGGCGTAAATGTAACATGAAATGGAACATGTTTGTTTATTTAAAAAAAAAAAAAAAAATTATTTACAGAAATTCAAGATTAAAAAAAAAAAAAAAAAAGAGACATCATGGTGTCTCTCTCTCGCTTGCTCGCTCGCTCGCTCACACACACACACACACACACACACACACACACGATCGCTCGCTCACACACAATCACTTCCCCATCGCACTTAGAATGTTAGCCTGTGGAGGAGGAAATAGAATATTTTAATTTTACAAACATGAAGTACAAACAAAGCGGTCAATTTTATTTTGTTACGGTGTTTTATGCTTACTCTTACCTTGATAAAAGATGAAAAACGTTTATCTGTAATGCCTTCAATTTTCTTTAAATCTTCCACCTAGTAAGAGGACAACAGTCAGAACAATAGTAGAATAGCTCATCATGAACTGATTTCTCAGCTGCATGCTTCAAACTATTTATGTTAACCTTTAGCTTTTTATCTCTACCTGTGTGAAATCTCCATTGATTTCCCTCCAGCCCAGGATAAGTTTAGCCTTCTTGTCACCAATGAGTTGCAGACTCTTCAGCTCTTTGAGCGAGCCTGAGTTGAGTGTCTGAAGAATCTTTTTCTTAGACTGGTCTAATAAAGACGAGTCTAACCTTGACTCCCAGTTTGCCTCTTCCTCACAGACTGGTTCCAGACCGCTGTTCTCCTTACCCTCTGAGATCTGGACGAAGAACAAATGGACAAAGAAAATTAAAGAAACCATAATAATTGCACAAAATAATTGACTACCTGCAATTTTTTTTAAATGTAAAATTGTAAGCAGGGTAAAATCAATCACACAAGCCTAGGGATTAGCATGTAACATTAAAAATATGTCGGCTCTTCAATAAAACAAGGTGGTTGGCTTGCTGGTTTTAATTAGTCAACTTAATACATTTAATACTAGCATTTCCACCATTTCAGGTTTAAGGGGAGTCAGGGAGGGTGTAATGTCAGCTGCATAGTCAGGAACTGCAGCAGCAAGCGCAAAAACTCAGTCTGATGGTAGATTAAGTGATTCTGCAGTAATGCACAGTAAACACACACATGAAATAACACTACGCTGTTGATATAATCCTTTTACAAATTGGTTGTAAGCCCTGGTCCCCGGTCCACTCCTGAGTGTGCCCGTGCGAGGTTGGACGAGAACACATAAGACTGGCAGGGCTTCCAGGTAGCGCCAGTTAATATTGGAGAGTTCAAACCACCTGCGCAAATCATTCCATTCAAGTGTGGAATTAACCTGACTGTTACTTCTGCACTGCACAGTAAGGTGGATAAAAAGCAGGGTCACTTTGTGGCACCACGGGCGTGGTCAAGCATCGGCAGTGGACGGAGAGTGCAGGGTTAAACCAGCAGGCAATGCATGATTGTTCCCACCTGTGGTTTATTACTGGCAGCCTACTTATGTGTGTTTTTCCTCTCAGCAGGGGCAGTGTGCCAGAGAGAGATGGCACTGACTAAGCCAACACAAACACACTCGCCTCGAAGGAGCTGTGAGTGGAGTTTGTCTGTTTTTTTTTTTTTTTTTAGATGTAGTATATGGAAGCACTCACGGGTGAAATAAAGAACAGAAGAATAAAACTAGCATGAAGCCCTTTTTCCGAGTTCTCCTACACACACACACACGCACAGTGTTCTAAACACTTGCGATCTTGCTGTTGTACTGAATACCAGCCATGCTGATATGCTGATATTCAGTACCACAGCATCCACAGCATGATTGCTCGTGCAATATTGCTTAATTATATTGGGCAGAAAAGACTGCTCTTACAGCACATTTCTGAGTGATAACTTGCATTAGTATACTCCAATGTTAAACTGCAGAACTCCCATACAAAATGTGTAAAGGGAGGCAGGTCCAGTAATACAGTACAATATTATAATCAGAGTAAACTCCACTGATATCATGGCAACGTTATATGGCATAGGGACAATAAAATAGATATCACACAAGTCTACGCTATCGCATTCATTTTTCAACCAGTGAACCTTTTCTACTCCTACAAAGTCTCTGGTAATACTGAAAAAACATGTTTTATCTCTTCATAACCTAAATGTTAAGTGCAACTGGGGAAGAACCTATAACTAAATCCATTAATTGATTATTTATGAAAACACAACAAGGAAGAACATATGTAAAAAAAAAAAAAAATTCTGACCTCTGTCTTGGTGCGTTTTTTCTTCTTGTCAATAGTTTGAGATGGCTTACAGACCACAGCACAATCCTGCAGGGGCTGCACCTGCGACACTGGGCATACGAAGGACAAAGAAGAGTATATAAAGGATATTTAAAATGGCAACTCACTCCCAAATAATTGATTTATGTGGATTATCTGGTTTTGAAGTAAATAATATGTTACAAACAAGTGCAAGTTTAATAAATAAATCTTAAATGTATGAAAAAAAAATGGTATAGTATAGAAATGAGGAATGTAGAACTATTTCCTTTTTTACCTCATGAAGAGCTTTTTTCATAAAAGACAAAAAGGCTGACTAAGTGTTAAATTACCACTGAATGCTATATTCCTTTGCTGAACTTATCTTCTGTACTACCACCACCTGCTGTACTACCCAAATGTTCCCGTTATTTTAGTTATTTTACAGCCCTTACTTAAATCTTTGCTGTCATGCATGCATGTCCAATACCTTCTGAGGTCTCCTGCAGTCTACCCAAAATAATTTACTGTTCTGCATTATAGAACATTTTGTTGGTTAAGGTAAATATTGCAAAAAATTTGCATTTCCTTTTTTTGGACAATTAACATACATTTTTCAAGGAACCTTCAGTTTAAATTTTAGTATAGTCCTAATTACCACTACCTGTGGATCTTACCCTGTAATGGGGTGACAATTGCCTGCTGTTTCCTGGGTCTTGCTGAAACGGACTGTTTCCGCTGGAGGGGGGGCAGATCTGTTTTGAAGAGAGATATGCTGCTTGGTGTTTCCTCCCTTTCATCTTTCATTCCACTCTGGCCTCCTGTTAGTTTGTTCAACATCTCTGCCTTCTCCTCCAGCTCCTTTTGCTTCTCCTTCAACCTCTGTAAAGGATAGGTTTCAGAGAGGGCACCTTTGAGTAATACAGAACCAGAGCTTTATCAAAATGACTATAATGCATAAAGGAATATTTATTATTCAGCAACCTGTATCTCTTTGCGGGACTGGGCAACTGTTTTGAGCAACTTGAGCCTCTCTCTCTCGGGGGTGCCCAACATCAATTTCTCCAGAGCCATAAGTCTATCCAAAACTGAGGAATCCACTGGGCTGAAAGACCAGGTTACAGACACGGAACTTTGCTGTAGTCATAGTAATAATAATAATAATAATAATAATAATAATAAGCTTTAATACACGCAATACAATGTAGCTCACCACTGTGGGACTTTATCAGTACACCCATGTAATTTAGGGTGTACGTAAATGTCACATGCTCGTGTTTTCACAAGGAAGAAACCGATTCAACTGTTCTCCAATTACAGCTCACCTTGATGCAGTCTGACCATTTGCAGATGCAAAAATGCCACACATTTGGTGGGTCCAGACTTACACTGTTCTTATAACTACATTTCTTTCCTATTTGTTTCTCTGTAGTTAGTGAATAATTTATAGTATTTCTAGTGACTCTGCTATAAGCTAAATAAATAATTGAAAGACAACAGATAACTGAAAATCAGTTCAGCTAAGGTCTGCCAGGCCTTTTATTACAACCCTTAAAAATCAAACTAGCCATTTTCCAACTGTTTCATCCAAACCTTTACATACAGAAATTATTCAAGACTGATACAGCCACAGATAAACATGTCTTCCCCAATAATGAGCCAAAAGGTACAAAGAACCGCTGGTTTTCGCTATGGGGATACATTGTTTTAAGCACCAGCTACCAAATCATGGCCTACCACACAAGGCCAGGACCTGTTTAAAGTGCTAAACAAACATCAAAATTAAACATCATTGGCCACAGACAAGACCACACTGGCCATATTTTTCATAACAGGACAGCATGGTCTTTTAATACACACATTTATCATGATGCTAGTGCATCTGTTTGTTAAGTCTTGGTCTTATGGTTTATCAGATCTGCTTTTGAGAAGTGTCCAAAACAAACTAAAACTATGGAATATGAAATGCCTTTCAGAACAGTGGAAAGATTTTTGGTTTGTCCAAGAAACGAGGGACAGATTTTTACCCTCATGTTCAAATTTTATGTACACATTCTAATGAAACTCTGCTCCCTGGAATCCTAAAAGGTTAACTATAGGTGTACTCTGTTTATAACATAGTTGTTACAATACAATATCTCCGTTTATTGCCAATTGCTCTCTATGCTGGTGTTGGCCCTTAAACCCACACTGATCTAGACAACATACCTATGGGGGTGTGTGAGTGGGGGTGATTGCTGCTCCACTTTCTTGCCTTCCTTCAGCCTCTTATTCTGGGGTTCTCCAGATCCCCCAGCATCTTGCTCCTCTCTAGACCTCTTTCCTGCAGCTGAAAGAAAAGATCCACATATCTATCAAATAAATGCTTTCAACGAGCTACACAAACCGAGCCCAAAGGATTGAAGATGCTCACCATTCGTTGGGGCCATCACGGTCTCTCTGACAAATGGCCTGTTGATGATTTGTTTGGATTTGGCGGCAAAGTTGAGGGCAGTGAATGTATCAAAATAGTACTTATATTCAGGGGCAATGTTTGTGATCATGACTGAATGAGCTGAACCACCTAACGAGTCCTGTAAAAGACGGGTGAGCTTGCTATCCCTGTAGGGCACACGCCCCCCAGTCCCTGTGTTTAGACAGTCCACAACCTTGCTGAGGGTGAACAGAGACAAGTTTATGGCACCGCTTTCTTTCAAGCGGATGCCTTGGTTTCCTGTGCGTCGGTTGTCCTCAGAGCCAGCAAGGTCCACAAGATATAACTTCCCCGTCTGCTGTCGGTGAGGAGGAACACGCTGACATTTCACCACCTGAGGTAATAAATACAGACGATAGTATGATGACATACAGAACTTGTGACTGATCCAAAGGGTTACCAAAAATAAATTCCAACAGGAATGGGTAAGCGTTATTTCTCCTGCTCATCTTATTATAAATCATTACTAGCTTTCATTCATAACTACCTGAAAATTCATGGTATTAAATATACAAGTCGTCATCACAGTTTTGGGTAATACAATAGCTTCTTACAACTTGGTATTTCAAGATTTACAACATTTAATGCCACATCACTGAAGCAATGCAAATACTAAATACTTTCATTATGAGCATTCTGTTTTATTAAGGACAGAGGTGGTGTGATCTCGAACAGTAAGGTAAGCCGGCAACAAGATTGACCTGCCAATCAACAATCAGTGTTTGGATGAACGTTTTTGTGATTGGTGTGTGACAGATGCTCATTGCCAAGCTAATCAAACAGCTGATTGGATATTTCTTTGTACCATCAACTCGGGGTGGTAGTTACAACCATCGGCTTGGATAAGCAAGTTGCAAACCATTGATAAGGCAAGCCTATGAAAGTATAAACTTTTTTTTTTTTTTGTTATGGAGTAATTCTTACAATTGCAATAGCAAACAGAGAAAAGATGTAACTAATGTAGCCTATTTTACAACTAAAGAAATTAAGTTACGTTGTCAAGCGAAGCTAGTTAGTTGACGTTACATAAAGATATCTCGACTGAACTAATGTTAGTTATTGGTATCATGCTTGGTAGCTAAACTTTCACACGTAACGTCTTTTCTGATTAAATGAAACACTGGTCAAAGTGCTTTTTCCATATTTAAAAACAAAACAAAAAACAGAAAAACAAACAAAAACAAAAAAAACGCTGTTCTACAGAGTAGTTCAGACCGCCCCAAAAGAAGCTCAGTGCACACAGTCTACTCCACAGGATTATTATATATAAGAGGTGCAGACCGCTTCAAACTGACAAACGGGCTGACTGATGTTCACCTGGATGTCTGCTGTCAGGTGGCCATTGCTGGACCTCAGCCTGGGATGTTGGACTACAAAACATTTATTAGAAGATTTTACAGGGCTAACAAAGCTGGGATAGTGAATTGTTCAAAAGAGAGCTAAGAGTGATATTTGCAGTTGAAATAAATCAAGAAATTCTCTGTCTGTCTCCTTTCTGTCTTTTGGTTGCATTTTCAAAATAATTACATATGTATTTCAGCATGTTTATTTTGTGTACAAGTTAAGATAATCCACATATATTTTCATTAAATCACAAACATGTTATTTGGTGAAATGAATACTTTTAACTATAAGTACAATAAGTGTTGCCAGGTTTCTTTTAGAAATATGGTAAGGATAATGCTTGAAAACTGTGTGTGTGTGTGTGTGTGTGTGTGTGTGTGTGTGTTGGGGGGAGGCTACGTCTGAAAAGAATGTTTTGATGGCATTATGTAAGCTAGTATAGCGTAATGGAAACACTAAATATTTCAGTTTCCCTGATCACAGTGTACCATACTGGTTAGCAATATGGAGAAGAGCAAGACAGGTACTAGCATATTCAGAAGTACCTGCTTAACAGGTGTTTTCACCCTAATTTTCCCCAGCAGGCACACGAAGAGCCAGTGAGGTTTTTTTTTTGCAGGGAGAACACTAATTTCAGCACCAGCTACCAAATCATGGTCTACCACACCGAGACCACAACCTGTTAAGATGCTTTAAGTAAAAAGGGACATGCAGCTACAGGAGGCAGGACTGATGACGATACCTTGATGAGGAGGATTGCATGACTGCGGCTGGAGCGCTGGTTTAGTTTGGTGGAGGCTGTGGTGCGGTTCAGACTGGCTGGCACGAAGTGGGTGTGAAAATCAGAGAAAGACGAGAGGGAAGTGTGAGTCAAGCCTGGAATGATGATGTTTTTATCCTTGTCCTCACGGATTGGCAGATCCTGAGAATTAGGGGATAAAAGGTCCAAAACCTGCAAACACAGAACAGACTTCAGCAGTCCAAACCACAAAAAATACACAACATACTTTTCACACAGCAGCACTAGCACACATGATGTTTAAACCAATAATTCCTTGGGAATGACAGGATTATTTATATGTACGTAATGTACTGGGAGCGGGGTAATCAGTTGTCTCATATCAGCCAAGTTAAGTGCAACGGGAGAATTAAAGCCATAGAATGCTTAGCTGTCGACCTTTACCGATTTTGTTAGGGTGTTTCTGCACTTGTTTTCTTTCCCCAGGACCAATGCACCAAGATTTCTGTAGACTTGTATCTCCAGCCCACAACAGTCTAGGGTTTGCTAAGGGCTTCAGACTACTTCTGATGACAATGTCCTGCCCTAAACGAGCCTAGGTACAAACTGTGGTATCAGGCCACAGAAAGATGACACCACAGCCATTTTATATCGGCTCACACTTTGTTTGAGTTTGCAAATTAAAGTTAGGATAGAAAAATGTGATCAATACCAAGTAAAATTAACTACTACCTGAGGCAAATTTTCCTTTAAATTAAATTTCTTTTAACACATACTCATGTACTTTCCCATTCAAGTGAGAAATTGCAACTGGGCAAATTCACCTTTTTGATTTGACCAGTACTGGGGAGACAGAGTCTAAATTAATAAATCAATCAGTCAGTCTGATTCATACAACAGCTTACATTTCTTATTTATTTATATTATGGGAAACTGGACTGACTACAGTTCATCAGAAACTGCTGCATATGGGTACAAACTGAAACAGCTACAGTGAGTGAGAGTGAGTAAGTTTTTGTGGCAGGTATGATCATAATTTACAGGAAAGTGGAAGTAAAAATATAGCTATAAATCAAGGAATCTGTAATACGTGGCAGTATTACCTTTTCATTGTAGATTTCTAAATATGACATGCCTACAGAGAACTCCCATTCATCCTGGTCTTTCACTTGAGTGCGCACCAGATGGAAAACCTCACGAACAGCTCTGGGGATCACGCCCGGCTGCTCCTGACTGCCCAGCATTGTGTGGGTTTTTCCTATAGAGAAAACGATCAAAAAATGGTCACTAATGAGCTGACACAGTACATAACTGGAAAATTCACAGTGAGAAACACCAAACAAAATCATATGAACAAATAAAATAAGATTGAAGGGATGTCCAAAAAAAACAAAAAACAAACAAACCTACTAACAAACATGGGTAGATAATCAGAGAATGTAGATGTGCTCTGTTCTTTACACGTCAGAAAGAGTAGAAATATTAGTTAATATAATATACTTTTGATGCTGTCAATCTTTATAGTGTCTACACTGCAAGGAACCAAGTCCAATAAATTTCTTTGGACTGCTCTTGCATAACCACATGGGCTGCTGCAGTAACAATGTGGCTGCAACTGATAGTATGGAGCAGGCAAGCAATATCTTATAATAACTTAGATTACGCTTTCTACACAAGCTAATGTCCAGTCACTCTTCTGTACTTAGGAAGGTCTATGTTAAGGTGCTCGCATCTCCAAACGTGCCTTCCTTCTGGTTTTTACCCCATGCTGTCTTTCTTGATTTCTTAAATAAGTAAATAATTTCACAAATAAAATTAAGTCACATCCGTACAACCATGACTTATATTCTAAAGGAAAAGTGAGAATTGTCTGGCTGTCCACTGTATCCTTTCAGATCAGATTTCAAAAATAACATTTTTGAATTTCAGTTTTTTTTTTTTTTTTGCTTTCTCTGCTGAATAGTTTCTGTAATAGAGTGGATGTTTATAAATGTACAATCTTTGAATAATCTTCATCAACTAAGGCCTATTGTGTCTCTAACAGAGTACCTGGTTAGAACCATAACAAAGATGACCATTAGATTGTCCACCATATTAAAGTCCAATCTCTTTTTACACAGAAGTCAAGGCACTAATATTCCTGATGCCATTTAGGTATTGGCAGTTTGCGAATCTCTTCAGATCCTACTCACGGATCACTGGCACTAAAGAACTAACAAATCTCAATTTGTTTAGCATTATGATGCTGTATTAAATACTGGATGATTTTTTAACAATGTGTCATACAACAGTTTTATCTCTACATATCAGCTTCTACGCTTTTATGTCACCAGTTCAATGGTTGGGACGTTGGAGGAAGAAAGGGAAAAAAAATACAGTACTCTGGGCTATAAAGAACAGTGTAGAGCTTTTCAGTAACGAATCTGCGTATCGTACCGGCTCCAGTGGGTCCATAAGCGAAGACGCTGGCATTCTGGCCGTTAAGAATGTGGGGGATAATGGGCTTCACCGAAGACAAGAACACTTCCTGTTGAGTGGTCTGCTCTCCATGGAACACGTCAAACCTACACAAAGCACAAGGGCGTAATAAAGTGAGAACACCAAATGCTGAGATTGAGAATGCTCAACATCCAGACAATCAGCAAAGACTGAATATAAACTGTTTTCTCCCCAAATGTCCCCAGCAGGCACAGTAAGAGCCAGTGGCTGAATTACAGGGAGAAACCTTGATCTCAGCACCAGCTACCAAATCAGGGTCTACCACACACAGACCGAGACCTGTTAAGATGCTTCGAGTAATAACAACAAAGAGGACAAATCCTTAAATAATTAAAGGACAATTGTTTGTAGGGAGAGTAAAAACGAATAAAATGCCCAACTAACTGATACTGTAGAGTCTCAGTGGCGTTTCTCCAGTTGACTATCTCTAGAGTTTGAGGTCCAAGTCCTCGGACACAGGGCCCTTCGCTTTTCTCGTCTTGCTTGTCCATGTAGGGCCGCAGCCGCACCGCCACTCGAACCCTGGCGGTCCGTTTAGACCCAGCGGCATCATTCACGGCAACACGCTGTGCCATTTCTAACAGAGAAACAGAAATAGATCAGCAATTTATACCACCTATGTTTAGAGCATAGTTCATTAATTTCCGAAACAGCTAGTTAGTTTGCTACCACAGCTAACCAACTAGCTGGGAAACTCTTTAACTCATTGTAACGTTAGATACCATGTTACATGTAGGTAGTTTTCTGGTTCCACAATAAATAATTAAGTGTTAACTAACGTTTGTTAGTGTTAACCAAATGTTGTCTTGCTGCCCAAAGTTACACGGGCTTCTGTTTGTTATGTTAGCTACTAGAAGCCATCGAACAAGCAATATATCTACCAACTAATTTGAGATTTAACCCTATAATGTTACACCTAATGTGCCGCTAAGGCCATTAAGCAGCAGCTTTTACACTTCATACAGCACACGACATGCACAATGCACATGCACTAAACCATTCAGAACTGTACCACAGCTCCACATAAATTAACGTCTATCTGCAGTGTGATATTTTTAGCTAAGCTAGCTAGCTAAGTTTTTTTTTCCTGGACGTTTCTAAGTACAACACCGAGACTTGAGGCGATTTAAAACAAACTTACCGCTTGTCCAGCCCAACTACGTTTAAACGATCTTAAGGGAAACCAGTTAAACCTATTATTTTGTTAATTTATCAGATGAGAGAATTTGTCCTCCATAAGCTTAATAAGTGATTTCTATTGCGCGCGCGCGCGTGTCCCCGAACAACAGCTATTTTCAAATGTAGAGTCTCCGCCCACTTACTGAGCAACGGACCAATCCGCTACCGACTAACCCGCATGCTCATTTCCTTCAGCGGTACTATGGGGGTTAATGGGGATCCATCTGCAGAGCCGGAGCGCCCTCTGCAGTTTTACATGGGCAATGTCACTTTTCCCCTTTTCTTTTCCCCCTCCTTCTACCATATTATACGAATTGTGTACTTTATTATTATTATTATTATTAGTAGTAGTAGTAGTAGTAGTAGTAGTAGTAGTATTGTTGTTGTTGTCATTATTATTATTATTATTATTATTATTATTATTATTATTATAATTATTATTATTATTATTATCACGACTAATATTATTATCATGATTATTATGTTTTGTCTTATTTTAATTCCACTATATAGAGAGGAACAGAATCAGATACCTCAGGAGCTGTGGACTGAGTGCAATACTTATTTAATTGTTGACTGACTATTGCTTTTTTTTTTTCTCTCATGGATTATTTGTACTATCTGTCGGTCTGTCCTTCTGTTTACTTCATAGTCTTTCCCTGTAAGTAAGACAAAATTAGTAGTGTTACAATTTATTTACAATATTTAATATTTACAATGATAAAATAACAAGCTATACTAGTTGTGTAAAACTGGATTTGGTTAGTGACTGTTAAAAATAGTTAAATAGGCAATAAGGATTTGCATAAATTTTTCTAAAAACTTAAGGTTTAAAACAACAAAACCATATTAGACATTACACATATGAATAGTGGAGCACTACAACAGCACATTTTACTGGAAAATTATTATTATTATTATTATTATTATTATATATTTTTTAAATCTCTTTAATTTCCAAGAAATGCAAAAAACTGAAAGATCAGTATGAAATGTCCCACATAAGCACAAATACATCTTCATGCATACACAAACAAAAAATGCATAAAAGTACTTAAAATGGTTTAGGAGAATACCCTATCTGGGGTTAAAACATAGATTTATGTGATCTTTTATGCATCACTCTCCCTCTGACTCAGGATGGGCTTCTTCATAGTTCCAGCTGTGCTTCGAACAGAAAAATTTTATGAGGACAAAGTTGTTTATGAGGAAAAAAGACATGCAATAGCATGCAGGTATAACATCAACATTAACTGCATTAAACAGTATTTTAAAATCATTACATAAGTTGTCTTTGACTGAAAATCTTGGATAACCATGAAAAAGCAAGCCCACCCAAGGCCAAGACCATTAACAACAGGGTGGTTTACAGGTGAGGAAACCTGTAAAAAATGTTTAAATTTATTGCTCATTTATCCCTGCATCTTTTAGCCTCTAGTTTTTACAATTATCTTTTGTGTGTTGACACATCTTGCTACTTTTGAACCCTAAGCCTTTGTGTTTTTGAGATTATATTTGAGATGTACATTTTCTGGCCTGTGGTGTCACTTAAGAGTCTGTCACTGACTTAATGACTATAGAAAAGCTCTGTGTTTGTACCAATTTGTGCCTTTATATGTTTACATTGCACACAGTTTATAAACATCAACATTTATTTTGGTCCTAGCCTAACACAGATTGGTGTTTGATAAGTGAAGGCTCCTAGGAATGGAGAAAATGACTAAAGTTGAATAAAGTGAACAGAGTTACAGTGATTTTTTTAATTGTAGCGCCCCCTATGGGCAGAATTTGATGAAACCTGGTGTCCGTCCTCAGAATGTCCTTTTGTCTATGTGGATCAAGCTTCATTAAGTTTGGACATTGCCTTGAGCAGATATAGGTCAATTCATAAAAATGAGAGTTGCCTGACCAATTAATTTGCTAATATCTTTGCAACGTTTTGACGAATCAAAATTCTTTTGATAACTTTTTGTCATGTGGATCTGTGGATTATGCATATTTCATGCAAATCGGACAAACTGCCTAGGAGGAGTTCAAAAAAGTAGATTTTTCAAAAAATTCGGTGATATTGGGCATGACTCACGGATTCAGAGGAAAAAAGAATTTTGATTCTGGGCCTTACGGGTCCATAGTTATGAACCACAATGCAAATGTGCTTATTATAGTGCCATCTAGTGTCTGATGGATGTGTGTCGATGCGTCTGAGTAGTGGGTGGGATTTCTGACCCTCCCACCAAGTTTGGTGTCTCTATGTAGTAAAATTAGAAATGTGGTAATAATGTGGCAGTAGGTTAGAGAGACCATGTGAGCTAAACCTGGTCGCCTACGTCATGCTTAACTGCAATATTCTTCAGGGCATGTTTAGTATCAACTTAATCCATATTTCATGAGGAACAATGGTGATGTTATAAATATCATAGAAGTTTGGGAAATAACAGTTACAGTATATGTTGCAATATACCACACACCTTCCACACACCTACACCCACATACATACCGGCGCCATCTGGCCTGCATGGAACCTTTTGCCTTTGTTCCCTCCAACTCATTCTCAGGAACTTAATTAACATACAACTTCAAGGGCGAGATAGCTGGCTGGGGGTCCACCCTGCCATAAAACACATTGTCTCTCTTCCATTTGGTACTCTTGTCATTATATATTTCAAAGAGGCTCACAGGTATAAAAAGATAGGCTTTGTACCATTCATTAAGCTTTTACCATCACACGTCCTATGTCCGTGACACTGTCCTTCGACTTTGTAAGTTCTCCTTGTTTCTATTTTCTAAATATTGTTCATTTGTGATTTTGTATAAGAAATTCATGTTACTTTATCTCTAAATACTCAGTAGTTCTTTTGTAAGAAAGTAAGATGTATTAAGAGTGCATGACTTGAATGATTTGTATGTTTATAAGAAATAGTGTCCTAGCTAAAGTTTTATTAGGTTAGACACGTTTGAAAGCAACCTCTGACAAGCTAAGATAAAAGGCTAATACTTGCACGTTTAAAGTAAACCTCTGCCAAGTAAATAGGAAAGGCCTAGGCTTGCATGTCGATAGAAACCTCTGAGCTAACAATAATTGTTTAATAAATAGGCTATATAAAATCTTCTGACATATGAACATCACTTTATAATGAAAGCTTAGCATGGAGCTGTCAGATTAAATACAATCGATACACTGAGATATTACACTTCTAGCATTAGCTAACAGATTATTCTTTGCAATCTGTTACATCTTAACAGGTATTATAAATTGGAGTCAGATAATTAATTAAATGTATTGGAGTCAGATATTTAAGTCATAAAGTTAAAACACGTATTTAACCTTTGGCTGCACCTATTTCCTCCATGGTTATAGGAGAGTAGCAGACTAAGATAATAACCCTTTATATTTTAGCCCTATATCTACAACTTACAGTCTCTGACGCCTAGACACTTTTAAGAGAGAAAAAGAATAATAACAATAATAATAAGAAAATCAGTACAACTACAATAGGGTTCCAGCACTTCGTGTTTGGACCCCTAAATATGGCTACTGTCCATGAATACAGGTTTGGCGGGTGAGAGGTGACCCAGAAGATATGTACAGCTGTTTGAAATGCATATGTTTGTCTGTTCTCTAAATGAAATAAACTGATGACATATGGAAAAGTGTACTATGTCCTTTTAATATTAAGTGGTATATAACAAACAATTGAACAAAAAAAAAAAGACAAGGAAAGTCAATGAAATTACCAATAAGAACAGTGAGTGAGAGGATATCACACATAAACACATCTACAAACACAAATCTACATTAACTGGCAATTAGATTATGTGTGTAAAATATTGGAAAAAGTTTGTGTGTGCACATGCCCATTCTCAGTCTTTTCAAAATAGAAGGCCTGGGTCAAAGTCAGTCTGTGACATTTCCCCCTCCAGCAGTGCAATTTTGAGACCCAGTTCTGTAAAGCACTTCAAAATCGAAAGGTTGGATGGCCAGAAACCACCTAGTAATTTGGACATTGGTGTCTCTCATCCAGCATAACCAGGCCAGGGCCCAATTGTCAGTCTGTAGCCGAAACTTACGTCCCAGTAAGTAATACCGCAAGGAGTCCAATGCCCACTTAACAGCAAGGCACTCGTTCTCCATTGTTGAGTACTTCATTTCATGGGGAAGGAGCTTCCTGCTGATACAGGCCATGGGCCTATGTTTCCCTTTTTCACTTTGCAACAGTACAGGATCAATGCCCTATTCTGAAGCATCAGTCTGTACTGTAGAAGGTTGCTCAAAGTCAGGACTCTGGAGTACTGGATCTTTGCATAATGAGTCCTTCAAGTCCTGGAAGGCTCTTTCACAGTCCGTTGTCCAATTTACTTTGTTGGGCTAGCACTTTTTAATCAAGTCTGTCAAGACAACTGCCCGTTTACATGTATTGAGTTTACATCTTGGCCAGGGCACACGGCAGATTGTTAGACCAGCAGGCATAATCCTTTGTAACACCTACTTATGGTGTCCCAGGCGTTCTTCCCAACTCTGGATGAAGATAATAATATCATCTAGGTAGGCAGCAGCGAATGCCTCTGTCCCCCGGAGGATCTCGTTCATCATTCTTTGAAACATTGCTGGAGTCCCATGAAGTCCAAAGGGAAGCATCTGGAACTGATAATGTCCAAATGGAGTCCTAAAGGCCGTAAGCTCCTTGCATTCTGGCCTCAGCAGAACTTGCTAATACCCCTTGCACAGGTCTAGCGTGCTGATGGTTCTATCACTAGGTCAGGTGATCTAGGCTCAGTTCATTCTTGCCTTGGCGACCAGGGATGTATTGCTCTTTGACTTCGTCCTCCTCTCCTACTGCTTTTACAAACATGGTGTTGTCGGCCACCGTGTCTGTTACACTTTGCACAGGTTCTGCTGATTGTGCCTGGGCATGTCATTTCTTGAGCATGTTGATTATGGAAGGTTTGGAGTGGCTGGTTTTTGGAGGGAATCTCAATTTCATAGGCTACCAGTCCCACTTTTTTCTTGACTTGATAGGGGCCCTGCCACTTCGCCAACAACTTGTTCTCTGATGTTAGTAACAGCAACGGGACCTCCTCACCAGGTTCAAAGCTCTGTGTAGTAGATCGTAGTAGATTCTTTTGGGCAAGGGCAGTGGTCTTTTGGAGTTACTCTCTCCTTTTGAGGACATAGATAAGATGTTTTGCTTACTAGGTCTGACTGTGTCCTCTCAGCTCTCTTTCAGGACATCTCTTTCAGAATCCTGTTGAGGTCTGTGTTACCTCTTGGTAGGCAAACAAGAGGAATGGCAACCGTTTGTCCCAGTCCTTTCCTGTTTTGGAGAAAAATTATTAAATTGTTAAAATGATTAAATTGTTTAACTAAACCATCAGTCTGCAGGTGGTAACGGGTGGTTCACACTCTCTTAACCCCTAACAGCTGGTATACCTGGTGTAGTGTACATCTCATAAAGTTGGGACCTTGGTCTGTGAGGACATCTATGTCTATATCTAAGTATGCCTACTTCTGAGAA
Source organism: Pangasianodon hypophthalmus (assembly GCF_027358585.1). Lineage (NCBI taxonomy): Eukaryota > Metazoa > Chordata > Actinopteri > Siluriformes > Pangasiidae > Pangasianodon > Pangasianodon hypophthalmus. Next base: position 6,166,512 of record NC_069721.1, on the reverse strand, counting down.
GAATTTCATGAGTGCTGTGGGTTTTTGTTTGGCAGTGGCCTGTCTAAGTGGAAATGCCTCTGGATACCTCGTTGCATGGTCACATATGACTAAAATGAATGTATTCCCTGCCTGGCTTCTCTCCAATGGGCCAACAATATCCACACTAATTATCTCAAAGAATTGTGTCAACAACTGGTAGTGGTATAAGCAGAGAATAAGTAGGTGTGCAACCAACAGTGAGCTGACACTCAGGGCATGCCTTGCAATACACTTTTATATCACTGTGTATTTCTGGCCAGTAAAACCTCTTAGCAATCCCCAAGAATGTTTTCATAAACTCCAAATTGCCTGCCCAGGAGATGGAGTGTCCCAGTGTTAACACTTTCCCCCTCTGTGTCTTGGGTACCACCAACTGCGTGCCTACCTCCTTAATTTCTCTGTACAGGAGTCCATGTCTCAGCACAGAAGACCCATTTAACAATGTAGGAATCCCTTCCTTCTCCTCAGTCTACCTAAAACAGTCCACGAAGGTGGGATCTTCTTGTTGGAGCTGTACTAGTTTATTTGGAATGACAGTGTCTGTCTCACTCAAATCAGATTCCTCTGCAGGTGCTTCAGCTGGTTCTGAGGTCCCCAATAACTTTTCCACCCACTCTCTATGCTGCTGCATCCTGACTTCCTCAGTAGGTCTGTATTCTCCAAGCAATTCTTCTGAGTAAAAAAAAGCATCATCTGCAGAGCTTCAACAGTTTCTGATGGTGGTGTGATTGGTACCTTCTGCTTAACCTGGGCCCTCGTCACCACTCCACACCATGCACCAGCTTGGCCAACACTGGTAGATCTGTGCCTAACAGAACAGGATATGGCAGATTTTGGGCCGCTCCAACTGTCAACAGATATGGCTGGTTATGCACCTCAATATGCACACAACAAACAGTCACAGTTTCTTCCACACTCCAGCTATATCTGGGTACATATCTGGCTTGTATCAAAGTACGTGCCCAGGCTGTGTCAAGAGCTAAAAGTGATTTGCCATTCAACAAAATTGTGATAACCGGCTCTGTGTCATGTTTAGGAGAAGATGACTACGCTGGCCTTGGAACATAACAGAGACTAGTTGTCTTGGGCTTTTTCAGTGGACAGCCTGGTCTAGTGTGTCCTGGCTCTCCGCAATTAATACACACAACAGGTGCTGTCGGTTTAGGGTGTGTGGGCTTCAGGATGTTAACATGGGTTTGAGAGTTTGAACTCAGCCCAGACCCCTCAGACTTACCCGTAGCAAATAGCAGAATGCCAGCATAATGTAAGTTCCCTGGGCCCCTCCTTGCAGCAATGTAGGCCTCTACCAGGTTAGCAGCTTGCGCCGCATTGGTTGGATTACGTTCCTTAACTCAGGTCCTCACTTCTGGGTACAACACCTGCGGATATTGCTCGAGCATGATAACCTCTATAATGTGTTCTTTACTATTTTGGCTGAACTGGACCCTCTTGCAGAGCAAGTCCTTGTTTAATGTTAAGCCATGTTTAAAGCCATGTTTAAAGTTCTCATAAAACTAATCTGTCGGGGTGCTCAAAGAATGAAACCCCAGCCGGTATGTCTCAATTCCGATCTCATACTTCCTCCATATGGCTTGTTTAAACTGATCATAGTCCTGTGTTTGGGAAGGGTTCATGGTTGGCCCAGGTTCCCCTTGGTCACTGGTAGACACCTGTCAGTCTTTAAAAAGTGGTCAAGAAATGTTCAATGTCAACAGTGTCCCCAAGCCTCGCCAGACATGGTTCCTGGTCTAACCTCCTTGGCAGTGGACCACTTGAAGCTGTAGCTCTAATTTGGTTACACTCCAGATCCAGTTGTATTTGGGCAACCTGGGGGCTGAGTACTTTGTAGTGCTGCTCTTGCCTTGCGGTCTCTCTTTTCTGATGTTCATCCCACTGTTGGTACTGCATGAAGGACTCGAACATCTGTGTGAGGGTTGCAATTGCAGGTTCCCCTCCATCAGCGGAAACCTTAACCGGTGGCACACTCTCTCCTAAGGTACCTCCTACTGCACCTTGGTCCTCCTCCTGCAACAGACCTTCCTCAGGCTGACTCCTTGTTTTAGGAGGCATGTCAGCAAAGAAAAAAGAAAACTTGACCGGTACGGAATCCCACTTCTGATGCCACTTGTTAGGTTGTACCAGCAGTCAAAGGCGTAAATAAAGTTTCGCAGTCAAAAGGGCACAGCTGAGAGCATCTTTATTCCCATAGTGCAAAAAGGGTGGTTCTCCAGTGGTGTGCAAAAATATATACATTGGCAAGATTTGAAAGAAAAGTTCAAAAACAATACACAAAAATAAGTAAATGAATAAATCATAGTTAATTACAAGATTAAATGTACTGTACAGACCCAAAAATACAACTGTAATATTTAAAAAAAAAAAAAATCTCCACCCACATCTCTCACCACAGCTCACTCTACTTTCCCTCCCTGAAATTCTTCTTCTTCTTTGGGTTTTTTGGTGGTTGGCAAACAAACCTTTGGTGCATTTCCGCCACCTACTGTGATGGAGTGCGGAGCATCGATGTTGAGGAAAAGAAAGGGGGGTAAACCCCCTCCCCAAAAAACAAACAAACAAACAAACAAAAAAAACCCCGCTCATATACTAAATTCTTTTAGTCAGAACTGTGGAGTGGATGCAGCAATGAGAGAATGCTTTTAAATCGTCTAACAGAGCCTTAGAAACTACTGAAGTATTCCTTAGCAAGGTCTGTAGTGTTAAGCCACTTAAACCTAAGGACTTAACTTGTTTTGCAAGCAGGGCTCTTTCACTATTATATCCGATACACTGTAAAAGCACATGCTCCACCATCTCCGGAAGTCCACATTTGTTACACAAGCCAGTATCATGTTTACCAATGATTTTTAGTGTTTGATTTAGTGTAGTGTGCCCTATTCGGAGACGTGAAATAAAAGTATCATCCCTCCTATTGCCACAAACTGCTCTCTCATGCCCTACTACCTTTTGGATACTATACAGATGTATTCCCTTACCCTCCTTATCTCAAATTTCTTACCCTTTACTGCTTTACCATTTACCCTTGCTTAATGGTATACCTATATCTATTTCTGGATGCTTTAAAGCTTTCTTGGACATATCATCTGCTTCTTCATTACCTTCTACCCCATGTGAGCTGGTACGCATAAAAAATTATTATTATTCCTTGTTTATGTAAACTGTATAGAGTCTGAAGAATTTCTAGTAGTATGTCTTGATATAGGTTTCCCATTCATTAAACCTATACGACTAGAAAAAGAATCTGAACAGATCACTACATTTAATGGCTGAATCTCTTCCACCCACTGAAGTGACAACTGAATTGCAATCATTTCTGATGTGTAAACTGATGTATGATTTGAAGTTCTTTTGTGTATCTTTCGTTCACTACTTTTCCTTTATTGTCAGCATTTAAGCTACCCCATAATGTGCTCTGTGCATTAAAATCTCCACACCACACCACCCTATAATTTCCCTCACCCCCAATCTTTCCTAATAACTCATAACTTAATCTCTCACATGGATTATAGAAATTAATTACTTATACTCTTATATGCTGCGTCACAACCAATATCTCCACCACCACTGCTTCACACTCTGTGTTCGCATCCACAACGCTGAACCAAGGGCGTAGATTTGCTCATGGCATTGGTGGGGACCTAAGATTCTAAACACCCCCCCCCCACCCCCCCCCGCCCTATTATCCTGTTGTTTTGACCAGGCACTTGATAGCTGTGCATCTATTGGAGCTGCTTCTTGAGCACAAACTGTGACTGCATGATGATGGGATTGAGAATTCTGATGGCGTTCTTTCTAGAGCATTTTTCCAGTTAGTAAACCCTTTGGAGGAGAAAACAGGTTCTGCCTTTTTTGACATAGTACTTTTATGTATAGCATATGTCTTCACACAGTTAAAACAGAGAATCCCCTTCACTGCAGGGCTATAATGCAGCCATGGATAGTCTTTATACCACCTCTCCTGAAAATGGAGGACCCTACAGGACAGTGTTTGAACTGGGATGTGTTTGGGGTTAGGCTGGTTTGGCTTATTTTCAATGAGCTCCTGAAAATCTCCACTTATACACTGTTCTTCCTCACTCTCATTGCTCCTCTCCCTGTTGCTCACAACAGATGTACCGGTTTCCTTAGAGATAGATCACATCATACAATTAGTCCCACCCCTCATTTTAAATAGATTACATACATTTCCCTATATTTAAACCATAACGATATACTTAATGAACCTCACCTTTGACCCATTGTTTTCAATGGAGCAAATAATGTTGTTAGTTAAAACTGTGCACTACTCCTTATTGTGCTGCTATGCACATGCTTGACAACAGCGCTAAAGTTTAGAATTCTGACGCATCCCAAATCATGTCGGCGCCAGTGGGCATTAGCTCGCCTTTAACATTTATCACGATGCTAGTAGTCCATTGTATCAAAATAGCATTCAGATTCACCTGTGCCCATGCTTCGCTTTCTGAGCTACAACAAGGCTGAGCTGCCTCTGTCACCTGTTAAATGAGACATTCCATATATACAGTCACACAGCTTCACATACAGCCTATCAGGTCACATTCATCATTCACCTGTGACCCTGTCTCTCCATCGCTGTCTGAGCTATTTGTTGGTTCGGTCACCTGACAAAATGGGATAGCCTATGCATGTCAATTAGAATCGTGCAGACGATTAGCCTGTTACACTATATGGTGTGCACCAAAACCCAACGATGTCATTAACGTTATTAAGTTGAACAAATTTCATTAGCGGACTTGACTATAAGTGACTTACAGGTTTCTTTACAAAATAGCTCCTTATATCGACCTTCTTTCTTTTGGCTGCCATCTCTTCGATATCTACGCTACTGTCTCAGTCTGTCGCGCTGCCAACCAAACGTATTGTCACGTGACAGCAAGGTAAGGCACAGCCAATCACATTGCATGTGTTCCTGATAACCCAATCAGAATCAAAATATCAAGGACTTTTGCAACGATAGGAAGATATCTATTGGTAGGACGCCAGAAAGGAACCGAATTTAACCCTTCCTTTTGCACCCAGTGAGAATCTGGTTTTTGGAGGGTATAAAATTATTGGTGGGGACAATTTAGTAATCGCTGAACATTGGTGGGGACGCGTCCCTTGCGTCCATGCTAAAACTACGCCCTTGCGCTGAACCCTATTCCTAGTTTAATAAAAGTTATCACCCCACCCCGCTTTTCTGTCCCTATTTACTGCTGTATATCCTTGCACCACATAATTCAAGTGAGGCTTAAGCCATGACTCCTGAACACATATTTGTGGTTTATCATCCAAATCATCTATAAATATCTTGAATTCCAATACATTTGCAATTAAACTTCTGGCGTTCCACTGAATTATTATGAACACCATTATGAACCACCCCCTGTCGCCTGTCTGTCTGTACCTTTAGTATTTCATTTATTTGATCCACTGTTATTCCCTCAACATCCAAACATTTCCCTGCTGCCCTTATAATTATTCTAATCCTTTCAGACCTACTTTCCATTTGTGCTGAACAATTTACCACTTCTGCCATGAATGCAATGAATCAAACTTTATCTACTATCAGTGAGGTTTCGTTCACTTTACAGTGATTACTTCTACTCTCCATCTCTGGAATGCCACTTTCCTTTTGTTCTTTCTGCTGAACTGTCCTCCGAACACTTTTGCTTGCTTCTGCATATGTCCCTGCATATGACCCTGCATATGTCCCTCCAAAAAATTTTTATTTTTAATTTCCTCAGCCTCCTTTCTGACCTGCCATCCACCATATTCAGCACTGTGCTCCCCTTCACAGTTGCAACATTTCAGACTCACTCCATGCCCACATTTACCATATTCATGCTCTCCACCACATCTAGCGCAACGCTGTTTCCCTTTACAAACAGCTGCCACATGCCCAAACTTTTGACATTTGAAACATCTTATCGGTGGTGGTATATATGCAGAGACAGCATAATTTACGTAACCAAGGAATGCTCTATTGGGCATTCTTTCCTCATCAAAATGTATAACTGAAAGACTATATGTCTTCTCCTTTTCCTTGGTCACCTTCAGTTGTTTCACACTGATCAGCTCAGCCCCTGATAGATTCTTTTTCACGTAAATTTAGCTTTTCATGTTTCTCATTCCACTCTAGTACCGTCTCAAGGACCTGTACGAGCTATTCTGCTTGCAGGCCCTTGAGGTGTGAAAGAGACTGCAACAAACCCAGACGATCTTGCAAAGAGGAGGCTAAACGACACACATGCAACAAGGGCTTGTGAGGGTTTACCCGTACATGGCAAGAAGATGACTGAGGGCTGTACACTGTGGATTAACAGTCCATCGCCTTAACCTCTTGTCGACCTAGGTCACCCGTATGACCTTACATCCCCATTACATCCCAGAACACACTGGATTTGCAGTCCATCGCCTTAACCTCTCGGCCACCTCGTACAGCGCTTCCAGCATTCAACACAGATTATGAAGGGAAGTTTATTTTTTCTTTTCCTGAGCAAACTGGATGGCTGCTTCTCTTGTTCATTGTATGCATGTCTTGAGGCATGCAGTGTCTTGTCATAGAAATTGAAGGGAGCAGATGCGGAGAGACGGCCCAAAGGTCACAGAGAACGGGACAGAGAACGGGACACAGTTCAAAGAGAACGGGACAGAGAATGGGACAATTCCTCGGCCACGCTACCACGAGGGCTTGTGAGGGTTTACCTGTTCATGGTAAGAAGGTGACTGAGTCATTCCGCCAGACAACAAGGAAGCCTGGCATGGGCACGACAAACGGGCTAACGTGCCTTCCGCTCAACCCGCTCCACAGGAGACACTTAACCAAAGATTGCGAAAGATTGGCCTAGGCTTAAGACCCCATGGTCAACTGTCACATCTGTAGTGTTTGCGGCAGGAGCTCCTCTGCTTCTGACCAAAAAGAAAAGCCTTCTGGCAGCAGCGGGATTCAAACCCACACCTCCGAAGAGACTGGAGCCTTAATCCAGCACCTTAGACCACTCAGCCACACTACCCACATGTGGGGCTTGCGCTAGGCCTACCAAGTCATGAAAGAGAGCTGCTCTCCCACAGGGGCTGTGCACAGTGGATTGGCAGTCTGTCACCTAAACCTCTTGTTGACATAGCTCACGCATGTGAACTTACATTCCAGTCTGTGGAGAAGAAGCAGGTTAAGATGTAGGTTCTTTGCCACTGTCGTCTGGACTGAGGACTGTTTTGACATACCTCCAGCAACTTAAGAGCCTTACAGCAGCTGTGGCCAACCAGCACAGAAATGCAGCCCACAGTTGCGAAACACGCAGCCACAGTGCTAGCTTTTCACGTTTCTCTATCCACTCTAGTACCGTCTCCAGGACCTGTATGAGCCATTTCGCTCTCAGGCCCTGGAGGTGTGAAAGAGACTGCAACAAAACCAGATGATCTTGCAAGGAGGAGGCTAAATGACACATGCACGACGAGGGGAGGATTCAAACCCACACATGCAGAGCACAATGGATTAGCAGTCCATCACCTTAACCTCTCGGCCACCTCGTCTGGAGTGAGCGGCGCTCAACACAAATTATGAAAAGATTATGAAACAGTCATCAAACTAGATGTCTGCTTCTCTAATTAATTGTATGCGTGTCTGGAGGCATGTGCCGTGCTGTGATATAAATTGAAGGGTGCCCGTGTGGCAAGACAGCCCAAAGTTGACAGAGAACAGGACAATTCCATAGTCGAGTGGACCCAATCCAATGCTTGGGCCGTTGGATTCCACTACCTACTGAGTGCCCAGATTAACGAGGGAACTTTCTTTGCAAAAGGCAACTTTTTGAGTGTGCATGTTTCCCTTACCAAATGCATTTAAGCAAGGTCTTTCCAAGAACAACGGATCCAAACCCACGTGGGCTGTACACTGTGGATTAACAGTCCATCGCCTTAACCTCTTGTGGACCTAGGTCACCCGTATGACCTTAAATCCCCGTTACATCCCAGAACACACTGGATTTGCAGTCCATCGCCTTAACCTCTTGGCCACTGCGTCTGGAGCTCGCAGCTCTCAATACAGATTATGAAAAGATTATGCAACAGTCATCAAACTAGATGTCTGCTACATAATTAATTGTATGCGTGTCTTGAGGGATGCACTGTGCTGTCATAGAAATTGAAGGGTGCAGGTGTGGTGAGATGGCCCAAAGTTCACAGAGAACGGGACAATTCCTCAGGCAGCTACGTTCTGAATAGGCCTATGGCATTCCCTATTTAGGCTAGCGAGGTAACTTTCTTTGGAAACTGGATATGCACAAAGCCTGTGGAAAATAGTAATGTGAATAGAGGTGTTTGGGAGGCAGCATGCTACATGTTGGATCACTGTCATACAGTATATGGGCTACTGATGCCAGCGGAGGCACTTAGTGGTACAGCCTGAAAGCCACAACCCATGTAAAGCCTTTGGAGACAAGACCTCACAAACCTGCCTTCAAAAGGCCCCTTTGGCAGCAGGATTCGAACCCACGCCTCCGGAGAGACTGGAGCCTAAGTCCAGCGCCTTGGACCGCTCGGCCACACTTGCGCTAGGCCTGTCAGGTGGCTAAAGCGTTCTTCTCTCGCAGGCAGCCATAATGTCTGCACCATGAGCGCTTCCTTTACCAAATGCACTTAAGCGAGGTCTTTCCTAGAACAATTGGATCCAAACACACACAAATCCACTCTAGTACCGTCTCAAGGACCTGTACGAGCCATTCCCCTCGCATGCCCTCGCGGACCTATACCGATTCCCATTCATTTTCAAAGGTAGTGCTAAACCACTACGGATGCGATATACTTTTGGCCACTGGCGCCCCGTGGCGCTGTTCCGAGCTTTTGCGCCGCCGGGAAATTAGAAATCGCCGTTTTACTTTCATCCGAGTAGGAGAGAGAGTGCACGCTGCTGAACTAATTCGTTGCTTATTATTATTATTATTATTATTATTATTATTATTATTATTATTATTATTATTATTAAACTCTTCTTAGCTCAGCGATCAAAGGTAAGTTACTTTATATCACATCAGCATGTGTTTTATCTCCATTAATGCTGAAATCCGATTAGTTTCTCTGCCAACACGCCACCATGAGAGACTGTAACTAAACTTTACAAACTGCAGGAATATCTGCAGAATCGGCAGCAGTCAGCCCGACCGCCCGTGCTTGCCTCAAGTGCCACATCTGAGCCCATGGGTCAGTTGTTTATTGGAAATGAAGGAAGGAAATGTTTACCATTGTTTCAGTTAGTATAAACAATGACATAGCTTGCAATTGTATTATTTTCCACGTATGTTATGCTTCAGTTAACGCAGAGGTATGTTTTAAGAAATCCAAGTACAGTGAAAATGCAACCCACTAATTCTTGTCTTTGACCAATGCAGAGATGGATGAAGATGATGAGTTGGAGAGTGCAATGCTGAACATCCCCTCCAAGCTACGGGTGCAGTGTAAGTATTTCTGTCTGTACTGACTGCATGTAATGAATTAATTGTGTTCCAAGTCGTTTTCTGTGATATGTTTTGTATTTTTTTTATGTTTTGTGTGTTACAACTAGCTCCACCACCATCGTCATCATCACCCTCAGCTGGTGAACTGAGACAGTCTGCGGAAACAGGAAAAGGTTTTTACACATTAAGCACAGCACTGGAGCACAGTTCTATTGAATTGTGAGATGAAATGCTCTCCAAGTCTGAACAAAAATCCTTTCTTTTGTCAGTGTTTTGGCCATGTTCTGGCCATGTTTCACTAACGAATGTGTGTGCTGTTGGCAATAGACTAACTGTCTAAGGGGCTATGAATTGATTCCCTGACCATGATACCAGATACAGATACCAGCCACAATCAGGGTAAGTGCTCTTTTTATTTATTTATTTATTTATTTATTTATTTATTTATTTATTTTTATTGTTAAGTTTCTGTCTACTAACACATGATGAAATGCATATACTTGCATTTTGCCTTTTAACATCCTTTGCTTCAGTTTAAAATAATCGTGACATTCCTTGATCAGGCATAATGTATCCTTTTAATTTATAGCACTAAGATAAGCAGATAAAGTAAGAGTAGGCTATTTTGAACCTTTTATTAACACAAATGACAAGATTTTGTATCTTGCAGTGCCATCTGCCGCCCTCTCCATACCACCTGCTGACACTAAAAAGGAACCAGTTGATGGTAAATATATTATAATTCTGAACATCTATTCAAACATTTGTCTCAATTACTGTAGTGCTGATATTTTTGTTCTTCTTCGTTTTTGCATTTTTTCCTTTTAAGACCAGCCTTGCCAGCTCTGAAATCGCCTGTGCCCCTTACTAAAGAGCTGATGTTTCTTGTGCCAGGACAATCACGTTCCACACACACTGAGAGAACGGTTTCAACTACAGGTGTGTGTTATGTCGGGTTTTTAATGTTCACCCAAATTTACATTGTGCATCATAACTGTTTAGCATTTAAAATTACATTTAATATTCATATAATCCCTCACCTCTTATACAGATAATTGCTAATAGAGGAATGGTACTCTGTTCAGGAGACAGCAGCATCATAGACAGCTCTCCAGCGTGTAGGACACTTACTTTTGAGGAATGTGGCAAAGATGGTAAGGGTGTATTGCACTTGACTGGAATAATGAAAGCATTATGTTGTGTTGAATCTGTTCTAATTTTAGAATGGATTGTTTATCCATCTTTTTAGAAAGTCTCTCCTCTTCAGAGACCACTTCACATAGTGTCCCACGCACAGCTGAGGCATCACATGGTAAGGTTGTAGTTGTGCTCTTATCTGTATCATGAATGCAGGGGCACAAAAATGGGGTATGCATTATATGCCGTGCATACGGGCGCCGCACGTGGGGGGGGCGCCATTGTGCCAAAAAATTTGAAAATCATCTTTAAAATAAATTTAAAAAGTAATGCTTGTTAAAAAATAATATTTGTTTAGCATTTTACATGAGGACAAAAATGTATTTTATTAAATAAAGTGATATCAACCGCCAAACCCTTTAACATGTTTAAGAGCCGTTAAACTGTTACAGACAGTCACATGTCCAAAATGGAGAGAGGGAAGCGCAGTGGAGCACAGAACAGAAAACGTAAAAAAGAAAAACAATGTGTTAAAATGAGGACAGCAATGTCCAAGTGGATAAAAAGAGATTGGTAAGCTTAACCTATCGTTTTTATCACTCGTTATGTCCAGGGGCGCATTGATGCACGGGAGTATATGGGCTAAAGCCCAGGGGCCTACTGGCTGCATCCAAATTATAATCACTCAGGCAGGGGCGGTTCTAGGGTGAGTGGATATCCGGGGCTTAGCCCACAGACATCCATACCTGTCAGAATACACTTTAAATAAAATATGTTTAAAAGTCACCTTGGCTAATTCATTCAGAAACGAAGTAAGAAACTGTTTTTATGAATAGGTCAGTGAATCATTCACTCACAAGTTCATTCACGGCTGTGTGTTGCTGCAGAGACGCGCAACATAACTTTGTTCAGAACCATTTTCGATAGCGAGATATTTATTTCTTATTAACTTGTTTATTATGACCAAACCAGTCATAATCGCTCTAAATGCGTATGTGTGTGTGTGTGTGTGTGTGTGTGTGTCCTGGGAAGACTGCACTGCGCAACTGTTGATGATCAAAAAATGATCAAAAAAATGCAAATCAAACACATAATTCAAAAACGAATAAGAAATTTAATATCATGATTAAAAATCTATATTTGTTGCTTCACAGTGCCACGGCTCAGTAACAAATAACGTATTTTGACAGATGGCTAGATTGTTAGAGCCATAGGGTATAGGCTATAGTAAGTTACAGACACCTGAAGCAGCTGCATCTTGCTTCATGTATCCAGAGCAGGTGAAAAGAACAAGAAGGACAGGCCACATAGGGTATTATGTCTTACATTACAGATTAGGGTATTGCAGACTTGGGTATTGGTTTGTCTTGTAAAAATCTAGTGCATGGAAAGATGGAGACCCCCCAGAGGAGATAGATATAACAGGCGAATGCAGAGATGCAACAGAGGAGGTAGCAGAGGAAAAACCTTATTCGGACGACCCTTCAGACTGGCCCGCACCCTATCAAATTACTGACACTTTTAGACAAAAATCGACTGAGAAAGGTCCTTTGAAATGTCCTGACGGGCCATATCCTAGATCCGAGAAGAGTAACATGCACTTTTGAAAAGCCTATTGTTATTGCATATTATCAAATGGGGAGAGAATAGAGCGAGACTGGTTGTTGTATTCCAAAAAAGCAAATAAAGCATATTTCATAGTCGAGCGGACCCAACCCAATCCAATCCTTGGGCTGTCGGATTCCGCTACCTACTGAGTGCCCAGATTAGTGAGGTAACTTTCTTTGCAAAAGGCAACTTTTTTGACAGACCTCCAGCAACTTAAGAGCCTTACGGCAGCTGTGGCCAACCAGCATGGAAATGCAGCCCACAGTTGCGAAACACGCAGCCACGGTGCTAGCTTTTCACGTTTCTCAATCCACTCTAGTGCCGTCTCCAGGACCTGCACGAGCCATTTCGCTCGCAGGCCCTGGAAGTGTGAAAGAGACTGCACCAAACCCAGATGATCTTGCAAGGAGGAGGCTAAATGACGCACACACGCGACGAGGGTGGGATTCGAACCCACGCGTGCAGAGCACAATGGATTAGCAGTCCATCGCCTTAACCTCTCGGCCACCTCGTCCGGAGCGAGCGGCTCTCAACACAGATTATGAAAAGATTGTGAAACAGTCACCAAACTAGATGTCTGCTTCTCTAATTAATTGTATGCGTGTCTGGAGGCATGCGCCGTGCTGTGATATGAATTGAAGGGTGCCGGTGCGGCGAGACGGCCCAAAGTTGACAGAGAACGGGACAATTCCATAGTCGAGCGGACCCAATCCAATCCTTGGGCCGTTGGATTCCGCTACCTGCTGAGTGCCCAGATTAGCGAGGTAACTTTCTTTGCAAAAGGCAACTTTTTGAGCGCGCCTGCTTCCCTTACCAAATGCGTTTAAGCAAGGTCTTTCCGAGAACAACGGATCCAAACCCACGTGGGCTGTACACTGTGGATTAACAGTCCATCGCCTTAACCTCTTGTGGACTTAGGTCACCCGTATGACCTTACATCCCCGTTACATCCCGGAACACACTGGATTTGCAGTCCATCGCCTTAACCTCTCGGCCACCTCGTACAGCGCTTGCAGCATTCAACACTGATTATGAAGGGAAGTTTATTTTTTCTTTTCCTGAGCAAACTGGATGTCTGCTTCTCTTGTTCATTGTATGCATGTCTTGAGGCATGCAGTGTCCTGTCATAGAAATTGAAGGGAGCAGATGCGGAGAGACGGCCCAAAGTTCACAGGGAACGGGACACGGTTAACAGAGAACGGGACAATTCCTCGGCCACGCTACCCCGAGGGCTCGTGAGGCTTTACCGGTTCGTGGTAAGAAGGTGACTGAGTCATTCCGCCAGACAACAAGGAAGCCTGGCATGGGCACGACAAACGGGCTGTTGAGAGACTAACGTGCCTTCCGCTCAACCAGCTCTACAGGAGACACCTAACCATTTCCAGCTGAAGAGAGAGCTGGCGAAAGATTGGCCTAAGATTGGCCTAGGCTTAAGACCCCGTGGTCAACTGTCACATCTGTAGTGTTTGCGGAAGGAGCTCCTCTGCGTTTGACCAAAAGGGAACGCCCTCTGGCAGCGGTGGGATTCGAACCCACGCCTCCGAAGAGACTGGAGCCTTAATCCAGCGCCTTAGACCGCTCGGCCACGCTACCCACGGGCGGGGCTTGCGCTAGGCCTGCCAGGTCGTGAAAGAGAGCTGCTCTCCCACAAGGGCTGTGCCCACTGGATTGGCAGTCCGTCACCTAAACCTCTCGTTGACATAGCTCACGCATGTGAACTCGCGGCCCAGTCTGTGGAGAAGAAGCAGGTTAAGACGTAGGCTCTTTGCCACTGTCGTCTGGACTGAGGACTGTTTTGACAGACCTCCAGCAACTTAAGAGCCTTACGGCAGCTGTGGCCAACCAGCATGGAAATGCAGCCCACAGTTGCGAAACACGCAGCCACGGTGCTAGCTTTTCACGTTTCTCAATCCACTCTAGTGCCGTCTCCAGGACCTGCACGAGCCATTTCGCTCGCAGGCCCTGGAAGTGTGAAAGAGACTGCACCAAACCCAGATGATCTTGCAAGGAGGAGGCTAAATGACGCACACACGCGACGAGGGTGGGATTCGAACCCACGCGTGCAGAGCACAATGGATTAGCAGTCCATCGCCTTAACCTCTCGGCCACCTCGTCCGGAGCGAGCGGCTCTCAACACAGATTATGAAAAGATTGTGAAACAGTCCCCAAACTAGATGTCTGCTTCTCTAATTAATTGTATGCGTGTCTGGAGGCATGCGCCGTGCTGTGATATGAATTGAAGGGTGCCGGTGCGGCGAGACGGGAGAACGGGACAATTCCATAGTCGAGCGGACCCAATCCAATCCTTGGGCCGTTGGATTCCGCTACCTGCTGAGTGCCCAGATTAGCGAGGTAACTTTCTTTGCAAAAGGCAACTTTTTGAGCGCGCCTGCTTCCCTTACCAAATGCGTTTAAGCAAGGTCTTTCCGAGAACAACGGATCCAAACCCACGTGGGCTGTACACTGTGGATTAACAGTCCATCGCCTTAACCTCTTGTGGACCTAGGTCACCCGTATGACCTTACATCCCCGTTACATCCCGGAACACACTGGATTTGCAGTCCATCGCCTTAACCTCTCGGCCACCTCGTACAGCGCTTGCAGCATTCAACACTGATTATGAAGGGAAGTTTATTTTTTCTTTTCCTGAGCAAACTGGATGTCTGCTTCTCTTGTTCATTGTATGCATGTCTTGAGGCATGCAGTGTCCTGTCATAGAAATTGAAGGGAGCAGATGCGGAGAGACGGCCCAAAGTTCACAGGGAACGGGACACGGTTAACAGAGAACGGGACAATTCCTCGGCCACGCTACCCCGAGGGCTCGTGAGGCTTTACCGGTTCGTGGTAAGAAGGTGACTGAGTCATTCCGCCAGACAACAAGGAAGCCTGGCATGGGCACGACAAACGGGCTGTTGAGAGACTAACGTGCCTTCCGCTCAACCAGCTCTACAGGAGACACCTAACCATTTCCAGCTGAAGAGAGAGCTGGCGAAAGATTGGCCTAAGATTGGCCTAGGCTTAAGACCCCGTGGTCAACTGTCACATCTGTAGTGTTTGCGGAAGGAGCTCCTCTGCGTTTGACCAAAAGGGAACGCCCTCTGGCAGCGGTGGGATTCGAACCCACGCCTCCGAAGAGACTGGAGCCTTAATCCAGCGCCTTAGACCGCTCGGCCACGCTACCCACGGGCGGGGCTTGCGCTAGGCCTGCCAGGTCGTGAAAGAGAGCTGCTCTCCCACAAGGGCTGTGCCCACTGGATTGGCAGTCCGTCACCTAAACCTCTCGTTGACATAGCTCACGCATGTGAACTCGCGGCCCAGTCTGTGGAGAAGAAGCAGGTTAAGACGTAGGCTCTTTGCCACTGTCGTCTGGACTGAGGACTGTTTTGACAGACCTCCAGCAACTTAAGAGCCTTACGGCAGCTGTGGCCAACCAGCATGGAAATGCAGCCCACAGTTGCGAAACACGCAGCCACGGTGCTAGCTTTTCACGTTTCTCAATCCACTCTAGTGCCGTCTCCAGGACCTGCACGAGCCATTTCGCTCGCAGGCCCTGGAAGTGTGAAAGAGACTGCACCAAACCCAGATGATCTTGCAAGGAGGAGGCTAAATGACGCACACACGCGACGAGGGTGGGATTCGAACCCACGCGTGCAGAGCACAATGGATTAGCAGTCCATCGCCTTAACCTCTCAGCCACCTCGTCCGGAGCGAGCGGCTCTCAACACAGATTATGAAAAGATTGTGAAACAGTCACCAAACTAGATGTCTGCTTCTCTAATTAATTGTATGCGTGTCTGGAGGCATGCGCCGTGCTGTGATATGAATTGAAGGGTGCCGGTGCGGCGAGACGGCCCAAAGTTGACAGAGAACGGGACAATTCCATAGTCGAGCGGACCCAAGCCAATCCTTGGGTGGCTAGGTTCTGAATAGACCTATGGCGTTCCCTATTCAGGCTAGCGAGGTAACTTTCTTTGGAAAATGTAACTCCTTTTCTTAACTGGATATGCACAAAGCCTGTTGAAAAGGGCAATCTGAATAGAGTTGTTTCGGAGGCAGCATGCTACATGTTGGATCACTGTCATACAGTATATAGGTTACTGATGCCAGCGGAGGCGCTTAATGAAAGCCGCAACATGTACAGCCTGAAAGTCACATCTCATGTAAAGCCTTTGGAGACAAGACCTCACACACCTTAAGCAAGCTATGCTGCCTTCAAAAGGCCCCTTTGGCAGCGGTGGGATTCGAACCCACGCCTCCGAAGAGACTGGAGCCTAAATCCAGCGCCTTAGACCGCTCGGCCACGCTACCCACAGGCACGCTTGCGCTAGGCCTGTCAGGTCGTGAAGGAGAGCTGCTCTCGCGGGCAGCCATAATGTTTGCACCATGCGCGCTTCCTTTACCAAAGGCGAGGTCTTTCCTAAAACAACGGGATCCAAACACACACAAATCCACTCTAGTACCGTCTCAAGGACCTGTACGAGCCATTCCCCTCGCATGCCCTCGCGGACCTAAACCGATTCCCATTCATTTTCAAAGGTAGTGCTAAACCACTACGGATGCGATATACTTTTGGCCACTGGCGCCCCGTGGCGCTGTTCCGAAATTAGAAATCGCCGTTTTACTTTCGTCCGAGTAGGAGAGTGAGAGTGCACGCTGCTGAACTAATTCGTTGCTTATTATTATAATTATTATTCAACGCTTCTTAGCTCAGCGATCAAAGGTAAGTTACTTTATATCACATGTGTTTTATCTCCATTAATGCTGAAATCCGATTAGTTTCTCTGCCAACACGCCACCATGAGAGACTGTAACTAAACTTTACCCTACCAGCTTTTCTCTCTAATGCATGTTTAGGTGATTTAAAAGCTACATTATGAATGAACGTGACTGTAATTTTGGTTTTTGTGTAATGCTTTTTGTGTTAAATATAGATGAGCGTTTTTTGTCATCATGCACGCAATGCTCCTCCTATGAGAGAGTCTTTGTTTATTCTCTTTAACATGTCGCTGGTTAATTAGAAGCTGACCTGTGAATGAACATGATCATTATTTAAATTTATTTGTAGTGTTTATCAGTTTACACTGTTACACTATTCTAAAACTACGTTAGTTTCAGCCCTGTTGGAGTGTTAGCTAACACACAGTTGGATGATTTAAAAGCTAAACTATGAATGACCATGACTTTTGGATTTATTTATTTATTGCATGACTGTGTTTATGTGTAATGTTTTTGAATGTCAGAAAACAAAGTGTAGAGTTGCATTCCAGAAAACACACTGAATGTGGTTATTGTAATGTTTTATTTTAAAATAGACATACTAACATTGAGTGAATACTGCCTTTTCTGGATTACAGGTCATCATGCACAAAAACGTTGTGTTTTTACCCAGGAAGAGTTAAGGTTGTGTTCCACTGGGAGATCTCCTTCAGGAGCCAACTAAGGAGGCCAGGCTGATCAAAAATAACCC
This sequence comes from Pangasianodon hypophthalmus, assembly GCF_027358585.1. Classification (NCBI taxonomy): domain Eukaryota; kingdom Metazoa; phylum Chordata; class Actinopteri; order Siluriformes; family Pangasiidae; genus Pangasianodon; species Pangasianodon hypophthalmus. The sequence continues at coordinate 6,148,806 of NC_069721.1, read as the reverse complement.
ATCTCTGCGGGAGAAGTCTGCACCCGTGAAGGAGGAGCTTGTCAGACAAAATGCTCTGACTGTGGTCCATGAGAGAGTCTCGGACAATCTCAGACAGGAGTGAAGTTTTTGGTGAATACATCCTGCAGTTTGGCAAATACAAGGGGAAGTTCTTCCCCTTGTCCCAGGGACACGGATGTACAAACTGCAGCAATATCTGCAGAATCGGCAGCAGTCAGCCCGACTGCCCGTGCTTGCCTCAAGTGCCACCTCTGAGCCCATGGGTCAGTTGTTTATTTTTTGCATTTGCTCTTCTGAAGGAAATGTTTACCATTGTTTCAGTTAGTATAAACAATGACATAGCTTGCAATTGTATTATTTTCCACGTATGTTATGCTTCAGTTAACGCAGAGGTATGTTTTAAGAAATCCAAGTACAGTGAAAATGCAACCCACTAATTCTTGTCTTTGACCAACGCAGAGATGGATGAAGATGATGAGTTGGAGAGTGCAATGCTGAACATCTCCGCTTCCAAGCTACGGGTGCAGCGTATGTATTTCTGTCTGTACTGACTGCATGTAATGAATTAATTGTGTTCCAAATCGTTTTCTGTTGTATGTTTTGTATTTTTTTTATGTTTTGTGTGTTACAACTAGCTCCACCACCACCATCGTCATCATCACCCTCAGCTGGTGAACTGAGACATTCTGCGGAAACAACTCTCTCTCTCTTTTTTTTATTTTTTTTTATATTGTTAAGTTTTAAATATTTCTGTCTACTAACACATGATGAAATGCATGTACTTGCATTTTGCCTTTTAACATCCCTTGCTTCAGTTTAAAATAATTGTGACATTCCTTGAGCAGGCATAATGTATCTTTTTACTTTATAGTACTAAGATAAGCAGGTAAAGTAAGAGTAGGGTATTTTGAACCTTTTATTAACACAAATGACAAGATTTTGTATCTTGCAGTGCCATCTGCTGCCCTCTCCATACCACCTGCTGACACTACATACTACATTTAACATTCATATAATCCCTCACCTCTTATACAGATAATTGCTAATAGAGGAATGGTACTCTGTTCAGGAGACAGCAGCATCAGAGACAGCTCTCCAGCGTGTAGGACACTTACTTTTGAGGAATGTGGCAAAGATGGTAAGGGTGTATTACACTTGACTGGAATAATGAAAGCATTATGTTGTGTTGAATCTGTTCTAATTTTAGAATGGATTGTTTATCCATCTTTTTAGAAAGTCTCTCATCTTCAGAGACCACTTCACATAGTGTCCCACGCACAGCTAAAGCATCACATGGTAAGATTGTAGTTGTGCACTTATCTGTATCATGAATGTCGTTGTTTTTCTTTGTTTAATGACTTTTCTTATCAGGACTTTAAAGCAGGTTTTTAATTATTATTCGTCTGTGTATTTCCAGAGCCATTCCCCCCTTGGTTCTTTGGTGTGCAGCCCACTGCCTCTGCAACAGACAGGTCAAAGTACGAATGATTAATTTGTGGCTTTGTTACCAGGCAAGAGTGATGACCGTAGCCCATGTCTGTAGCTGTAATTAAAAAAATCTTTATTCTTTTGTCTTTTTATTTCAGTCACAATCAGGCACATCAGCCCTTCCTAAGATGCCCTCCTCCACACGCTCCTGGCTATGATCATGATGTCCGCCAGTGGAAGTGTTCCCATCAGGAAAGGATCTGGATGAAGACAGAGCTGGAATCCATGAGTCTATGGCTAGGGTTGCCTCCTGTGAGATATATCTTTTGCTTACATCTTTCACTTGTGGTGAATATTTAACTAATGTATTTTTTTCTACTTTATTTTACAGTGTAATGAAGTTTATATTAATATGTGTGTGTGTATATATATATATATATATCAGGGGCGTTTCCTCTGAGGAGGCAAGGGAGGCAGTGTCTCCTCAAAAAATTGGATGAGAAAATAATCGATATTGCAAAAATAAAACGACGCAAATATTACTAAAAATGACATTAACAGTATAAAAGTCACTCGTTTTTATAAAGTAACACTGTCCAACAGCGACACCCACAGGAAAAGTTACAGCGGAGGCTCGCCTCCCCTCAGCCCATTGACTTATAACAGAGACCCCATAACGTGCCGTGGGTTTAGTGGGGGGGTCATTGAGGATGGGGGAAAGTCACGTGAGAGGAGGCAATGCCTCCATCGCGCTATTATTGGATATGATCGGTTTTGATTGGATGCGATCGGTTATGATTGGAGATGATCGGTTATGATTGGAGATGATCGGTTATGATTGGATGTGATAGGTTATGATTGAAGATGATCGGTTATGATTGGATATGATAGGTTATGATTGGATATGATCGGTTATGATTGGAGATGATCGGTTATGATTGGATGTGATAGGTTATGATTGGATATGATCGGTTATGATTGGATGTGATAGGTTATGATTGAAGATGATCGGTTATGATTGGATATGATCGGTTATGATTGGATGTGATAGGTTATGATTGGAGATGATAGGTTATGATTGGAGATGATCGGTTATGATTGGATGTGATAGGTTATGATTGGAGATGATCGGTTATGATTGGATGTGATAGGTTATGATCGGATATGATCGGTTATGATTGGATATGATCGGTTATGATTGGGTGTTATAGGTTCGTTTGATAAATCCCGCCTCTTGTTTTCGTGCGAGCTCTTGGCCTGAATGGACAAAATGATGGCGTTACTGACTAATTATAAAGTAAGTAAACAACTCACCCGCTTAGATATCACTGCTTTGTGTCATGTCAAAAATGAAATTTTGAAATGGCTGAAAACGTGATTAGTTTGTCTGTGTTTGTGTTTACAGAGCTTTTATGACGACGACCCGAAAATAAGTTGACTATTAAAAAGAACAGCTGAACATCAGTTCACAAATAAAAAAAATATTAGTAACACTTTACAGTAAGGTGTCATTTGTTAACATTAGATAATGTGTTAACTAACATGAACAAACAATGAACATTTATTACAGTATTTATTAATCTTTGTTAACGTTAGTTAATAAAAAATACAGTTGTTCATTGCTGATTCATGTTAGTTCACAGTGCATTAACTAATGTTAACAAACACGTTTGATTTTAATAATGCATTAGTAAATGTTGAAAATAATATTAAATAAGATTAATAAATGCTGTAGAAGTATTGTTCATTCTTAGTTCATGTTAACTAAAGTAGTTAACTAATGGTAACTAATGAAACCTTATTGTAAAGTGTTTCCAAAATATTGTTCAAATTGTTAATGCAATAATTGTTACTTTAGTTATTATTTTGGAATAAATGTAAAAATGCATAAAACCACTATGAAATGTATAATTAGTATAAAATAAAAAATGAAATAAAAAAATAATAATAAAATACAAAGTAGAATTATATTTGTTCTCTCTTTTTTATGTAATTTATATATATATATATATATATATATATACTGCCCCCTCATTTTAAAACACCACCGCACGCCACTGATATATATATGTGTGTATATATGTGTGTGTATATATATATATATATATACATATATATATATATATATATATATATATATATATATATATATATATATATGTATATATATAATAAAAAGGTTAACACTAATTGCTTGGTGTAGTGTGTCTCTGTTTGCAGGATACATTATTTACTCTATTATATTGCCAACATTTAACTGGTATGTTAACTTAAGACTCCCATCGCTCAATAAACCATATGCATTCAACAGTGGAATTCATTATATTAGAGTAAAACCTTATTTAAATTTCTCATTTACATTGCAGATACAACATAATAGTTTTATATTATTATTACTCTTTTATTTTTACTAATGTTTTATTTCACTTATTGACATTTTGTAAAAATTAAGAAGTAATAACAGTATAAAACTGTCGTGATATTTGTAATAGGTCAGTGCTGACATAGTGGTCAGAGATCTGTGTTGCACATTTGATGAATAAATATTTGGACTCTATATGCATGTCAACATTAATCAATTAATAACAATGCATTGGCCATGAAACACAGGAAACATTTTAAACCACACTGCAATACTAATGCATTGTTATTGCTTCAGAATTGTGTGGTACATATCTGTCTTTGTGATTATAATGCACAAATTTGAAACAATGTTTCAGAGTCGCACTGAGTGGGATTCGAAGCCCGGTCCAGACAAATATTAAAATATAATGTGAAAAAATCTGATGGGGTGTGACACAATTTCAGCACCTTGTACAGCAGCAGAAAAGCTTCAGTTTGATTGGCTGGCACTGTGTGCCAGCTATACGCGACTGGCCCCCGTGGGAGGTGTGAAAGAGAGTGCCCAGGTTAGCGAGGGAACTTTCTTTGCAAAAGGCAACTTTTTGAGCGCGCCTGCTTCCCTTACCAAATGCGTTTAAGCAAGGTCTTTCCAAGAACAACGGATCCAAACCCACGTGGGCTGTACACTGTGGATTAACAGTCCATCGCCTTAACCTCTTGTGGACCTAGGTCACCCGTATGACCTTACATCCCCGTTACATCCCAGAACACACTGGATTTGCAGTCCATCGCCTAAACCTCTCGGCCACCTCGTACAGCACTTGCAGCATTCAACACTGATTATGAAGGGAAGTTTATTTTTTCTTTTCCTGAGCAAACTGGATGTCTGCTTCTCTTGTTCATTGTATGCATGTCTTGAGGCATGCAGTGTCCTGTCATAGAAATTGAAGGGAGCAGATGCGGAGAGACGGCCCAAAGTTCACAGAGAATGGGACAGAGAACGGGACACAGTTAACAGAGAACGGGACAATTCCTCAGCCACGCTACCCCGAGGGCTCGTGAGGCTTTACCGGTTCGTGGTAAGAAGGTGACTGAGTCATTCCGCCAGACAACAAGGAAGCCTGGCATGGGCACGGGCACGACAAACGAGCTGTTGAGAGACTAACGTGCCTTCCGCTCAACCAGCTCTACAGGAGACACCTAACCATTTCCAGCTGAAGAGAGAGCTGGCGAAAGATTGGCCTAGGCTTAAGATCCTGTGGTCAACTGTCACATCTGTAGTGTTTGCGGAAGGAGCTCCTCTGCGTTTGACCAAAAGGGAACGCCCTCTGGCAGCGGTGGGATTCGAACCCACGCCTCCGAAGAGACTGGAGCCTTAATCCTGCGCCTTAGACCGCTCGGCCACGCTACCCACGGGCAGGGCTTGCGCTAGGCCTGCCAGGTCGTGAAAGAGAGCTGCTCTCCCACAAGGGCTGTGCCCACTGGATTGGCAGTCCGTCACCTAAACCTCTTGTTGACATAGCTCACGCATGTGAACTTGCGTCCCAGTCTGAGGAGAAGAAGCAGGTTAAGATGTAGGTTCTTTGCCACTGTCGTCTGGACTGAGGACTGTTTTGACAGACCTCCAGCAACTTAAGAGCCTTACGGAAGCTGTGGCCAACCAGCATGGAAATGCAGCCCACAGTTGCGAAACACGCAGCCACAGTGCTAGCTTTTCACGTTTCTCAACCCACTCTAGTACCGTCTCCAGGACCTGTACGAGCCATTTCGCTCGCAGGCCCTGGAAGTGTGAAAGAGACTGCACCAAACCCAGATGATCTTGCAAGGAGGAGGCTAAATGACACACACACGCAATGAGGGTGGGATTCGAACCCACGTGTGCAGAGCACAATGGATTAGCAGTGCATCGCCTTAACCTCTCGGCCACCTCATCCGGAGCAAGCGGCTCTCAACACAGATTATGAAAAGATTGTGAAACAGTCACCAAACTAGATGTCTGCTTCTCTAATTAATTGCATGCGTGTCTGGAGGCATGCGCCGTGCTGTGATATGAATTGAAGGGTGCCGGTGCGGCGAGACGGCCCAAAGTTGACAGAGAACGGGACAATTCCATAGTCGAGCGGACCCAATCCAATCCTTGGGCTGTTGGATTCTGCTACCTGCTGAGTGCCCAGATTAGCGAGGGAACTTTCTTTGCAAAAGGCAACTTTTTGAGTGCGCCTGCTTCCCTTACCAAATGTGTTTAAGCAAGGTCTTTCCAAGAACAACGGATCCAAACCCACGTGGGCTGTACACTGTGGATTAACAGTCCATCGCCTTAACCTCTTGTGGACCTAGGTCACCTGTATGACCTTACATCCCTGTTACATCCCAGAACACACTGGATTTGCAGTCCATCACCTAAACCTCTTGTTGACATAGCTCAAGACCTCTGGGCCACCTCGTACAGCGCCTCCAGCATTCAACACTATACTTCCAGTATTCATCAATATATGCATGCAAGTACGAAGAAAATTAGCATTTCCGACACTTGTATCTCATGGAAATTTTTACCTATGTTTGGCTTTCGCACACATTCACACACATCTTTACTAAAAGATTGATAAATAAAGCCATCAGAGCACACTGCATGCCTCAAGACATGCTTACAATTAACAAGAAAAGCAGTCTTCTATTTTACTCAGAAAAACTTCCTGTCATATTCATATAATAAAGGGCACATTTCAGAATGAAAATTGGAATATAGTAGGTGTTGTGCCTACAGTGTTGTGTCACACCATTTGCTTGCCCAGTATTTCTACATCAATGTTATCTGTAAACAAGACTTCTACATAGAAGCTGATTATCCAAATATTAGTGGGGCTATTGACTATACTTATATGTCACATTTAAAGTACCATTTATAAAAAAATTATGAATTAAATTATAAAAGCTTCCATTCAACAATTGTACCACTCATTTGTGACACACATTTGTTAACATGAAATATTAAAAATAATAAACATACAGAAATATTATTTTTCCATGGTATAGTAAAAAAAATGCTAGTATCCTTTTAATGTACCATTTAAAGAGATCTTTGCATACTATATTATTAATTTGTGACAGTCATATTTAAATTCATATGCACAGCAGCTACAAACAATTGGTTTCAATTAAGCTTCAACACACTTGTGTTTATGATACACATTTGATGAATCCCAATTATAAACCTTATGCATCAATTTATATATTTTGCTAGGCCTGGATGGACATGGAGCAAGCTATTCTGCACTAACCAACACCCCACAACTTTAGGAATCACTACTGTGTGATTCCCTGACATAAAGAACTGTCTGCAGTACTGTGCAGGAAAGGGGCCTCTCATGATCAGACCACTTAGTGTAATTTAACACACTCTGATTCTGAATTACTGCCAATAAATATCAACAATGTAGCATGAATGTAAAACAGTTACTTTATTAAAAATTCTTTATAAGCAATGTGTAGCATAAATATGCCTTTTCTATGTACACCATCAAAACACATAAATGTATGCCTTATTTCTACCAAATATTAATGCTTTACAAATCTTTACAACTATGTTCTTTAGTTCATTCCAGATTAATCTTTGTCTATGTGCAAATACATTTTACAGAGTGAAGTTTAACTTTTGTACTAATAAATATAGAATTCATAACTCTAACGACTGTACAAGTAATCTACTGTCCCCATTTATGGTAACATATCTTAGATGAGTATAGATGGGAGTATTAAAGGACAAAAGACAACATAAATAACAGAAACGATCCTCAGCTAAAATGCTAACAATGACTCAAGTCTCTAAAGACTGCTATTAATTGTAATATAATATCTTAAACCACTTGTAGGATTACAGTTGGTAATTAACCAGTTTGAAACATCCAGCTCAGGAAAATGTAGTTTTCCACATTAAGGCTAAATATAACACTCAAGCAGTGTTATATTCACAACACAATTTACTTATGAGGAAAATATTTCCATGTGCTGAGGTAAGTGGTCATTACCAGAGTTACATTTAACTATGCCTATGCGGTACTAACAAGATTGATTATGTCTGAGAACAGCTGCCTGAATATCAGTAATAAATAATTCTAATTGCATGTTAAAATTAATTTTCTATTACCCTTTTATGGTTTGCATATTTTCTATTAATTCACATCATGTTGTGAGACCTATATTTACGTAAACCAAATAAAACTTTTTTTCCACCAACATCTCAGGGCCAATGTACAGTATATCATTCAAGTCATTTTGAATATGTGGGCATTTCCGGCTAATATGATCAAGAGTACAAAATTAAAGAAATACTATGCCCAAAATACTAACATGGCTCACAGCAAGAAATTTTATAATGACAGCTGACCCTTTACTTTTTTGTTTGTTCAGATATTTCTTATTCTCTCAAATAATTTGACATGATCTTTGATTCTTTGAACTGGTGTGGCCTTTTTTTAGATGTTCACATATGAAAGATTGCTTCAAATTCACTGAGGATGAACTCGATGATCTGGTTCTGGAAGACCATGTATGCAGTTATGTTTGCTGACTCCATTTCAGGCTTGAGCAATGTTGGGCCGAAGACAATGGCCACATTCTGCAAAGTCATCCTGTTCTCATCTCCATGCTCAATAACTCTGAAAAAAGAAAGATACAGGAAGTGATTCAGGAAGATTTCCTTCTAGAAACTGGCCACAAAGTATAAAACCAACAATGATCATCTAGGCTACTTTTACTATTTCCTTAACATCCAACAAACAAAACAATAAATGTTTGCCCCTGGGCACTAACTATAACTGAAAAAAAGAAAAAAAAAAACATACTTCCTTAAATGGCTAAAGAGTGCCTCCATTGTGTCACGATTGTGTGGTGGTAAAGATTTCACCAGATCACGTATATAAGACACTCTGCTGTTGTAGTCTGGAATTTCTACAGCAAATCAAAAAACACAAAACATATTAAGCCCTCAATGAAAGTTAAAAACAACCACACCAGTCTAATTTCTGCTGTAATTATGAGAAGATAGGTACTCACTGATGCCCTGGACAAAGCTGTTGAAGTGACTGTAAGGGAACAGTGGCTCTTGCAGTTCCCTGAAAAAGAGCTTCAAGGCTCCTGTAATGACATGGATGTCCCAGTGGCCCTCCTCCAGATCTAGATCCTCTGTTTAAAATTAATATGATTAGGATAAACCACTGTATATTATTTTAAGCAAAGGAATAGAACACTGACAAACATCACAAGAGAACAATGTATTTTAAGTAAAAAGATATTACCATGATCAGCCTTGAAACGTAGTTTCTGAATAACAGCTAAGTTCCCACTAACTCTGTAGATTCCGTCAACTCCCAAACCTGGGAAAAGAAAGTAGACTGGGTCACTCTCAACATTAAAATGTAATAAAGTTGCATCTAATTTTGATCTAGTACTGTACAACACACCGTACCTCTTTTCTCTACTGTCCTGATGCACTTCATCACAAAGCTAGGCACTGTAGTCTTCTCCTGGGCACAGAGATTTTGCAGATGACAGCCAAACACGTTTTCTATGTCAGACAGTGAAACATCTTAGTTACATACCCCTTGTACATGAAAACCACACAGATATCCTAAGTAAGCAAGTAATATCCTAAGCAGTCATTTCACCTCTAATATAGCCTTTTTCCTTGACTGACTGCAAAGTAGGCCTTTTGAGGAGAAACTTGCGGAGCTTGTTGCGGACCTTCTTCGGGTCTGCCTCAGACGTTGAACTAGAGGAAGGCTGCCTACCTGCTAATGGACAAACAGAGAAACAGTATATTTTGGCGTCTTACTATCATACTACCTCATGATGTAAAGTAATGGTTCATTCAACTTTCGAATTAATACCAAACTACAGCATATACATATCCCCCCTAAGTTTGCGTGCTCCGACAAAAAATAATTCATACAATGCTTTCTTGTATAATAAAGTATTGTATTGTGCTTTATGGTATTAAGATACCAAATATTAATTTAAAACATTTCATTTTAATGATAGGATCACTACAGTGCAGCCTAGCAGACTATGTGCACAATATTTCCCATAATTTCTGCAACATTTAAGACCGTACATTAGTTTATGCTACATGAGCTGTTTGAAATTAGATTCATACCCTTATATGTTTATGTATTTAATGAAGGATTCCTTATTAGTATTTAAAAAATTAGGTATCATTTCACATTCACTAAACACAGGTTAATTTACAGTATGTTAGTGTAATATCAAGGTAGAAGTTTCTTCTTGTTAGGCATTCCTGTCTGCTGTACTTCCAGTGGTGCTCTTGGTTGAACAATGCTGTTGGGTCAGCCAGAGGACTACCAATCAACAATGTTTTTCCTTTTAACTTCTGATACATCTGCTCTGTACCAGAATATTAACACAGATATCTCCTTATGACCTCCTGTGTCTGTCCCTCAACTTAGTTAGGCCCCCAATTCTTTTCCTTTCTTGTCAACCTTGTAACACCACCTTAACCCTCTAGTACAGCAATGGCTTTCTTCTCTTTCTTGGCAGACTTGGACCAGCAGTTTTCCCAAAACAAGTCTTGATGATAATTTCTTGGAGTGGCAGCCTGCTGACCTTGTGTACCTCAGTCATTGTCAGTGTCTTTGTCCTGTTTGGAGTGGGATAGTAACCCACACAAGTTAGTGGACTGCCTCAACTCTAGGACAAGTCTAATTTTCTCTTGTTTTTCCCCAAGGATGGTGGATTCATGTGGAAGCTGCAGAGACCTTAAGCTACATGCTTAATTTATAATGTATGCATGGATATTTTTAAGATAAATATAAAATTTACACTGCTTCAAGTCTGCTCCTTAAAGATACTTGCGGGATGAAAAGTATCACAATGGCCAATGATACTTCACAAACAACTTTGTTTACAAGCTTTATAACTTTTGAAACCTTTTTTTTGATGTAGTTAGTATTAATATTTGTATGAGTTATAAAAATAAGTTATTAAAATAAACAGGTGACAACAAAGCTAATGAAAAAAGATGGTAATTTTTGTATAATTCCCAACACCTGCTAGAATGTGTGGGCCAGATATAAGAACTCTTTCTGGATTTAGAATTCACTTAAAGTCAGTTAAGGTGCAATCTCTACCCTATATTACCATTGCTCATCCTTCGTTTGTCTACACTTGATTTGTCTTCCTTTTCTGTGCTAGAGGACTTTTCACTGGCTTCCTCGTCATCATCTGAGTGGTGCTGGTCCATGTCCTGAGACAGAGAGAAATAAATACACTTTAGAGATTTTTAAGCTTTTAATATTAAAATATTGCTAAAACCTCTATTACAGAAATACAAATTCTCTACAAACAGAATCAGAATGTTTGGACATTAGTCTGACTTACAAGTTGCCGTATGGTGTCTGTTATTACTTTATGCCAGTCGGTGATGATGCTGTCAGTGTCATACTGAATCAGGAATTCTGTTCCAGCCCGACTTTTTAGCTAATTAATTAATAAAATAAAATTCAAAAACTTTTCAACATTTTAACAAATCATTCATAACAATATACACTACAGGTATAACTGGTTTCCGTATTTTTATACCTCCAGCACATTTTTTTTGCTGGACTTCTCCTTTGCAGCCCATCCAATTGTTGCTCCTTTCAAATCCACAGTGAATTCTGGAACAATCTGATTGGTCTTGCTCTGTGGAAACAGAAATTCATTGGTTTAAAAAGTAGGCTCTTTGTAAAAATGACAACTATTTATGTACAGTGCTGCAGCACTTACTGATGTTCCTCCTGGGGTGGACTTTGGGTCCTTGTGGAATGTCAGAACCCCTCCATGAAGAACAGTCCATGACTGACCCCAGTTCTTTCTGTGGAAACAGTATTGCCGAGAAAGTTTTGTTACACAAAATAATGAAACCCCAAAGTAACTTTATTTATAACCCTTATAAAGCACATTTATGCAAAACAAGCTTTTGTCCTTACCGTACTTTTTTCCCATTCTCAGATATTTTGGTCTTGTTGAGGATTCCAGCTTTCTCCAAATTTGACACCTAAAAATGGGAATAAGATATACAAAGATTTCAGTGTATATGCTGCATTTTCAGGAGGCAGCAGAGGTACCTGCAAGTTTGTCAACAATATATGGTTACTCTATTTTGAAATGTTTGTGTACAGTTGCTCGCTTCTGTGTTTCTTAGCTTAGCATAAATAGGTCTTTACTGTCAACCTATTAGTAGGCAGTGTGGCTTACTCAGTAGTGTTACACTGCTTAGATAGACAGCAAACAGTGTGCCTGTAGAATTATAGTATTTAAAGTTCTTTATATGTGCATGTGTTAGGAGCCTCTGTCAAAATACTCCTTCCCCAGCCTTACTTAATATTGCTACAAATGTTGTAATAGTGCACAGTAATCATCATTTCCTCTGCAAATTATGAAAAGAAGTCACAATATGAACCATCATAAAATTACTGAATATATACAGCTGCCATTTGCTGATATAGAGGAATCCTTGGCATTTAAAAACACTTAACTGAATTAATAGATAACTCAGATCATGACCATTGTACAGTACATTAATTGCAATTACCTACACTACTGATGAGACGTAACTGATACATTTTTGTCACTTGTCATTGTCATGCAATAGCAATACATAGCCATTATGTCTGTCTATATTGTGTATACCTAGTGGTAACTAATAAGTAAGCTAATATAAAAAAAATGTAATGTTCTGTATTATTCCTGTCAAACCCTGGAGTCCCAGCACAGAGTAAAATGAAATATTCCTAAAAACAGTATAATGGATCTTCTGTTCATTGAAACTCTGCACCAGAAGTCCAGCAATTCAATAAGTAGATACAAACTCAAACACAATTTCTAGAGCTGAGATTCTGTGCTCTGATTTGGCAGGTTCTTCCCAGATATAAATACCTGGAATATGGAGTTAATTTTATGCTAAATGTTTCAAATAAAATAATAAAATCCACTAGGCATTGACCTTCAATCTCTACTGGTCAACTGATTTTGGAGTGGAAGGTACTCTGAAACTTAGCCACACTCATTCCATCAACTGTGGTGCATCCTCTGACATGGTGGAACGAATGGGGCCAAGTGCTCAGCAGCAAATAAACTGTATTGTAGTTGCATTAAAAAGCTGACAAATATAATATGAGTAGCTACTGCATTGTTTGCGGATGGATTCACACGTATTTCTTGATCATGTAAGTGTCTTTTTATTTGTCAGTCTCTTATTCGGATTTTCTGTTCCACCTTCAAAGGTCCAGGTCTTATGATCTCGTGCCTGTAGATGGCGCCATGAAGCACACTAATATCACCTACAGTTTCCTACATCAAATGTCCTTGGTCTCTAAAAATCTGAAAACTCCATATGAAACTAAGTGTAATATACTATCAAAATGCTCAGTATGAAGAAAAATTTACTGTAGAACTTTGCATTTGAGATTATTGGATGCAGGCAAATTGCACTTTCTGCCTATACCATTATTATAATAATACTTCACACTTATTTTCATATGAAATTTCCATATTTTTTTAGTTTTAAGAATGACGAGTCATGCTCTCAATCGTGCTGTTGTAGTGAATATAAGCATGCCTGTGGTTACCTGTGGCATTCAGCTTGCAGCCTCAAATCCCTGCCGTGCTGATATACAGTACAACAGCACTCTTGATTGTGCAATATTGCTTAAATATATATTAATTATTTTTTGTTAATTTTCATGATGAGTGCCAGTAATTCTGGAAGGCACTGTATTTAAGACTCTGTGTTTCCTTTACTACATCTCTTGGACATACCACTAACCAGATGCAGAAAATAAATTTATACTCTCCTTGCCTATCATGGAACATTAATCACGTGTATGTATAAGTGGATGCCAAGTGGATGAGTCAGGTCAGTCACTTACATTATGCAGCATTTCTGGAGAGGCAGACATATCGCTGTCTGAAGCATTTCTCCGATGACTTAAGGGAAGTTTCTGTCAGGGAGAAAAAGCCATTTACATCCCCACACAGTTTCGTTTGTTGATTTCTTTCCAACCAGTTTTACTCAAAGTATGAGGTGCAGTGGTAAAAGTATGACTTTCAAAGTATGAAAATATTTAATACATATAATTCAATTATATCCTGGATAACGGAAAACAAGTATGAAACAAATGCTGCTTTAGGAAAACTAGATTAACTACAATTGGTCATTTTGTAGTGATTCATGAAATATGTCTTATCTTGAGAATAGTTAACTACTGTTAGGTATGATAAACATATTAAAATCAAATAAATAAATAAATCTTAGCTTAAAATACCTCACTGTTCATAACAATTTTGGTATATTATGATTATTATATGATCAATTACATTACAATATATATTGAATTATTATTACATTATTTTGCATCATCTATTTTGCAACATAAAATAATGGAGTATAATATGACAGAATCATTTTGTGTTGTCACTGAATCTGTGTGCCTATTGTTTCCAGGATAGGCTCCGTGACCCTGACCAGGATAAACAGACTGCTGAAGATGAATGAATGAATGAATTGAATGAATGGAATCCAGCTCAGAGGAAGCCTGTATTGTATTAAAATAAGGAAAAAGGGGTCTGAATTTTTTTCTGAAAGCACCAACAAAGCAGGGGTCCAACAATGCCCCCAACGCCCTGCAGATATTTTGTTGTCATTTCAGTACTGGATAACTTTGTAATTACACATATAAGACTAAGGTAAGTCCAGGATAAAGTGGTTATGAAGATGAATGAGTAAATGAATGAATGAATGAATTTTATTTACATTATTATACATCAGCTCCAAGGGATAACATACGTCAATGCATAGGTTGCAAGATCCCTTGAGCGTGTGTGTGTGTGTGTGTGTGTGTGTGTGTGTGTGTATGCGTGCGCATGCACCTCATCTTGAGATCCTGTGCTATTCCTCCAGGTTCTCATCATTCCAAGTCCACCCTGATCCACTGTCCCACCATTTCCCAATTGGCACTGTCTCAAACCTGCAGAAAGCTGAAGGGAGAGAAATCTTTTCATTAACTTCCCTATTATTTGAAGACAAATGACACAAAAAAATTAAATGAAGGTTACAGTGCATAGATTTTTTTTCTTGTTACAAGGAAAACATGACTATTAACATGACTATTGAGTCAAGAGAAAAAATAATCTACTACTGGATATTATGAGTTGTCCTCACAATCTTTTTATAGTAATTCACAGTCAGTACTGTGTCAGGGGTGTTCGGTCAGAATTGGTTTGACGTTTGTACACATATCTCAGATCTATCAAGCAGCATCACACTCCAGTGTTAGGTATGAAAGAATACAGTGGTAGGTGAGAGCCAGCAGCCAATCAGTCTAATGTTATCATTCATCCATCTTTAGTAACTGTTTTACTCTGGTCAGGGTCACGCTGGATCTTGAGTCTATCCTGGAAACACTGGACTTGAGGCAGGCATACACCCTGGATGAGATGCCAGTTCATTGCAGTGCACCATGCACACACACATTCACGCAATCATTCACACCTAGGGGCAATTTAAAGAAGCCAGTCCACCTATTGTCATGTTTTTGGGAAGCAGGAGGAAAGCAGAGAACCCGGTGGATAACCATGTGGACATCAGGGAAACATGCTAAATTCTGCACAGACCGTAAGGTGCTAAAGCTGTAAGGTGGCCTTGCTACCTGATGCACCACCATGCTGTCCCAATAAGAGCAATAAGTGGAAAATGGATTCAACAGTGATGGGAGTTATAGCTTTTTTGCTTAACAGGCATTTATTTATTCGTGGAATGTGTTGTGGAATGTGTATTGTTACTCAGTTTGCAAAGCTGAATAAAGAGTTATAAAATAGTTACACAGAGAGTTATTTCTGTGTAACTAATTGATCGCTATTTGCATCTGGTGAATTTCTGTCTATTTTTTGTAATTCATACCCAGTTAATTTTCTATCTGTATTTATATATAATCCAGTTATCTATGTGTTTTATTCACCAGACTTTATTTTAGCTGCGCTTTTTCATTGTCCTAAAGACAATTTCGGTAAAGGCTTATGGATGAAATTTGTTTCTGGCAAATTCTGACAAATTTACATAGTAAAGTTAATGGCCATGTATAAATTTATTTCTGCAACAAAATTTTAAAAGGTAGTTTTAAATTAAAACAAGTCATTTTTACTTTTAATTAAATTGCCTCCCCAAGCAAGTAGTTTTAACTTAGAACTGAGGAGAAGCAGTGAGGAGCTCAGCCTTTTTTTGGGAGCTTTAGGAAAAGCATCCTGGGTGAAGCTCCCAGAGAATCCAAGAGTTTGGGAAAACGTCATCACGAACACTATTACAATTTATAAAAATAGTTTTGTTTAATGCTTCTCTCAGGCACTACATAATTCCATATGTATTATTTTATAATGTTAAAGTGGTACTGTATGTCTGTCTTTGTGCCCAGGTATGATTCCAGAAACCACTCTTTCATCCAGGTGAAAACGTACTTCTACATAGGCTATAAGCAAGCATCTTTTAATTTAAGGCTTTTCTGAAACCACTGATTTATTTTTTAATTAAATCAATTAATTTAATTATAAATTAAGAAGATTAAAATAATACAGAAATTAAACAAAATAAACAGTGATAAGAGAAATAAAGGGATGTATCTGTTGAATTTCATTTTAAGATAAAAGGTTTCACTTACGTCAGGTAAGTTCCACTCAGACTTGGAACCATCTTTCAGGTAATAGTATGTCTGTCCCCGATCATCCAGTGACTTGATCCACTGTCCACACAAACATTTATGCCATTTATGACATTCCAAATATAAAAACAAAGAAAAGACAAAAATGTAATGCTTTACTCAGGCATGGGTATGTACTGTTTGTAATAAAAGCCTAAGTATGCACTACCTGCTCCTGTGTATGGTCGTTGGTGAAGACCCAGACTCCATCAGGGTCAATGTTCAGCGTCCAGCCTGCAGGAGCATTGCGGTTTAGACACGCTCTGGGAATGACCACTTTTCTCACATGGGCCAATGAGTATTCTGAAGAACCGGCAAAGGACAAAGCATCCTCCTGCCCCAGAGTTGCTGGAATATCTTCAGGGTAGTCCTCCTCAGGTAGGGGAGGCTAATGATGGATCACAGGCAGACAGGTGATATAAAGTATAATCAGTAGTCATAGACTGTGATATTAGATTGTGCTTCCAATTAAGTGTTATTTTGAGTTTTATTATAAACCTACTTTTTCTGCAGATTGAGATCAAATCACAGCAATATTATTGTGCAATTGTAGGACAATCTTTTTTGTTGCATATTTTCTGGTTATATACAGATCTCACTTTGTGTATTCTAAAATATTGTTTTTACATTTTAGCTGTAACTAACTGCAAAAAAGTTCAGGAACACTAGAAAATGCAATAAATCTACACTTCATTTATTTTAGTGATTGTGTAGTTTCGAGTCATGTTTTGATATCTATTTGCTGAAGTGGTAAAAACTAGCCTGACAGTGCGTAACCGGGGCTTCAAGCCCTTATTTTATATTTCAGTAGCTTATGTATGATCTGAAAAGAGGCTGCAAGTACAGTTGTAGTTTCTGTGTGTGTTGCTTACCGGCACCCCTTCTTGTTGACTGTTGCCTAACAGAGGAGGCGTCAGCAGGTCATCCGGTGGGTCCCAGGAACTCTGTCCAGAGATGGGGTTAAAAAAGTAGTGTCTGCCACTCTTCTCATCCAGCACCCTCTCCCAGTCTGAGGTCCATCTTGCTCCATCTGTGGGTGAACAGGCTGGAGACAGGGATGGAGTGGGGGAGACAGGAAGCTCCTTAGCCCCCAGCTCAGACTCCATTGAGGAGCTAAGCGGGTAATCCCAGGTGCTACGCCCTGTACTGGGGTGATAGTAGTACTCTCTTCCACTCTCCTCGTCAGTGTGGATCTCCCATCCCTTGGAGCCTAGAAGCAGAGTGTCATGGAGTTCAGGAGGATCTGAAATGCCCCAAGTAGAGGCAGAGGGCAAGCTGCTGATGCTCTGACGTGCCCTGGGCAGGTTTACATACACTGCTGACAGGTCGTCATCCTCAACCTGGTAGGGATGAATCAATGAATAAAAAGTTAACATGAGTCAGGACATGACAATATGACAATAAGATAATTCTTTTTGCATATATGTCTCTGTTTAGTACAGATAAAGTGATTTTAATATTGCTCATGCAATTTAATTCTACACACAATGAACACAACACAGAGACAAGCAAATTGCCATTTTGTAAGACAATAACACAGGCACCCACACTACTATTCTCCTCCCTCCCTTTTGAGGTAACAATGTTTTTGTAGTCAGACATGGTGCGCTAAAAAAATCTCTTCCTGTAGACAGAGGAAATAAAACAAGTCGAGCATACAACCACCGCAACCTAATCGCTTGTCCTATTCAGAGACAGTCACACATCCCACAGATAGAGCGAATAAAGAAAGCAGACCAGAGGGTACACGCACACATGCAGGGCCAGTACAAGTTATGATATAACGAAAAGTTTATGACACCTGTTACATAGCAATAACTTAGGACGATTGTGAAAGGTTACGCTTAAGGATTTTTCTGGAAAGTCCTTAAAGAACTTCTCAGGGAACAGGGAGGAATTTCCCAGTGAACTTATAGTCAATGTACATCTTTTTTTTGTACATCTTTTGTCTTTGTGTCAAAGTGCAACAGCAAGAGAAGACTGAAAACACACACTTGTTCCTTTCTGATACAGAGTTTTGGTAATAGTGTGGACACTGGCCTGAAACACTGGATCAGAATTGTATTGAATTTTGCATATTTTCTGATTCTAGCCTCTGACGTAATTTTTATGCTGTAAAAAAAAACATATTGACTGCCACAACCCATATCTTTTAAACACAAGTACTCAAGTACCTGCAAATGACAGCAATTATTTTGATTATGACAAACACAACATATGCTGAAATTAACGTTTATTTATTCTGCATCATCAAATATATTTTATATTGATTAGTCTAGCAGGAATAAACAAAAGCACAATGAATACTTCCAGGAATTGAATCATAATTGTTGTGGTTCTTTATTTGGAGTTTCATTTCTGTGCCATGTGTCCATAAAAACAACAATACAAAAATCTGTACTGACCATCAGATTAGTACAAACATGGATTACCAGTTTAAATAAAGTTTTTAACCCCCCCAACAAAACACATACTGAGACTGCAGTGATGTAACTTTCCAACTTTTGCACTTCTGGTAAAGGCTTATATTGATTAACATAGGGACATATTGTATGCAGATTTGTATTAACACTACTAGTAGGGTATCACATACCTCGTATCTAAACAGATGTTGAGCAAAAATAAAGACTCAAGCCAGACAATGTATCTACCATCCAAAGACGTGCTGCCATTAAGCTTTGTTCAGGGAGAAAACTCAACAGCCTATATAAAAAGTCGTTACTCGTTTCTCATAACTCAGTGTCAAATCAGTATGGGGCACTGGCTGATACCCAAAGCTCTGAAATTGGTATTTTGAGACAGTCTGAGAGCAGCATTAGTTGAAAAACTAACATCTTTGAAATATACAACTTATTGAATTTCACAAAATATAAGTGTGAGCCAAGCAAGACACTGGGGATTACGCATCAGCCATGGCTTAACCCCAATGTTTAGTTGCATAGACTGATAAAGTCCTCAGCTCACCTGTATCCCTAAAAGAGAATTCTGGGAGGCCACACCTCTTTTGAGGAGGTATTTCTGAGAGACAGAGAGAGAGATAGAGAGAGAAAGAAGGACAGACAAACAGAGACCAATTCAAAGAAAGAAAGAAAGAAAGAAAGAAAGAAAGAAAATAACATTTTCAGCTGTGCAATTTAGATTGTTGTGAGCCCTTTGGAATTCTATGGATTTCTGAAATAATGGCTCCAAACTGTAACCCACAGCATTTTATATTGCCATTTTATTACTGAACAAATCGCATAACCAGTTAAGCGCACTGATATAAAAAGCCTGCAGATTTAGATTTATGATAAGATATAAGGTATTCATGGGGAAATTTTTATTAATGGCATTTACCTTATCAAACACTTTCTATAGCTACTAATTATTGCTAGTTAGTAGGTATTTTGTTTTATAACTCTTTACACTACCGTAAATACATGTATAATATGTTTTGCTTGAAAGGCCTGTCTATCAGGATCGAGGTCTAAAGATTTGTTTTGATAAAACAGGCTGTGTACATTTACAGAGAAATTCAACTGTTTCATCTCTGCACAAAACATTGTCCTGGTACTGGTGTGGAATATGAAGCTGGTCTTTAGTATTTAGAGAGAATTTTTACAGTAGTGGTTTCCTCCAGGATAAACTCAAAGTAGCCCTAACCCTTCTCTCTCTTTCTTATGACAGACTCAGAACATAACAAAAAACGTATTACATATAACAGATACCTGTTATTACACAGTGTTTGCAGACTGATGGAGGACTGTAACGTTTGTTACCCTTTAACAAGATTAAGGTCCATGAAAATCTTATTTGATCAAGCCGTAAAACAGTTATCGGGCAACGGGGAATCCTGAGTTTTCCTTTATCAAGAGGCCATTACCTTAGAGGTTCACGTACATGTCCATCAATGACATTGGCCATTTAAATAATTCATTTAAATAATTCATGGCATAATAATAATACAACAATGCACAATATGTGTGTTGTTTGTCAAATATTTTCTGAAGCCATTCCAAATAGTTCACAAACATTTTTTCACAACTTGAGCTAAGGTGTTCCTCATGGTGTTAGGATGGTCAAGTGCTCCATCTCTCCTTATCATCCCACTGTATGTATCTTTCCTAGATCTTTTACCTGGAACTTGAATTATGGTAACCAAAACATTATAACTGGTATCTGAGAGCAAAACATGCACAAGAGAAGGTTGTGAGAAAGAGAGATGGGACAAAAAAAGAGAGCAAGAGAAAACAAGTTCTTAAGGGAGATATGCAATTCCCAGAATGCATGCCACCTTTTTGAGGATAAAATTAGATCAGCTGAAAGTGTTGAGCCAACAGAGACATGGATATACCCTGCATATGTCACTTTATAAGTAGGCTAACAGAATGAGAGATAGAGAACGAATAAGTGAGTTAGTGAGAAAGACATAGAGATAGGGAGAGAGCAAGAGAGAGATGAAGAATGGGATACAGAATAAGACTGATGGGACACAAAGATCTACTACATATTTTTGTGTCAAGCAACCAGTATAAATGAGGACATTAATTATTTGAAGCCACTCATCACACACACACACACACACACACACATTACTGACCAGTTTACACTTTGAATGAAGTAGACCAAACAGTATAATAGCAGTGGCCGTTGACTACTACTCTCTTCATGCACTGTTGGCTGGAAAGTGTTTTGATAATGTCTGATAATGACACACATCTTTTGTAACACACACAGCATTCTAGGAAGAACATGTTACATCTTCTAGGAAGAACATCTTACTTCTTCTAGGAAGAACATGTTAACATGTTACATCTCAAGAACGTCTTACTTCTTCATACCAGAAAGCGAACACACACTTTGGCGTGTTACACCTAGGTGTTTTCTGCAACCAAGTTTCTAACAGGAAGAGTGCAGACTAGCCACTAACAGCAAAAAAAAAAAAAAACAAACAAACCCTAATTTCATTAGTTTCATTAATGCGACACACTTCGCAGTGCAATATTAGAGTAGAGGCACAACAATGTGATGCTAAAATCACTATAATGGAACTAGCTCAACTTGAAGTGTGTGTACACAGGCAGCTTTCTCAAAACTTCCTGCTTACAAAAACCTTAGTACAACAGAAGGAACACCTCTGCTAAGCTCACCTCTTACCACAGCAACTTGTGTTTAAGGTTTTACTGATACTAGAGCCGGTTAGATAAGTAGAAAGCTCATACGTTTACCTAAAACTAACAAACAGGTTGTCGTCCGGAAATTCAAGCCTACCTGGGGATGCAGAGAGAAGGCCAAAGCCGTTTTGGGACGGCAGTTGAGCCGAACCTTGGAGTAATAATCCACCATGGTTCTGTTCTGGAAGCTCCAAACTGTCAAGAGTCAAAGCTCATGATGGCAGTTAACCGACAGCTAAGGCGTGGTGAACTGGAGCAACCATAATCAACACACAGATGAAAACTCCAGCATCTTCAGAAAGCTGCGTGTTCAGTGTTTTGTGGACAGAAGAAAAGAGAAGTGCCTGCTCTGTGTTAGTGGGGGAGGGGGAAATTTTGAGCAAGTGAGACAGAAAGAGACAGAGCAGAGAGTGAGAGTAGGGACAGTAATAGAGAGGTGGGTGCAATGTGGCAAACTAAGTTGAATGGATGAAACAGTTATAACTATGAATCAAAATCTGGGGATGACAAAAGCCATTAGACATCCTCTTCCTCTCAGTGCTAAAGAAAGTGTCCTGTGTCGGAAGAGAATGTGAAGAGAGCTTGCCTACACAGATGCAAATTCAGTTTACTGTTGCATTCTCTCACACACTCACAGACACAAGCCTGTGCATAAATCATTTGGTCCCTTTTTTTTTCACTACTGAGAAAAAATTTAGCGATTCACTCAACCAGAGCCTTTCACACTTCTCTTTCATCACCTATGTGATTTGAACATCTGTAGACATCTTTAGTCTGGTGCACTTGACTGTCAAAAATGTCTGTGACATGCTACAAATTTAGTTGTGCATTGTGCGTTTATAGGTAGACATTTAAAATTTAGAATTGTATGCTTTAGGAAAAAATCACACAAACTTGGAAATCACTGATTCTAAAATAATGAGTATCAAGAGACTAAGATTTTAAAGATACAATACTGGTTTATGAACAAATAGTTATAAATAGTTTAATAGTTAAACATGTAATTTTTTACAACTCTTGGCAGCAAGTCCACTTGAAAATTAGCCTGGAAACTATGATGGGACAGAACATAGCTAATATAATGTGTGTAAAAGGCTTTATAGAAAGATTACATGCCAATATGTGTATGGTCATGTGCATGCTTGCAAATGGTCAAGAAGGAACAATACACAGGATAAAGTGTGCAGGTTGCTAAACAGTTTCCTTCCATTAGCTGTGAGGGTGAAAATGCCTGTGTGGGTGTGGCTCTACATATTATTTTCAAGGACAGCATGTGTGAGTGTGTGTACTTCTTTAACCCCTTACCCCAAACACACACACACAGACACACACACACACACACACACACACACTTCCTTTGAAATGCAGTAGGTTTCCGCCCGAAAGATAGCATAGTCAAGTACCGCAGCGTGGCACCCGAAATCTTGGTTGCTGATTTTACTACTGAACATGATCTATTCCTAGACCAGTTCTTAGTTAGCTATAACAGTTTGCCTCTGTTGTGGCTTTTGCATTCTTTCTTACAGCTAACTCAAAGAGGACAATGTGCATACTGATATTCTTTTACTACCACCCTCCTATTTTGTTCACGTGCATGCTTTGAATAAATTTACACTATTCAACCTGCAGACAATTTTAGACCCTCTGTCTACATTTTCCTCTGGTTAGGTGAGAACGTTGATGTCCCCACTGCATATTGTTATTCCCACTCTTTGATGAAAACAGCTATGAGTCAGATGCTTCTGAATGATCCTTTGCTTTGAAATCATGTATTTCCCCTCTGACACAGTGGCTGAGGCAGCGTGAAGTAGCCAGGTGGGGGTAAAAATCAGGCTTCCTTGTGTATGTGTAGTTTGTTATTCAAATCTTCACCTTGACAGCCTAAACCTACATGACCTCACTTCCACAGAGTCCAGTGCTTCTGATATCAGACAACTGAACACTCTCCATTGCATATTCATGTAAACAAATGTGCTTCCTACACATGGCAACACAAGGATTTGGCCTATTCACGATTTTTAAAAATGGTCAGTTTGTAGATGACTGATGACTTTAAATCAGTAGTTAGTTAGTTTGCTTAAACAAATCACATTCAACCACATCCGAATATATAAAATGAGTACAATTTTAAAACAGTCATTCTAATCTCAGGAGATCTGCTTAATGAAGTCAGAGCCCTCAAGTGGCATCTTGTCTTAAAATGGCAGTGGCACAAGATGTACTATAATTAAAAGTACATAATCTAGAGAACATGGACATTATTAATGACACAAACATACACAATCATTGTATATGCACACACATACACACCTTGCTGATGTGAGAGGTCAAAGGAGAATGGCCAGACTGGATTGAGCTGATCTTGGAATGCTCAACATGCTGAACCTTCCACTCCGGTCAGCCAAGAACAGGAATTTGAGGCTACATTGGGCACAGGCTCACCCAAACTGGACAGTTGAAGATTGGAAAACATCTGGTCTTTTCCTAATCTTTTTAGCCTTCCTCTCAGCTCAAACAAGTCTGGCATTTCTCGTCTGACCTCTCTCATCAATAAGATGTTCCACCCACAGAACCGGTGCTCATCCTAGATGTTTTTTTTTTGGACCATTCTATGTAAACACTGTTCTATGTATAGGAGATCAGCAGTTTCTGAAATTCTCAAACCAGCCTGTCTGGAACCAACAACCATGCCACAGTCAGTGTCACCAAGATGACATTTTCCCCCATTCTAATGTTTGATGTGAACATTAACTGAAGCTCTTGACTCATTTAGATGTGATTTTATGTACTGCTGCCACATGATTGGATGATTGGATATAATGAGCAATAGAATGAGCAATAGAATGAGCAAGTGTAGTAGTGTTCCTAATAAAGTGACCAGTGATTGTATGTATATTCAGGTGAACATATGGTTTTAAGAAGAACAGAAATTTTTTTTGATATATTATTTATCGATTCTTGTAGAAGTCAAATGTCAGTAACTGCAAATATTGGATCTAAGTTAACATAAAGTAGAAATAAACTGACATACCCATAGTAATATAGATTATGACAAAGAATTTTCATGCTGGTCCATCTGTCTACCAGCATAGTGATATACGACAAAGAATTGATTGCTAGTATAAATGAATAAGAGACAGACTGTGGAGCACAGATCAAGAAAGCATACAATTGCTTACTTAATCAAATTACTTGTTTCAATGGAACAGAGCTTGACAAGGCAGACAAGGACCCAATCACACCACACACACACACACACACACAAGCACACACACACACACACACATACACACACACAGTCTCTCTTTCTTGCACAGAAGCACTATTGAGGCCAAACCTCCCTCTCCCCCCTAATGTTATATCATCAAGCATGGCCTGGAATCTGGATTAACTCACAGAATGCTGAAGGTCTGATCTAGTACACTGCAACATGTGGCATCACAGCGTCAGTTATACAGTGATGGCTGGTAGTGCCATGGGTAAAGAGAGTCTGATTATCAACCACACTGTCAGGCAGGAGTTGGATATATGCCCTCTCCATCTGAGATATAAGGTTGCTTCAATATCATGATCTGAAATACCAAAGGAGAACAGAAACCAATGTCCAGCAGGTTAATATCCATCCTAAATGAACATTTCCTGAAATACAAATCAGGATGGAATTGCAGTAGAGTCCACTTGAAAAAGAGTATGTAAAATATTTGTATTCTGGCTGACATCACAACCTGTTTTGAATGGCACGACTATGCAGGACAGGCAGGGTTGCTCATAGGAAACCCACCAAGTGTCATTTGAAACAAGGAAGTGAGCACAAAGGAACTAAAAACGGATGTTACATAAAGCACATTTGACATCCAGTGCTATACAACCGTATTTTGAGCTTAATTCGAAACTATATCCAACTGAACATATTTTCCATAACTAAGTTTAAGACTAAGAATCTGAATGTTAAAAGACAGACACTTTTACAAGATAATGTGATTAACCAGTAAACCCTACACCAAAACACACAGTTTAATCACTGCTACCTATTACTGTCGTTGGCTCAGAGAAATCCCCTACAGTAGAAAAGAGGAGTCACCCAAAAATGCTTGCAATCCACCTAGGGGATGCGATCAGTCAGCTGATACACTGCGAATAAATATAGCTCTTCTTTTTTTTGTCCCTTTCTTGGGATCAACTAATTGAATTATATTGAAAAAATATGAATAAGACCTACAGTAATTAAATGCCACACTGTATGTTTATATGATCATTGATCATAGTAGGGACTTGACAGCTCGTTACACTACCCATCAACACACAACTCACAAAGGGTATTGGTTATGGCTTGATGAATGTTGATGCCACGTGAGCACATTGTTTATGTACTTATCGTATTCAGTGTGACGATTATTACAGTCTCCAGTGGTGTTTCATGTTTGGTCTGGATGGGGATATGAGACGAGTCCACTTGTTTATATACATGGGATAGATGTGATCATAACAGGAATTGTGTTGTTTGTACAGCCCAGCAAAGTCATTTTAAAGGTCACAAGTCAGACAGTAAGCAAACAGCGAGGGCTCATTTTGACATGGACAACTATAAAACACGTCAGCCCAAGCTACCACTAATAAACATCTATAATAGTATGACCAGGGCTGAAACATACACCATAAGCATAAGCATAACTCTTATAACTTGAAGTTCACATAATCTTACAACTCTGACTAAATGTATCTACATCATTGTTACTTTTGTATTGTAATAAAGCACAGGTGAAATGAAACCACCATATTTTTCAACAGGACACATTTTTGGATTGGAACTAAACACAGGCTGGGACAGACATTCTGGGAAGAGAAAATCAGGAGAAAATCAGACAACCATAGCCATATGATTCATCAGAGTACCCAAACCTTTGGAATTGTTATTCTGTCCCTGCTGCTGTGTCGTAGTCACACTCTTTATTCAAGGCTCCATGTGACATTTACATACAAAACAAATTTTTGCCTGTTGCTTTGATGTTTGCTCGGTAGAATTCTGAGGAGCTGAACTGCAGGGTGATGCAAAATTGCAGGCCACAAAACAGATAAATAATGTTTGGCAACATTTCACATCAGATTTTTTTTCACCCTTTTAAATTAGATAATTATTTAAGATATAAATGCACCGTTGAAA
Source organism: Pangasianodon hypophthalmus (assembly GCF_027358585.1). Classification (NCBI taxonomy): domain Eukaryota; kingdom Metazoa; phylum Chordata; class Actinopteri; order Siluriformes; family Pangasiidae; genus Pangasianodon; species Pangasianodon hypophthalmus. The sequence goes on along the minus strand of NC_069721.1, from coordinate 6,121,978 downwards.
CTACGAACTGCACTAATGTTAATAACAGCAGTGTTGTTGTTGAGTAAATTTGTGGCTAACATTTAAACATGGAATTGACAGTGAAAGTTCTTTGCACAGAATTCTACACACTTATTGTTTACATAAATTACCTAATGTGCAAGCAGAAGCTAAACCTCCCCTGTGAATACATATACTTCATCCAGACACACACACACACACACACACACACACACACACACACTACCGGTCAGAGCAGTTCTGCTGCATTTCCAACACTCCACAATGTAGAAGATACAGATGTGCTTACACTGAGACAGCTCTGTGCAGCAGATTCAGCCTTTCACATATGAATACGGGCACACAATGCTTCATGAAATGTTTAAGGTTCTCAAGTAGATTCAAGATAGTAGGTGACACTGGAAGCCCCGGAAGACCACAACAGTAATTACTGTAGTCTTAATTTACATGTGCATTAGCTCAAGTCCTATACGAGTATTTATTACGAGAACATTTTCAGGAATTCACGAGAATGTGCAGCTATCTTATAGGAAATGTTATATACAGTTAAACTTAGGGCCACACCCAGGTTTTTTGGGTTGTAGCTTTCCTTAGAACTTGAGTATTAAACAGAATTAAATCTGTTTTATTATTTACAATGCCTACGAATATCTTCATTAAAACATTTCAATAAAAAAATTCATAGGCCACTAGTAGCATGTCTCTAATAAAAATGGATTTGTCATAACACTTTAGATTTAGAACCTCAGCAGTTAATGGTCAGAATCTTGTTCCCTTATGTTACTATTACAGTCATGTTACAAAACAAACCTGACTCTCAGAAAAGCTGAAGTGCTGAAGCTACAAAAATACTCCTGACTGTTTTGCAATCATGTCAACAGTGTTACTGCCAACTCCCTTCATCAAATGATTCCACTGTATAAAACATACTGTCAGATGTACTGTATTTACACATAGACCTCTGACCCATAAGGTCACATAAGGGTTCTGCTAATAACGGAACCCTTCCCTAATCTTCCCTTTTCCACATGGCTATGTGTGATTTCTAAGTAGAAGTTAAGTAAAAGGTGAAGTTCCCCAAGCAACAAAGGGTCAAATTAACTTAAGTAACTTAAGGGTCAAATGTGTCTCATTGCTTCAGTATGTCATTGTATGTGACTAAATTCAGAAACACTGTTAAATTAACTTTATTCTAACTTATCATGTAAATTGTAAAATGTAGAAGACCTAATGGTGTCATTTGAAATGTATCAGACATACAGTATTCATGTCTATTATGCATAATTTGCACTGTACAGCATATAAATAAGCTGCATTATTACAAAAGTACACAGAAATTACTATGCCAAAATGTCTACTTCTCTAGTCAACTTGACACACAAAGTATTCTGAATTACAACCCTCAGATATATCTATATGTTAGTAGACTAAACAATAGAACGAATGCTTTTAGGAGGTCTTTTTTTTTTTTTTTTTAATCGCAATTGGTTTTAAAACTGTATCTTTCCATGAACTGCCTCTCTGTGTCTCTCCTGTACTTTTCGCACATATCACATGTATCCCTTCCCAGTGAATCACACAGTCATACACAAAGAAGTCACTGATGTTTTGCTTACATTATGTCATGCAGAAATATCAACAGAATTCAGATGAGTCCCAACCAATGCCCTCTAACACACAAAACACAAAAGACAACCACAACCATAAGTCAAGCACAGGTTCCGGTCATGCAGTAAGCAGTAAGAGCCTACATTAGCATATCCCTGGCCTATAGCCTGCTGCACCTCGGCTGTGCCATACTTGGACCTCCAATTGCCATGGAGACCAGAACTTCAGTGGCAGACTTCCAAAGGGGCCTTTTAGTTCTTTCAAAGAGCTATAGTTCAGTGTGGAGTGAGATTTCACAGTCACTTTTTCACTGCTCTTTACTCATATAGATAGATAGATAGATAGATAGATATACTTTATTGATCCCATGAGGGAAATTCTTGTGTTACAGCAGCATGGTCAGTAGCAAGATACAACACGTACACATACAAAATATAAAATATAAAATACAATAAGTTAAATTAAATGTAGTAGTGCAGATATGGAACACAGCTGCATACTACCCCCAACTGCATACTACCGTATTAACTAGTATTCCATATACATGGAATTATGAGAATTCAGTTGTCTGAACATGCTGAAAATGCCAAAAATGAAATTACCAAATTATGTCTACTCATCAGGAGTAGATGTCATCAGTGTGAGCTAATACTAAAACATTCATCCATTCTCTGTACCACTTATCCTACACAGAGTCACAGGGTCGTCTATCCCTGGGGACTCAGGACACATGGTGGGGGACACCGTGGACAGGGTACTGGGGTACCGGGGTACCGCAGCGCATGATCATGCACTAGAGACAATTTTAGAGGCACAACAGCCATGTCTTTAGACTGGGGAAGAAACCACAGTACCCAAGGGAAACCCCCAAAGCAGGGGGAAAACACAAAAGAGCAGATGTGGGAATCAAACCCCAGTCCTGTAGGTACAAGGCAAACGTGCTAACCACTAAACCACCAAAATACTAGGCACTGAGCATTTTATTACGTCATTAATACTACCGTATTAACTAGTATATTAAATCTGCACCACTGACGGTCGCATTCTCACACGGTCTCCATGGCTACCTGCTACTTTCACGTACTTTTAGTGCGCTAGAATGCGATTTTATTTATTTAAACACAGACTTTATGTAGCCGCGAACCATAGTACTCAACCCAAAAGTCATTTAAAGGCAAAGGAGAAGTTATTTTGCTGACACGAAACCTCTGGTGTTTCAGGACCTGAAAAAAGGGAACCAAATTAAAACTAAAGGCGTTTCCTGATTCACCTGGATCTGCTACATCCTCTACAGAGAAAGTGCCACAGCCTACCGTGCAACAGGTGTTTTTCCTTCTAGAAAGAGTTAAAATGATTATCTTCTTATTAAATCCCTCGTGAAACGACGGATGATCCTAGGGCAAGTTGATGCTGTGTGTGGAAAACAGGTAGTCGTGTTGGGAAGCTGGTCCGTAGGGAGTGTTTTGCGCACCAGGAGCGCATGAACTTAACTCTTTCAGCGCCTTGGCACAAAGACAGCTGCGCTGAACTGTGTGGCCTGTTCAATTTCATCACCATCACCTTTACCTGATGATTTACTGTTGACTGACATCATAAAGCATGTGAAAAGAGATTAACAGTTAAAGATTCAACAATAAAGTCACAATAAATCTCATGCAAACACTGTGGTCAGTTTTGGTCAGTTGTCTTGATACTCTTAGACCTATGTCAAGTGAGCTGGAGGGAAAAAAAATCAGCTTCATAGACCAGCAACTCCTCTTAGATGTGTTCATTTATCAGAATTTATCTGGAAAGTTACACTAACAGATTGAACACATACATCACCTACAAAACAGATAAACAGATTGTAATTCATTACCAAGAAAACAAACTTTCCAAATTATGGTTACTCTACATTGCCTTGTCAAAATATTCATCCCCTTGAACTTTTCTCCACATTTTTCTAGTATAGTGGACTTAATTAGAAAACAGATTTCATTAGGATAATATATAATTTTTTTTTACCTTGCTAATGAAAAATGACTTATCATTTCACATTTTGTCAATAGCTGAGTTTATAGCCCTGCGTTTATTAATCTATTTTGCCCCCTAGTGGAATAACTGAGAAGGCTGCTCCCAGCTCAGGGGCACATGTTTGACAGGCTTGATCAAATTATGTGAATGCTTTGATTTATCAAATAGGGTAGTAAATTAACATACTGTATATAAAACAAAACATATTAACATATAAACATATATAATGTATATATATTCTTCTGGAGACTTTGACTTGCTTCTTATTTTTGCAGCAAAACCCAGCAACCTTCATTATGTTTTTGTCTGAAAAGTGTCTCTTATGTAATATGCTGCTTTCTTTACTGACATACAGACATTTTTCTATAACATTTAATTTTGTGCTGGAAAACTAATGTTTGGAAATCTAAAAGGTTTTTGTACTGAATCAATAATGTAGAAGTCATAAAATAAAAACCAATAAAGTTTGTACTAAAACAAATAGGGTGCCTAAGACTTTGGCACAGTGCTGTATATATATATATATATATATATATATATATATATATATATATATATATATATATATATATATATAAAAGTACTGAATTTGCTTCAGGGCCTGTTTCATTGGGTGCCCCATAGCAATAGAGCAACCAAGCCAGCACAGAAGACATGCATCTCATTCACATGCAGATTGCTTGGCACAAAACACCATAGCGATTAAGGCTTTTCGACTGAGCATTTGATCATTGGTAGTAAATGAGTGAACTATGTTTGCAGAAATGGGACATTGCTTGCTACTGAATGTTATGAATGAATGTAATTGATGCTAAGAATATATAGCGTACAACAACAGCTATGTGCATTAAAAGCAAAAAAATCTAAAAATCTAAAAAGCTTATTTTCATTGAGAATTATCTCCTTTAGTTTTGGAACTGTTGCAATTTTTTTTTTTTTAATAAAAATTTGACTTGGCACACAGTCACAAAGCAGTATTATGATCAACATTAGATATTAAGAGTGATTATTATGACAGACAGTATTATGATTATGGGCATCATTATCACAAACATAAATAAATAAATATCATCTTCCTGAATCAGTGAGCTTTATACCACACCTTAGAACCTTCTGATGAAATTCAAGAGTCCAGTACTATAAACCAAGACTACAAACATTTGCCCAGAGGTACAAGGTTTCCACACAAGTCAGTCAAATAACAGACATTTTATGGATTACTCTTAATTAGTTTGCCTTCCAAGAAGGTGACCTTTAGTTAATTGGCAGACGTACTTTTCTAACACAAACATACAACACATTATAATTGTCTTTTGATAATACAGTTGGAGGTCACTTTAGGAATTTCAAAACTGCTCTTGGCAGATTAAAATAATCACAACTGCATGTACATAAGTCTAAGTCCAGTGCTCAATTCCCTTTTCCAGCAGGCATTACCTGAGGATGTGAAGTTAGCCTGTTATTTTCTGACACCATTTCTTTGCACTCCAAATTTTGTTGCTTACAGCACCACACAGTGGGGCCATGTGCATGACTAACACTTAGGTTTTGTTTACTACTCAGCAGTGAATGTACTGCTTGATTCACCCAGGCCATCCCTTCTAAATATGTGGCAATGCAACTGTCATTTTGAAAATATCCCATCTCTTCATCAAAATTATTAGCAGTACAAACTATGTGACTCAGGTCAAATTACTTTAACATAATATCTGTAAAATAAATCTGATGCATAAAAATGTTTTAATGGTTAGAAAACTGAGTCAAACAATTGGTATAATAATTTTTATTACAGTTGCAGTTTAGTAGTGTTGCAGTTAAAAATTTAAACAGAACATAATGGATAGACTGTTTTCCTTTTCATTTAAGTATAATTCTCATAGGGATGAATAAATAAAGATGGACTGTACCTTCTCAGTGAATGCACATGACATGTCAGTGGGAGAACCAGGACTCTGCTGTAGAGAAAATGAAGGAGATGTAGATGAAGGAGAAACTGGAGAGACCAGTGCCACTTCTACCTCCACATTTCTCTCATTGTCTTTAGTGTCCTGAACCACTGAATCCTTTACTGAATCTACAGACTCACATATACGGTCTTCCTTGAGGTCCCATATTTTTGGGTCCCAGCCAGCCCGTATGAGCATTCGAATATCATCGTTGAGGTCATTATGAGGATTTTCATTTGATTGAATCTCACTGGGCACTGTTAATGTTCTTTGCGAGTTAGTAGTAGGGATATGTGGTTGGGAGACAGCATATGCACTTTCCCCTTTAACCAGAGAAAAATAATTTGTTAAACCAAATTGGCTAATATCCAACTGGTTTGCGTCCTTGTACAAGTTGTAAGGATCAAGCCCTGGCTCAGCTTTAGCCTCATATGGCACATTCTCTGAGGATTTGTTTTTGTACTGATCACTTGGAATGACAACCTTGGAGATCCTGTGTTCATGCTTTTCATTAGCTGTCTTGATGAATTTTTGGTCTTTAATGGTCACCTCCAAAGACACAGGGGGCACTGTGTCAGAATATGGCATTGGAGTATCCTGCACATCCTGCTTATTTGAAGGTTGAATAGTCTCATTTTCAGAGGACAATACTGTGACATATTGGGCTGGGATAAAGAAAGGTTTGGTTGCCTCGTCTTTGCGTACATGCCACCAGTGGTCATTGGTCTTGGCCACCAGTACATAGCGTTCGTTGGGCTTGATGGACACATGCCTGCCGTCGCGTGCTGTGTATTCGTACTGAAAGTTCACCATCACGAACTGCGGGAGCGACATCTTTTCCCAGCTCTCAGTGTTCACAGGGTCAGGGCTCACAGTGGATAATCATTGGAACTGGAAGTCAAGAAGACAAATAGTGATGTTCAAGGGAGACAAAAAGATATTTTATTAATTCACCCTTGCACACTCTGATGATTGACATGAATTAGTCCAAATCATGATCTTCAGCTAAATCCACTACGTGTATGTTTTCTTTTTGACTGAACCTTGGTTGAGTACACTGTGGACTGAAAGACATATAGTTATGAATGTCATATAGTTAGATCATGTACAAGCAATCTAACTTTGTTTAACGTTGTCTTTTTAAGGATCATGTGTCAAATCAATCATGCCTTTGAGAACAAATTATTTAACAAACATTTTGGTCCTTCTAAATTCTTGACTATGTATAACAACGTTTCCAGAACCCCACATCCTTTTAGAAAAGAGGAATGTGGACAGACAAGAGGAACAAAAACCCTACTTCTGTTGGTTCTATTTCAAGTGCAGTGAGCAAAGGGTGAGGCCAGCTATGTGATGCACAAAGACTTAACAATAGAACTGAATCACCTGCAAACATGAAGAGCTGGTTTTCCTGAAACTGAGTCTAGCTGGGAAATATACATTTTCATTCTGCAATCCTTCAGAGCCCTTGGACTAGGCATAATTTATGTCTGGGAACAAACAGCTGCTCAAGTTTCAGAATTCAGGAACTGCATCTACCACAGTAGAAACTTATGACTCATGTATCTACTGTACACAAGTGCAATAGAGCTAATGGAATAGACTTAAGAATACAAATGCATATAATATGCGTTAATATGCATATAATATGCATCTGTATTCTTAATTCTTTTCCTTTTTGCAATTAGTTGGTTGAGATGCATTGCTACTTACACTTTATATATTAATACAAAATACTAAGTGAAATATTCAGGTGTGACACAGTACCGACTGCAGGAAGCAAAGCAGAGACACTTGAAAGAAGGGAAATGAAGTCACAACCCACAAACAGGAAATCATTCAGCAGCAGCAAATCATCATGTTGTTACATGCAGACATCAGGTTCCCATAAAAGGACTGTTCTAAACAGATTGTATAATAAGCTCCTGCATTATTGCTCCAACACCATTTGTTATGCCAGCAAAACAAAAATGCCTGCAAAGTGAATTTATTTCCATGGCAATACATAGTGCCTAAGCATGGTAATATAGGTGTCTTAAAATGCTATTTGGACAACTCAGGCATCTGCTTGGAAGCTGAATCTTAAAAACAAGTTGAAAAATAATTAATGACTGCTAATTTTTTTAAAAAAATAATATGAGTAGTCAGTAAAGTATGTTTCTTTTTATTGTACTTTGATTATAAGATAAATAAGCCAGTCAAATATTATGCTACACAAAAGTAGAAGAAATCAAAGAAATGAGTTAGACCCATTATAGAGCATTATACAACTAAGTGAGGTAAGTTGTCATTAGACATGTAATCAGTTTACGCTTCCTCAGTAATTTACCCAACAGTGTCTGTCTAGATGATGATGTCACAAAAAAGGTGTTTCCAGGTGTGGCATGTCACATATGCCAAAAATTTGAAAACAGGGTAGGCAGAAAGAGGTAAAAGTCTTATAATTTCATTAGCATTTATAATTCCATTTCATTTCATATTTTCATTAGCATTAAAAATGATTGTAATTTAATGCTAACTGTAATTTAATCCCTGCAGTATTATCTAATATGACAAGTTTATTTACAATACAAGAGTATTAGGGTTTTATGGTAAGGTAAACATTAACAGCTCTTCCAGCAGCCAACTCTATACGTTTATTCATTGCAGGAAGATAAAAAGAGTGCAGAGCGAGCACTCACTCACTCACACACACACACTCACGCACACACACACACACACACACACACACAGTATTACTCTGCGTGAAATTTGTGGTCAGAGTGTGTAAATTAAATGTTAGATGATAAAGGCTTACCTATAGTGAGCAGACAGCAAACTTCTTTACACAGACAAAACACACTAACAGGTGGCATGTCTTCACTTCGTATCCAGACGGGTGTGTGTGCGGGTGCGTACGTGTGTGTGTGTGTGTGTGTGTGTGTGTATGTCTGGAGGGCGTGTTGAGTGTGACTGCTGAGATGCTTGCAAGGCGCCTCGTGCGCACATATTTAGTACTAGTGTGCATTTTAATCTACATCTATGAAGTCAGAAATGCATTAGGAGAGACAAAGTGAACATAAACACTTTGAACAAAAATAATCAGATAAGTAGAGAAGGAGCAGTGGTGTGACTTGTTCCTCAGAACCTACCACACGGCAACACAGACACAGACACAGGAATAAAAACAGGCTCTAGGTTTAAGTAAATACCACCAGCTTCTCCTGACTGACTCCTTTAATGCTGGCTGGACAACATTAAAAATCTGTAAATGTGTCATTCACAAAATAGAGTTCAACTTTCATGTCAAAAGTTTGCTTCAAGAGCTTGTGTTTGTTTAAAACACAGACGCATATTTCTAAATTTAATAAGCAAATATGCGGCTCCGAACCAGTATTACCAGCTCTTTTCAGGGAGAAGTAGCTAATGCATGCTCACAAGCGCCCTAGGGGTCGCCAGATGACGTCATAAATATCAAAACGTGCTATATGAAGAAGATTTTCATAAAATGAAAATATCCTTTGTTTTTGATTTATTGATTATTGATAGAAACATAGGCTATCAGGGCCACTGCTACTAGGGTGGCGGCTCATCTGGCCCTTAATGCCGCCCAAGTGATTTGCCAATGATTACATTTTTTGACATATTAGTGAATGACACATCACACAATTTACCTGTTCATAGTTACATTTAACATTATGGAACATCCATGAAACTCAAGTCTACATGACGGAGGCGTTTGCGCTTTCCAGTTTCTCTATAACATGACAAGCTGCATTTTCTGTCTCATTAACTTCAAGAGAGACCAAAAATGATGCTGGTTAAGCGATAAGAGGAACTAACTCCCGTGTCAGGAAACTTACTGATTTTGACAAAGTGCTGACACACCTTCTATAAATGTTAATTAAATATCTCCTAACAGAAACCTTCACCATATCAATGATTATATCCGTTTCTTTGTTATAGAACATATTTTTAATCTGCTTATTATTAGGCTTAGATCATGTTGTGCACCTGCCACACAAGGTCCTGTGAATTAGCTATAGAAATGGCAACATATTAGAACAAGAGCTTTAATATAAACCTGTGATTTATGAATACCATCATAAATATTTGTACGACATAATGGAGAAGGAGAGAGAGAGAGAGAGAGAGAGAGAGAGAGAGATAAAGCAGTCTGTCATTATGTGCTTATGTGCTGGACTGGAAGAACGAGTCCAGGCCCAAGGTCTTAGTAGAACACAGTATGAATTTAAAAAAAAAAAAAAAAAAAAAGAATGACTCCTGACTGCATGCGTACTGAATGCATACTGGCAATATAGGGTACCTGTCCTGATATTTTACTTACTGTTTTATGCAGTGAAGCCCTTTATTTATGAAAGGTGTTATAAAGACAAAGATGACAAAGATTATTATTATTGACAGCTGGTACTGATATAAGTTTTACTGATATAACCCTTTTGTTAAAAAAACCCACTGTATAGTCTTAAGTTCCTAAATCTTAAGTTGTGCTTAGTCTATCTACTTTTAGTTTCTCCTCCAAAGGCATTTAGAGTTTTAATTCACAACTGTATTTGTGATTCACAACTGTATGCACCTTCAGTTGTGTCAGTGACATGGGCTGAAAAATATCAGCCCTAATGGGGATCATATCTAGGAAGCATGTCACTCTGTGTAATCACCTGACACGAGTGTCATTGACAGGTTGCATGAATCTACAGTATAAACAAGAAAGAAATCAGCCCCAGCCTATCTTCTTCATACCATTCTGTGTATTTTCCTTTGATCCATTTTCTGAAACCACACACCCGATCATGTTTTATTCCTTAATTATCTTTACTACCTATACAGTTTCATAAAATATCAGAATACATAAAAAATAAAATAACAACAATAATAATACAAAATAAATTAAAACTATACAGGGTGTCCCACAAGCCCAGCATCACAGGAGAAGAATTAAAATGGCAAAACAAAATCTTTTATTTAGAGAACTTGCACAATATGTCTCAGTACACAAATTTAGACATAATAATAAAAAACACATGGTTAATGATGTCAGGAGTAATGGTGTAACAAGCATGAATAATGCGCTGTCACAAACGTTCGACAGTCCTAATTTTCTCTGTGTATTCTTGGCACTTTCAAATGGCCCCAGAGATAAAAATCATCATCAGTTTATCTCCCTGAAGGTCCACTACATGGTTTATCTTGTATGGATCCCGTTTCTTCAAACTTTGCAATGAGTCTACTAACTAACACAGTGCTCGTGGTCTGTATGCAGTCTGTTACATTCAACAGCGGCTTCTCTTTGTCTTGGATCTCCTATGTGTAAAATTATTTCTTTTTGGATTCTTCCTGGTCTGTAAAAGTATGAAAATATACATTAACCCTATGACGCTGGACTTACGGGACACCCTGTAGTATTATCAAAATCCCTTCTAACATCCATTTCTGTCTCAAAAAACTGTAAATCTTAAAGCCAAACCGTCTACATGAGTGATATTAAACTAGGTGCGGAGGAAGAAAGAGGTTACAGGTTCAAAATGGCTGCCTCTAATGTTTTCAGCTTTGCAATATACCTTTTGTCCATTTTTATAGATAACAATGTCATGCAATGTCAGCAACCAAATAAACAAATCACAAAGCAAATAAGGCAGAATCGAAGCCAAGCATTTAAGGTTAAACAGAAGGAAAAAATAAAAACAGTAGTAACAAAATTCACTCTGTTCACTATTATATACATTATTTAATCATGATGAGATAAGGCAATGGTTATGAAAAAGCACCAGTAGAAGAGTTGAGAAATCAGAATTTGTAAAGCATATCACAAGCCAAAAGAAAAGTGCTATATGTGTAAAGTATGTAAAGAACTGTTCAATTCTGCTACAGGTTGTGCAAGATGCATTGCCCTGGATATTGCACCCTGAACTCGGAGGTGGCAGCACCCCACAATTACCCGGCACAGTTATGTTGAAAAACGACTTTAAAAATTAATTTAAAATAAGTTATTCTAAATCTAGAAGTGTACAGAGTTAGACTTTCCTGTAAAGTTAAGACATCTGTGTGAGCTAAATAACAATGGTAATTACACTAACATTCAAGACAAAAACTTTTCCAACATTATGTGACTCAATAAGTCCACGCATGAGTGTGATGCAACGGCAAACACGTGACCATAAACCAACAGGAAAACACAGCATCATCTTCAAACAGGCAACTGATCATAAGCTTGTGCAAATTACATTCATATAAACAGTAATTAATTTGGCAACTAAACCAGGAAGTGTGCAGTACAAGCAAAAACAGACTAAATCTCGAATAGTTCCATACTTCCTGTGCAGTGGGCTACATGGAACTAATGGCTTTTATAGCCTCTGTAGTGCACTAAACATGGATTAGACCTATTCAAGATTCACGATCACCTAATTCTACATGAGGGGTGAAACATTACATACTGCTAGAACTGAGTAATTACCTTTTAATTACTTGGCAGTAGCAATACAAACATAATTGTGAAATGAATGATTATGTTATGTGACAGTGTACAAAGTATTAACATTCATATAATAGTTAAGGTTTGGCAGAATGAGTTGAAAAGAATCATACAATCAGTATGAATAATATTAAGCAATAAAAACAAATGAACAAACATTAAAAGATGAGTTTTAGGATCTTTCTTAGTATAAATTAATGTAGATAAGAGTAGAAAGCTACAATGTTGCTTCCATATTAGAACAGACCTTCATTTCCATTAAGAACATCATCATTAAGATATGGTCCTATTATAAAAACCATGCTTTTCATACAGATAAATGTAGAAGTGTAGCCATATAAAAACAGGAGTCATATGATCCTTGGCAAAACACTGCTTCCTGTGTCTCTTACCTTAGAAAAATGAATAAAAAAAAAAAAAAAGCGCTAATAATAAAACCCTTGAAGTGCCTTTTTGCAAGATATATACGATTCTCAGAGAAGTGTGTATGTCTCTAGGTTACTGAGATGAAGACAAAAGAAAAAATAAAAGTATCTATCCAGTATAGGTCATCTCATTCTGACGGATCTAATGGCCATGAAGACCATAGGCAGAGACGTTACTCGTTTCTCATTTAGTGCAAGTTTAGAGTCTGGTCCTCAAACTCTCATATTGTTTGCTTGGCAAGACACACATATGGTGTGTATGGTCATTATCTACATACATATGTATAAATAAGTGCACTTAAGGAAGTGTAAATAAATATATTAACATTAGATTGAACTGGTTGAGCTCTGCAGCGATCATGTCACAGCTAGTGGTGGTCGTGAGGAACATACTGTGCCACTGTGTCAATTACACTGGAGCTGGGGGTATGGGAAATGTAGAAGGGCACATGATTTATTCAAGAAAGTCTCTCTCCTTATATCTCTGCAGACGTTCACAGCGAGGACAGGTAACACTCTGGGCTTTACAGGAGGAGTGGAAAACAGTTTTGCATGCCTTACACCTGAGAGAAAGCAAGAAAGAATGAAAGAAAGAATGCAAGCACAAAATTCTATGATCATGACTGTACAGAGTTTTTCAAGGCGGTGCATGGCTGAAGACTAAAATGAAGAATCAATCTCAGTTGGCAGCTATATTCAGCTCTTTTTCAGCCATGGCCTACAATCCATCCAATATTGTTCTGTTGTCCTGTCTAGTTAGCATGCACTGTCCACTGTATTTATTTATTTGCTATTATGCACTCGTCTCACTGTTGTGTATTTGTACTTTATTAAGTCCTATGTACCATGCTACTGTATTGTGCATTGTACTATGGTCCAGAAGAAACATTCTGTTCCTATGTATGCATGTTATATGGAGGAATAAAAATAAAAATCACTTGACTTGACAAAGCCCTTAAAATCCTGTGACCAGTTATATAGTGTGGTTCAAAGTGAAACTTTCACATTTCACAGGTTTCACAACTGAAAGGGGAAGGTGAGGCTTCTCCCTGAGCAACCATGTTATGGTAACATACTGAAGATTGTGCTATGTTCTGTACATACCTAGAGGTGGTGTCGAACTGAAAAGGAAAAATGATGTCGTCCACATTGCAGATCTGGCAGATGAAGCCTCGCTGAGTGCAAAGGTCACAATGATGCACATGATTGCATGAGAACTGGATGAGAGACTGCAGGAAGGACTCATACTGGCTGTCCGCTATCTGCGTGGAAGGAGTGGGAGAGAGATTGAAAAGCAGCAATACAGAAGGACTTGAGGAGTGAATAAATATTAATTTTAGCGGAGGTACTACTATTAGGGAATTGATTGGTTTGTCCTTTGTCTGATTTACAAGGCTGGGTAATATAAATGAGACACAGGTAAAAATATGTAAAAATCATCCTAATTCAGTTTAAATACCACTCCATCTCAGTTGAGCAAAACTACAAATACATTTATGGACCACATTCCCACTGCTTTAAAAAAAAATTATGTTATGGGCAATGAGTGTTGTGTGTGTAACTAGCTAGATAATTATCTAACAAACATTAGCTATTTTTGCACTGCCACTAGACTGGTTTATTTCTTGATCCTGTTCACTTCCTTGCCCTACGGCGTCACCATGACTGTACACTGTTCATAAGGCTATTGTCAACAGAAGTGATGTTTAATTTGTTCATTCTGAATGGGTGTAAATACTCTTTGTTTATCAAGTGATGTGGCTTTGAGGTCTGGCTCTTTCTAAATGACTGACAACTTTATAAAACAACCTTACCTGCCTGAAATCCAGCACGCTATATAGATGACTTGATTCCAATAGGTAGGTTCTCTGCTGTAACCTGCAATGAAAAGAGCTATCTTAGATTTATCATAATTACACACCTAAAGAATGTAACATGATTAATAGCACATTAGTGTAGTATTTCCTGTATGTGTTCACATTTCCGTTCTCCCCAGTTCCCAATGCACCTAAACTAAGCAATCAAGCACTCAGCACTGATAGGAAGCAAAAACAGTTTAGAATAGTGGACAGTTTAGGAAACTGTGCATTGGTCAGTAATGTGTATACTCACACAGACACACACAGACACACACAGACACACACAGACACACACAGACACACACAGACACACACAGACACACACAGACACACACCTGGCCTCGACTTTCTTCCGGATTCCACTCCGACAAATGAGCAGGTAATCTCCAAGGAGGCGGAGTATCTGCCTGAAGCGTTGCACTGTTGCCATGGTATCAGAGTGATCAAACAGGTCAGGGTTTAACAGGTCAAGGTTCAGCAAGGGCTCCTGCTCAATGTCAGCCAGCAGCTTCAAGGCCTGCCTGGAGACCTACATGCATACATTTGTGCGCGCACGCACACACACACACACACACACACACACACACACACACACACACACACACACACACACACACAGGTGATGGACAAAAACACACACATACACACAGAGAAACAGTGAAACAGGGAAGTATAAGTAATAATACGATCGTGTTGAAGCATACTGACAGTGCTCACCTCACGTGCAGTGAGATCCCAGTTGTGTACCACGCGAGAGGGGATGATGGTGGTGTCACCGTGGTGACAGACATCACAGTAGTATTGACCTGAGAACTCACACAACCTGGCTCGTCCCAAAGATACACCAATCTGCCTGGGACAGCCTAGTCATGCGAGCATGCACACACACGCACGTACGCACACGTGCACACACACACACAGAGATCACCACGTTAGTCAGTTAACTCTCTGCTGATGCTAACATGTCAGTGTAAATCATGTTCATCTGTGGTCTGCAATCATGCAATCAAGTAGCTTGGTATTAGCCATCTTCACACATTCAATATAGGTATATTAATATAGGGTGATGGAGATCCTCCAAACAGCATTCACATTTAACACTACTGGGCCGACTAAAGAACTATTTCCCAGTTGGAATATTCAGCTGAAACACTGAAACAAAAAGCAAAATTATTTTTACCAGGGTAAGTAACATGTATCAGAGAATAAAAGGATTATTCTCTTGTATGTGATTTACACCACCATGCTGCCTATAATGGTATGAATGCAGCCAACATGAAGCCATATGCAAATTATCTCATGCTAAACGGTGGGTACTAGCTTGTATTCTTAGTCACATTTAGATGTGCTAGAGTTATTTTAAAACCACAAAGCATACCTGCACATTTGAAGTTCTGTGCATTTAGTCCTTTTTCTTTAGGGACGACTGTCAGATAAGGCAGCAGCACTGCATCCCCCTTCAGCCTGTGTTGAACAAGTCTGTGGATGTTGCCTCCACTCACTGATGACATTTCACCTCCTGTCTCGTTCCCCTCTTCCAGATATGAATCTAGCGCCCCTCGGATAATGCTCCTCCAGGCATGCGCCTCCTCGCCACTCTCGGCCCGCACCGTAAGTGTCTCCTTTGCTGTCAGCACCTTGAAAAACAGCCCAAAACTAGCCATATGAGAAACACATCATGCGACTTCAAACTTAGCCTTATTAGCATGCTCACAATGCAAATAGTACCTTGAAGAATGCAGGGCCACCCAATGCCACGGCAGGCACAACATCCCTCACAGAATCGATGCCATGAGAGAAAATGCGTGTTTTACACCCATTCTGCATTGAAAAACCTTGAAGCGCCTCCAGCGAGAGAGAAAGCACCATCAAACGCCACCCTTGCTCCTCCCGGCTCAGGAACACCACTGTCTCCTTTATGGCCTCTGGTTCTGGTTCACAGGGCCTGCTCCAGTCTGTTTCAGGCAGATTAGATGGCTCCGGGGGTATGGAGACAGGCATGATAGAGGGCGAGAGGTCATCCCAGTCGTCACGCAGTTGGTGTCGCACATTGCTCACAGCCTCTAAAATGCGCTCCACCCAGTCCTCAGCCTCAGCCTTGCTTGGTGCCCGCAACTGGAGCCTCTTTCCAGGGAATTCGAGATGGAAGCGGCCATCGGAGCCCAGGTGCACATCCTCACAACGCAGCAGTGAGCGATTTTCACAGATGTTACGCTCATCATCATCAGCATATAGGCGCAGCTCAAATGGTGACAACTCGCAGTGGCAGGCGCGCCACAGTCCCACAGGACCACGCCGCTCCAGCTGGCCCAGCTTTAGAAGGCCTCGAAACGGGTTTGACAAGCCTTAAAGAAAAAAAACATGCGGAACTGTGTTTTACAAAGCAGAGGAAAATGAGCAAATTGTAAAGTTGGCATTCAATACACAATAAATGCATATAGATTTATCCAAACCTCTGGAGCAGCTATGCTTAAAGCTATAGTCACTACTTTCGCAAATTTGGTTAAATGAGTTGTTTTGTATCTCAAAGTCCAAACATATCCAGTGCCTCATGTCAGTATTCCTTCCTACACCCTGAAAACACATGAACACCTGAAGAGGGTGAGCTTTCCGAATTGAGAGGTAACATGATTGACAGGCAATTAGTAATTCCTCCTTGTCCTGATAATTTAGATGCTGCTGGTCCACGTAATTTGTTTTTTTTTCTACCTTTCACAGGCCCTGCTGCAGCCACAGAGCTTTTTCTTTCTGCTTGTATTTTATTGAAATCTGGAATTATTGTATAAATATTATTTTTTAAAAATCCAATAATAATGTCCAGACCTTTTTAAGAGGAAGGGCTTGTTAACAGGAAACATGTATACAGTATATAACCATATAATGCAAATCACTGGTCTGAGAAAGGTACTTGCGTTTTTTAGTTCCCCAAATTATGCTTATTATGAGGTTTTTCTCATACAAGCACAGAAAAAGGACTCTCCAGCACACACATTACTAAGGCTACTAAAAGCAGTGGAGGTAACTTTAGAAGTGTGTGAGTCTGAGCCTGAGCCACTTCCCTACTCAGACACATGATCAAAGTCACACAGCAGAAGTCACATAGCATCTGCATTCTCATTAGTGGAAGCAGTTCCTACTCTTGTAGCTCAATGTGACATTTTGTTCCACAATGTCAGCTATCCTTGGAGCATTGCTTCGTTATTTATATAAATGTCAGCTCCAGAATTATTGGCACTTCTGGTAAAAATGGTACAAAAATGTCAATAAAATGTCTCAAATAATTAGCTTGATTTCACACACAAAAAAAGAGAGATTCGAGAGAATCTAACCTTTAATTGAAGTAAATTTATTCTATTTGAAATAAATAATAATTATTTTAATAATAATTTATTTCAAATAATTGAAATAAAAATGCTTATCAAAAATATATTTTAACAAACCCACAAGTGACAATTACTGGCACCCCTAAGTAATCCTTAGAAATAAAATGTAAATAAAGTGTGTTCCCATTACACTTTAGTTAATATATTTAACTGTTTTAAGTTCACCTGATAGTTTAGGAACTCTTTAGTGGTCATCCACTTCCTGTTTCAATGGCGTATAAATCTGAGGTGGAACAGAGGCCAAATTCTCTTCATCAACATTTGGAAGATTACACAAATGAAATGAAAAAATAGTGTGCTGAGCATGCCGATATCCACTGTGAGGGCAATAGTTAAGAAATAACTGGAGCTGTAATCTAATCAACAGAGAGGCCAGAAGAAACACAATAAAGCTTTCGAATTTTTTTGTCTTAGTATTTTTTTTTTTTGTCAGAAGACTGTCACTAGGATAAGACTGCTTCAAACGCCATCATCCCCTTACCAATCTGCCTGCGACGAACCACACTAGGTGGAGATTGGTGGGATTCAGTTTCAGCAACAGGAGATACCATCCCATTAATCTGGGCGGATTCTACAATATCAGGATCTTCAGAATCACCACTTGCATAAGTATCTGGCTTATAAATATCCTCCTCTGAGATCCAGGACTCGGGCTTCTGAAAGACATGAGTGAGATGGTCTCATTAACATGCATTCCGTTCCATTCAATCACAAAAATGTGCACAACCTCAGTTATTTTCAGTAGATGATGGTGTATAGAACCAGAAACTTACATGGTGAGAACAGACAGAGCCTGCAGATGTTTTTCTGCTCAGAGCATTAGAAGTGTGATGGAAAGAAGCATGCTCCGAGTTTTTTACCAGCTCGACGTCACTAGAAATCAATGGAGCAAGAGTGTTGTGAGCCAATGAATCGGAAGTCACCTGACAGGTTAACATAGGGGTGGAGGAATCAAAGGAAATGGCAGTAGAGTCTTCATCCTGCTTCTGATCTTCTACTATGCAAGACTCAACATCTATTGGGCTTATATTTACACATGCAGTTGCATGCTCTTCTAATTCCTCTACTAATGGCTCTGCCTCCAAAACAACTGAGTTTGCATTGGGGACAGATGAATCCATGGAAGGTTCAAGCATCTGGTGTATATCCTGTTTGTTAGATGAGTCTTCATCACTACTGCTGTGAGTGGAGGATTCAATCAAGCTGTCTGCAGCAGGGCTAAGCACATCAAGGTCTTTTATTATATCCTGGCTAGAGGAGCTACTCGTTCTGAAACAACAGACAGAGACATTTTAGACAACTGACAAATGTTGCTCAGTCTAATTCAAGAGGCTTTCAGAAACATCTGTGCTCAGATCAGAGTCAGGTATTTGCTAACCAACAGATATTTTTTCAGATATTTGTAACGTTAATCTCATGTAATAAATAAATAAATAAATAAATAGCCATAAATACTACATTCAATGCTGTCATAAAACATAACACTGAAATATAACTCATGCTTTAAACCTCACAAGAAACCCACACCTTTCATCTCCCCACCCAGATTTTAGTTGAACATTTCTCCAAGTTATTTCTATTATCCCCACCCATATGTATGCTTTGGCTTACTCACTCTCCAAGTGCACTCTTGTTCTCTGTTTGGCAGCTCCAGCTCTCTCTCTCCGAACCAAAGCTGGAAGAGAGATGGCACGAGCCTGCTGTGTCCAGGCTGAGGTCTGAGGGCGTCCTGCCTTCCTGACCTCTCCCTGAGCCCCCTGATCCAGATGACTGTGATGCAGTATCCCAGGATTCTCGGCGTGAAGAGGGAGGCCACAAATCATCAGTAGACAGTGGTGGACATAGACCGGCAAGTGCCAGCGGTGTGGTGGTCCACTCATTGAGCATTGCAGATTTGTAGGAGAGCTGGAAAGCAAGCGAGGCCAGGCCCTGCAGAAGGCTGAGCAGCACCTCACGCTCTTCAGGGTCAAGGAGCAGTGCACCAGGCTGGTAGTGGGCCTCCAGCTTGGTGCTCTCACGGAGAAGTGAAGTCAGGTAGCACTCCAATAGTCCATCGTTCAGTGCCAAACGCACCCATGCCCTGCACCGGCCTACATCTGTGTTGATGAAGCTCAGGCCCTCTAGCTCCAGAATCACGTCTCTGAAGGACAAAACGAATGTTTTAAGGCTATCTCATCCAAAACATTTTAAACGTCTGGTAATAAATCAAGTCAGCAGGAATATGGTTTCTTGTTCCATGAGTGCACTGCTCAATCAAAGCTAGAAAATGCAGTAACGTTACAAAATGTATAAGCGATGGCAACAAGGTTATAATAAATATGAGACAGTTGTAAAAATATTTGAGAAAAATTGCACTAGAGCACCTGTAAAAATACTATATTGACAATGACATAAGAAATCTTAACCTGGGCTTGATAATAGCTGGAAATAGTAGTGTATATTCAGCCATCCTACATCATAAAATGTTGAAAATAAATAAAATGTTGAAAGGCATTACTAAAGGAAACTAGGCCTATATTAAGGCCACACAGCATTTATTTTGATGAAGGAGCTTGTTATTAGCCTGTTGCTATTTGTGTTTAGAAACACAAAATGTAAAGGTACAATATAGGAACACTGCTTATTAACATATTTAACCGAGTTTGGGACAGGAAGTTGTGGTTATAGGCTGGATGAAATCCCATATCCTCTCTATTGTATAATAAGACGCGATGTTGCAATCATTTCACTGGTTTATACAAAAAGTTCAAACAAAGCATGAACATTTTAGTAGCCTACTTCAAGGAGACAAAATACTCTGTACCGTAACCTTGGACTATGAGCTGAATATTGGACTATGAGCTGAATATTGGACTATGAGCTGAATATTGGACTATGAGCTGAATACTGTGCTCCGTGGTGAAACTAGGTGTGATATTGTGAAACTGGGTGTGACGCACCGCACAATAAATTGAGGCAGTGAATGAATTGACATCTGCAATGCACATTTTACTTTGGTTTTTACTTTCAAATCTTTCAGTTAAGAATGTGCCATTGTTCTAAAGTGACTGACAGGCTTGTTCCTTGGTCCAGCATGCTTCATTAAAGTGTGCATAAAACTTTCACCACCCAACCATTAGACAACGCCATCCAACGATTAACCTTAAACCTCAGAGGGAAACAGAGAAGATTATGTTACTTTGGTAGCAGTATTCATGTGGTCACTGTTTATTCATATTATGACTGGTATCATTTACCTGACTGTCATTCAGTTAAATAAGGTGTTACAGTGTTTTTGACTTGTTCCTGTCTATAAGAAAATTAGCACAGTTCTCTTTAATGGCTGGCAATATATAGGCATCCTTTTAAAACAGTATTAATATAAATGGCAGTAAATCCAAACGTAACAGTTTCTCATCCCTTTCCTTCTTTTAGTCGCTCTTGAATTTTACTTTCAGTCCAGATGTTAATTGATGAAAGTGTCTCAATTTTACCATACACGGAAAGAAAAATGGTGAATACCTACATCAAGCCATCCCACCCACATAGCCCTGTCATACTGAATATAGTTAGCTAAAGACAACAAAAAAGTTTGAAACTGTTCTAGGCTTAACCATGCTCATGTGAAAATTCCACTGGAATGGTTGCTCTGCTTGCTCAGAACTGTTTGGCTCCACAGCGGAAAAGAGGCTCAGTACTTCATCACCAATTCATTCAAAAAATGAGTAGCAAAGCATTCAAGAAAAT
Organism: Pangasianodon hypophthalmus; assembly: GCF_027358585.1. NCBI lineage: Eukaryota > Metazoa > Chordata > Actinopteri > Siluriformes > Pangasiidae > Pangasianodon > Pangasianodon hypophthalmus. The sequence continues at coordinate 6,100,543 of NC_069721.1, read as the reverse complement.
GTTTTGTCACCCTGATAATCTAGACAGAAGGAGGGCTTAATGTAGGTCTCAAACTGTAAACACAACACTCCCAATGATTTATATATACTTTAACTAATCTCCAAGGTGAAACTCCTGGTTTTCCTTTTCATATATCTTTACTTGAAAGGGGTCTGTGCACAAACTTAGCTATTATACCTGTGGAGCTGTTAAGGGTTAAGGGCTTTCCTCAAATGAGCCAAAAGTGACAGTCTGGGAAAAACTCACAGTTTTACATGCATTAGTTCAACATGCACTAAATACAAGTGTAATGCTTTATGTGACAAGCTTTGACTAAACCAAATCAAATAGCAATTAATAATCAAAGTAAGATAAACCCTGTGCTATTGGAACTTTATCAGTGTTTGACTAAAGAGGAGCATTTCTCCTTACGACAATAACAAGAACTGACTGACTTGAAGAGTCAATCAGTATCTGAGTAAGATGACTCAACTAATCCTACAGCTTGTCACAAACCTTGTCACAAACTTACCCCATGGTCTTGTGATATTAGAAACACTTCCTCGTTAACCATTCTGGCCAGAAAAGCCTCTCAACATCAAAAAAATTATATTGATTTGCCAACTAAGCTGAAAGGCAGTTCAACAGCAATGACTAGGTCAACTGGAGCCAGGTAACCTATGACCTGCCTGTGAGTGATGGTTTTAAGCAGGTTCCAGAAGACAGGCTGAGGAAGTGAGCCTCCTTTGCGGTTGCGTGCTCCTGCTCCATCTGTGCGGATGTGTTTACTCCGGAGGCCATGAATGAAGACGGCTTCCAGAGCACAGCAGAGCTGGTTGGCCTCAGAGTCCTCACTGGTCACTGGGGCATCTGTGGTCACGTAGCGCTTCTGCAGCGTCTTCAGTGTCTGTGCTATCTTCTCCTTGATCCACTGCAGAGGGGATAGGCCAGGATTATTGGACAAATAAAGATGAAACATTGCCATTTCACTACGGTTTAGGCTAATCTGCTGTTTGTAACAGGGAGGAGTTAAAGATCAAGAAAGTGAGATAGCAAAAAGGAAAAGGAATGTAACCACAAGCTGGAAATGGAAACGGCTATAACTCGCCTGAGCTGATATCATTATAAGCACCCCAACAATTTGCATAGTAGTGCACAGCAAGGAATCTAAAGTTAAAATTTTTTTTACAATTAATTCAAGTGAAGATATATTAGCTTTATATCATGAAAAAATAGATAATTTTTCCAGTTATACAATATTCAGTTGTCTTTCTAATGTTCAAATGTAACCACATCATGAACTACCTCATGAAATATTCAAATATGAAATGTGATACTCAGTAAAAGGCTATGCTAAAGCAGTGAATAAGAAAATAAAACCCAACTGATTCAGAAAAGTTTTTAAATTTCCATACTTTTCCATTTCTGTAAATGCATGCCTGAAAATTGTAGACTTTCCCAGACTATTCATACCTCTGTAATGAAGCCAAAACATTGTAACACAGCTCACATGACAAAATGAAGAAATATGATCATAGCAGCTTTATTATTTTGCTGGCATTGCTATCTGAACATGTGGTAGGAAGAGCTGTTTTACTGGTCCTCAGACAGATTAAATGTCCATCCTGCCTTTAACCTGTTTTGTTCAGCAAGTAGCAGAGGGGAAGTGATGATCAGTTAAGGCCGTGCCACATGAATGTGAGCCACAGTGAGGGGCTGGCATGTCACCAGATATCAGCTGACTGACTATACATAGGAACATGACCTAAGAGCTAAGTGTGAGAACCACTCGGCAAGTTTGTGCAGAATTGTGAGCAGGTGGATGTTTTCTGTGCTTAATTTGCACCAGACATGGAAAAGGTGCAGCAAACTATGGGGAAAAGAAATTGCAGTTAACATGAATTTTAGTACTCACATCTTTCAAGTTATAAAATACTCAGTGTACGATGCCACTGAGGAAGGATACAAAGTTTTGCCCCAGCAAAGTATTTCAGCTGACTGAACCAAGTACTTGAAAAAATGCTGTAGCAGAACTGGTCAATGTATGGGGGTGAGAAAAAAGGAAAAAAGAAAAAAGAAAAAAGAAAAAAAAAAAAAAGGAAAAAAAGAAAAAAGGTCCAACTCAACACCAACGGCACTGACAGGGATGATTCTGCCACCAGAAAGTCTAGTCTTTCTTGTTACTAATTTGTATGTCAAACTACCCTTAAAAGATACTTCAAACGTGAAGTATGCTTTTGAAGAAAAACTATTTCAGACATTCAAGCTTGCTGCCATCTTGACCCAGTTTGGCTCAATTCCAAAATTTAATCAGTTCATCTGCTGGTTACGATTCCTTGTAAATCCTACAAATCTTCGACCTTGTTCTTGTTCTAGAGATATCGCAATAACGAGGACGATCAGACACACAGATAACCTGAAAACATAAGTAGTTCAGTGACTGTTTTAAACATGAACCCGCTCAGCAGATCCTCTGTCACAGCTTGCTGTGGCCAATTACATGCTACATGCTAATGTTTAAGCCTTAGTACGTAACAGCTGTTGGCATTCAGTCCTGACTTTTATAAGCAAGGAATCTTGTGTAGCTGGTCCTTCATAAATTTAAGCTGAATTTAGATGCTTTATTGAATCTACTTTTACGTTCATTGACGAGTGAAACATCTGCACGGTATCTCAAACAATACAAATAAAACAGACATCTCCAGACAACTGGAATTCTTATCTTCTGTCATACTGAGGCAAACCTTTGACCTTCTGAGGCACTGCACCAGTGTGTCAGTAGAGCAAGGGTGTTACTGAGAATCAATACCGGCTCTGTGTGATCCACTAGGGCTCAATATTAACCCTTGGGAATAAAAGGAAGTGCACGTGTAATGCGTTGGCATAATAGCAGATCAACAAGCAGCTCCACAGGTTTTGTAGATCTCGCTATACTAACCTGTTTGACATTTTTGGCCTCTAGAACAGAATCAGCGAGCTGTGTTGCGAGCATGTCTCCTCTCAGTTTCTCCTTACTCCCACTTGACACACTGAGGGGAAAAAAGCAAATATGGTACAAAGTTAAATCTCCCTCTGCACTTAAATTGATCACATCCAAGACATTAAAGAGAGTATGAGGAATCATGATGAAAGATGGGCTTCAGTTATTGCAAAAAGCTTCTTTCTGGAAAGTTTCTGTGTCAATCCTTGATTAATCAGCAGAAATTACTTCATGTTTCCTTTTAAAGAAAACGGCCCTAATTCATTAATGACACCGACTCATTGTCAGTCAACAGTAACTTCCATCCACCCATCTTCTGTACCGCTTCCTACACAGGGTCGCAGGGGGAACCTGGAGCCTATCCCAGGGGACTCGGGGCACAGGGAGGCAGCCCATCGTAGGGCACAATCGCACATACACCCATTCACACAATTAGACAATTTAGAGATGCCAATCAGCCTACAACGCATGTCTTTGAACTGGGGGAGGAAACCAGGGTACCCAGAGGAAACCCCTGAAGCATGGGGAGAGCATGGAGGTGGGAATCGAGCCCCCTACCCTGGAGGTGCGAGGCAGGCATGCTAGCCACTAAACCACCATGACCCCCCCCAAGGTAACATACTGAAAGTATAGACATGTTTCACAATCACGTATTTTCCTCCAGTTGTATTGCATTTTTCTTGGGTTAAGATTGGCTAAGAATATCCCGCCTCCTGCTCTGGGATTGGTTGACAGTTCAGTCCCACAAGCAGTTAACCAATCGGATGAGGCATATGTGGAATATGGGTGCAAAACTCTTCAAACTATTTGGGGCAGTCAGACAGACATAATCAGATGCAGATAGCCTATAATGACACAATGCCTTCCTTAAATCGTTCAGTTATGAGAAATGACTGGGGGAAGGGCACAGCGTTTGGCTCTGACTGACTGATTAGTATGAGCTGTGAGAATATGAAAACCCAGAGAGAACAGTTTGAGCTACACTGCTAGCTAGTGTTCTGACTCAACAACTAACCATCAGAGCTTAGAAACAGAGAAAACAAAGATCAGTTGTGAGATCATTAAAGGTTAACGAACCTAAGTGTCTGTACATTAAACTGTTTACATTTCAGTTGCAACAGTATAACACTCCTCAATCAAGACAAGCTATGCTAAGAACTGTAAAGTAGCTGAATACAATGTATCAGCGTGTGTTACAGAAAAATTAAAACAACCTGCTGCCGGCTTTAAGCCATAATTTAGATGATAAAAATGATAAATGTCTAAAAACAAACTACAACCTGTACACACTGAAGCTAAACACCAGCGTTTGTTTGTAGCCACGGAAGGTGTAGTATCCTAATGTTAGCTAGCTAACCTTTATGCACGCTGATAAACTACATACAAAAAAGCGAGATGTTCTACCGTTAAATGCAGCACTTACCATGTCGTGAGAGAATTTCATTTCCCTCAGATTTAATGCTGTCAAAGCAATTCAGACAGTGACCAGAGCACTACACGGGAGAGTCCAAGGATCCTGCCTCAATCCCTCCGCTCAGCTGAGACTGCACCGAGGCATCATGGGAACGATCACGCGTTTCCTGTTGACCAGCGTTCATATTGCGCAATCTCAAAACAGCCTTTATTTACTCACAGACTGCGTATAAAGTTGTAATATATAAACTGTGAATTGTTTGCATTTTTTTAATAAACAACGATTGCAAATTTGAACAATAATGTTGCCATAAAATACCTTTATGACATTTTCCGTTGAAAATGTTTAAAAGCATGCTAGAATTAGAGGGTTGGTTCTTTTTTCCCTCCTCCTGCAGTAAACATCTGGGACTTCACACATTGTCACTTCGATATCCCTGAGCTCAGAGTGTAGCTCATCTTCAGTAACCGCTTTATCCTGCGCAGGAGCCAGTCCTGGAAGCACAGGGTGCAAGGTGGATGACTTCACTCTGGATGGGACGCAAGTCCATTGCAGGGCACCATGCACAGACAGACTCACACACTCATTCAGACCAAAGGGTAATTTAGCATAAACTGCATGTTTCTGGACCGAAGAACCTGGAGAAAACATACAAGAAGAGGTGGGAGACCTCAGAAAGCTCTAGGAGAACATGTGAAAGTCTACACAGACAGTAACCCAAGCTCAGAAGCAACCCAAGGACCCTGGAGCTGTGAGGTGGCAAAGCTACCCACTGTGCTACCATGCCACCATGCCACCAAGCTTTCAAAAAGAAACTTAAAAATGCATGATCCTGATTGGTTCATGCCAGTTCTCAATGTTCATTTGATACTTGAGGTGGGCAGATATAGAGGAATCCTAATGAAGACTCTGACCTTTTATAAACATCATTATACTGCAGTTACTGCACAAAACCTATTATATGACACATACACTAAATGGCAAAAAAGTATGTGGATGTATGAGCATAACAGCACTATGTAGGCTTTCCCCATACTGTTGCCACAAAGTTGGAAACACACAGTTGTCTAGAATGTCTTTGTATGCTGTACCATTGAGTTTTCCCTTCACTGGAACTAAGAGGCCCAAACCTGTTTCAGCATGACAATGCCCCTGTGCACAATGTGATGTCCATAAAAATATGAGTGCCAAGATTGGTGTGGAAGAACTTGAGTAGCCTGCACAGAGCCCTGACCTCAACCCCACTGAACACCTTTGGGATGAACAAGAACACCAACTTCATGCCAATCTTTGGATATCAGTGCCTCACTAAAGGTCTTGTGGCTGAATGGGCAAAATTTCCCACAGCCATGCTCCAAATTCTACTAGAAAGCCTTCTCAGAAAAGTGGAAGATGTTATAGCAGCAAAAGGGGAACAACTCCATATTAATGCCCATGGTTTTGGAATGGGATGTTCAATACTCAGGTGTCCAAATACTATTGGACATACAGTGTATATAATCAGCTGCACTGGGTTTGTGTTATGTTAACCATCCATGCATAAGCATTTGGATATGCCATCTACAGTGCTTAAAATTTACAGCCTGAAAAAAAAAAAAAATTAAATTAAAGCTGCAAGCAGCAAATTCGAGGGCCAAGCACCCAGACTTGGTGAGCCGCACATTCACAGACACGCTATAATTGCTGCCTATGCAATCACAGGAAAGCAGAGCCATACCTTTAGGCAAAGAGTGATTTGTAGTTTCACTCATGATGTGTATGATGTGTATGAATTCTCTGACTGTAGGAAGAAAGGTCTAGATTAGCAAATGGGCAGCAGGGTGGCATTGCTGCTGCAGCTGCCACTACTGCTGTGACCTGTGGGGTTGTCAGTTACTACATTGACCTTTGGTTGTGATTGCTATTGCTCTAACCTAATTTTTTTTTCTTCTTGTAATTTAAAAACATCTAAGGCATTTATGTTTTTTTCTCATCAGTCTGGTCCTTTTTCTCTCACTTTGTTTAGACAGGTCTGAATATGATGTGAGCCAAATTTGGTGAGAAAACATGTCAAAACAAGATTGGACAAAATTTGGAGGAGCATAGCAAAAATGGCAGTTAGATGGAAGCATTTTTGGTATGTTATTGTAACTTATGACCAGTAAGTGGCACTGTCACAAAATTTGTTGTATAGCCTTAGAGCATGGTCCTGAAGATGCCTACTAAGTTGTGTCTGTGTGCATTGTTGAGATACAGCCTCACTTCCTGTTTGGTGGCATCACAGTCAGATTAATTGGCACAATACAGGCCAACCATTTGGAGTAATAAAAATTGGTTTGATAACTTTTGTGAGGCTCACTCTGAATTTGGTGATGATTGGATAAAATTTGTAGAAGGAGTAGCAAAAAAAACAAAAAACAGTTTTTTAAAAAATCCAAGATGGCAGAGACTCTAGTTAGGCAGAAATTGATGTATATAGGGTGTGTTGAACTTGTCACGACCCAGGAAATCCAGGGATGCCTAGCTTTTAAATTTTGGGCAGATGGTTCAAAAGTTATGACCATAAACCTTCTTCCAAATTAGGGCAAAATTTGACCCGATGGTGGCACTAGATCGTTGGCAGCATTTGGCCAAAATTTGGTCAGGTGCTTGGCCCCCTAATGATAAGAAAAGGTAGAATAACAATAGGGTGCGTATACACCCTCTGTGCTTGGTCCCCTAAATAACCTCATGGAGAAGCTTTTATTTAGGGTGACATCAGCTAAACTGGACCAAATTTGTCAAATCCTAAAAAACATTCATCATTCAACTTCAGTAGCCTCTTTATCCTGCAGAGACCCTGACTCAGGGTGGCAGTGTATCCTGTCCCACAAACACTAGACGTTATGCAGGAATACACCCTGCATATGATGCAAGTCTATCAAATGGAACCATGTACACATACATTTGCAAGCTCTTTCACAGTTAGGGCAATTTTGAGTAGCCAATTCACCCACCAGCATGTTTTTGGGTAGTGGGTAAAAACCAGGAAATCTGGCAGAAACCCACACAAACATGAGCAGAACAAGCACTAACCTGAGCTCAGGATCAAACCAAGGATCAGTGAGGTGGAATCACTAAACACTGCACCGCCTATAACACCCAATTCAAACTTCAATAATTAATAAAATAAGTCAGCCTACACATATTGTTCATGTTTTCTGTTGGTGGAAAATCATAGGAATTCAAAGTTTCATGGGTCCAATAAATAGCCAGAATAATATTATACAAATAGAAATGAGCCTAATATTTAGCTCATTCATTCATCTTCAGTAACCGGTTTATCCTGGTCAGGGTCACATGAATCTGTGGCCAATTTTTAAAATAGTTTTAGAGTAAAAGTGATCGCTGGTTATATGCATTTATATTTATATGGATAAATGCACACAAACAAAGATGACACAGCAACATTTCCAGTGCTTAAAATGTAATGTTTCAGTACATGCTAATTCATAGAGCCATATAAAACCAAAAAATAAAATAAAAATAATAAATAGATAAATAAATAAAGAAATAAAAAAATAAAAAAATAAATGATTGATGCTTCACCTTTTTTATGGCCAATTTTTAATATTGTGTTTATGTGTGAGATGGATCTAGATAATAAGTTGTGGCTCTATGTTGTATAGATGCTTGTGTGAGCAGTAAATTTGTGTGAGAACATTCGTGAGCACTCTATTTATGCAATATGACATATCCAGTCTTGAAAGTTTAGGCTTTTAATAATATTTAAATAGACTTATAGGAATATGTAAATTACCTGTTGTTCAGTGGCACATGTGAAATACATAAATGCCCCATTAAAATAAATTGAGGCAGCAATCAAAATTCCATTTTAGTGGCAATAATATGAAAATTTTATTTAGAATTTTATTTATTTAAAACATTATTTTTTTGAAAGTAGCTTTAAAAAAAGATATTAGGATGCTTCAGTCAGGTGTAATAAGGTGTAAGTGCAATTAAGACTGGAGCTAATGTAACAGAGTGGTTATTATTACTATTATTATTATTATTATTATTATTATTATTATTATTGTTTAGAGTGAATTAAGAATGCTTTACTTAAATCCTGTGTGTCGTCTTCCGGTGTGTGTCAGTTGATATTTCACCAGTTTTTGCAACCTGTTTTACACAACAGGGACAATGGGCTGAACATAACCTGAATGTGACGACCTTCTGTGCGCGAGCTTCACCTTACCGACTTGTTTCCGGTTTGAACGTTCACCTTCATTAACAAACTGCAAACTATTTTGTTGTATATCATCATTTCGGTGGTGTTTCACACTCGCTGCCTGAGGTCCTGCGCTTTCTGTTTCTCTTTCCTCAGAATTCTTCGGTAGGAATTTCCTCCAGTCTCCGGTGTGAATCTCACACACAGGTGAACGCACCCTAGCGGTGTATGGTTTTGCGTCATAGTTGTATCTGGTTCTGTGTTGTATGTCCAGAAAGTGAAATTTCGACTCGTATAACTTTCCTTACATTGCACATCTCACTTTTTGCCTATAAATACTAAGTATTAACAGTGCACAAGATGGTAATAGTAAAGTGGAGAGCACTTCACACTCTGATTAGGAGTAACAGTCTGCTGTACAGGAAAGTAGAGTGTGTAAACTGGGAATACAATGTTTCTACGTTTGGTGCACCTTTGTGTCATTTTGACTCTGTGCAGTGTGAGCTCTGGCTTCAGCTGCCGATGGATCAATCTTAGATTCAAGCAGCACCATGCGACATGTTTAGCACTGCTTAGAGAAATGGTGAGGCTTGTCTATCTATCTATCTATCTATCTATCTATCTATCTATGTATGTTTGTGGAAAATGTAACGTTGGAATACTCTTTTTGTTCCTACAGGGAGAGGAAATCAGCGTCAATGCCTCCATCCCGGATAACTGGCATCATTGGTTCTTTAACCAAAGCTATTCTCAGGTTAATATATTAATAATGGTGTTCACATACAGAAATTGTTGTTCTGATTCTGTAATCTTGTGTGTACTCTTCCTTCATCTTCATCTCTATCCTTCTTCCTCAGCCAGAGAAACAGATCTGGTTCATCGTTCAGACTCTGGATGAGGTCTCTCGTTTATTGGAAGATTCAGACTCTGTCTCCTGGAACAAGGACAAGCTGGAAACTTTCTTACATATGCTGGATCTGCAGGCCAACGGACTAAGCTCATGTGTGAGTGCTCCTTTTCTCAATGCGTTCTCTAAAGGTATCAATCAGGTGTGGAATGAATATTGTAAAATAAAGTAGTGCTGTGGTTTATAGCCTGACGTTTGCTAAAATTAAAAAGAGTGATCCAAGTATAATGTACTTCTTTCTATAACCCTGGATTTCTTTTAAACACAGCTTGAGCACAAAATGAAAAAGAACAAAAGATTGCCCTTATACTTCAAACAACTAAGAGATCTCACCAAGAACGACAAGGTCAGCAATTATATCAACTTCCCTTATTCACACACACTGTGACAGAGGCAGAAAGATGTTTAATGTAAAGGTGACTTGGTGTAGCTCTGATTGTAAAATATTGGGATTTAACTTTACAGCAGGAGAAGAACGAGGCATGGGAGTGGATCAGAAAAGAGCTGCTTCAACTCTTCGGGCTGTTGGACTTTTTCCCTGCTGTCTCTGTGAATCGTGCTGAAAATGACAACTAATAATCAGTTGAAATCTTGCAGTGGTGACCAGTAGATTGTGAGTTCAAATCGCAGAACCACCATAGAAAAGCTGTTGGCTGTTGTGAAAGACTCTTAAAGACTTCAAGTTATATTAATTATTCAGTTTTGCTCTATTCATAGTATGCAAAATTAGCAGTGTATTTCTGTTTCATCCCACATTTTCAACTGTTACATGATGTTTACTCATGGTATTTATTTAATTTTAATGAAATCTGTTATTTAAAAATGTATCTGTCTGTTAAATGATAAAACTGTGATTATGGCTTAACTTTTTTGGGATTTATATTTTTTAAAAGTATGTATGTATTGTATGTATGTATGTATGTTTTTATTTATTATTTGTTTTTATATTATGTATGTCGTTATTCATGCATTATGCAGCTGGACTGTGAAAATTTTTGAAATTTTTGAAGATGTTACAATTACACCGCTAGCAAATACCTCATAATAAAAATTATCTTTAAAACCAAAATGCCTGAGTCTTCTAAGTGTTATTCATTAATTACTAAATACTGGACTTTATAATGATGAAGTTTAAAGTACATGTCCATAATAGCTTTATCTTCATAGTGACGTTCCCCAAAACACAAGAAACAACTAAGGAAGGTTTACATTAAAGACCATGATGCCAGGCCTGATGGAACTGTTAATAAAATGCAGAGGACTAACTAAGCTCAGTCTTATTGCTACAAACGTTATGCTGACTTAGTAGACCATTTATGAACATTACAGTGCAATTGCTGTACAAAGCATGATATTTGCACCATAATGGTATTCTGCAGTGTATGTGTGTGTATCTGAAGTTATAGACTCTTGAGTTTGGCAGATATTTGATTAAATCAAGCCATTTCATAAAGGATATAATGACTCAGTTAAACTGGCACATGGTACTACACCTAGATTTCTGATGAGATGTGGAATTAGACCGGGTTGTCCAATAATTCTCCTCTTGTTTTAACTTATTACACAAATAATTCCTTTGCACCTTAAAAAGGAAGAATTTCAAGGTATATTAGTGTTTGGTAGAAAGCATAATTCTTAAAAAATTATTTCAGTTTGCTAATGATACAACAATATTTTTACACAATAAAAAAGATTCTAAAAGCAACTGAATGCAAAAAATAATTCTCCTGAGTATTTGAATTAAACATGGATGTAAAGAAATCTGTCTTGTTAAGCAATGCCAAACATAGAAAGTTAATTTTCCTATGGAGCACACAGTTACATATTTGGGTGCAGTCGCATAATGAAAATGAACAAAAATGAAACTATCTAAACTTTAATCCTATAACTGACAGAAAAGGAAAATGCTTAATATGTGGCTTTAGAGAGATATATCTTTAAATGGGAGGATTTTATTAAAATTATTTTATTATAAAGCTGAAGGAATATCTAACTGTATGCTTATGTCTTGAAATGCTTCCAAACATATAGTCAATTTGTTGAATTTCATGTGGAAGAATAAATGATATTATTTGAATTTTGAATTACTTAAAATATCACATTTAAAGTAAAATGTTTAATTAATTTGATCAAAGAAAAAGAGTATCTAGAATATATTCCCAAAACATGTGTTTAATTTAGTGGGTGGAGTAGAATTTTTTTTTCTTAAATGCGACTATCGCATTAAGCATCTAGCAATAAAACTGTGTACCTTCCATAAGTAAGTTCTTCTAGCATGGAAATTAGCACACAAACATATTTTTGTCCGTACATAGGGTCTTTTTTTATTAGGAACAACAGGATTATTCGAAATTAAAAGAAAAAAAAATCCCTTTAAAAGATTAAGTTTTAGTCAACAGATTTATTTTAGTTAAACAGATTTTGAAGACAGAAGGTTACTTAGTTTACCATTATTTGGTTTACCAATCCCACCCAAAGAGTGCTGTGGTTTTGATGCTATACCTGGGAAAGCTTTACAGCTCTTCACAAACTGCATAACTGATAGGTTTAACCACAACATTAACTTTTGGAAAATGAAATAGTCTTATGGGAAGTTAACATCACAATTTGAAAAATTTAGATAAAGAAAACCTTGATTAATCTAAAATGCTTCATGTAAATCTTTTTAATTATAAGACTCCAAAATAAGAATAAGATATAGACAATTTGTTATAAATATTACATGAATAATAAAGCGGAAGAAGTTTCTTTCAGAACTTCACATATATCCTGTAAAATGTCTGTTAGAAAAAAATTAATGGGATTTGATGTATTGTATTGTTGTAGTGTCTATAAATTTGGAAAAAGACAGTTAATCAGTTATTCTTTAATTGTATTTATGTGAAAGTGTTTTGGATTGATTCTGAACATTTCAAAAAGACCAAAAACTGGAAAAACAATACATTTGCAGGATCGTGACATTATTTTTAAAAATTTTATTAAGACTGATGTGGAAAGCTGAATGAATATGGCACTACAGTTAAAACTATAAAGAACAGAAAAGTTCTTAAAATGTAATATTTTTGTCAAATTCAATATTTGTATTGTCTCTGGTGTTTTTTATTGTCTGTTCCTATATATATATATATATATATATATATATCCATATATATATATATATATATATGTGTGTGTGTGTGTGTGTGTGTGTGTACACCCTTTTCATTCCATGATATCTGAGGGTTGTGTGTGTGTGTGTGTGTGTGTGTGTGTGTACACCCTTTTCATTCCACAATATCTGAGGGTTGTGAACGTAAATACAGGGGAATTCAAGGACGATGGGGTGGTCCGCACTGACAGAAATGGGGAATGAAATGTGTTCTTGGTGGAGAGCACTGGCTTGGAAGAAAACTTGTTTGGTGCTGTGGAAGCGGGGGCGTGGTCAAGCGCCGGTTTGTGAGTGGAGGGCGGAGCCGGAGAAAGTGAGTGGTAAGGAATTCACACTTGCGGGGAATTCTAATAACTGAGTGTTCAGGCGAGGATAAAAAGGAGACAGACAAGTAGCGAGAGAGAGAGAGAGAGAGAGGGAGAGAGAGAGAAAGGGAGAGAGAGAGTTATCCAGCACAGAGCCACTTGTGTGCGTGCATGTGTGTGTGTGCGCAAATAAAATAAGCCTCTAAAAGCAAAAGTTGGAGACGAAAACGTCTGAGTTGTTCCCAAGCTTGCCCCCTGCTTCTTCATTCCCATCCAATACTGTAAGGTTGCTACACTGGTGCCGAATCCCGGGAAGTTGAGGAAGAGTCCTCACCACTGGCCGACATCATCACGTCCCTTGCCAGCCTCCACCAGACCCAGCGTCAGGTCCTTCTCCAGCTGCACCCAGACCAAGAGCAGCAGATCAAAGATCTGCTCGACGCCAGTCAGCAGCTCGGCAGGTGCTCCAGGGCCTGGTCAAGTGAAAGCGGAGTGGGTCCAGTGCCACTGCCCAGCGACGCTCGATCAGGCCATCTAGCTGGCAGAGAACCACAAGGCGGCGTATCTGGGGGCAGACGAGCCCCTCTCTTCTCCATGTCTCTCTCAGTCACTCTCGTGGCTCTCCCCCTCCTCCTCGCTCTTTCCCCATCCCTGCTCCATGGAAATGGGGGCCAATTCCCCCAAAACCCATTCCCCGAACCCATGCTTTCCCTCCCGGTTCCTCTCCTTGTGTCTTTCTCCTCTTTCCCCCAGGTGGGTGAATCCGGGGCCACAGGTGTGGGAGTAAGGCCTTGGCAGGTGTGCTAGTGCTGCGGGGAGCCTGGGTATTCCCAGGACCGCTGCAACATGATGGAGGTGGGGGCGTTGGTCTGGATCCCTGATGCACCGCAGGCCGCCCCCGATCCAGCCGGGTTGTACTGCATACCGGTGAGTGTTCAAGGGTAGATACCACACATTGGTGGATTCGGGCTGTAACCAGACCTCAATTCACCAAAGCTTGGTTCAAGGTGAGGCATTGGGAAAGGCACATTTGGTGAAGGTGAGGTGTGTACAAGGGGACGTTCACGAAAATCCGGTAGTGCCGGTCATTTCCCTCGGATATTTTCCCTTAGAGCAGTCGGACGATTAGAGCCTCAGGCATGCCTTCAACCAAGTGAGGGTAATTGATGGTGAGGAAATTCAGCCTAAAGACGATCCAGTTGTTGGTTCCAAAGAGCCATCAGGAATTATTATTCCAGGTGGCTCACCACAATCCGATGGCAGGGCACTTAGGACAGGATAAAACACTGGCCTGTCTCATGGCCCGCTTCTATTTGCAGGGCATTCGCAGCAATGTTCACAGGTGGTGCACGGCATGTTGTGAATATCAGCTGGTGAATACGCCAGTCACCCCAAACGTGCCCTTGCACCCACTCCCATTAATCGAGGTCCCCTTCGAAAGAATTGGCATGGAACCTCGATGGGCCATTAGATCGGACTACACGAGGGCATCACTTTGTATTGGTTCCAGTGGACTATGCAACCTGATACCAGGAAGCAGTGCCTCTGCTCAACATCTCCACATGTAATGTTGCAGAGGCACTCTTCCATCTCCTTAGTCAGGATCCTGAAAGAGATCCTGACTGACCAGGGCATGTCGTTTATGTCACAAACACTACGTGAGCGTTTATGTCACAAACACAACGAGTTGTTGGAGATTAAATAGATTTGCACCAATGTTTATCATCTGCAGACAGATGGGCTGGTGGAGCAATTCAATCAAATGTTGAAAAACACGATTTGTAAGTTTGTTCACGATGATGCGCGAAATTTGGCTAGATCCCCTGTTATTTGCAGTGCGAGACCTCCACGGGGCGTTTCCCCATTTGAGTTATTGTATGGGTGGAAGACTCATGGCGTGCTCGAAGTCATTCTGGGAAACTGGGAGGAGGGATCTTCCAGCAGTAAAAATGAAATTCAGTACGTTGTTGACCTGAGAGCAAAACTCCACCCTTTAAGCCTTTGCTACAGATGCGAGAACATCAATCCCTGCTGTATAACAGGGGTACTTGGCTACGGAAGTTTGCACCTGGAGATATAGTGCTTTTTTTGCTTCCAACATTTAGCTCTAAATTACTCACCAAGTGGCAAGGGCCCTTTGAGGTCAAATGACAGGTTGGAAATGTTGACTATGAGGTAAGGCGAAAGGATAGAGGTGGGGCGTGGCAGATTTACCACCTTAAGCTCCTTAAACCGTGGAGGAAGGCGGTTCCCGTGGCTTTGGCGATGGTTATCCCGGAGAGGGAGGAGGTAGGACGGGAGGTAAATCTAAAAACAGCAGCTCAATTCACCCCAGTCCCCTATGGAGACCAGCTCTCTCCGTCCCAAATCACGGACATGGCTAAATTGCAAGTGGAGTTTTCCGACATGTTCTCGACTCTCTCTGGTTGCACTGATCTTATAAAGCAGCATATAGAGACAACCACAGGGGTAGTAGTACACAGGCACGCTGCCCCAACACAAGAAAAATGTGGTTCGGGATGAACTCAAGGCTATGCTCGACATGAGAGTAATCAAGGAGTCCCACAGTGACTGGAGCAGCCCAGTGGCTTTGGTGCCCAAGGCCGATGGGACTGTTTGTCTTGTGTGGACTTTAGAACAGTCACCGTGGTGTCTAAGGTTGACACACACCCAAATGCCTTGCATTGACAAGCTGGTCAATCAGTTAGGCGCGGCTCGCTTTAATTCGACGTTGGATTTGACAAAGGGATATTGGCAGACCTGCACTGAGATACTGGTGCGGGGGGGGAGTTGGCAACAGGCCGGATGGCTCCCCGGCCGGAGTCGGGTGGTGGGGGTATATGGAAACAGGGGTGTGGTCGAGCATCGATTTGTGAATGGAGTGCGGAGGCGGAGAAGGTGAGTGGTAAGGAATGCACACCTGCGGGGAATTCTACTAATGAGTGTTCTGTGTTGCAGTGACCTGGGACAAGAATAAAAAGGAGAGAAACAAGCGCCTTGAAAGAGAGAGAGAGTTATCCAGCACAGAGCCACGTGTGTGTGTGTGCAAATAAAATAAGCCGCTGAAAGTGAAAGGGAAAAATTGGACAATAAAATGCCTCTGAGTTGTTCCCAAGCCTGCCTTCTGCTTCCTTATTCCTGCCCGAACCTGTAAGGTTGCTACAGGTGCATAATGTGACACTTCCATTTCCTGTGGGTTGTCCATCAATGGCACAAATCTTAAGTGGATAATGTAGGGGTTCTGTGGGTATGATGAGCTTCATGATGGTATTGTGATCCATGAAATTTCCTGCTGCTCCAGAGTCGATCAGCACTGAGAGGTCAGAGACACGGTTTGAGTGTTTCATCTGTTCACTTAGCGTTAATGATTAGTGAGAGAAAAACTGAGATGGACTCACTGCGGGAATACATGAGGAGGTCGAGGTCCTCTTAGCAGACTGGGTTGGACCGGGGTTTTTTGACAGACAGGGTACTGTGCTATAAATTGATTGGCATGACTGCAATAGAAACACAGCGTTTCCCTTCTTCATTTGTCACGTTCAGCGTTGCTTAGTCAGGTCTGCCCTAGCTGCATGAGTTCAGAGCGTACAATTACCAGTGTGGGACTCACCGTCCTCT
The DNA here is from genome assembly GCF_027358585.1 of Pangasianodon hypophthalmus. Taxonomy (NCBI): domain Eukaryota; kingdom Metazoa; phylum Chordata; class Actinopteri; order Siluriformes; family Pangasiidae; genus Pangasianodon; species Pangasianodon hypophthalmus. The sequence goes on along the minus strand of NC_069721.1, from coordinate 6,084,003 downwards.
TATGCACTTGGTGGAGGCAGATGAGATGTTCCAGATGAATGGCTAGATCGATCAGGGAATTGAGAGGCATTTTGACATCATGGCAGGCCAGTTCAGTGAGCACTTCCTGATTGAGACCCTGGTGGAAAGCATCTGCTTCCTGCAGCAAGAGTGTCGGACTCCAGTGCCTATTCAACCACATTTCTCCTCCCTTGTGTTACCGTCAAGAGTTGCTCACCAATTTTCTTGCCTTTGGTGGTGTGATTGACAACTTGTTGGAACATTTCCATGAAACGATCATATGACAATAACAGTTTCCCTCCTTGACACCCTCTTGGTAAGGGAAGTACAGTGAGCACTGTAGCAGAAAGCTTTTGCACTGGGACGTTTCTCCTGCGTACTCGTCATGGCGACAGATAAGCGAGCCGGGGTTTGCAGGCGGGGTTCTGTGGAAGACGAAGGCAGTGGAGATAGTGCCGGTAAGCATGTTTAATTTGGCATCTAGCTCCACCAGATGTTGTTGGTGTTCTCCTACCAGCTTTTCCTGAGCTGCCATGATGTTGTGGCAGTTTGATTCTCCTGCTGCATCCATGGTGATGGTGAAGTAGTATGTCATGCGATAGAGTTGGATGAAAATGCAGTTTAGAATTTATTATAAAACGTGAAGCAAAATTCATAAACAGGAACTGGCAAAAAGTCACGCAATCCGCATACAACAATTCAGTGGCAAAATCCAAGCATGTGAAAACCAGGAAACAAGACAAGATCAAAACTAGAATATCAGACACAGACTGAAAATGCTTGGTAGGTTCAGGTAAGTGTAGACTGAGTGTTACTTCACAATAAGGTAAAGTTCAGAGTCCATTTATATAGGCCATGTGTGTAGTTGGAAGCAGGTGCACATGAGTAGTATTCAGGTGAGAGTGTATGTGCTGGTGGAGTGAGTTGCTGGGGATTGTAGTCTGTTGTGGCCATGTTAGTACGCTGCAGTGTGTTCTGGGAAGTGGAGTTTGTGGTGGATTCCAGCCCTGGCATGAAATATACGTGAAGAATGTTTTATTTTCAGAAGTTGGGGTCAAAATTAAACAAATACCATCAAAATCTTCTTCAGCATGAGTAATATCCTTTGCTGGATAAATCTCTGGAATGATCAAAAATGTGATTTAAGGAATGTATGTTTAAGGATGGGTCTGACTCTTGCTTGGAGAAATAGATAACCAATAAAAGAATATAACTGGAGAAGTAAACAGTCACATATAGTTTTCCACTGGGAATGAGGGGACATAAAAAGTAAAGTGGAATAATTTCAGACAGAATCATAATGCCTAAGAGATCACAAGGCTTTCTCGAATAAGATTAACATGCGTGCGTTAGATTTACGTAATTAAAACAGGAATTATAGAAATGTATTGGAAAAAAAGGAAAAGGTCTTGAATACTTTTCTTGTTTAATTTGGTTTACCAATCCCACAAAAGAGTTCTGTTCAGAGGCATGCAATACCAGGGAAAGCTTTACAGTTCTTCAGAAACTGCATAAATGGTAGGTTAAACCACAACATTAACTTTTGGAAAATGAAGTATGCTAATGGGAAGTTAACATCACAATTAAAAAATTTTGTTAAGGAAAACCTTGGTTAATGTAACGTGCTTCATGTAAATCTTTTTAATCAGAAGATGGTGAAATAAAAACAAAATATAGAACATTTCAAAAAGACCAAATCTGGACAAACAATCTGCTAGATTGTTACATTATTGTTTATTTTATTTTATGGCACCACAATTAAAACTAAAATAGAACTAGAATAGAAAAGCTCTTAAAATATGAAATATTCATCTCTCTCTCTCTCTCTCTCTCTCTCTCTCTCTATATATATATATATATATATATATATACACGCAAACACACACACACACACACACACACACATATATATATATATATATGTATTTTTTTTTTCTCTGGTGTATTTGTTGTCTGTTTCTATACCGCTGGCATCTTCCCTTTTATGTTTATTTTGATACTGTACTTTGTACTTTGTACCTTATACTTTGATTCTCGCACTGAATTAAAAAATGATTGAACATTATGAGGTTGTTTTAATTGGAGTTTTTAACTGATGAAAACTGCATAAAGCTGGACTTGATCTTGAAAAATCTTTTAGCACATGTCAAACAGGACTCCAACAATGTGTTAATTATTGAATATTTGCAAACATCTATGCGCAAGCTTCACCTTACCGACTTGTTTCCAGTTTGAACGTTCACCTTCATTAACAAACTGCAAACTATTTTGTTGTACATCATCATTTCGGTGATGTTTCACACTCGCTGCCTGAGGTCCTGCGCTTTCTGTTTCTCTTTCCTCAGAATTCTTCGGTAGGAATTTCCTCCAGTCTCCGGTGTGAATCTCACACACAGGTAAACACACCCTAGCGGTGTATGGTTTTGCGTAATTACAACTGTATTTGGTTTTGTGTTGTATGTCCAGAAAGTGAAATTTCGACTCGTAGAACTTTCCTTACAGGGTGCATCTCACTTGTTGCCTATAAATACTAAGTATTAACAGTGCACAAGATGGTGATAGTAAAGTGGAGAGCACTTCACACTCTGATTAGGAGTAACAGTCTGCTGTACAGGAAAGTAGAGTGTGTAAACTGGGAATACAATGTTTCTACGTTTAGTGCACCTTTGTGTCATTTTGACTCTGTGCAGTGTGAGCTCTGGCTTCAGCTGCCGATGGATCAATCTTAGATTCAAGCAGCACCATGCGACATGTTTAGCACTGCTTAGAGAAATGGTGAGGCTTGTCTATCTATCTATCTATCTATCTATCTATCTGTCTATCTATGTTTGTGGAAAATGTAATATTGGAATACTCTTGTTTTTGTTCCTACAGGGAGAGGAAATCAGCGTCAATGCCTCCATCCCGGATAACTGGCATCATTGGTTCTTTAACCAAAGCTATTCTCAGGTTAATATATTAATAATGGTGTTCACATACAGAAATTGTTGTTCTGATTCTGTAATCTTGTGTGTACTCTTCCTTCATCTTCATCTCTATCCTTCTTCCTCAGCCAGAGAAACAGATCTGGTTCATCGTTCAGACTCTGGATGAGGTCTCTCGTTTATTGGAAGATTCAGACTCTGTCTCCTGGAACAAGGACAAGCTGGAAACTTTCTTACATATGCTGGATCTGCAGGCCAACGGACTACGCTCATGTGTGAGTGCTCCTTTTCTCAATGCGTTCTCTAAAGGTATCAATCAGGTGTGGAATGAATATTGTAAAATAAAGTAGTGCTGTGGTTTACAGCCTGACGTTTGCTAAAATTAAAAAGAGTGATCCAAGTATAATGTACTTCTTTCTATAACCCTGGATTTCTTTTAAACACAGCTTGAGCACAAAATGAAAAAGAACAAAAGATTGCCCTTATACTTCAAACAACTAAGAGATCTCACCAAGAACGACAAGGTCAGCAATTATATCAACTTCCCTTATTCACACACACTGTGACAGAGGCAGAAAGATGTTTAATGTAAAGGTGACTTGGTGTAGCTCTGATTGTAAAATATTGGGATTTAACTTTACAGCAGGAGAAGAACGAGGCATGGGAGTGGATCAGAAAAGAGCTGCTTCAACTCTTCGGGCTGTTGGACTTTTTCCCTGCTGTCTCTGTGAATCGTGCTGAAAATGACAACTAATAATCAGTTGAAATCTTGCAGTGGTGACCAGTAGATTGTGAGTTCAAATCGCAGAACCACCATAGAAAAGCTGTTGGCTGTTGTGAAAGACTCTTAAAGACTTCAAGTTATATTAATTATTCAGTTTTGCTCTATTCATAGTATGCAAAATTAGCAGTGTATTTCTGTTTCATCCCACATTTTCAACTGTTACATGATGTTTACTCATGGTATTTATTTAATTTTAATGAAATCTGTTATTTAAAAATGTATCTGTCTGTTAAATGATAAAACTGTGATTATGGCTTAACTTTTTTGGGATTTATATTTTTTTAAAAGTATGTATGTATTGTATGTATGTATGTATGTTTTTATTTATTATTTGTTTTTATATTATGTATGTCGTTATTCATGCATTATGCAGCTGGACTGTGAAAATTTTTGAAATTTTTGAAGATGTTACAATTACACCGCTAGCAAATACCTCATAATAAAAATTATCTTTAAAACCAAAATGCCTGAGTCTTCTAAGTGTTATTCATTAATTACTAAATACTGGACTTTATAATGATGAAGTTTAAAGTAGATGTCCATAATAGCTTTATCTTCATAGTGACGTTCCCCAAAACACAAGAAACAACTAAGGAAGGTTTACATTAAAGACCATGATGCCAGGCCTGATGGAACTGTTAATAAAATGCAGAGGACTAACTAAGCTCAGTCTTATTGCTACAAACGTTATGCTGACTTAGTAGACCATTTATGAACATTACAGTGCAATTGCTGTACAAAGCATGATATTTGCACCATAATGGTAATCTGCAGTGTATGTGTGTGTATCTGAAGTTATAGACTCTTGAGTTTGGCAGATATTTGATTAAATCAAGCCATTTCATAAAGGATATAATGACTCAGTTAAACTGGCACATGGTACTACACCTAGATTTCTGATGAGATGTGGAATTAGACCGGGTTGTCCAATAATTCTCCTCTTGTTTTAACTTATTACACAAATAATTCCTTTGCACCTTAAAAAGGAAGAATTTCAAGGTATATTAGTGTTTGGTAGAAAGCATAATTCTTAAAAAATTATTTCAGTTTGCTAATGATACAACAATATTTTTACACAATAAAAAAGATTCTAAAAGCAACTGAATGCAAAAAATAATTCTCCTGAGTATTTGAATTAAACATGGATGTAAAGAAATCTGTCTTGTTAAGCAATGCCAAACATAGAAAGTTAATTTTCCTATGGAGCACACAGTTACATATTTGGGTGCAGTCGCATAATGAAAATGAACAAAAATGAAACTATCTAAACTTTAATCCTATAACTGACAGAAAAGGAAAATGCTTAATATGTGGCTTTAGAGAGATATATCTTTAAATGGGAGGATTTTATTAAAATTATTTTATTATAAAGCTGAAGGAATATCTAACTGTATGCTTATGTCTTGAAATGCTTCCAAACATATAGTCAATTTGTTGAATTTCATGTGGAAGAATAAATGATATTATTTGAATTTTGAATTACTTAAAATATCACATTTAAAGTAAAATGTTTAATTAATTTGATCAAAGAAAAAGAGTATCTAGAATATATTCCCAAAACATGTGTTTAATTTAGTGGGTGGAGTAGAATTTTTTTTTCTTAAATGCGACTATCGCATTAAGCATCTAGCAATAAAACTGTGTACCTTCCATAAGTAAGTTCTTCTAGCATGGAAATTAGCACACAAACATATTTTTGTCCGTACATAGGGTCTTTTTTTATTAGGAACAACAGGATTATTCGAAATTAAAAGAAAAAAAAATCCCTTTAAAAGATTAAGTTTTAGTCAACAGATTTATTTTAGTTAAACAGATTTTGAAGACAGAAGGTTACTTAGTTTACCATTATTTGGTTTACCAATCCCACCCAAAGAGTGCTGTGGTTTTGATGCTATACCTGGGAAAGCTTTACAGCTCTTCACAAACTGCATAACTGATAGGTTTAACCACAACATTAACTTTTGGAAAATGAAATAGTCTTATGGGAAGTTAACATCACAATTTGAAAAATTTAGATAAAGAAAACCTTGATTAATCTAAAATGCTTCATGTAAATCTTTTTAATTATAAGACTCCAAAATAAGAATAAGATATAGACAATTTGTTATAAATATTACATGAATAATAAAGCGGAAGAAGTTTCTTTCAGAACTTCACATATATCCTGTAAAATGTCTGTTAGAAAAAAATTAATGGGATTTGATGTATTGTATTGTTGTAGTGTCTATAAATTTGGAAAAAGACAGTTAATCAGTTATTCTTTAATTGTATTTATGTGAAAGTGTTTTGGATTGATTCTGAACATTTCAAAAAGACCAAAAACTGGAAAAACAATACATTTGCAGGATCGTGACATTATTTTTAAAAATTTTATTAAGACTGATGTGGAAAGCTGAATGAATATGGCACTACAGTTAAAACTATAAAGAACAGAAAAGTTCTTAAAATGTAATATTTTTGTCAAATTCAATATTTGTGTTGTCTCTGGTGTTTTTTATTGTCTGTTCCTATATATATATATATATATATATATCCATATATATATATATATATATGTGTGTGTGTGTGTGTGTGTGTGTGTACACCCTTTTCATTCCATGATATCTGAGGGTTGTGTGTGTGTGTGTGTGTGTGTGTGTGTACACCCTTTTCATTCCACAATATCTGAGGGTTGTGAACGTAAATACAGGGGAATTCAAGGACGATGGGGTGGTCCGCACTGACAGAAATGGGGAATGAAATGTGTTCTTGGTGGAGAGCACTGGCTTGGAAGAAAACTTGTTTGGTGCTGTGGAAGCGGGGGCGTGGTCAAGCGCCGGTTTGTGAGTGGAGGGCGGAGCCGGAGAAAGTGAGTGGTAAGGAATTCACACTTGCGGGGAATTCTAATAACTGAGTGTTCAGGCGAGGATAAAAAGGAGACAGACAAGTAGCGAGAGAGAGAGAGAGAGAGAGGGAGAGAGAGAGAGAGAGAAAGGGAGAGAGAGAGAAAGGGAGAGAGAGAGTTATCCAGCACAGAGCCACTTGTGTGCGTGCATGTGTGTGTGTGCGCAAATAAAATAAGCCTCTAAAAGCAAAAGTTGGAGACGAAAACGTCGGAGTTGTTCCCAAGCTTGCCCCCTGCTTCTTCATTCCCATCCAATACTGTAAGGTTGCTACACTGGTGCCGAATCCCGGGAAGTTGAGGAAGAGTCCTCACCACTGGCCGACATCATCACGTCCCTTGCCAGCCTCCACCAGACCCAGCGTCAGGTCCTTCTCCAGCTGCACCCAGACCAAGAGCAGCGGATCAAAGATCTGCTCGACGCCAGTCAGCAGCTCGGCAGGTGCTCCAGGGCCTGGTCAAGTGAAAGCGGAGTGGGTCCAGTGCCACTGCCCAGCGACGCTCGATCAGGCCATCTAGCTGGCAGAGAACCACAAGGCGGCGTATCTGGGGGCAGACGAGCCCCTCTCTTCTCCATGTCTCTCTCAGTCACTCTCGTGGCTCTCCCCCTCCTCCTCGCTCTTTCCCCATCCCTGCTCCATGGAAATGGGGGCCAATTCCCCCAAAACCCATTCCCCGAACCCATGCTTTCCCTCCCCGTTCCTCTCCTTGTGTCTTTCTCCTCTTTCCCCCAGGTGGGTGAATCCGGGGCCACAGGTGTGGGAGTAAGGCCTTGGCAGGTGTGCTAGTGCTGCAGGGAGCCTGGGTATTCCCAGGACCGCTGCAACATGATGGAGGTGGGGGCGTTGGTCTGGATCCCTGATGCACCGCAGGCCGCCCCCGATCCAGCCGGGTTGTACTGCATACCGGTGAGTGTTCAAGGGTAGATACCACATATTGGTGGATTCGGGCTGTAACCAGACCTCAATTCACCAAAGCTTGGTTCAAGGTGAGGCATTGGGAAAGGCACATTTGGTGAAGGTGAGGTGTGTACAAGGGGACGTTCACGAAAATCCGGTAGTGCCGGTCATTTCCCTCGGATATTTTCCCTTAGAGCAGTCGGACGATTAGAGCCTCAGGCATGCCTTCAACCAAGTGAGGGTAATTGATGGTGAGGAAATTCAGCCTAAAGACGATCCAGTTGTTGGTTCCAAAGAGCCATCAGGAATTATTATTCCAGGTGGCTCACCACAATCCGATGGCAGGGCACTTAGGACAGGATAAAACACTGGCCTGTCTCATGGCCCGCTTCTATTTGCAGGGCATTCGCAGCAATGTTCACAGGTGGTGCACGGCATGTTGTGAATATCAGCTGGTGAATACGCCAGTCACCCCAAACGTGCCCTTGCACCCACTCCCATTAATCGAGGTCCCCTTCGAAAGAATTGGCATGGAACCTCGATGGGCCATTAGATCGGACTACACGAGGGCATCACTTTGTATTGGTTCCAGTGGACTATGCAACCTGATACCAGGAAGCAGTGCCTCTGCTCAACATCTCCACATGTAATGTTGCAGAGGCACTCTTCCATCTCCTTAGTCAGGATCCTGAAAGAGATCCTGACTGACCAGGGCATGTCGTTTATGTCACAAACACTACGTGAGCGTTTATGTCACAAACACAACGAGTTGTTGGAGATTAAATAGATTTGCACCAATGTTTATCATCTGCAGACAGATGGGCTGGTGGAGCAATTCAATCAAATGTTGAAAAACACGATTTGTAAGTTTGTTCACGATGATGCGCGAAATTTGGCTAGATCCCCTGTTATTTGCAGTGCGAGACCTCCACGGGGCGTTTCCCCATTTGAGTTATTGTATGGGTGGAAGACTCATGGCGTGCTCGAAGTCATTCTGGGAAACTGGGAGGAGGGATCTTCCAGCAGTAAAAATGAAATTCAGTACGTTGTTGACCTGAGAGCAAAACTCCACCCTTTAAGCCTTTGCTACAGATGCGAGAACATCAATCCCTGCTGTATAACAGGGGTACTTGGCTACGGAAGTTTGCACCTGGAGATATAGTGCTTTTTTTGCTTCCAACATTTAGCTCTAAATTACTCACCAAGTGGCAAGGGCCCTTTGAGGTCAAATGACAGGTTGGAAATGTTGACTATGAGGTAAGGCGAACGGATAGAGGTGGGGCGTGGCAGATTTACCACCTTAAGCTCCTTAAACCGTGGAGGAAGGCGGTTCCCGTGGCTTTGGCGATGGTTATCCCGGAGAGGGAGGAGGTAGGACGGGAGGTAAATCTAAAAACAGCAGCTCAATTCACCCCAGTCCCCTATGGAGACCAGCTCTCTCCGTCCCAAATCACGGACATGGCTAAATTGCAAGTGGAGTTTTCCGACATGTTCTCGACTCTCTCTGGTTGCACTGATCTTATAAAGCAGCATATAGAGACAACCACAGGGGTAGTAGTACACAGGCACGCTGCCCCAACACAAGAAAAATGTGGTTCGGGATGAACTCAAGGCTATGCTCGACATGAGAGTAATCAAGGAGTCCCACAGTGACTGGAGCAGCCCAGTGGCTTTGGTGCCCAAGGCCGATGGGACTGTTTGTCTTGTGTGGACTTTAGAACAGTCACCGTGGTGTCTAAGGTTGACACACACCCAAATGCCTTGCATTGACAAGCTGGTCAATCAGTTAGGTGCGGCTCGCTTTAATTCGACGTTGGATTTGACAAAGGGATATTGGCAGACCTGCACTGAGATACTGGTGCGGGGGGGGGAGTTGGCAACAGGCCGGATGGCTCCCCGGCCTGAGTCGGGTGGTGGGGGTATGTGGAAACAGGGGTGTGGTCGAGCATCGATTTGTGAATGGAGGGCGGAGGCGGAGAAGGTGAGTGGTAAGGAATGCACACCTGCGGGGAATTCTACTAATGAGTGTTCTGTGTTGCAGTGACCTGGGACAAGGATAAAAAGGAGAGAGACAAGCGCCTTGAAAGAGAGAGAGAGAGTTATCCAGCACAGAGCCACGTGTGTGTGTGTGCAAATAAAATAAGCCGCTGAAAGTGAAAGGGAAAAATTGGACAATAAAATGCCTCTGAGTTGTTCCCAAGCCTGCCTTCTGCTTCCTCATTCCTGCCCGAACCTGTAAGGTTGCTACAGGTGCATAATGTGACACTTCCATTTCCTGTGGGTTGTCCATCAATGGCACAAATCTTAAGTGGATAATGTAGGGGTTCTGTGGGTATGATGAGCTTCATGATGGTATTGTGATCCATGAAATTTCCTGCTGCTCCAGAGTCGATCAGCACTGAGAGGTCAGAGACACGGTTTGAGTGTTTCATCTGTTCACTTAGCGTTAATGATTAGTGAGAGAAAAACTGAGATGGACTCACTGCGGGAATACATGAGGAGGTCGAGGTCCTCTTAGCAGACTGGGTTGGACCGGGGTTTTTTGACAGACAGGGTACTGTGCTATAAATTGATTGGCATGACTGCAATAGAAACACAGCGTTTCCCTTCTTCATTTGTCACGTTCAGCGTTGCTTAGTCAGGTCTGCCCTAGCTGCATGAGTTCAGAGTGTACAATTACCAGTGTGGGACTCACCGTCCTCTTATGCACTTGGTGGAGGCAGATGAGATGTTCCAGATGAATGGCTAGATCGATCAGGGAATTGAGAGGCATTTTGACATCATGGCAGGCCAGTTCAGTGAGCACTTCCTGATTGAGACCCTGGCGGAAAGCATCTGCTTCCTGCAGCAAGAGTGCAGGACTCCAGTGCCTATTCAACCACATTTCTCCTCCCTTGTGTTACCGTCAAGAGTTGCTCACCAATTTTCTTGCCTTTGGGGGTGTGATTGACAACTTTTTGGAACATTTCCATGAAGCGATCATATGACAATAACAGTTTCCCTCCTTGACACCCTCTTGGTAAGGGACGTACAGTGAGCACTGTAGCAGAAAGCTTTTGCACTGGGACGTTTCTCCTGCGTACTCGTCATGGCGACAGATAAGCGAGCCGGGGTTTGCAGGCGGGGTTCTGTGGAAGACGAAGGCAGTGGAGATAGTGCCGGTAAGCATGTTTAATTTGGCATCTAGCTCCACCAGATGTTGTTGGTGTTCTCCTACCAGCTTTCCCTGAGCTGCCATGATGTTGTGCCAATTTGATTCTCCTGCTGCATCCATGGTGATGGTGAAGTAGTATGTCATGCGATAGAGTTGGATGAAAATGCAGTTTAGAATTTATTATAAAAGGTGAAGCAAATTCATAAACAGGAACTGGCAAAAGGTCAGGAAATCCACAAACAACAATTCAGTGGCAAAATCCAAGCATGTAAAAACCAGGAAACAAGACAAGATCAAAACCAGAATATCAGACACAGACTCAAAACGCTTGGTAGGTTCAGGTAAGTGTAGACTGAGTGTTACTTCACAATAAGGTAAAGTTCAGAGTCCATTTATATAGGCAGTGTGTGTAATTGGAAGCAGGTGCACATGATTAGTATTCAGGTGAGAGTGTATGTGCTGGTGGAGTGAGGTGCTGGGGATTGTAGTCTGTGGTGGCCATGTTAGTACGCTGCAGTGTGTTCTGGGAAGTGGAGTTTGTGGTGGATTCCAGCCCTGGCATGAAATATACGTGAAGAATGTTTTATTTTCAGAAGTTGGGGTCAAAATTAATCAAATACCATCAAAATCTTCTTCAGCATAAGGAATATCCTTTGCTGGATAAATCTCTGGAATGATCAAAAATGTGATTTAAGTAATGTATGTTTAAGGATGGGTCTGACTCTTGCTTGGAGAAATAGATAACCAATAAAAGAATATAATTGGAGAAGTAAACAGTGACATATAGTTTTCCACTGGGAATGAGGGGACATAAAAAGTAAAGTGGAATCATTTCAGACAGAATCATAATGCCTAAGAGATCACAAGGCTTTCTCGAATAAGATTAACATGCATGCGTTAGATTTACGTAATTAAAACAGGAATTATAGAAATGTATTGGAAAAAAAGGAAAAGGTCTTGAATACTTTTCTTGTTTAATTTGGTTTACCAATCCCACAAAAGAGTGCTGTTCAGAGGCATGCAATACCAGGGAAAGCTTTACAGTTCTTCAGAAACTGCATAAATGATAGGTTAAACCACAACATTAACTTTTGGAAAATGAAGTATGCTTATGGGAAGTTAACATCACAATTAAAAAATTTTGTTAAGGAAAACCTTGGTTAATGTAACATGCTTCATGTAAATCTTTTTAATCAGAAGATGGTGAAATAAGAAGAAAATATAGACAATTGTGACAAATATTAAATTAGTAATAAAGACGAAAATGTTTCTCACAAAATTTCACATATATCCTGTTAAATATGTATTAGAAAAAAATTAATGGGATTATTTGTATTGTATTGTAGCGTCAGTAAACTTGCAAAAAACAGTTAATCAGTTATTCTTTAAATGTATCTACGTGAAAGTGTATTGGATTGATACTGAACATTTCAAAAAGACCAAATCTGGACAAACAATCTGCTAGATTGTTACATTATTGTTGATTTTATTTTATGGCACCACAATTGAAACTAAAAAGAATAGAAAAGCTCTTAAAATATGAAATATTCATCTCTTTCTCTCTCTCTCTCTCTCTCTCTCTCTCTCTCTCTCTCTCTCTATATATATATATATATATATATATATATATATATATATATATATATATATATATATATATACACGCAAACACACACACACACACACACATATATATATATATATATATATATATATATATATATATATATATATAGATAGATAGATAGATAGATAGATAGATAAATGTGTGTGTGTGTGTGTGTGTGTGTATTTTACCGCTGGAATCTTCCCTTTTATGTTTATTTTGATACTGTACTTTGTACTTTGTACCTTATACTTTGATTCTCGCACTGAATTAAAAAATGATTGAACATTATGAGGTTGTTTTAATTTGAGTTTTTAACTGATGAAAACTGCATAAAGCTGGACTTGATCTTGAAAAATCTTTTAACACGTCAAACAGGACTCCAACAATGTGTTAATTATTGAATATTTGCAAACATCTATGCGCAAGCTTCACCTTACCGACTTGTTTCCAGTTTGAACGTTAACCTTCATTAACAAACTGCAAACTATTTTGTTGTACATCATCATTTCGGTGATGTTTCACACTCGCTGTCTGAGGTCCTGCGCTTTCTGTTTCTCTTTCCTCAGAATTCTTCGGTAGGAATTTCCTCCAGTCTCCGGTGTGAATCTCACACACAGGTAAACACACCCTAGCAGTGTATGGTTTTGCGTAATTACAACTGTATTTGGTTTTGTGTTGTATGTCCAGAAAGTGAAATTTCGACTCGTTTAACTTTCCTTACAGGGTGCATCTCACTTGTTGCCTATAAATACTAAGTATTAACAGTGCACAAGATGGTGATAGTAAAGTGGAGAGCACTTCCCACTCTGATTAGGAGTAACAGTCTGCTGTACAGGAAAGTAGAGTGTGTAAACTGGGAATACAATGTTTCTACGTTTAGTGCACCTTTGTGTCATTTTGACTCTGTGCAGTGTGAGCTCTGGCTTCAGCTGCCGATGGATCAATCTTAGATTCAAGCAGCACCATGCGACATGTTTAGCACTGCTTAGAGAAATGGTGAGGCTTGTTTATCTATCTATCTATCTATCTATCTATCTATCTATCTATTCATTATTTCATTATCTACTATATCAGTGCACTATGTTTGTGGAAAATGTAACATTGGAATACTCTTGTTTTTGTTCCTACAGGGAGAGGAAATCAGCGTCAATGCCTCCATCCCGGATAACTGGCATCACTGGTTCTTTAACCAAAGCTATTCTCAGGTTAATATATTAATGATGGTGTTCACATACAGAGATTGTTGTTCTGATTCTGTAATCTTGTGTGTACTCTTCATTCATCTTCATCTCTATCCTTCACCCTCAGCCAGAGAAACAGATCTGGTTCATCATTCAGACTCTGGATGAGGTCTCTCATTTATTGGAAGATTCAGACTCTGTCTCCTGGAACAAGGACAAGCTGGAAACTTTCTTACATATGCTGGATCTGCAGGCCAACGGACTACGCTCATGTGTGAGTGCTCCTTTTTTCAATGCGTTCTCTAAAGGTATCAATCAGGTGTGGAATCAATATTGTACAGTGAAGTAGTGCTGTGGTTTATAGCCTGATGTTTGCTAAAAAAGAATGTATAATGTACTTCATTCTATAACCCTGGATTTCTTTTAAACACAGCTTGAGCACAAAATGAAAAAGAACAAAAGATTGCCCTTATACTTCAAACAACTAAGAGATTTCACCAAGAACGACAAGGTCAGCAATTATATCAACTTCCCTTATTTACACACACTGTGACAGAGGCAGAAAGATATTTAATGTAAAGGTGAATTGATGTAGCTCTGATTGTAAAATATTGGGATTTAACTTTACAGCAGGAGAAGAACGAGGCATGGGAGTGGATCAGAAAAGAGCTGTTTCAACTGTTCGGGCTGTTGGACTTTTTCCCTGCTGTCTCTGTGAATCGTGCTGAAAATGACAACTAATAATCAGTTGAAATCTTGCAGTGGTGACCAGTAGGTTGTGAGTTCAAATCCCAGAAGTGCCATAGAAAAGCTGTTGACTGTTGTATTAAATATTCAGTTTTGCTCTATTCATAGTACACAAATTTAGCAGTGTATTTCTGTTTCATCCCACATTTTCAACTGTTACATGATGTTTACTCATGGTATTTATTTAATTTTAATGAAATCTGTTATTTAAAAATGTATGTGTCTGTTAAATGATAAAGCTTTGATTATGTCTTAACTTTTTTGGGATATATATGTTTAAAAAGTATGTATGTATGTATGTATGTATGTGTTTATTTATTTATTTATTCATTTATTGTTTGTATTTATATTATGTATGTCTTTATTCATGCATTATGCAGCTGGACTGTGAACATTTTGAAAATGTTTTGAATAAGAAATATATGAAATTTTTTAAAGATGTTACAGTTATAGTGCTAGTGAATGCCTCATAATAAAAATTATCTTTTAAACCAAAATGCCTCAGTCATGTAAGTGTTGTTCATTTATTATTAAATATTGGATTTTATAATGACCGAGTAGAAAGTAGATGTCCATAATAACTTTATCTTCATAGTGACGTCCCCCAAAACACAAGAAACATCTAAGGGAGTTCTACATTAAAGACCATGATGCCAGGCCTGATGGAACTGTTAATAAAATGCAGAGGACTAACTAAGCTCAGTCTTATTGCTACAAACATTATGCTGACTTAGTAGACCATTTATGAACATTATAGTGCAATTGCTGTACAAAACATGATATTTTCACCATAATGGTATTCTGCAGTGTATGTGTGTGTATCTGAAGTTATAAACTCTTAGATTTGGCAGATATTTGATTAAATCAAACCATTTCATAAAGGATATAATGACAGTTAAACTGGCACATGGTACTACACCTAGATTTCTGATGAGATGTGGAATTAGACAGGGTTGTCCAATAATTCTCCTCTTGTTTTAACTTATTACACAAATTATGCCTTTGCACCTTAAAAAGGAAGACTTTCAAGGTATATTAGTGTTTGGTAGAAAGCATAATTGTTAAAAAAAAAATTATTTCAGTTTGCTAATGATACAATATTTTTACACAATAAAGAAGATTCTAAAAGCAACTGAATGCAAAAAATATTAAATAATAATTCTCTCTTGTTAAGCAATGTCAAACATAGAAAATTAATATTCCTATGGAGCACACAGTTACATATTTGGCTGCAGTCACATAATAAAAATGAAACTATCTAAACTTTAATCCTATAACCGACAGAAAAGGAAAATGCTTAATATGTGGCTATTAAGAGATACATCGTTAAATGGGAGGATTTTATTATCTAAAGCTGAAGGAATATCCAAATGTATGCTTATGTCTTGACATGCTTCCAAACATATAGTCAATTTGTTAAATTTCTCTTTCATTTCATGTGGAAGAATAGATTATACTATTTGAATATTGAATTAAAGTAAAATGCTTAAATAATTTGATCAAAGAAAAAGAGCATCTAGAATATGTTCCCAATACATGTGTTTAATTTAGTGGGTGGTTTTTCTTAAATGCGACTATGGCATTACCCATCTAGCAATAAAACTGTGTACCTTCCATAAGTAAATTCTTCTAGCATGGAAATTAGCACACAAATATATTTTTTTCTGTACATAGGGAAGGTTACTTCCTGACAGTAACAGAAGGTTACTTACTGACATACAGTGCATTTCTTGTTAAATTTCGTTTAACCAATCCCACCCAAAGAGTGCTGTGGTTTTGATGCTATACCTGGGAAAGCTTTACAGCTCTTCAGAAACTGCATAAATGATGTGGTTAAACCTAAACATTAACTTTTGGAAAATGAAATAGACTTATGGGAAGTTAACATTCCGATTCGAAAAATTTAGATAAGGAAAACCTTGATTAATCTAAAATGCTTCATGTAAATCTTTTTAATTATAAGACTCCGAAATAAGAAAAAGATGTAATATTTATCAAATTGTCTATCAATAATAAAGCAGAAGTTTCTTTCAAAACTTCGTATATCCTGTAAAATGTCTGTCAGAAAAAAATTAATGGGATTTGATATACTGTATTGTTGTAGTGTCTGTAAACTTGCAAAAAGACAGTTAATCAGTTATTCTTTAATTGCATTTATGTTAAAGCGTTTTGGAATGATTTTGAAATGTTCACTAAGACCAAAAACTGGACAAAATACATCTGCAGGATCGTGACATATTTAAAAAATTTATTAAGACTGATGTGGAAAAAGACACGGGAGTAATCAAGGACCCCCATAGTGAGTGGAGCAGCCCACTGGCTTTGGTGCCCAAGGCCGATGGGACTGTTTGGTTTTGTATGGCCTTTAGAAAAGTCACCGTGGTGTCCAGGTTTGACACATAACCCAACGCCTCGCATTGACAAGCTGGTCGATCAGTTAGTCGCGGCTCGCTTTAATTCGAGGGATATTGGCAGAGATACTGGTGCGGGGGTAGTAGGTAGCAGGCCGGATGGCTCCCCGGCCTGAGTCGGGTGGTGGGGGTATGTGGAAACGGGTGTGGTCGAGCGTCGGTTTGTGAATGGAAGGCAGAGCCGGAGAAGGTGAGTGGTAAGGAATGCACACCTGCGGGGAATTCTACTAACGAGTGTTCTGTGTTGCAGTGACCTGGGACAAGGATAAAAAGGAGAGAGACAAGCGCCTTGAGAGAGAGATATCCAGCACAGAGCCACTTGTGTGCGTGCGTGTGTGTGCGCGCGCAAATAAAATAAGCCGCTGAAAGCGAAAGTTAAAAATTGGAGAATAAAACGCCTCTGAGTTGTTCCCAAGCCTGCCTCCTGCTTCCTCATTCCTGCCCGAACCTGTAAGGTTGCTACAGGTGCATAATGTGACACTTCCATTTCCTGTGGGTTGTCCATCAACGGCACAAATCTTAAGTGGATAATGTAGGGGTTCTGTGGGTATGATGAGCTTCATGACGGTATTGTGATCCATGAAATTTCCTGCTGCTCCAGAGTCGATCAGCACTGAGAGGTCAGAGACACGGTCTGAGTGTTTTATCTGTACACTTGGCGTTAATGATTAGTGAGAGAAAAACTGAGATGGACTCACCGAGGGAATACATGAGGAGGTCGGGGTCCTCTTAGCAGACTGGGTTGGACCGGGGTTTTTTCACAGACAGGGTACTGTGCTACAAATTGATTGGCATGACTGCAATAGAAACACAGCATTTCCCTTCTTCATTTTGACATCATGGCAGGCCAGTTCAGTGAGCACTTCCTGATTGAGACCCTGGGGGGAAGCATCTGCTTACTGCAGCAAGAGTGCGGGACCCCAGTACCTGTTCAAGAGCATTTCTCTTCATCAAGAGTCACTCACCAATTTTCTTGCCTTCGGGGGTGTGATTGACAACTTGTTGGAACATTTCCATGAAGCGATCCTATGACAATAACAGTTTCCCTCCTTGACACCCTCTTGGCCAGGGAAGTACAGTGAGCACTGTAGCAGAAAGCTTTTGCACTGGGACATTTCTCCTGCGTACTCATCACGGCGATAGATAAGTGAGCATGTTTAGTTTGGCATCTAGCTCCACCAGATGTTGTTGGTGTTCTCCTACCAGCTTTCCCTGAGCTGCCATGATGTTGTGCCAGTTTGATTCTCCTGCCGCACCCATGGTGATGGTGAAGTAGTATGTCATGCAATAGAGTTGGATGAAAATGCAGTTTAGAATTTATTATAAAACGTGAAGCAAAATTCATAAACAGGAACTGGCAAAAGGTCAGGAAATCCACAAACAACAATTCAGTGGCAAAATCCAAGCATGTAAAAACCAGGAAACAAGACAAGATCAAAACTAGAATATCAGACTAAGCCAGAGACTCAGAAGGCTTGGTAGGTTCAGGTAAGTGTAGACTGAGTGTTACTTCACAATAAAGCAAAGTTCAGAGTCCATTTATATAGGCAGTGTGTGTAATTGGAAGCAGGTGCATATGATTAGTATTCAGGTGAGAGTGTATGTGCTGGTGGAGTGAGGTGCTGGGGATTGTAGTCTGTGGCGGCCTTGTTATAAGGCTGCAGTGTGTTCTGGGAAGTGGAGTTTGTGGTGGATTCGAGCCCTGCCATGACATATATGTGAAGAATGTTTTACTTTCAGAAATTGGGGTCAAAATTAATCAATTATCCTTTGCCGGATAAATCTCTGGAATGATCACAAATGTGATTTAAGGAATGTATGTTTGAGGATGGGTCTCACTCTTGCTTGGAGAAATAGATAACCAATAAAAGAATATAATTGGAGAAGTAAACGGTCACATATATTTTTGTACTGGGAATGAGGGGACATAAAAAGTAAAGTGGAATCATTTCTGACAGAAGTGTCATGTTTAAGAGATCAGGGATTATAGAAATGTATTGGGAAAAGAAAGGAAAAGGTCTTGAATACTTTTCTTGTTTAATTTGGTTTACCAATCCCACAAAAGAGTGCTGTTCAGAGGCATGCAATACCAGGGAAGGCTTTACAGTTCTTCAGAAACTGCATAAATGATAGGTTAAACCACAACATTAACTTTTGGAAAATGAAGTATGCTTATGGGAAGTTAACATCACAATTAAAAAGATTTTGTTAAGGAAATCCTTGGTTAACGTAACATGCTTCATGTAAATCTTTTTAATTATAAGATGGTGTAATAAAAAGAAGATATAGACAATTGTGACAAATATTAAATTAGTAATAAATGGTGAAGATTGGACAAAATTTGGAGGAGCATAGCAAAAATGGCAGTTAGATGGAAGCATTTTAAGGATGTTATTGTAACTTATGACCAGTAAGTGGCACTGTCACAAAATTTATTGTATAGCCCTAGAGCATGGTCCTAAAGATGCCTACTAAGTTGTGTCTGTGTGCAAAGTCGTTGTTGAGATACAGCCTCACTTCCTGTTTGGTGGCATCACAGTCAGATTCACCGGCACATTACAGCCCAACCATTTGGAGTAATCAAAATTGGTTTGATAACTTTTGTGAGGCTCACTCTGAATTTGGTGATGATTGGATAAAATTTGTAGGAGGAGTATCAAAAAAAAAACAAAAAACAGTTTTTTAAAAAATCCAAGATGGCAGAGACTCTAGTTAGGCAGAAATTGATGTATATAGGGTGTGTTGAACTTGTCCCGATCCAGGAAATCCAGGGATGCCTAGCTTTTAAATTTTGGGCAGATGGTTCAAAAGTTATGACCATAAACCTTCTTCCAAATTAGAGCAAAATTTGACCCGATGGTGGCACTAGATCGTTGGCAGCACTTGGCCAAAATTTGGTCAGGTGCTTGGCCCCCTAATGATAAGAAAAGGTAGAATAACAATAGGGTGCGTATACACCCTCGGTGCTTGGTCCACTAAATAACCTCATGGAGAAGCTTTTATTTAGGGTGACATCAGCTAAACTGGACCAAATTTGTCAAATCCTCAAAAACATTCATCATTAAACTTCAGTAGCCTCTTTATCCTACAGAGTCCCTGACTCAGGGTGGCAGTGTATCCTGTCCCACAAACACTAGACGTTATGCAGGAATACACCCTGGATATGATGCCAGTCTATCAAATGGAACCATGCACACATACATTTGCAAGCTCTTTCACAGTTAGGGCAATTTTGAGTAGCCAATCCACCCACCAGCATGTTTTTGGGTAGTGGGTAAAAACCAGGAAATCTGGCAGAAACCCACACAAACATGAGAAGAACAAGCACTAACCTGAGCTCAGGATCAAACCAAGGATCAGTGAGGCGGAATCACTAAACACTGCAGCGCCTATAACACCCAATTCAAACTTCAATAATTAATAAAATAAGTCAACCTACACATATTGTTCATTTGGACTTCATGTTTTCTGTTGGTGGAAAATCATAGGAATTCAAAGTTTCATGGGTCCAATAAATAGCCAGAATAATATTGTACAAATAGAAATGAGCCTAATATTTAATTCATTCATTCATCTTCAGTAACTGGTTTATCCTGGTCAGGGTCACATGAATCTGTGGCCAATTTTTAAAATAGTTTTAAAGTAAAACTGATCACTGGTTATATGCATTTATATTTATATGGATAAATACACATAAACAAAGATGACACAGCAACATTTCCAGTGCTTAAAATGTAATGTTTCAGTACATGCTAATTCATAGAGACATATAAAACCAAAAAATAAAATAAAAATAATAAATAAATAAATAAATAAAAAAAAAATAAAAGATTGATGCTTCACCTTTTTTATGGCCAATTTTTAATATTGTGTTTATGTGTGAGATAGATCTAGATAATAGCTTTTGGCTCTATGTTGTATAGATGCTTGTGTGAGCAGTAAATTTGTGTGAAAACATTCGTGAGCACTCTATTTATGCAATATGACATATCGAGTCTTGAAAGTTTAGTCTTTTAATAATATTTAAATAGACTTATAGGAATATGTAAATTACCTGTTGTTCAGTGGCACATGTGAAATACATAAATGCCCCGTTAAAATAAATTGAGGCAGCAATCAAAAATCCATTTTAGTGGCAATAATATGAAAATTTTATTTAGAATTTTATTTATTTAAAGCATTATTTTTTTGAAAGTAGCTTTAAAAAAAGATATTAGGATGCTTCAGTCAGGTGTAATAAGGTGTAAGTGCAATTAAGACTGGAGATAATGTAACAGAGTGGTTATTATTATTATTATTATTATTGTTATTATTATTATTATTATTGTTTAGAGTGAATTCCCGGTATGCTTTACTTAAATCCTGTGTGTCGTCTTCCGGTGTGTGTCAGTTGATATTTGACCAGTTTTTGCAACCTGTTTTACTCAACAGGGACAATGGGCTGAACATAACCTGAATGTGACGACCTTCTGTGCGCGAGCTTCACCTTACCGACTTGTTTCCGGTTTGAACGTTCACCTTCATTAACAAACTGCAAACTATTTTGTTGTATATCATCATTTCGGTGGTCACACTCGCTGCCTGAGGTCCTGCGCTTTCTGTTTCTCTTTCCTCAGAATTCTTCGGTAGGAATTTCTCCGGTGTGAATCTCACACACAGGTAAACACACCCTAGCGGTGTATGGTTTTGCGTAATTACAACTGTATTTGGTTTTGTGTTGTATGTCCAGAAAGTGAAATTTCGACTCGTAGAACTTTCCTTACATTGCACATCTCACTTTTTGCCTATAAATACTAAGTATTAACAGTGCACAAGATGGTAATAGTAAAGTGGAGAGCACTTCCCACTCTGATTAGGAGTAACAGTCTGCTGTACAGGAAAGTAGAGTGTGTAAACTGGGAATACAATGTTTCTACGTTTAGTGCACCTTTGTGTCATTTTGACTCTGTGCAGTGTGAGCTCTGGCTTCAGCTGCCGATGGATCAATCTTAGATTCAAGCAGCACCATGCGACATGTTTAGCACTGCTTAGAGAAATGGTGAGGCTTGTCTATCTATCTATCTATCTATCTATCTATCTATCTATGTTTGTGGAAAATGTAATATTGGAGTACTCTTGTTTTTGTTCCTACAGGGAGAGGAAATCAGCGTCAATGCCTCCATCCCGGATAACTGGCATCACTGGTTCTTTAACCAAAGCTATTCTCAGGTTAATATATTAATGATGGTGTTCACATACAGAAATTGTTGTTCTGTTTCTGTAATCTTGTGTGTACTCTTCCTTCATCTTCATCTCTATCCTTCTTCCTCAGCCAGAGAAACAGATCTGGTTCATCGTTCAGACTCTGGATGAGGTCTCTCGTTTATTGGAAGATTCAGACTCTGTCTCCTGGAACAAGGACAAGCTGGAAACTTTCTTACATATGCTGGATCTGCAGGCCAACGGACTACGCTCATGTGTGAGTGCTCCTTTTCTCAATGCGTTCTCTAAAGGTATCAATCAGGTGTGGAATGAATATTGTACAGTAAAGTAGTGCTGTGGTTTATAGCCTGACGTTTGCTAAAATTAAAAAGAGTGATCCAAGTATACTGTACTTCTTTCTATAACCCTGGATTTCTTTTAAACACAGCTTGAGCACAAAATGAAAAAGAACAAAAGATTGCCCTTATACTTCAAACAACTAAGAGATCTCACCAAGAACGACAAGGTCAGCAATTATATCAACTTCCCTTATTCACACACACTGTGACAGAGGCAGAAAGATGTTTAATGTAAAGGTGACTTGGTGTAGCTCTGATTGTAAAATATTGGGATTTAACTTTACAGCAGGAGAAGAACGAGGCATGGGAGTGGATCAGAAAAGAGCTGCTTCAACTCTTCGGGCTGTTGGACTTTTTCCCTGCTGTCTCTGTGAATCGTGCTGAAAATGACAACTAATAATCAGTTGAAATCTTGCAGTGGTGACCAGTAGATTGTGAGTTCAAATCCCAGAACCACCATAGAAAAGCTGTTGGCTGTTGTGAAAGACTCTTAAAGGCTTCAAGTTATATTAATTATTCAGTTTTGCTCTATTCATAGTACGCAAAATTAGCAGTGTATTTCTGTTTCATCCCACATTTTCAACTGTTACATGATGTTTACTCATGGTATTTATTTAATTTTAATGAAATCTGTTATTTAAAAAAAATATCTGTCTGTTAAATGATAAAACTGTGATTATGTCTTAACTTTTTTGGGATTTATATTTTTTAAAAGTATGTATGTATGTATGTATGTATGTATTTATTATTTGTATTTATATTATGCATGTCGTTATTCATGCATTATGCAGCTGGACTGTGAACATTTTTGAAATTTTTGAAGATGTTACAATTACACCGCTAGCAAATACCTCATAATAAAAATTATCTTTAAAACCAAAATGCCTCAGTCTTCTAAGTGTTATTCATTAATTACTAAATCCTGGACTTTATAATGATGCAGTTTAAAGTAGATGTCCATAATAGCTTTATCTTCATAGTGACGTTCCCGAAAAAACACAAGAAACAACTAAGGAAGGTTTACATTAAAGATCATGATGCCAGGCCTGATGGAACTGTTATTAAAATGCAGAGGACTAACTAAGCTCAGTCTTATTGCTACAAACGTTATGCTGACTTAGTAGACCATTTATGAACATTACAGTGCAATTGCTGTACAAAGCATGATATTTGCACCATAATGGTATTCTGCAGTGTATGTGTGTGTATCTGAAGTTATAGACTCTTGAGTTTGGCAGATATTTGATTAAATCAAGCCATTTCATAAAGGATATAATGACTCAGTTAAACTGGCACATGGTACTACACCTAGATTTCTGATGAGATGTGGAATTAGACCGGGTTGTCCAATAATTCTCCTCTTGTTTTAACTTATTACACAAATAATTCCTTTGCACCTTAAAAAGGAAGAATTTCAAGGTATATTAGTGTTTGGTAGAAAGCATAATTCTTAAAAAATTATTTCAGTTTGCTAATGATACAACAATATTTTTACACAATAAAAAAGATTCTAAAAGCAACTGAATGCAAAAAATAATTCTCCTGAGTATCTGAATTAAACATGGATGTAAAGAAATCTGTCTTGTTAAGCAATGCCAAACATAGAAAATTAATTTTCCTGTTGAGCACACAGTTACATATTTGGGTGCAGTCACATAATGAAAATGAACAAAAATGAAACTATCTAAACTTTAATCTTATAACTGACAGAAAAGGAAAATGCTTAATATGTGGCTTTAGAGAGATATATCTTTAAATGGGAGGATTTTATTAAAATTATTTTATTATAAAGCTGAAGGAATATCTAACTGTATGCTTATGTCTTGAAATGCTTCCATACATATAGTCAATTTGTTGAATTTCATGTGGAAGAATAAATGATATTATCTGAATATTGAATTACTTAAAATATCACATTTAAAGTAAAATTTTTAATTAATTTGATGAAAGAAAAAGAGTATCTAGAATATATTCCCAAAACATTTGTTTAATTTAGTGGGTGGAGTAGAATTTTTTTTTCTTAAATGCGACTATCGCATTAAGCATCTAGCAATAAAACTGTGTACCGTCCATAAGTAAATTCTTCTAGCATGGAAATTAGCACACAAATATATTTTTGTCCGTACATAGGGTCTTTTTTTTATTAGGAACAACAGGATTATTCAAAATTAAAAGAAAAAAAAATCCCTTTAAAAGATTAAGTTTTAGTTAACAGATTTATTTTAGTTAAACAGATTTTGAAGACAGAAGGTTACTTAGTGACATACAGTGCATTTCTTGTTAAATTTGGTTGTTTGGTGCTGTGGAAGCGGGGGCGTGGTCGAGCGCCGGTTTGTGAGTGGAGGGCGGAGCCGGAGAAAGTGAGTGGTAAGGAATTCACACTTGCGGGTAATTCTAATAACTGAGTGTTCAGGCGAGGATAAAAAGGAGACAGACGAGTGGTGAGAGAGAGAGAGAGAGGGAGAGAGAGAGAGAAAGGGAGAGAGAGAGAAAGGGAGAGAGAGAGTTATCCAGCACAGAGCCACTTGTGTGCGTGCATTTGTGTGTGTGCGCAAATAATCCAAGCCGCACCCCAGAACAACACCGTCAGTGCTTCCGTACACTGACCTTTTGAGAGCTCGGCCGCCTGTTCGCTTTCATCGAAAAGCTCTGAGACACCTGCCGGAGGTGCCTGCTGGCTGAGGGATGTGGTGCCCGGAATGTGATCGACCTTGTGATACTGGAGCAGTTTGTCGCCTAACTTCTGTAAGGGACAGCGGAGTGGGTCCAGTGCCACTGCCCAGCGACGCTCGATCAGGCCATCTAGCTGGCAGAGAACCACATGGCGGCGTTTCTGGGGGCAGACTAGCCCCTCTCTTCTCCATGTCTCTCTCAGTCACTCTCGTGGCTCTCCCCCTCCTCCTCGCTCTTTCCCCATCCCTGCTCCATGGAAATGGGGGCCAATTCCCCCAAAACCCATTCCCCGAACCCATGCTTTCCCTCCCCGTTCCTCTCCTTGTGTCTTTCTCCTCTTTCCCCCAGGTGGGTGAATCCGGGGCCACAGGTGTGGGAGTAAGGCCTTGGCAGGTGTGCTAGTGCTGTGGGGAGCCTGGGTATTCCCAGGACCGCTGCAACATGATGGAGGTGGGGGTGTTGGTCTGGATCCCTGATGCACCGCAGGCCGCCCCCGATCCAGCCGGGTTGTACTGCATACCGGTGAGTGTTCAAGGGTAGATACCACACATTGGTGGATTCGGGCTGTAACCAGACCTCAATTCACCAAAGCTTGGTTCAAGGGGAGGCACATTTGGTGAAGGTGAGGTGTGTACAAGGGGACGTTCACGAAAATCCGGTAGTGCCGGTCTTTTCCCTCGGATATTTTCCCTTAGAGCAGTCGGACGATTAGAGCCTCAGGCATGCCTTCAACCAAGTAAGGGTAATTGATGGTCAGGAAATTCAGCCTCAAGACGATCCAGTTGTTGGTTCCAAAGAGCCATCAGGAATTATTATTCCAGGTGGCTCACCACAATCCGATGGCAGGGCACTTAAGACAGGATAAAACACTGGCCTGTCTCATGGCCTGCTTCTATTTGCAGGGCATTCGCAGCAATGTTCACAGGTGGTGCACGGCATGTTGTGAATATCAGCTGGTGAATACGCCAGTCACTCCAAACGTGCCCTTGCACCCACTCCCATTAATCGAGGTCCCCTTCGAAAGAATTGGCATGGAACCTCGATGGGCCATTAGATCGGACTACACGAGGGCATCACTTTGTATTGGTTCCAGTGGACTATGCAACCTGATACCAGGAAGCAGTGCCTCTGCTCAACATCTCCACATGTAATGTTGCAGAGGCACTCTTCCATCTCCTTAGTCAGGATCCCGAAAGAGATCCTGACTGACCAGGGCATGTCGTTTATGTCACAAACACTACGTGAGAGTTTATGTCACAAACACTATGAGTTTTTCGAGGTTAAATAGATTTGCACCAATGTTTATCATCTGCAGACAGATGGGCTGGTGGAGCAATTCAATCAAATGTTGAAAAACACGATTTGAAAGTTCGTTCACGATGATGCGCGAAATTTGGATAAGTGGCTAGATCCCCTGTTATTTGCAGTGCGAGACCTCCACGGGGCGTTTCCCCATTTGAGTTATTGTATGGGTGGAAGACTCACGGCGTGCTCGAAGTCATTCTGGGAAACTGGGAGGAGGGATCTTCCAACAGTGAAAATGAAATTCAGTACATTCTTGACCTGAGAGCAAAACTCCACCCTGTAAGCCTTTGCTACAGGTGCGAGAACATCAATCCCTGCTGTATAACAGGGGTACTTGGCTACGGAAGTTTGCACCTGGAGATATAGTGCTTTTTTTGCTTCCCACATTTAGCTCTAAATTACTGACCAAGTGGCAAGGGCCCTTTGAGGTCAAATGACAGGTTGGAAATGTTGACTATGAGGTAAGGCGAAAGGATAGAGGTGGGGCGTGGCAGATTTACCACCTTAAGCTCCTTAAACCGTGGAGGAAGGCGGTTCCCGTGGCTTTGGCGATGGTTATCCCGGAGAGGGAGGTGCAACGACGGGAGGTAAATCTAAAAACAGCAGCTCAATCCACCCGGGTCCCCTATGGAGACCACCTCTCTCCGTCCCAAATCACGGACATGGCTAAATTGCAAGTGGAGTTTTCCGACATGTTCTCGACTCTCTCTGGTTGCACTGATCTTATAAAGCAGCATATAGAGACAACCACAGGGGTAGTAGTACACAGGCACGCTTATTGCCTGCCCCAACACAAGAAAAATGTGGTTCGGGATGAACTCAAGGCTATGCTCGACATGTGTGTAATCAAGGAGTCCCACAGTGACTGGAGCAGCCCAGTGGCTTTGGTGCCCAAGGCCGATGGGACTGTTTGTTTTGTGTGGACTTTAGAACAGTCACCGTGGTGTCTAAGGTTGACACACACCCAAATGCCTTGCATTGACAAGCTGGTCAATCAGTTAGGCGCGGCTCGCTTTAATTCGACGTTGGATTTGACAAAGGGATATTGGCAGATCTGCACTGAGATACTGGTGTGGGGGGGGAGTTGGCAACAGGCCGGATGGCTCCCCGGCCTGAGTCGGGTGGTGGGGGTATGTGGAAGCAGGGGTGTGGTCGAGGATCGATTTGTGAATGGAGGGCGGAGGCGGAGAAGGTGAGTGGTAAGGAATGCACACCTGCAGGGAATTCTACTAATGAGTGTTCTGTGTTGCAGTGACCTGGGACAAGGATAAAAAGGAGAGAGACAAGCGCCTTGAAAGAGAGAGAGAGAGTTATCCAGCACAGAGCCACGTGTGTGTGTGCGCAAATAAAATAAGCCGCTGAAAGTGAAAGTTAAAAATTGGACAATAAAATGCCTCTGAGTTGTTCCCAAGCCTGCCTCCTGCTTCCTCATTCCTGCCCGAACCTGTAAGGTTGCTACAGGTGCATAATGTGACACTTCCATTTCCTCTGGGTTGTCCATCAATGGCACAAATCTTAAGTGGATAATGTAGGGGTTCTGTGGGTATGATGAGCTTCATGATGGTATTGTGATCCATGAAATTTCCTGATACTCTAGAGTCGATCAGCACTGAGAGGTCAGAGACACGGTCTGAGTGTTTTATCTGTACACTTGGCGTTAATGATTAGTGAGAGAAAAACTGAGATGGACTCACTGAGGGAATACATGAGGAGGTCGAGGTCCTCTTAGCAGACTGGGTTGGACCGGGGTTTTTTGACAGACAGGGTACTGTGCTATAAATTGATTGGCATGACTGCAATAGAAACACAGCATTTCCCTTCTTCATTTGTCACGTTTAGCGTTGCTTAGTCAGGTCTGCCTAGCTGCATGACTTCAGAGCATACAATTACCAGTGTGGGACTCACCGTCCTCTTATGCACTTGGTGGAGGCAGATGAGATGTTCCAGATGAATGGCTAGATCGATCAGGGAATTGAGAGGCATTTTGACATCATGGCAGGCCAGTTCAGTGAGCACTTCCTGATTGAGACCCTGGCGGAAAGCATCTGCTTCCTGCAGCAAGAGTGTCGGACTCCAGTGCCTATTCAACCACATTTCTCCTCCCTTGTGTTACCGTCAAGAGTTGCTCACCAATTTTCTTGCCTTTGGTGGTGTGATTGACAACTTGTTGGAACATTTCCATGAAGCGATCATATGACAATAACAGTTTCCCTCCTTGACACCCTCTTGGCCAGGGAAGTACAGTGAGCACTGTAGCAGAAAGCTTTTGCACTGGGACGTTTCTCCTGCGTACTCGTCATGGCGACAGATAAGCGAGCCGGGGTTTGCAGGCGGGGTTCTGTGGAAGACGAAGGCAGTGGAGATAGTGCCGGTAAGCATGTTTAATTTGGCATCTAGCTCCACCAGATGTTGTTGGTGTTCTCCTACCAGCTTTTCCTGAGCTGCCATGATGTTGTGGCAGTTTGATTCTCCTGCTGCATCCATGGTGATGGTGAAGTAGTATGTCATGCGATAGAGTTGGATGAAAATGCAGTTTAGAATTTATTATAAAACGTGAAGCAAAATTCATAAACAGGAACTGGCAAAAAGTCACGCAATCCGCATACAACAATTCAGTGGCAAAATCCAAGCATGTGAAAACCAGGAAACAAGACAAGATCAAAACCAGAATATCAGACACAGACTGAAAATGCTTGGTAGGTTCAGGTAAGTGTAGACTGAGTGTTACTTCACAATAAGGTAAAGTTCAGAGTCCATTTATATAGGCCGTGTGTGTAGTTGGAAGCAGGTGCACATGAGTAGTATTCAGGTGAGAGTGTATGTGCTGGTGGAGTGAGGTGCTGGGGATTGTAGTCTGTTGTGGCCATGTTAGTACGCTGCAGTGTGTTCTGGGAAGTGGAGTTTGTGGTGGATTCCAGCCCTGGCATGAAATATACGTGAAGAATGTTTTATTTTCAGAAGTTGGGGTCAAAATTAATCAAATACCATCAAAATCTTCTTCAGCATGAGTAATATCCTTTGCTGGATAAATCTCTGGAATGATCAAAAATGTGATTTAAGGAATGTATGTTTAAGGATGGGTCTGACTCTTGCTTGGAGAAATAGATAACCAATAAAAGAATATAATTGGAGAAGTAAACAGTCACATATAGTTTTCCACTGGGAATGAGGGGACATAAAAAGTAAAGTGGAATAATTTCAGACAGAATCATAATGCCTAAGAGATCACAAGGCTTTCTCGAATAAGATTAACATGCATGCGTTAGATTTACGTAATTAAAAGAGGAATTATAGAAATGTATTGGAAAAAAAGGAAAAGGTCTTGAATACTTTTCTTGTTTAATTTGGTTTACCAATCCCACAAAAGAGTTCTGTTCAGAGGCATGCAATACCAGGGAAAGCTTTACAGTTCTTCAGAAACTGCATAAATGATAGGTTAAACCACAACATTAACTTTTGGAAAATGAAGTATGCTAATGGGAAGTTAACATCACAATTAAAAAATTTTGTTAAGGAAAACCTTGGTTAATGTAACGTGCTTCATGTAAATCTTTTTAATCAGAAGATGGTGAAATAAAAAGAAAATATAGAACATTTCAAAAAGACCAAATCTGGACAAACAATCTGCTAGATTGTTACATTATTGTTTATTTTATTTTATGGCACCACAATTAAAACTAAAATAGAACTAGAATAGAAAAGCTCTTAAAATATGAAATATTCATCTCTCTCTCTCTCTCTCTCTCTCTCTCTCTCTCTCTATATATATATATATATATATATATATATATACACGCAAACACACACACACACACACACACACACACACACATATATATATATATATATATATATATATATATATATATATATATATATATATATATATATATATATATATATATGTATTTGTTTTTTCTCTGGTGTATTTGTTGTCTGTTTCTATACCGCTGGCATCTTCCCTTTTATGTTTATTTTGATACTGTACTTTGTACTTTGTACCTTATACTTTGATTCTCGCACTGAATTAAAAAATGATTGAACATTATGAGGTTGTTTTAATTGGAGTTTTTAACTGATGAAAACTGCATAAAGCTGGACTTGATCTTGAAAAATCTTTTAGCACATGTCAAACAGGACTCCAACAATGTGTTAATTATTGAATATTTGCAAACATCTATGCGCAAGCTTCACCTTACCGACTTGTTTCCAGTTTGAACGTTCACCTTCATTAACAAACTGCAAACTATTTTGTTGTACATCATCATTTCGGTGATGTTTCACACTCGCTGCCTGAGGTCCTGCGCTTTCTGTTTCTCTTTCCTCAGAATTCTTCGGTAGAAATTTCCTCCAGTCTCCGGTGTGAATCTCACACACAGGTAAACACACCCTAGCGGTGTATGGTTTTGCGTAATTACAACTGTATTTGGTTTTGTGTTGTATGTCCAGAAAGTGAAATTTCGACTCGTTTAACTTTCCTTACAGGGCACATCTCACTTGTTGCCTATAAATACTAAGTATTAACAGTGCACAAGATGGTGATAGTAAAGTGGAGAGCACTTCACACTCTGATTAGGAGTAACAGTCTGCTGTACAGGAAAGTAGAGTGTGTAAACTGGGAATACAATGTTTCTACGTTTAGTGCACCTTTGTGTCATTTTGACTCTGTGCAGTGTGAGCTCTGGCTTCAGCTGCCGATGGATCAATCTTAGATTCAAGCAGCACCATGCGACATGTTTAGCACTGCTTAGAGAAATGGTGAGGCCTATCTATCTATCTATCTATCTATGTATGTTTGTGGAAAATGTAACATTGGAATACTCTTGTTTTTGTTTCTACAGGGAGAGGAAATCAGCGTCAATGCCTCCATCCCGGATAACTGGCATCACTGGTTCTTTAACCAAAGCTATTCTCAGGTTAATATATTAATGATGGTGTTCACATACAGAGATTGTTGTTCTGATTCTGTAATCTTGTGTGTACTCTTCCTTCATCTTCATCTCTATCCTTCTTCCTCAGCCAGAGAAACAGATCTGGTTCATCGTTCAGACTCTGGATGAGGTCTCTCGTTTATTGGAAGATTCAGACTCTGTCTCCTGGAACAAGGACAAGCTGGAAACTTTCTTACATATGCTGGATCTGCAGGCCAACGGACTATGCTCATGTGTGAGTGCTCCTTTTCTCAATGCGTTCTCTAAAGGTATCAATCAGGTGTGGAATGAATATTGTACAGTGAAGTAGTGCTGTGGTTTATAGCCTGATGTTTGCTAAAATTAAAAAGAATGTATAATGTACTTCTTTCTATAACCCTGGATTTCTTTTAAACACAGCTTGAGCACAAAATGAAAAAGAACAAAAGATTGCCCTTATACTTCAAACAACTAAGAGATTTCACCAAGAACGACAAGGTCAGCAATTATATCAACTTCCCTTATTTACACACACTGTGACAGAGGCAGAAAGATGTTTAATGTAAAGGTGAATTGATGTAGCTCTGATTGTAAAATATTGTGATTTAACTTTACAGCAGGAGAAGAACGAGGCATGGGAGTGGATCAGAAAAGAACTGCTTCAACTATTCGGGCTGTTGGACTTTTTCCCTGCTGTCTCTGTGAATCATGCTGAAAATGACAACTAATAATCAGTTGAAATCTTGCAGTGGTGACCCGTAGGTTGTGAGTTCAAATTCCAGAAGTGCCATAGAAAAGCTGTTGTCTGTTGTATTAAATATTCAGTTTTGCTCTATTCATAGTACACAAATTTAGCAGTGTATTTCTGTTTCATCCCACATTTTCAACTGTTACATGATGTTTACTCATGGTATTTATTTAATTTTAATGAAATCTGTTATTTAAAAATGTATGTGTCTGTTAAATGATAAAGCTTTGATTATGTCTTAACTTTTTTGGGATATATATGTTTAAAAAGTATGTATGTATGTATGTATGTGTTTATTTATTTATTTATTTATTTATTCATTTATTATTTGTATTTATATTATGTATGTCTTTATTCATGCATTATGCAGCTGGACTGTGAAAATTTTGAAAATGTTTTGAATAAGAAATATATGAAATTTTTTCAAGATGTTACAGTTATAGTGCTAGTGAATGCCTCATAATAAAAATTATCTTTTAAACCAAAATGCCTTATTCATATAAGTGTTGTTCATTTATTATTAAATATTGGAGTTTATAATGACGGAGTAGAAAGTAGATGTCCATAATAACTTTATCTTCATAGTGACGTTCCCCAAAACACAAGAAACAACTAAGGAAGTTCTACATTAAAGACCATGATGCCAGGCCTGATGGAACTGTTAATAAAATGCAGAGGACTAACTAAGCTCAGTCTTATTGCTACAAACATTATGCTGACTGAGTTGACCATTTATGAACATTATAGTGCAATTGCTGTACAAAACATATTTTCACCATAATGGTAATCTGCAGTGTATGTGTGTGTATCTGAAGTTATAGACTCTCGAGTCTGGCAGATATTTGATTAAATCAAACCATTTCATAAAGGATATAATGACTCAGTTAAACTGGCACATGGTACTACATCTAGATTTCTGATGAGATGTGGAATTAGACAGGGTTGTCCAATAATTCTCCTCTTGTTTTAACTTATTACACAAATTATGCCTTTGCACCTTAAAAAGGAAGAATTTCAAGGTATATTAGTGTTTGGTAGAAAGCATAATTCTTAAAAAATTATTTCAGTTTGCCAATGATACAACAATATGTTTACACAATAAAAAAGATTCTAGAGGCAACTGAATGCAAAAAATATTAAATAATAATTCTCTCTTGTTAAGCAATGCCAAACATAGAAAATTAATATTCCTATGGAGCACACAGTTACATATTTGGCTGCAGTCACATAATAAAAATGAAACTATCTAAACTTTAATCCTATAACCGACAGAAAAGGAAAATGCTTAACATGTGGCTAGTAAGAGATACATCGTTAAATCGGAGGATTTTATTATCTAAAGCTGAAGGAATATCCAAATGTATGCTTATGTCTTGACATGCTTCCAAACATATAGTCAATTTGTTAAACTTCTCTTTCATTTCAGGTGGAAGAATAGATTATACTATTTGAATATTGAATTAAAGTAAAATGCTTAAATAATTTGATCAAAGAAAAAGAGCATCTAGAATATATTCCCAAAACATTTGTTTAATTTAGTGGGTGGTTTTTCTTAAATGCGACTATGGCATTAACCATCTAGCAATAAAACTGTGTACCTCCCATAAGTAAATTCTTCTAGCATGGAAATTAGCACACAAACATATTTTTTTCTGTACATAGGGAAGGTTACTTACTGACATACAGTGCATTTCTTGTTAAATTTCGTTTAACCAATCCCACCCAAAGAGTGCTGTGGTTTTGATGCTATACCTGGGAAAGCTTTACAGCTCTTCAGAAACTGCATAAATGATGTGGTTAAACCTAAACATTAACTTTTGGAAAATGAAATAGACTTATGGGAAGTTAACATCACAATTTGAAAAATTTAGATAAGGAAAACCTTGATTAATCTAAAATGCTTCATGTAAATCTTTAATTATAAGACTCCGAAATAAGAAAAAGATGTAATATTTATCACAAATTGTCTATCAATAATAAAGCAGAAGTTTCTTTCAAAACTTGACACACATCCTGTAAAATGTCTGTTAGAAAAAAATAAATGGGATTTAATATACTGTACTGTTGTAGTGTCTGTAAACTTGGAAAAAGACAGTTAATCAGTTATTCTTTAATTGCATTTATGTGAAAGCGTTTTGGATTGATATTGAACATTTCAAAAAGACCAAAAACTGGACAAAATACATCTGCAGGATCGTGACATTATTTGTAAAGGTTTTATTAAGACTGATGTGCAAAAAGACACGGGAGTAATCAAGGAGCCCCACAGTGAGTGGAGCAGCCCACTGGCTTTGGTGCCCAAGGCCGATGGGACTGTTTGGTTTTGTATGGCCTTTAGAAAAGTCACCGTGGTGTCCAAGTTTGACACATAACCCAACGCCTCGCATTGACAAGCTGGTCGATCAGTTAGTCGTGGCTCGCTTTAATTCGAGGGATATTGGCAGAGATACTGGTGCGGGGGTAGTAGGTAGCAGGCCGGATGGCTCCCCGGCCTGAGTCGGGTGGTGGGGGTATGTGGAAACGGGTGTGATCGAGCGTCGGTTTGTGAATGGAGGGCAGAGCCGGAGAAGGTGAGTGGTAAGGAATGCACACCTGCAGGGAATTCTACTAACGAGTGTTCTGTGTTGCAGTGACCTGGGACAAGGATAAAAAGGAGAGAGACAAGCGCCTTGAGAGAGAGAGAGAGAGTTATCCAGCACAGAGCCACTTGTGTGCGTGCGTGTGTGTGCGCGCGCAAATAAAATAAGCCGCTGAAAGCGAAAGTTAAAAATTGGAGAATAAAGCGCCTGTGAGTTGTTCCCAAGCCTGCCTCCTGCTTCCTTATTCCTGCCCGAACCTGTAAGGTTGCTACAGGTGCATAATGTGACACTTCCATTTCCTCTGGGTTGTCCATCAACGGCACAAATCTTAAGTGGATAATGTAGGGGTTCTGTGGGTATGATGAGCTTCATGACGGTATTGTGATCCATGAAATTTCCTGCTGCTCCAGAGTCGATCAGCACTGAGAGGTCAGAGACACGGTTTGAGTGTTTCATCTGTACATTTAGTTAATGATTAGTGAGAGAAAAACTGAGATGGACTCACCGAGGGAATACATAAGGAGGTCGAGGTCCTCTCAGCAGACTGGGTTGGACCGGGGTTTTTTGACAGACAGGGTACTGTGCTACAAATTGATTGGCATGACTGCAATAGAAACACAGCATTTCCCTTCTTCATTTGTCACGTTCAGCGTTGCTTTGTCAGGTCTGCCCTAGCTGCATGGGTTCAGAGCGTACAATTACCAGTGTGGGACTCACCGTCCTCTTATGCACTTGGAGGATGCAGATGAGATGTTCCAGATGAACGGCTAGATCGATCAGGGAATCAAGAGGCATTTTGACATCATGGCAGGCCAGTTCAGTGAGCACTTCCTGATTGAGACCCTGGCAGAAACCATCTGCTTACTGCAGCAAGAGTGCGGGACTCCAGTACCTGTTCAAGAGCATTTCTCCTCCCTTGTGTTACCATCAAGAGTCGCTCACCAATTTTCTTGCCTTCGGGGGTGTGATTGACAACTTTTTGGAACATTTCCATGAAGCGATCCTATGACAATAACAGTTTCCCTCCTTGACACCCTCTTGGCCAGGGAAGTACAGTGAGCACTGTAGCAGAAAGCTTTTGCACTGGGACGTTTCTCCTGCGTACTCATCACGGCGATAGATAAGCCAGCATGTTTAATTTCTCATCTAGCTCCACCAGATGTTGTTGGTGTTCTCCTACCAGCGTTCCCTGAGCTGCCATGATGTTGTGCCAGTTTGATTCTCCTGCCGCATCCATGGTGATGGTGAAGTAGTATGTCATGCAATAGAGTTGGATGAAAATGCAGTTTAGAATTTATTATCAAACGTGAAGCAAAATTCATAAACAGGAACTGGCAAAAGGTCAGGAAATTCGCAAACAACAATTCAGTGGCAAAATCCAAGCATGTAAAAACCAGGAAACAAGACAAGATCAAAACTAGAATATCAGACTCAGACTGCTTGGTAGGTTCAGGTAAGTGTAGACTGAGTGTTACTTCACAATAAAGCAAAGTTCAGAGTCCATTTATATAGGCAGTGTGTGTAATTGGAAGCAGGTGCACATGATTAGTATTCAGGTGAGAGTGTATGTGCTGGTGGAGTGAGGTGCTGGGGATTGTAGTCTGTGGCGGCCTTGTTATAAGGCTGCAGTGTGTTCTGGGAAGTGGAGTTTCTGGTGGATTCCAGCCCTGGCATGAAATATATGTGAAGAATGTTTTACTTTCAGAAATTGGGGTCAAAATTAATCAATTATCCTTTGCTGGATAATTGATCAAAAATGTGATTTAAGGAATGTATGTTTAAGGATGGGTCTGACTCTTGCTTGGAGAAATAGATAACCAATAAAAGAATATAATTGGAGAAGTAAACGGTCACATATATTTTTGTACTGGGAATGAGGGGACATAAAAAGTAAAGTGGAATCATTTCTGACAGAAGTGTCATGTTTAAGAGATCAGGGATTATAGAAATGTATTGGAAAAAAAGGAAAAGGTCTTGAATACTTTTCTTGTTTAATTTGGTTTACCAATCCCACAAAAGAGTGCTGTTCAGAGGCATGCAATACCAGGGAAGGCTTTACAGTTCTTCAGAAACTGCATAAATGATAGGTTAAACCACAACATTAACGTTTGGAAAATGAAGTATGCTTATGGGAAGTTAACATCACAATTAAAAAGATTTTGTTAAGGAAATTCTTGGTTAATGTAACATGCTTCATGTAAATCTTTTTAATTATAAGATGGTGTAATAAGAAGAAGATATAGACAATTGTGACAAATATTAAATTAGTAATAAATGGTAAAGATTGGACAAAATTTGGAGGAGCATAGCAAAAATGGCAGTTAGATGGAAGCATTTTAAGGATGTTATTGTAACTTATGACCAGTAAGTGGCACTGTCACAAAATTTATTGTATGGCCCTAGAGCATGGTCCTAAAGATGCCTACTAAGTTGTGTCTGTGTGCAAAGTCGTTGTTGAGATACAGCCTCACTTCCTGTTTGGTGGCATCACAGTCAGATTCACTGGCACATTACAGCCCAACCATTTGGAGTAATCAAAATTGGTTTGATAAGTTTTGTGAGGCTCACTCTGAATTTCGTGATGATTGGATAAAATTTGTAGAAGGAGTATCAAAAAAAAAACAAAAAACAGTTTTTTAAAAAATCCAAGATGGCAGAGACTCTAGTTAGGCAGAAATTGATGTATATAGGGTGTGTTGAACTTGTCCCGACCCAGGAAATCCAGGGATGCCTAGCTTTTAAATTTTGGGCAGATGGTTCAAAAGTTATGACCATAAACCTTCTTCCAAATTAGGGCAAAATTTGACCTGATGGTGGCACTAGATCATTGGCAGCACTTGGCCAAAATTTGGTCAAGTGCTTGGTCCCCTAATGATAAGAAAAGGTAGAATAACAATAGGGTGCGTATACACCCTCAGTGCTTGGTCCACTAAATAACCTCATGGAGAAGCTTTTATTTAGGATGACATCAGCTAAACTGGACCAAATTTGTCAAATCCTCAAAAACATTCATCATTCAACTTCAGTAGCCTCTTTATCCTACAGAGTCCCTGACTCAGGGTGGCAGTTTATCCTGTCCCACAAACACTAGACGTTATGCAGGAATACACCCTGGATATGATGCCAGTCTATCAAATGGAACCATGCACACATACATTTGCAAGCTCTTTCACAGTTAGGGCAATTTTGAGTAGCCAATCCACCCACCAGCATGTTTTTGGGTAGTGGGTAAAAACCAGGAAATCTGGCAGAAACCCACACAAACATGAGAAGAACAAGCACTAACCTGAGCTCAGGATCAAACCAAGGATCAGTGAGGTGGAATCACTAAACACTGCAGCGCCTATAACACCCAATTCAAACTTCAATAATTAATAAAATAAGTCAGCCTACACATATTGTTCATGTTTTCTGTTGGTGGAAAATCATAGGAATTCAAAGTTTCATGCGTCCAATAAATAGCCAGAATAATATTGTACAAATAGAAATTAGCCTAATATTTAATTAATTCATTCATCTTCAGTAACTGGTTTATCCTGGTCAGGGTCACATGAATCTGTGGCCAATTTTTAAAATAGTTTTAGAGTAAAAGTGATCGCTGGTTATATGCATTTATATTTATATGAATAAATACACACAAACAAAGATGACACAGCAACAGTTCCAGTGCTTAAAATGTAATGTTTCAGTACATGCTAATTCATAGAGCCATATAAAACCAAAAAATAAAATAAATAAATAAATAAAAATAAATAAATAAATAAATAAAAAGATTTATGCTTCATCTCTTTTATGGCCAATTTTTAATATTGTGTTTATGTGTGAGATGGATCTAGATAATAAGTTGTGGCTCTATGTTGTATAGATGTGAAAACATTCGTGAGCACTCTATTTATGCAATATGACATATCCATTCTTGAAAGTTTAGGCTTTTAATAATATTTAAATAGACTTATAGGAATATGTAAATTACCTGTTGTTCAGTGGCACATGTGAAATACATAAATGCCCCATTAAAATAAATTGAGGCAGCAATCAAAAATCCATTTTAGTGGCAATAATATGAAAATTTTATTTAGAATTTTATTTATTTAAAGCATTATTTTTTTGAAAGTAGCTTTAAAAAAAGATATTAGGATGCTTCAGTCAGGTGTAATAAGGTGTAAGTGCAATTAAGACTGGAGCTAATGTAACAGAGTGGTTATTATTATTATTATTATTATTATTATTATTATTATTGTTATTATTATTATTATTATTATTGTTTAGAGTGAATTCCCGGTATGCTTTACTTAAATCCTGTGTGTCGTCTTCCGGTGTGTGTCAGTTGATATTTCACCAGTTTTTGCAACCTGTTTTACACAACAGGGACAATGGGCTGAACATAACCTGAATGTGACGACCTTCTGTGCGCGAGCTTCACCTTACCGACTTGTTTCCGGTTTGAACGTTCACCTTCATTAACAAACTCCAAACGATTTTGTTGTACATCATCATTTCGGTGATGTTTCACACTCGCTGCCTGAGGTCCTGCGCTTTCTGTTTCTCTTTCCTCAGAATTCTTCGGTAGGAATTTCTCCGGTGTGAATCTCACACACAGGTAAACACACCCTAGCGGTGTATGGTTTTGCGTAATTACAACTGTATTTGGTTTTGTGTTGTATGTCCAGAAAGTGAAATTTCGACTCGTATAACTTTCCTTACATTGCACATCTCACTTTTTGCCTATAAATACTAAGTATTAACAGTGCACAAGATGGTGATAGTAAAGTGGAGAGCACTTCACACTCTGATTAGGAGTAACAGTCTGCTGTACAGGAAAGTAGAGTGTGTAAACTGGGAATACAATGTTTCTACGTTTGGTGCACCTTTGTGTCATTTTGACTCTGTGCAGTGTGAGCTCTGGCTTCAGCTGCCGATGGATCAATCTTAGATTCAAGCAGCACCATGCAACATGTTTAGCACTGCTTAGAGAAATGGTGAGGCTTGTTTATCTATCTATCTATCTATCTATCTATTTATTCATTATTTCATTATCTACTATATCAGTGCACTATGTTTGTGGAAAATGTAACATTGGAGTACTCTTGTTTTTGTTCCTACAGGGAGAGGAAATCAGCGTCAATGCCTCCATCCCGGATAACTGGCATCACTGGTTCTTTAACCAAAGCTATTCTCAGGTTAATATATTAATGATGGTGTTCACATACAGAGATTGTTGTTCTGATTCTGTAATCTTGTGTGTACTCTTCATTCATCTTCATCTCTATCCTTCACCCTCAGCCAGAGAAACAGATCTGGTTCATCGTTCAGACTCTGGATGAGGTCTCTCGTTTATTGGAAGATTCAGACTCTGTCTCCTGGAACAAGGACAAGCTGGAAACTTTCTTACATATGCTGGATCTGCAGGCCAACGGACTACGCTCATGTGTGAGTGCTCCTTTTCTCAATGCGTTCTCTAAAGGTATCAGTCAGGTGTGGAATGAATATTGTACAGTAAAGTAGTGCTGTGGTTTATAGCCTGATGTTTGCTGAAATTAAAAAGAGTGATCCAAGTATAATGTACTTCTTTCTATAATCCTGGATTTCTTTTAAACACAGCTTGAGCACAAAATGAAAAAGAACAAAAGATTGCCCTTATACTTCAAACAACTAAGAGATCTCACCAAGAACGACAAGGTCAGCAATTTCATCAACTTCCCTTATTCACACACACTGTGACAGAGGCAGAAAGATGTTTAATGTAAAGGTGACTTGGTGTAGCTCTGATTGTAAAATATTGGGATTTAACTTTACAGCAGGAGAAGAACGAGGCATGGGAGTGGATCAGAAAAGAGCTGCTTCAACTCTTCGGGCTGTTGGACTTTTTCCCTGCTGTCTCTGTGAATCGTGCTGAAAATGACAACTAATAATCAGTTGAAATCTTGCAGTGGTGACCAGTAGCTTGTGAGTTCAAATCCCAGAACCACAATAGAAAAGCTGTTGGCTGTTGTGAAAGACTGTTAAAGGGGTCAAGTTGTATTAATTATTCAGTTTTGCTCTATTCATAGTACGCAAAATTAGCAGTGTATTTCTGTTTCATCCCACATTTTCAACTGTTACATGATGTTTACTCATGGTATTTATTTAATTTGAATGAAATCTGTTATTTAAAAATGTATCTGTCTTTTAAATGATAAAACTGTGATTATGTCTTAACTTTTTTGGGATTTATATTTTTTAAAAGTATGTATGTATTGTATGTATGTATGTATGTTTTTATTTATTATTTGTTTTTATATTATGTATGTCGTTATTCATGCATTATGCAGCTGGACTGTGAACATTTTTGAAATTTTTGAAGATGTTACAATTACACCGCTAGCAAATACCTCATAATAAAAATTATCTTTAAAACCAAAATGCCTCAGTCTTCTAAGTGTTATTCATTAATTACTAAATCCTGGACTTTATAATGATGCAGTTTAAAGTAGTTGTCCATAATAGCTTTATCTTCATAGTGACGTTCCCCAAAACACAAGAAACAACTAAGGAAGTTCTACATTAAAGACCATGATGCCAGGCCTGATGGAACTGTTAATAAAATGCAGAGGACTAACTAAGCTCAGTCTTATTGCTACAAACATTATGCTGACTTAGTAGACCATTTATGAACATTACAGTGCAATTGCTGTACAAAGCATGATATTTGCACCATAATGGTATTCTGCAGTGTATGTGTGTGTATCTGAAGTTATAGACTCTTGAGTTTGGCAGATATTTGATTAAATCAAGCCATTTCATTAAGAATATAATGACTCAGTTAAACTGGCACATGGTACTACACCTAGATTTCTGATGAGATGTGGAATTAGACAGGGTTGTCCAATAATTCTCCTCTTGTTTTACAGCTGTTCAGAAACTGCATAAATGATAGGTTTAACCACAACATTAACTTTTGGAAAATGAAATAGACTTAGGGGAAGTTAACATCACAATTTGAAAAATTTAAATAAGGAAAACCTTGATTAATCTAAAATGCTTCATGTAAATCTTTTTAATTATAAGACTCCGAAGTAAGAATAAGATATAGACAATTTGTGATAAATATTACATGAATATGAAAGAAACTTCTTCTGCTTTATAAACTTCACATATATCCTGTAAAATGTCTGTTAGAAAAAAATTAATGGGATTTGATATACTGTATTGTTGTAGTGTCTGTAAACTTGGAAAAAGACAGTTAATCAGTTATTCTTTAATTGCATTTATGTGAAAGTGTTTTGGATTGATATTGAACATTTCAAAAAGACCAAAAACTGGACAAAATACATCTGCAGGATCGTGACATTATTTGTAAAGGTTTTATTAAGACTGATGTGCAAAAAGACACGGGAGTAATCAAGGAGCCCCACAGTGAGTGGAGCAGCCCACTGGCTTTGGTGCCCAAGGCCGATGGGACTGTT
The DNA here is from genome assembly GCF_027358585.1 of Pangasianodon hypophthalmus. Lineage (NCBI taxonomy): Eukaryota > Metazoa > Chordata > Actinopteri > Siluriformes > Pangasiidae > Pangasianodon > Pangasianodon hypophthalmus. The sequence goes on along the minus strand of NC_069721.1, from coordinate 6,042,213 downwards.
TGGTTTTGTATGGCCTTTAGAAAAGTCACCCTGGTGTCCAGGTTTGACACATAACCCAACGCCTCGCATTGACAAGCTGGTCGATCAGTTAGTCGCGGCTCGCTTTAATTCGAGGGATATTGGCAGAGATACTGGTGCGGGGGTAGTAGGTAGCAGGCCGGATGGCTCCCCGGCCTGAGTCGGGTGGTGGGGGTATGTGGAAACGGGTGTGATCGAGCGTCGGTTTGTGAATGGAGGGCAGAGCCGGAGAAGGTGAGTGGTAAGGAATGCACACCTGCAGGGAATTCTACTAACGAGTGTTCTGTGTTGCAGTGACCTAGGACAAGGATAAAAAGGAGAGAGACAAGGGCCTTAAGAGAGAGATATCCAGCACAGAGCCACTTGTGTGCGTGCGTGTGTGTGCGCGCGCAAATAAAATAAGCCGCTGAAAGCGAAAGTTAAAAATTGGAGAATAAAACGCCTCTGAGTTGTTCCCAAGCCTGCCTCCTGCTTCCTCATTCCTGCCCGAACCTGTAAGGTTGCTACAGGTGCATAATGTGACACTTCCATTTCCTGTGGGTTGTCCATCAACAGCACAAATCTTAAGTGGATAATGTAGGGGTTCTGTGGGTATGATGAGCTTCATGACGGTATTGTGATCCATGAAATTTCCTGCTGCTCCAGAGTCGATCAGCACTGAGAGGTCAGAGACACGGTTTGAGTGTTTCATCTGTTCACTTGGCGTTAATGATTAGTGAGAGAAAAACTGAGATGGACTCACCGAGGGAATACATAAGGAGGTCGAGGTCCTCTCAGCAGACTGGGTTGGACCGGGGTTTTTTCACAGACAGTGTACTGTGCTACAAATTGATTGGCATGACTGCAATAGAAACACAGCATTTCCCTTCTTCATTTGTCACGTTCAGCGTTGCTTTGTCAGGTCTGCCCTAGCTGCATGGGTTCAGAGCGTACAATTACCAGTGTGGGACTCACCGTCCTCTTATGCACTTGGAGGATGCAGATGAGATGTTCCAGATGAACGGCTAGATCGATCAGGGAATCAAGAGGCATTTTGACATCATGGCAGGCCAGTTCAGGGAGCACTTCCTGATTGAGACCCTGGCGGAAACCATCTGCTTCCTGCAGCAAGAGCGCGGGACTCCAGTACCTGTTCAAGAGCATTTCTCCTCCCTTGTGTTACCATCAAGAGTCGTGATTGACAACTTTTTGGAACATTTCCATGAAGCGATCCTATGACAATAACAGTTTCCCTCCTTGACACCCTCTTGGCCAGGGAAGTACAGTGAGCACTGTAGCAGAAAGCTTTTGCACTGGGATGTTTCTCCTGCGTACTCATCACAGCGATAGATAAGCCAGCATGTTTAATCTGGCATCTAGCTCCACCAGATGTTGTTGGTGTTCTCCTACCAGCTTTCCCTGAGCTGCCATGATGTTGTGCCAGTTTGATTCTCCTGCCGCATCCATGGTGATGGTGAAGTAGTATGTCATGCGATAGAGTTGGATGAAAATGCAGTTTAGAATTTATTATCAAATGTGAAGCAAAATTCATAAACAGGAACTGGCAAAAGGTCAGGAAAGCCGCAAACAACAATTCAGTGGCAAAATCCAAGCATGTAAAAACCAGGAAACAAGACAAGATCAAAACTAGAATATCAGACACAGACACAGACACAGACACAGACACAGACACAGACACAGACACAGACTCAAAACGCTTGGTAGTTTCAGGTAAGTGTAGACTGAGTGTTACTTCACAATAAAGCAAAGTTCAGAGTCCATTTATATAGGCAGTGTGTGTAATTGGAAGCAGGTGCACATGATTAGTATTCAGGTGAGAGTGTATGTGCTGGTGGAGTGAGGTGCTGGGGATTGTAGTCTGTGGCGGCCTTGTTATAAGGCTGCAGTGTGTTCTGGGAAGTGGAGTTTCTGGTGGATTCCAGCCCTGGCATGAAATATATGTGAAGAATGTTTTACTTTCAGAAATTGGGGTCAAAATTAATCAATTATCCTTTGATAAATCTCTGGAATGATCACAAATGTGATTTAAGGAATTTATGTTTAAGGATGCGTCTGACTCTTGCTTGGAGAAATAGATAACCAATAAAACAATATAATTGGAGAAGTAAACAGTCACATATATTTTTGTACTGGGAATGAGGGGACATAAAAAGTAAAGTGGAATCATTTCGGACAGAAGTGTCATGTTTAAGAGATCAGGGATTATAGAAATGTATTGAAAAAAAAGGAAAAGGTCTTGAATACTTTTCTTGTTTAATTTGGTTTACCAATCCCACAAAAGAGTGCTGTTCAGAGGCATGCAATACCAGGGAAAGCTTTACAGTTCTTCAGAAACTGCATAAATGATAGGTTTAACCACAACATTAACTTTTGGAAAATGAAGTATGCTTATGGGAAGTTAACATCACAATTAAAAAAATTTTGTTAAGGAAATCCTTGGTTAATGTAACATGCTTCATGTAAATCTTTTTAATTATAAGATGGTGTAATAAAAAGAAGATATAGACAATTGTGACAAATATTAAATTAGTAATAAATGGTGAAGATTGGACAAAATTTGGAGGAGCATAGCAAAAATGGCAGTTAGATGAAAGCATTTTAAGGATGTTATTGTAACTTATGACCAGTAAGTGACACTGTCACAAAATTTGTTGTATAGCCCTAGAGCATGGTCCTAAAGATGCCTACTAAGTTGTGTCTGTGTGCAAAGTCGTTGTTGAGATACATCCTCACTTCTTGTTTGGTGGCATCACAGTCAGATTCATTGGCACATTACAGGCCAACCATTTGGAGTAATAAAAATTGGTTTGATAACTTTTGTGAGGCTCACTCTGAATTTGGTGATGATTGGATAAAATTTGTAGGAGGAGTAGCAAAGAAACAGTTTTTTAAAAAATCCAAGATGGCAGAGACTCTAGTTAGGCAGAAATTGATGTATATAGGGTGTGTTGAACTTGTCCCGACCCAGGAAATCCAGGGATGCCTAGCTTTTAAATTTTGGGCAGATGGTTCAAAAGTTATGACCATAAACCTTCTTCCAAATCAGGACAAAATTTGACCCTATTCATCATTCAACTTCAGTAGCCTCTTTATCCTGCAGAGACCCTGACTCAGGGTGGCAGTGTATCCTGTCCCACAAACACTAGACGTTATGCAGGAATACACCCTGGATATGATGCCAGTCTATCAAATGGAACCATGTACACATAGGTTTGCAAGCTCTTTCACATTTAGGGCAATTTTGAGTAGCCAATCCACCCACCAGCATGTTTTTGGGTAGAGGGTAAAAACCAGGAAATCTGGCAGAAACCCACACAAACATGAGAAGAACAAGCACTAACCTGAGCTGAGGATCAAACCAAGGATCAGTGAGGCGGAATCACTAAACACTGCACCGCCTATAACACCCAATTCAAACTTCAATAATTAATAAAATAAGTCAGCCTACACTTATTGTTCATTTGGACTTCATGTTTTCTGTTGGTGGAAAATCATAGGAATTCAAAGTTTCATGGGTCCAATAAATAGCCAGAATAATATTGTACAAATAGAAATGAGCCTAATATTTAATTTGTTCATTCATCTTCAGTAACCGGTTTATCCTGGTCAGGGTCGTATGAATCTGTGGCCAATTTTTAAAATAGTTTTAGAGTAAAAGTGATCACTGGTTATATGCATTTATATTTATATGGAAAAATACACATAAACAAAGATGACACAGCAACATTTCCAGTGCTTAAAATGTAATGTTTCAGTACATGCTAATTCATAGAGCCATATAAAACCAAAAAATAAAATAAAAATAATAAATAAAAGATTGATGCTTCACCTTTTTTATGGCCAATTTTTAATATTGTGTTTATGTGTGAGATAGATCTAGATAATAGGTTGTGGCTCTATGTTGTATAGATGCTTGTGTGAGCAGTAAATTTGTGTGAGAACATTCGTGAGCACTCTATTTATGCAATATGACATATCCAGTCTTGAAAGTTTAGTCTTTTAATAATATTTAAATAGACTTATAGGAATATGTAAATTACCTGTTGTTCAGTGGCACATGTGAAATACATAAATGCCCCATTAAAATAAATTGAGGCAGCAATCAAAAATCCATTTTAGTGGCAATAATATGAAAATTTTATTTAGAATTTTATTTATTTAAAACATTATTTTTTTGAAAGTAGCTTTAAAAAAAGATATTAGGATGCTTCAGTCAGGTGTAATAAGGTGTAAGTGCAATTAAGACTGGAGCTAATGTAACAGAGTTATTATTATTATTATTATTATTATTATTATTATTATTATTATTATTATTATTGTTTAGAGTGAATTCCCGGTATGCTTTACTTAAATCCTGTGTGTCGTCTTCCGGTGTGTGTCAGTTGATATTTCACCAGTTTTTGCAATCTGTTTTACTCAACAGGGACAATGGGCTGAACATAACCTGAATGTGACGACCTTCTGTGCGCGAGCTTCACCTTACCGACTTGTTTCCGGTTTGAACGTTCACCTTCATTAACAAACTGCAAACTATTTTGTTGTACATCATCATTTCGGTGGTCACACTCGCTGCCTGAGGTCCTGCGCTTTCTGTTTCTCTTTCCTCAGAATTCTTCGGTAGGAATTTCTCCGGTGTGAATCTCACACACAGGTGAACACACCCTAGCGGTGTATGGTTTTGCGTCATAGTTGTATCTGGTTCTGTGTTGTATGTCCAGAAAGTGAAATTTCGACTCGTATAACTTTCCTTACATTGCACATCTCACTTTTTGCCTATAAATACTAAGTATTAACAGTGCACAAGATGGTAATAGTAAAGTGGAGAGCACTTCCCACTCTGATTAGGAGTAACAGTCTGCTGTACAGGAAAGTAGAGTGTGTAAACTGGGAATACAATGTTTCTACGTTTGGTGCACCTTTGTGTCATTTTGACTCTGTGCAGTGTGAGCTCTGGCTTCAGCTGCCGATGGATCAATCTTAGATTCAAGCAGCACCATGCGACATGTTTAGCACTGCTTAGAGAAATGGTGAGGCTTGTCTATCTATCTATCTATCTATCTATCTATCTATTTGTCTATCTATGTTTGTGGAAAATGTAACATTGGAATACTCTTGTTTTTGTTCCTACAGGGAGAGGAAATCAGCGTCAATGCCTCCATCCCGGATAACTGGCATCATTGGTTCTTTAACCAAAGCTATTCTCAGGTTAATATATTAATAATGGTGTTCACATACAGAGATTGTTGTTCTGATTCTGTAATCTTGTTGGTACTCTTCTGTCATCTTCATCTCTATCCTTCTTCCTCAGCCAGAGAAACAGATCTGGTTCATCGTTCAGACTCTGGATGAGGTCTCTCGTTTATTGGAAGATTCAGACTCTGTCTCCTGGAACAAGGACAAGCTGGAAACTTTCTTACATATGCTGGATCTGCAGGCCAACGGACTACGCTCATGTGTGAGTGCTCCTTTTCTCAATGCGTTCTCTAAAGGTATCAATCAGGTGTGGAATGAATATTGTAAAATAAAGTAGTGCTGTGGTTTACAGCCTGACGTTTGCTAAAATTAAAAAGAGTGATCCAAGTATAATGTACTTCTTTCTATAACCCTGGATTTCTTTTAAACACAGCTTCAGCACAAAATGAAAAAGAACAAAAGATTGCCCTTATACTTCAAACAACTAAGAGATCTCACCAAGAACGACAAGGTCAGCAATTATATGAACTTCCCTTATTCACACACACTGTGACATAGGCAGAAAGATGTTTAATGTAAAGGTGAATTGATGTAGCTCTGATTGTAAAATATTGGGATTTAACTTTACAGCAGGAGAAGAATGAGGCATGGGAGTGGATCAGAAAAGAGCTGCTTCAACTCTTCGGGCTGTTGGACTTTTTCCCTGCTGTCTCTGTGAATCGTGCTGAAAATGACAACTAATAATCAGTTGAAATCTTGCAGTGGTGACCAGTAGATTGTGAGTTCAAATCGCAGAACCACCATAGAAAAGCTGTTGGCTGTTGTGAAAGACTCTTAAATACTTCAAGTTATATTAATTATTCAGTTTTGCTCTATTCATAGTACGCAAAATTAGCAGTGTATTTCTGTTTCATCCCACATTTTCAACTGTTACATGATGTTTACTCATGGTATTTATTTAATTTTAATGAAATCTGTTATTTAAAAATGTATCTGTCTGTTAAATGATAAAACTGTGATTATGGCTTAACTTTTTTGGGATTTATATTTTTTAAAAGTATGTATGTATTGTATGTATGTATGTATGTTTTTATTTATTATTTGTTTTTATATTATGTATGTCGTTATTCATGCATTATGCAGCTGGACTGTGAAAATTTTTGAAATTTTTGAAGATGTTACAATTACACCGCTAGCAAATACCTCATAATAAAAATTATCTTTAAAACCAAAATGCCTGAGTCTTCTAAGTGTTATTCATTAATTACTAAATCCTGGACTTTATAATGATGCAGTTTAAAGTAGATGTCCATAATAGCTTTATCTTCATAGTGACGTTCCCCAAAACACAAGAAACAACTAAGGAAGGTTTACATTAAAGATCATGATGCCAGGCCTGATGGAACTGTTAATAAAATGCAGAGGACTAACTAAGCTCAGTCTTATTGCTACAAACGTTATGCTGACTTAGTAGACCATTTATGAACATTACAGTGCAATTGCTGTACAAAGCATGATATTTGCACCATAATGGTATTCTGCAGTGTATGTGTGTGTATCTGAAGTTATAGACTCTTGAGTTTGGCAGATATTTGATTTAATCAAGCCATTTCATAAAGGATATAATGACTCAGTTAAACTGGCACATGGTACTACATCTAGATTTCTGATGAGATGTGGAATTAGACAGGGTTGTCCAATAATTCTCCTCTTGTTTTAACTTATTACACAAATAATTCCTTTGCACCTTAAAAAGGAAGAATTTCAAGGTATATTAGTGTTTGGTAGAAAGCATAATTCTTAAAAAATTATTTCAGTTTGCTAATGATACAACAATATTTTTACACAATAAAAAAGATTCTAAAAGCAACTGAATGCAAAAAATAATTCTCCTGAGTATTTGAATTAAACATGGATGTAAAGAAATCTGTCTTGTTAAGCAATGCCAAACATAGAAAGTTAATTTTCCTATGGAGCACACAGTTACATATTTGGGTGCAGTCGCATAATGAAAATGAACAAAAATGAAACTATCTAAACTTTAATCCTATAACTAACAGAAAAGGAAAATGCGTAATATGTGGCTTTAGAGAGATATATCTTTAAATGGGAGGATTTTATTAAAATTATTTTATTATAAAGCTGAAGGAATATCTAACTGTATGCTTATGTCTTGAAATGCTTCCAGACATATAGTCAATTTGTTGAATTTCTTGTTCATTTCATGTGGAAGAATAAATGATATTATTTGAATATTGAATTACTTAAAATATCACATATAAATTAAAATTTTTAATTAATTTGATCAAAGAAAAAGAGTATCTAGAATATATTCCCAAAACATGTGTTTAATTTAGTGGGTGGAGTAGAATTTTTTTTTCTTAAATGCGACTATCGCATTAAGCATCTAGCAATAAAACTGTGTACCTTCCATAAGTAAGTTCTTCTAGCATGGAAATTAGCACACAAACATATTTTGTGTTAATCCGTACATAGGGTCTTTTTTTTATTAGGAACAACAGGATTATTCAAAATTAAAAGAAAAAAAAACCCTTTAAAAGATTAATAATGACATTATTTTAGTTAAACAGATTTTGAAGACAGAAGGTTACTTACTGACATACAGTGCATTTCTTGTTAAATTTGGTTTACAAATCCCACCCAAAGAGTGCTGTGGTTTTGATGCTATACCTGGGAAAGCTTTACAGCTCTTCAGAAACTGCATAAATGATAGGTTTAACCACAACATTAACTTTTGGAAAATGAAATAGACTTATGGGAAGTTAACATCACAATTTGAAAAATTTAGATAAGGAAAACCTTGATTAATCTAAAATGCTTCATGTAAATCTTTTTAATTATAAGACTCCAAAATAAGAATAAGATATAGACAATTTGTGACAAATATTACATGAATAATAAAGTGGAAGAAGTTTCTTTCAGAACTTCACATATATCCTGTAAAATGTCTGTTAGAAAAAAATAAATGGAATTTGATGTATTGTATTGTTGTAGTGTCTATAAACTTGGAAAAAGACAGTTAATCAGTTGTTCTTTAAATGTATTTATGTGACAGTGTTTTGGATTGATACTGAACATTTCAGAAAGACCAAAAACTGGAAAAACATTACATCTGAAGAGTTGTGATATTATTTTTTTTATTTTACTAACACTGATGTGGAAAAAGACACTGCTTTCTCATTACTGTGGTGTTACTGTTTGTTGGACATTTTCATATTCTTAAAAGAAAATGGATGGACTTGAAACTTTGAATTATTTAAAGTGGAGCTGAATGAATATGGCACTGCAGTTAAAACTATAAAGAACAGAAAAGTTCTTAAAATGTAGTATTTTTGTCAAAGTCAATATTTGTTGATTATTTTCTCTGATGTTTTTTTTATTGTCTGTTTCTATACCGCTGGAACTATGAGATTGTTTATAACTGAAGTTTTTATTGAACAAAAGTGCATAAAGCTAGAATTCAGCATGAAAAATCTTTTAGCACACGTCAAACAGGACTCCAAAAATGTGCTAATTTGCAAACATCTATGCGCGAGCTTCACCTTACCGAGTTGTTTCCGGTTTGGACGTTCACCTTCATTAACAAACTGCAAACTACTTTGTTGTACATCATCATTTCGTTGGTGTTTCACACTCGCTGTCTGAGATCCTGCGCTTTCTGTTTCTCTTTCCTCAGAAAGAGAACTAATAATCCTTCTTCGGTAGGAATTTCCTCCAATCTCCGGTGTGAATCTCACACACAGGTGAACACACCCTAGCGGTGTATGGTTTTGCGTAATTACAACTGTATTTGGTTTTGTGTTGTATGTCCAGAAAGTGAAATTTCGACTCGTATAACTTTCCTTACAGGGTGCATCTCACTTGTTGCCTATAAATACTAAGTATTAACAGTGCACAAGATGGTGATAGTAAAGTGGAGAGCACTTCCCACTCTGATTAGGAGTAACAGTCTGCTGTACAGGAAAGTAGAGTGTGTAAACTGGGAATACAATGTTTCTACGTTTAGTGCACCTTTGTGTCATTTTGACTCTGTGCAGTGTGAGCTCTGGCTTCAGCTGCCGATGGATCAATCTTAGATTCAAGCAGCACCATGCGACATGTTTAGCACTGCTTAGAGAAATGGTGAGGCTTGTTTATCTATCTATCTATCTATCTATCTATCTATCTATTCATTATTTCATTATCTAATATATCAGTGAACTATGTTTGTGGAAAATGTAATATTGGAATACTCTTGTTTTTGTTCCTACAGGGAGAGGAAATCAGCGTCAATGCCTCCATCCCGGATAACTGGCATCACTGGTTCTTTAACCAAAGCTATTCTCAGGTTAATATATTAATGATGGTGTTCACATACAGAGATTGTTGTTCTGATTCTGTAATCTTGTGTGTACTCTTCATTCATCTTCATCTCTATCCTTCACCCTCAGCCAGAGAAACAGATCTGGTTCATCATTCAGACTCTGGATGAGGTCTCTCGTTTATTGGAAGATTCAGACTCTGTCTCCTGGAACAAGGACAAGCTGGAAACTTTCTTACATATGCTGGATCTGCAGGCCAACGGACTACGCTCATGTGTGAGTGCTCCTTTTCTCAATGCGTTCTCTAAAGGTATCAGTCAGGTGTGGAATGAATATTATACAGTAAAGTAGTGCTGTGGTTTACAGCCTGACGTTTGCTAAAATTAAAAAGAGTGATCCAAGTATAATGTACTTCTTTCTATAACCCTAGATTTCTTTTAAACACAGCTTGAGCACAAAATGAAAAAGAACAAAAGATTGCCCTTATACTTCAAACAACTAAGAGATTTCACCAAGAACGACAAGGTCAGCAATTTCATCAACTTCCCTTATTCACACACACTGTGACATAGGCAGAAAGATGTTTAATGTAAAGGTGACTTGGTGTAGCTCTGATTGTAAAATATTGGGATTTAACTTTACAGCAGGAGAAGAATGAGGCATGGGAGTGGATCAGAAAAGAGCTGCTTCAACTCTTCGGGCTGTTGGACTTTTTCCCTGCTGTCTCTGTGAATCGTCCTGAAAATGACAACTAATAATCAGTTGAAATCTTGCAGTGGTGACCAGTAGATTGTGAGTTCACATCCCAGAACCACCATAGAAAAGCTGTTGGCTGTTGTGAAAGACAACTTCAAGTTATATTAATTATTCAGTTTTGCTCTATTCATAGTATGCAAAATTAGCAGTGTATTTCTGTTTCATCCCACATTTTCAACTGTTACATGATGTTTACTCATGGTATTTATTTAATTTTAATGAAATCTGTTATTTAAAAATGTATCTGTCTGTTAAATGATAAAACTGTGATTATGGCTTAACTTTTTTGGGATTTATATTTTTAAAAAGTATTTATGTATGTATGTATGTATGTATTTATTATTTGTATTTATATTATGTATGTCGTTATTCATGCATTATGCAGCTGGACTGTGAAAATTTTTGAAATTTTTGAAGATGTTACAATTACACCGCTAGCAAATACCTCATAATAAAAATTATCTTTAAAACCAAAATGCCTGAGTCTTCTAAGTGTTATTCATTAATTACTAAATCCTGGACTTTATAATGATGCAGTTTAAAGTAGATGTCCATAATAGCTTTATCTTCATAGTGACGTTCCCCAAAACACAAGAAACAACTAAGGAAGGTTTACATTAAAGACCATGATGCCAGGCCTGATGGAACTGTTAATAAAATGCAGAGGACTAACTAAGCTCAGTCTTATTGCTACAAACGTTATGCTGACTTAGTAGACCATTTATGAACATTACAGTGCAATTGCTGTACAAAGCATGATATTTGCACCATAATGGTATTCTGCAGTGTATGTGTGTGTATCTGAAGTTATAGACTCTTGAGTTTGGCAGATATTTGATTTAATCAAGCCATTTCATAAAGGATATAATGACTCAGTTAAACTGGCACATGGTACTACATCTAGATTTCTGATGAGATGTGGAATTAGATCGGGTTGTCCAATAATTCTCCTCTTGTTTTAACTTATTACACAAATAATTCCTTTGCACCTTAAAAAGGAAGAATTTCAAGGTATATTAGTGTTTGGTAGAAAGCATAATTCTTAAAAAATTATTTCAGTTTGCTAATGATACAACAATATTTTTACACAATAAAAAAGATTCTAAAAGCAACTGAATGCAAAAAATAATTCTCCTGAGTATCTGAATTAAACATGGATGTAAAGAAATCTGTCTTGTTAAGCAATGCCAAACATGTAAAGTTAATTTTCCTATTGAGCACACAGTTACAAATTTGGGTGCAGTCACATAATGAAAATGAACAAAAATGAAACTATCTAAACTTTAATCTTATAACTGACAGAAAAGGAAAATGCTTAATATGTGGCTTTAGAGAGATATATCTTTAAATGGGAGGATTTTATTAAAATTATTTTATTATAAAGCTGAAGGAATATCTAACTGTATGCTTATGTCTTGAAATGCTTCCAAACATATAGTCAATTTGTTGAATTTCATGTGGAAGAATAAATGATATTATTTGAATATTGAATTACTTAAAATATCACATTTAAAGTAAAATGTTTAATTAATTTGATCAAAGAAAAAGAGTATCTAGAATATATTCCCAAAACATGTGTTTAATTTAGTGGGTGGAGTAGAATTTTTTTTTCTTAAATGCGACTATCGCATTAAGCATCTAGCAATAAAACTGTGTACCTTCCATAAGTAAGTTCTTCTAGCATGGAAATTAGCACACAAACATATTTTTGTCCGTACATAGGGTCTTTTTTTATTAGGAACAACAGGATTATTCGAAATTAAAAGAAAAAAAAATCCCTTTAAAAGATTAAGTTTTAGTCAACAGATTTATTTTAGTTAAACAGATTTTGAAGACAGAAGGTTACTTAGTTTACCATTATTTGGTTTACCAATCCCACCCAAAGAGTGCTGTGGTTTTGATGCTATGGGAAGTTAACATCACAATTAAAAAATTTTGTTAAGGAAAACCTTGGTTAATGTAACATGCTTCATGTAAATCTTTTTAATCAGAAGATGGTGAAATAAGAAGAAAATATAGACAATTGTGACAAATATTAAATTAGTAATAAAGACGAAAATGTTTCTCACAAAATTTCACATATATCCTGTTAAATATGTATTAGAAAAAAATTAATGGGATTATTTGTATTGTATTGTAGCGTCAGTAAACTTGCAAAAAACAGTTAATCAGTTATTCTTTAAATGTATCTATGTGAAAGTGTATTGGATTGATACTGAACATTTCAAAAAGACCAAATCTGGACAAACAATCTGCAAGATTGATACATTATTGTTTATTTTATTTTATGGCACCACAATTGAAACTAAAAAGAATAGAAAAGCTCTTAAAATATGAAATATTCATCTCTCTCTCTCTCTCTCTCTCTCTCTCTCTATATATATATATATATATATATATATATATACGCAAACACACACACACACACACACACACACACACACACATATATATATATATATATATATATATATATATATATATATATATATAGATAGATAGATAGATAGATAGATAGATAAATGTGTGTGTGTGTGTGTGTGTGTGTGTGTGTGTATTTTACCGCTGGAATCTTCCCTTTTATGTTTATTTTGATACTGTACTTTGTACTTTGTACCTTATACTTTGATTCTCTCACTGAATTAAAAAATGATTGAACATTATGAGGTTGTTTTAATTTGAGTTTTTAACTGATGAAAACTGCATAAAGCTGGACTTGATCTTGAAAAATCTTTTAACACATGTCAAACAGGACTCCAACAATGTGTTAATTATTGAATATTTGCAAACATCTATGCGCAAGCTTCACCTTACCGACTTGTTTCCAGTTTGAACGTTCACCTTCATTAACAAACTGCAAACTATTTTGTTGTACATCATCATTTCGGTGATGTTTCACACTCGCTGCCTGAGGTCCTGCGCTTTCTGTTTCTCTTTCCTCAGAATTCTTCGGTAGGAATTTCCTCCAGTCTCCGGTGTGAATCTCACACACAGGTAAACACACCCTAGCAGTGTATGGCTTTGCGTAATTACAACTGTATTTGGTTTTGTGTTGTATGTCCAGAAAGTGAAATTTCGACTCGTAGAACTTTCCTTACAGGGTGCATCTCACTTGTTGCCTATAAATACTAAGTATTAACAGTGCACAAGATGGTGATAGTAAAGTGGAGAGCACTTCCCACTCTGATTAGGAGTAACAGTCTGCTGTACAGGAAAGTAGAGTGTGTAAACTGGGAATACAATGTTTCTACGTTTAGTGCACCTTTGTGTCATTTTGACTCTGTGCAGTGTGAGCTCTGGCTTCAGCTGCCGATGGATCAATCTTAGATTCAAGCAGCACCATGCGACATGTTTAGCACTGCTTAGAGAAATGGTGAGGCTTGTTTATCTATCTATCTATCTATCTATCTATCTATTCATTATTTCATTATCTACTATATCAGTGCACTATGTTTGTGGAAAATGTAACATTGGAATACTCTTGTTTTTGTTCCTACAGGGAGAGGAAATCAGCGTCAATGCCTCCATCCCGGATAACTGGCATCACTGGTTCTTTAACCAAAGCTATTCTCAGGTTAATATATTAATGATGGTGTTCACATACAGAGATTGTTGTTCTGATTCTGTAATCTTGTGTGTACTCTTCATTCATCTTCATCTCTATCCTTCACCCTCAGCCAGAGAAACAGATCTGGTTCATCATTCAGACTCTGAATGAGGTCTCTCGTTTATTGGAAGATTCAGACTCTGTCTCCTGGAACAAGGACAAGCTGGAAACTTTCTTACATATGCTGGATCTGCAGGCCAACGGACTACGCTCCTGTGTGAGTGCTCCTTTTCTCAATGCGTTCTCTAAAGGTATCAATCAGGTGTGGAATCAATATTGTACAGTGAAGTAGTGCTGTGGTTTATAGCCTGATGTTTGCTAAAAAAGAATGTATAATGTACTGCATTCTATAACCCTGGATTTCTTTTAAACACAGCTTGAGCACAAAATGAAAAAGAACAAAAGATTGCCCTTATACTTCAAACAACTAAGAGATTTCACCAAGAACGACAAGGTCAGCAATTATATCAACTTCCCTTATTTACACACACTGTGACAGAGGCAGAAAGATGTTTAATGTAAAGGTGACTTGGTGTAGCTCTGATTGTAAAATATTGGGATTTAACTTTACAGCAGGAGAAGAACGAGGCATGGGAGTGGATCAGAAAAGAGCTGCTTCAACTGTTTGGGCTGTTGGACTTTTTCCCTGCTGTCTCTGTGAATCATGCTGAAAATGACAACTAATAATCAGTTGAAATCTTGCAGTGGTGACCAGTAGGTTGTGAGTTCAAATCCCAGAAGTGCCATAGAAAAGCTGTTGTCTGTTGTATTAAATATTCAGTTTTGCTCTATTCATAGTACACAAATTTAGCAGTGTATTTCTGTTTCATCCCACATTTTCAACTGTTACATGATGTTTACTCATGGTATTTATTTAATTTTAATGAAATCTGTTATTTAAAAATGTATGTGTCTGTTAAATGATAAAGCTTTGATTATGTCTTAACTTTTATGGGATATATATGTTTAAAAAGTATGTATGTATGTATGTATGTATGTATGTATGTATGTGTTTATTTATTTATTTATTTATTCATTTATTATTTGTATTTATATTATGTATGTCTTTATTCATGCATTATGCAGCTGGACTGTGAAAATTTTGAAAATGTTTTGAATAAGAAATATATGAAATTTTTTCAAGATGTTACAGTTATACTGCTAGTGAATGCCTCATAATAAAAATTATCTTTTAAACCAAAATGCCTTATTCATATAAGTGTTGTTCATTTTTTATTAAATATTGGAGTTTATAATGATGGAGTAGAAAGTAGATGTCCATAATAACTTTATCTTCATAGTGACGTTCCCCAAAACACAAGAAACAACTAAGGAAGTTCTACATTAAAGACCATGATGCCAGGCCTGATGGAACTGTTAATAAAATGCAGAGGACTAACTAAGCTCAGTCTTATTGCTACAAACATTATGCTGACTGAGTTGACCATTTATGAACATTATAGTGCAATTGCTGTACAAAACATGATATTTTCACCATAATGGTAATCTGCAGTGTATGTGTGTGTATCTGAAGTTATAGACTCTCGAGTTTGGCAGATATTTGATTAAATCAAACAATTTCATAAAGGATATAATGACTCAGTTAAACTGGCACATGGTACTACACCTAGATTTCTGATGAGATGTGGAATTAGACAGGGTTGTCCAATAATTCTCCTCTTGTTTTAACTTATTACACAAATTATGCCTTTGCACCTTAAACAGGAAGAATTTCAAGGTATATTAGTGTTTGGTAGAAAGCATAATTCTTAAAAAATTATTTCAGTTTGCCAATGATACAACAATATGTTTACACAATAAAAAAGATTCTAGAGGCAACTGAATGCAAAAAATATTAAATAATAATTCTCTCTTGTTAAACAATGCCAAACATAGAAAATTAATATTCCTATGGAGCACACAGTTACATATTTGGCTGCAGTCACATAATAAAAATGAAACTATCTAAACTTTAATCCTATAACCGACAGAAAAGGAAAATGCTTAACATGTGGCTAGTAAGAGATACATCGTTAAATCGGAGGATTTTATTATCTAAAGCTGAAGGAATATCTAAATGTATGCTTATGTCTTGACATGCTTCCAAACATATAGTCAATTTGTTAAACTTCTCTTTCATTTCAGGTGGAAGAATAGATTATACTATTTGAATATTGAATTAAAGTAAAATGCTTAAATAATTTGATCAAAGAAAAAGAGCATCTAGAATATATTCCCAAAACATTTGTTTAATTTAGTGGGTGGTTTTTCTTAAATGCGACTATGGCATTAACCATCTAGCAATAAAACTGTGTACCTCCCATAAGTAAATTCTTCTAGCATGGAAATTAGCACACAAATATATTTTTTTCTGTACATAGGGAAGGTTACTTACTGACATACAGTGCATTTCTTGTTAAATTTCGTTTAACCAATCCCACCCAAAGAGTGCTGTGGTTTTGATGCTATACCTGGGAAAGCTTTACAGCTCTTCAGAAACTGCATAAATGATGTGGTTAAACCTAAACATTAACTTTTGGAAAATGAAATAGACTTATGGGAAGTTAACATCACAATTTGAAAAATTTAGATAAGGAAAACCTTGATTAATCTAAAATGCTTCATGTAAATCTTTAATTGTAAGACTCCGAAATAAGAAAAAGATGTAATATTTATCACAAATTGTCTATCAATAATAAAGCAGAAGTTTCTTTCAAAACTTGACACATATCCTGTAAAATGTCTGTTAGAAAAAAATAAATGGGATTTAATATACTGTACTGTTGTAGTGTCTGTAAACTTGCAAAAAGACAGTTAATCAGTTATTCTTTAATTGCATTTATGTGAAAGCGTTTTGGAATGATTTTGAAATGTTCGCCAAGACCAAAAACTGGACAAAATACATCTGCAGGATCGTGACATTATTTTTAAAAAATTTATTAAGACTGATGTGGAAAAAGACACGGGAGTAATCAAGGAGCCCCACAGTGAGTGGAGCAGCCCACTGGCTTTGGTGGCCAAGGCCGATGGGACTGTTTGGTTTTGTATGGCCTTTAGAAAAGTCACCGTGGTGTCCAAGTTTGACACATACCCAACGCCTCGCATTGACAAGCTGGTCGATCAGTTAGTCGTGGCTCGCTTTAATTCGAGGGATATTGGCAGAGATACTGGTGCGGGGGTAGTCGGTAGCAGGCCGGATGGCTCCCCGGCCTGAGTCGGGTGGTGGGGGTATGTGGAAACGGGTGTGATCGAGCGTCGGTTTGTGAATGGAGGGCAGAGCCGGAGAAGGTGAGTGGTAAGGAATGCACACCTGCGGGGAATTCTACTAACGAGTGTTGTGTTGCAGTGACCTGGGACAAGGATAAAAAGGAGAGAGACAAGCGCCTTGAGAGAGAGATATCCAGCACAGAGCCACTTGCGTGCGTGCGTGTGTGTGCGCGCGCAAACAAAATAAGCCGCTGAAAGCGAAAGTTAAAAATTGGAGAATAAAACGCCTCTGAGTTGTTCCCAAGCCTGCCTCCTGCTTCCTTATTCCTGCCCGAACCTGTAAGGTTGCTACAGGTGCATAATGTGACACTTCCATTTCCTCTGGGTTGTCCATCAACGGCACAAATCTTAAGTGGATAATGTAGGGGTTCTGTGGGTATGATGAGCTTCATGACGGTATTGTGATCCATGAAATTTCCTGCTGCTCCAGAGTCGATCAGCACTGAGAGGTCAGAGACACGATCTGAGTGTTTCATCTGTACACTTGGCGTTAATGATTAGTGAGAGAAAAACTAAGATGGTCTCACCGAGGGAGTACATGAAGAAGTCGAGGTCCTCTCAGCAGACTGGGTTGGACCGGGGTTTTTTCACAGACAGGGTACTGTGCTACAAATTGATTGGCATGACTGCAATAGAAACACAGCATTTCCCTTCTTCATTTGTCACGTTCAGCGTTGCTTTGTCAGGTCTGCCCTAGCTGCATGGGTTCAGAGCGTACAATTACCAGTGTGGGACTCACCGTCCTCTTATGCAGTTGGAGGATGCAGATGAGATGTTCCAGATGAACGGCTAGATCAATCAGGGAATCAAGAGGCATTTTGACATCATGGCAGGCCAGTTCAGTGAGCACTTCCTGATTGAGACCCTGGCGGAAAGCATCTGCTTCCTGCAGCAAGAGTGCGGGACTCCAGTACCTGTTCAAGAGCATTTCTCCTCCCTTGTGTTACCATCAAGAGTCGCTCACCAATTTTCTTGCCTTCGGGGGTGTGATTGACAACTTTTTGGAACATTTCCATGAAGCGATCCTATGACAATAACAGTTTCCCTCCTTGACACCCTCTTGGCCAGGGAAGTACAGTGAGCACTGTAGCAGAAAGCTTTTGCACTGGGACGTTTCTCCTGCGTACTCATCACGGCGATAGATAAGCCAGCATGTTTAATTTCTCATCTAGCTCCACCAGATGTTGTTGGTGTTCTCCTACCAGCTGTCCCTGAGCTGCCATGATGTTGTGCCAGTTTGACTCTCCTGCCGCATCCATGGTGATGGTGAAGTAGTATGTCATGCAATAGAGTTGGATGAAAATGCAGTTTAGAATTTATTATCAAACGTGAAGCAAAATTCATAAACAGGAACTGGCAAAAGGTCAGGAAATCCGCAAACAACAATTCAGTGGCAAAATCCAAGCATGTAAAAACCAGGAAACAAGACAAGATCAAAACTAGAATATCAGACTCAGACTCAGACTCAGACTCAGACTCAGACTGCTTGGTAGGTTCAGGTAAGTGTAGACTGAGTGTTACTTCACAATAAAGCAAAGTTCAGAGTCCATTTATATAGGCAGTGTGTGTAATTGGAAGCAGGTGCACATGATTAGTATTCAGGTGAGAGTGTATGTGCTGGTGGAGTGAGGTGCTGGGGATTGTAGTCTGTGGCGGCCTTGTTATAAGGCTGCAGTGTGTTCTGGGAAGTGGAGTTTGTGGTGGATTCCAGCCCTGGCATGAAATATATGTGAAGAATGTTTTACTTTCAGAAATTGGGGTCAAAATTAATCAATTATCCTTTGCTGGATAATTGATAAAAAATGTGATTTAAGGAATGTATGTTTAAGGATGGGTCTGACTCTTGCTTGGAGAAATAGATAACCAATAAAAGAATATAATTGGAGAAGTAAACGGTCACATATATTTTTGTACTGGGAATGAGGGGACATAAAAAGTAAAGTGGAATCATTTCTGACAGAAGTGTCATGTTTAAGAGATCAGGGATTATAGAAATGTATTGGAAAAGAAAGGAAAAGGTCTTGAATACTTTTCTTGTTTAATGTGGTTTACCAATCCCACAAAAGAGTGCTGTTCAGAGGCATGCAATACCAGGGAAGGCTTTACAGTTCTTCAGAAACTGCATAAATGATAGGTTAAACCACAACATTAACGTTTGGAAAATGAAGTATGCTTATGGGAAGTTAACATCACAATTAAAAAGATTTTGTTAAGGAAATTCTTGGTTAATGTAACATGCTTCATGTAAATCTTTTTAATTATAAGATGGTGTAATAAGAAGAAGATATAGACAATTGTGACAAATATTAAATTAGTAATAAATGGTAAAGATTGGACAAAATTTGGAGGAGCATAGCAAAAATGGCAGTTAGATGGAAGCATTTTAAGGATGTTATTGTAACTTATGACCAGTAAGTGGCACTGTCACAAAATTTATTGTATGGCCCTAGAGCATGGTCCTAAAGATGCCTACTAAGTTGTGTCTGTGTGCAAAGTCGTTGTTGAGATACAGCCTCACTTCCTGTTTGGTGGCATCACAGTCAGATTCACTGGCACATTACAGCCCAACCATTTGGAGTAATCAAAATTGGTTTGATAACTTTTGTGAGGCTTACTCTGAATTTCGTGATGATTGGATAAAATTTGTAGAAGGAGTATCAAAAAAAAAACAAAAAACAGTTTTTTAAAAAATCCAAGATGGCAGAGACTCTAGTTAGGCAGAAATTGATGTATATAGGGTGTGTTGAACTTGTCCCGACCCAGGAAATCCAGGGATGCCTAGCTTTTAAATTTTGGGCAGATGGTTCAAAAGTTATGACCATAAACCTTCTTCCAAATTAGGGCAAAATTTGACCTGATGGTGGCACTAGATCATTGGCAGCACTTGGCCAAAATTTGGTCAAGTGCTTGGTCCCCTAATGATAAGAAAAGGTAGAATAACAATAGGGTGCGTGTACACCCTCGGTGCTTGGTCCACTAAATAACCTCATGGAGAAGCTTTTATTTAGGATGACATCAGCTAAACTGGACCAAATTTGTCAAATCCTCAAAAACATTCATCATTCAACTTCAGTAGCCTCTTTATCCTACAGAGTCCCTGACTCAGGGTGGCAGTGTATCCTGTCCCACAAACACTAGACGTTATGCAGGAATACACCCTGGATATGATGCCAGTCTATCAAATGGAACCATGCACACATACATTTGCAAGCTCTTTCACAGTTAGGGCAATTTTGAGTAGCCAATCCACCCACCAGCATGTTTTTGGGTAGTGGGTAAAAACCAGGAAATCTGGCAGAAACCCACACAAACATGAGAAGAACAAGCACTAACCTGAGCTCAGGATCAAACCAAGGATCAGTGAGGTGGAATCACTAAACACTGCAGCGCCTATAACACCCAATTCAAACTTCAATAATTAATAAAATAAGTCAGCCTACACATATTGTTCATGTTTTCTGTTGGTGGAAAATCATAGGAATTCAAAGTTTCATGCGTCCAATAAATAGCCAGAATAATATTGTACAAATAGAAATGAGCCTAATATTTAATTAATTCATTCATCTTCAGTAACCGGTTTATCCTGGTCAGGGTCACATGAATCTGTGGCCAATTTTTAAAATAGTTTTAGAGTAAAAGTGATCGCTGGTTATATGCATTTATATTTATATGAATAAATACACACAAACAAAGATGACACAGCAACAGTTCCAGTGCTTAAAATGTAATGTTTCAGTACATGCTAATTCATAGAGCCATATAAAACCAAAAAAATAAATAAATAAAAATAAATAAATAAATAAAAGATTTATGCTTCACCTTTTTTATGGCCAATTTTTAATATTGTGTTTATGTGTGAGATGGATCTAGATAATAAGTTGTGGCTCTATGTTGTATAGATGTGAAAACATTCGTGAGCACTCTATTTATGCAATATGACATATCCATTCTTGAAAGTTTAGGCTTTTAATAATATTTAAATAGACTTATAGGAATATGTAAATTACCTGTTGTTCAGTGGCACATGTGAAATACATAAATGCCCCATTAAAATAAATTGAGGCAGCAATCAAAAATCCATTTTAGTGGCAATAATATGAAAATTTTATTTAGAATTTTATTTATTTAAAGCATTATTTTTTTGAAAGTAGCTTTAAAAAAAGATATTAGGATGCTTCAGTCAGGTGTAATAAGGTGTAAGTGCAATTAAGACTGGAGCTAATGTAACAGAGTGGTTATTATTATTATTATTATTATTATTATTATTATTATTGTTATTATTATTATTATTATTATTGTTTAGAGTGAATTCCCGGTATGCTTTACTTAAATCCTGTGTGTCGTCTTCCGGTGTGTGTCAGTTGATATTTCACCAGTTTTTGCAACCTGTTTTACACAACAGGGACAATGGGCTGAACATAACCTGAATGTGACGACCTTCTGTGCGCGAGCTTCACCTTACCGACTTGTTTCCGGTTTGAACGTTCACCTTCATTAACAAACTCCAAACGATTTTGTTGTACATCATCATTTCGGTGATGTTTCACACTCGCTGCCTGAGGTCCTGCGCTTTCTGTTTCTCTTTCCTCAGAATTCTTCGGTAGGAATTTCTCCGGTGTGAATCTCACACACAGGTAAACACACCCTAGCGGTGTATGGTTTTGCGTAATTACAACTGTATTTGGTTTTGTGTTGTATGTCCAGAAAGTGAAATTTCGACTCGTAGAACTTTCCTTACATTGCACATCTCACTTTTTGCCTATAAATACTAAGTATTAACAGTGCACAAGATGGTAATAGTAAAGTGGAGAGCACTTCACACTCTGATTAGGAGTAACAGTCTGCTGTACAGGAAAGTAGAGTGTGTAAACTGGGAATACAATGTTTCTACGTTTAGTGCACCTTTGTGTCATTTTGACTCTGTGCAGTGTGAGCTCTGGCTTCAGCTGCCGATGGATCAATCTTAGATTCAAGCAGCACCATGCGACATGTTTAGCACTGCTTAGAGAAATGGTGAGGCTTGTCTATCTATCTATCTGTCTATCTATCTATCTATCTATCTATGTTTGTGGAAAATGTAATATTGGAGTACTCTTGTTTTTGTTCCTACAGGGAGAGGAAATCAGCGTCAATGCCTCCATCCCGGATAACTGGCATCACTGGTTCTTTAACCAAAGCTATTCTCAGGTTAATATATTAATGATGGTGTTCACATACAGAAATTGTTGTTCTGTTTCTGTAATCTTGTGTGTACTCTTCATTCATCTTCATCTCTATCCTTCTTCCTCAGCCAGAGAAACAGATCTGGTTCATCGTTCAGACTCTGGATGAGGTCTCTCGTTTATTGGAAGATTCAGACTCTGTCTCCTGGAACAAGGACAAGCTGGAAACTTTCTTACATATGCTGGATCTGCAGGCCAACGGACTACGCTCATGTGTGAGTGCTCCTTTTCTCAATGCGTTCTCTAAAGGTATCAATCAGGTGTGGAATGAATATTGTACAGTAAAGTAGTGCTGTGGTTTATAGCCTGACGTTTGCTAAAATTAAAAAGAGTGATCCAAGTATACTGTACTTCTTTCTATAATCCTGGATGTTTTTTAAACACAGCTTGAGCACAAAATGAAAAAGAGCAAAAGATTGCCCTTATACTTCAAACAACTAAGAGATTTCACCAAGAACGACAAGGTCAGCAATTATATCAACTTCCCTTATTCACACACACTGTGACAGAGGCAGAAAGATGTTTAATGTAAAGGTGACTTGGTGTAGCTCTGATTGTAAAATATTGTGATTTAACTTTACAGCAGGAGAAGAACGTGGCATGGGAGTGGATCAGAAAAGAGCTGCTTCAACTCTTCGGGCTGTTGGACTTTTTCCCTGCTGTCTCTGTGAATCGTGCTGAAAATGACAACTAATAATCAGTTGAAATCTTGCAGTGGTGACCAGTAGATTGTGAGTTCAAATCCCAGAACCACCATAGAAAAGCTGTTGGCTGTTGTGAAAGACTCTTAAAGGCTTCAAGTTATATTAATTATTCAGTTTTGCTCTATTCATAGTACGCAAAATTAGCAGTGTATTTCTGTTTCATCCCACATTTTCAACTGTTACATGATGTTTACTCATGGTATTTATTTAATTTTAATGAAATCTGTTATTTAAAAAAAATATCTGTCTGTTAAATGATAAAACTGTGATTATGTCTTAACTTTTTTGGGATTTATATTTTTTAAAAGTATGTATGTATGTATGTATGTATGTATTTATTATTTGTATTTATATTATGCATGTCGTTATTCATGCATTATGCAGCTGGACTGTGAACATTTTTGAAATTTTTGAAGATGTTACAATTACACCGCTAGCAAATACCTCATAATAAAAATTATCTTTAAAACCAAAATGCCTCAGTCTTCTAAGTGTTATTCATTAATTACTAAATCCTGGACTTTATAATGATGCAGTTTAAAGTAGATGTCCATAATAGCTTTATCTTCATAGTGACGTTCCCGAAAAAACACAAGAAACAACTAAGGAAGGTTTACATTAAAGATCATGATGCCAGGCCTGATGGAACTGTTATTAAAATGCAGAGGACTAACTAAGCTCAGTCTTATTGCTACAAACGTTATGCTGACTTAGTAGACCATTTATGAACATTACAGTGCAATTGCTGTACAAAGCATGATATTTGCACCATAATGGTATTCTGCAGTGTATGTGTGTGTATCTGAAGTTATAGACTCTTGAGTTTGGCAGATATTTGATTAAATCAAGCCATTTCATAAAGGATATAATGACTCAGTTAAACTGGCACATGGTACTACACCTAGATTTCTGATGAGATGTGGAATTAGACCGGGTTGTCCAATAATTCTCCTCTTGTTTTAACTTATTACACAAATAATTCCTTTGCACCTTAAAAAGGAAGAATTTCAAGGTATATTAGTGTTTGGTAGAAAGCATAATTCTTAAAAAATTATTTCAGTTTGCTAATGATACAACAATATTTTTACACAATAAAAAAGATTCTAAAAGCAACTGAATGCAAAAAATAATTCTCCTGAGTATCTGAATTAAACATGGATGTAAAGAAATCTGTCTTGTTAAGCAATGCCAAACATAGAAAATTAATTTTCCTGTTGAGCACACAGTTACATATTTGGGTGCAGTCACATAATGAAAATGAACAAAAATGAAACTATCTAAACTTTAATCTTATAACTGACAGAAAAGGAAAATGCTTAATATGTGGCTTTAGGGAGATATATCTTTAAATGGGAGGATTTTATTAAAATTATTTTATTATAAAGCTGAAGGAATATCTAACTGTATGCTTATGTCTTGAAATGCTTCCATACATATAGTCAATTTGTTGAATTTCATGTGGAAGAATAAATGATATTATCTGAATATTGAATTACTTAAAATATCACATTTAAAGTAAAATTTTTAATTAATTTGATGAAAGAAAAAGAGTATCTACAATATATTCCCAAATCATTTGTTTAATTTAGTGGGTGGAGTAGAATTTTTTTTTCTTAAATGCGACTATCGCATTAAGCATCTAGCAATAAAACTGTGTACCGTCCATAAGTAAATTCTTCTAGCATGGAAATTAGCACACAAATATATTTTTGTCCGTACATAGGGTCTTTTTTTTATTAGGAACAACAGGATTATTCAAAATTAAAAGAAAAAAAAATCCCTTTAAAAGATTAAGTTTTAGTTAACAGATTTATTTTAGTTAAACAGATTTTGAAGACAGAAGGTTACTTAGTGACATACAGTGCATTTCTTGTTAAATTTGGTTGTTTGGTGCTGTGGAAGCGGGGGCGTGGTCGAGCGCCGGTTTGTGAGTGGAGGGCGGAGCCGGAGAAAGTGAGTGGTAAGGAATTCACACTTGCGGGTAATTCTAATAACTGAGTGTTCAGGCGAGGATAAAAAGGAGACAGACGAGTGGTGAGAGAGAGAGAGAGAGGGAGAGAGAGAGAGAAAGGGAGAGAGAGAGAAAGGGAGAGAGAGAGTTATCCAGCACAGAGCCACTTGTGTGCGTGCATTTGTGTGTGTGCGCAAATAATCCAAGCCGCACCCCAGAACAACACCGTCAGTGCTTCCGTACACTGACCTTTTGAGAGCTCGGCCGCCTGTTCGCTTTCATCGAAAAGCTCTGAGACACCTGCCGGAGGTGCCTGCTGGCTGAGGGATGTGGTGCCCGGAATGTGATCGACCTTGTGATACTGGAGCAGTTTGTCGCCTAACTTCTGTAAGGGACAGCGGAGTGGGTCCAGTGCCACTGCCCAGCGACGCTCGATCAGGCCATCTAGCTGGCAGAGAACCACATGGCGGCGTTTCTGGGGGCAGACTAGCCCCTCTCTTCTCCATGTCTCTCTCAGTCACTCTCGTGGCTCTCCCCCTCCTCCTCGCTCTTTCCCCATCCCTGCTCCATGGAAATGGGGGCCAATTCCCCCAAAACCCATTCCCCGAACCCATGCTTTCCCTCCCCGTTCCTCTCCTTGTGTCTTTCTCCTCTTTCCCCCAGGTGGGTGAATCCGGGGCCACAGGTGTGGGAGTAAGGCCTTGGCAGGTGTGCTAGTGCTGTGGGGAGCCTGGGTATTCCCAGGACCGCTGCAACATGATGGAGGTGGGGGTGTTGGTCTGGATCCCTGATGCACCGCAGGCCGCCCCCGATCCAGCCGGGTTGTACTGCATACCGGTGAGTGTTCAAGGGTAGATACCACACATTGGTGGATTCGGGCTGTAACCAGACCTCAATTCACCAAAGCTTGGTTCAAGGGGAGGCACATTTGGTGAAGGTGAGGTGTGTACAAGGGGACGTTCACGAAAATCCGGTAGTGCCGGTCTTTTCCCTCGGATATTTTCCCTTAGAGCAGTCGGACGATTAGAGCCTCAGGCATGCCTTCAACCAAGTAAGGGTAATTGATGGTCAGGAAATTCAGCCTCAAGACGATCCAGTTGTTGGTTCCAAAGAGCCATCAGGAATTATTATTCCAGGTGGCTCACCACAATCCGATGGCAGGGCACTTAAGACAGGATAAAACACTGGCCTGTCTCATGGCCTGCTTCTATTTGCAGGGCATTCGCAGCAATGTTCACAGGTGGTGCACGGCATGTTGTGAATATCAGCTGGTGAATACGCCAGTCACTCCAAACGTGCCCTTGCACCCACTCCCATTAATCGAGGTCCCCTTCGAAAGAATTGGCATGGAACCTCGATGGGCCATTAGATCGGACTACACGAGGGCATCACTTTGTATTGGTTCCAGTGGACTATGCAACCTGATACCAGGAAGCAGTGCCTCTGCTCAACATCTCCACATGTAATGTTGCAGAGGCACTCTTCCATCTCCTTAGTCAGGATCCCGAAAGAGATCCTGACTGACCAGGGCATGTCGTTTATGTCACAAACACTACGTGAGAGTTTATGTCACAAACACTATGAGTTTTTCGAGGTTAAATAGATTTGCACCAATGTTTATCATCTGCAGACAGATGGGCTGGTGGAGCAATTCAATCAAATGTTGAAAAACACGATTTGAAAGTTCGTTCACGATGATGCGCGAAATTTGGATAAGTGGCTAGATCCCCTGTTATTTGCAGTGCGAGACCTCCACGGGGCGTTTCCCCATTTGAGTTATTGTATGGGTGGAAGACTCACGGCGTGCTCGAAGTCATTCTGGGAAACTGGGAGGAGGGATCTTCCAACAGTGAAAATGAAATTCAGTACATTCTTGACCTGAGAGCAAAACTCCACCCTGTAAGCCTTTGCTACAGGTGCGAGAACATCAATCCCTGCTGTATAACAGGGGTACTTGGCTACGGAAGTTTGCACCTGGAGATATAGTGCTTTTTTTGCTTCCCACATTTAGCTCTAAATTACTGACCAAGTGGCAAGGGCCCTTTGAGGTCAAATGACAGGTTGGAAATGTTGACTATGAGGTAAGGCGAAAGGATAGAGGTGGGGCGTGGCAGATTTACCACCTTAAGCTCCTTAAACCGTGGAGGAAGGCGGTTCCCGTGGCTTTGGCGATGGTTATCCCGGAGAGGGAGGTGCAACGACGGGAGGTAAATCTAAAAACAGCAGCTCAATCCACCCGGGTCCCCTATGGAGACCACCTCTCTCCGTCCCAAATCACGGACATGGCTAAATTGCAAGTGGAGTTTTCCGACATGTTCTCGACTCTCTCTGGTTGCACTGATCTTATAAAGCAGCATATAGAGACAACCACAGGGGTAGTAGTACACAGGCACGCTTATTGCCTGCCCCA
The DNA here is from genome assembly GCF_027358585.1 of Pangasianodon hypophthalmus. NCBI lineage: Eukaryota > Metazoa > Chordata > Actinopteri > Siluriformes > Pangasiidae > Pangasianodon > Pangasianodon hypophthalmus. The sequence goes on along the minus strand of NC_069721.1, from coordinate 6,014,763 downwards.
ACACAAGAAAAATGTGGTTCGGGATGAACTCAAGGCTATGCTCGACATGTGTGTAATCAAGGAGTCCCACAGTGACTGGAGCAGCCCAGTGGCTTTGGTGCCCAAGGCCGATGGGACTGTTTGTTTTGTGTGGACTTTAGAACAGTCACCGTGGTGTCTAAGGTTGACACACACCCAAATGCCTTGCATTGACAAGCTGGTCAATCAGTTAGGCGCGGCTCGCTTTAATTCGACGTTGGATTTGACAAAGGGATATTGGCAGATCTGCACTGAGATACTGGTGTGGGGGGGGAGTTGGCAACAGGCCGGATGGCTCCCCGGCCTGAGTCGGGTGGTGGGGGTATGTGGAAGCAGGGGTGTGGTCGAGGATCGATTTGTGAATGGAGGGCGGAGGCGGAGAAGGTGAGTGGTAAGGAATGCACACCTGCAGGGAATTCTACTAATGAGTGTTCTGTGTTGCAGTGACCTGGGACAAGGATAAAAAGGAGAGAGACAAGCGCCTTGAAAGAGAGAGAGAGAGTTATCCAGCACAGAGCCACCTGTGTGTGTGCGCAAATAAAATAAGCCGCTGAAAGTGAAAGTTAAAAATTGGACAATAAAATGCCTCTGAGTTGTTCCCAAGCCTGCCTCCTGCTTCCTCATTCCTGCCCGAACCTGTAAGGTTGCTACAGGTGCATAATGTGACACTTCCATTTCCTCTGGGTTGTCCATCAATGGCACAAATCTTAAGTGGATAATGTAGGGGTTCTGTGGGTATGATGAGCTTCATGATGGTATTGTGATCCATGAAATTTCCTGATACTCTAGAGTCGATCAGCACTGAGAGGTCAGAGACACGGTCTGAGTGTTTTATCTGTACACTTGGCGTTAATGATTAGTGAGAGAAAAACTGAGATGGACTCACTGAGGGAATACATGAGGAGGTCGAGGTCCTCTTAGCAGACTGGGTTGGACCGGGGTTTTTTGACAGACAGGGTACTGTGCTATAAATTGATTGGCATGACTGCAATAGAAACACAGCATTTCCCTTCTTCATTTGTCACGTTTAGCGTTGCTTAGTCAGGTCTGCCTAGCTGCATGACTTCAGAGCATACAATTACCAGTGTGGGACTCACCGTCCTCTTATGCACTTGGTGGAGGCAGATGAGATGTTCCAGATGAATGGCTAGATCGATCAGGGAATTGAGAGGCATTTTGACATCATGGCAGGCCAGTTCAGTGAGCACTTCCTGATTGAGACCCTGGCGGAAAGCATCTGCTTCCTGCAGCAAGAGTGTCGGACTCCAGTGCCTATTCAACCACATTTCTCCTCCCTTGTGTTACCGTCAAGAGTTGCTCACCAATTTTCTTGCCTTTGGTGGTGTGATTGACAACTTGTTGGAACATTTCCATGAAGCGATCATATGACAATAACAGTTTCCCTCCTTGACACCCTCTTGGTAAGGGAAGTACAGTGAGCACTGTAGCAGAAAGCTTTTGCACTGGGACGTTTCTCCTGCGTACTCGTCATGGCGACAGATAAGCGAGCCGGGGTTTGCAGGCGGGGTTCTGTGGAAGACGAAGGCAGTGGAGATAGTGCCGGTAAGCATGTTTAATTTGGCATCTAGCTCCACCAGATGTTGTTGGTGTTCTCCTACCAGCTTTTCCTGAGCTGCCATGATGTTGTGGCAGTTTGATTCTCCTGCTGCATCCATGGTGATGGTGAAGTAGTATGTCATGCGATAGAGTTGGATGAAAATGCAGTTTAGAATTTATTATAAAACGTGAAGCAAAATTCATAAACAGGAACTGGCAAAAAGTCACGCAATCCGCATACAACAATTCAGTGGCAAAATCCAAGCATGTGAAAACCAGGAAACAAGACAAGATCAAAACCAGAATATCAGACACAGACTGAAAATGCTTGGTAGGTTCAGGTAAGTGTAGACTGAGTGTTACTTCACAATAAGGTAAAGTTCAGAGTCCATTTATATAGGCCGTGTGTGTAGTTGGAAGCAGGTGCACATGAGTAGTATTCAGGTGAGAGTGTATGTGCTGGTGGAGTGAGGTGCTGGGGATTGTAGTCTGTTGTGGCCATGTTAGTACGCTGCAGTGTGTTCTGGGAAGTGGAGTTTGTGGTGGATTCCAGCCCTGGCATGAAATATACGTGAAGAATGTTTTATTTTCAGAAGTTGGGGTCAAAATTAATCAAATACCATCAAAATCTTCTTCAGCATGAGTAATATCCTTTGCTGGATAAATCTCTGGAATGATCAAAAATGTGATTTAAGGAATGTATGTTTAAGGATGGGTCTGACTCTTGCTTGGAGAAATAGATAACCAATAAAAGAATATAATTGGAGAAGTAAACAGTCACATATAGTTTTCCACTGGGAATGAGGGGACATAAAAAGTAAAGTGGAATAATTTCAGACAGAATCATAATGCCTAAGAGATCACAAGGCTTTCTCGAATAAGATTAACATGCATGCGTTAGATTTACGTAATTAAAAGAGGAATTATAGAAATGTATTGGAAAAAAAGGAAAAGGTCTTGAATACTTTTCTTGTTTAATTTGGTTTACCAATCCCACAAAAGAGTTCTGTTCAGAGGCATGCAATACCAGGGAAAGCTTTACAGTTCTTCAGAAACTGCATAAATGATAGGTTAAACCACAACATTAACTTTTGGAAAATGAAGTATGCTAATGGGAAGTTAACATCACAATTAAAAAATTTTGTTAAGGAAAACCTTGGTTAATGTAACGTGCTTCATGTAAATCTTTTTAATCAGAAGATGGTGAAATAAAAAGAAAATATAGAACATTTCAAAAAGACCAAATCTGGACAAACAATCTGCTAGATTGTTACATTATTGTTTATTTTATTTTATGGCACCACAATTAAAACTAAAATAGAACTAGAATAGAAAAGCTCTTAAAATATGAAATATTCATCTCTCTCTCTCTCTCTCTCTCTCTCTCTATATATATATATATATATATATATACACGCAAACACACACACACACACACACACACACACACACATATATATATATATATATATATATTTATGTATTTTTTTTTTCTCTGGTGTATTTGTTGTCTGTTTCTATACCGCTGGCATCTTCCCTTTTATGTTTATTTTGATACTGTACTTTGTACTTTGTACCTTATACTTTGATTCTCGCACTGAATTAAAAAATGATTGAACATTATGAGGTTGTTTTAATTGGAGTTTTTAACTGATGAAAACTGCATAAAGCTGGACTTGATCTTGAAAAATCTTTTAGCACATGTCAAACAGGACTCCAACAATGTGTTAATTATTGAATATTTGCAAACATCTATGCGCAAGCTTCACCTTACCGACTTGTTTCCAGTTTGAACGTTCACCTTCATTAACAAACTGCAAACTATTTTGTTGTACATCATCATTTCGGTGATGTTTCACACTCGCTGCCTGAGGTCCTGCGCTTTCTGTTTCTCTTTCCTCAGAATTCTTCGGTAGGAATTTCTCCGGTGTGAATCTCACACACAGGTAAACACACCCTAGCGGTGTATGGTTTTGCGTAATTACAACTGTATTTGGTTTTGTGTTGTATGTCCAGAAAGTGAAATTTCGACTCGTATAACTTTCCTTACAGGGTGCATCTCACTTGTTGCCTATAAATACTAAGTATTAACAGTGCACAAGATGGTGATAGTAAAGTGGAGAGCACTTCCCACTCTGATTAGGAGTAACAGTCTGCTGTACAGGAAAGTAGAGTGTGTAAACTGGGAATACAATGTTTCTACGTTTAGTGCACCTTTGTGTCATTTTGACTCTGTGCAGTGTGAGCTCTGGCTTCAGCTGCCGATGGATCAATCTTAGATTCAAGCAGCACCATGCGACATGTTTAGCACTGCTTAGAGAAATGGTGAGGCTTGTCTATCTATCTATCTGTCTATCTATCTATCTATCTATCTATGTTTGTGGAAAATGTAATATTGGAGTACTCTTGTTTTTGTTCCTACAGGGAGAGGAAATCAGCGTCAATGCCTCCATCCCGGATAACTGGCATCACTGGTTCTTTAACCAAAGCTATTCTCAGGTTAATATATTAATGATGGTGTTCACATACAGAAATTGTTGTTCTGTTTCTGTAATCTTGTGTGTACTCTTCATTCATCTTCATCTCTATCCTTCTTCCTCAGCCAGAGAAACAGATCTGGTTCATCGTTCAGACTCTGGATGAGGTCTCTCGTTTATTGGAAGATTCAGACTCTGTCTCCTGGAACAAGGACAAGCTGGAAACTTTCTTACATATGCTGGATCTGCAGGCCAACGGACTACGCTCATGTGTGAGTGCTCCTTTTCTCAATGCGTTCTCTAAAGGTATCAATCAGGTGTGGAATGAATATTGTACAGTGAAGTAGTGCTGTGGTTTATAGCCTGATGTTTGCTAAAATTAAAAAGAATGTATAATGTACTTCTTTCTATAACCCTGGATTTCTTTTAAACACAGCTTGAGCACAAAATGAAAAAGAACAAAAGATTGCCCTTATACTTCAAACAACTAAGAGATTTCACCAAGAACGACAAGGTCAGCAATTATATCAACTTCCCTTATTTACACACACTGTGACAGAGGCAGAAAGATGTTTAATGTAAAGGTGAATTGATGTAGCTCTGATTGTAAAATATTGTGATTTAACTTTACAGCAGGAGAAGAACGAGGCATGGGAGTGGATCAGAAAAGAGCTGCTTCAACTATTCGGGCTGTTGGACTTTTTCCCTGCTGTCTCTGTGAATCATGCTGAAAATGACAACTAATAATCAGTTGAAATCTTGCAGTGGTGACCAGTAGGTTGTGAGTTCAAATCCCAGAAGTGCCATAGAAAAGCTGTTGACTGTTGTATTAAATATTCAGTTTTGCTCTATTCATAGTACACAAATTTAGCAGTGTATTTCTGTTTCATCCCCCATTTTCAACTGTTACATGATGTTTACTCATGGTATTTATTTAATTTTAATGAAATCTGTTATTTAAAAATGTATCTGTCTGTTAAATGATAAAACTGTGATTATGTCTTAACCTTTTTGGGATATATATGTTTAAAAAGTATGTATGTATGTATGTATGTATGTATGTGTTTATTTATTTATTTATTTATTCATTTATTGTTTGTATTTATATTATGTATGTCTTTATTCATGCATTATGCAGCTGGACTGTGAACATTTTGAAAATGTTTTGAATAAGAAATATATGAAATTTTTTAAAGATGTTACAGTTATAGTGCTAGTGAATGCCTCATAATAAAAATTATCTTTTAAACCAAAATGCCTCAGTCATGTAAGTGTTGTTCATTTATTATTAAATATTGGATTTTATAATGACCGAGTAGAAAGTAGATGTCCATAATAACTTTATCTTCATAGTGACGTTCCCCAAAACACAAGAAACAACTAAGGAAGTTCTACATTAAAGACCATGATGCCAGGCCTGATGGAACTGTTAATAAAATGCAGAGGATTAACTAAGCTCAGTCTTATTGCTACAAACATTATGCTGACTTAGTAGACCATTTATGAACATTATAGTGCAATTGCTGTACAAAACATGATATTTTCACCATAATGGTATTCTGCAGTGTATGTGTGTGTATCTGAAGTTATAAACTATTAGATTTGGCAGATATTTGATTAAATCAAACCATTTCATAAAGGATATAATGACTCAGTTAAACTGGCAAATGGTACTACACCTAGATTTCTGATGAGATGTGGAATTAGACAGGGTTGTCCAATAATTCTCCTCTTGTTTTAACTTATTACACAAATTATGCCTTTGCACCTTAAAAAGGAAGACTTTCAAGGTATATTAGTGTTTGGTAGAAAGCATAATTGTTAAAAACAAAATTATTTCAGTTTGCTAATGATACAATATTTTTACACAATAAAAAAGATTCTAAAAGCAACTGAATGCAAAAAATATTAAATAATAATTCTCTCTTGTTAAGCAATGTCAAACATAGAAAATTAATATTCCTATGGAGCACACAGTTACATATTTGGCTGCAGTCACATAATAAAAATGAAACTATCTAAACTTTAATCCTATAACCGACAGAAAAGGAAAATGCTTAATATGTGGCTAGTAAGAGATACATCGTTAAATGGGAGGATTTTATTATCTAAAGCTGAAGGAATATCTAAATGTATGCTTATGTCTTGACATGCTTCCAAACATATAGTCAATTTGTTAAATTTCTCTTTCATTTCATGTGGAAGAATAGATTATACTATTTGAATATTGAATTAAAGTAAAATGCTTAAATAATTTGATCAAAGAAAAAGAGCATCTAGAATATATTCCCAATACATGTGTTTAATTTAGTGGGTGGTTTTTCTTAAATGCGACTATGGCATTAACCATCTAGCAATAAAACTGTGTACCTCCCATAAGTAAATTCTTCTAGCATGGAAATTAGCACACAAATATATTTTTTTCTGTACATAGGGAAGGTTACTTCCTGACAGTAACAGAAGGTTACTTACTGACATACAGTGCATTTCTTGTTAAATTTCGTTTAACCAATCCCACCCAAAGAGTGCTGTGGTTTTGATGCTATACCTGGGAAAGCTTTACAGCTGTTCACAAACTGCATAAATGATGTGGTTAAACCTAAACATTAACTTTTGGAAAATGAAATAGACTTATGGGAAGTTAACATTCCGATTCGAAAAATTTAGATAAGGAAAACCTTGATTAATCTAAAATGCTTCATGTAAATCTTTTTAATTATAAGACTCCGAAATAAGAAAAAGATGTAATATTTATCAAATTGTCTATCAATAATAAAGCAGAAGTTTCTTTCAAAACTTCGTATATCCTGTAAAATGTCTGTCAGAAAAAAATTAATGGGATTTGATATACTGTATTGTTGTAGTGTCTGTAAACTTGCAAAAAGACAGTTAATCAGTTATTCTTTAATTGCATTTATGTGAAAGCGTTTTGGAATGATTTTGAAATGTTCGCCAAGACCAAAAACTGGACAAAATACATCTGCAGGATCGTGACATATTTAAAAAATTTATTAAGACTGATGTGGAAAAAGACACGGGAGTAATCAAGGACCCCCATAGTGAGTGGAGCAGCCCACTGGCTTTGGTGCCCAAGGCCGATGGGACCGTTTGGTTTTGTATGGCCTTTAGAAAAGTCACCGTGGTGTCCAGGTTTGACACATAACCCAACGCCTCGCATTGACAAGCTGGTCGATCAGTTAGTCGTGGCTCGCTTTAATTCGAGGGATATTGGCAGAGATACTGGTGCGGGGGTAGTAGGTAGCAGGCCGGATGGCTCCCCGGCCTGATTCGGGTGGTGGGGGTATGTGGAAACGGGTGTGATCGAGCGTCTGTTTGTGAATGGAAGGCAGAGCCGGAGAAGGTGAGTGGTAAGGAATGCACACCTGCAGGGAATTCTACTAACGAGTGTTGTGTTGCAGTGACCTGGGACAAGGATAAAAAAAGGAGAGAGACAAGCGCCTTGAGAGAGAGATATCCAGCACAGAGCCACTTGTGTGCGTGCGTGTGTGTGCGCGCGCAAATAAAATAAGCCGCTGAAAGCGAAAGTTAAAAATTGGAGAATAAAACGCCTCTGAGTTGTTCCCAAGCCTGCCTCCTGCTTCCTCATTCCTGCCCGAACCTGTAAGGTTGCTACAGGTGCATAATGTGACACTTCCATTTCCTGTGGGTTGTCCATCAACGGCACAAATCTTAAGTGGATAATGTAGGGGTTCTGTGAGTATGATGAGCTTCATGATGGTATTGTGATCCATGAAATTTCCTGCTGCTCCAGAGTCGATCAGCACTGAGAGGTCAGAGACACGGTCTGAGTGTTTTATCTGTACACTTGGCGTTAATGATTAGTGAGAGAAAAACTGAGATGGACTCACCGAGGGAGTACATGAGGAGGTCGGGGTCCTCTCAGCAGACTGGGTTGGACCGGGGTTTTTTCACAGACAGGGTACTGTGCTACAAATTGATTGGCATGACTGCAATAGAAACACAGCATTTCCCTTCTTCATTTTGACATCATGGCAGGCCAGTTCAGTGAGCACTTCCTGATTGAGACCCTGGGGGGAAGCATCTGCTTACTGCAGCAAGAGTGCGGGACTCCAGTACCTGTTCAAGAGCATTTCTCTTCATCAAGAGTCACCCACCAATTTTCTTGCCTTCGGGGGTGTGATTGACAACTTGTTGGAACATTTCCATGAAGCGATCCTATGACAATAACAGTTTCCCTCCTTGACACCCTCTTGGCCAGGGAAGTACAGTGAGCACTGTAGCAGAAAGCTTTTGCACTGGGACGTTTCTCCTGCGTACTCATCACAGAGATAGATAAGCCAGCATGTTTAATCTGGCATCTAGCTCCACCAGATGTTGTTGGTGTTCTCCTACCAGCTTTCCCTGAGCTGCCATGATGTTGTGGCAGTTTGATTCTCCTGCCGCATCCATGGTGATGGTGAAGTAGTATGTCATGCGATAGAGTTGGATGAAAATGCAGTTTAGAATTTATTATCAAACGTGAAGCAAAATTCATAAACAGGAACTGGCAAAAGGTCAGGAAATCCACAAACAACAATTCAGTGGCAAAATCCAAGCATGTAAAAACCAGGAAACAAGACAAGATCAAAACCAGAATATCAGACACAGACACAGACTCAAAACGCTTGGTAGTTTCAGGTAAGTGTAGACTGAGTGTTACTTCACAATAAAGCAAAGTTCAGAGTCCATTTATATAGGCAGTGTGTGTAATTGGAAGCAGGTGCACATGATTAGTATTCAGGTGAGAGTGTATGTGCTGGTGGAGTGAGGTGCTGGGGATTGTAGTCTGTGGCGGCCTTGTTATAAGGCTGCAGTGTGTTCTGGGAAGTGGAGTTTGTGGTGGATTCCAGCCCTGGCATGAAATATATGTGAAGAATGTTTTACTTTCAGAAATTGGGGTCAAAATTAATCAATTATCCTTTGATAAATCTCTGGAATGATCAAAAATGTGATTTAAGGAATGTATGTTTAAGGATGGGTCTGACTCTTGCTTGGAGAAATAGATAACCAATAAAACAATATAATTGGAGAAGTAAACAGTCACATATATTTTTGTACTGGGAATGAGGGGACATAAAAAGTAAAGTGGAATCATTTCGGACAGAAGTGTCATGTTTAAGAGATCAGGGATTATAGAAATGTATTGAAAAAAAAGGAAAAGGTCTTGAATACTTTTCTTGTTTAATTTGGTTTACCAATCCCACAAAAGAGTGCTGTTCAGAGGCATGCAATACCAGGGAAAGCTTTACAGTTCTTCAGAAACTGCATAAATGATAGGTTTAACCACAACATTAACTTTTGGAAAATGAAGTATGCTTATGGGAAGTTAACATCACAATTAAAAAAAATTTGTTAAGGAAATCCTTGGTTAATGTAACATGCTTCATGTAAATCTTTTTAATTATAAGATGGTGTAATAAAAAGAAGATATAGACAATTGTGACAAATATTAAATTAGTAATAAATGGTGAAGATTGGACAAAATTTGGAGGAGCATAGCAAAAATGGCAGTTAGATGAAAGCATTTTAAGGATGTTATTGTAACTTATGACCAGTAAGTGACACTGTCACAAAATTTGTTGTATAGCCCTAGAGCATGGTCCTAAAGATGCCTACTAAGTTGTCTCTGTGTGCAAAGTCGTTGTTGAGATACAGCCTCACTTCCTGTTTGGTGGCATCACAGTCAGATTCATTGGCACATTACAGGCCAACCATTTGGAGTAATCAAAATTGGTTTGATAACTTTTGTGAGGCTCACTCTGAATTTGGTGATGATTGGATAAAATTTGTAGGAGGAGTAGCAAAGAAACAGTTTTTTAAAAAATCCAAGATGGCAGAGACTCTAGTTAGGCAGAAATTGATGTATATAGGGTGTGTTGAACTTGTCCCGACCCAGGAAATCCAGGGATGCCTAGCTTTTAAATTTTGGGCAGATGGTTCAAAAGTTATGACCATAAAATTGACAAAATTTGACCCTATTCATCATTCAACTTCAGTAGCCTCTTTATCCTGCAGAGACCCTGACTCAGGGTGGCAGTTTATCCTGTCCCACAAACACTAGATGTTATGCAGGAATACACCCTGGATATGATGCCAGTCTATCAAATGGAACCATGTACACATACATTTGCAAGCTCTTTCACAGTTAGGGCAATTTTGAGTAGCCAATCCACCCACCAGCATGTTTTTGGGTAGAGGGTAAAAACCAGGAAATCTGGCAGAAACCCACACAAACATGAGAAGAACAAGCACTAACCTGAGCTCAGGATCAAACCAAGGATCAGTGAGGCGGAATCACTAAACACTGCACCCAATTCAAACTTCAATAATTAATAAAATAAGTCAGCCTACACATATTGTTCATTTGGAATTCATGTTTTCTGTTGGTGGAAAATCATAGAAATTCAAAGTTTCATGGGTCCAATAAATAGCCAGAATAATATTGTACAAATAGAAATGAGCCTAATATTTAATTCGTTCATTCATCTTCAGTAACCGGTTTATCCTGGTCAGGGTCACATGAATCTGTGGCCAATTTTTAAAATAGTTTTAGAGTAAAAGTGATCATTGGTTATATGCATTTATATTTATATGGAAAAATACACATAAACAAAGATGACACAGCAACATTTCCAGTGCTTAAAATGTAATGTTTCAGTACATGCTAATTCATAGAGCCATATAAAACCAAAAAATAAAATAAAAATAATAAATAAAAGATTGATGCTTCACCTTTTTTATGGCCAATTTTTAATATTGTGTTTATGTGTGAGATAGATCTAGATAATAGGTTGTGGCTCTATGTTGTATAGATGCTTGTGTGAGCAGTAAATTTGTGTGAGAACATTCGTGAGCACTCTATTTATGCAATATGACATATCCAGTCTTGAAAGTTTAGTCTTTTAATAATATTTAAATAGACTTATAGGAATATGTAAATTACCTGTTGTTCAGTGGCACATGTGAAATACATAAATGCCCCGTTAAAATAAATTGAGGCAGCAATCAAAAATCCATTTTAGTGGCAATAATATGAAAATTTTATTTAGAATTTTATTTATTTAAAGCATTATTTTTTTGAAAGTAGCTTTAAAAAAAGATATTAGGATGCTTCAGTCAGGTGTAATAAGGTGTAAGTGCAATTAAGACTGGAGATAATGTAACAGAGTGGTTATTATTATTATTATTATTATTGTTATTATTATTATTATTATTGTTTAGAGTGAATTCCCGGTATGCTTTACTTAAATCCTGTGTGTCGTCTTCCGGTGTGTGTCAGTTGATATTTGACCAGTTTTTGCAACCTGTTTTACTCAACAGGGACAATGGGCTGAACATAACCTGAATGTGACGACCTTCTGTGCGCGAGCTTCACCTTACCGACTTGTTTCCGGTTTGAACGTTCACCTTGATTAACAAACTGCAAACGATTTTGTTGTATATCATCATTTCGGTGGTGTTTCACACTCGCTGTCTGAGGTCCTGCGCTTTCTGTTTCTCTTTCCTCAGAATTCTTCGGTAGGAATTTCTCCGGTGTGAATCTCACACACAGGTGAACACACCCTAGCGGTGTATGGTTTTGCGTCATAGTTGTATCTGGTTCTGTTGTATGTCCAGAAAGTGAAATTTCGACTCGTATAACTTTCCTTACATTGCACATCTCGCTTTTTGCCTATAAATACTAAGTATTAACAGTGCACAAGATGGTGATAGTAAAGTGGAGAGCACTTCACACTCTGATTAGGAGTAACAGTCTGCTGTACAGGAAAGTAGAGTGTGTAAACTGGGAATACAATGTTTCTACGTTTAGTGCACCTTTGTGTCATTTTGACTCTGTGCAGTGTGAGCTCTGGCTTCAGCTGCCGATGGATCAATCTTAGATTCAAGCAGCACCATGCGACATGTTTAGCACTGCTTAGAGAAATGGTGAGGCCTATCTATCTATCTATCTATCTATCTATCTATCTATCTATCTATCTATCTATGTTTGTTTGTGGAAAATGTAACATTGGAATACTCTTGTTTTTGTTCCTACAGGGAGAGGAAATCAGCGTCAATGCCTCCATCCCGGATAACTGGCATCACTGGTTCTTTAACCAAAGCTATTCTCAGGTTAATATATGTTAATATATTAATAATGGTGTTCACATACAGAAATTGTTGTTCTGTAATCTTGTGTGTACTCTTCCTTCATCTTCATCTCTATCCTTCTTCCTCAGCCAGAGAAACAGATCTGGTTCATCGTTCAGACTCTGGATGAGGTCTCTCGTTTATTGGAAGATTCAGACTCTGTCTCCTGGAACAAGGACAAGCTGGAAACTTTCTTACATATGCTGGATCTGCAGGCCAATGGACTACGCTCATGTGTGAGTGCTCCTTTTTTCAATGCGTTCTCTAAAGGTATCAATCAGGTGTGGAATGAATATTGTAAAATAAAGTAGTGCTGTGGTTTATAGCCTGACGTTTCTAAAATTAAAAAGAGTGATCCAAGTATAATGTACTTCTTTCTATAATCCTGGATGTTTTTTAAACACAGCTTGAGCACAAAATGAAAAAGAACAAAAGATTGCCCTTATACTTCAAACAACTAAGAGATCTCACCAAGAACGACAAGGTCAGCAATTATATCAACTTCCCTTATTCAAACACACTGTGACATAGGCAGAAAGATGTTTAATGTAAAGGTGACTTGGTGTAGCTCTGATTGTAAAATATTGGGATTTAACTTTACAGCAGGAGAAGAACGAGGCATGGGAGTGGATCAGAAAAGAGCTGCTTCAACTCTTCGGGCTGTTGGACTTTTTCCCTGCTGTCTCTGTGAATCATGCTGAAAATGAAAACTAATAATGAGTTGAAATCTTGCAGTGGTGACCAGTAGATTGTGAGTTCAAATCCCAGAACCACCAAAGAAAAGCTGTTGGCTGTTTTGAAAGACTCTTAAAGGCTTCAAGTTATATTAATTATTCAGGTTTTGCTCTATTCATAGTACGCAAAATTAGCAGTGTATTTCTGTTTCATCCCACATTTTCAACTGTTACATGATGTTTACTCATGATATTTATTTAATTTTACTGAAATCTGTTATTTAAAAATATATCTGTCTGTTAAATTATAAAACTGTGATTATGTCTTAAATTTTTTGGGATTTATATTTTTAAAAAGTATGTAAGTATGTATGTATGTATGTATTTATTATTTGTATTTATATTATGTATGTCGTTATTCATGCATTATGCAGCTGGACGGATTTTTGAAATTTTTGAAGATGTTACAATTACACCACTAGCAAATACCTCATAATAAAAATTATCTTTAAAACCAAAATGCCTGAGTCTTCTAAGTGTTATTCATTAATGACTAAATACTGGAGTTTATAATGATGGAGTTTAAAGTAGATGTCCATAATAGCTTTATCTTCATAGTGACGTTCACCAAAACACAAGAAACAACTAAGGAAGGTTTACATTAAAGATCATGATGCCAGGCCTGATGGAACTGTTAATAAAATGCAGAGGACTAACTAAGCTCAGTCTTATTGCTACAAATGTTATGCTGACTTAGTAGACCATTTATGAACATTACAGTGCAATTGCTGTACAAAGCCAGATATTTGCACCATAATGGTATTCTGCAGTGTATGTGTGTGTATCTGAAGTTATAGACTCTTGAGTTTGGCAGATATTTGATTAAATCAAGCCATTTCATTAAGGATATAATGACAGTTAAACTGGCACATGGTACTACACCTAGATTTCTGATGAGATGTGGGATTAGACAGGGTTGTCCAATAATTCTCCTCTTGTTTTAACTTATTACACAAATAATTCCTTTGCACCTTAAAAAGGAAGAATTTCAAGGTATATTAGTGTTTGGTAGAAAGCATAATTCTTAAAAAATTATTTCAGTTTGCTAATGATACAACAATATTTTTACACAATAAAAAAGATTCTAAAAGCAACTGAATGCAAAAAATAATTCTCCTGAGTATCTGAATTAAACATGGATGTAAAGAAATCTGTCTTGTTAAGCAATGCCAAACATAGAAAGTTAATTTTCCTATGGAGCACACAATTACATATTTAGGTGCAGTCACATAATGACAATGGACAAAAATGAAACTATCTAAACTTTAATCCTATAACTGACAGAAAAGGAAAATGCTTAATATGTGGCTATAGAGAGATATATCTTTAAATGGGAGGATTTTATTAAAATTATTTCATTATAAAGCTGAAGGAATATCTAACTGTATGCTTATGTCTTGAAATGCTTCCAAACATATAGTCAATTTGTTGAATTTCATGTGGAAGAATAAATGATATTATTTGAATATTGAATTACTTAAAATATCACATTTATAGTAAAATTTTTAATTAATTTGATGAAAGAAAAAGAGTATCTAGAATATATTCCCAAATTTGTTTAATTTAGTGGGTGGAGTAGAATTTTTTTTTCTTAAATGCGACTATCGCATTAAGCATCTAGCAATAAAACTGTGTACCTTCCATAAGTAAGTTCTTCTAGCATGGAAATTAGCACACAAACATATTTTATGTTAATCCGTACATAGGGTCTTTTTTTTTATTAGGAACAACAGGATTATTCAAAATTAAAAGAAAAAAAAACCCTTTAAAAGATTAATAATGACATTATTTTAGTTAAACAGATTTTGAAGGTTACTTACTGACATACAGTGCATTTCTTGTTAAATTTGGTTTACAAATCCCACCCAAAGAGTGCTGTGGTTTTGATGCTATACCTGGGAAAGCTTTACAGCTCTTCAGAAACTGCATAAATGATAGGTTTAACCACAACATTAACTTTTGGAAAATGAAATAGACTTATGGGAAGTTAACATCACAACTTGAAAAATTTAGATAAGGAAAACCTTGATTAATCTAAAATGCTTCATGTAAATCTTTTTAATTATAAGACTCCGAAATAAGAATAAGATATAGACAATTTGTTACAAATATTACATTAATAATAAAGTGGAAGAAGTTTCTTTCAGAACTTCACATATATCTTGTAAAATGTCTGTTAGAAAAAAATGAATGGGATTTTATGTATTGTATTGTTGTAGTGTCTGTAAACTTGGAAAAAGACAGTTAATCAGTTGTTCTTTAAATGTATTTATGTGACAGTGTTTTGGATTGATATTGAACATTTCAGAAAGACCAATAACTGGAAAAACAATACATCTGAAGGGTTGTGATATTATTTTTTAAAATTTTATTGTAATAACACTGATGTGGAAAAAGACACTGCTTTCTCATTACTGTGGTGTTACTGTTTGTTGGACATTTTCATATTCTTAAAAGAAAATGGATGGACTTGAAACTTTGAATTATTTAAAGTGGAGCTGAATGAATATGGCACTGCAGTTAAAACTATAAAGAACAGAAAAGTTCTTAAAATGTAATATTTTTCTCAAACTCAATATTTGTTGATGATTTTCTCTGGTGTTTTTTTATTGTCTGTTCCTATACCGCTGGAATTATGAGATTGTTTATAACTGAAGTTTTTATTGAACAAAAGTGCATAAAGCTAGAATTCAGCATGAAAAATCTTTTAGCACACGTCAAACAGGACTCCAAAAATGTGCTAATTTGCAAACATCTATGCGCGAGCTTCACCTTACCGACTTGTTTCCGGTTTGGACGTTCACCTTCATTAACAAACTGCAAACTACTTTGTTGTACATCATCATTTCGTTGATGTTTCACACTTGCTGTCTGAGGTCCTGGGCTTTCTGTTTCTCTTTCCTCAGAATTCTTCGGTAGGAATTTCCTCCAGTCTCCGGTGTGAATCTCACACACAGGTAAACACACCCTAGCGGTGTATGGTTTTGCGTAATTACAACTGTATTTGGTTTTGTGTTGTATGTCCAGAAAGTGAAATTTCGACTCGATTAACTTGTCTTACAGGGTGCATCTCTCTTGTTGCCTATAAATAAGGCATGGGAGTGGATCAGTAAAGGTGAATTGATGTAGCTGTCATGCTAAAATATTGGGATTTAACTTTACAGCAGGAGAAGAACGAGGCATGGGAGTGGATCAGAAAAGAGCTTCTTCAACTGTTCGGGCTGTTGGACTTTTTCCCTGCTGTCTCTGTGAAACGTGCTGCAAACGACAACTACTAATCAGTTGAGGTCTTGCAGTGGTGACCAGTAGGTTGTGAGTTCAAATCCCAGAACCACCAGAGAAAAGCTGTTGGCTGTTGTGAAAGACTCTTAACCTACAACTGCTTAGCTTTTGCTTGAATTGGATTTTCCTTCACTTATCAATCGCTTTGGATCAAAATGCAGTCTAAGGGTTCAGTTTGTATTGTGGCCCTATTCAAAATCATAGTAAGCAAAATTAGCAGTGCATTTCTGTTTCATCCCAAATTTTCAACTGTTACATGAAGCTTACTCTTGCTATTTATTAAATTTTAATGATTTTTTTTATTTTCAAAAAGTATGAGTCTGTTAAATGATAAAACTGTGATTATGCCTTACCTTTTTATTTACATCTTTGGGATATATTTTTTAAAGTATTTATTTATTTATAGATACAGTATGTATGTCTTTATTCATGCATTATGCAGCTGGACTGTGAAAATTTTGAAAATGTTTTGAATAAGAAATATATGTAATTCTTCAAGATGTTACAATTACACTGCTAGCGAATGCTTCATAATAAAAATTATGTTTAAATCCAAAAAAGCCACAGTCTTGTAAGTGTTGTTCATTTATTACTAAATAATGGATATTATAATGATGGAGTTTAAAGTAGATGTCCATAATAGCTTTATCTTCATAGTGATGTTCAGCAAAACACAAGAAACAACTAAGGAAGGTTTACTTTAAAGATCATGATGCCAGGCCTGATGGAAATGTTAATAAAATGCAGAGGACTAACTAAGCTCAGTCTTATTGCTACAAACATTATGCTGACTGTGTTGACCATTTATGAACATTACAGTGCAATTGCTGTGCAAAGCAAAGTGGATTTGGCAGATATTTTATTAAATCAAACCATTTCATAAAGGATGTAATGACTCAATTTAACTGGCACATGGTACTACACCTAGATTTCTGATGAGATGTGGAATTAGACAGGGTTGTCCAATAATTCTCCTCTTGTTTTAACTTATTACCTAAATTATGCCTTTGCACCTTAAAAAGGAAGAATTTCAAGGTACATTGTTGTTTGGTAGAAAGCTTAATTGTTAAAAAAATTATTTCAGTTTGCTAATGATACAACAATATTTTTACACAATAAAAAAAGATTCTAAAAGCAACTGAATGCAAAAAATAATTCTCTTCAGTATCAGGATTAAACACGGATGTAAAGAAATCTGTCCTGTTAAGCAATGCCAAAAATAGAAAATTAATGTTTTTGAGCACACAGTTACATATTTGGGTGCAATCACATAATAAAAATGAATAAAAATGAAACTATCTAAAGTTTAATCCTTAGAAAACTTCTTAAAATGTAATATTTTTTGTCAAACTCAATATTTGTTGATTATATTCTCTCGTGTTTTTTAAGGTCTGTTCCTATACTGCTGGAATTATGAGATTGTAACTCAAGTTTTTACTGAAGAAAACTTGTTTTAATTTTTTAAATGTCAAAAGCTTGCCATTTTAACAGTGGTGTGTAGACTTTTATATCCATTATATATATATATGTGTATATATATACCCTTTTCATTCCATGATATTTCAGGGTTGTGAAGGTACATCCAGGGGAATCCAAGGACGATGGGGTGAACAGCAGTGACAGCAATAGGGAATGAAATGTGTTCTTGATGGAGAGCACTGGTTTGGAAGAAAAGTTGTTTGGTGCTGTGGAAGCGGGGACGTGGTTGAGCGCCGGTTTGTGAGTGGAGGGCAGAGCCAGAGAAGGTGAGTGGTAAGGAATTCACACTTGCCAAGAGAGAGAGAGAGAGAGAGAATTATCTAGCACAGACCCACTTGTTTGCGTGTGCATAAATAAAATAAGCCTCTGAAAGCAAAAGTGAAAAACTGGAAACTGAAACGCCTGAGTTGTTCCCATGCTTGCGTCCTGCTTCCTCATTTGCATCAGATGCTCCAGGGCCTGGTCCAACAGGCCGGTATCCCAGCTGTGGCCATGCACCACTTTGTCCTCACCAAGATGTGACCCCAGGACGATCCAGAAGCATATCTAGCACTGTACTAGCGCTCCACAGTGGCATGGGGGCCGGCCCGAGTGTCAGTGGGAGGCCCACCTCTTGCTGGTCCTGACTGGTCAAGCCCAACTTGCAGCCCAGCAGCTGCTGGTCACCAACATGCTGGACTTCCTGGACCTGAAATGGGCAGTTTTGCAACGGGTCGGCCACCATCAACGCTTCCGTACACTGACCTTCCACAAATTCGACTGCCTGTTTGCGTTTGTCGAAAAGCTCTCAGACACTTGCCTGGAGGTGCCTGCTGGCTGAGGGATGTGACGCCAGGAACCTGATTGACCTTGTGATACTGTAGCAGTTTGTCGCCCGACTTCCGGAAGGGACAGAGGAGTGGGTCCAGTGCCACTGCCCGGCAACGCTCAATGAGGCAATCCAGCCCTCAATCCAGGGCCCCTGAATCTGGGGCCACAGGTGTGGGAGTAAGGCCTTGGCAGGTTGGCGCTGTGCTATGGGGAGCCTGGGCATTCTCAGGACCGCTGCCACATGATGGAGGTGGGGGTGTTGGTTCGGATCCCTGATGCACCGCAGGCTGCCCCCAATCGAGCCAGGTCATACTGCATACTGGTGAGTGTTCAAGGGTAGATACCACACATTGGTGGATTCGGGCTGTAACCAGACCTCAATTCACCAAAGCTTGGTTCAAGGTGAGGCATTGGGAAAGGCATGTTTGGTCAAGGAGTCAAGGAGTCAAGGAGTTTTATTGTCATTTCAGCCATATACAAGTACACAGTGAAGCGAAACAACGTTTCTCCAGGACCAAGGTGCCACATAAGACAACACAGAACAACACAGAACTACGGGGACTACATAAATTACATAAATTAAACGTAAAGTGCACAAGTGCAAACGTGCAGACAGCACAAGACAGAACAGAAAGTACATAACTACGACGCCGACCAGTACACAGTCCTGTTGAAAGTGATAAAGTGACAGTAGTGCAAATATTACAGCTGAGGTAGTGTAAACAGTGTAAACATAGAAGTAGCAGCAATAATAGAACATGTGCAAAACATGTGCAGTGCATGTGCATAGAGGATG
Source organism: Pangasianodon hypophthalmus (assembly GCF_027358585.1). Classification (NCBI taxonomy): domain Eukaryota; kingdom Metazoa; phylum Chordata; class Actinopteri; order Siluriformes; family Pangasiidae; genus Pangasianodon; species Pangasianodon hypophthalmus. Next base: position 5,995,459 of record NC_069721.1, on the reverse strand, counting down.
TTCTGTTGTGTGTATATATATGTATGTATGTATGCGTGAGTTCCTTTGGACCAGTTCAGTTGTATGTGTATATATGTGTGTGTGTGTATATGTATGTGTGTGTGTGTGTGTGTGTGTTCCTTCAGTCCAGTTCTAGGTATTTAGGAGTCTGATGGCATGAGGGAAGAAACTGTTGCACAGTCTGGTTGTGAGGGCCCGAATGCTTCGGTACCATTTTCCAGACGGTAGGAGTGTGAAGAGTGTGTGTGAGGGGTGTGTGGGATCATCCACAATGCTGGTGGCTTTGCGGATGCAGCGAGAGGTGTAAATGTCTGTGATGGAGGGAAGAGAGACCCCGATGATCTTCTCAGCTGTCCTCACTATCCACTGCAGGGTCTTGCGATCCAAAACGGTGCAATTCCCAAACCAGGCAGTGATGCAGCTCCTTAGGATGCTCTCGATAGTCCCTCTGTAGAACGTGGTGAGGATGGAGGGTGGAAGATGTTCTTTCCTCAGCCTTCGCAGAAAGTACAGGCGCTGAAGGTGTGCAAGGGGAAGTTCACGAAAATCCGCTAGTGCCAGTCATTATTCACTTACAGGGGCAAAAATATAGAGTAGAGGCGGCGGTTAGTCTTTGCCTCACCCATCCACTAATCCTGGGGACAAATTGGCCAGTGTTCCGAGCGTTAGACCGAGAGTTAATCAGTTATTGTTTAAATGTATCTATGTGAAAGTGTTTTGGATTGATACTGAACATTTCAAAAAGACCAAAACTGGATAAACAATCTGCAGAATTGTGACATTGTTTTTTATTTAATTTTATTGCACTACAGTTAAAACTAAAAAGAATAAAAAAGCTCTTAAAAACATGAAATAGTTTTGTTAAACTGAATATATATATATATATATATATATATATATATATATATATATATATATATATATATATATATATGTATGTATGTATGTGTGTGTGTGTGTGTGTGTGTGTGTGTGTGTGTGTGTATATATATATATAAAAAACACCAGAGAAAATTATATATATATATATATATATATATATATATATATATATATAATTTTCTCTGGTGTTTTTGTTCTTTTCCTATACCAGTGGCCCTTTTATGTTTATTTCGATACTGTACATATATATATATATATATATATATATATATATATATTCTGTTCTGGCACTGAATTAAATTAAAAACAATTGTACATTATGAGATTGTTTTTATTGGATTTTTTAATTGATGAAAACTGCATAGAACTGGACTTCAGCTTGAAAAATCTTTTAGCACATGTTAAACAGGACTCCGAAAATGTGTTAATTATTGAATATTTTCAAACATCTATGCGCACGCTTCACCTTACCGACTTGTTTCCATTTTGAACGTTCACTTTCATTAACAAACTGCAAACTATTTTGTTGTATGGTTTTGCATAATTACAGTTGTATAATTATAGTTGTGACATGTTTAGAACTGCTTAGAGAAATGGCAAGGCTTGTTTATCTATCTATCTATCTATCTATCTATCTATCTATTCATTATTTCATTATCTACTATAACAGTGTACTGTTTTTGTGGACAATATAGCTAACATTGGGATGCTCTGTGCTTTTGTTCCTACAGGGAGAGGAAATCAGCGTCAGCGCCTCCATCCCAGATAACTGGCATCACTGGTTCTTTAACCAAAGCTATTCTCAGATTAATATATTAATGATGGTGTTCCCATGCAAAAATTGTTATTCTGATCCAGTTGTCCTTTGTGTACTCTTCCTTCATCTTCATCTCTATCCTTCACCCTCAACCAGAGATCTGGTTCATCGTTCAGACTCTGGATGAGGTCTCTCATTTATTGAAAGATTCAGACTCTGTCTCCTGGAACAAGGACAAGCTGGAAACTTTCTTACATATGCTGGATCTGCAGGCCAATGGACTACGCTCATGTGTGAGTGCTCCTTTTCTCAATGCGTTCTCTAAAGTTATCAATCAGTGTGGTATTTTACAGTAAAGTAGAGCTGTGGTTTGTAGCCTAATTTTTGCGAAAATTAAGAGTGATCCAAGCATATAATGTACTATTTCAGAGTTATATTCATATAACTCTGGATTTGTTTCTTTTAACACAGCTTGAGCATAAAATGAAAAAGAACAATAGATTGCCCTTATACTTCAAACAACTAAGAGATCTCACCAAGAATGACAAGGTCAGCAATTTTCTCAATTTCCCTTATTCACACACACTGTGAAAGTGGCAGAAAGATGTTTAATGTAAAGGTGAATTGACGTAGCTGTCATGCTAAAATATTGGGATTTAACTTTACAGCAGGAGAAGAATGAGGCCTGCGAGTGGCTCAGAACAGAGCTGCTTCAACTCTTCAGGCTGCTGGACTTTTTCCCTGCTGTCTCTGTGAGTCGTGCTGCAAATGACAAACGTGCATTGGTGACCAGTATGAGTTCAAATCCCAGAACTGCTAGAGAGCCTTTTTTATTGCATTCTTCTTCAGTTGTAGATCACTTTGGATCAAAATGCAATCAAAGGATTAAATGTGTATTCATCATACAGTGTGGCTCTTTTTTAAATTATAGTCCATTAAATTTACTATACTAATAGTAAATTATAGTTTCTGTTTCATGCCACATTTTTCTACTTTTAAATGAAGCTTACTTTTTCTATTTAGTGAATTAAATATATTCAATTTAATTTATATTTATTTAAACAAATATGTGTCTTTGTGATTATATTATTCATGCCTTAGTGACACATAAAAACACTTTTTTAAAAGATCCATTATGTATTTTTCATTCATTATGCACCTGGACTGTGTAATTTTCTGTGTAAATTAGTTTCATTCGCCTTTTATGTAATATAATGAATGTATTATATCTGACTCATTTTAAATTTGACTTTAAGGCATATTCTTGTAGTTGTTTTACTAAACGTATATGTAATTAGTCACCAGAGTTGGGATCCATTTGCAGCTTTTAATAAAAGGAAGACACAATTGTACAGGCATGGTTGAGCAACAGCAAACAGAGTAATCAGAGGCAAGACAAAAGGCAGAGTAATAAGACAGGCGAATGGTTGGGGCAGGCAGCAAACAAACACGAAACGAGAGAGATGGTGACCTCAGTTGACGATCAGGGGGAACCACAGTGGCCAAATTCATTACAGAGCCCCCTCCCTGCGAGCGGCTCCTGGCGTAAGAAGGCATACGACTCCGGGGTCTTCCGCAAGGACAAGGGGCCGGTTTATCCGGATGGGTCCTGTGAAAGTCAGTGGTGAGTGATGGGTCAAGTATGTCCTTGGCATTGACCCAGGACCTCTCCTCCGGTCCATACCCCTCCCAGTCCACAAGATACTGCAGAATTCCTCCCTGGCGCCAAGAGTTTAAGATCTCCTGAACCCGATATGCCTCCTCGCCGTCAATGATGAGAGGAGGGGGTCCCTGGTTCCGGGCCTCATCTAGGTTGTCCGCCCTTCTCGGAGCACCAGTGGCCTTGAGCAGAGAGACATGAGAAGTGGGTGAGATATGGTATTGTGGAGGTAGAGCCAAACGGTAAGAAACAGGGGTTATTTGTCTAATGACTTTGAATGGATCCACGTACCTGGGACTGAGCTTTCGGCAGGGTAGTCGAAGCCGAAGATCTCGAGTGAAGAGCCAGACCCACGATCCCGGGACATACTCAGGGTTGAGACGTCGGTGGCAATCTGCTTGTTCCTTCTGTCGCCTGATGGTGCGTTTGAGATGAGTATGGGCCTCGTTCCAGGTAGTTTCACTCCTCCTGAGCCAGTCATTGACTGCGCGTAGGTCTGTTGGCTCCCCGGACCAGGGAAAGAGAGGTGGATGGAAAGGTGTAAGTCTGGTGGATAGTTTGCGCAGGGAATTTTGTGCATATTCTGCCCAGAACAGATATCTGCTTCAATCCGCCTGGTTGCGGTGACAGTAAGATCTTAGAAAGCTAGTGATTTCTTGATTGAGGCGTTCAGTCTGCCCATTGGATTCCGGATGGTAGCCAGAGGTGAGACTTATGTTGATGTCGAGGTGTTTGAAGAAAGCTGCCCATATTCGTGAGGTGAACTGAGGACCTCTGTCCGAGACAATATCTTCTGGGAGTCCATAAAAGTGGAACACATAACTGCATAGAGTCTCTGCTGTTTCTAGGGCTGTAGGTAGTCTGGGTAATGGTATCAGGCGACAGGACTTAGAGAAGCGATTGATGACGGTAAGGATGGTTGTATTGCCTCTGGAGTTAGGAAGGTCGGTGATAAAAATCGATGGCGATGTGGGACCAGGGTCTCTGAGGAATGGGTAGAGGCTAGAGCAAACCCGCAGGCACCTGTTTCGAGGACTTGGTGGTGTTGCAGATAACACAGTTCTTAATATATGCAATGGTGTCAGTGCGAAGTGAGGGCCACCAGAATTTGTTGGTGAGAAGTTGGATGGATGCCGTTATTTCAGGGTGTCCGGAGCTGGGGAGGTCATGAACCTGTTGAATAACTTGGTTCCTCAATGGAAGAGGTACAAAGGTCCTGTTGGGCGGGCACTCTGCAGGTATAGGATCCATGCCCTGAGCCTCTGCAATTTCGGTCATGACGTCCCGCTGCACAGGTGCCACAATGAGAGTGGAGGGTAAGATGGGATCAGGTGAAAGGGGTTGGTATGCTGACTCAAACTGACGAGAAAGCGCATCTGCTTTGGTGTTTTTGGAACCTGGGCGGTAAATTACTGTGAACTGGAACTGTGTGAAGAATAGAGCCAACCTGGCCTGTCTGTGATTGAGTCTCTTTGCAGTGTGGAGATATTCCAGCTTGCGATGGTCAGTGAGAACCGAGAAGGGAAATTTGGCTCCCTCAAGCCAATGTCGCCACTCCTCAAAGGCCACCTTCATTGCCAATAGCTCACGGTTCCCCACATCATAATTTACTTTACGATTATCCATTGCCACTCCCTCAGGACTGACCACATATCCTAGAAATGTGGTAGAAGTCTGGTGAAACTCACATTTCTCTGCTTTAGCATATAACTGGTGGGAGATCAAGCGTTGTAGAACGGCTTGGACATGGCGGATGTGTTTCAAGAGAGTCAGAATAGATGAGAATGTCACATTTAAACGATGACCCATCTACCGAGCATGTCACAGAATACATTGTTAATGAATGCTTGGAAGACTGAGGGACTGTTGACGAGCCCAAATGGCATGACCCGGTACTCATAGTGCCCGGACATGGTGGAGAAGGCCGTTTTCCACTCATCCCCCTCCTTTATGCGGACCAAATTGTAAGCATTGCGCAGATTGAGCTTGGTGAAGTATTTGGCAGAACGAAGCTGCTCAAGAGCTGGCGGGACTAGAGGCAGAGGGTACCGGAACTTGACAGTAATTTCATTTAGGCATCTATAATCAATACAAGGCCGAAGACTACCATATCTCTTTTGGACAAAGAAAAATCCAGCAGGAGACGTAGACAGGACAATGAAGCCCTTGGCTAGTTCTCTGTTTGTGAAAGAGGAAAGATTCTGCCTTTGGGTGGTGTGGCACCGGGGAGCAGCTCGATAGCACAGTCGCTGGGTCGATGTGGGGGTAGCTGGGTGGCGCTGGACCTGCTGAATGCTTCAGGTAAATCGGCATATGCAGAGGGTAGATTAGCCGAGTGCAAGGGGTCCATCTCGACAGTAGCTGTTTCGAGCAACGTCGGCTCCAGAGTCTGAAGACGCTGTGCAAAACACTTGGCCGACCAGTGAGTGATTTGACCCTCAGTCCATGAGATCTGCGGCTCGTGAAGCTGAAGCCAGGGAAGTCCAAGAATAACCGGATTATTGGCAGCTTGTATAACGTAGAAACAGGTGATTTCTGAGTACATGGAGCCAATAGTCAGGCAGATGTCATTGGTGGTGTAATGGACCTGGCTGGCGCCCAGAGGTCTCCCGTCTAACACTGCCACTGCCAAAAGAGATTTACAGGGTATGAGAGGAAAGTCATGAAGTCTCGCAAAGTCAGCATCAATAAAATTTCCAGCCGCTCCAGAGTCAATTAGAGCCATTGTCTCTATTACACCATCACTAGCGACTAGTTTAACAGGTATTTTGATACACTTAGAAGCATGAGACGATTGACTCACCGCAGAAGGAGCATGTTGCTTGGGTCTTGTGGGGCAGGAGACTTTCATATAACCGGCTTGGCCGCAGTAGAGACAGAGGTTCCTGCGATAACAACGATCTCTCTCCGCTGGAGAGATTCGAGTGTGTCCCACTTGCATCGCCTCTTGTTCGGGTACTAACGGAGGGCTCGGTGAACGGAACGTTGAACCCCTGCTGGGTCTCCTAGAGCGAATCAGATTAATCTCGCCATTCGCATCGACAAACAGTTGATCCAAAGTTTTTCCCTTATCTCGACAAGCGAGCTCAGCCTGTAGCTCCAGATTCAGACCCTTGCGAAAAAGCAGTTTTAAGGGATCATCAGACCATCCAGTTTGTGCAGCCAGTGTGCGAAATGACAAGATATTTTTTCCCCCTGCCGCAGCGTGAGAATCTGTTCACCCACTCCTTCATCTCCCTCGGGGAGGTCAAACACCTCCCGGAAGCGCAGCAGAAAAGCCTCAAATGAGGGAAAAGCTGATCGATTAAAATTCCACTTCGATCAATTCGAATTTCTCCGGATAAGCTAAGCGAGGGCTGGCCGTGGGATGACTCGGAGGAGGTGATGGGTCTAATGGCGGCGTGGCAGACTTCGACGAAGGTTGCAAAGCGCTTGCAAAGTTTTTACTAAATCCTCCGTGAGGGACGTGAGGCATGCTAGTTGTTGTTGATGAGCGGCTAGCACGTTAACCTGGGCAGAGACCTCGGTAGAGAGTCTGTAGACCGCTGCTGGATCGAGATTCGGCGAAGTCTTCTGTAATGACGAGTCACCGGAGTGGGGATCCATTTGCAGCTTTTAATAAAAGGAAGACACAGTTGTACAGGCGTGGTCGAGCAACATCAAACAGGGTAGAGACCTGGCGAGGCAAGACAAAAGGCAGAGTAATAAGACAGGCGAATGGTCGGGGCAGGCAGCAAACAAACACAAAACGAGAGAGAACAGTCCAGGGTAAAACACAGTAATCCAATAACAAAGGTGATAACGCTCAGAAATGTCAGCCAGGGCAAAACAACACTTTGCAGAGAATGAATGTGAGGCTGAGGCTTAAGTAGTCCCGGTAACGAGCTGCAGGTGAGCAAGGGGTGATGGGAAATGGAGTTTAGAGGGAGAAGTCAATACTCGGGTGATGGTGACCTCTGGTGACGATCAGGGGGAACCACAGAGGCCGGATTCGTTACATTATAAAACTGGGTTGCTTCAATTTTACTGTTATTCTAAGAGCTATGAATATTTGTTTTCTCTTTCTTTTAAAAAGTCTTACTCTTTTTGTATTCTTACATCATTCAGATAGGTCTGTGCAGTATTTATCGGTTTAAGGCTACATGGTAGTATTGTGTTACATGAAATGTTTGCATCTTAATAAAAAGTGGCTCATATGCTTTGATTGCTTTGCTTTTCTTATAGCCAGGTGAGTTTTTCTTCCTAATAAATTATATTACTGCACTTTATTCTCATTTGTCTTTATGAACAGTTCTGAAATGTAGAGTATGTAAGTTAGTATGATTTGGGACAAAAGTGAAACACTTGTTTACCAGACTTGACCACAGGATGGCACTCCTTTTACTGTAATTATTTTAGTGCATTGAAAAGGCATCAACGCAGGGCAAAGTAGTGGAACTGATTATTCATTTAGAGTGGCTCCCTTAACATGTCATGTTTCAAAAAGTTTGCATATTTAAGACACAGGAAAGAAGTTTGCAGACACTGCCTTTGTGCAAGCCAGGAAATGTGTTGTACATCACTGCTAAACAGTAAAATATGATGTCATTATAGCAGTTACAATAGGTAAGGTATATACTTTTTTTGCTGTTTAGACATTTTAGAATCATTTTTAATGCAATTTTATGCCATCATATTACCTCAGACCTATATCTGACCTATTTTTAGCATCTTTTGCTATACAATTTTAAGAAACAGGGAAAAGGAATAAAATTCCATATGGGGTGGGTTTTTTTTTTAGGAAAATGATCACCGAAAGGGTGGTGTGATGAGGCCCAATGTTGCCTCTTGTCTTCTCCCTCTTCTGCATTTCTTCTCCTTGACATTCAACAGCTGCCCTCCCACACACAAGGGAGGAAACACCCTGGACTTGGTCTTCAGCCGCCTCTCTCCAACTATAGACATCAATGCTACCCCACTCCACATCTCCGATCATCACTTGGTATCCTTCACCATCACCCTCCCTATCCTGTCTAAAACCAACTATCAATACTTCACTCCCACTCTTCAAAACCTCCACTCTATCTCGCCTTCCTCCATAGCTTCCTACACCCTATCATCTCTTCCAGACCCTGACTCATTTTCCTCCCTACCACTGGAGTTAGCCACAGACACTTTCCTCTCCTCACTTTCCTCATCCATGGACCTCCTCTGCCCTCTATCTTATAAATCCAGAAAGATTTCCTGCCCTGTTTCTTGGCTATTGGGTGTGTTATGCAACAATTGGAGAGAATTAAGAACAGCAGAGAGAAAGTGGAAGAAATCACAACTCAACACAGATCTTGTCTCTTGCCGTGCTCTCCTGTCCAAATTCTCATCTGAAGTTACTTCTGCTAAGACTGCCTTCTATAAGGAAAAGCTGGAAACTTCTGCACAAGATCCTCTCCAGCTCCACGACATCTTTTCTTTACTACTCAACCCACCGGCTTTGCCACGTTTTATGATGAGAAGATTGAAAAAAATCTGCCTGACCTTCACTTCTACCGCAACTCCTACACTACACACTGAGATTCCCCTTCTCCTTCACTGGCATATTTTTCTAAACTAGCAACAGAAAAGAGCCTGCAAGTCATCTTGTCCTGCAATCCTACCTGCCCATTGGATGCAATCCCTTCCACGATGCTCCAGACCACCTCTCAAGACCTCCTCCCCTTCATCACCACTATCATCAATGGCTCCATAACATCTGATCATGCACCAAATGCATTCAAGAGAGCGAGGTAATAACCCCCTCCTGAAGAAACCGACTCTGGATCCCTGACATCAGCAACTACCGACCGGTATCACTTCTCTCTTTTCTTTCTAAATTCCTCGAAGGAACTGTCTACAATCAACTGTCTCTTTATCTCTCACAGAACAACCTCCAAGATCCTAACCAGTCTGGCTTATTCCACAGCACATTCCACAGAGACTGCCTTTTTGGCCATCACTGAGAAGCTACATACTGCTAGATCAGCCAAACTGTCATCAGTCCTCTTCGTCCTTGACCTTTCAGCAGCGTTTGACACAGTGAACAACAAGAATCTCTTGTCCACCCTCATTAGTCTAGGAATTCGTGGTGCAGCATGGCAATGGTTTGCTTCCTACCTGGAAGGTCAGTTATATCAGGTGACATGGAGGGGATCTACATCTGCTCCCCGCAGACTCTCCACTGGTGTCCCACAAGGCTCAGTACTTGGTCCTCTTCTGTTCTCCCTCTATACTCGACCATGTGATGCGGTCATATCATCACATGGGTTTTCATACCACTGCTATGTGAATGACACTCAACTCCTCTCCTTCCCTCCCTCAGACACTCATGTTTCTGCTCAGATCTCAGCATGTCTGGCAGACATCTCATCATGGATGAAGGCTCATCAGCTGCAACTTAATCCCAGCAAAACTGAACTGCTGTTCATCCCAGGTGATTCATCCTCATGTCAGGATCTTGCGATCTCCCTGGACAACTCTATGATCTCACTTTTGGTTATGGCATGCAACCTTGGACAATGAACTGTCCTTTTCCTCTCACAGTGCTAATCTGACACGCTCATGTCGATTTCTCCTTTATAACATCAGAAAGATTCATCAATTTCTATCCACACAGGCCACTCAGGTGGTTATTCAGTCCCTTGTCATTTCGAGCCTGGACTACTGCAACTCGCTCCTGGCAGGTCTGCCTCTGAGTGCCATTCGACCTCTGCAACTGATCCAGAATGCAGTTGCATGACTGGTTTTCAGCCTTCCTAAGTTCTCCCACACCACCCCATTGTGCTGCTCCCTCCACTGGCTTCCTGTAGCTGCCCGCATCAGATTTAAAACACTGATGCTTGCCTACAAAGCCAAAAATGGACCGGCACCCACTTACCTCAAAGCACTTATCACAACCTGCACAGCACCACGCTCTCTCTGATCCTCTAGCACTGCTCGACTGGTCCCACCATCTGTCAGGGTACAAGGAAGGTGTGCATCGAGACTCTTCTCTGTTCTGGCACCAAGGCAGTGGAATGAACTTCCCCTAGATGTCTGAACAGCTGAGTCACTGGCGGTCTTCAAACGACGTCTAAAGACTTACCGCTTCCTAAAGTACTTAAATTAGCACTTTAACAAATTTTTATATTGTCTGAGTGCTTGTTACTATATTACCTCCCTAACAAAGTTTTTGGACTGATGGTATTCTTAGTCTGTGACCTAGTGAACCAGCATTAGAATGTATTTATTGATAGAGACTTCAAAGCACTTCTGTAAGTTGCTCTCGATAAGGGTGTCTGTTGAATGCGATAAATGTTAATGCAAATTTAGATGTGAAATGGAGTCACCATTACCACCCTGCATTTTATTATTATTTTCCTGTTACTGCAGGTCCTGAAGTGTTTTATTCCTCTTATACCACAGCAATTTGCCCATGATTACAATACAATTCATTTAATTTCATTTATTAAAGAACAACACAGCATACCTTTTACCCGTTTGTAGTTACATCCACATGCTGTGGAATGTCAACAAAACAAGTTAACAGAAAAAACAACAGTTCATTTCCTCTCTCTTTTTCTCTTGAAGTCTCTTGAAATAATGCTAAATAAATGTCTCCTCACTGAAAAAGTTTTAGCATGTCTTCCTACATACTTAGCATTTCTTAGCAACTTAATATTTTAGATATAGAATTGTTTTTACTATCTTATAGATGTTAATTTTGCATGTGTAGTGTATTTAGATCTGTATTTTGGGTTCTTATTGCTATAAACCTCCATGCATATTTTTAGACTTTTAGCATGCATGTGTTTTAGAATCAGCACATCTATAAGCATGTTATTACTTTTGAGTTAACTTTTTTTCATATACTGTAATATCATAGTGTTTGAGCATGGATGGGAGTCTGAGTTTTTAAAATGTGATAAATGGTCGATGCGGTGGAAAATCACCTGACCAACTTGGTTGCATGTTTGGAAATAGATATGAAGTGAAAGAGACCACAGCTGATGGCCACATGTCTTTATTCTGGTGGAACAAATCTCATAACTCGTCCTTTCCATTGAGATTTCTTTCAATACTAATATACAGAGCACCATAAAATTAATAGTTTCCACAAACCAAGCTTAAGCTGGTGAATAAAATAAAGCAGATCTTGGCCTTTAATGAAACAAAAGAGTACAAAAGAAACTAAGTACTAAGTAAGGGCAAGGCTTATTATATTATATAATATTATATTTTATATATAGTGAAACAAAAGAATACAAAAGAAACTAAGGACTAAGTAAGTGCAAGGCTTATCATATTATATAATATTATATTTTATATATAGTGAAACAAAAGAATACAAAAGAAACTAAGGACTAAGTAAGTGCAAGGCTTATTATATTATATAATATATATTATATTATTATATTATATATTATATAATATAGAGACAATGTAGGAAAAATTAAGCATGGTAGATGATAAAATATTTTGTGTACTATACTTAATTTTTTTTTATATATGCAATGTGATGTAATCCTAAATTTTCAATCCACAAAAAAATGTTTCTCCAAGAAAATCATGTAGTTCAGTTCGCCTACTAAATGATATGTACTCTGAATCATAAAATTATCACTCCTGTTCTGGAGACTCGATTTCCCAGGATGCCTCTGCATCTGGGTTTTGAGAAAATGCAGTTAGGTCTTCATAGAGGTCCCCACAGTGCTCAATCTCCAAACCCTGAGAGAGGTTGAGGAAGAAGGCAAGACAGAGAGAGACAAAGACAAAAAGACAGAAAGAGAAATAGGCAAAAAGTGAAAAAGTAAGATAGAGAAACAGAAAGAAAGGCATTTGAAGGAAAAGAGACAGATGAAAGAAGAAAGACAAACAGGACATTAGACAGAGAGGCATAGAGAGAAGAGGAAGATAGATTCAGTGAAAAAAAGAAATAGAGAGACAGAAAATGACAGTGAGAAAGGGATCATGGTAGTGAATAAAAAACAAAAGTTGTTTTTTTATCAATGGAGTAAAAGTAAAAGAGTAGTGGTGGGCATGAAGACATAATAGCAGTCATGTTCTGTGCACTCTTCTTTATTTCTTAACACTTCCTCTTCCTGTAAGACACGCTACAATGGCTGCAGCTCTTTTCTCTGAAGAGCTAACCAACCAAAAACACAATGCTGTGAAGCTGCTTCATAAACTCATAATGAACAGCTGGCATTTATAAAGGTGTAATTATATTTTCCAACCTTCTAACTGCACACAGTGTCACTAATTATATAATAAAGTAATTAAAAACAGCACCTCATATGTATGATCATGCTCAGGCTCTTCATATACGGCTTCCTCTTTTTGCTCCTGATATAAGAGATAGATAGACAGAAAGAGAGAGCAGGATAGAAAGACAGAGAGAGAGAGAGAGAAAGAGAGAGAGAGAGCACATGTAAATCTGCATTCAGACATCACTGCCTCTTCCCCTCTGGTTAGAAGGCTATGTCTTAGTGTTATATATTAGTTCTTGACTAATTGTCACCCAATTATCAACTGCAAATCATGCTACAAATGTGGTGCCAACATCCATAATTAATCATCATAATAAATGTTAAGGTGTATGCTACAATAAAAGCAGAGACAGGAAGTCTGTATTGTGTAGTAAATTAACAAATTCCTATTTGAAGATCCTGAGCAGTCAGGTTGAACAATATTGTTTCATAGTTAGTCTTAGTGATGTCACTCAGAAACTTCTGCTGTGAATAAGGTCACCCTACACTTAATTAAATGTGTTTTCAGGATTATATATACACTCACCATCCACTTTATTAGAAACACCTGTACACCTGGACATTCATGCAGTTATCTAATCAGCTAATCATGTGGCAGCAGCACAATGCAAAATATTCATGCAGATACAGATCAAGAGCTTCAGTTAATTTTCGCATCAAACATAAGAATAAAGAAAAAATGTGATCTCTGCGACATTAAACATGGCACGGATATTGGTCCCAGAAGGGCAGGTTTGGCTATTTCATAAACTGCTGATCTCCTGGGAATTTCACACAGTCTCTAGAGTTTACACAGAATGGTGCAAAAACAAACAAACAAACAAAAAAAACCATTGAGGGAGTGACAGTTCTGTGGGTGGAAACGCTTTGTTGTGAGAGAGATCAGAGGAAAATGGCCAGATTGGTTGAAACTGAAAGCATATAGTAACTCAAATAATCACTCTTTACAACCGTTGTGAGCAGAAAAGCATCTCAGCATGAACAAAGCATCAATCACCTGGTCTTTTTCCAGTCTTCAACTGTCCAGTTTGGGTGAGTCTGTGCCCATAATAGCCTCAGATTCTTGTTGGCTGACAGGAGTGGAATCTGATGTGGTCTTCTGCTGTTATAGCACATCTCAAGGTTTGATGTGTTTGATGTGCATTCTAAGATGATTTTCTGCACACGAGGGTTGTTAGGCGTGCTTATTTGAGTTACTATAGACTTCCTGTTAGCTCAGACCTGTCTGGTCATTCTCCTCTGGTCTCTCTCATCAACAAGGTGTTTCAACCTGCAGACCCTCCACTCCACCACACAGAATGTTTTTTGTTTTTCACACCATTGTGTAAACTCTAAAGACTGTTGTGTGTGAAAATCCCAGGAAATCAGCAGTTTCTGAAATGCTCAAACTAGCTGGTACCAACAATCATGCCATGGTTAAGTCACTGAGATCACACATTTTTTCCCCTTTTTTTCTTTGCTGTGAATATTAACCAAACATTAACTCTTGACCTGTACATGATTGGCTGATTAGATGACTGCATGAATGTGCAGTTGTACAGCTGTTCATTTTACTTGTTAACACAACATATTAGAATAAGCTCATTAGTATAACCCTTTATAAACACGACTTTGCTTGTAGCAAGAACTATTGTCAGAACTGCTGTTATTTAAAAAAAAAAATGAATCAAAACGTTCTAACCAATTAGATTTGAGAATTCAACCACACTGTGATAGAATGAGTCATGAAAGACTATTAGTTTCCAAATTCTTGATGATCTAAAATGATGATCTAAAATAAATCCAAAATACTTTTAGATGAGAGATGACTTAAAGAGTCATCACACTACTCAAAATATTAGGAAATTGTAAGCACTCACAGCTGTCTGTGGAAAAAAGCAATTTAAAAAGCAATTTGTTTTCACTATATACTTTATGTGTTTGATGCTCATGTCTGTTTTACCCTTACAATGTACCATACAAAAAATGTTTCTGAGCTGAGTTAAAGAATGAAAGAAAGCTAACGAATGATTAGTTACATCCAGTGATCATCAGTTAAACTTACATTATTTATTTATTCTGTCCCCATGTAGATAAATGTTCACAAAGCAAATATGCTAGTGATGGTATACACAAGAAGAGCTTTGTGTGTGTGTTTTGATGGGTGTGGCTCTTACCAATCTGTAATACCAGACCAAGGGAATGATTACACATAACATGATGAGAAAACCCTGGAAGAAAATGATTATGTCTTTCATGTAGTTCCTCCGTTCAATCACTTTTGGTTTGCTCCGTCCTGATGGAGACAAGAGTAAAACAGTGCAAAAAATTCCTTTCACAGAAAAATGCTGGCAAACAAATTGATATAGGTGATGCAGACCTATATGCACCTTATGCTTTGGTCTAGAGACCTTTACTGAATAGCTTTATCTTGAGCGTGCACACTTACTGAATACTTGCAGCTCTGTTCCAAGTCCCCAAGTCTGGTTCATCTTGCAGTAGTAAATGCCACTGTCTTTGACCTCTACATTCCTGATGAATAACTGACCCTTCATGTTACCTGAATGCTGAACTACTCTCCGATTCTCTAATGGACGTATGCGATCTTTGTCGTCTCCATATTTTTCAATCTTGTACCACATCACCACTGCCTGACCAAGGGTGAGATCAGAAGCAGAACATGTAAATCCCACCTGCTTTCCCACTTTGACGCCATAAAACCTGGGCTTTTGCTGAACTTGAAAATCAGCCGACACTGGATATAACACAGAAAGAGGAAAAAGGAAATGTTGCATGATCAGCAATATGAGCTCAAAGGCCCAAATGACTGCACTGAAACACACTTCACATGGAATTACTTTACTTAAGTACTTTCATTCAAGCAAAGATCAACAACAATATTACTGAAATGGTGAAAGATACACAGACATGTTTTGAAACATTTGTGACTTCCTCTTTTATGCACAGATGGAGAGGAAGTAGAAGACTGAAAACAACACATCCACTATATGCAAAACACTTTTGCCTTTCTACAGCCTTTTACTATTTAGTAATGATGAATACATAAACGAATGCATGCAACCAAAATGACTTAACCCGTTAACTGATTTACTAGCACAATGTAGCACAAAATGCAGAAAACTGCTCAGATTACTTGTTATTCATCAAACAAAAAATGCTCTCTTAAAAAAAATCAAATAGCACATTTTAAAAAATTATCTTTTTACAAATTGTTAGTTGGTGTCTTACCTGCGAGGTTGACCAACAACAGCAGAAAATAACCTACAAGTATGTAGTTCATGATCTCATTGAGTCTGACATTCACCCAAAAAACTCTGACATGAACAACGGTGTGTATGAGATGAATTTCATAAAGAAGAGAATGTGTGTGTGTGAGAGAGAGAGAGAGAAAGAGAGAGAGAGAGAGAGAAAGAGAGATAAATGTATGGACCTCCCTGTACCATAAGGGGGGTGGATATCACTAAGCAGTAATAGTAAGATTCAGTCACTGGGCATTATGCAAATTAAACCATTCAGGCATAAGTTTTGAGTCATAATCTGGAAAAAATAACATTAACAGTGGTCAAGAGAAATTACACAAGCTAAACCCATCCCGTATTCATAGAATTTTATTTTTGAAAGTTTCTTTAGTACAGACAATAGTTATATATTGACCTATTATGTACAGTATATTGAATATATTCTGAATGCTTAAATTCTTTCTTTACGTTCTTAAGTTCTTTGCAGTTCACAAAACGGTTCTTTATATGTGGCATTCAAATTGTGCAGCAATTGCCTCCACAAGGTCAGTTATTATGTCCTCTCTGACATTTACACTGTATAAAAGTAATGAATCATATTATTTAATAAAGACAGTGAGGTTAACTCAGTTTTTACAAAGATTGTTATTCAGTTAAACATAGTCATGCCACATATTTGTTGAGAAAAATAATCAAGCACGTGAGGCAGAATAACTGGCTAAACAGCATGAAGAGCGCATGAAGACATATTCTGAATGAGGGGTAGGGATGGATGTTTAGAAAGCTTAATTATTGAAGACTGATTATTTAATTAATCTAATTCATAGTGTTAGTCTTAATTGAACAAAATTAAAGCTGGTTGCTGTGTGACTACGGGTAGAGAATTACATTTTATCACCAAATTCTTGGTTCAGATGAAGTAAAATTTTTATTGTTTAAAATATTTAATGATATCTAACATTACAATACCTTACACTCACAGATCACTTTATTAGGAACACTGTACTAATACTGGGTTGGGCCTCCCTTGGCTCTCAAAACAGCCTCAATTCTTCATGGCATGGATTCCACAAGATTTTGCAGACATTCCTTTGAGATTCTGGTCCATGTTGACATGACTGCATCATCCAATTCCTGCAGATTTTTCAGGTGCACTTTCATGCTTCAAATCTCCCGTTCTACCACATTTCAAAGGTGTTCTATTTGATTCAGATCAGGTGACTGGGAAGGCCACTGAAGAACAGTGAACTCATTCTCATGTTCATGAAACCAGTTTGAATGATAACATGCCTGAAAAGAAAACCAAAATCTACTGGTTCAGAGCTTTCTGAAATCTTAGAATTTTTTTTGTTGCTCTTGTTTCTGTTAATTAATGCTAATTTCTCATTATCAGGTTTCTTCACATATAGGTTTTGTGCTATATTTTACATCTTTGTCCTACCCAAGTGGTGTTTTTTTTTTCCAGTTTGCCAGTTCAGTCTGTAACATCATGAAGAGGAATACAGTAAGTTAGTTACTGCTAGCTTAGTGGTCAACATAAAATACAATAATATCATTGATGTGATATCAATATCCATTTGGAACAAGTAAAATGAACAAAATTTGTTTTATTTTAATAAAATAAAAAATATATTTTTTAAATAAAAATTTATTTTAATGTAGCACACTACATGTTCTATATGGAAGGGACCGTTTTTGCTAAGAGTGTAGTGCAGAAAGTATTTCTGCAGCTACTTTTAGAAAAACTGAAGTATGACTAATTTATGTTAGTCTTCATTAGAGAATCATGTATGTATCAGTTATATACCTATTGATAATCTGAACCTAAATACCAGTAGACAACTAGAGATTTTTCAGTTCTTATTACAGGGTCAGAAGCTATGTGAGAAAGTGATAATATAAAGGAATAAAAGATAAAATGGATGTTTGAACTTTAGTACACTAAAATGAAATGTAAAGTATTTAAAACTATTCACATGTAAACTGTAGTGCAGACACAGGATTCAATTATGAGTTAATACTGCTCTGTAGATGACAGGAAGAGCCCTGTATTGTCTGACAGCCAGTGGTGCACTGTGTTCTCACATTAATCACCAGGTGGTTTATATAGTTCATCAGCAGAAAAGAAATGTTTGTGTTTCCACTGCTTGCTTGGGTGTACCAAAATAGATACAATGTGTGTAGGTAGATGTGAGTTGGCAGTCTCTGCAGACTTGTTAAGAAGGTCAGCCTTCAGCTAACTGGAAGTGATACACTATGTTTAACTTGCATAATCTGATATAATTTATAAATAGCCACACAGTGGAAGGCCACAAAGTTACACATAACCATGGAAACACGGCCATGTTTTTTCATGAAACGTTAAAGTAACTCTAACAGTAATGTTACTATTCACCCACAATTTATCTTCAAGGGTTATAAATAGAAGCATCAATAGTCAAATTCATAAACCATCATATTTGCATTTTCTGCTATTTGTATTTTATCTATATTTATACTACTCTGCCCCAGAGTTGCTTGGGTTATTGGGAAGAAAATATGTGTCATTATGATGTTACATCAAAGAAACTATTAAATACATCTGGTTTAGAAAGAATATTTATAACCTTTGTGCTACCATTCCTATCATGGACTGAAGCATAGGATCTCCTTTACACAATGTTACATGGCCTGTTTTAGCTTTCATGTAGCATTAGGGTCACTGGTGAAGTGTAGATTTGGGCAAAATATCGCTTTAAGAGATACTTTGATATTTCTCTATGTCCCCTTTATGTACACTCCATAGGGTATAATTTCTAGAGCCTAGTGGCAATGTGTTCTATTGAGATTCACACTAAGACACATTTACAGTGTTGTTACAGAATTCGTATTGTTTCAGTTATGCCATTTAAAATGAGCCAAAGAATCACAACATAAAGTTTTAAGATTTTAATAAGTTTCAACTTGCGCACATGAGTGGGATGTGAAAATTTTGACAGCCTGTCTGGTTGGATGTGTTTCATATGTAAAAGTTAAAAAGGTAACCTTACCTCTGTGATAGTCTCTTTTTTCCCAAACGGTGCTATTGAATGGTTCTGTTTGACCAGTTCTACTGTGTGTGCCCGCTGCTGAACTTGGTGTTCTTAAGACATCTCCAGATGACTCAAATCACAAGCATAAGCGCGCACACACACACACACACACACACACACGTCTGATGTGTCTGATACATGTCAATATTCAGGACCTGATTTTTTTAAAAACACATTTTATAATTATATATACCATATAGTATATCTACAGTTTAGCAATTAACATACCAAACAAAATGTCACTGAAAAAACTTTTAACATGGTGTTGTCCATATTGTATTACGTAGTGTGTCCTCTGTGCTCAACAGTGAATGTTAAATATCCAGCTAACTGGTAAATAAAAGTACAAATTTAGTGAAATAGTTGGCATACATATATGGTATATTGCAAAATGCAAAAGGTCAGGGTAGTTAAAATAACAAAATGCATTGAACAGAGCTTAAATTGCATAAGTGTTATTATCACTTGTTACCTGAGGTGAAGCTAACTCACTGCTGCAAGTAAAAATAGAAGGTTAAAAATTAACCTACCTTACCTTAAAGATAAAAACTGCTTTATCTTAAAGCATCAAAGATAAGGTTTCTGAGAATGTATATTCTCTCTTGAAAAAATGTCATTTCATACGATGGTGTAACATGCTTCATTGCTTCTTATAAAAGTATACTGCGAGAAGAGAAAACATACATAGTTTTTAAGAAAAAAAAACATAGTTTTTAAGTTAAGCTACACATACAGTCAGGTCCGGAAGTATTTGGACAATGACACAGTTTTTGTGATTTTGCCTTTATACACCACCACAATGGATTTGAAATAAAACAATCAAGATATCATCAAAGTGTAGACTTTCAGCTTTATTTTAAGAGGTTCCACAAAAATATGGCATTTACCATTTAGGAATTACAGCCATTTTAAGCAAAGTACTTCCATTTTCAGGGGCTCAAAGGTATTTGGACAATTGACTGACAAGAAGTTAATTGACCAGGTGCGGTCCATTCCCTCTTTACTTCAAGACAAATGAAGCAGATAAAAGGTCTGGAGTTGATATCAGGTATTGAGTTGGCATTTGGCAGCTGTTTGCCTGGAGCTACCAGTATGAGGAGATCTCAATGCAAGTGAAGGAGGCCATCATTAGGCTGAAAAAACAACATAAATCTATAAGAGAGATAGCAAAAACCTTAGGTGTGGCCAAATCAACAGTTTCTTTAAAAGAAAGAAAGCACTGGTGAGCTCAAAAATATCGAAAGGCCTAGAAGACCACGGAAGACAACTAAAGTGGATGATCGCAGAATCCTTTCCTTGATGAAGAAAATCCCCTTGATAATATCAACAGAAGTCAAGAATACTCTGGAGAATTTAGGTGTATCATTGTCAAAATCTACAATCAAGAGACGCCTTCATGAATGTAAATGCAGAGGGTTTACAACAAGGTGCAAACCACTGGTAACATTCAAGAACAGGAAAGCCAGATTAGACTTTGCCAGAAAACATCTAAAAAAGCCTCCCATGTACCAGAATGATGGGAAGAGAAAAGTATGGCGAAAGAAAGGAACAGCTCATGATCCAGAGTATACCACATCATGTGTCAAACATGGTGGAGGCAGTGTTATGGCATGGGCATGTATGGCTGCCAATGAAATGGGCTCACTGGTGTTTATTGATGATGTGACTGCTGACAGAAGTAGCAAGATGAATTCTGAGGTGTATAGGGCTATACTCTCTGCTCGCATTCAGCCAAATGCTACAAAACTGATAGGACGCCGCTTCACAGTGCAGGTGGTTAATGACCCCAAACATACTGCGAAAGCAACACAAGACTTTTTGAAGGCAAAGAAATGGAATATTCTTCAATGGCCAAGTCAGTTGCCTGATCTCAACCCAACAGAGCATGCTTTTCTCTTACTGAAGACAAGACTGAAGGCAGAAAAACCCACAAACAAGCAGTAACTGAAGGTGGCTGCAGTGAAGGCCTGGCAAAGCATCTCCAGGGAGGAAACTCAGAATTTGAGTTTTGAGAACATGGGCTCCACACTTCATCCAAGTATTAAAATTATTTTTATATTTACAATTATGTCACTTTGTCCAAATACCTTTGAGCCCCTGAAAATAGAGGTACTTTGTTGAAAATGGCTGTAATTCCTAAATGGTAAATGCCATATTTTTTGTGGAACCTCTTAAAATAAAGCTGAAAGTCTACACTTTGATGATATCTTGATTGTTTTATTTCAAATCCATTGTGGTGGTGTATAAAGGCAAAATCACAAAAACTGTCATTGTCGAAATACTTCTGGACCTGACTGTATGTGAAAGGATACTGATAGATCAATCTTTTTTTTCAGTCAAAATTGTGTTAAATGTCCATTTTATTTAAAAGTTTTTAATTATATAAAGGAAGGAAAAGGGGGGAAAAGCATCTAAAATACTGTATGCATAATATACAGTACTGTGCAAAAGTCTTAGGCACATGCAAAGAAATGGTGTAGAGCAAAGATGCCTTCAAAAATAATGAAATTAAATGTTTCTACATAAAAAAATACTATAAAGAGCAGTAAACAGTAATAAATGAAATAAAGTACTTATAACAAATATTTGGTGTGATGACCCTTTGCTTTAAAAAAAATTAGTAGTTTCAGGTACAATCTGTGCAGTTTTACAAAGAAATTACCTGGTAAGTTTTACTGAGCATCTTGCAGTACCAGCCACAGTTCTTCTGGAGACTTTGACTGTCACACTTTCTTCTTATTTTTGCATGCACCAGCCTTCATTATGTTTTTTGTCTGAAAAGTGGTCTCATACGTAATATGCTGCTTTCGTCACTGACATACAAAATTTTTTCTGTAACATTTTTTGTGCTCAACTTTGGAAATCTAAAATCTTTGTTTATTCGAATCTTTAAAATAAAAATCTATAACAAACTTTGTACTTAAAAATAGGGACTTTTTTTTAAAGACTTTTGCACAGTACTGTATATACAGGCAATATAAGCCTAAAGCACTAAAATTTCTCTTCATGCAAAACATAAACAATTCTGAACATAGTTTTATGAGTGTTCCTAAAAATAAAAAAACTGCAACAAATAAATCAAAAGTGCTTCATTTATTAATTTGCACATTTTCAGGAGTAAGACATTAGCAATTAGGTTAAGACTTATGGTTCAGCTTCCAAAAACGTCCTTAAGCTGATGCATTACAAAATAAAAACAAATAAATTTCATCACAGATACAAACTATTTGACACTGTCAATAAATTAAAATATATTCCCATGATTATTGATTAATTTAACTAGCAAATTATCTATTATGATTTATAACACAAACAGCAGGCCAATTCAATTTGATGCATATAAATTTAATATCAAGTTGCTAAATTTATACCAAAATAGCAATACAAACTGTAAACATTGTAAAATAATATTGCAGTCAGAGTCTATTAATATTAACTACTTAGTGTTGCTCTGAAAAAAGTAAAAAAAAAAAAAAAAAAAACATAGCTTGACATGCTATATAGGTTTGAATGTAAAATGATTTAACTAAACCTAATCCTAACTCCTATAATGATATTTTATTTATTTATTAGATATTCCTGAAAGACACTCAGCTTGAGAAAAGTCCAAGAACCCTTACATTAAGGATGTCTCAGTTCAATTTCTAATATCAGCCAGTTTAGTGTATTAAGCATGTCTCACAATGTATTTACAAAAACACTAAATTAATTAATTTAAAAAAAGATGAGCTGGTTTTAAATAAATTTGGTCACAATGTACACAAAGTACAACTTCATTAAGCATACATAAAAAGTATGGCACTGTGTAATGAAAGACTACAAGAACTATCAAACTGATTTTACTATACTAATTGTACTAATATAATATTAAATAATATTATTTATAAGTTTATATTAATAACATAAATTTTAAACATCTAAGGGCTCTATTTTTCATCCCAGCACAATGTAACTAATTGTTTTTTTTTTTCCTATTTTCATACACTTTTACTCTGTTGCTATTTAAGTGTTAAATTTTACGTGCCTGTGGGAACATAGGTGAAGAAATGCAACAAAGGATGTGACAGTTAAAATCTGTCAGTGCAGTGAGATTTTAGCACAGACTCAATGCCAAAATAGTATTTTCCTGAGTTCAACCACAGTCCTTACAGATTTCTTACAACCTTGCTTTGTGAATGTACCATTAATGTCATGTCTTTAATAAGAATAGCTCACCCAACTATTAACTAATTACACCAATCAGCCATAACATTAAAACCACCTGCATAATATTGCATAGGTCCCCCTTGTGCCACCAAAACAGCTCTGATCCATAGAGCAATGGACTCCACAAGACCTCTGAAGGTGTGCTGTGGTATCTGGCACCAAGACATTAGCAGCAGATCCTTTAAGTCTTGTAAGTTGCAAGGTGGGGCCTCCATGAATTGGACTTGTTTGTCCAGCACATCCCACTGATGCTCAATCAGACTGAGATCTGGGGAATTTGGAGGCCAAGTCAACACCTTGAACTCTTTGTAATGTTCCTCAAACCATTCCTGAACAATTTTTGCAGTGTGGTAGGGCGCATTATCCTGGTGAAAGAGGCCACTGCCATTAGGGAATACCATTGCCATGAATGGGTGTCCTTGGTCTGCAACAGTGGTGGTACATGTCAAAGTAACATCCACATTAATGCCAGGACCCAAGGTCTCCTAGCAGGACATTGCCCAGAGCATCACACTGCCTCCGCCGGCTTGCCTTCTTCCCATAGTGCATCCTGGTGCCATCTCTTCCCCAGGTAAGCGACATACATGCCCCCGGGCCGTCCACATGATGCAAAAGAAAGTGTGATTCATCAGACAAGGCCACCTTCTTCCATTGCTCCATGGTCTAGTTCTGATGCTCATGTGCCCATTGTAGGTGCTTTCGGCGGTGGACTGGGGTCAGCATGGGCACTCTGACTGGTCTGCGGCTATTCAGCCCCACAGTGCAATGCACTGTGTGTTCTGACACCTTTCTATCATAGCCAGCATGGACTTTTCCAGCAATTTGTGCTAAAGCAGCTCTTTTGTGGGATCGGCGCAGACGGGCTAGCCTTCACTCCCTACGCACATCAGTGAGCCTTGGGCACCCATGACCCTGTCTCTGGTACACTGGTTATCCTTCCTTGGACCACTTTTGGTAGTTACTAACCACTGCATACCAGGAACACCCCACAAGAACTGTCGTTTTGAAGATGCTCTGACCCAGTCGTCTAGCAATCACAATTTGGCCCTTGTCAAAGTCGCTCAGATCCTTACGCTTCCCCTTTTTTCCAACACATCCACTTTGAGAACTGACTGTTCACATGTGGCCTAATATATCCCACCCCTTGACAGGTGCCACTGTAACGAGATATTCAATGTTATTCACTTCATCTGTCAGTGGTTTTAATGTTATGGCCGATCGGTGCATATCTGACCGAATAATTTTATCCAGATAGCTGACGTGTAATTAAGCACAGAAATATTGCCAACATAGAGAAGAGGAATTAGCCAAAATCAACATGAGTGCGCGCACATGTGAGCAAAGGCCCACAACGGGAGGACAAAAAAAATGCATTTAATTGTATGTCATTACAACAACATAATTGTGCTGACACTAATAAGAAGAGCTTATCTGAGTCAATATCACAGCCATACCTCTTCATAATATATTAACTTTAACCACACCCTTCTGCACCAGGTTGCCACTTGCACCCATGGTCATAAAAATACCTCTGCCACACTCTTGGAATCTTAATCTCATACCTTATTTTTACTTTTGTTTCATGATTATAAGAACAGCAGTATAATGGTATTAAGTCAAGGCAACTTATGTTCTTAAAAACATTTCACCACTTATATAACAGCCCTAATCATTTTTAAATGACCTGGTTGACTGAGTGCATTCAGAGACTCGAAATAAACACTATAGGAAGTATAGGAAGTATGTACTGTACTGGTTATGTATGCCTTATGCAGTTGCACATAGTGCCCAATGTGACAGTATACCTCCCATGTAATTGATCAGAGCCCATTCTACTCATTCTGTCTCCCTGTTGTAAACTGGCAGGCCATGAACTGGGGGTCTAAAGATAGTGCAAAGGAAAGTGAGGCCCCAAGACAAATCAGGGAGTAGTTACAGCAGCTCTAGGGTGAAGGGTGAGGAAATATATTTTAGTGAAAAAGCCTCTAACAACTTTTGTCTTAACACCAGGAAGTGGACAACTTCAAATGGTGAACATGAGTACACAAAAATACTGCAGATTTTGGGGAAACGGAAAACAATAGTCTGACTAATTTAAAGTTTGCCACAGGATTAGTGTTTCATTTTTTGAGCATGGAACAGGTTGATCAACAAAACAAATCAGCTCCAAAACAGATGCAGAAAAAATTCTATTGTGATAAAAAAATATCATTACTGGACGCCAATAAACATCACCTCAAAAACTCTATAAAATTGATGTGTGTTGCAGAGCATCAGTATGGTTTCTTTTTGTGCAGGTGATACTTCAGTTTAACACATCACTTTTTGCATAAAAAAGACAAAAAAATGTTGAACATTGTCTCTCTACTATATTATTGATTCTTTTGCTGCTGCCACCTCTGAACTTGAAGAGTTCTGCATAGTTGTGGGTGCAGAACGGAGAACTAGATCATTTGTGACTTCTACTGGCACTACTCTCTGTCGGCCTTGGGCCCGTGGGTAGGTTACTGGAACTGTGAGACCAGGTGAAGTGGGTTTGACTGGCATAGGCCTAGACTTAAGCTCCAGAGCCATAGCCAGTTCTGCATTGCTGCCATAGAGAGCATTCATCTTGCGTGCTATCAGACCCTCTATTTCTGGCGGTTCCTCATCCTCCTGCCGCCTCACCTTTCTTTTCTTGGAGCGATGCATGTAGGAGGCGTGGTGGATAGCGCGTTTGAGGAGATGTTTTCGGTATGAACGTTGGATCAGAATGGCTGCCCGCTCCTCCTCCTTTCTCCTCAGAGTGGTGATAATGGGCTCAAAGGATGCAGGACTTGGGTTGTTCATCTTGAACTTTGCCTCCATGCTCTCCCTCATGGCTGCCATCTCAGTAGTGTCTCCCAGCACTTGTTGAGTGACGGCCAGCATAATATCTAGGCAGTGGATTTTGTCTCCTATTACGACCGGCAGATCCATGTTGACCAGTGTGATTCTGTTAGGTTTGTGAATACGCAAGGGTTCTTGCAGTGCATCAACAAAGTCAAACACACGGTCATAGTCCAAAAATTGAGTGCATTCTGTGTCAAACCTCTCCCAAGTCTCATTAAACATCTCAAAGTCCTCCTCACATAGCAGGTCACTGCTCTCCTCCTGGGCAACATTAAAGTTCTCCAGGATGATGGCAATATACATGTTCACCACCACTAAGAAAGACATGATAATGTAACTGCAGAAGAACATAATGCCCATGCCTGGGTTGCCACAATTGCCCTTCACATCTGTTCCAGGGTTTTCAATGTCAGGGTCACAGTCAGGAGGACCGCTGTTTAGCATGGGTAGCAGTAGTCCATCCCAACCGGCTGAAGTTGTGATCTCAAATAGGCAGAGGATGCTATTCCCAAATGTCTCAAAGTTAAAAATGTCATCAACGCCAGCCTCCTTTTTCACATAGGCGAAATTAGACATGCCAAAAATAGAAAAGATGAACATGATAAGGAAGAGAAGCAGGCCGATGTTGAACAGGGCAGGAAGTGACATCATCAGAGCAAATAAAAGCGTCCTGATGCCTTTTGCACCTTTGATAAGACGTAGCACACGGCCAATTCTAGCCAAGCGGATGACACGGAACAGGGTTGGGGACACAAAGTACTTCTCGATTATGTCTGACAGCATAAGTCCTTTGGGAAAACAAACAAAAACAGTATAAGAATCCATCCACACAGTCTCAGCAGCAATAGGAATAACATTGTGTATTTGTGTATTATATTGCAGGACAATATCTTACTAGTTAATCACAATTTTGATCAATGTTGAACTAAATTATTCAGGCAATTTAAGTCAACAACATACTTTTATTAAACTTTAACCCACACAACAGCTCATGATTTAATGAACCAGAGTCAATAAAAACTGATATCTAATAAACAATTTGCTATGTCTGTTTGCTCAGAACCTACCAGCTATTGAAAGGATGACAACAATGAAATCAAACACATTCCATCCCACAGTGAAGAAGTATTGTCTCAGTGCCAACATTTTGAGGATGCACTCCCCAGTGAAGATAACAATGAATATTAGGTTGATCAGGTACAGAACATTTTCCTTCTCTGCACTTTGGTCATCTGTCTCAACCATCATGGTAACCATGTTGAGGCAAATCAGCACCATGATGAAGATGTCAAAGAACTGCTGAGAGATGAGGTCAAACACCAAGCCCTGGATCATATTCTGGAAGATGATGATGCACATAATGGATGACCATTAGGAAAGAACCAAAAACATTCTGGCTATACTTAAATGAGTAGTGTCAAGCCTTCAATAGTCAAGTCTCAGAATGCAAACAAAACAACAGCAGAATGTGCAGTGTTCTGCTTAGTCATGTTGATTTCTGCATACCACAGGTCGAGGTATGGGTTTGACAGGCTTCTTGGAACCCAGCTTTTTCATGGCATTGTAGTACTTTTTCTGCTCCTCTGTCATGAAGAGATCTTGCCCACCTAAGTACAGAATAAATAACGAATACACAATTATTTTTTTCTATCTGTGGTAAATCAACCTTTTTAAGATAAAAGAACTGGTGCTCATCTTTTGCTTTTGCTGATTGAAGTTGTCAATGATGACACCAATGAAGAGGTTGAGGGTGAAGAAGGAGCCAAAGATGATGAAAATGACAAAATACAGATACATATACATGTTAATCTCATATGATGGCTGTTCTTCCACCTGCAAGTAAACAGAAATAAATAATTTAAATGAAATTGTCGATCTGATTGAAATGTATGAACAAATTCTAAAATATAATTAATAAACTTCCATCTTCTCTCAAAAAAGAATGTGTTGTCAGCAGCAGTTAAACAGAAACTGTGAAAAGATTTTCATTCATCCTACCCTATGAACAGAACTTACATTTTTATTTTGCATTCATATTGTATTTTGGACAGCTTTTGAATGCACAGCATTTAATCAATGTTATATATTTCGTGTGTGTGTGTGTGTGTGTGTGTGTGCGGCTAAGGATAGTTTCAGTTTAACTTGTAGGAGTCTCTTATAGATCTGACCTCACCACAACTATAAAAAACAAACAGCACAGGCAAACCCCTAATTTAAATATTGTTATCTGTCCCTACTTTGCACATTTAATTCAGGCATTTCTTTATTAATCTCCTGCAACATGCCCATGTTTTGCATACAAAATTTACCCATTGAACACGTTAGAGAGGTATTTGGGATCTTTGTAAATCAGGGCCAGAGTGTATGCTCCATGCCAAATAAACGATGCAGGTGTTTACAAACTTTGAAAGAAAAATGAGTCACCTCTCTGGAATCCACTGCAGCATACATAATGTCCATCCAGCCTTTAAATGTAGCCTAAGTCCAGAAAAGTATTTTTCAGTATTTGACTAACAAAAAAAAAACTACACATTTATAAGGTTAAAATGCAGCATTACCGTGTACCCTCAGAAGCAAGGAAATAAAGAGAGGACATCAAAGTTATATTGCAAAAGAGTTTTAACTGAGCAATAAACACTATGAAGAGCAATGATGATACATATTTTCCACAGTAACCAAAAATTCTGAAGTCAAACCAAGCGTATATTTTGACTTAGGTCTATAGCATAATGTATATATTTAATATATTTAGTAGAATCTAAGTATCTGGATACTTCCAAATAAAAACCTAAACATGAGCTCACCACTTGTAGCAGGGAAAGGTAACCTAAGCCCACATTGTCATAGTTGACCTTGACGTTGACCCAGCGCGTTTCATTAGTGTGCATTAGTGCTATGCAGTCACTCATGTTGTTCACTTGCTCAATGGGGAAAAGCTCTTCTGTGGTGGTATTAATGCAGCGGTAGAATTTTCCAGCAAACAGGTTAACCCCCATAATACTGAAGATCAGCCAGAATATTAGACACACCAGGAGCACGTTCATGATGGAAGGAATGGCACCCACCAATGCGTTCACTACCACCTGTATAGACAGTGATAAGCATAGAACTCAGGGTGTGGTACAGTCATACAAGGATGATATGATTTGAATACTAAGACCTGCAAATAACAAGTTATACTCTGAGAGAAGTTCTCACCCTCATTCCTTCAAATCTGGAAAGGGCACGTAAAGGTCGAAGCGCCCTAAGTGTTCTGAGAGATTTTATTGGCCCCAGCTCTGAATAGCCCAATAAATTTGCTGTTAAACTGATAAGTGACACCTGAAAAAAAGGATGAAAAAAACAGTTGAGCCACTAAAGACATTAAGTTTTAAATCATAGAAATATAAACTAAATAATCAGTCAGATAAGCACACTGCTACCTAAAAAAATATAAAATAATAAACGTACATCAACAATTAAAAAGTCCAGCCAGCACCAGGCATTGGTGAAGTAAGTCTTGAAGCCATATGCAACCCATTTCAGTAACATCTCTATTACAAAAATATATGTGAAGACTTTGTCTGCATACTCCAAGATAATCTTAATCACCCTGCGACGCTCAATGTAAATGTCCTCAAAGGCCTGGGAAAACAAAAAAATAGTAATTAAAAATATGGTATAATGAAGATTAAAAGTAGTTATTTACTGAAATAAAAGTTCTTGGAAAAAACTGAAGCACAGGCAAGATTCAAAACCAAGTGTTTAATCTTTAATTAACTTTTAGTTACTGTAATGCATAACCATTGTTTTTAATGCACATTTTGAACTAATTTTTTAAATGTTACATCTTGTATTTAAACCTAAAAAGTCCAACATAGATGAAAAGGGGGCATAGTCAAGCGTTGGCTGTGGATAGAGAGAGGATATGGGTTAAACTGGCCGTTAACCTGTGATTGTTCTCACCTGCGTGTTATTACTGTTAGCCTACTTATGTGCATTATTTCTTTTAGTAAGGGCTCTAAACCAGAGAGAAATGGAGCTGGCAGAGCCTGCACACAACACACATGCACGCATGGAACGTGAACTTGAATTTAAATGCGGCAAATGCTGCAATCTGTTGAGACTGTGTTTTGTTTCTCATTTTCCTCTCAGTTTATGAAAAGAGCACTGAAAAGTACCTGCAAAATAATAAAGTGAGCCCCGAAGCCCTGTCAAAATCCGCTCGTCTCCCGCGTCCTCCTCCCCACACACACACAGGTTCTACACTGATGCCAAAACTTGGGAAGAGGACTCAGACGACACTGTGGAAGCCTACCCACTCAGCAAAGTCTCTTGCCAGCCTCAACAAAACCCAACACCAAGCCCTCCTCGACCTGTGCAATGAGCCACACTTTGATGCTATCGCTCAGGAGTAGGCTGAGGACTGACAGGAAGCTGCTGCAGCCCACCACATCTACCGCTATGACTGCTCCCACCATCCAGCACATGACACTCATGAAGATGGCCTACACTGATGAGGCCTTCAATGAACTTTTCAAGTGTGCAGCATCTGTGTGGGAATGGCGGGAGGATGAATAGGTTCTGTAACTCCTCCTCTTGCTGTCAGGGGAAGCCCAGATCGCTGCTCAGCAGCTGCTCTCACAGACACAGCTGGAGTTTCGGAGTGTTGAGAGGGCAGTACAGCAGTGGGTCAGCTGAACACAGAGTAGCACCGTCGACACTTCTGGGTCACTAAAGCTCACCAAGGTTGGCCACACATTATGTGCAGAAGCTGATGGATCCCCCAATCCCTCCCCCTTCCTCTGCTGTCAGAGGAGCAGGGCGCAGAGCAGATCATTGGGCTAGTGGTATTGGAGCAGTTCATCGCTCAACTCCAAGCAGGAACAGCAGAGCCACTGGACAGTGTCCCTGGACGAATCCATCCAGGAGGATCACCTGCCAGTGTTTCCTGGCCCAGATGGCTCTGTTTTTTCTCACTCTCTCTTCTCCCCCTCCTGTTCCAGTTTCCTGGGATTGAGATGGACGGGCCCTGAAACCAGCAACCTAGACCTGGTTTTCACCTTGCTTTTAATCCCATTCCTCTCGTTTCTCCCCCATGTCTCCCCTTGGTCCTGCTCTCTCTACACAGAGAGAAGCTTCTGTGCCCACAAGTTCCATCACAAAGCCCAGGCAGATTTTATGGCACTGCAGGCAAACCAGGAATTTCCAGGACCATGCCTGTAAAAGTGCTGAGGTAGTGGTTAGTCCCCGCCTCACCCATCCACTCATTCTGGGTTTAGGAAAATAATAAAAACTGTGATTGTAGATGGGTCCTGCTGCAGCATAGTGAGGTGTGGGTTGTGTACTGCTCTAGCTGAGGAGGCAGTGCCAGGGCTGTCAACATTGGTTCTGCGTCATGGTGACTTGGAAGAGGGGGAGGGCTCTGCTCCCCTACCCACCTCCATGAGAATTCCCCTTGTGGACTTCCCTTTTGAACAGATGCACAAGGACTGCCTTCCCCATACCTTTGACCAAGTGAGAGACACTGATGGTCAAATAATCCAGCCAGATGTCACACTCACCAACCCTTTTTTTCAATACTTAAGGATAAATTATCCTGAGAGATGTAGGACATACATACAAAAGAAGTGACCACTCAAGTGTTAGAGCCAAAAAGCCCCAGGGAAACATGTGGGTAACAGTGGATTTAACCTAGAGGTATTGGCAAATTTCTTTTGATACTCAATGTCCACAGAAAAAAAACAGACTTTTCCACTCTGTTTGGTCTATACGAATTTGTCACCCTTGTCTGGTTTGTTTGGAGCCCCAGCCATTTTTATAGCTGGGTTTATGGACATGATTTATGGACAAAATTCTCTGCCTGCACAGTGCATATGCCGCTGTGTATTTAGATTACATAATCATTTATAGTAATGATTGTCAGTGGCATTTGTGTGCTTGGCCATCAAGTGGGTGGTCCTCACCCTTAAAATACTACCCACTAGGGTGCCCCTTTACCCTCTGTTATGATCACGCCCCACTCCAGTGGCTCCACTGCATGAAGGATGCCAATGTGCAAATCACTCATTGGTATCTGGCACTTCTGCCATTGAAGATCGAAGTGGTCCACAGGTTAGGGGGGGAAGAGATGGCTGTGGTGGATTTCCTCTTTCTCTGGGAGGGAGTCGGCTACAGGTGGACAGCTCCCCAGCCTAAGTTGGCTGGCAGGGGGATGTGGCAGAGGGGGTGTGGTCGAGCGTCAGCTGTGGATGGAGAGAGGATGCGGTTGAACCGGCAGGTAACGCATGATTGTTCTCACCTGTGTGTTATTACTGGCGGCCTACTTATTTGTGGTATTTTCTTTCAGTGGGGGCCGTGAGCCAGAGAGATGGAGCTGGCGAAGCCTGCACACAACACATAGACACGCATGGAGCGTGAACTTGAACTTGAACGAGGCGAAAGCTGTGAACTTTTTTTCTCATTTTTTTTCTCATTTTCCATTAAGTTTATTAAAGGAGAGTTGAATAGTGCCCGCAAAAGAATAAATAGAGCCCTGAAGCTCTGTCAAAATCCAAGTCCTCCTAACACACACACACACACACACACACACACATATATATATACCTGGTTCTACAGTACTTTTTAATCGTTTTCTAAAAAAAACTGTATCCAAAATTTCGGTGATTAAACTCTATAATCCCCCTAAATTCCAAGGACCCAGAGTTACAATCCTCACTATATTCCTTTCATATTAATTTCATTGTAGTTACTATATACTTCACAGTAGTCACTGAATATGCTATATTTGAGTTTTAAGGGGTTAAAGATGATTCTCAGGTGATTCTCAGGTGTTACATTTAGCTAGAAAAGTATTTATTATTTTAAAGATTCTGACATACCAGTGCACCACTACTGAGAAGAATCATGAAGATGATGAAAGTTTCAAAGTAATCATGCTCCACTATGATGTAGCAAGTTCTGCGCAGATTCCACCAACTCTTTCCCCTTCCTTGAGTGATGTCCACATTCAGACATGGACATCGTCTCACACAGTCTATCACATAGAACAAGATGATCAGGAGGTAAATTAACAAAGAAAAGCCTCTGAAGAAATTTCAGGAGAGAAGCTATGATGTTGCCTGCATTTAATTGTATAATAAGTGGTCTACTATGAATCATGGCAGATATAATTAAAGTATTGGAGGAAAGGGAGATTATATTAACAAAGGCACAGACTTTCAGTAAAACAGGCTTCTGGATCATCAGGCTCTGGTTCCTCTTCCTCCTCTTCCTCAGATGGGGCTTCTGGAGGCTTATAGTCCACTGTGCTACACACTGAAGAGTCATCATTGAGAACACCCTGACCCTATAGAGAGAAATAGAGATGTGGAATAGAGATGTAGCAAAAAATTAATTATAGTTGGGACCAAATGTTTACATACAACTAGGCAAGTCAATTGTGGCATCTACCTTCTTCACATCAAAAGTAATTTTAAAACAATTGATTAGAGCCAAAGTAATTTTCAGCTTTAATTCACTATATCAAATTTCCAGTGGTTCAAAAGTTCAAAAACACCAAGACGATTGTCTCTTTGAACAGTCTGGAACATTCCAAAAATGTATATAATGAATCTTCTGATTGGAAGATTGTCATAATTAAGAGTTAGTTGCAAGTGCACCCGTGCCTGTATTTAAGGGCCTAACGTTAGAGTTAGTACCTTTTTGCCCCTTTGGGACCACACAGACACTGCATGGTTCAGGAAAGAGGCACAAATTTAGATGAATAACTTTGGTCCAAAAGGTTCAACTGAACCCCAAGACAACTACAAAGGAACTGGTGAAGGACTTGAAGGCATCAGGTACCAAAGTATGTACAACCATCATTAAGAGAGTCCTACATACCCATGGCCTGAAAGGCTGTCATGCAATGAAGAAGCCGCTACTCCAAGACCAGCAAAAATGCAAGACTGAAATTTGCAGTTGATCACAAGCCTTTTGGAGGAGTGTTCTCTGGTCAGATGAAACGAAAATATTGAACTGTTTGGCCATCATTATCAGCACTATATATGGAAGAAAAAGGGTGAAAAGGAATTTACTTAAAAAAACACCATCTCAGCTGTGAAGAATGGGGGTGGCAGCATTATGTTGTGAGGGTGTTTTGCTGGAAAAGGGACTGGCGCACTTCACAAAATAAATGGCATAGGAATAAATGAGGAAGGAGTATTATCTAGAAATACTTGAAGCTTGTGGAAGACTACCGCAAGCATTTCATTCAAGTTAAGCCATTAAAAGGCAATGCCACCAAATACCAAAAAAATGTGTGTAAATTTTTTGACCCACTGAAAATCGACATAGTAAACAAAAGCTAAAATAAATTTGTCTCATAGCTATTATTTTGAAATGAACTCTTATGTAAATAGAGTAGATACCCTAAGTGTCTTAACAAAGGAAACAGTAGCATGAACTGTAAGGCGAAATAGTTTCAAAAATAAAGTCAAATGTCAACATAGTATACAGTATCTACAAATCTCTAAATTGCTCCCATTTTTATTTATTCCAGCATATTTTAGTTTAAAGCTATTTAATACAACAGTTGCTTTGGGCTGTCAGTTCTGTGTTTGTCTTATGTAGCACCTTGGTCCTGGAGAAACGTTGTTTTGTTTCACTATGTACTAACTGGCTGTATATGGTTGAAATGACAATAAACTCCACTTGACTTGACTATGGGCTGCCAGTTAGTCTGTGCATTGCATGGCAACACACAATGCTCTATCCAACTGTGTCTTCTTTGGGAACTATTTCCATTGATGAGGGAATATAAACAAAATATTTGGTCATATTGTGTCTGAAATGTCAATTACTTGGTATTAATTTCTTATTAATAGAACTGTTGTATAAGAGCAATATCATGCTTACAACTGTGCTGTTGTATTGAATATCAGCATGGCTGTGATTCAGCCATAGGTAATATTCAGTATAACACCACTCTTGCTTGTGTAATATTGCTTAATTATTACCTTTTTAAATTTTTTTGGTACAAAATGTATACTTTTTTATAATTTAAATAAATGTAAAAATAACCGTTTTGGAACTAAGACAAAAGTCAGTATGACTGAACATAAACGACACCTTCTTTTTGGTTGGATCCTCATCTTCAGATGAACCCTCTGACTCCTCATCTTCAACATCAGACTCAGCTTTGGCAATTGGCACATTCAGGGTCAGAGCCTCCAGACAGTTAGTCAACCCATCTGCCATCTTCCCTTCATCAAGGTGGTTTAATGAAAAACTTTCTTTTTTGTCTGTATCACCACATTCTGTTCCCCCTGTGTCACCCTCAGGAGGCTTCCTGCACAATATCTGCCATACAATGCTGATGATTAAGGATTTGACCCAGTCAATGCCCCTGGTGATGCGGCCAATGGCAATCTGGAGATTGTTCATCTCACCATCTTCATCACCCGCTGAGAGATTGTCCCCACTGAATGAGCTGAGCAGCAAGGCAAGGAACAGGTTCAACACCTAAGAAATTGACAAAGAGAAAACAGTTTAGAGAGCTTAAGATTAATCTTGAGTATGTACAAATCATATAAAAATATATTTGGATGTCTTCTGATATGACAGACAAGGTTTTTCATGTTTCACAAACTGGACGGGTATCACTGGCCTTATAATGATAAAGCTGATTTTTTTTTGCAATAATAAATGTCTGACTGGTATACATAACAGCTATCAGGTTTTTGTCCTGTCTACTATGACATGGAGTCAGTAAATATTATGCTGTCTGCAGGAAGGGAAGCTATCTTTAGTTTCTAAACTGAGTTAGTCCACGTCTGGATTCTTATTTCCTTGCTTTAGCTGTAGATCATGGTCACAGCAGGACGGTAAGGTTAAGGAATAGATTTGGTTGAAAGGCATTTTATCTTAGTTAAACAATCACTAATATCGACTGAACAGAATTTTCTTCACGTGCAGTTTTTGCCATTCCCTGTCACATTCATAATAATTTTTATATTTTCATTAAAACATATTCTTAATATTCTTATCATTATACCTATTATTATATGTACTGTAATTATAATAGTTTTTTTAAAAAAAGGAATAATAATGACTTTATAAACTCAGGATGCCTGAACATACTATAAACAATATAACAGAAACATAAAGCAAAACAGTACACTGATGGACAACAAAATAAATGATCTCTAATGCCTATTGATGAAACTTATAAAGCATATCAAATCTAAACACCAGTAAAGGTACTGACATTTCAGATAAGTTATAATCCAACCTCCTTTATCAATATAGCAGAAAGAAAGATGAGGTGTACACTAAAGATATCATTACAATACCCAATCCAACAGACACTATACCCTGTGTCAGTGTCTGAACCTGCTTGCTCTGTTGCTTGTCAATTAGAGGATTCTGCTGATGTGTTTTGCACTGTGTGGAGCGAGAAGCAGGAGCATATCAAGACCTCCAGACTCTGCTGCTGTGCTTCTCAGCTGTCTGTGTTTGTTTCTTGTGTGCCAAAATGTTCACTTGAGCTGGGTCTTAGCACATAGCCAAGTCAGAACCACTGTTTGCTGGCTCAAATCATAAGACTTAAATAGAAGCATGAGTAAAGAAACAGTGCTGAGTTCCAGTGTGCTATGAGAGTGTGTATGTATCTGACACAAAACCTTGTTTTTGCTCATGCTGAGTGGTGATGCTTTTGTTAACTCATTAAGATAAGCCTTTTCATTCCCTCTTTCCTCTCAGCAGTAAGCCTAGCTGCTGTAGGTATTATCTGTATGCCCTTCTTCTATACTTACACTGCACATTTTTCTGCACACTACAAAGCATTGGAAGGTTTACTTGGTCTGTTTCCAGAACTCTAGAAACTTATTAAGCATGTTCACAATGCTCCTGATAATGAAATAAGAATATGCTCTTAGGGAGCATGTCTGAATGCAATATAATACACAACTTATTACATATGCTTTTATATGTAATTTAATCTAGAGCTATGCATATTTTTTTTAATTCACTGACCACACCCTCCTGCTCCCACAGTTATTTCTGTTTACACCCACCCTCAAAGTTTTCCAATGAACTCACTTGGCTCAGAACCTCCCAATTTAAACAAATAAACAATATAAACACATGCTTTCACATAGAAGAATTCCTTCCAAACCATGGCTTCATTTGGGAAATTCCATATGTCATTTTGTGCACTCAGGATCACAAAATGGTAGACACTAGGTTCATCTGTTTGCTGTTTTTATTACTTTTCTGTGGTAGCAACACTCAAGTTGCAAAAAAGTGCTTTTTGTATGCTTGGCATGTCATCCTGCAGGAATACCTACAAACAAAGAGCTGATCTCATATGCAGGCTGACATGAGACGGGCCTTTTTTTTGCTGCACTCTCAGTTCAAGTGCTGGTGCCAAAAGGTGAGCTAATTACAGTGCTCCAGTGCTGTGAAAGACTAGTTTTATATATCAATATATCCAAAAAACCCTTTCTGCAGCTTCATGAAAGTAGAAACAGGAAGTACTGTGACAAGTTGAACCAATCACATTACTCGGCGTGTGGCACTGAGTGAGGTCAGCTTCCACACCTGTTGTAGACCTCCCCACATTCGTTTGAAGTGAACCCCAGACCATCGTTTTCAAGAGAACCAGGGATCAGATCTCTGGACTTGAAAACAGAAAACTTGAAAACTCCCTGGCTTGAAAACAGCATTCACACATCAACAACAGTACTGGGGGAAAAATGCAGGTGTGAAAACAACATTAGGCTACTTGTGTAAGCAGGAGGGGTCAAGGAGGGGACAGGAACAGAAAATTTTTATTTTGCTTTGTGCTGAATTCATCCAGGTTTAGCCCATCCATCCAGAATTAGCCCATTAAATTTGCAGACCTTGCAGTGAGGAAAAAAAGAGAGTAGACTGTTGCAACAGTCACACTGGATAGGTTCTATCTATCCTTGATCCACAATTCTCATTTCTAACTGTCTGCTGAACTAGGTTAATTTATTGCATAATCTAAAGATCATACTATTGATTATTACTTATTAATTATAGGACTTCTGTCACACTGAGGACATGGAGAATGAGTACAGTGCATAATTATGGAAAAGTGAAGGTGTGTTGTATTATTGGAACCTCAGAAGGCACATTTTCAAGGGAAAATGCTTTTCTGTATTTTCCATGATTTGACCACTATAGGGCCTTTCGCACCACTTTAGTTCCAGAACTAAATTTACAGTACTAAAGTACTGGGCAATTTTGCGTGAACTATTTCCCAGTACCGTTTAAAGGGTTGCATTCGCACTGACAGTGGAAACTAGGAAGTGACCTAAGCCGGTCGACAGCGACGTAATTTGTGCGTGGAGTACCAACAATGGAAACAAAGAAGAACAATGTAAACAACCGGAGGATGGAGGATACTGTGATTGGAGCTGTATTGCACTTCAGCGTCCGTCCATCTATTGCTGTTCTCCATACTTGCGAAATAAGCTGACACTACAGTATGTTTACACGGCGTTTTAAATCATGGCCGGTGAGGGCGTTTTCGTACACGTTTGGCCAATCAACGTCTACTTACGTCACGTATAGTACCAGTTGTGCTGGTTAGACACTGCTCCGGAGTAGGAGCTAATTTGGTTCTCGAAAAAGGCAGTCCGGTACTAAAATCGCACCCAGTTGCGGAGGTGCGAAAACACCAAAAAGTGGGTAGTTCCACAATTAGTTCAGGTACTATGAAAAGGTTCCCGTGGTGCAAAAGGCCCTATAGACTAACAAAGTTCTCTTGAATTAACATCTAGTCCCATTTTTTTACACAAACACATACTGTACTCACCACCAGGTTTCCTATGACCATGACCATGAGGAAAACCACAAGGCACATGGCTGCTCCAGCCACCTCCATGCAGTCCCACATTGTTTCAATCCATTCGCCACACAGGATGCGGAAGACAATGAGGAAAGAATGGAAAAAATCATTCATGTGCCAGCGGGGCAGCTCACAGTCTTCTGCGATCTTACACACACAGTCCTTGTAGCTCTTGCCAAAGAGTTGCATGCCAACAACGGCGAAGATGAAGACAATGATGGCCAGCACCAGAGTCAGGTTCCCCAAAGCACCCACTGAGTTACCAATGATTTTGATCAGCATGTTGAGCGTGGGCCAGGATTTAGCCAGCTTAAAGACTCGCAGCTATCTCCAACAAAACCAGCAAAGAAACACACACACACATAATATAATGTCAGCAAAAATGTACTGCACAGGAATATTTTTGTTCCCCAAGGTACATTAATGTACAATGTCAATCAAGTCTACAAGAGTGGTCTTTAAGCTCTAATTATGCACTATAAATGAGTTTTAAAAGTAAAAGACATTAATTTTCCCAGATAGAAGAAGCCTTTGCTTGTCACATATACATTACCACACAAAGAAATTCTTTTCTTCATAGTGTAGGGTCAGCTACAACACAGCAGCCCTGGAGCAGAGAAGTTTAAGTGCCTTGCTCAAGGGCCCAACAGTAGCACTTTGGCTGTACTGGGGCTTGAACCCAGACTGTCTAACCAGTAACCCAGAACCTTGAGCCACCACTACCCTGCATGCAAAGGTAAAGCTGTATCCTTGAAAGTACCACCCAGTTATAAGCATTACTGCCCTGAATTTGTGTCCAAAGACACTATTCAGAGGTAAATATAAGGAGTGTAGGTCACAAAACAGAAAGTATAAAAACACAAATAATCTTAATTAAATCAGATTCATAACAAAAAAATGAATAACTTTATAAACTTAGGGTGCCAGCCAACTTGTGCTATGGGAAGCTGCTGCAAGTTGGGCAGAATCTGGCAGCTTTAAAAAAAAAAAAGTGCTGCCACTGAATATAAGGCATGATTTCATTGCCAACTTTCCAATGTTGCAATATAACTAAAAATATCAACTTGTTATATATCAAGCTATTTTCAGGACATTCACCGGTACACAATGTGATGTCCCTCTTTAACTGTGGCTGCATACAATCAAGTCAAGCAAGCATCTCCCTTTCTCTTGATTTAAATTAAACCAATGTTTATTTATTCTTTATTACTGATTATAACAAATCTAATCTAGATAGCAAGCTAGGCTAGTAGCTAAGACTAGTGCATTTTTG
Source organism: Pangasianodon hypophthalmus (assembly GCF_027358585.1). Taxonomy (NCBI): domain Eukaryota; kingdom Metazoa; phylum Chordata; class Actinopteri; order Siluriformes; family Pangasiidae; genus Pangasianodon; species Pangasianodon hypophthalmus. The sequence goes on along the minus strand of NC_069721.1, from coordinate 5,955,405 downwards.
TTATAATTATAGTTTGCATGTTGCGTGAATATTTTTTTAAATATTACACATAAAATGCTTTCTGAAAATAAGAATCCTGGTGTGAAAGCAGCCTTACACTTTAAAAATGTTGCCTGAAGTCACAGGCTCATAATAGGGTTATGGATCAGGCTTACCAAACGGAAGGATCTGAGGACAGACAGACCCTGCACATTGGCTAGGCCTAACTCCACCAGGCTAAGAGTGACGATGATGCTGTCAAATATGTTCCAGCCCACCTGGAAGTAGTAGTATGGGTCCAAGGCAATGAGCTTGAACACCATTTCAGCCGTGAAAATACCAGTGAACACCTGCATAGAAAACAAGAATTGTTTTTTTGATCAATTTAAAAACATTTCCAAAGTGCTATCAAGTCCCATCAATTCCTTGTAAAGCTAGGTATACTCTTCATTAGAACATCTCTTCGTACAATAACAACTGCTCGGAGATTGTTCTACTTGTGTGCAGTACCTACCAAGTTGCCAACAGTGAGCACATGTTCAAATTCTGGACTCATGGGATAGTGCTCCATAGCCATGAAAAGTGTATTGAGCACAATACAAATTGTGATGCCCAGGTCCACAAAAGGATCCATCACCACAAAATGGACCCATTTCTTGAAGAACATCCAGGGTGCACAGCAGTCCCACTTCAAAAAGATGTCAGCAAACTTATACCAGCCTGGAGGACAAGGCCTCTGGGCCTCCTCCAACTCTGAAGGAAGACAATTTGCAATTATTAAACTGCAACACATTAAACATAAAACACAAGTGACTTTGATTCTGTCCACCATTTATTAACTCTCTGTACCAAGAAAACTGACTCATGCTCATGGCATTAATTAATTTAGAAATTTTATATTAGGTGTTAATTTCTGATTCTTTCCCAATAATATAGTTATTACACCTAGTGGGCAACAGCAGGACAGATGACTGTCACACACCAAATCAACTCAGTCACTTGAAACAACCTGAAGCTTAGCACCACTCAGGGTAGAGCAACAGGGCTTTCTTCACATACAACACTCCACTCCTACTGTGTGCTAAACTCCAGACAATACCAACTCACTGCTGAGTGCTAAATATTAATAATACCAGACTAATCTCTGCTATTACACTTCAATTTAAAACGCAGACACATGTTTCTGTCTGCCAAAGCCTGATGTATTTCAAGTCAAACCACTGGGAAATTGTATTAAATTCTTTGTACTAAATACTTTGCACTAAAGCTTAAACTCACACAAATGGCACAGTATATGCTGCATACGCAAGTCAGTGAGAAGGAAACCTTTTCTAGCATAAGTTTAAATAGTTTGCTTACTACTTTTGTTCAGTGTTGAAAGATCCAAATATTAAGAAACATAGATTTTTAATTAATAGACCTTTAGTCTCCTTATCTCTGGTAATACCTTCTCTAGTTGTGCTGCGCACACTCATGGCACTGGCTGTTCTCTGAGAGAGCTCAGGATGTTCCAGGTGCATCCTGCTATGCTGGGAGCATACTGACTTATTGTCAGCATTTTGCTCATCGTCTGGTGCTGACTGGAGAGATAAAATGCATATATGGTTAAGATAACAATAAAACAACAATAGCTGTGTTTTATTGAAGTAGGTTGAAAGATAAGAATAAAGGGAAATTTATCTATTGCACTTTAGTTTCATTTCTTTATTTTGTGCCAATATTTATGCTCACCTAAAAGCAGACTGACTACAAGAAGTGCTTCCGAATTACAAAATGAATAAAAATAAATGGTTATAAAAAATAACCTTTTTAAAAGTTATTTAAAATTATAAAAATTTAATTAATTAGTTATTTATGAAAAAATTGCATTGTGAAAGTATAAAAAACTTATAATCCTCAGTAGTATAATTGAATTGTTATATAATAAGGTCTGTATTCAGAGTTGAGTTCAGCACACAGACTGAGGTGTTCATACTGAAGTCTAGTGCCATGTCACCATAATATTTTACCCTGAAACATGTTTTGAGCAATGTAAATACTTTCAAAAGTTACTTGTTCATTAAACCCTGTATGTCTCAGAAAAGAACACAAATTACACAAACACACACACACACACACACACACACAATACATATATATATCATATCATAAAAATGTATTTTTAAATAGTCTTTTGCTTTTATAATACATTTTATTGCACTTGAGAGGGGGGAAATCTGCTTTATCAAACTACATTATTTTAATATTCTGAATGGGCTGGCCAGAAATTCAACTTAAGCATGACTGAATACAAAGACCCACTGTGTAAACAGGAACATAACTTAAGAACTTAATTTGCTGACTTACATCACCAACTCTCAATATGACCCAAACACTGGCACTGGAAGTAACAAAAGCTTTACCTTTACCATAGATGGGGCTCTATGGATGACCAGACGGGGAATAATCCTACCATTACCATCCTTTATTACATCATCCCCATCATCTGCCATTTCTGACCCTCTACTCTGAGTTGTCTGACTGGCCAATGATGCCTTGCTACCAGCTTGCAACTGCAAAAAAAGCAACAATGAACCAATGACAATTGTCTTTTTGTTTGACAAGGAGCGATAGAGAGAGCTCTATGCAGTTTTTTTGTCATCTATTACGTTTAATGGTATTGTAGTCACCTGACCTGTTGCTCTTGGTTATTCAGCTGCTCCAGCAGTCTCTGAAATTCTTCCTCTTTTTCCCGGGCCTCAGCAATTGTGGCCTGGTTCTGTTCGTCATACGCCATGGCAACCACAGCCAGGATTAGGTTGATGAGGTAGAATGATCCCAGAAATATGACCACCACAAAAAAAAGCATGTAGGTTTTCCCAGCTGCACGGAGAGTCTAAGTAAAACACAAGGTGGTGTTACATTAATTTCACATAATAATGTATATAGCAAATATAAAATAATAATATAACAAGTCCAACAGGACAGGCTTATAATTGCATAAATGGACGAGGAGTTGCTATAGGACAATATGTTTACATTTCCCCCATCGTTCCACTTTGACAGTTTAGAAATACAGTATTAACTCTGCAATCCTTTTGTTTGCAGAATGTTAAATTCTTGTATTTGTTCAAAGGTGAGGATATGCATGATTAATAATAGAAGCTATTTAGTTACCATAAACATAATACTTAATTCAGCATTTATTTTAGAATTAAATCCATTCTTTTCTTAATTTATTGCCAATACCAGATGTTTCCAGATGTTTTCAGACATCTATGCCAAAATTAATGTAACCAGATATTATTGATAGCAAGTTTAGATGTCTAATGATTTACCAGTTCTGATAGAGAAACAGGAAAAATGTGACATTTTAATTTACATCATTTTGTGCATATTAATTCTTCCATCATGTTTTTTTCTATTGTGCAGCCAACAATAGAAAGTGATTGAAAAACTGATTGCACTACCAGCTGAAAGAGGTTCTCCCAGTAGTCCTGAGTCATGAGCCTAAAGAGAGCAAGAAAAGCCCAGCCGAATGTGTCGAAGCTGGTGTAGCCATAATTCGGGTTCCTTCCAGCCTTCATACATGTGAATCCTTCTGGGCACTTTCTGTGAAAACAGCAACGAATTATCTTAATTTCTTGTATATTTTGATTTCTGGTATATAGGAAAAGCTTGACTGAATATATACATTTAGAGAGTTAAGTGTTGAAATATCCACAACTGGGTGGTAAACTTACCCAGCATCAGAACTGTTGCCACATAGTAAAGCATCTAAGCTACCATCCAGAAAGTACTGGTTTTCTGCAATCAATCAATCAATCAATCAATCAAACAATCAGTTCATAAATCCATCCATCCATCCATCCATCTATCCATTCATTCATCCATTCATCCACCCAGTGTTTATGTAGTACAGGAAGTACAGGAAGGGTGCTTTGTAAATCTTTTATTTGTAAATCTCTCAAACAATAAGGCCACAAGTTAGGGGCCAAGTGAGAAAAACGAACATGGAGGACTGACACCAGTCCAGAGCCTCATCAAATTCTGCCTGGAGCTCGGTGCTCCAAACCAGTGCTACTCACTGTGCTTCTAATCCACTGTGGCTAATGAAGGATGCTTATTTTTTGGAAACTGTTTAATCAAGACACACACTCACACATTCACTCTCACAAACACTCTTCCCATTGTTCCTTTTTTTTTTTTGCATTATCGAGCTGTGTATTTTGATTGCCGTCTGTTATTGATCTCTGCTTTGTGTTATTTACTTCCACCTGTTTTGACTGCCCGACATATACCTGTATGAGAGTGTGTTTGACCCATGACTGCAATTCAGTTTGAATTTGTTTGAATAACCCTTGCATTTGTATCCCAACACCTCAACCTTCCATGTTACAAGGACAAAGTACAGTGAAAAATTTGTTTTGTCAGTAAGTGAATATGAGTAGATTTACAACATGTTGTATTGAAAATATTTAATTGCCAATATTCCAATGGAGCAATATATCTTTATTACTACTAATAATAAGTTATGTTAGCCTTGTTATGGTTACAGTGTGCACATTGTATGTGCTGTTTTGTTGTTGTTGTTTTTAAATCAGTACAAAAGTTGTTCCAGCTAGTGTTTTTTCTAAAAAAGTAAAAAAAAAAAAAAAAAAAAGGAAAGAAAAGAAAAAAAACTCTAATTGTCAAAACACCCTAAATAACACAAATAGCCAAACTCTCTTGAACCTAAGGTCACCTTGGCTTTCAATGTAGGCTGTAAAGTCAAAAGTGTTGTTGATGAAGGTGGTGTTGTAGGTCAGGTTGGAGTTGTAGTCATCCATAGTGCTGTTTGAAATTGGCCAGCGTATACACTTTTGGCGCAGGTTCCCCATGAATAGCTGCAGGCCAATGAGGGCAAACACAGCCAGGGCAAAGCTGGTCAGAATCATTACATCACCCATCTTCTTGACAGACTGGATCAGAGCTCCAACAATAGTTTTCAAGCCTGAGAGAAAGAGAATGCCAACGAGGGAGAGAATGAAACAGGGAAAAGCAGAGGAAAAAGCAGAGAGTAACTAAAAAATAGGAGTAAAAGAAATGAGTAATAAAAAGGTTTTGTATTAAATATTTTTGGATGCTATAAAAATTAAAATAAAGAAAAAAAAACAAACCAGGGATAACAGTGATTGTTTTAAGAGCTCTGAGCACACGGAACGTCCTAAGCGCTGATACATTGCCAAGGTCAACAAACTCTGTGATGTACCTAAAAGCAGCAGAAAGCAAAAAAAAGATGGCTTAATACAAAATTAGGATCAAATATTAAATATGCACTACATTCCAAAGGTAAAAATTATATTCTGTATCAGCTGGGTAATCGGTAAAGACTACAGTCTCTATACACATTTGTGCAACCCTGTGAATCACCATCTGATCAATTATTGCCTTTGCTTATTAAAGAGAAATGAGGTGTTGTGGTGGATGTTTGGAACTATTATATGGACATTGTTTGTGTATCTTGTTCACCCTATTTAACTACCTGACCTCAACCAATATACAAGCACAGTTGCATGAGCAACAGCATGCAGCGTAAAATACAATATGCAGTTTTTGTCCTTGGATTTTTCTTACTGGTTATGTTGCTGCACTAAAATGGGGTTGTTGCTGATGTAAATGATATGTTTTAATGAGTGCTATATATAGATGTGTCCACCACCTCTGTCAAATGGCAGCATTAGCTGACTGTCATTGAGAAGGTGCCTGGATAGCATAACTGCACATGAAGCATAAGGAGATCACTTAGCAAACAGCACAAAAGATTGAATCTGAAATTCTGAAGAGAAGTCAAGCTGTCCCAAGCACAAGAGTGAGATGATGGCTCTATGTACTAGTCTACCTTTTGACTGGTTCTATACTGTGCAATTTCAGCAGTGATGTATAACAAGTTGCACAGAAAACAGGGCCGCATAAACAGAAACATTCTTGATAGTAAGCTTGTGGTAATAAGTATTATTTTCTGTCCACTAGAATGTTATGTTTATATTTTGCCATTGCCACTACTGTATTTGAAGCTATCTCGTGAGTTTTGTGTAATTCTGGTGGCTTTTAGATTAGGACCACAGACGAAACTCTGACATTTTAATCAAAAATTTCAGACACTACCAGAACCTTATCGTCAGCTGCCTTTGGTTGCAATGGTCACACAATGAACAAAATTTGGCTGATACAAGCTTATATTGATTTTAAGTGGTATGATATACTTACGCCATGCTAATCACCATGAAATCCAGCCAATTCCATGGATCACGTAGGAATGTAAAAGGTCCAATACAGAAGCCTCTTGACACCACTTTAATTGCTGCCTCAAAGGTATATATTCCAGTAAAGACATACCTGAAAACAATTGTAATATTGAAATTATTAGTAAATGTTTAGAAAGATATGTAGATAGTATATATCTAAGGAATTACTAGGGAGGTAAGCTAAGATAAGAAAATCCAATTATTATTATTCTTAATTTATTTTTACAAATTTTATTTTTGCATGCAAGTATATCTATTACTGAAATATGCTGCACTTACTCCACAGTTTTACTCCAGGCAGGAGGGTTGCTCATCGTCATGAATACACAGTTGGAGAGAATAGTAATCATGATGAACATGCTAAATAGCTTAATAAAGAGTCAAGGAAAAAAATTCACACATCCAAGACTGAATAAACTTTAAAGGTGAATGATTAATACAAGGTATATTTAAAAAAAACATATAAGCAAATGTTCTAATGTTCTAATGTTCTTTTTTAACGCTTTCATGCATAAACTCTTTATTAGCATATCCAGATTCTTTAGATATATTAATTACTCAAAATTGTATGACTTATGAATTTTGACTTTGAATATTACATATTTGAAAAGATTTGGATTTTCCATATGTAGGAATAGTCAGTGCTTTGTAAAGGAAAATTGAAAATATTCAGGTGTAAAAATATTATGTTGAAGATTATAGAAAATATTATTTCTAAACAATACATAGCAATTTTTTTTTAGCATGTACATAATTTACTTTAGGACTGTTGCATCACACACACACACATACAAAAACTAGTTTTTAAAATGTTCATGTGTCCAGTGTGGCCTGGAACAAAAACATTTTTATTTAATTTTTTTGTTATTTATATTTTTAATTTTATGTAGAAATTTAGTAAAGATCGAGGATGACAAATAGTCTCAAGAGCTCATACAACTTATACAACTTATATTTTCCTAAAATATATTTATTTTTAAAAAAGAGCTTTTAATTGACTGTCAATAAGTATGGAAACTATGCATGAAAGGCTTTTAATAACAGATAAATGTATAGTACAATATATCTTTTTTAACAAGACTATTTTAAAGGCAAATGTTATCTAATTCTATTGAGCATCAAGGATATGAATGTATGAGAATTCTTATGGCTGCTCTTCTCACAAGGTTAAATGGACTGATAAAGTAACAGGATGGTTCTGCATTAAACCTGTAGATTGTGTTGCCTTTGCTGATTATAATAAATGTCTGAAAAAATACAACATTCCTAAATGAATAAAAGAAGCCTGCTAAAAGTTTTCATAAAGAGAGAGTTATTTTGAAAGTAAACTGAACAATTTCAGAGCCCTCTTCCCATGCACAAGAGTTGGTCTCGAGACTGACTTTTTGTGCTTTGTAGAAGGGGTCTATGTCTTCCAGAGGTGTGTTGAGCAGCTCCTCAGGTGGATCTCCATAGATCATGGGCAGAGACTTCCCTGCCTCCAGGTCACTGCTAGGTGCTGTTGGCTCTTTCTCTGGTTCCACACCTTCTACTTCCTTGCTGATTTTCTGCTCCTCAATGAGCCTCTCAATCTCCGCCAGTGATTCCGGAGTGAAGCGGCGGAACACATTGGTGACTGTGGTAGGGACCATCTTCGCCATCTTCGCATTGCGAAGATACACTACCTCACTGAGGAATCTCTACCCTGAGCTGGCAAGAATGACACAAAGATGGATTTAGCTGCACATTGACGAACTGACATTGACGTTTGAGATTAAGAACCATTTAACAAAAGAGCAGTGTCTTTTATTATAAACAAATACAAATTATTTTCATTATATACCTTACACACTGGAAAGGGAGCACAAACTGAACAATCAGACAACAAAGGTATTAGCAAAAATACTGAAGATCTTGGTGGGAAGATCTTGGTGGTATACTACTATGATGGCAAAGAGATATTTTATAGGCTGACAGACTATTACAGTGGATGTATTCCAAATTCCTAAATGGAGCAAAGTTGCAGAGATGGCAAATTATCAGCTTCAATGTATTCTTAAAATACACTCACAAACTACTTTAATAGGAACACGTGTAGACCTGTTCATTCAGGCAATTATCCAATCAGCCAATCATGTGGCAGATCTCATGCAGATACAGGTCAACAGCTTCAGTTAATGTTCACATCAAACATCAGTATGTGGACAAATGCTGATCTCAGTGACTTTGACTGTGGCATGGTTGTTGGTGCCAGAAAGGCTGGTTTGAATATTTAATAAACTGCTGATTTTGAGTTTGCACAGAAAGGTGTGAAAAACAACAACAGCAAAATCAACAACAAAAACATGACTGCTGTGCTCTTTGCAAACTCTTTGGAGGTGTAGAGCACAGGTTCCCCACCCTAGTCCTGGAGTTTGAATGACTACAGATCAGTAGTCCTGATATCTCCAGTCACGACTTCTCTCTTTTAGAGACATGTGCATTCCTACCACCAATCCATCACAGCCCTTCTGCTGGATCCTCTGCAGTTTGCATACAGAGCCGACAGGTCTGCAGGCAGTGCTGTAAACATGTGGCTCTAATACATTTTGCAACACTTTGATTGACCAGGATCCTATGCCTATGCATGTCCTATATTTTCACTGTATTTACCACTATAGTCCCATAACTATTACAAATCAAGCTTTCTGTTCCAAGCTAGCTGTGCCATACTCCATCTGGATTCAATGCTCTCAAATCTAGAATTGGATATAAACTGCAGTTGAGTTGAACCCCTTGTTCTGGCATGATAATATAGCAAAAAGAGTGGTGAGTGATAAGTAATAAGGCTAGCGATGATAACATGGAAAGGCCAACTTGAAGTTGACAGACATGTCAGAGTTCCATCTTATGACAGAGGTGCTTAAATTGTATAAAAAATACACTCACTGAGGTAGAAGACATGAGATTAGATGACAAGAGGCTATCCCCAGATTTGGTGGACAGGATACCTGTAGCTCCAAAAGTAGTCACAGTCAGTTAAGTGTATGGCTACATGTGTATGAGGCAGGAAGGAAAGGAGGGCTTGTATGACAGCAGTATTTACTGCAAAAACTGCATCATATATCACTATGTGAGCTTGTTGCAAGGTTTCAGCATATATAGGCATGAGCAGGGGAGACTTAGGCCCCATCTATGCAAAAACACTTTCCAAAGTAGAGAAATTTTAAACACTGTTCACTGTTTTCATGTGGATAGGAAAAAGACAGGAAATGTGCATGTCCATTGCAGTTTTACATGTGTTATAAATGTACTAGGACTCCATTTACCATTGACCAGGTAGTTACTTTATAGTCTGTAATTTCTTATTTAATTTCACTTTGTTTTATTGTTACACCCTCAACTTTTGGCCAATCACATCCCTGACAAGGAGGAAGCAGTTACTGAAGTTGAATAAGTGAATGAATGAATGAATTAACTTTTGGGCATGCTGGTGTTTTTTCTGCATTTTCCTTTTCTATTGCACAATATGCATGCTCTTCTCATTATTCTTGAGGTATTTGACATAGCGGTTTATAAGATACTATCACTGGGTTGGCATGCTCATGTGAGCTCTTTCACATATTTTTGTGTTTTTGTGTGGACAATGATATTTTCAAAAACATTTTCATATGATCATTTGGACAGGAAGATTTTTTTTAAAACAAAGGGCCTTACAGTGGTGGGGAACCCAGGCTTGAACTATTGTTGGGGCCCTATACCTACACCAAGACATCATGAATCTTTGCACCCAGATGAGGATGGGTTCCCCTTGAGCCTGGTTCCTCTCAAGGTTTCTTTTTCATATCATCTCAGGGACTTTTTCCTTGCCACCGTTGCCTCTGGCTTGCTCATTCGGGATAAATTCACAGGGATAAATTCACATATTTACAATATATTTTTTGTGAATCCATTTATTTCTGTAAAGCTGCTTTGTGACAATGTCCATTGTTAAAAGCGCTATACAAATAAAAGTGAATTGAATTGAATGAATGTACAACTGCTCCAACCAGAAAAAAGCATGGCTGCTGTAACACAAGAACAGTAGCTAATGTAACAGTAACTAGTCACTGAACAGAGTGAGGTGGAGAGAGGCAAAGTCAACCCTTATGCATAGCAACAAAGGCACAGACAATCACAGAGAGACATGTGAAAAGAAAAAACTTAAAAAGCTTAAATTTATAATTAATAGCCATGACACAACAAAAATACAAAGGTGAGAAAATTATTTATCAGAATTCTATAGAAGTGCAGAATATTGTATGTTTTGTATTTCACCATTCAGAATATTGAAACAGTTTTTTAAAATCCTAACATTAAAAGTTAAACAATTCTGAAGTGTCCAAACTATCAGATGTAGTATAATCTAGAGAAGGTGAATAACATTGTCCAACTTGTTTTGGAGCAACATTGTAGAAAATATCATGATGACATGGGATTAGGAGACAATTTATGATGTAACTACGCAGCCACTTTTATACATTAATTGTATCTGATTGTGATTTTTTTCTATTTCTCTAGCAATATCAAATATTAATAATTATAATTATTTAGAAATTGATTACACATTCATTACAAATATGAGGTTAGCTATGCTCAGCTACTGGGTGTTTTAGAAGGCGCTTGTTGGACTCAAGTCCTAAATATATATTCAGAGGTTTGATTAATGGGGACACATTCTCACAGAAAGGCAAGAACATCACTGTCCCTCTTTTCCTGTCCCTCTTTTTGTTCAGAGGTATATTATGAAAATCCTATGAACCTGACACTAAGTGCATGCACAATTGCAGTATTTTCCTTTCGAAGACATTTTCACTACAGTTTTTCCATTAACAAAATAATTTATCTTTTAAAGTAAAAAAAATGTGAAGAAAACTGCCTAATTTTATACAGAAAAATCATTAATTGAAAGAAGTAACATGCCAGTTTATTCTAAAATACTTGTTGTGATCAAATGTACTGTTTGGATAAAAAACATTGTGGGATAGAGGTTAGTGATATCCATCTCCATACTATGCCTAGAGCCATCCAATTCTTTGAAAGGAGGGCAAAGACTCAGCTCTGTTCCACAAACATTATAAAAAGTTGTTTGTTATGACATATTTAGGGGGCCAAGCACCGAAGGTGTGTACACACTCTATGGTTATTCTACCTTTTCTTCTTATTATTATTCTGCTTCTTCTCCTTCTTCTTCTGGCTAGGGTGTCTATGGCACCCCACAGAACCGTATAGTAAAAAGTTGTGAAATTTGGCAAACTAATTTGAGAGGGTCTAAGGAACATTCCGACCAAATTGGGGTGAAGTGCTGCCAACACTCTAGCGCCAGCATCAGGACAAAGTTGGGCCTAATTTGGAAGTACATTTATGGTCATAAATTTTGAACCATGTGTCCAAAATTCGAAAGGCATGCCTGGATTCCCTGGGTTGAGACAAGTTCAAGGCAACCTATGATGTCAATTTCAACTGACATAGTTAGATTTTCCGCCATCTTGGATTTTGTCAAAAAAAAATTTTTTTGCTACTCCTCCAACAAATTTTTTTTCCAATCATCACCAAATTTGGCACATATCATCTTCAGAGTGAGCCTCACAAGAGTTGTCAAAAGAATTTTGATATTCCAAACAATTTGCCGTAATGGGCTGATGAATCTCACAGTGAAGCTGCCAGAACGACTTTGCACACTGACACAAAAACTAGTAGGCATCTTCAGGACCAAGACCTGCAACAAATTCCGTGCCAGCATCAGCTACCGATCAAAAGTTACAAATGTTAAAAATACTTATATCTAACTGCAATTTTGCTACTCCTCCTCCAAAGTTTGTCCAATTTTCACCAAATTTGGCTCATATTATCTTGAGAACAGTCTGAATAAAAGTTATCAAAGGAATTTTGATATTCAAAACTGTTCTCCAGTAACATGCTGGCAAATGCAAAAAATAGGATGTGAGGGTGTAACTTTCATTTTTCCCTTATATATCATTTGAAGAATTTGTGCTAAATTCACGGTTTTCTTTCCTATAATTCCCTGGAGTATGCTGAAGTGAATGCACACCAACATCTGAAATTCAAGTGTAGTACCTGTTGACCATCTTGGATTTTATTTTTTCAAAAAGATTTTTTTTTCACTACTCCTCCTACAAATTATGTCCAATCAAGATCAAATTTGGCGTACATCATCTTCAGACCAACCTGGACAAAAGATATCAAAAGAGTGTTGATATTGCAAATGGTTTCCCGTAATATGCTAACAATTCTGACAGCGAAGCCACCAAACAGGATGTGAGGCTGTATCTCAGCAACCATGCACATTAACACAAATCTTGGTAGCCATCTTCAGGACCAGGCCCTGAGGCTATGCAACAAATTTCATGACAGCCACTTACTGGTCAAAAGATAAAATAACATGCCAAAAATGCTTGAAGCGAGTTTTCCTCCAAATTTTGTCCAAATATCTTCACCAAATATAGCGCACATCAGCTTGAGACCTGTCTAAACAAAAGTTACCAAAGGAACTTTGATATTCAGAACTGTTCAACTATAATGGACTGGCAAATGCATCAGGATGATATGCTGTATCTCAGTAAGACATTTGCATATTGTCATGACACTTGATCTTCAGGACCTATGGATCTAGGATCTATGTGCAGCATGACCTATTAAAACCTGATGCCTCACTACCTACCCTTCTGCACCTCAGTCCAAACCTTAAACAGTGAACCCACTATAAAAGTGTCATAATGACAAAGTGAGTAATGACAAAGTGTAGAGGGAGGTTGAAAGTGGGATTAGAATTGGAAACAGGACTTTCCCACAGTACTAATGATATACTGACATACACCAGAGTTACTTATTAGCTACGTTTTTAAGAATCACACATAGCTTACTATTACCAAAGTTGAGTACTATATAGTTTACTTATCAAATTTATTCCTGACTACAAAAGTATACAATAAGTACAAGAAAGTATACTCCACACTATTTTGAATCCTTATGAAAGTCCACATCTTGTTATATTTAATGAGGCAATGACCCAGACAGAAAAATATACATGAAACGGAAAGGAGACCTAAGTAAATCTAAATATATAAAATAAAAAGGAGTGCAAGATGCTGAGGCATGGCAAAGACTGTGTTGAAGGCATTAAGTTTAGACAGTGTCAGTTCAAGCATACATGTACATAACCTAAGGGTGTGGGGTCTAAAGGCACACACGCCTTCAGAAGGATTCTATCTTTCTTTAGAGGGCAGGCACACGATCAGTATCACTCCTATACGCAGAAACCAACATGACACACATACACCTACACACTGATACGATGGCCTCCCAGCTGCCATGGGCCATCACAGTTGGGCTCGAGTTACAGAGGCGCGATGACTTGGCTCATTCCTGCCTCCCATAATCTATACTGTTTGATTAGCATTGCAATGATAAACAGGTCAGCATGCCAGTTTAACCCATGATATGCTCAGTGACACACTATATGTTGCACAAAGGTGTGGGCATGCCCATCAACCTTCCACCTGAATCCCCATTCCCAAAAAAGGGCTAAATTACACCCCACCCCCACCAGTCTGTTTGCAAAATCTGTCTTCTATTGCTGTTTCAGAAGCTTGTGCCAAGGATGAAGGATACTCTCTGCCATTTTCCCACCACTATTAGACTTCACCATGCCATTCTGAGGTGTCTGGTTAAGGAGGCATGGTGGTGAACAGCATATGACAGAAGACAGAAACACCTCCCCCTTCTTACATTTTATTTCCTTGTATTCTGGGGCCTCCTTTTCCCCTGCTCCTTAAATACATGTCTGGAAAATGTTACCGGGTCAGGGGCTTATTGGAACCACTTCATTATAAAGATCACCAGCAAATCAGCATGCTCATGTTAAACTTTTATGGTTTGCATGATTGTACTTTCTAAGAGGAAGCCCCTTTCATTTAATGATGTGAAGAGTCAAAGGGGCAGTGAAATGCTGGACTTTTGCAGCAAAGGTTGGACAAAAGTAAAAACTAGATCAAACACCAGTCCTAACAGAGCAAAGCAACACAGTTAATGATGCCTAATAACATACTACCATAAGTCCTTTATTTTTCTGTTTATTAGATATATGTTTGCTCATCTGTTTATTAATACAAAATTTTCTGAGGGAAAACCACATTCCTGGCAAGATGGGACATTCTATAACTTCATTCAAAGGAATCATAAAGTCAGTAATAACACCTGATGACATGCTAACATTTATAGTTGCACTGGATTGTACTATACTTGTTGACTAGAGAAAGACAGAAACATGTAAAATGCTATTACCACGTTGTTAACATCATAGTATCACACTTTCAGGACCATTAAGGCATGTATTATAAATCGCATACAGTGCAGTTGTACTGAAATTACCAGCAACAGAAACCTAACTAAAGCAAACTGATATGCAGCATCTCACATAAGATAGCAAAGAAGCAGCATTTTTACTCTTGGTCACAGGTTCCTAACCCTGGTCCTCAAGTTCCTGACTGTAAATTGGCTGAAGCCGAAAAGACATTCAACAGTTTATTTTTCTGAATGCAGGTTTCTGGACCTCAGTTTAAGACAAAAATGCACCGTCCTCATAAGTGTATCATGGTTATCTGTCTTACCACTAAAACGACGCAGTATTTTTAGCCCAGTGTAACAGAAATTGTGCAAATGAGTCTGTGCTGTGAAATGAAGACGCTTTTTCCTACATGCCTGTACAAACTTGAGATGCTTCTTTCCACACATACAGCACTTTGTCAGAGTGGTTGAGCTTTAAAAGGTAAGCAGTTAAAAGTTGTGTTTGATTAAACTTTCTTTACAGCTGCAAGGCATACATTTCCACTATCCATATGAAGGAGACAGTTAATTTTTAGTTTAGACCGTTAGACCATGCAAGTTTTAAATTGTGCCAGTTATGCATACCCATACACACTGCACATCTACACACACGGCTTAATGTTTTCTTCCATACATCTTATTTTTCATGCATATGTGGGTGTTAGTTCTAATATTTGAATATTACTCCAGTAATGGCTTGAAAAATTAAAATCATAATTTTGACTGAAACTGCCTAAAGCTTTTCTAAAAGACTGTTTCTGTTATACAATTTTTTACAAATATGGGAAATTTGAGTCTAATATGCCACATGCCGTCTTATTCATGAATGTAGTTCATGTATGTAGAATGTAGTAAAAATGTAATGTTTCATAAAACCAGCAAACCTCTTAACTCTAGCCCGAGTTTTCAGGAGTATAGTCCCAAATGCAATGCCAGAAAGTTTTCCTTGGAGTTATTTTACTGGGCAAGGTTCTGGAAACCTAAATATTCAGCATCTCACACATAGGTGACAGCTACTTTGGTGCTGTGGCCAGGTACGTTATTGGATGCCCAATTATATCTTGTACCTTTAAAAAAAAACATTTTATTTATTAATATGCTGGAGTTCAGGGGCATAAAGGTGATCAGTCAAAATAACTTTGTATTAGTTTGCTGTGAGGGGAAAGTAGACCCAAACTATGCCAAGAAAATACCCTCACAGCATTTTTTAATGGCTCTGTCACTAGGCAGTAGAGGTTTTATGGTTTCGGGGTGTCTGTCCCTCCATCCATCCGTCTGTCCATCTGAGATTCTCCTTAGCGTGATGTCTCAAGGAAAGAGTGGTTGAATGTTTGATATGGAATTATCGTTGTAACCAGCAAATGAACTGATTACATTTTGGAATTGATCCAAACACGGTCAAGGTTACAGCAAGGTCAAATTTTGTTGGTGGCAGAGGCCTCCCGATTGAGACTTTTTCTTGCTGAGTTCTACTCATTTTCCTTTAATTTGTCACCCATTTGTATATCCAGCAACATTGTAGGTTTCATGAATTTTAATGAAGCTGAAACACCCTGATTAACCATGTAAATACAAGACAAATAAATGTCTTGATTAAGAAGTACATGCAAAAATAGTCAGTTCAATATTTATATGTAACTCGTCTTTGTATGAGAAACAAAGCAGAGACAGATCCTGGTCAGGTATGAGTTCAGTGAACCCTGTCTGTCCATTGAGAAGAGCAGGCAGAGAAACAGCTGGCTGCTCAGAGAGGCTGCTCACAAGATATACTTACTCCTATACTGTGAAAAAAACTAAAAGCACGTGTGAAATTTTCACAGGTGAAGTTCAATTACTAAACCTGACCCTGAAAAACCTGGAAGTCATTTGGAAGGGTGCACAGCTTCACTTTTAGTAAAATACGTAACAACATGCCACCACCTGAGAGACAATGGGTGGACACATCCCCATTCAGAAACAACTGACCTCCTCTACATGAAGTATGGCTTGTTAATTGTTGAGTGTTTAGACATTTTTTCCTTGTCCATAATAGCCATATAGAATATATATAGAATGTTATATAGATATAGAATGTTTCCTGCAGCATAGATTTCGTTGCGTGAGCCGCATAAGCTATATATTATGTATATGAAATATTTTTGGTGTACCAACAATGCATACACTGTGTAGACACTCCAGTCTCTGTTATGTACACTGAGATGCCTTATCCTGTACAAACCAGTCATAATCATTAATGACCTCCTCCAGTTACATTACTTAGTAAGCTTGTTTCTGGAAAATGTATCCCATCTGAACAGTACTAAAGCTGATAATAAGTCATCTACTGCTAATTTTCCACTACAAGTCTCTCTCTCACACACACACACATACTTGTCTATGTTACCATGTTCTTAGGCACACAAGAAACGCAAATTACTTGAAATACACACATCAGCATATGTGCAAGAAATTCTTGACATAGGTACATAGACCGTGAGTTACTTAAAATGGACACATTACATTATATACAAAAAGTCAGCAAGACTAAATTATACTTAATTATAGTTGCCAAAAAGATACAACTAATGCCACCAAATGTGTTTATGGCATCTTAAAATAATCCTCCTTACACAACTAGTCCTCCTTTATACCATGTCAAAAGTATCAGTCCTCAATGTGAGACCCTCCCCAAAAAGCACTTAGAGCCATGTCTGGCATGTGGCACATGGTGAGCGAATAATCTACAGCACAAATAACAAAATTCATTCCTGTGGCCTGGTAACATCTCCAGATTTGCTCTCTTCAGCAATCTGCTCCCTCATCTACTTTCTCGTAGCCTCTGTAGGGGGCCAGCAAAGCAAAACAAATTATTCTAGATAATAGTATAATGTTACCATGCTCTTAGTATATAATAGTATATAGTACAGAGTGCACAGAGGTACAGTGAATGCAAAGACTGCTTTAAGCAATCAAATGTGATTAAATTGAGGAAAAATTCCAAATGATTACAGTTGGAAAAGAACTGTGGAAACTTGGGCTAAGGTTCTTTTGGATGCTGGTTTGTGCTTGGACAGATTTCCTCTCACTGAAAATCTGATAGTGGTAGTGTAAAAGTCATAAACAACTGGCAAGAGATAGAGAGTAAGAGTGATGTCGTTTCTGTTTCCTCTCAGTGTGTCTGAGACTGAAAGTCCTCAGTGTGTGTATGTGTGTGTGTTTGTGTGTATATATGTGTGTGTGTGTGTGTGTGTGTGTGCAGAAGCATACAGACACACTTGGGTGCGTGAAGCAAGACAAGTCAGTGAAGCAAGACTAGATTCCTGCCAGATAGTGCAAAAACAAATTTGTGAAAATGTTTAATGTGTGCTTACCTAAATCTTACCTAAATAATCTTACCTTAATCTACAAGTTCCATGCATGGGTCTGTGATTTTGTCCATGTGTTCTGCATTGCGGAACAATAGTTCAGTTGGAGACATTCTGTATAGTTATAGAATTAGGGTTTCTTCAGAAAAAAAAAGTTTTTTAAAAGCATAAATAGAAGCATAGCAACCGCTCTGCCTTTTTCTGATGTATAGCTCCATTTTTGTGGAACTGCCATATCGAGCAATTTCTGATATAATATAAAAAGAATTTTAGGTAACGTTAAGGAAACATTACACAGTTTCTACTAGGGATGGGCATTTCAGGCAAAATTACTTTGCAAATTATTGATGGCGTTATTTGAATAACATTCAAATGTTCAAACTACTGCTCACATGCACATGAAAAATGATATGCACAAATCAGTAATTTTTATCCATGCAGTGTGTGTGTATGTGTGTGTGTGTGTATGTGTGTGTGTGTATATGTACCGTATGCTAGGCAGTGTAAGTCACACTGAGTGACACCTTCTAAAGCTGGCACGCTTCATCACATTACACTTTTAAATTCCACTTTTAAAATTGAAGTTCCGAATATCCTTTCAAGGTAGTGAGTTAACTCATGACATATTTAACTAGCTAAGTTCTTCCATCTTCTACCACCACACAATTAGTAGTTCACTACACACAGATGGGGAGCAACAAAATCACTTTGCACTGGCTAAGCCACCATTTTCCTATGAAGGGAAAGCAATCTCATTTTGGATTTTACACCTTGCAGCGGTATATAAAGTATAAAAATCTAAATTTGACCCAGTTTGCCACATACACTTTAAAGCTCAACCACTGAGAAAAACCAGTGAGACTATATGAAATGGGGCAAGATGTTTATACAGGAATGGAAGAAAAAATATTTTTTCTTCTCAGAACTGAATTCACACATGTATCATGACATTGGGATAAAAATATAAAAAATAATACATGGTACTATGTGTGGTACTGTTCCCTTGTATCATACATTGAGATATATTTTTGCAAAACTGCCTCTGGAGAAAGAAACTGTTACATAGCCATTAAGATGGCAGATAATACACAATTATGAAGAATACAATTTTTGATGGCACAGGGCACCAACTAAGTGCTGAACAAACAGCAAAAAGCTCTTAACATGCAAGGAGCCTTGTCTTATGATTACTGTTAAATGTCTCTCAGAAAGAAATCTAATTTTAATTAAAAAATAAAGACTCTACTTTCTATAAATTCTAATATATGTAGTAATAGATGCAGCACAAACTGTAATAGTATTAGTACTATTAAAGAAATAGACACTAAAGGTACTGTAACTTTTCACCATACTTCTTTATCCATAAGCAAGTTGAAATAAATATCCCACTGCGTTTTTGTTTGCTTGCCAGTTTTTAACATAGCTGAATTGCTGTGAATAATACTCTGTACTAACTTTTTATCTCACGCTACCCAGATCTCAGTGTTTACAAGCTGTGCTCACAGTGTTTACAGCTGATAAGCTGGACACATCACCCATCTTAACATTAGCTTATGTATCTCTACTTCCCCCGAGCAGCTTTTTTTCAGTTAGAGCTTTTTGGAGTGCTGTAATCTAATGAAAGTCAAAGTAAGATTTTGATAGCGAGCTTACAACAATTACAGTAAGCAAACTGGGATAGATTTCTCACCTTAATTCTCATCCTTCTTTATGGATTGTCTCTTCTGTTAGCGACAGGGTTCTCACAATTTTTTTCAACAAATGGTATTATGATTTCTGTAATGTACTTTGGAAAATTAGGTGTCTATTTCGTATATTCTATGACCACAAACCCATAAGCCTCAAAAAAATTATAAAGAGAAACTAATCTGAGTTTCTATATGCTGCTGAGGCACCAGTGAATGCCTATGATGTTTATTTATGAAGTCCTTAATGTTGCCTTGTTGCTTATTATGATTGTTGCTGAAATTAATACGAGCATAATGGAAAGTATAAAGCCATTTGGCCAACTGAGAATGTGGATTTTGGGTTGAAATCCATGTCTTCAAACCTTATTTCAATCTTTGCCCACATTAGGCTGAGAAAGAGGTAGAGACTCGCTCACTGATCACATGTGTCCCCTGTGAAGAAACCCAAAACCAATGCCTTCTGTGTCCAAGAGCATGTGATGCTTAATGCTCTAACACACATACATACGCTCACACTAAGGAACGAGATTACACACTGCAAAGCTTACCTCCATTCTTACAAATCCATATGTTTAATATACTGGGTGTCAGTTCTATTCCATTCTTTACCACTGATTAACTATTAGAGAGAAATCCAGCATATTCTTCTGCTTTCGGCTTAAACATAATTAAGACAATTGCCATGTAATAGATGTATTTTAAACACGCAAACACAATCTGAATAGACACAACACTCTCTTTATATAAATTTCACTCTCTTTATATAAATTTACACATTACTTACATATAAAATGAAAGACAATCATTCATAATGTACATAAGAAAATAAATTCCAGTCCAGTACATGAGTGCCTCTCTGTTCAGCAAGTTGGTCAGACTATATAATAAGATGCTCCTGCCTTGCAGGTTACTGATTCAAAATAAGAGGGCGAGTGGGTTTAAGCGCAGCCACAAGACCATCATCCAACACCACTGACTAGAGAAATGTGGATTAACAGTGGAGGAACGGTGGGGTAAAACTGAGCACTTCAAACAGCATCAATCAAGCCTTAAAATGAAGGCATAATCTATTTTTAACACCAACCCACCTCAGGCAATGGGAAAAAGATATGGACTCCAATAGAACGCACACCAACTGGTACACAGGGCTTAACAGTGTACTTCCTTAGTCTAATATGCAAAAGTGGTGTCAAAGAATAAATGAGTGTGTGAGTGTGTCTACAGGAGAAAGAGGCAGAGAGATGGTGTTAGCAATTTAATCTCTCTAATGAGTAAATGTATCCCATTTTATGGATCTCTCCCAAGCATGTAATTAAAAACCATCACAGCAAATGTAGTCCTTCTGGGACAAATATACACTTATGCGTACATGTTTAGACTTCACTGAACAGAGGCAGGTAAGGAAAAAAATTCAGACGTGTACATGCCAAAAGAATATACAAAGATCTAGATGAATACTGCCCCAGGTAAAAAAGATGTAACCTCTTCTGTTATGGGGCAAAATTGATTTAGCCCTGTTCTAGTAATATCGATTGATTCATCGAAGAAAGAAAGAAAGAAAGAAAGAAAGAAAGAAAATATAATCACAGTAATATAAAATTATATAATTTTATAATAATGAATATTTAACTAGGCAACAGAATGAGGCGTAATGTCCCCATTTCCATCGCAACAAATGGTGGGTCAACAGCAGATACATTACCTTGCACACCTGATTAATACTTCCACAGGGCTTTAAAATGTACTAGTCCTTTTGGTCTTCTTTAAAAGCTCTCAGCTGAAGTCTTTACTGTCGTCTTCTTGAGGCCACAGCAATCTCCTTCACAGCTGCTGCTGACGCAGGAGCAACTCGAGTGAAACCTGAGAGTCGCCTCAGGTAGTGGAGCTGTCCCAATCCATGCACTTACTAAATAATATGGCAAAACAGGACACTACCAAGGATGATAATAATAATAATAATAATAATAATAATAATTTATTATTATTAGTAGTAGTAGTAGTAGTAGTATTATTATTATTTTAAGATCTCTGATGATTATAAGAATCATAAGAATCACTCGCAAATATTGGAACCAAATTTGTCTTTCCAGATTACACACACACACACACAGTGTTAATGGTAAATATATATATATATATATATATATATATATATATATATATATATATATATATATATGTTTGTATGTATGTATGTGTATATGTATACATGTATATATAGCTTTTATCATTTTTGTGTTGTACTTGTTTGAGTAGTATTTGTTTGCTGTACTTGTCTGAGTAGTATTTGTTTGCTGTACTTGTTTGAGTAGTATTTGTTTGCTGTACTTGTTTGAGTAGTATTTGTTTGCTGTACTTGTTTGAGTCGTATTTATTTGCTGTACTTGTTTGAGTAGTATTTGTTTGCTGTACTTGTTTGAGTAGTATTTGTTTGCTGTACTTGTTTGAGTAGGTGTTTAGCTCTGTATAACTAGTAACAGTCCTTCACGCGCCTTCATAACGCACGTGCGCAGGAGTCACACCTCAGTTGCTCAGTGCCATTAAAATTTTGACTTTAAGAGAGCGAGGCTCACGCGCTGTGTCCAGGCCCTTGTGTGTGCAGGTGACTAATCGTCTTCGTGCGTGTTCTAGCCGTGTAATGCGCTGCTGTCTCTAAAAATAATAAATAAAATGTTATGAAATTACTAGAATTTAAGCATGATCAAGTAGTAATTACTCGAGTCTTTAATCTTTAATTACTGAGTTGACATTCATTATTTTTGATATGCAACACTGTACCAAACCGCAGTTAAATAAAAAGGTAATCCCGAGCTTCCACAGGTCTAACACTATACACGCGCAATTCTTCATAATTTAGGCCTAGTTATTCAGCATAATGGCATTTAAAAACTTTACTGTAACTTTACTATACTGTTACTGTAGGCTCTATTTTAGAAAATTGTATACAATGATGCTTGATGCAGATAGATAAATTAATTCTCAGCTAAAATGACAAACCTAGGTGTAATCCCCCCCCCCTTCTCTTTCTCTTTCTCTTTCTCTGTCTTTTTTATTTAAATAAAGTATTGACGTTCAAAGGTGTGGGTTATCAGCATGTGGTCTTAACTCATGCAATAATTCAGAGCTTTATGTCACATAAACTACACCAGCAGCGCCATCTTTTGGTACCAGAAAACATGGCGCAATGCCTAACAGCCCTCAAAATTACAATGTCCTTTTTTTCATCAAGCTCTTCATGGGCCAGGTCCTACTGACACTCACCATCCACTTTGTTAGAGCCACCTGTACACCTGCACAGTCATACAGTTATCTAGTCAGCTAGTCATGTGGCTGCAGCACAATGCAAAAAAAAAATAAAAAAAATGCAGATACAGGTCAAGAGCTTCGGGTAATGTTCACATCAAACACCAGAATGGGGGAAAAGTGTGATCTCTGTGACTTTGATCGTGGCATGGATGTTCATACCAGAAGGACTAGTTTGAGTATTTCAGAAACTGCTAATCTCACACACAAAAGTCTCTAGAGTTTACACAGAATGGTGCAAAAAAAAACAGACAAACATAGAATGAGCAACAGTTCTGTGGGTGGAAATGCCTTGTAGATAAGAGAGGTCAGAGGAAAATGTCCAGATTGGTTTAACATCCCGGGAGGGATATATAATTATATAATCACTCGTTACAACCGTGGTGAGCAGAAAAGCATCTCAGCATGCACAAAACATCGAACCTTGAGGTGGATGGTCTACAACGGCAGAAGAACAAATCAGGTTCCACTCCTGTCAGCCGAGAACAGCAATCTGAGGCTATCATGGGCACAGACTCACCTACACTGGACAGCTGAAGACGGGAAAAAGACCAGGTGATATTTTTTCCCTAATATCATATTTGCATGATTTTTTTGCTGCCACGCGATTAGATTACTACATGAACGTCCAGGTGTACAAGTGTTCCTAATAAAGTGTAAGGTGAGTGTATATGAGCATTTGAGTCACATAATTTTTTTTTTTTTTTATCAATTAACCTTTGAGAAAACTTGCATTTACTTGCATTTAAGTGATACAGGAAATACTATGTCAGGTTTGAACAGACTTGGTTATAAATTTTATTGATTAACAAAGTGCGGTGAATAATAGTTATATTCAAAACATGACATTCATTCCATAGGGATCTAAAGTCCGAGATTGTAAATGACCTCCTTCGCCTTACATTTTCTCACTTTGTTGCCCCCATGACAACATCTGGTGATGCACACAGAGATGTCATTAATGTTATGTCCATCACTGTTGAAGTGTCTTGCCACTTCATTCTGATGGTATGTATGTGCTCGACAAAACTATTGGCCAGTCATCTCTTGGTTTCTCCAGTGAATAGCTCATTACATCATTTACAGGGAAGATAATTTTAAGAACTCCTCTGGTGAAGAAGCAGCCTTTATTTGACACATATACATTACAGCACAGTGAAATTCTTTTCTTCACATATCCCAGCTTGTTAGGAAGCTGGGGTCAGAGATGATACAGTGCCCCTGGAGGAGAGAGGGTTAAGGGCCTTGCTCAAGGGCCCAAGAGTGGCAGCTTGGCAGCACTGGGGCTTGAACCTCCAACCTTCAATTCCGTTCAGCCACCACTGCCTTGTGATACAATATCTAGAATGGTTGCATGCAAGAGTGTCACAGATTATATTAGGCTAATCATTTAATTCACTCTTGACAAACATTTTTTGTCCCGTCTGTAAGAGATGAGTAAAGGTTCCTACAGACAGGACAAAAGTTGTCTCAGGATTTTCCTAGAGGATTTTATAATTTTTTAATGTAATTTCTGTCATCATTTTATTGGGTTTGGAATTTAGTGGGAAGATAAATGAGCCAAGGAAAAGGAACCAAAGGAATTCTCTCTGTCTTTGAAGTGGAATTTGTAGAGGTAAGTCCATCTGTTCAATCATTAGTGTTAACACGGGCCATGGCACAGTCTATTACGTTCTTGGGGAACTGACAGCTGTAAAAATAATTGCATATTTCATGGTGATGTGAAGAATTCCAAATAGAACTCCAGATAGGCATGAGAGTCTGCTGTTTTGTAATGGATTGTGGTGTTAGTAGACAGCTGACTTGACATAGTGGCATCACTAGAGGGAGGCAGAGAGCACTGTTTTAATCATAATCAGTGGCCATCAGCTCCACCTGTCTGAGTCAACCTTGCCCTATATACAGTCCCCTAAAAAAGTATTGGAATGGCAAGGCCAATTCTTTTGTTTTTGCTATACACTGAAGATATTTGGGTTTGAGATCAAAACATGAATATGAAACAATAGATCAAAATTTCAACTTCCATTTCCTAATATTTAAATCTAGATGTATTAAACAACTTAGAACATGGCACCTTTGGTGGCAGACCACTGGATTTTTAGGTGAGTAAAAGTACTGGAAGAGATTGTCTTAAAGAAAATCAAAGTAAATAACACTTAATATTTGGTTGAATATCCCTTGCTTGCAATAACTGCATCAAGTCAGGGACCTACTGACATCACCAAACTGTTACATTCTTCTTTTGTGATACTTTATTGTGCCAGGCTTATACCACAGCTTCTTTCAGCTTCTTTGCACAAATCCCCAAGGCCATGCTACAAAACTGAGTGGAAAGCCTACCTAGAAGAGTGGAGGTTATTATAAAAGCAAAGTGGGACTAAATATATAACGGGATGTTCAACAAGCACATATGGGTGTAATTGTTTTTTTCACACCCACACACAGTCAAGCTTTTTTCATATTAATTGACCTTTTTTTTATACTAATTGACACAGTCAGCATTACCACGTGCCAGTCAAGCATTTTTCATATTAATTGACCTTTTTTTTTTTTATACCAATTGACACAGTCAGCATTACCAAGCGCCAAATCAATCAAACAATGCATGAGTGAAGGAGAGTCCAACAAAGTAACACTATATCATTTGGCATATTGCTGCATAGTATTAGTTATCAGGGTC
Organism: Pangasianodon hypophthalmus; assembly: GCF_027358585.1. Taxonomy (NCBI): domain Eukaryota; kingdom Metazoa; phylum Chordata; class Actinopteri; order Siluriformes; family Pangasiidae; genus Pangasianodon; species Pangasianodon hypophthalmus. The sequence continues at coordinate 5,929,802 of NC_069721.1, read as the reverse complement.
AAATGGTCCTAACTGAGGTCCTGAGTATGGCCAGTAGGTAGTGACCTTGTTGTCTGCTCAAAAACCTGTAGCAGACAAATAGAACAAAATGAAGTCAGCAGTCAAACACAAAGATATGTTGACCTTTTGTACAGCTGCCCACAAATCTATTGTACAGACTCGTTTCTAAAAGGCCATCTATTTGTTGTCCTTGGAGACTGTAGGGAGTCTAATTAATCTTGCCACTGGGCGGAGATACATGCCAGAGCATGTGAGTGGAGCAGAGTGGGAAGCGGAGCACTGATAATTCCACTGGAGCGGAGAGCACCTTTCTTAAGATTCTGCTCTGCTCACTCAGACTGTTCAGCACCGCTTGCCCAGAATGCACTTTGTGATATGCTGGTTTGAGAAACTGGAAATAAACAGTGGTTTATAAAAGTTTGAGTAAACTTTGTTTTACCTGTGAGTGTGAGTGGTACATAAGTGAAACATTTGCTTGGGCCATGAGCAACTGAGTGGAGGGCACACACATAAAGTGTCACACCACTCTGCTTAGCTCACATACTCTGTGATCCTCTGACCAGGACTTTAGCAGTCCTGACTCTTCTGTCTGCTCCTGGGTGACTGTTCTGATGAGCCTGAGGGCCACTGGGCCCTGAGGGTCTAGGATCATCACCACTTATTCTCCTTCAACCATTTCTGCAATGATGGTAATTCTGCAGTGATGGTAAGTAATGAAGGATGAAGACAGGTATTGGCTGTGCCTCCGCCTCTTTCAACTCAGTAGCTCTCAGGATATACCATTTGTGGTAGAGATTATTCAGACCACCCCACAAGAGGGTCTTTGGAGTGATTGGGTCTGGGTCTGAACCATTGGAGAATGCATACCCAAGAGGCTTGGAGTTAAGTATGCCTTAGATCTGAACCAAAATTGTCCTTCTGCAGCAACGGTCTGTCCTCTGATGACAGATTACAGGGCTGTCTTGATTGAGTGTATCTCCCTTTCCCATGAGCCAACAAAGTGGGGGGCACTAGGTGGATTAAAGCAGAAGTCAATTTTTTGAACAATAAGCTGGTTTTTCAGAGATGGCAGGAGACATGGAAGGCCACTTGCAGTGTATTGTCACCACCCTTGAAATTCCTCAATCACATAGGATTTCATGTGGCTTTCCTTTTTGAGCCACAAAACAGACATCATGAAGGTGTCTGAATCCATAATGGAAAGGAGGTCAGCATAGACATCTTTGCTTCTCTGCCTCTAAGGAGCCAGAAATGGCTTCTGATCTCTGCAAATGCCCTCTCCAGACCAGGGTGATGGAGTTGGTTGTCACAGAGTTTAATGAGCACTTTGGTGATCTGATGTGCTGGGTCCAGCACAGTTGGGTGACCTTCTGGCTTAGATGCTTAAACTTCCAATTACAGCCTCTGACATGAATAAGCTGGGTGTTGGCACCATATTCTGGGGCCAGTGTGGCTAGTTGGCTGCTTGTAGAGACTGCTCTGCTTGCCTGTAATTGGGCAATCTCATCTGGAAAGCTTTCGTTCTGGGCTTATTGTAGAACATCCAGTTCAGCTTTTAATTAATTCAAGTTGGTGCTCTTAGTAATAGAATAAGCAGTTGAAAACAATTATTTTCATTATGAGCCCAAATGGCCTCTGTATCCTGTCTTGGCTGAGTTACCAGCTTTTCACTTCTGTATGGCAAAGTGTCACTTCTGTAAGGCAAGCTGCCAAAGTTTGTCTACATTACTGAATAGCTCAGAGGCAGAGGGAATGATTGCTGTCAAGAGACACTGCTGAGAAGAAACACTCTGCTTCAGACATTTGGAGGGGCCTTGAAGTGACCATTCCTGCTGAGTCATGATTGCAGTTGGTCCTCCAGGGGGCCCAAATGAACTGGCTCAGTTGGAGTAATTAGATGCTGCAACTGGGTAAATATGTGGACCCAGACCAAGCTCTTGGGCAGTGAATGCTCTATGGATGTTGAAGGTCTTTTTTGGTTGATTGTAAGTGTCAAGTGAGTTATCACCATTTAGTAAGATGACTCAGCTCATGTTCAATAATACCTGACTGTAGGTCTGTAGTAGTGTTTTTCACTCTGGTACCTGCTTTTTCACTGCTGCCGGTGTTGACCCTAGATGGTGCTTCTCACATTTGTTGCACCTGGCTTTCAGCATGCACTAGGCTGGTGGGTGTTCCTTTCCACATTTCCAACACCTCTGATAGGATCTGATCTACCACTTGATCTGCTCCTTTGTGAGAACAGAATGTTGTGTTACAGAATGGGAAGGATCTCTTGGGCTTTTCACGAGTATTCAATATGTAACATATTCCAGCCATGCTGCAAGGTCAAGAAGAGTAATTGGGGTTCCAATGGGACTCACATATCTCTCACATCTCTTGAAACTGGCTATTAGGTCATGAAGCAACTTAGCTAGCCGCCGTGAAACATAGGATCCGCACCAGAGTTCAAAACAGCTACATGAAAGATGGTGACTGCTTCTAGGCAAGCCAGAGGGGAGGCTGTCGGGTGAAGCAGGAGGCTGATGGATACATGAGTATGGGAAGCGACCTACATTCAGGCTATGATGGCTACCTACAGATAAGGCATTGTGCTGGCTAGTCAATGGTCCCATCCTTTCTATACTATCCTATTCTATTCAATATGCCCATCATATATTGCAAGTTACCCTCTCCAGCTGTCAATTTCAGTGGCTACTCAAGATGGTGTGGATCCTGTTGATGTCCCTCTCTGCTGTGAAATTGGTGAGCTAGCTCTGGAGGAGGATGAGGCTTTGTATTGCGATGCTGTGTGGAAAGTGATCTGTTGCTTTTGTTGTGTTGTGGGTGGCTGACTGCACTTGGGTTCATGATCAGTCTGTAAAGGTACCTTGGTGGTCAAATTGCTCAGTGGGAGTGAACTGGCCTATCAGAGAACTCATCTTCTGTATCAGACATCATATGAGCTGTAGAACTTTCTGCATCTGGCTCAAAGGACCATGTAATGAATTTAGAGAATTTAAAAGTTTGCTAGTATTGTCCAGAGGCAACCTCCACATGGGGTCCAGTCAGAACACTTGACTAAGATCATTACAAATGAGGTGGTTTTATTGAAAGTCTTCACACCCCCAACACAGATACAATCAAGGTCGTTTATATTAGTTGGCCTTTTATGTGCATTTGTGTGTGGTTTCTTTGATGCATGCACACACTCAGCATTAACAAGTACCAAATCAAAAAAACAATGCAAAATGAGGGAGAGTCCAACAATGTAAACTATATGAATAGGCACATTGCTGCGTAGTATTCGTTATCAAGGTGGATGGATCCTAGCTGTGGTCCTGAGTATGGCGAGTAGATGGCCTAAAAGTGAAGTGGACAAATGGAAAAAAGTGAAGTTAGCAGTCAAACCCACAGATATCCTGGCCTCTAACAAGTTGTACATTCTTCATCATACAAGCAAAACTTTCCTAAAGAGCTCCACAGCTCCTTCCAATAACCTGCATCATATTTAGCCGAGCAAACCGGCTAAAAAGCGCATAGCAGAATGTGAACCATGACATGTTTCCATATCTTAATGTTATATTTATAACACAAGAACCTTGGATATATAAAAAATAAATATATTCCAAACTTAAATTTAACAAAATGTATGTTGAATGACTTTGCATAGCAAGCTGTCTAAATGAGATCATCTCTGTGTCTAAGAAGAGAATATTTATTTGCTACCCTGATGGTCATTTGCTGGCTAAGAAAAAAAAAATGATGTGAGACCACTGATTGGTCATTTTGTTTAGTAGATGACAGCAGTTGCCTGATTAGCTTTTTTATTTTAAAATTTATGGGAAAAATTTAAGCAAGTATGCCCAGGTTTTACTCAATCCTAAACCAGGAAGCAATAAAATAAAAAAATAATACGGATAGTGAGGTTCAGACTACCACATATACTGGCATAATACACCTTTAAGGGGATTTGACCCACTGAAGTCAGCAATTGACCCTTATTTTTTTATTTGTTTCCACAATTCCACTGTGCCGCTGAGCCCCCTCTGACCAGTCAAGGCATGGACTCCACAAGACTTCTGAAGGTGTGCTGTGGTATCTGGCACCAAGACGTTAGCAGCAGATCCCTTAAGTCCTGTAAGTTGTGAGGTGGAGCCTCCATGGATTAGACTTGTTTGTCCAGCATACCCCACAGATGCTCGATCAGATTGAGATCTAGGGAATTTGGAGGCCAAGTCTTTGTCATGTTCCTCAAACCAATTCGGAACAATTTTTGCAGTGCGGCAGGGTGCATTATGCTGCTGAAAGAGGCCACTCCCATTAGGGAATACCACTGCCATGAAGAGGTGTACTTGGTCTGCAACAATGTTTAGGTAGGTGGTATGTGTCAAAGTAACATCCACATGAATGCCAGGACCCAATGTTTCCAAGCAAAACATTGCCCAGAGCATCACACTGCCTCTGCCAGTGCATCCTGGTTCCATCTCCTCCACAAGTAAGCAATGCACATGCACCCAGCCGTCCATATGTTGAAAAAAAAAACATGATTCTTCAGACCAGTCCACCTTCTTCCATTGCTCCATTGTCTGATGCTCACGTGCCCATTGTAGGCACTTTTGGTGATGGACAGAGGGGAGCATGGGTAGACAACATTGCCTGCCTGTGACAGTGATGCTTCCCGTCCAGATGCGCTGAGCAACTTCTATGCTCGGTTTGAGGCACAGAATGACATGACTGCAAGGAAGACCACCCCTCCTCCCAACAACCCGCTGCTTTGTCTAACCACAGCTGATGTGAGGAAAACTCTACACAGAGTTAACCCACGGAAGGCTCCTGGACCAGACAACATTCCTGGCAGAGTGGTCAGAGGATGTGCAGACCAGCTGGTGGATGTTTTCACTGACATCTTCAACACCTCCCTGAGCAGCGCCGTCATTCCAACATGCTTCAACCACCACCATCGTCCCTGTGCCGAAGAAGTCTTCAGTGTCCTGCCTACCGTCCCGTTGCACTCACACCCATCATCATAAAGTGCATCTAGAGGCTCGTCATGAGGCACATCAAGACCCTGCTGACCGCTCACTGGACGTCTCGCCCCAACCGCTTAACAGATGACGCCACCACCACCACCCTCCATATGGCCCTCACCCACCTGGACAAAAAAGACACATATGTTCGAATGCTGTTCACAGACTTCAGTTCAGCATTTAACACAATCGCTGGGCCTGAACACCTCCCTCTGCAACTGGATCCTGGACTTCCTGACTGGGAGACCTCAGTTAGTCAGTCCGGATCAGGAACAGCATCTCCAACACCACTTGTGCTGTTTGCACATGTTTACATGTGCACTTTATGTAGTAATGTGGAGTCTCTTGTAGTTCTGTGTTGTTTTATGTAGCACCATGGTCCTGGAGGAAAGTTGTTTCGTTTCAATGTGTACTAACTAGCTGTATATGGGTAAAATGACTTGACTTGACTTGACCTTTCTATCACAGCCAGCCATAACTTTTTCAGCAATTTCTGCTACAGGAGCTCTTCTGTGGGACCGGACGAGACAGGCTTAGCCTTCGCTCCCAACATGCATCAATGAGCCTTGGGCACCCATGACCCTGTCACCGGTTCACCAATTGTCCTTCCTTGGACCACTTTTGGTATATACTAACCACTGCATACCAGGAACACCGCATAAGATCTGCCATTTTGGAGATGCTCTTATCCTGTCATCTAGCCATCACAATTTGGCCCTTGTCAAAGTTACTCAGATCCACATCTTGCCCATTTTTCCTGCTTCCAACACATCAACTTCGAGAACTGACTGTTCATTTGCTGCCTAATATATCCCACCCCTTGACAGGTGTGATAGTAACAAGATATCAATGTTATTCACTTCACCTGTCAGTGGTTTTAATGTTATGGCTGATCGGTGTTTATATATATATATATATATATATTACTGCATAGTGCAATGTGATGAAACATCACCTATATAAGTTTATTGCTTAAATTAAAGGCCATGCAGTGATGTTAATCAAGCTGGAACAGTATTTTCTTGTTTTGTTTTGTTTTTTCAACTTTTTCCTTAACCTAGGTAACAGACTGCAGGTTTTTAGCAAGAACGTGAAAAGGTTACGTATAAATATTTTTATTTGAGAATTGGTAATTAAATAAAATGTTTACAGGATGACATAGCAGTGCAGTGGGTAGCATTGCAGCCTTAAAGCTCCACAGTCTCCAGTTCAAACTTGGGTAAATGTCTGTGCAGAGTTTTGCATGTTCTCCCCATATCTGTGTGGGGTTGCTTTGGGTTCTCCTGTTTTCCTCCCCCTCCCTAGAACATGCCAGTAGGTTCTCTTAATTGACCAGTTGCAGTGAGATGTAGATGACATTAATGTACCCCTTTAAAGCAAGCCTTTTCATGCGTGAGAGCTCTGTCTGCTGAGCTACTTGCTGCTGAGCAACATTAGACTAGAGCTGTCCTTATGTTGCCTCTCAAGTAGGACAATCCATGACCTACTGCTAGTAATGCAATTCTGAAAATTCAAAACAGTATAACATCTGTTTAATATTGCAATATATTGTTTAAACAATTATCAGCACAACTCTTTCAATCTCTTCACATCTTATTGGTTAATTGATCTTATTTGGTAAATTTAGGTTTTGTATAACTGAAGCCTGATGGAAATTAGTAGTTGTCCCATAATTCAAATTCATGAGTACATCAGGAATAAGGGAGAGACCTGTACACCAGACATCTCCCCTCTATTTTACCAAAAGGTCATGCATAACTCTGCAACATGCATGCTATATAGAACACATACTGTCCACACTCCTGGGAAAAATGGCATGGCTAGGATAGCTTCTCACAGATCGAGTTCCTCTGCTAGAATGCATACTTTTCTTCACTCACATATGTGTTATGGTTATTTGGGGAGGATCGCATATTCTGAACTCTAGTTTACTCTTTTTCTAGATAATGAAAAAGAAAGAACATGAACCTTTTACCTGATTTTCCCTGAAACAGCAAAAAAAAAAAAAAAAAACACTAGTTTTTCTTAGAACGGTTAAGGTAGATGTTAGATGTAGGCAAATACAGCAATACCAAGGTCAGTATAAGCAATGACAATGATTTGTATTTTAATTTGTGTGTGCACAAGTGTGATCCTATTTTTGTGTCACTTTGCAATTCTTGTTTAACCCTTACATTTATAAGTACACTATGTATGGCCTCTGAGTCCTAAACATTCTTTGGATTAGACTTTAAGCAATAAAAATGATCTGTGCAATAAAAATGATCAAAAATGATAAAAATCTGTGATGGTCTACAGTTCAATATGAGATGTATGAGAGAATGAGAAGGAACATAATATTCCTTATGACATGTCATGCCAGCAATATATCACTTTCAGTAAAAGGTCAAAATGCTGGCAAAATCCAGTCCACCTGATATTAAAGGTTTTAGCTTTTGGGAGATGGGGGTGGTTTACTATGAGTGGGAGATAAAAAGTGCCTATTAAAAGCATCTTCAAGCATTCCTTACCTGTTAATGGTCTTTTCTTCTCTTGTCCTGTTTCTTTTTTTTAAAGTTCAAAAATACACTTAGAGATAACAATCTGGTGAGGGAGGTGATGGGGACTCCTGCAAAGTTTAGGATGCCCATGGGGATCCCCTGTTCTTTCCTGTTTTAGAACTGTGTGCAATATTGCAGGCCTTTGGCCATTTGCCATAGTTGTGAGAGAAGGAGATGCTAGGGTATATAAACGCTAATCACTTAGACCTTCTATGTTCCTGCTTGCTTCATCTCTGGTAATCAAATAACCATGGCTACAAAAAAGGAGCACATAAAGGCACCATCCAAGACCTCTTCTCCAGTGCCACAGACCGGTTCTACACCAGGACCAGCTACAGATAAAGCTCCTTCTCCGGCACCTAATACAGCTCCATTAAATGCTGCTGCAGCACCAAAGCTGGTACAAAAATCTGATCTTGTTGCCATGGTGAGTTCATCAACTGCTGTGCATCTGAATTAAGAAAATCTACTTTTTAAATAGCCAAAACAAAATTGTTCTAATGTTAAAAAACATAATATTTAACCATATGTTTTAGATTATCATGTAGTAACACTCGTGTATCAGTTATATAAATTTAGCCTGAGGTGATCTTGAGTGACATTTTATTATATACTTTTGATATAAAATGTTCTCCTTGCACTACTTTTTTTCATTCATTCATGCTACAGTCTACATCTGACTATGTAATGTCAAAAAAAATGCCGCTAGGTGGACTGGCTAGACTTAATTCTATTCGAAAATCTATTACGATAAAAGTATTATTCAGAGTTATTTAGATGTTATGCCACACAATATCACAGGTTCAGGTTCAGCCTTTAAATTCTGGCTGTCGAGATGCTCTTAACTTTCCAAAGGTAATAGTGGTTGCCTGAGCATGCACTCTATGTGGCACTCAATTACTGGAGTATGTAGGCATGAATGATGGTCGATCTCACTTAGCATATGTGTGGAGTGTATTCCTACTACATCAGGTCTGCCATTTGGTATTTGTAGCTCATTGTTCTCAATTTAGCCCATATAATCCCAGGGGTAGCTGGCATGGCATCCAAAATATTAAGCACAATGAGGGAATGTTAGTGTTAGTGCCAGAGTGGGGAATGTGTGACCCAACAGGTGCCACACTATGACCTTCCTAGAAAACCAACATCTGCAATATAATGCCCACTTTGGATCACAGATGATGGTCAATCTCACTAAATACTGAGAACATATATGGTATGTGTTGATATTGTATATCAGGATAATTATGAGATGAGTGATGGAGATTTTTAGTTTGCCTGTCACTAAACCCATTTGTGGAAGAAGCTGGCTTGTAACATGAGTCTCACTCCTTGTTTGCAGAATGACTTCAGCTCTGAGCAAATTGAAGGTAAACAAATGTGTGTAAAGATGTCTGCTCTTATTAATGAATTTGTAATTAATTTATGTAAGATACACTTAGTTGAGATCTTGATATGAAGCCATAGATTATACATAGTGGACTTTTTCTTGTGCTACACCCCTGCAGACATCCGAGATACCTTCTCACTGTTCACTAAGTCAGCCAAGGGTGAAATCACACTTGGTCAGTGTGGAGATGTGATGAGGGCTTTGGGTCTGAACCCTACCAATGCAGACATCTTTAAAGTGCTGGGGACATCAAAGCCTGAGGGTAAGTTCAAAATTAATAAAGCAAGTAAATAAATGAAACCTGAAGAGACCATGAGGCAATAAAACATTTTCCTTTACGTACTGTCAAGTCAAAGTTACTCCTCGGGGGGGTGGGGGTTGGGGGTTGGGTGGGTATTGTGTGTCAATTTTCATAAGATAGTATGTCAAGCTAGCTGAATATATCACTCTTAATAAAAGGTCAAAATGCTGGCAAACTCTAAACATCCCTTCCCAGTAAATGGTCCTTCCTCTTCTCATTATCACTGTTTCTATTTTTGTTATGGACCCTTTCAGTGAAATGTTACAATATATATTTGTCCATCTTTCCATCTTTATTATCCAAAACCTGATCTTTTATTTCCACTCCATCTTCTGCACACACAGCTGCTACACACACAGGAGAGTCCACTAGCATAGGAAAGGTTTTTGTGTGTCAATTTTCATAAGAATTGTTTATAACTTAAAGTATCATTTATGTGATATTGTTTTATTTTAAGAAGTCAATGCATTTTACAGTTGTATTGCATTAAAAACATGAGATAGCCTGGCTCATTGGGTTATTCGAGTGAGATGTAATGAACTGAACATGCTGGTTGACAGTGGCAGACAAAACTACCACAATTAATCATGGTAACCAGGCAATCGACTATAAGAGAAAGGATGCTGAATGTGAGACAACAGCACAGAAATAGAGCATGTTTGTAGTTTCAGACACCATCAAAGACAACAAAAAATATCTGGTTCTACTGAAGTATGAAACTACCCATGTATTTAAGAATCTGATATTTTCTATGTAGTACTGATCAGAACCTTAGCACATGTCTGTCAATGGTCGTTCAGTAGTTGTGATTCTATGCTCATAATTGGAAAGCTGTGAGTTTAAATTCAGAGTTTGTAGTCTGTAATTTACTACAGATAAAAGTGTCTGCCAAATAAATTCACTTTAATCTGTCATGCCAATGTCTATTGTTAAAAGTGCTATACAAGTAAAAATGAATGGAACTGTTTCCTAAGATATGAGTGAAGTGTTTTGGTATGTCATATATGCACAGGCTGGCTCTTAACATCACTTTAAACACCACACTAAGCCACATGCTTCATTTAAACATAGCACCATTACACAGTTAAGGAGTTAAAGGTACTAGAGCCACAACCATCAACATTAAAATATTAAAGGGCATGAGCAGAGTTTATTGTATGCAGTCACTAAAAATAAAAATACAATCACTAGCATAAGGAATTTTATAAGTAAAAGTGTTATGTTTTGTGTTGCCTTGAATACACACACACACACACACACACACACACACACAGCTGTTGTGCTTTGCTGTACAATTTGAGCTTTAGCTTCCATGAATTGAATACAACACTGTATTTTTTTAATATAAAATACAATTTTCTGTGCTATTGTGAATACTAATTTAACAGAATTTTCTTTCTGTAAGACCTAGATGAATATCAAATCTACAAAAAAATAAATAAATAAATTATCCAAAGATTTAGGAAGCTGGGAATGTAGTGTAAATTGAAATGGAAAACACCTCATAGCCTTTAAAGAAGTCCTTACTGTTACAACAATGCCTCTACCCTTTAAATGCTCTTTTCAGTTTTGGCATTTCAATGTTGGGGCTATAAAAGCAGCATGAAGGCTCTAGATGAGACAGTTTTATGTGATCATCTTGTTTGTAACTAAAAAATCTGATGTGATCAAAATCTGTGATTTTGCTGTACAAAACTCTCCAAACTCAGTTCGATTTTGCTTCTCACTTTGGTGTTCCTGTGTTACAGAGCTTGACTCCAAGTTAGTCGACTTTGAGACATTCCTGCCCATGTTCCAGCAAATTTTAAAGACTTCGAAAAAAGGCAAATATGAGGACTTTGTGGAGGCACTACGCGTCCTTGACAAGGAAGGCAATGGCACAATCATGTGTGCTGAACTCCGCCAAATACTTCTCACACTCGGTACTGAACTCTGCCATGCAACATCTATAGAACACTAATCCTGTTGTATCATAGAAGTTACACTATCATAGATTTGCCAATGTCAAGTATATATTTTTTGCACTGTTACAAAATGATCCAAAGGTCATTCATCAAAAGCAAATATTAGTTATATTAATTACTCAGCTTATACTTATTAAGAAGAGTATATTTATTATATTTATTATTAAGAAAACAATGTTAAAAACAGATGAAATCCAATTTGTTTGATAAATAAAATTATTGACAATATCTATTTCAATATCCTGTTCAAACACAGTTTGCTTCCCTCATACTACAGAATATATTTCTTTCCATATTTCTGTGGTAATACATATATTTTGTGAAAACAATGTCGACTCTATATTGAAGTCAGTCTATATCTAAAGTCAATCTAAATTGCCTGCTATTTCTTATGTTAGCAATGCTACTGCTTTCAGTCAATAGATGTTCTTTCATTCATATTGGTCAGGAATTATGAAATCTTAAGAAATGCAATTTCACAACATTGCCTTAGTTTTGGATAATTGTTGAAATAATAATAAACATTCTTGGTAGTGGACTCATACTTTGGCCCCTACTGTAATAGCCATCCAGGTGCAAAACATACCACCATACATTACATGTATACTGTACATTATATATACTGCTTCTTTACACTGTAATTTCCTGTGCCAGGTGAAAGGTTAACTGTGAGTGAAGTGGATCGCATTCTTACAGGACAAGAAGACTTGAATGGCTTCATCAGCTATGAAGGTAGTCTAATGCTTAGTAGTTCAAATGTCATCAGTGGAAACTGTTTTCTCACCAAGCAGTAGGTTTGTTTTTGTTTTTTTGTTTTTTTAATGCATTTTCATTTTCTTTCCTAGCTTTTGTGAAACACATCATGGCAGAATGAATGACCGACTCAGGTAAAAAAAATAAAATAAAATAAAAAATCTAATGCTTATTCGAAGGCCCATTTTTACAGAGCAGAAAACATCCTTTTTACCTTCAGCTGATCAGCTAGATGTTTGAATTGAATTCTGCCTTACTTTTAGGGTGCTCTGGATAAAAGTGTCAAATGAATACACATAATTTAGTAAGTGTAACAGCCATTGCATGCTCTGAAGTGATATACTATAACTATTTATTCAATCCTATTTAGGTTGTATGGACCATCACATAATCTTATACACAATTTTGTCAGCTAACTCTATTGCTGTCTACACTCCTGAAATTCTGAACTGAAGTAGCTGCCTGAGGAAGACATCAAGTGTAAAGTGTATCATTCATCACGGACGTGTGCTGATTCAAAGGTCCTGCAAATTAATCAGCCCTGCATCAGGTGCCTTAAAATTTAATGGTTATAACAGAGTTGTAGAAAATGCTGTCAGTTTAAATGAGATTAAAAATATGGTTTAAACTATTACTACTGTTTTGGCATTTTTCTTTTCCTTTTCAGCAAAGGGAGAACAATTTAAGAACTGGTTCAAAGGTGTGACTATGCTGGTGTGTCTATCAGGCAAGAAATGCAGACAAGTTGCAGACAAACAAACCAGAAAGGACCTAGAAACATGGAATGCTTATAACAGCCCAGCATATACATTGAGTTGTCAGGTGTTTAGATTCCTATTTTGTACATAATTTGTATCAATGGACAAGGACACCCATGTCCAGATATTTCGGCAGTGGCCCATTCTCAGCACAACAGTGTCACTGACATGATAGAGTGGGTGATACAGGTACCAGTGTAGCAGGTTAAATAGCATTGTTGGGAGTTTTTAAACACCTCAGTGTCACTGCTGGGTTAAGAAACAATCAACCAACCTCAAATATCCAGCCAACAGCAGACCTGAGGTCAGAAACTGACACTGATGAACAGATAGACAAATTGTACATGGAAAAATTTGAGCTGTAATCTCTAAGAGTACATCTACACAGTGTAACAACACAGTAGATTCAATTCAATTCAATTCATTTTTATTTGTATAGCGCTTTTTACAAAGGTCATTGTCTCAAAGCAGCTTTACACAAACAAAAGTAAAGTGAAGTGTGTGTGTGTGCCGTCTCTGATGAGCAAGCAGGGCGACGGTGGCAAGGAAAAACTCCCTGAGATGGTGATAGGAAGAAACCTTGAGAGGAACCAGGCTCAACAGAGAACCCATCCTCATATGGGTTTACACTGTAGTGTGCGTGTGTGTGAGCACAATGTGTGTTGGTGTAGTCCATGGAAAACAGCTGAAGCGTTTTCGTGGCAGTATGAAGCATTGCCGGTGGACAGGTCCAGAGTGAAGGGGGGGAGGTCTGGATCACCGGCAGCTCAGGAGTGTAGCTCGGCAGAAGGAGAAGGAAAGTGGTTAGGTGTAGCTAAGATATTATTTAAGAGCTAAAAGGTATGAGGATTTTCAGATAGCCATTGTAGAGCTCTTGAGCGAGGCTCTTACACCCTCAACTGCTCAGCACTCTGCTTGAATTGGACTCTTCCTCACTTGTAAGTATCATTGGATAAAAGTATCTGCCAAATAAAATGTAAATTTAAAAATAAAGAAAAAGATATTTGAGAGCAACATCATTCCTCATGGGAGATGGATGCAGCTCTGACAGTATGATTGCAGTAGATATGACTGCAGTAGCTCTCTGTACACTTCTGACAGTTACAAGAGGAGGCAGTCCCAGGAAAAGGAAAAGTGAGGATAAAACTCTTTCACCAGCCAGGCAAACTCTAAAGCCTGACTCTACTGGAAAAAATCTTTACACTGTTCCTGGCTTGGCACTTTTTAAAAACACAACAACAGATGTTGTGTGAATGTAACTCTGGATTTATGGTAATTGTACACAACACATGTACAAATGAGTACGATCCACTGATCTTAATCTGTACATAAGCAAACTACATACAGTTCCTGGTTAGATTCCACGCCTCTGAAAGCATATCATATAGGCAGCTCAATATCTTTGCCTCTTTATCCAAATTTAAAAGGGGTTTAGTGGGAAAGCAACGGTTGCTAAGCTGCCACCAGGCACAAAAACAGGAACGTGGAAGTGAAGATGGAGGGACAATGACAGCGTAACAGGACAAGAACCCAGCTGAGTTTTAACAACTCGAAACGCAGAATAGGCTTACTATCATGGACTCCAATATTCAGACTTTCTCGATCTCTCTTTTTCTTAGAACTGAATTTATTCAATTTGTTCATATTTGCAAATAATTCGAAAGAAAGAAAGAAAGAAAAGATTGCATTGCTGTTAGTTGATCTTCTCATGAATGGGTCACATATACCACCTAGTGGTGTGCAGAAAGAAATCTATCCAGTTGTTTGAAGAATAATATGCTGATAGATGTTAATAAAGTTGGCTCTAAAAACAGAAAGGTTTAGCTACTGAATAATAATAATAACAATAATAGTAATAATAATAATAATAATAATAATAATAATTATAATAATAATAATAATAATAATAATGTGCACTTCATACTGTGTATGGTTGTGTGAGACCAATAAAATTTGAATTTGAAATCAATTCTTAATTCTTAGTATGATTTATCTAGAAATAATAATAGTAAAGTTAAATATAGGGAAAAAATGAAAATAAAGTTTAAGGACCAGACATTAAACACTAAGAAACTCTAAGAAGCCTTTTATCACAGTAACTGCAATTAAAACGGATGTACATATAAATATACATATTTAACTTTGATATAGCATGCTTTTGAATATATCTGAATATATTATAAAAGACTGTAATTTCAATGTTTTTTTTTCTTATATATATATATATATATATATATATGAGAAAAAAAAACATTTAAAAACATATATATATATATATATATATATATGTATATATGTATGTATGTGCAGTATGTATGTATGTATGTATAGGCTTCTGGTGTTGATGTCATCAGCTTCTAGATTGTTCTTTGACGATGTCATGTTCTCTACTGACCTCTACTGGCCAACCATGGGATTTTATAGTCAGCTCTAGACCCTATCACGTTGTATAACAGGTCTCATTAAGTTACTGAGCAATCTTTAGCACATTTCCATTACTTATTTAAACTACCCCCCCTCCCACCCCACCCCCCAACAAACCCCCACCTTGCATTTAGGCACACCCTATATTTAACCTTTTGACTAAATGCTTTGCGTATATAGTATGTGTGCACTATCCATAGTTCATGAAAAAAAAGGGCAGAGCTTCTCTCTCCTAATATCATAAGGTTAATGCTGTCCAGGTGCTCAGTGCGGTGACACCAGATTCGTACACCCTTATCTGGATATGCAGACACCTGCCAAACAGTGGAGCCCGGCCCTGAGACAAATCCCTTTCCTCAACTGTGGGAAAATAAAGTGACAGATGTTTTCCTGGGCTTATTTCCAAAAAGAACTGTGTGTGTGTGAGAGAGAGACAGAAAAATGGTGGTCCCCAGAATTCTCACAGCAATATGAATCACAGAAAAATCTCCTGGGATTTCCTAGCTGTGCAGAATTTCTCAGGCCAGTGAAGTCTGATAAATGTAAACAAAAGACTCAGGAGAATATATAAGGAGGAATGGAAAGAAGGGAAAAGATGGAAAGCACTGCTGTATCATAACCTGGTCATCTTTGGCTACAGGTCGACACTAAGCACCTGCTTCCTATATGTCAAAGTTGAACAAGTTCCGTTCAAGTGGAACATTATAAAGGCTTGGTGGCTGAAATCTCTTTTGGTCTTCAAAATACTGCATTTGTTTGTATTTAGATCTCAGAAGTTTCTATCTGACAATTCTGTGATTTTTTTTTTATTAGATGGAGCCATAGAGTTTTTACCTCCAATAAGCAGAATATTATGTGCAAAAGTCTTAGGCACATGCAAAGAAATGCTGTAGAGAAAAGACGCCTTCAAAAATAATGAAATTAAATGTTTCTACATTTTAAAAAATACTATAAAGAGCAGTAAACAGTAATATATGAAACATAATCAATATTTGGTGTGACGACCCTTTGCTTTAAAAAATAATTAGTAGTCTCAAGTACAATGTGTGCAGTTTTATTAGGAAATTTGCTGTAAGTGTTACTGAGCATCTTGCAGAAGCAGCCACAGTTCTTCTGGAGACTTTGACTGTCAAACTTGCTTCTTATTTTTGCAGCAAAACCCAGCAGCCTTCATTATGGTTTTTTTTTTGTCTGAAAAGTGTCTCTTATGTAATATGCTGCTTTCTTTACTGACATAAAAAAAAAATTCTGTAACATTTAATTTTGTGCTGGAAAACTAATGTTTGAAATCTAAAATGTTTTTGTACTGAATCAATAATGCAGAAGTCAAAAAAAGAAAAAATCTGTAACAAAGTTTGTACTAAAAAAATAGGGTGTCTAAGACTTTTGCACAGTACTGTATATTGACTTATTTTTAAGTAATACTTTTATGTAAAACTTAAACAAAAAAAAAAAATTAAAGTCAGGTCTTGAAATTCCATGGTCTTGAGATATTTCACAAATGTCTCAGCCTCACTGTGTTTGCAGTAATGAAATGACAAAACCCTCTCAGCCCAGCAAAGCAATAGACTATATAAACACAAAGGTATTTTAAAATAATGTATCATGATAACATTATAAACCATTATACAAGGTATGACAGTTAGTGAGATATGAACATTTAATACCGCCTTGAAGACTCAAAATCTAAGTGAATATCTGATAACAGCTCTGTGGTCACATTAACAATTCAGAGTCTGCAACTCCTTGGGATTTTTGTTTCAGGCTAATACACTCACATGCAGGCAGCATGTATGAGGGAATTGCCTGACAGCAGAGGACATATTTACTTCAGCATCCTTAGTTATTGGCACTGGATGTTTTGTGTTCTGGTTACGGGTATCATACTGGCATCTTACTGGGTTGGTTGTGAAGGCTCTTGACTAAGCTTTACCAATTTAACATCTAAAACATCTATCAGCACCTTGTTCTTCTGACCATTGTGATTTTGTGGTTCTGATTTGCTAGAAATTGGTTTGGACCACAGTGGAGCAACTTCTGTAATGCCTGGAAATTTAGGAACAGCTGTAGTCATGTCTGCATAGGCCACTTGTGTTATAACGAGAGTACTTCTAATACACAGAACCCTGACCACCATTGCTATCATATCCCCAAACACTAGTGTCTCAGAATCAAGTACAGCGTGATTCAGTTTGCATGGTTGGAGCCAGGAACGTCATCATTTTGGTGTGTACCAGGTTACATGTGCCCAGGACTTTCCTTCCCAGAGTTCCTTGTTATTCATATCACAGAGAAAAAAATTTACTGGAGTAACTTTTATGTTCGCTTGTTTGCATGAGCTTTTGGTGTTTTGGATTTATAAAATGAATATAGTCTGTAAAAGCACAGATCAGCCATAACATAACATAAACGCCTGCCTAATATTGTATAGGTCCCCCTTGTGCCACCAAAACAGCTCTGACTCGTCGAGGCATGAACTCCACAAGACCTCTGAAGGTGTGTTGTGGTATCTGGCACCAAGACATTAGCACCAGATCCCTAAAGTCTTGTGAGGTGGGGCCCCCATGGATCAGACTTGTTTGTCCAGCACATCCCACAAATGCTCAACCAGATCTGGGATATTTGGAGGCCAAGTCAAAACCTTGAACTCTTTGTCATGTTCCTCAAACCATTCCTGAACAATTTTTGCAGCGTAGCAGTGCGCATTATCCTGCTGAAAGGGTCCTCTGTGATTAGGGAATACCATTTCCATGAAGGGGTGTCCTTGGTCTTCAACAATGTTTAGGTAGGTGCGTGTCAAAGTAACATCCACATGAATGCCAGGACCCAAAGTTTCCCAGCAGGACATTACCCAGAGCATCACACTGCCTCCGCCAGCATGCCTTCTTCCCATAGTGCATCCTGGTGCCATCTCTTCCCCAGGTAAGTGACACACACACACACACACACACACACACACCCGGCCGTCCACATGATGCCTAATCTATCCCACCCATTGACAGGTGCCATTGTAACTAGTTAATCAATGTTATTCACTTCACCTGCCAGTGGTTTTACTGTTATGGCTGAGCAGTGTATGTTCACATGGATTTTACAGCTTGCTTAAGTGAGCAAGTTAATGACCAACAACTCTAGAGCTGTGAGGTGGCACCGCTACCCACTGCACCACTGTGCCACCCGATTTTAAAATTAAATCTGCATATGCTGACTATCCCTGATCATTTACTGATAAACTGATTTATTAAAATTAAAAGTGAGATCATGTTTATATACAGTGGAAGTTTATGAAGTAGGCATATAAATAGTCAGGAACCAGTGGGAATATGATGAGCAAATATGTCTATCCAAATATGTTGAGCAAAATCTGCAAAAACATTCCCATTTTATGGCATTTGGCAGACACTCTTATCCTGAACAACTTACAATTATCTCATTTATTGAGCTGAGCAGTTGAGGGTTAAAGGCCTTGCTCAAGGGCCCAGCAGTGGCAGCTTGGCAGTGCTGGGATTTGAACTCATAACCTTCCAACAAGAGGTCCAATGTCTTAACCACTGAGCCGTTACTAAAAAAATGTAACAATTTAAAGTATCCAACAAATAGCCACATGATACCGTGGCTGAGAAGATGCATATAGAGTATATGCTGTAAATAATAAATAGAAATTTAACTGTATGTGGTTTTACTCTCATTGGTTCTGACTGACTTTTCAGACGCCCTGTACTTGCAGAAAATATTTTGGTTGAGAAAGGCTATTTGTTAGTTATATTACCTCCAGAAACAAAACATGTCTTGTCAGATTGACTACACTGGGATGTGGGGAACATAATATAAATGTAAGTTTAAATGCATTATCCAGGTTTCTAGAATGTACTGACTACCAGTGCATTGAAGGCGAGAGCACATGGGTAATTGGAGCACAGCCGGGGATGTGCTTGTAGCGCCCCCGGCCTCCATCAGGTCACTGAAGGAAGTGCACAAGGCAATAGTGTGCGATTGCAGCTGCAGAGAGACAATAACGCCGTCGGCAGGGCAGGTAAGCCACGCTCGCTCATCTATTTCTGGTTTATTTCTTATTTTGTTGCATTCGACGCGGATAGATCAGGAATCACGCGTTTGTGAATTGTCGGGTTTGAAAAGCGGCACATGTTTTGTTGGGCTGTTTTTTTTTTTTTTTTTGCTTGAGGTTGGAGACTGTCAGGCCCCACATAAATAAACTATTGCTCGGAATAGCGCAGAACAGATCTTAAATTACAAAATGCAATAAAACGTCTATAAAAAGGGAAAGGCTTAAGAATGAACCCGCCTTTCCACATTATTCTCAGAGAGCCAGTGTAACGGTATTTATTATGGCACTTCCACTCCCATATATATAAATATATAAATATATATAAACATATAGCCTTGTAATTGACCTGGTTTTCTCCCATTCCGAGATCAAATGCAGTGCCTTTTCTTTGTTGTTGTTGTTGTTGTTGTTCGATTGTTTATTCCTGTTTTCCTGTCGTCTTTGGATAAATGAGAGCGCCGCCGTAGCTTATGTTCTTCTTATTGGACCATTGTGTGTTTTTCCTAATGAACGCCTCGCCATGCGTAAAAGCGTACAAAGCATCCCATCGGCGTCGCGTGCGCTCATGGAAACGTCTTAGACATTTAAATTTGCGCAAAGCGCGTTTCCGACCTGCCATCTTTTCTCATTTAGATGGCAGTGCATTCCCTTTGTCGGTTCGAGACGATTTTCTGTGACATCGCCTATAGCCATGCACCTGACTATGATCATAAAAATGGCTTGGCGTTGTCGAAAATCATAGTCAAAGCCATGCAAAATTGTAACCAAGTGATCACGGGCATGATTGTGTCTGTAGATGTCTGTACATCATTCATGAGGATGTGCATATATGAGACATGGAGTGCTCATTATTAAGCCTGTTATCCTGCACCCACATGGGCCCTAATTGGATTGGAGATGGGGGTGAAACAGGGATTGGCATTGCTCTCAATGGTTAGAGCAGACATCCTGATTTTGCAGCTATTCCTTCTATTGACAGATGACATCTTCATTGATTCCACTGATGCATCTTAAGCCATTGTTTTCCAATCCAAACCTCAAGGGACTACCATGTGGTCCACATTTCTGCTCAGGCACTTCTGCATCATGTGTTCATTGTTCTTCATTGCTTGGTTCAGGTGTACTGGGAGAAAGCAAATATGTCCACTGTCTGGAGTTTCTCGACAACTGGATTAAGAAAACATGCTTTAGGTAGTACCATATTTCGACCTAAGCAAGGACATTCGTCTGCATTTCAAGAGCTGGTGATCTGTTTGAGAAAAGAAGCAGACATTGCATGGTGGCATTACAAGTGTGTTCTTGGAGAAGGGACACTTTCTCAGTCTTCAAAACTGGTAGATCATTTACACTTACATTTATGTTAATTCGCTTGGCAGATATTTTAATCCAAAGCAACTTATGTGTGATATAATACAATCTGAGCTTCTAGTTGTTTGAGATCCTAAGTGCTGCACATCTGTAGTGCAAGTAAGTCCAAAGCATGGTCATTTTTCTGCTCATAAACAATTACTGAACCTGGGGAATCAATTAATGGGTTGAATCAGATGTGTTAGAGTCCTGAAATCCCCAAACATGATTGGACTCTGTCTTGTAGAGTTATATTTGAGAGTCTCTACTGAAATGGAATTGATTACACATAGAAATGTTTACATAAATCGAAATCAAAAGGAGAGCTGGGTGATTTTTTTTTTTTTTTTGGCCGGGACATGGACCTGCTGAATGTAAGTTTAATAACTCAGTAACTGAAAGCTGATGTTTGTTTTAAATATAAAGTACTCTATCATGATGTCAGTCAAAAAAAACAAAAAAACAACAACACCATAAAACCTGTTCAAGTGCCTTTATCTTGGTGTTCTACCTACATATTTAATGTGGAATGTGGAAGTAAGAAATAAGGACAGTATTTACTTCCTGGTTACACTATGGTTAAAGGCAATTCACTGAGATTATGGTTGAACAAATTTAGAATTTAGCAGTCACAGTCCCGATGAAAGCAGTAGTTGCTTGTAAGTCAAGGCAAGTTCATTCTGAGAGACAGATCAATAGATGATTTGATAGAATTTACATAATACGTGTAAATTTGCGATGTGAATGCTTAATATGATTCTTCATCAGAACTCAGTAAATGTACAAGCTGCACAGGAATTGAAACAAGCAAGTCAGTGCAAGAACATTCAACATACATGTGACCACATGCAACGTACAATTCATATGTACAATATATGACACGCTAATAGCATATGACTAAGAGTGTATTATATGATTCTTAAGACTATGCAGCTTGACTGGATTCTCAGAGTATGTATGATACAACACTGTTTTCTTGACCCTGTCTTTAAACATCCTGATATTTCTGGTGCCAAGAATCCCTCCCTCCCTCCCTCCCAGTGAATGTTTAGCCAGCTAATGCAAGTCATATACAGCACATTTCAGACCAGAAGCTTGAAGTATGGATTAATGGTACTTTTCCTGTTCTCCTGCTCAGGGCTTCCCAGTAGAGAATTAATTTTTAGATCCCACAGTCAACCCCATGTAATGCACACTTACTACTTTTTAGACAAAAAGACTCTATTCAGCATTGGCTTATAAATATTTACTACACCATGCGCTATTCCATGACCAGTAAGCCGTCTGCAGAAAAGCCTGCACTGATATTGGCAGGCTTTCAAAGAGAAGAAAACTTTTTCAGCCACTTCTCAAAGCAGCATTCTTGCATTGCATTGCAGTGTTTAATTGGAGTGACACAGGGGAATTAGGAATAAGCTTGTTACAACACCAGTGTCCTCTTCAGACAAGCTGGCACGGCAGGCTGAGATAAGAACCAGTGCCACAGGCATTGTGGGTCGTGTTGTTCATTATAAATGTACAGCTGCATAGACTTAAGCCATTAGTCCTCCCAACAGAACCATGACGAACCAAATTCCAGAAGTTCACGTTTATGGGATTCCACATGGTCCTGTTTCCCAGAGTGCCTTGCAGGGGCTTTTCAGGAATGCCACATCTTTCTCACTGCTCAAGCTTCTTTATTGTGTAAAGACACAACAGCTGTAAACTGGTCAACAAAAAAAGGACAAAAAAGTTTTCTCTACATGATGTGAATGCCTCAGCTTACAAAACCACACTAAGTGCACAGAATGGCAGAAATGGTAAATGCACATGAGTACTGAGGGACGTTACCACCGGTATGTTTGCCTTTTATTTTATATATTTAAATGTTCACTATCAGTGTAATGCAGTAAACACTGATTCCAGGTGATATTCTTTTGACAGCATCCTTTATTTGGGTAAAGGAGACCAGATAATGTAATATGGATTTCTTCCAAACACTGAATAGACATAATCAGTAGACATTCTGGCAACGTTTTATGGCAAAGTACTGAAACTGCAAAGCTGGCACAATTGTACCATTGGGCTATCTGATATAGATATATCACAATTCTTGCAGACAAATGATATTTATCATAATATTTATGATTTGTTAATAAAGTAGCAACAAAACAGTAGTACCACAATTAATAAACCAAGGGAAAATGATATCATATTCTTATTTAATTTTTCATCAACATCATATTGTCAAATATTGGCCAGCCCTAATTGTAGACAAACAGTCTACAGTCAACTGACTGTTCAAGCCTGTCCTGGCCATAAATACACAATGAGTCAGACGGCGTCTTGCTTAAAGCAGTTTGATATGCAAGTTCCCATTTAGGCATTTCTCTCATCTCTCCATGGACTTACATTAGAGCTACTGTGTAATTGGTTGCTTCTTCACAAAGCAGGGAGGGAGAGAGGATGGAAAAGAGGGCAAAAGAGATCTGGAGAGAATAGACAGATATAAGACCAAGGAAGGAAAATGATCCTGAGTAAAGCTAGGTCAGAGAGGCAAGGGCAGTCATCCATGAAGAGAGCATCCTGATCCTGCAGCATCCCCAATCACAAACACACACAGACTGCATACCCTCAGTGAGCATGGTTTTGCTGTGTAATTCTGGGTCAACAAAACATATAAACTCTTAAGTGGTACACCGCAAGCCCTGGTGATTCAGACTTAGCATCAACAATGGCACAGACATTTTAGGACAAAAGTTTTAATGGGCTAGTCATCACTAGTTACCAGGTGAGCTAGTAGAAATTTTGTACATTTTTTTCCCCCTGGCTGCTCAGGGCTCTTGGAACCATCTCTGCCTTATGTCAATGGTAATGGCATAAACCTATATTGAGCAGACGTTACCTAGGTCATGCATCATGATAATTATTTTACCCAGTATTAAATCATGTGATCATGATGGTAACTATGTCCAATTTTAGTATATACCGTACAGTGCCTTGCATAAGTATTCACCCCCTTGGACTTTTCTGCATTTTATAGTATTACAACCTGGAATTGAAATGGATGTAATTGGGATTAATTTCATGAATCTACACAAAATATCAAGTGGGTGGGGGGAATCAAAATGCTTTGAAAAATTATTTACAAATACAATATTTAAAAGTTGTGATTATAAGTATTCACACTTCTTGTGTTTCTGTGAATCCCCTAAATTAGGTCTGGTGCATCCTGTTACCAGAAGTGATATAATTAGTTGAATGGAGTTCACATGTACGCAATTAAAGTGTCATGTGTCTTGAGATTTCTATAAATACACCTGTTTCTGGAAGGCCCCAGAGTTTTTAGAGAAAAAAAACAGCATCATGAGGATAAGTCTGGACAGAATTCTGGAAAATTATCAATCAGGGTTCGGTTATTAAAAAAATGAAATCCCATGATGGAAAATGGAAAGTGAAAATTCCATTAAAAAATGGAAAGAATATGGCACAATCATGACTCTGCCTAGAGGAGCCAGGTAAGAGGGCATTAATCCAAGAAGCAACAAAGAGGCTAACAGGAGTGAATAAATATCCAGTCACAACTTTTATGTTTTTTTATTTGTAAGTAATTTTGCTATATATATTGATTTTTCCTCCCACTTTAATATTATTGGCTATTTTGTGTAGATTTGTGTCAATATCCCAATAAAGTCCATTTCAAGACTTCCAGGTTGTAACACTACAGAATGTTAAAGGGGGTGGATATTTATGCAAGCCACTGTATTAACTCTATTTGAATGTGAACTTCTAGCACTGAAATGTGTTTCTAGGTCAGTGAACATGACACTGATTTCACCCAGCAGTAAGGAAATGCAGGGATGGTTACATAACACTGTGCTATGGCTGTAGTAATGTCTGTTAGACTTAAATGTTTAATCCACAAGCCAGTATTTGGTAGGTGACCCATCTTATAGAATCATCCAGTCATGGTTTGTAATTATCCTGAGGTACTGTTCCTTGTCAGACACACCCTCATAGTAACACATGTCTATAAAACTGTGAAGCACAAATAACAGGCTGTGCAGCCATTTGGTATTGAGAGTTTGTTCTCACACACACTAACAAGCATTAAATATGTGCTATTTAAAAAACATGTCAGAAAAGCCACATTGCTACCATGTGAGTGTGCGTGTGTATGTGTACGAAAAACTCATATAAATCTTTTAGGGATGCTTCCTATACATATGCAGATCTGACTTGTGATCTGAAAAGGTGTGTGTTTTCCATGTGTAATGACTGTAAAATGAGGTGTGTCTTTCCAGTGCTGTGTCAACATCATTGTTTATCTAATACTTCACACCAGCCTACATGTCGCTCATGCGTTGGTGGGTTTGCTGAAGAAACAGAAGCTGGGCCAAGCCTGCATTCCTAAGCCATACTTATACACACTTGACACATTAAATACCTACCTTTGCCCTCCCCTCCAATAAAACACCAAACAAAGACACCTCCCTGTGTAAGTACGAGGTGATCTCCAACTGTCCTTGGAGACGAGTACTAAATCAGCAGGAAATGGCCGTGTCAGGTTTGCTGGTTTTTCGTGTACTGCTGTGGAGAGATGACCCTCGCCCTACCGTTGTTTTAGTTTGCTGGTAGATGAGTGGAAGTGTCAAAAACCTGATTTGGTTGCATGAGGGTTGACAGCAAAAGATCATCTCGAAACAGCCGGATCCTAGTGCAAACATCACGTGTTCTGTAAGGTTTGTGTATCGCGATGGCGTATGAACCAGGTGAGATTTTTCCCACCAGCCACAGAAATTTCTTGCAGAACCCAGGTTGTGTGTGCTCAATATTTCTTTGAGTCTCTTTTTTCCTTGTGTGACACATATCCTGTGTTTGGCTGGCTATGGAAATGGGGAGATGAAAAGGGGAATGAACAAGCTGTTTTCTGTTATAGGCTATTTCTTCATACACTGATGACAAAATATTCCTGCAGTTTTAATGATTCCACATCTCCCAGGGGAGCTTGGTCAAACAGTGTGTCTACTTCCCAAGGTAGTAGTCCTAATCTGGCACCCTCTGGAGCCAGGTGTCCCTTGCCTTGCCTGTCTAGATGGACATCTGTCTACAAAGTAAGGTTAAGGATAAGTTAAGCTGATCTCGCTCTGTAACAGGGTTCAGGGCTTAGTCATGGGCTTTCCACTTTCCCCTCACACAGCACTTCTAAGCACGTGCCCTGAGGGTAGCATTCTTTCTAATGGAGGAACTGCAGCTATCTTCACATTTCTGATTGCATGTCTAGACTTGGACTTGAATATATAAGGAGAGACACATTGAGCTCAGAGGGCAAATGGATGTACATGTCAGAGTTTGTCTGGAGGACAGGGCTGTCCATGTCATATTTGTGGGCCTGTGGCTGACGTGTCAAAGAAAGCAAGGGAGGAGGAACCGTGAAAAACGCATTAAGCAGGATGTATAATTGTTTTGTATTTCCAAATCTCATCCAGTCATAGGCTGCCAGCTTATACAAGACCTTCTCACCTCCACATGTAAACACATAAACCATGTAATTATCACATGCAGGAACAAAAATGGGGAGGACCATAAGAGAGGACTTGCGTATTTATGAGTACTCTTCTGTGTACACTTGATTGTATCCTCTCTAGAAATGGGAGAAGGTTGGTCGCTTCTAGGTATAAAGAAGCTTTAAATAGTTAATCGAGAGGAGCTCTTAGAAGGTTAAGTCATCTGACTATAAATCGTGAATATAACCGGAACTCCATTAGCATTTCATTCAAGCTTTCAATGCCATTTTCATTTATTTTCATTTGAATGCCACCAAAACGCCTATGATTTTAATAAAATCTTTGTGGATACCTGATCATCATTGAACAGTGCAGTCTATTCACTTATTTCACTAAATAACATGCAGTCATGAGTGGATTGACCTGTTTGTGTGTGTATTTGCTTTTACGATGAAACAGGCAGTCAAAGTTAAGAGGAAGTGTTGTTGGCTCTTGGTGTAAGAGAGGACACTCATTTCTGCTTGACTGCACTATTTTAGTGAGCATGTCTGAAACCTTATGCTGGAACTACATGTTGGCGTGTATAAATAGCTCAGCTTGAACAGGCCCGGGGTCTGTTTACATTACACCTATGATTCCAGCAGAAGATAACAAACTTTGTGAATTGATATTGATACAAGCGCAACATTCTGAGAACTACAGGGCCCATGGCTTAATGGCTCATCATTGTATAGAAACCTGGACTTCTATGGATTTTCTGCCTGTCCTGAGGTTATATTTATCTGGAATTTGACTGTTGTGCTTGGGAAGTGGGGCTTCTCCAAGCCGAATGCTAATAAATTCTTCCTCTTTTCTCTCTCTCTAACCCCCCCCATCCCTGTCCTTTTATTCCTGGATCTTTATTTTGCCTCCCTTCACCATTTCCCCTCTACCCTTTCAGACTGATCCTTATTTGCTATGGACCAGCAGCACGATTCATTCAACAGCCACTCTAACCACTGCAACTCGGCCAATGCCATGGCGAACTCCCTCGCTGGCATGACCGTCAACGACCGTCACCATGGGGAGCAGTTGGAGAATGGCGTCAGTCCAATGAAAGGTGAGGTGGCTACTGGGAAGTTTTTCCAAGCTGACCGAAACTATGCACTTTATTGCGTATTTTAACTCATTGAGGGGCTGCTGACTATTCCTTGTGTTAGGATCCTAACAAGAGAATGGATAAAGTCCAAATGTCTTATTAAAATCTAAAATGTATTCAGTTTTTCAATATTTATAATTCAACCAAACAATATTTACAACCAAATCCGTAATATAGATGTTTGAGAAATCTTCATCATGATCTCTTAAAGACAGTCGTCTGATTGACTCAGCATAGCGCGAGGCATTTTGGACATTACTGTACGTCTGTGCCCTTTTTGCACTGCACCCTAAATAAAAGAAAAGGACAAATGTAATTGTCTCTGAAGGGGACATTGCCATGAGCAAGCTGCCAAAATAGCAGATGAATCAAATCTGACAGTCGAGGCTATTCCTGAACTGAGTTCTATGTGGCTGCATGGGATAATAGTTACATTGTCATGTGCGTTGAAATCATGTCCTAGATAATGTGTGAAAAATAAGGTGATATGCTACTTAAAAGTGTTGAATAAAATAATTAGGCTTCATTAATGAACTTGGCAGATATGTCATATTATCCCTAATTAGCATAACTGCTAAATCCTATTGCTACACGAAATTATCTATTATAAAACTGCCAAAATGCATTAAAATACTTTTCAGATTATAAACTATATATTGTTTTATTTTCTTTTGGTTTACTATATTTGAGCTCATAATGTCCAGACCTTTCATAGGGCTATCTAATAATTATTATCTTTGCTTTGCAGTGCAGTTGGTGTGGCAACTGCTTTTCTGATGTAGTCTTTTGTATTAATCTCTTTACGTAAAGACAACAAGGCCATGCTTGACAAGGCCCTCAATCCAGGCTTTGCAGCTGTATGCTCTCTTCTGTAATCCTGGCATCTGGGTCAGCCTCCTCTTAGAATTCTGTACTATGTGTAGTATGTGGTACTGATTCAGCCCTGCTATAACCAGATGTTTCTGTGTGTATGTGTAGTATAGTGGCTTTTTGTAAACAGACCATTTGACTTACAGACAGTATCATGGCTGCTTTTCAGTCCAGTTAAAACAGGCAAAAATGTGAACAAGGCTATCAGACTTTTAACCATTCCAGCAAATTCTAAGATCTGGCTCTACTATTTCTAGTTCATATTGTTTGTTAATTAAATTATTAAGCAATATGAACATGAACTTGATGTAGTGCGTATTTCCCATTAGAATGTTAGTTTAAAGCAGCAAGCCAACTGTCATTGATTAAGACTTGAGTGTAAACTGTGTAAACAGTGTAAACTTACACTGCAAGCCAGCTCCTGCTAGCTTCTAATAATTAATTCATCACCAAGATCCAAAATGGCCGCAGAATTTCTAGCAAACTGAGGCAATGTTGTAACATGATCAGGGAAGACTTTATTCAGCTGAGCTTTTTAAGGTAGGCCTGATCATTTCAAACCATAACTGTTGACTGATGACACTGCCAGCAAAAAATAAAATGTGGAAAGACAAACAGAGTGATGCAGTTGTGGTACTGACTGACAGCCTTTCTCAAGTGTGCCAGCCCTATGAACAATAGCCTCCCTTGTGTTACACACATTCAAATGCTGTAAGCATTGCCATAATGTTCTCTCTTCACCCCCTTCATGACCCCTGCATACGGTAGTGCATAGCCTAGCTTTCCCCAGTCTACAGCCCTCACTAGTGCGTACTTTCTCCGCTTTTACCTTCCACTGCATGCGACACACAAGGTTGAAAAACTGTTCTGTGCTGAGGGTAAATGGCACATGTATCATCTTCACAAAAGAAAGCGAGTATGTGTTAGAGTGTAGAATTAGAGTGTGGTTGAATTCTAAACAGAAGCCATGTGGTAGACATGATGCAGTCTTCTTGAATTCTCAGAACAGTCTGTCACTATATTATCGAGATAAGATTAATAACTTATTTAGAAGAAACCCTTGAATAAATTACCACCATTTGACTGCTTCATATGTCCCTTCCTGATGTGTGTAAGTAACCGTGAAGTCTTTTCTTACAGAGGTGTCCCAGGAAGCTTCAGTAAAACTGACAGAAGATGAGCTAATATCAGATACTGAGATCTCTAAAGTAGAGAGCGCCCCCTCTGGTGAGGAGGCATAGCGTGGCATGAACTGCATTAAGCTATGAAAGGCTAAAATAGTTAGGTTTGGCATGCAGTTAGAGTTACTTAAAGAAGCCACTGTTTGTTCAGTTTCTGCATCTTATTTGTTTACGTTAACAAATTGGTTTGCTGTGTTTTAAGCCTTCTAATTTTAACTGAGTATTTACTTGGCATGATAATAAGTTGACATGCTTTCCCACCTTAAACCCTTCACATTTTGAAAGTTTGGTTTCAGTTGTATGGTTATATGAAATACAAAGCAGTCACCATATTTTACTTCATTGTTAGCTATGTTCTAGCATTGCTTTATTCCTCCCAGTAATGAAGCTAACAGAGAAACTAAGATGGCTCCCTCTGGTAAGGGGAGTCTTAATGTGTGTCTTGCTGAACATTGCAATTTGCTTGAAGCCCTGAGATTTCTGTTACTTTGTGGAACATGTGTTACTCTGAACATTTTTAGTGTTGTACACAATCTATATAGCTTTCTTGGGGTGGATTATGGTTTTTAATTAGGATACATTGTCATTTATTTATCTTAAATGATAAATTCTAAACTAAGTTAGTTTATGGCAAGTGGGTTTATTTTCTTGATCAGTATAACACAATTGATTAAATGTTTAAAATTTGTTGTTTCTGTTGTAGCATGACCATTGGGAGTTAGCTTCATGAATAAGCCTTTTGAGATAAGACTTTGGCTGGCATGGATTTGCATGTGAATTGGTTCTTCATTTATTTAAACTCCAAGCTTGTTCTCCATGTATTTCTCCTGCAAAGAAACTCAGTCCTACATGTTTCTGTAGATACCTACAATAATGTACTAAAGTTAAATTAATTTAGAACAAAGAAATTAGTGGTTATGAACAGATATGTGCGGTTATAAATCAGGTTGAATGAACACATTTAGACATGAAAACTGTTGGATTATAAGTAGGAGCTGCTTCCCACTGAGCTTCAACCATGTCTGAACCAATGTACATAATGTACTTTTTCCAAAAAGCATACATTATTTGTAGGTTGCCTTTTAAAATATACAATGACTAATGAAATTTCCAGAAAAGCAATTTTTATAGTTGGTATAATGTATAATGGTATAATGTAATTAAACTGACTATGACTATGGTCTTAAATGTTTTAGGTGTAATTTTTCATTTATTGTAATTAAGATATGAGAAATATGCTCGCCAGCCTCAAAGCAATAATTGCAATGTACTATCTTTACTTAGCCTAGCATCATATACTGTATAGCCTTGGCAACTGTGTTGAAATGAGTACAGTTTCACAATTTTAAATATGTCAGAGTTCCCAAAAACCATCTTCATTTCATTGTAATTTAATTTTAGCTGTATAGTGCTCTTGCAGTGAGTAGTGTTGCTCCTTCACAGCCCCAGGGTACCAGGTTCAACCCTGAGCTCAGTTGACTATCCCTGTGGCATTTCTTTGCATGTTCTTCCCATTATTCTGGGTTCTCTGGTTTTTCCACCTTTTGTCCAGTGTCCCATGATAGGCTCCAGTGACCCTGATCAGGACTGAAAGTAACTGAGTGTACAATGGTTTTATAAATAGACAATGCCACAAAGCAGCATTACAGAAATCCTGGTGTAGGTTTTGATTCATAATGAGCAAGCCAGAGGTGAGAGTGGCAAGGAAAAACTCCCTGAGATGACATTTTGTATGGAGTTATGAATGGTTAAGTTTGGGGTGAGAGGCATGTTGCGCAGTCCGTGCTTTTCTTATGACTTCATTCTTATGCAATCCTGCAAAATTGCTAAATAATCCCCTATGAATTTTGTCAAAGATCTCTTTAAACAGACAGCCTAAAATCCCATGTTTCTGTGTAGTCACTCAAATCGAATTGCCATAGCCTAGTGAAACATATAGGACCCAGTTTCAAAATTGCCTATTGAATTTTTAAAGCCTTTAAAGTCTTCTTCTCTTTTGGTGCTTTACAGAGGAACAGGTCAATGAAGAGCCAGCATTAGCACAAGAGTTTCCTCAGGATGAGACCGCCTCCCTTAATGAGGAGGAGGAATGTGGTAAAAAAAAAAAAAATCAACTGCTTACTTTGTTTTTAATTTTTAATTTTGCCCTTAAGTGCTTGGAAACATTCGTGTAACCATCATCTTAAAAACTATGCTGAAATAACAGACATCAGTTTTACAGCTTTTTTCAGAGAATGGACTTTTCTGACATAATTATAAATTGATATACAATAGACAACCTCCATAGACAACCCAACCTAACTGTGTCCTGCGTTTTAACTTTAATACCTTAATTTAACTTTAAAACCTAATACTTTTTGTATGTGTTTTATAAGATTCACTCTGAAGTTATAACAGAAAAACACACATATGTATAAGCAAGTCTCATGACTCATTTTACTTTTTGCCCTGAAAGAGTTAATCTGCAGCTATTGTTGGTGCTGACTAATTAAAGGGTCTCAATTGTTGTCTAATAGAGGGGTTGGTGGATTCTGCAGAAGCACAAAGAGAAGCTCCGCCAGCATCTGCTCCTGCTGATTCAAATGGGCAGAGTGGTAGGCGCCACCAACCACTGATTGCTGCCTTTCATGATCGATGTGTTTTGCTTTTTGCTGGAATGCTATGGTTTCGCCTTGGACCAATTACTAACGTCCACAACCTTTTGTCTTTGTGTTGCTTTTACAGCAGCTATCTGCTTTTGGGTATTCACATTACAGGCTGTACTCCTTACTTTTTTGGCATTTCTTTTCCCTTTCTAAGTGAATGTTCCTCGCAAGCCAGAGCATTGCTCTACTGAAGATCTAACATGTGTTTTAATATCATGGCAGAGATGCTAAACTTTTTACTCTCTTTCAGTTAGGAGGTATTGTAGTGGATTTTCTTATTCATTTACCGCAGCGAGTCTTGCTCTAATGGCTGCAGTGACATGGGTGTGATGTTGAGCAAAGTGCCAAAGGCACTCTCAGCAACAGCTGCTTGGCATGTCATGACAGCTTGTTAGAAAAACTTTCTTTTCACGCTTCACTGAGCTACTTTCTCTTATGCTTCACCCCAATACAGCAAACAGTTTGCTTTACACTTCCAACAAAAAGCATTTGTTTTTATTACTGGTATGTTTTCAGTAATTAGTTCATTCTAGGGAAGCTTTTAAATGCATTGCTTGTCAGCATTCAAACAATGGTAATTTATTGCAGCTGCCTTCCCAGCTTTCTTTTTTTTTTTTTTACTGATGTACATTCATGAGAAAATGGTTTTAAATTACATTTAGTTCTCTAATACCTGCTTGTTTTTTTCCCCTTATGGATACATGCCATTTATGAACATGCAGGAGGACCCACAGGTACATCTCCAACAGGTACTGTTAATGTTTTATCTCTTTTATTGAATCACATTCATTTTTCAGAATCTAGTAGTAGGGATGCACTGATCCCCATTTTACTGATGTTAGAACTTTGGCGATACCATAAGCTTCTATTGTTAAGCTATTCAAAACTATATCAAGATATGTTGTAATGATGGTGTTATTATTATTGTATGTTCACATGCACTATCTGTTCTGAACTACTGAAACCCTGGAAAATATGGCAGATCTTCTTAAATACTGATCCAGCCTTTCAGGCCAATATTGGCCCAATACTGATACTCTGTTCTGGATAGGAGCATCCCTATCTATTCACTATTTAACATTGCTTGTACAGTCATGAGAAAAGAAAGTACACCCTCCTTCAATTCCATGTTTTTATTTATCAGGTAACATGTAGTAATTTTTTCCCAAAAAGTCAACCACCATTCAGAAACCAAGTGACAAAAAATAAGTATACCCTATAATTCAATGACATAGAGAACCACCTTTAGCAACGATAATATGAAGTAAACATTTTCTGTAGGAGTGTATCAGTCTCTCCCATCATTTTGCAGAAATTTTGGCCCACTCTTCTTTACAACATTGTTTCAGTTCATTAATGTTTGAGGGCATTTGTTTATGCGCAGTTCTTTCATTCCAACACCTATTGTTGCTAAAGGTGGTTCTATATGTTACTGATTTATAGGGTGTACTTATTTTTTCCCAACTGGTTTCTGATTGTTGGTTACTTTCTGGGAAAAAATTGACTACATATTGAAATCTGTTGTGTTTTTTTGTTGTCATCTGAGGTTATTTGTCTGTTTATA
The DNA here is from genome assembly GCF_027358585.1 of Pangasianodon hypophthalmus. NCBI lineage: Eukaryota > Metazoa > Chordata > Actinopteri > Siluriformes > Pangasiidae > Pangasianodon > Pangasianodon hypophthalmus. The sequence goes on along the minus strand of NC_069721.1, from coordinate 5,896,366 downwards.
GAAGTTTGTGAGGACCACACAATCGTTATTTAGGCCCTGATAAATAAAAACATAGAATTAAAGGAGGGTGTACTTTCTTTTTCCCACGATTTTTTATCACACAATGCCATATTAATCTATATAACTCTTTGTTTGATACTGTGTAACATATAGACTAGTTTTTTTTTTACATATAGCGTGGAAACAAAACTGGTCACAGAATGCCCTTTATTTGCACTTTTATCTGTGTTCATATTCATATGGTTAACAGGGCTAGCAAAATAATGATTTTACCATTCCATAGTTTTTTTTTAATCTTTGTCTCTCTGAGTTCTGTTCATATTAAATCAGCCCTTTCTTCTTGTGGAAAAGTGGCACTGATTGGTTGGACATTATTAATCAACAGTAGTTAGTTGTGTCCTTATTTTTATGATGCCTGAGCAGTGAAAGAGTTCCATTAGGTCATAAAATCCAAAAGATGCCTTGCCATGGACTCTGAAAGCAAGTGGGACAATATTTCCAGATGTAGCAGCTGACTTCGCTTCAGGGGGTTATAATGAAGATTGGCAAGACCTGAGTCGAGGCTTCATAGACCAGAGTATACCAGAAGAAGAAGAAGAAGAACATTTTCTGATGGCCAGCTGGAGTGGCCCGTCTAAGCATCTGCACCACCGACCGGTCAGTCCTGATCGCACCAGAAGCCTGTCCCTGGAGAACGACCTTCCAGTCTCCTTCTTAATCCGCAGTGCAGCCCTGGAAGATCTCACAGCTGTTGGGGACAAGATCAGAGAAAGTGAGGGTGTCTCGGTTTCCGAAGAGTTTCTCCAACAAGGGCCCTGCATTGACTCCACTGAGAGAGGTCATGATGATGGAGAACAAACCGTGATGAATCAACAAAAGATGACACAATTTGGAGATAAAGATATACCCAGTATGGGCATCTTGCATTGTTCCAATGGCGACTTATCAGTGGATCCGAGCTGTGAATATATCCAAGGAAGTACTACACCGCAGCAGGACTTTGTCAGTACTACACTACTACCACAAGGACACATACAGAGTCTGAATTCAGTGTCAGTGAGAGACTCTTACTTGGTACCGGACGAAGGTGATCACAGTGATTTAGTTGAAGACCAGAGCACTCAATTGGCACATTACCCTGGAAGCCTAGAGACAGAAGGAAATGAAGTTATTCCTCCTTTGAACGACTCACCCAGTTCTCCAGTCACTTCCTATGGCTCACCATCTAGAAAATCTCGTGTACCCGTATCTCAGTTCAAAGGTCTGTGATGTCTTGTTCACCCAAATCCCAGCCCAGTCTCTCTTGTTTTATTTCTTTCTACCTTTGCTTTTCAGAGCTATTTTAAGCTGTGCAGCATTGCCTTTTGCTATAAAGAATGTCCAGCGAAATAAACGCAGCATTGAAGGAAATCGCCTGTTGCCCCACAAATGTTTATTTTTTTAAGCTTTACTTTCATATAACTTCTGTCACCCTGCCGTGCTTTGATCTTGGTTGACAGTAATGTGGCCTGTTTTTGTGCTGATTGATGAAGGCCGCGTTTGCTGGCCACATTTCCACAAGTCCCATTTAGCATGTCACGGCTGCATGAATTTGTTTGTGTGTTCTTGTGATCTTCGCTACATCATGGTTATTAAGAGGACAGAACTGCTAACATCCTATCCCACATGCACTTTTATACACAGTATATCAAACACAGAAAAAGCAGTTTCTCTAGGAACTATGAAAGCATGGCAGTTCCCTGTGGTACATGTGCCTATTCTGGTATAATAGGGCCAGTCTGAGGAAAAAGGTTTTAACATTGTTTTGACCCAAATCTTTCTCTCTGGCAGCTCAAGCCAAGACTGACAATGACACTGAGAAACGGGTAAGAAATCTTTTTGTTTTCTTACATTGTTTGCTTTTATAATCCCTCCACTCGTCACTTTTCCACTTTTTTGTTCACTGTCTGTATTCTTTTGATTTAATCATCTTCTTATGACGCAAAGACACTCAAAGCACCTCCTGCCAAAGCTAGACTATCCTCCCTAAAAAGACCCTCCAACACTGTGAAAAAATCCTCAGCTTCCTCTAGCTCTCCCTCAGCACCTACAAGTGCTTTACGAACAGGGACTGGGCCAAGGGTGAGTATAGTCGCTGAGCAAACCTTTCCCCTGCTTCTGCTGAAAATGGCTTAATCTACACTCCCACTCCAGTGGTGATATGCTTTTCTTCAGTTTTAACTAACAGTAGACTGTCCCTCCTCCACAATTAAATTTACTCATTTACTAACACATTTGCTGCATGTAAAGTGTCAGCTACATTTTAAAAGTGATTTTGGCCCAATATAACTGATTATTTACTGACAATAGACACTATTTATAGTTATGTCTTTGTAGTGCATGAATATAAATGTATATCTTTATCTGTCAGGTTAGCCTTACCATCCCTTACAAGGGAAAGGAATATGTAAACTAGTCAATAGGAGTTTACAGTAAGTAAGTCAATGCCAACACTGCAAAAAATGACACCTTATCAAGAGGAAATACCTTGAATATAGCCAAATTTATCTAATATTTCTTATTTTAAGATTATTAAACCTATTTCAAGCCATTTGTACTCATTTAAAGCTTGAAAAAGTCTTATTCTATTGGCAGATACTTTTACTCATTTTGAACATTTATTTCTAAAAAGAAGCAAAAATGATCTGCCAATAGAATAAGAAATCTACAAGCTTGAAATGAGTAATAACGTCCAGAAATAGGTTTAATGATCTTATATTTAGTTTATTGTAATGTTATAATAAGAAATACTAGATAAATTTGACTATATTCAAAATATTTTCACTTGTTAAGATGATTTTTTTTTTGTTTTTTGCAGTGAAGGCATCTGGTAGATCCTATGCACAGGTCTCCACTAAAAGCACAAGAGTGTTTATTAATATGCTGTGTACTGGAAATGGATGGTTTTCTGTACTCATACACAACAGAATTAATACTGTTTCAGGAGTCAAGGAGAAAAACTAAAGAATTCAATTTTATTTGTATATCATTTTTAACAGACATATCACAAAGCAGCTTTACAGAAATCTGGATGTAGATTTCATTCTATTGTGAGCAAGCCAGAGGCAACATAGCAAAGACAAACTCCCTGAGAAGACATGAGGGAGAAACCTTGAGAGGATGGGATTATAAACCATTATAGTACATAGTTGAGGAAGAGTAAATACAACCAGTAAGAAGTGTGTTGAAAGGAAGTTCAGTATGATCATGAATAGGGCCAGGGATGAGCACAGCACAGTATTTATGGTCACAGAGCTGTTCTTAGAAGGTACAAATGTACAGATTCGAGGTGAAATTATTTTCTGAAGCAAGAGTGAACATGATACGCCTTCCTCAGCCATGCTAATCTACTGCACTTTCTTTTGGCTGTCAGGCTCCAGGAAGTAGGCCTTACGCTGCTGGCACAAAGATCCCAGCAATGACCCCTCCTCAGTCAGGTGAGTGACTCACTGACTTGTAGAGACTGACAGTGTGTTTATGTCATTTCACAATTTTTGTGATTTTGTAATAAGTTTACAGCTTGGAGGTTCTACTTTGACATTTACTGTTCATCTTCTCATACTTGGAAATTAGTCTGAGAAGATGAATTAGATGGCAGTGAAGATGAATGGCAGTACAAACATTAGATGATCCATTTTTTAAACATATTTCACTTATATAAAGGAACAGTGAATTGCATAAAACTTGGCCCCCCTTAAATTTTTCCACATTGTGTAGTGTTACAACCTGGAACTGAAATGGATTTGGGATTATGTGTCATGGATGTACACAAAATAGCCCATAACATTGAAGTGTGCGCGTGTGTGTGTGTGTTGGTGGAATTATTTGCAAATAAAAATGTAAAAGTTGTGGAAAAAGGGACTCACCCCTATCGCTGTCAAAACCATAAATGGTGCAGGCAGTTGCCATTAGAACAACATAATTAGTTGAATGTAGTCCAACTGTGTGCAAGTTCAATTCAATTCAGTTCAATTTTATTTGTATAGTGCTTTTAACATTGGACATACATACATTCAGGATATAAATTATAAGTGTATGAATGTACGTTTCTCATGATCTCAATATAAATACAGCTGTTCATGGAAGGCCCCAGAGTTTGTTAGAGAACATTCCTCGACAATCATCATCATGAAGAGCAACAAGCTATCAAAACAAGTCTGAGACAAAGTTCTGGAAAATTATTAATGAGGGTTTTGGCTATAAAAAATATCATTACATCCATTAAATCCATTATTTAAAAAATGGAAAGAATATGGCACAACCATGACTCTGCCTAGTGGAGGCTGTCCATCAAAAGTTAGTGTCCAGGTAAGGAGAGCATTAGTCAAAAAAGCAACCAAGAGGCCAAGGAACTGGAAGAAGAAGAGGCCAAGAAACTGGAGAGATCCACAACTCAGATAGGAGAAACTGTTCACAAGGCAGCCTGGACTCTTTCCAAAGCGGGGCATTATGGAAGATTTTTAAAAAATATATTGAAAAAGATTATGGAAAAAAAAAACATGAAATCACATTTGGAGCTTGCCAAATGGCAAACATGTGGAACAAAAATGAGACATGAGGTCAAGCTTATAACAGGACAATGCCCCTAATCATACTGCCAAAGCTGCACTAGAGTGGTTCAAAATCAAAAACTATATCTGTAATATAATATTTCATTTAAGCATCAGTTGACTGAATGATTGATTCTTGAATCTGATAATGAGGTCAGTAAAAGTGATAGGGAATGTAATAAATGTGTGCAGATTTAATACACTCCTAACAGCCTTTATCCATGGAAGCCAATACCATTTGTAATGTGACATCATGCATAGTCAAGTGCTCAACTGGTAATGCATGTCCATAAATTAAAATCAACAATGATTGAACCCATGTTGCTCTTAAGTAAGCAGCACTGCCTCAAACTGATAATGTTTCTATTTTTTCTTCTTGTTATTTTAATACAGTGAAAGTGGATCCAAAGAAACCAGTGAAAAATGGAAAAGGTAAAGCAAATGTTAAGACTTTGGGAGTACACATCTCTTTTAAGCCAAGATTTGTATTTGTTTGCCTTCATATTCAGAACATTTGTCTTCATGGTGCACCAGTGTTGAGCATTTTTATGATACAGTGATACATCAAATGGTGAAAAGGTAAGATTTTCTAAAGAAAATTTTGTATCATAGGAATAACTGGTATTGATCCCCAGCATTTGGTGCACCATGAAGACGAACACAATGCTCAGAACAGTAATAAGACTATTCCTATTACTAACCATGTAAGAAGTTTGAAATATATTTGAAATAAAAATAACCTTATTAGGAATATTAGAGAAACTCCTTAATGGAGATCTGAAATCTACAATTTATATTGTGTTCTCCTCTTAGATTCTCCTAAGACCCCTGAGGCAAGTGGCCAAAGTAGTCCTGGCACCCCTAAGTCACCTTCCAGCAAGTCTCTAGGTGGTAAAACCCCAGCAGGAAAGGAGATAAAGAAGGTGGCAGTGATCCGCTCCACCCCCAAATCTCCTGGCTCCCTGAAGAACCGTTCTCCAGCCCCTCTGGCTGCTGTGCCCCTGCCTGACCTGAAGAACGTGCGCTCCAAAGTTGGCTCCACTGACAACATCAAACACCAGCCTGGAGGAGGCCAGGTAGCTCCTACTATTTCACTCATTTCTTCTATAATTTAAGTTTGGTCAGGATGTTCAGGTATTAAAAGCATGGGTAGAAAGTCCTACACCATTATGCTTCACATTCACACAATCACCGTTTGGCATTCCTCAGATTTACATCCCTGATATTTAACAATGGTAATTATGGTTCCAGGTCATTTTAATGATTTTAAACAATTTAAATATGAACCCCAAGTAGAACAGCAGACATTTTCTGCATCTCAACATACCCTCCACTTAATATAGTTATTCCAAAACTCCTCAGTTAGTCAACAGATCCCATTTGCCCTGCATTTTCTCACTATTTTACCAATACTCTACCTTTTTACAGGTCCAAATTCTTGATCAGAAGCTGGACTTTAATAGTGTTAAGTCTAAGTGTGGCTCCAAAGACAATATCAAACATGTACCCGGAGGTGGCAATGTGAGTAACTATGGGATGAACCTTGAGTTTTGGTTCTTCCTCCAGTTATCAACACCAAAAACTCCTGTTACACTTCCATTCCAATATTGGATAGGAGTGTGGCTTATATTACTTTTTATTCTAATAGATTCTGGAAATTTCTCACAGCATGGAGCAGCCTTTTTGTTTGTTATTACGGGACCTGTCAGTTTTTACTCGTCTGTACTGCCTCTTATATACAGGTCAGGATTCTTGATAAGAAGGTGGACTTCAGCAGTGTCCAAGCTCGATGTGGTTCTAAAGACAACATTAAGCACATTCCGGGAGGAGGCAAGGTATGTGGACCAGAAGACCATATGTAATGACTTTCTACATTTCATTAACGTGCAAGTATTTTTAAGATATCAAAAAGTGAAAGAGCTACAATTTCAGGCTGCTTGGCTATTGTACTGACAGTTACCCCATTTTACACAATGGAGGCTCAACTGACACAACTTCTACTTTTAATGCACTGATGTGCAGTTGTAATCTTGTGTCAGATTACAACTAGTAAGGCAAGCTAAGGCAACAATGATCCTTTAGTACTAATGAATTTTCCCCCACATTTACCTTACACAGGTCCAAATTCTTGATCAGAAGCTGGATTTGTCTAATATTCAGTCTAAGTGCGGCTCCAAAGACAATATCAAGCATGTACCTGGAGGGGGCAAAGTGAGTAACAATGGGATGAACCTTGAGTTGTAGTTTTTCCTCCAGTTATGACCATCAAAATCTCTACTTAAACTTACCTCCTAATCTTCCTCCTCAAATGTCATCATAAAATTTATATTTTTATGGAAACAAGTTTCTCTTCCAAACCAGATCTCCTTAAATGTAATCTCATAGGTTCATCCCTTACCCAAGTGAAATATTTATCATCCTGATGCTGTTCTCTCAGCTGCACTATAGTCAAAACTAATCAAATAATCAAACTAATAAATAGTGAGAATCGGGTTTATCCTACCAAACTAACTGACCCATTCCTGTTGACGTACATCACTGTATCCCAATCCTGGTCCTGGAAAACCTATACATAATTAGGTAATTAAGTGCTTCATGATGACAAAATGAATAATACAGGATAATGAAAACATTAAATTATGTAGTACCAAGGGACTGCTGCACCAGAATTGGGGAACACTGATAAATATAAGTGAAAACGTCCTTCCTCTGAGAGGTCTGTACCTGTGGTTTACTTTCCGCTGTGCTCTCTCCTTGCTTTGATCCTCACGTACAGCCCTTGCTCCTTTTTCTCAGCACAGAAAAGATAACTCCACTAAAGTCCCAGAAGTGGGATTTTAGCAATGCTCAGTCTAAGTGCAACTCCAAAGACAATATCAGACATTTACCCAGAGGTAGAAATGTGAGTAACTATGGGATGAACTCAACACTTTCAAGTCTTGGTTCTTCCTGAAGTTATAAATATTACTGAAGACCTTGTTAAAACTAGCCGATCTGGATTCTCCTATATTTTATATCTTTTCTCTGACATAGCTAGTCAGAGATGTGTCTCTGATAAAGACATCAAATCTCTCACTAACTAAATTGCACGTCTGTCTTGTTGACTTTGAAAGTCAAGCTTTGTGAGTGTCACGATGATGGGTTGTAGTTTCCTGTTTTTCCCTCAATCTTGGCCATCTCTCTGGTCTCCACAGACAGTTCTCATGGCGAATTTTCTTAACTCCCCCAACCTGTTTATTCTTTCAGATTCAGATTCTAGATCAGAAGTTGGACTTAAGTAATGTGCAGGCTAGGTGTGGCTCCAAAGACAATATCAAACACACACCCGGAGGTGGCAAAGTGAGTAAACAAGGGAGGAGTGGACTATCAGCCTGACTTCAGATGGCATTAATCCGTTTCCTTTAAATTTGCTCAAGAGACCTTTTGGCACTAGTGAATGTTAATAGTTTGCTGATCTCTGAGCTAGTCTGTTGACTTGATCACTTACTGCCTGAAATTCAAAACTCTCTCTGTCCCTTTGGCACTGTGGTGTTGCACTTGTACTTGCTGGACTGGTTCATTAATGTTTGAGTTGGCTATAGTGTTTCTTTCACCATTAATATGCATGAGATGTCCTGTAGATGTGTATGTTGTGAAGCACAGGGTCTGGAAAACCTTTGAATTCTTGTTCTTATTTTGTTGTCTTAAATCCCTTTCATCTTAAAGGTGCAATAGTCAAGATTAGTCAAAATTTGCATTAATCACAATTAGGTCTCTAGCAGTTAAATTTTGTGATGTTAAACAACATTGGAGTGATATTTTTACTACTTATTTGTACTCCTTGAGCCCGTACCCCTGATTTGCACCCATGTACACAAAGCTCTGCCCCTTTGCTGGACTCTTACTGTTTTTAGCCATATTTTTTTTCTTACTGAGCAGACTGAGATTATTTTTTATTATGTTCTACATATTTTACAGGTTATTTTTACTGACTATTGCACCTTTAATGCATTACCATTAGGTGGACTACAACAAAGCAAAGCTTAAACTAATGTACCATCTTTCTTTATGAGGTCTTATACCACAGCATTGTTGAATGCTTGATTCTGATTGGATGTTAATTAATTTTTCAATAATAGCAGCTATAACAGTAGTTCCAGCTCTCAAGGTTTATGTTAATGTGCTCATTTGCTCATAAAAACAATACACTCTATTCTATAGTAATTGTCTAGATATTTATAGATGTTTACTTAGTATTTTTATTTTTTTAGTCTTCAGTGCCAGCGCTTTGTTAGAGGTAGATCTGTAGCTTTACATTTTCCAGCAAAAGAGAGTTTTCAGGACAGAGGACTTGGTGCTTAGAATTTTCTCTGTAACGTGACAAGCTGTGTTTTTAAAGAACATGAACACCTCATCATTCTTTAATGAATAGAAATTGGAATCGTTAGCAAATTGCTGTGGTATAAGAGGAATAAAACACTTCAGGATGTGCAGTTATTGCTGTTTTTTAAGTCTTTAACCATTGTATCAGAGTTTATGAACTGTCAATCAGCATTCCCATATAAATCCTGCTTCCGTTAAGGCCGAGCTGGAGGTAATTTCGAGGTGTAGTATTTCTCCTCTGGTGCTGAAGAACGCTTAATGACCTCGTCCCTCAGCTCCACACAGTGACTGGTTTGTGTCACTCTGGACAGCTGGGTCGAGAGCCCTTTTGTAGCCAGCAGTTTGCCACAGAAAGGAGATGACCTCATCATGAGGACAAGTGCAGTCTTTTTATCCAGAAAATCCCCTGACCTTTGCGGGCTGTCATGGCAGTGAGGTCACCAGGCCTATTTTAGGAATTTGGGACTGCACACAGTTGTGCTGTGCTGCTGTTGTGGCTCCATGCAACTGCATGTAGTGAAAATTAGTATTTGGCTTTTATTTATATATATGTTATGTATATATCTTCTGCAGTGCATTATTGCAGGTTTACTGCTAGTTTATTTGTCTATGTATGTACATATACATATATGATCCTTACATAGATATCATCTCAATGCTGTTGATATTTTAAGGCATTTTTACAGGCTATAGATAAATGTATTGGAATAGTATTATGGTGATATCTATCTATAGATCTTTAAATGCAAGTTAAGTGTTATTTGGCTTTGTGAAATTTATCTTATCTAAGAAGAACTCAGAGCAAGCTAAGAAAGTTTTGTTTAATTGATCTAATAATTCTCTTCCTGTTGTCATAATCACTGTCAAAGAAAGGCTGGCATGCAAATAACTGCTGATATATTTTGATAAATTCTGAAGTACACTAGAGCCAGGTTGTTTGTCTTTGAGTGTGTAACGCATAATTTATTGACTAACCACGCCATCTGTTGTCAACTCCCTTAAAACTCCACTGTTTTTCTTCTCTTGCTTTATAGGTCCAGATTGTTCACAAAAAGTTAGACTTGAGCAATGTGCAGGCAAAATGTGGTTCAAAAGACAATATCCACCACAAGCCAGGTAGATGTTTTGTCGTGTACTTTGTGTTTGCTCGTCGTAAGATTGAGTGCTTGATTGTATATTGCAATATCAAAAGGCTGAGATTAATATTGCTGTAATAACAATGCTGTTTCTGTATGGTCCATTGTGTATCATTTTGTTTCTTGTAGGAGGTGGAAACATTGAGATCAGATCTGAGAAATTGGAATTCAAGGCGCAGTCAAAGATCAGATCTCTAGACAACATTGGCCATGTGGCTGGAGGCGGTCAGAAGAGGGTAAGCAAAAAGAAAGGGTTTCATTAGAAACCATTCATTTAGATGGTTGATTTTGCATTGGTTTGTGCCTCCATCATTATTGTCTCCTTATGTCTGAAAGAGTTGTCATATTAATTTGTATGGAAATGCCATGTTGCCAAGTAGCCTGAAATGTTCATCTCAGGAGCATCATGGACAATTGGATAAATGTTATCTAATTACAAACTGAACTGATTAGACTAATGCATGTTTCACTATGGCACATAGCTATTTAACAACTTTATAAGGAAATCACACTTAGCTAGCAAGGTTTTAGACATCTTTAGACAGACTTACTGTAAAAAAAAAAAAAAAAATTCCATGTCATATTGGTGAAATATTGTCCATTTATGTCTTCTAAAAGTTGATGCCAGCGTATGTTATAGGTAGAAAAACACAGTTTTAGCCCAAACCTGATTTTTCGTCTTTTTTACCAGAATTCAGCTACAGAGATATCTGATGGGTTTTTCCAGATCTGATTGGTTTCTTTCAATAGTTTCATGTAGAAAGTCAAGCTAGGCTAGTGATTGATGTAACATCCAAGAGAATTCAAAATTCAAACAAAACAGTGCTTGCTTCCTTTCCTTCCATTCTTTCATACAGCTTTCTTATCATCTCTCTTCTGTTTGATTCTTGCATCCACACACAAAAATGCCTAAATGTCTTGGCTGTGGTTGAAGAAGATATGAGATTTAGAGGATTAAATAACTTTACTGATCTGTAATTCATACCAGTTCAGAAAAAGTTAGCTGTGAATATACACTATATACACCATAAATGTTTGTGGACACCTGACCATATGTGTTTTTTTGAGCATCCCATTCCAGATTTAGTCCTTCTTTGCTGTTATAATTATGACTGTAGGGATTTGCTCATTCAGCCACAAGAGCATTATTGAGGTCAGGCACTGATGTTGGGGCAAGGAGTGGTGTTTAAGTTCATCCCAAAGGTGTTCAGTGGGGTTGAGGTCCGGTCTCTGTGCAGGCGACTTGAGTTCTTCCACTCCAACCTTGTCAAACCATGTCTTCATGTGACATTGCTTTATGCACAGTGGCTTTGTCATGCTAGAAAAGGTTTGGGGGTTTCCAGTTCCAGTGAATTGTAATGCTACAACATACAAAGACATTCTATACAATTGTGTGCTTCCAACTTTGTGGCAACAGTTAGGGGAAGGCCAATGGGTGTGATGGTCAGGTGTCCACAAACCTTTGGCCATATAGTCTATAATACCTGCCATATTTTGCTTCCAAACCATTTCCTTTGGAAACATTTTTATCATTTCAGTTTCCTTTATTTTATTTTCCTAGAATTTTATTTTATTTTTCAGTCTACCCAAGAATTTGTTCTCATTTTGCGTTCCCTGTGCAATTTATGTTGCAACCATCTAATTTTCATTTCTTATGTTTTTGGTTCCATATGTTGCTTATGTCACCATTCATTTGCCACCATGGTGTGGGTGTATAGAGAGAGAAAGGGAGAGGTGCAGGCACACCCCAAAATGAGGGCTCTCTCTCCCCAGACCCCAGTGACCCCACCACCCCATCATCCATCAGTGTCTCCCCAGAACCTATCCACCTCAGCAACCCTCAAATAAAGATTGAAGACTCCAGTAAGTATCTAGGAAGGGAATGTGTATGAAATCCATCCAGATGAATGTTTAATGGAGTGGCACCATAAACACCTTCTCAGAAAGAGAAGCAATGGGCGTGTGAGGAGTGAAAAGGGCTTTAAGCATACTGAACTCACTGGTTGTTTTACATAAATGCCTTTGCTCTATAAAGCTATAAATTTTATTCTGTGCTGGAGTAATATATATTGAATAGTCGACCTTAATTATGGTATATAAGGTACTTTTTATAGAGGATTTTTTATTAGTAAGGCAGATTGCGTCATAACCTTACACGATCTTAAAAACACACAGGGCAAGGACAAAAATATGTTGTCACAGTATAGTTTCCATTATTGTTATTACTTTTAGTGATCATATGCTAATTATTATTATTATAATACCAAAGCACTGTTAAATTCTTGATTCTGATTGATCAGACATGGTTGATTAATTTTCTGTCAGCAGCTCTGAAAGTATCATTTCTATAGTAACAACTTACACAGGGAGTTGAATGGTGGATAAACCACATAAAATGTGTGTAATTGTATTCTGTGAGGAGATATTTTTAGAAGGAGTCTCCATTTTCAGGACAGAGGACTTCGTGCTTTGCAGTTTCCCAGTAATGACAAGCAGCAGTTTTTTTTTTTTATTAACTTCAAATATAGAGGAATTAAAGAGCCTGGTGAGGGGAAGACTGGATGGTCGAAAACCTTTGAATGTAGCTATAAACGAATAAAATAAAAGATCTATTGTTCCTCAGTTAATAAAAAACAAATTCGTTTCAGCATTGACAAACTAGTGTGGTATAAGAAGAATAACGCTGTCATAGGAAAATAATCAACTTCAGAGTGATAACTGTAACGCCATGTTTTAATTCTTATTACACAACACATTAGACTTACTTTTGGGCTATCAGGAATTCGGTAGAATAGATATTCCTCTGAATGTGTCAGCAAACTATTTCAGTACTTTTACTGATTCCTGTCAGAACAACATGATTCATTTCATGTCAAAATACAAATGTCGATTTTGACACATTTTTATATTTTAAGTCATTATACATTTTAAAGCTGTAAATCGATCAATTTAAATATATCAGCAGAATTTGTACAGGAATTTGTGATGAAAAAATTATTATTATTATTATTATTTTGCGTTATTTTATTAGCGAAAAAAAATACTTTGTTTTTGTACTGACAATTTTGGCCACAAGGGGGCAACTGTAATATTATTGTTATTTAGTGCTTACTGTTATTCTTCTCCATCTTCCATGCTGAACACAACACTGAAATCCTAAAGGTTTGATATTTTATTCCATCAATATACTCATATATCACTCCTTTAGGATTTCGGTCCTACACACTTACAAAAAAAAGAGTTCTAAGTGTGTAGGACTTTGGCTGGTTAACATCTAGCTTTGTAAAGGGGCTTTATATGAAATCTTTTATGAAAAGGAAAACCTCTGTTCCCTTTTAAGGTTTCCCCAGAGTGAAACTATAGAACCCTTTTTCTAAGAGTGCTGCCATAAACATGAGTATATAAAGTGCAGATACGGGTTAAAAATATAAGACAAGGAGAGCAAGGAGTCTTTATACAATAAAGACATAGGACAGTAACTTCACAGCACACAAAGAACAGCAGGAAGAGCATAATTGTGCACAACTCAGTCTATAAGACCAAGTGAACATTAGGTTTTATTTTTGCTCGTCCCAGATTGAGACACATAAGCTGATGTTCCGCGAGCAAGCGAAGGCGCGGACTGACCATGGCGCTGAGATCGTCTCTCTGGAAGAGTCTCCCCAGCAGCTCAGCACTGTTTCCTCCTCTGGCAGCATCAACATGGCTGACCCACCTCAGCTCGCCACCCTCGCAGATGAGGTGAGCGCCTCGTTGGCCAAGCAGGGCTTGTGATCTCTCCCCACGTCCTCTCTCCTCAGTCCAAACCCCACCTGTTAAAGTCACTTACGGACATACGAAAGTCTTCATCTCCCCCATTCCTTTGCTGACAAGGATCCCATATCAGGAGCCCTCGCTATCTCTGTTAAAGTTTTGCAAAGTCATTTGTATTAGGCCTTACCATGTCCCGAGCATCAGTTGCCAATGACTGCAAAAAGTGTCTCTTTAGCTGCACCTCTTACATTCAATGATTTCATTCTTTTCCTTTGACCTAACAGTCCCATTTTCTAAAGCTTTTTTTTAAATTATTTGATTGGTCCCAACTTCACAAAATTGGAAAAATATTGGATTTGGACAGTCTGGAAAGAATGGAAAGATCAGGACAAATTTTCTCTTGCTTTGGTGTTAAGTGAAAATTGTATATGGAAGGTCTCACATTAAATTGGTTCCCAGAAGTGTAAAGTCTTCATAGAATTGATACATGAAGCAAGAATTAAAATAGTAGCGTATTGAAACAGGGTATTACAGTGATAGGAATGTGTTTTACTTCAAGAAAAAGCCAAAGGCTTTTAATATCCCTCCAAACTTCCATCTAACATTAGGTTGCAGTTCATCATAAAAGGGGATTGTATCAAAAATAACTAAACAGGATTTATGAGATATTTCTGAAAATCGACTGAGATTTGGCAAGCTTCTTGTAAATGAAATGTTGTTTGTCAGGCACTTTCTTACAGTATTATTCTGTGGATATCAGATGTATTTGATATGGAAAAAAGTGTTGAGCCTGCTGGCAGTCTTAAGTTTTTTTTTGTTTTTTTTTTTTAGTGCTACATTGTACGTAGATGCCTCTCCTATTTAACTTCTTCACTGTTTGCAGCAGTGTAGCTTTGGTGATAATAATTCACTCACATTTATATTCCTGAATGCTAACATTAAGCATTTTCACCTTCGCCCAATGTCGAAAATTGAGGTTATTAGTATTGACCATTTTGTACACAATATGTATCTGATTTGACAAAAAAAATCTGATAATTTTTTGAACCATGTTTATCATTACAGTAATGAATAAGCTGCTGTTGGTGATTTAGAACTGTGTGCTTTGGTGATAATTCAGTCATAGGGAAGATTTTAAGTTCAAATGCTTCATGAAATTGGAATACATACAAAGAGTGTATCTGTAACCCAGAAGTGTTTTGTACCCATTTTGTGCTTCGTTCATGCCCAAACTCTTGTACTGTGAAAAGTTGAAAAGTTGGTCATTGAACTATCAGCAAAACATTAATTTCCACACTGATCTGTCATCACATTTTATACATTCACTGTCAACATAGTGTTCTTGTATTGTCCTTCAAACCCCAGTTGAATTGCATGGAAGGCACATTGTGTACACTCCCGTTTTAAACAAACTCCAGTTTTTTAAGGGCACACAGTGATTTGATTTCTACAAACTCAAGCTTCCAACCAATGACACTGCTAAAATACTCCCTTAGTAGCCTAGACTGCGTTGTCACAGCACGCCCATCTAGCTTCAAAATGTCTATCTATGCTCCTTGCATGCCTCTGCATCACCTCCAATTTTGAACACCATTCTTTTTACTGTATATTCTGTAATCTGGATTGTGCTTTATTCTGCGGCGTATAGTAGTAGAAGGGAATATACTATCCAAAAGATGACCCCCCTTTCTTTATGATGGAGGAGGAGCTGTATAGATAGCGTTAGTTATATGATGTATGTGTATTAACGTTTATGATTCATCTATTTGCCAAGGAATACGAGTGCTGAAAAAAAATAGCAGAGCAGTTCAGCGGTTGTTGCTCGCACCATGATAATGCATGCATGCAAGTTATCTGGTCTTTTATGTTTTTTTTGTTTGTTTTCTATGGATCGGCAATGTGTTTTCTGAATGTTCTTGGATGGGGTTTGTATACTGTATGTGGTATGTGGGCTACTGGAAGTTTTGCCTTGAGTGAAAGAAGTTGTGTTCCATGTACAAGAGTGGGTCAAGGGAAAGGTACTGTGATCCAGATGTGACCTTGTGAAGAGGGAAGGCTACCACTCTGAGCGTCAGGTCTTGTTGCACACTGCAAGCTTGAGCTGGTGGGTTTGCCATCCCGCTGTCATTGACACCATTCACCTAATTCTGCGCTTGTACATTTTAGCTTGAAAAATGTGATTGTCAATATTGTTCTTGTGTGTTTTAATAATAACTGATTCTTGTTAATGTACATGTGAATTTGGAAATAAAGGCTATAAAGAATAACGTTTCTTTTGGCTGATCTCCCTTATAAAATCACCTTGTTGTTGTCAAGAAGGTAAAAACTAAAGAATGCAGACTTTATTACTATACTGGTTCATAACATACAGACAGGTGAGAAATTAAAAGAAATACCCGTGGCTCTGTTATGCTGTGGGGGCATTTATTTATTTTGCTGGCATGGTTTGGCTCCATATCGTTCGCCCTTAGAGAGATGGGTCTGTTGTGAATGTTGTTCCTTTTAAGATGCCTTCAGTGGTAACCTGTGACACATTAAGCAGATATTATTAAATATCTACCTTCTGCTGTGCTGTGATCTCGGTCTAAGTGAGACATAATATTAACTACTGAGAAAAATCCTTTAGGTAGGATAGACATAATAGTAAACAGAAGCATGTCATGTGGAATAATCTGTAAAATTTTGAAAGTCCTTGACTGTTGTCTAAATGAAAGAATGATAATCATCTGCACTCTTGGGAAAAATAAGTGAAATCTAGAACCCTAAGAAGTTCTTTGGCTGTTCTCTCTGAGGAAAGCTTGAAGGTTCTGTGTAGAACCTCTAACAATGGTGTTTCCTTACAGAAAAAGTTAAAAGTACAAGCTAGTACTCTTAATCATCCAAAGAACCCCTGAGGAACCTTTTTTCTAGATGTCTAGGTGTTGCACAACAACAACCATGGCAGTTTTATGCATCATGATTACTGGGTTATGAGACCACTGGAACTGGAAACAGCACTGAAAATTTCATCATGGTGAAATCAATTGCTTGGATTGCATTCTGTGTCAGTTCTAAGTTGCTTTAAATAAAACATATGAATTAATGTAATGTAACATGATGGAAATGGCATAATGCAAGCACTGTATCTTCATAACTGGGGATTTTGCCAAATGGAAACTACAGAATAAATATGTCACTCATCATCATATATCATTGAAATTATACTCAAGGTGAGTACGCCAACATCAACAGGCAATCTGCAGTAATTACTTGTTCTTCAAATGCAACTGACTGCCTGAGCACCATGCAGCCATATTTCAGCTGTGTTCATTAATTCTGTATTGTTTCAGGGTGAAAATCTAAACAATCCTGCATTACATGCCCTTGTCAACTTACATTTACCATTCATAATTGGGGAATTCTTGTTGCTATTTTTGGAGGTGTTCCAAAACTTATACTACATTATATGGCCAAAGGTTTGTGGACACCTGACCATCACACCCATACAGTATCTGGGCCTTCCCCAAACTGCTGCCACAAAGCTGGAAGCACACAATTGTATAGAATGTCTGTATGCTGTAGCAGTACAATTTCCCTTCACTGGAACTAAGAGGCCCAAACCTCTGGTTTGCCAAGGTTGGAGTGGAAGAACTCGAGTGTCCTGCACAGAGCCCTGACCTCAACCCCACTGAATGCCTTTGGGATGAACAGGAACACGGACTGCACCTCAGACCTCCTCACCAACATCAGTGCCTGACCTCACTAAAGCTCTTGTGGCTAAATGAGCACAAATCCCCACAGCCACGCTCTAAAATCTAGTGGAAATCCTAACCAGAGGAGTGGAGGTTATTATAACAGCAAAAAGGGACTAAAAATGGAATGGCATGTTCAAAAAACAAATATGGGTGTAATGGTCAGGTGTCCACAGACCTTTGGCCATATAGTGTTTGTTGTAATAAAGGCACCATGGGAGAATGAATTGCTGTTAAGTATCACCACTCTAATAATATACAATTATACCACAGCAGTGCTGCACTCTCAGATCTGACTGATCAGAAGGTGTTCATTAATTTTCAATAACATCTGATATTAGTGTACTTGTTTCTATAGCAACAACTCAATCCACATAATCTATGACTAATAATAACTGGATTATTAAATGAGTGGTTAATAAAGAAAAACATAATGGCTTATGGAGTCTTCAGTGTCAGCACTTTGTAGAAGCCAGGAAGCTTTACAGCATGGCAAATTCTTCAGGACAGAGGAGTTTGCACTTCGCAGTTTCTTGGTAACGTGACAACCTGTGTTTTTTTTGTCTGGTCTTATTAATTTATAGCTGCTATAACATAAGTGATAACCGGAACTAACTTGTCTCTTGGACATTCTGCAACATGAAATAAAACTATAAATGGTTAAAACGTATGACATGTTATTCATTAGTAAATTAAAGTTGTAATCAATGGCAAATTGCTGTGGATTAATGCGAATAGAACACTGGCATTTGCTGGAAGATATTCAACTTCAGGGCCGTAGCAGTAACTCTGCTTCATGTTGGATCACATCACACCATGTTTTATTGCTTACTTACCACAGTCAATATTTCTTAACTGTACTGAAACGTTATTTGTTAAAAGTTTTAAAAGTTCCTGTTCCATTTTTTTTATTTTATTTATTTATTTATTTATTTTACAAATGAGTATTGAGAATTGCGGGCCTATTTAAATGCATATGAGGTCATTAATAAACAAATTTTCTATGGTTATATATGTGAGGGGACACAAATGACCTAAAGCTTGCACACATTGTACAATTTAATTTCAATTTAATGGAGATTATTGTGTGATTGCACACATCCACTCTGGAATACATGCGATTGTTTAAAAGTGAGAACCATGGGTAAGCGTTCACTGGGAAAGTTTGAATTTCATACCACGCCATTAGGTTTGTAAATAACACCTTCCACGTTCGAACATTCACAGTCATGTCACTGGAATGCAGGTTGCTGTAAAGTTCATAAATAAGATTTCCAAATACCTCTGAAAGTCTGCCATGAGATATTTGAGCATTTCACTGCAGCCTGCCATAAAAGAAACCCTTATGTACGTTTCTTCAGGAGAAGCCACTCTTTCTTCATTCACTAACTGACAATTTATAACTCCAGAACATCTGAAGCCTCTAGTGGAGAACATTTATCCTACCTAAGGAAACACATATAGAGGATATTGGACCAGTTCTTCACAGAAAATTTTAAACTTTTTAATATTCTTCAATTCTTCATTGTTCAATTTTGTTCTGTAACAAATTGTGTATCGATGGAGATGTATTTTTTTAATGCATTTCTTCTATTACTTTGTTGAAAGATTAATCTACAGCCAAGGTTTAACCTCCCGGCAGAGGCAACCAGGTTTCAGGATGAAACATCATGCTATTTAGGAGAGTTCATGATGTCATCAATTCTCTCTGCACCACTATCTGCAAAACAGCTCCAAAACATCATCTGTATTTTACACTGGGTATCAGATGCTTTTTAATTGTACGCAGTAGTCATTTTTTCACACGCTAATGTCGTGCAAGACCAATATTCTCAAGTAGCCTCTTCATGCCAAAGCTTCACTGTGCTTTTTTCTTGACTTTCACCATGGTTGTGCTTTTTTATTTTTTATATCCATTACCCAACATGCACATGGAAACAAACACATTATATACTGAATACTACTTATTTGGTTTTAAGCTTTTTTTTTATTGTAATGTTTATTTTATACAACCACTTATGCTCATGATATTGAAGGCTGCTAATAGTTCTGGAGGTCAGTGTATGACGAAGGTACACTGTGCCACACCGGTTACCGCTAAGCATACTTAGAAGTAGCTTGATAATGTCAAGGCCTTGCTTCTGTTAACAGCTTTTATTTCCAAATGTGCAGTTTGTTGATATTAAACAAGGGGCAATTGGAGCCTGCTATAACTACCAGGCAGATCCAGTGCCAACCCCCTTCCAGTTTTACCCATGGTCATTTATAGCCCAGACTGAGGCCTCAGTGCTTCTGCATGACACACCCTGGGCTTTACCAACAATATTATTGTAATTAGAACCAAGATTGCTATTAGACCTTGCAAATAAGGTCAAACATCTTTTGGGCCGTTGAATCGCATTAATTTGAAATTAATTTTAGAAGCATTTTCTAAACAATTTTGACCACTAATTATAATTCTGAAATATTCTATTCTTTAATTTTCTTGTTTTGTGCATTTATTCTTATTGCAACATTGAGGATTTTTTTAAAATTTCTTTTTAGATGCCTTCCTATGTGTCTCTGGAGAGCAAATTCTGAACACTATATACTTAGGAAAAAAACAAACAAAAACAAAACACTTCATTCAGCAAAAATAGTAAGGTTTAAAAAGCATTATGGCCCCAGTGATCACATCCTCCATCAAACCACACGTGAGAAACTATTGTGCACAGGTCAGTAACAAGCAACAGTTGGAGGGGTTTGATTTTTTTTTAATGGTACTATTTACAAGCCTTTTTTTGCAAATGATTTCAACTTTTCAAACAATTTCAACTTACAATGAAACCTGTCTTGCGTAACTACAGAAACGAGACCATGGGGGAGGGGGAAAAAAGCATTGTGATTGAATAACAAAGAAAGTAAGAACATGGAGATGAGATGATACAACCATAATGTTGATTTGCATAGCCAGTAGTTACTCTGGGGAAGTGTGATGGCTTTTGTGTGACAGAAAAGTGTTAGCCAGATTTGTTGTGTACAGGAACAGTGAAGCAAAAGACACAAGTTTCAAGAGAAACCACCTCACCTACTGTAAAAGTGTATAACCTGAGAGTAAATGGATGCCAGAAATGAAATGTTCTGCACAAGTGATTTTGAGCAAATATAAAAAGGTGAAGACACAAAGTTGATATTGAAATTATGCTTAAATAATCTTTTCACATCCTGGACTGAAGTATCATTACAAAACCCAGCTGTAAATACTCTACATGATGTATCAAAGACTTCCATTTATAGAGGAAGTATGTATGGTTTTAACATATAATTGGTGACTTGCCAGAAATAAATCAGCTCAGACTGGGGACAGATCAGCGTACAAGAGCGCATCAGAGTGAAACAGGAGCA
Organism: Pangasianodon hypophthalmus; assembly: GCF_027358585.1. Taxonomy (NCBI): domain Eukaryota; kingdom Metazoa; phylum Chordata; class Actinopteri; order Siluriformes; family Pangasiidae; genus Pangasianodon; species Pangasianodon hypophthalmus. The sequence continues at coordinate 5,875,411 of NC_069721.1, read as the reverse complement.
GTGAGTGCAACAGGGATGGAAATTGTGTGCGATACATAGTGACAACCTATGGAGTGCTTCTAGTTGAGGATGTGTACTCTAGTGAGGAAGATACATTTGATGTGTCTATTAGTCAAGATTAATGAGAAAAACCTATTTTATCTGGTTTTGGTCATCACTCCACATTACAAGCATACACAAACTAGTCAGCAGGGAAACACCCTTTGGTCAAGCCCCCTTCAAGACATCTGCTACATAGTGCGCTACAAAGTGTTCACCTGACAGGTTAGAATACCACACCAAGAACATAGTTTAGCTGACTATCAGAATATTAATGGTTGTTTTTTTTTTTTTTTTTTAATTTTTTTTTATACATTTAAGTTTTTCTGTGAGAAAAGAGCTTCATGAGACAGGTTTAAATTTCTACGTTCCTTAATATTCACTAAAAACTGTGAAAATATTTGGCTGATGTTTGAATATCAAACAACAGAAGTTCTTTAATATATTTATTGGTTTGTTTTAATATGAGTTCTTTATTTGTTTCGGTTAATGCCAGAAGGGGTGTGGTTTTATGGGCCGCGCAGTGTGGGCGGGGCTTTTTGCTGGAGACTGTTGTTAGGCTGAAGAAGTTTCGCTCTCCGATTCAATCCCGCAGCTGAATCCCTGATGGGGTCGCGGGTCCACTTTGGGCTCCAGCACTGGGTCCTCAGAGAGGGGGAAGCTCCTGCGCTCCCATGGCTGCACCGTCTACAGAAACATCAATAACAAAAAAATGTTAGAGCCACTGACTTTAGAGCTTTCGTGCTCAGGATTTAATCAGCAGGACATATGGACTAATTTAAATTTGTCCCATCTGTGTTAAGTTCCTGCTGCTTAAGTACCCGGTTCCCCGATTTATATCCGATTGCTGCAATGAGCATAGATTTGGACTACTCGTGTACAGGAAATGTGTTTGATTCAATCTGGGCTCATTAGGTGCCTATTATCCACTAAATTATCTGCTGAAACTGATAACTGACTCAGAAAAAGAAAAAAGAAAAAAAAAACCCGTACACAGAGTCACAATACAAATACCTAAATACCTCAATCTGAACAGAAATAACCAACTGGTGTGAACAAGAATTAATTTTTACTCAAAGTGGATAATATTTTGAATCTAATCAAATTTAAATCTATATCTGGATTTCTGTAAAGCTGCTTTGTGACAATATCCATCGTTAAAAGCACTATATAAATTAAATTTATTCCAATCAAATTTACAATCACATTTTATATATGTATTGAATTTAAAGATAACTCAATGGTTGGATGAGAGACAGCATCCAACAAACTTTCTGAAACGGAACGATGCGAATATCTTCTATTGAGCTGAGACTTAACCTACATTCTGCTGAGCAGACGTGAGTTTAAACTTGCTCTAAATAAAAGCAAGGCGACTGAAGATTGACGACTCGCATGCAGACAGCACTCACAAGCCCCTGGCCTTCATAGCAACGCTGACATTAAATGTGTGCACAAAACATAGCTGGTGAAACACCCAGTCCTGTTTTCTGTTTCCGACTGAGACAGTCAGTGGCTTGCGTTCATGATTTCTGTAACAGGAACTGACTGATAATCTACTTGCCCTGGCTGTGTTCGCGAATTACTTACTCTCTCCTCGTAGGTGCAGTCTGGTGTTGAACAACGCGTGTCCTCGCTGTACACCGGCCGGTGCACGTCTCTCATGTGAGGTGTGTACGAGTCCCTTGATGAGGGTGTGTGTGCATCACGAGAGCAGGGTGTATCAGGGCTGGGAGGGCTGAGGGGTGATGGAACAGGCCCGTAATCCTGCAGCAGGTGGAAATGTCCCGTGTCCGGAGACGACGGCTGTGGAGTGGACGGGTTCGTTCCACTCAGAGATGGAGTTGTCCTGCCGTCCAAAGACTTATACGACCTGCAGGTGACACGAGAAGAGCTGTAAAATCACTTAATATTTTGGAAGTTCGGCTTTTCTAAAAGTGACGTCACTGGTGAGTTCACTGAGTTCTTGCAGACCAGGCAACACTAAAGAGGAATAATATGCAAAATGATCTTTACCATTAAAATTAACTGTAATGTATCAAAATATACGGCTGAACACCGAAAGTGCCGTTTTTGACCATTTTTGATAGCTGAAATTTTCGTTCATTCACAGTAAATACAGTTAACTGATTTTAACTACATATTTGTCTTATGTTAGCCAAGTCCAGCAGGCTTCGATATTTTATTTCATATTAACAGACTCAAAACATTTTCCATTTTATCTCGACACAAATGAAGGGTGCCACGTCAATGCATATTTCACACAGGAAAACTGAGTTGAGACGAGAGCACTGGTTAAAAGATTGCTAATGTGACATGAGGGGAAAGGGACGGGGCTTCCAGGAGTTGTCGGCTAATATCGGAGAGTTCCAAACGTCTACACAAGTGTCAATCATTCAAGTGGCTCATCTGCTGTTTTCATCAGAGGAAAAACAGAAGATGGCCCTTTTGGCGTATTTTGATTGATAAATGCGATGTTAAAATGCAGAGCTCCTACGCAAAATGTGTGAAGATTGGCAGGTCTGGTATTGCCTCAAAAACAAAGTGTATATTCAAGAAGATCTAAACAGTCAACAGAAAGCTATTACAGATAATGTGAGAACAGTTTTATAACAGTCTAATAGGCTGGTTATTAAATGAAGACAACGGCAATTGTTAAGCTGTTTACCGTTATATTTGTCACAACATCAGAGAAGAAATGTTTTTGTAGCACAACAAGTGTGTTAGATGGGTGGCTGGTAATCAAGTCCCTTTCACAAAAAGACAGATAGCTTGGACTGAATAACACTAAAGATTACACCATACGATAGACAGCCTGCTTGGATCAAACTGAGCAGAAGTGAAGGAGAAGAGATTTTTTTTTTTTTTTTTTTAATCACCTTCATATAATGTACATCTGACTATATACTAGACCAAAACATAATGTACTGTAATTAACAACAGGGTGGGTTCAGTGTGCAGGATGAAGATTAAATATTCAGAAGATACCTGCTGCCTCTCCTCTTGGCTGGAGCGAGGGCGGTCCATCTCCAGCGACTGCGCTCCTGGTCCTCACACTTCTGATGGAGCTGCATAAACGCAGCGTCAGACAAGTCCTCCACCTGGAGACACACACACACACGACATATAAATGAACTGGGGGGAAAAACTGGGCAGCATTTAATGAAGGAATGCAAAGACAGGAGGTAACTGTACCTCTACGTTCTCATCTTCTTCAGTGAGAGGCTGGGGAAGTATGTCCACTTCCCTCCAGCTAAAAGTAAAAACAAAGCAGTGTTAGAGAAACGTGTTGCAGTTGTGAGCTGTGAACTGAAGCAGTTACACAGAACTGTGTACCTTGGTGTGATGATCTCTTTGTACTGAAGCTTCTCCACTCTGGTAGTAGCTGCCACAGACATGGGGATGACTATGTTGTTGATGTCAAACGAGTTTTCACTTCTCCGCTTTCTAATTGGCTGCAAAAGGAAAGCAACACTAAGTAAAAAAAGAACAAGACTTGTTGCCTCACACCAGCATTGTTCAGCACAGGAGGTGTGGATAATCAATCATAGAATGTACTGTGATTACATGAGCCATACTGTAATGCACTTGAAAGATGTGTCATGTTTACAAAGTAGCATGGTAATATGCCATTCTTTGGGGGATCTTTTCAGTGAAACTTTTCAGTCTTTTTGGTTCACCACACTTCCCTTGGTGTAACCTCCCCTGGAGTAAACAAAACCAATGAGCCTTCAGTATGATTGGAGAACACTTCTTCATTTTAGACGACAGGATCTAAATGGAGTTGAAATCCAAAGGGCACAACACTGATTTCTGTGTTCCAGAAATCCATTATTTTGGTGCCACCTGCGAGCTAGAGCTCCTCAATCACATAGCAGCTATCAGCAGAAAGTAAAATAAAAAAAATTCTCTATTCCATACTGACCTTTGCAATGTTTAAACCTAATGCACTTCATGTCTAGCTAGTGCATGCTACTGGTTCCAAATCTCACCTACTGCTGCACTACACACAACGCCCGAGAAGCAATGTGGTAATCGGTGGAACGATTTTTAGTAGTGGGATTAATTTGCACGGATGGCAGACAAGTTGGGACACTGTCATAAACAGTTTGAACCAGAGATTATTGCAATATGAAACTGGAAAAGGTCTTAGTACTTTAAATCTGTGTACCATTGAGCAGGAGCCAGTCTGACTGCTGGGGCCCAGAGGTGTGGAGCTGTCACTGGGCAGACACATCTGTCTGCTCATGGTGCTGGGGGTGGATGGCTGGATGCTTGGCTGAGATGGCGGATAAGGGCTTCCTGCATCAAACTGCAGCTTTGGGGCTGTTTCGTAACACAGCAGGAGGAGAGCAAAATGAGAAAATGACAACTGGCAGATTGAAAGAGCTCAGCGTTAGACTGAAGTACTATTTATTTTACATTTTTCAAATATGAGCATAAACATGCCAAATAGTAAACTGAACAGATTCTGCAACACTGCTGCTGGTTTCAGGTTGAACTAATGGCAAAAACACAAATTAGCTGTCACTTTACATCCAGCCCTAGACAGAATGCATACATTTCTCAGGCATTCTTATGAAGTACTCACACTCTGTTCGGTCCAGCGAGTTCTCCCTGGCCCTCTTCCGGTTGGGGCTCCTGTCCAGAAGCCGCCCCGTCCTGCAGGGGGTGTGCGTGTCAACCTTAGTCAAGCGAATCCCGGCCTCACCCTGTTTTCGTGCCCTCTCTGATCGACTCTTATGGCTGGAGAACCCTGAGAGACAGAAAGGAGGGGACAAACTGAATATGTAATGTATAGCAAAATTCACTTAAAACGTACCAGGGACTTTAGCATGGACAGCTGCAGGGACAGTCACTATGGCGACTAGGAAGAAAGAGAAGGAAGAGAGAGAAAAAAAAAACCTCACTCACATGAAACTGACGCCACTGCTTTCTGCTATCATACCCTATTGATCTACTTTATTTTTACGCTTGCTGTGTTGAATTTAAATTATTTACACTTGATGTCACTATACCTTCAATAAATTCAGAGTGCAGCATCAAAGATACAGTTTAATAAAATCAATCCCTATTTTTATGCCAAGTAACATTACCAGAGTAAAGCCTGCTCCATTTAGATTCTGATGTTTGTGCACCAAAAGTTTAATTAATAATTTTTTTCCTTTTATTTTTAAATAACATTTTTTGTAGTCCGTCTAAATTGTCAAACTTTCTAATCCACTGTCGCGTCAGAGCTGTTGCTTTTTTACGGCATTGTTTTTATAACAATACACCGTTATTAACGCAAATTTATTTCTGAACGCTGCAAATTTTTCAATGCTTAGAAAGCTCCTAAAGCCAGAACTATGCCAGTTTTAATGCAATACAGACAACACTAAAGAGAACAATAAATCATAGAAATGTCACGTAGTGTAAGTAAGGTTAATGAGCGTCACTGGTCAAGCTGTATGATTGGACAGTTATCTGATCTTTGACTTTTTCAAAATACTATTAATGGTCTTTTTTTTTTTTAAAAAAAAAAAAAAAACAATCAAGTTCTGCACTACAGAGGTTATCATCCCATTTGCTGCAGTTCACCCCGCCCCCAAACGGTTCTAAACACGTTACATTGATACGTAACGTTACATTGATACGTAACGTTACATTGATACGTAACGTTACATTGCGCATGCGAGATACGTTACGTCCTGTTTCACAGCTCGTGTCTCTACACAGCTCTCTGGTGTATTTGAGAACTGTATGTGCGTCCACTTAACGCTATACTTACTGATGGCAGTCATGGGTGAGTTGGAAAGCCTAAACTTGTGCTTGGATAGTGCAGATGAAGACGAGTAGTGCGAGAGCTTGTGTTTGAGCGACAGCTTCTTCAGAGGCTTGATTTTCTCCATGTGCCGGGTCTGCGAGTGAGACTTCAGCACTCTTTGGAGGTGTATGCTGAGAGGCATGTCTGAAACAGATAGACCAACACTTATATAAATAAAGTCAGTCAAGGAATAGTTCAGCCAAAATAAAATTACAATGTTGTCCCTTCCCTAAAACAATGTCTTACGTTTTGCTTCTTTAGTGTTACACTGAAGTGTTCTTGCTGCTTAACAAGTAAGTGAATCTTCTAGATACTAGGGGTGTAGCGATATATCGGTACACGATGCACGTCAACGCAAAAATCTGATGACGTGCATTGTGAACGTACGCGATTCACATCATGTAAGTCAGCATTTTATTGATTATGCATGTAATGCTGTTGCAATGTTTGAACACCAGGGGTCCCAACACACGCACAGAGTTAAAATATAACGAGAACACTGGTCATGTGATCACATTCTGTCATGGAGAGCTCTGCAAGATCTGCACTTGAAGTCAGATAGCCTGATAGCTTTGGCTTGCAATGACCAACACAAATTATACCTTATATGGTTACAAGAGCATGTTATAATAGTTAAAAAGAGCTCTTTAGTAGCTTTCAAACGCCACCAAAAACCATGGAAATCAGGCATTTTGGCAGACTTTGGGGCTCCATTTCTGCTACAGAGCTCATTCATTTTCCCCTGGTTCAGACGCTTTTTGGGAGAACTTATAAATTTATTTAATTATTTTTAAGATACCGTGAATCTGTAGTTCATTTTGTTTACAATATTAAATCTCTGTTCACAGCAATTTTGAATTTATTTAGTTTTATAAAGACAAAAACGCACATTGCTTTGCATTGTTTATGATTCAGAAATAAAAAATGGATTCATTTCAGTCATAATTTTTCTTCTTTCAGATTTCATTCAAAATATTCTGAGAAATGAATTGAAACTTTGAAGCCAGTATTGTGAATTTAATTGATTTGTGTACCGTTACACTCCTAACAGGTATCCATTTAGCAACATTTGAACCGCATGCCTAAATAATCATACGCATCAATCATTTAAGGCATTTGAGCAATTTTCTTTTAAGAATAAAAACAGTTTAAACCAAATTTGTGATTGCGATATGTAGTTTGTGCAATGCCAAGAGTCCCTTACTTAGTCTTGTGGCTCTGGTACAGTACTAAAGAAGCAATATTCTGGCTGATGAATTGTGTTTGGCATTTTGTTAATAGCCCAGGACACCGGTCCTGTGTGTGTACCTGACTGCAGGGACAGTGTAGGATGAACGCTGGGGTCCTGCAGGGCCACATTCTCCGGCAGGGGGCGCTCAAACTGAAGCTCTGCTTTAGGGAGGAGCTGACTGCCCCCACACATCATACACGCACTGTTCACATCACACGGTCTTGCTGGGGAACACACTCTCTGTACCTGAGGAGGGGTGAAGTCACAATGCCCGTGTATGAAACAAAACCTGACGTCCGAGGTGTAATAATACACCAGATTGAAACGACTTGCGCTATTTGGCATGTTTCACTACTCCGTTATGATCAGATGCATAGTCTCCAAGATAACACCACAAGCCCAGTTATTTTGACTTCGTACTATTAGACATTTTCCCCCATACATCACACACACACACCTTGCTGTTGAGATTCTGAAGCATGCCGGGTTGGATGAGGCGTCGTCTTTTACAGCTGATCAGGGGTCGGACACGCGCAGCTGAACAGCCACTCTCCGGTGTCGGAGAAAGCTTAACATCTGATACTTCAGCCATGCTATAAGAGATCACAAAGATATCAGCAAAACACATTCTCTAGTCAAAGAACACTCAGGCATGCCAGTTTTCTTTCCCATACAAAAATTATAGCCATTTCCTAATTTTGATTTTTTTTTTTTATTGGACCTCTGTGGTAAAGCCTTCGGTCATTATTACCTGTGGAAGAATTCGTTCATGGATCTGTCATTCTGAAATCTGTTGTTTTGGCTGAGATCCCCTGTGGCATTCTGGGGCTTCACCTTTTCTGTCTTGGTTTGATATGATGCGGAGGATTCTCCCAGCTCCACTGATCCCTAAGTGACAAATTGATCAGACATCACTGTCACACTCATTCAATGTAACATGCAAATAGCTTAGTTATTAACAGGTTCATAACATTTAATACATAAATATTAAATAGTTGTGTTCAAAGATGACTTGTCTCAGTATGCAAATTTGAGCCATGCATAAATTCAGAAATAAGCATAGTTCTGATGCTACTGGAGCAAGCAACTAAACAACCCTTACAACTCTTATAACTTCCCCAAAAGACATGATTTGTCTTGATAATGAGCACACAAACAGTTTTATAAACTAGCAGAACGAGTTTATTTATTTGGAAGTATATTATCACCTAAATCACTGGAGCTCACCTCCTTCATGAGTGTGATGTTTGTGGAGCTCTGCTGTTTTTAGCTAGCCATATGATGAGATCAGTCTGTGTTTATTCTAACTTGGCACACAGCATTAACTCCTGGAGTGCCCCCCGTCTTAGTATTTTCCTGCTTCTCACAACATCAGTCAGCCAATTATCATCCCTCCCTGAGTTGAAGTGGGTACATTAGAGCAGGGAAAACACTTAAAAAGCGCAGGATAAGGGTGTACTCCAGGACCAGAGCTGGGAAACTGTGATCCAGCTCTTATTCCTGCTGCTCAGCAATAATCTTTGAATGAATCGAAGACCGATTTCAGAGTGACACTGCTGCCATCTAGCTGTTGTGTGGTATTCCTTTCGTTCCCACATTGTGAGACACAAAGTCTCTCTCTCTCTCACGCACTGACTCACCTTGCTGGTGCGGATCTGCCGGTAGATATCCGTGTGCTGGCGAATGCGGTACTCCAGGTCCGAGATGTGCGCCTGCAGCCACGTCCAACGGCTTATGATGGAGGCTCTTTCCAGGGCGAAGCGGCCTTCCGCTCTTCTCCACCTGAGGAACATATAGAAACACATGCTTATTCAGTGAGCTGGACAGGTGAGTGCATCTGTATACCATGATCAGTAGGCGTGTAACAATCCATCGATATGGATCGATGTATCGATGCAATGTGTAAACATCGATGCTTGTATAATTTTTAAGAAGGACCTTTATTTAGGGCACTCTAATTCCAGCCACGTCTCGGACGTGACGTCCGTCAAAGTTTAAGTTCATCATGGGTCCTTATTTGAAATGCTACATATTTTGTGCAAAGTGGAAAAAAGCTCAGTAGATTTTTCAAAATACATTTTGGTTGCATCTGTGAATTAAGAGAAATGTTGTGTTGATTGTGTGAAATAGACACATCGTTTAATATCGATCACAGGCCCCTGAATCGATCAAATCAAAATCGCATCCTGGCAGTCACTGAGGTATCAGCAAATATCAAATCACTGGCTGAAGCATCGATATTAGATCATATCTTCATGAAACTTGAGAATTACACCCCTAATGATCATACCACCCGTTAAATAGAACGAATTCGCTCAACCCTATACGTTACTCTCTTGCTGTAATATGTTCTGATTCCAGGTGAAAATTATGGCTGTGGATTATGGTATTCAGAAATCCAGTTAACTGTCTGAGGTATCAATATTTAAATGCTATTCAGCTATTCATTATGCTCTACTTTCACAAAATGGCAGTCAGAAAATATGAAAAAGAAAGGCTGGATCTGGAAATATTCTGACGCAGGTATATAGTTAGTGGAATGCATCAAGATCGAGGGGGGAAAAAAGTCTTGAGAGCAGGCAGTTTGTACTGTTAGGAGGTCAGATATGAACTTGCAGGACAAAAGACAGACAAAACATTTCCAACAACATTAAACAGAACTCCATTTAAAAAAATCGCAACGTATAATGGACGCAAATCAGATTGGAAGGGGAAGAAAAGAAAAGAAAAAATAAAAAAAAGCCCCTGTTGACTGCCATTAAAACTACAAACAAAAATCTAATAGCCCAGATACACAATCTTCTTGTCCTGGACGCCCAGGCTAATGATTTGCTATGTACTGAACAATGCTAATACGCTCTGTAGAATAAGCCGACAGAGTAAGTTAACGTCCCATCCTGAACTTCATGAGTTTTCTCACACATCCACAGCTGCAGTGTGATAAAAAGCTCAGAGAGATACAGGCCCAGACTTCTGGCTCGGACTAAAGACAATGCCAGCGTTGTGTGCTATAAGAACACGTATAGATAAATATGACTAACAGGCAGTCTTCCATTATTGTCGCTATTGATGTCGAACTGGTTATACGAGCCACTCAGGCTTGCTCCTCACGCGGCACACACACATGGCCTGTGACGAGTCCTGCATCTCTCCATACCATCTGCTGCCTTCCAAATAACCTTCCAAAAACCGTGGCTGTTAAACGCTTCCACAGCAGAGGCTCTCTCCACACCATCACGCAGAACCTCTACACACACGTAACACGTGATTTACATCATTTTCATCCTCCGCAAACCATTCAGCAAGCCCTCATGCCCTGCGCGTGGGGGCGGAGTCAACCTGGAAGAGACCACTCCCATCAGGATAGAAATGTTTCATCACAGGATAAAGCTAATGAGCCAAAATAACTATTTTTCACAGTGACCTGTCAATGGGGACACACTGACCCAAACCACGGCAGCAAAAATACCCCCCCAACCCACACACTCACACACACACACACACACACAAGAACAGAGCCATTTTCTGTTACTTGTCTGTGTGTGTGTGTGTGTGTGTGTGTATATAATGGTTACTCGGTGGATTCTTATCCCTTTTCCAGAACCAGGGTGAATTTACAAAGAAAATCACTTTAAAATTTTGTGGGAAAAAACATTCACATAGGAAAATTTTTCTTCTACTGACACATTAATGAAGTAGGCAGAAAAAAAAAAGACAAAATATAAGAAATGCAGGGTCTGTTCTGTTATTCTGCACTGAATGTTAGCTCAATATTTCAGCCTGTAGCCTGCTGTAGCAGCATGTGCTCCGATGTTAGGACATGAGAAGTGAATCTCACTGGTTAACAACGTGTGTGTGTTTGTTTACAGCATGTTTAGGTTAATCTGTCAGTAATACACACACACACACACACACACACACACACACACACACACACACACACACACACACACAGAGGTCACGATTCAATTTGCGACACTGGTTTCACGATACGATTCTCAGAATATCCTGAAAAAGATTTGATGGGGGGAAAAAAAATTATGACAGAAAAAACTTATTATTTCTGTGTAATAAACAATGCAAAATCTATATAAAAAATATATCATAAAATATATCTTAAGAATAAATAAATAGATTTATAAATTCTACCAAAAATTTGATTGAATAAACAAAGTCTCTGACCTGGGAAACATGATCGAGTGAAACATAATGAGCGCCGTAGCAGCGACTGAGGTGTCATTTTAACCAGAAACAGAGCAACAAGGTCAGCCTTGTTCTCAGGCACTGTAGATCGCAGCGGTGCAGGGCTGGTGCTGTTTGAAAGCTACTGAAGAGCTCTTTGTAACTGTTATAACGTGGTTGTGTAAGCATATAACCTATAACGCGTGTGGGTCGCTGTGATCCAGAGCTATCGGTCAGCGTGCTCTCTATACATTTTGCGGATTAGACACAATGGGACCTCTAGTGTTCAAACAGTGCAACTGCATCAGATACATAATTACTAGAATTCTGAAATACACGATGTGAATCGCACATTCCCACAATGCACATGGTCAGATTTATATATCGCGTCACAATGTATCGTTACGCTGTAGTCAGTACTGATATTTCCTGTGAACTAAACCATGAATGAAACCTTCAGGCATGCTCCATGTGTGAGCAGAAGCAGGTATAAAATGAAATGTGTCGTGTCTGCAGTGTCACTTCAGGTTTAATCTGCGAACCAGATGTACCCGATTTGTGTTTAAGGAGTGTAAGCCTTTTTAATATAGCTGTACTAAACATTATTGGAAGTGTATCATCATAAATTTATCCCATGAGATTTATATCTGACCATTATTCCACCTGCATGAGAGTAAAATTCAGTGCAGGTTTTTTTTTTTTTTTTTTAAACTCTAACATTGATTTCAGTATATAAATATTTACTGAGTCCCATTTCATTAGCTGAGGTTGTGTTGGATATGGGGATATATAGTTTTTAGGGTTACACATATTTGATGAAGTATGGCGGTCTCGATATAATTTTCAATACAGCAGAAATAAGCATTGCCTCAACTGGCAATGGTTTAAATTTTCAATCGATTTAAACCATTCAACATTATAAAAGTACAATAATTGAAGCTTGTCAATGACAGTGTTTGTGTGATCCATTCAGACTCTTAGCAGCGTATAACAACAAAAGCTGAGCATTAGAATGTAACAAAATTAAGCACAGCTAATTAAACATTAGCTCTCCAGCCATTGACCTAATGTACGTTGGTGTACAGGGTGGCCAGGTCTCAGCAAAATCCATCCTCCCTCCAATACAACTCAAAAACTGAAAAAGAAGGTCTGAAACTAGCCTAATAATTGGGGAAAAATGGATTGAACAAGGGAGTCACACTTCCCTTCTTCCAGTGTCTGTGCTAGAAACAAGCTCACTGTGGTACGTGCACTTTGGCATTTAAAAAAACAAAAAAACAAAAACAAAACAAACAAAAAAAAAAAACCAGCCATGGCAACCCTGCTAGTGTAATTCTCAAGGGGGTGTCTGAAACACAGGGCGCTTTATTTCATATTCCGCTGTTAGCTAGCTGTGCTGTGAAAGTCTCACAGCTTCATGCATTTCAAAACACATTCTTGATTCCTGCATTCAATCGCAACTTCCCAATTGCCACAGTGATTACTTTACCCCTGACTGAATCAGCCGGGAAATGCTGTCTTAAAGCAGCAGGAGAGAGCGAGAGCGAGAGCGTGAGTGAGTGAGTGAGTGAGTGAGTGAGTGAGTGTGTGTGTGTGTGTGTGTGAGAGAGAGAGAGAGAGAGAGAGAGCAAGAGAGAGGGAGAGAAAGTGAGTGAGTGTGTGTGTGTGTGTGAGTGAGTGTGAGAGAGAGAGTGAGAGAGAGAGAAAGAAAGAGAGAGAGAGCAAGAGAGAGGGAGAGAAAGTGAACATGTTTGCATGTGTGAGTGAGTGTGAGAGTGTGTGTGAGAGAGTGAGAGAGTGAGTGAGTGTGTGTGAGAGAGCGCAAGAGAGAGGGAGAAAGTGAACGTGTTTGCATGCGCGAGTGAGTGTGAGAGTGTGTGTGAGAGAGAGAGACAGAGAGAGAGAGAGAGGGAGAGTGAGAGAAAGTGAACGTGTTTGCATGTGTGTGAGTGAGTGTGTGAGTGAGTGAGAGACCGAGAGAGTGAGTGAGAGAGAAAGTGTGTGTGTGTGTGTGTGAGTGAGAGAGAGAGAGAGAGGTGTGTGTTATTAGCAGCAGCTATCCTAGTGTACAGGTATAAATGTTTATTCCTCCTCATCTAATACAAGCTGCATTTATGTGGAACAGACCAATTTATTATACAGTCTGCTGAATGTATTGTTTAATACACAGATGTTCAACTCGAGAGCCTTGTATCAAATGATATGATACACCGTAGAGCCCTAATACTTTTATACAACATTACTATCGGACCTGCAAAAACCAAGGTATACAGAACCAGCAAGGCAGTAACGTAGGCTTGAATGGTTAACTTGCATAAAAGCTAATCAGTTCTTATTTAGAGAAGCTTATAATAAAAGCTGCAGCACTCAAACTGTCCTTCTGGTTGTTTGCAGTCTGCGTATTTGATTACAGTGACAGGGAGAGCTCATAAAGAGAACAAAGGAGCTCTCAGCCATACACTGAATCATCTCTCAATCTGTGCTTCGTAGATCACACCGAGCTGGCAGCAGACAGTCATCTCCAGCCACTTTGCCCGTGTCGTCACGGCTGCTTACAGATGATCAGAGGAGAACTGCGTCTCTGCTGAAGGTGTCTAGCTTCAGCACAGATCTCATGTTTATGGGCAGGTTCTGTACTCCTCTCTCATTGTGACTGACACGAGCTGAGCCTCTGCTTGGAGAAGTTCTTGGAGTAGATCTGGAAGAATAGTAGCGATACACACAGGAAGGCATTTCTTCGAGTCACACAATGAAGAGAGAGATGGGCGGGAGGTCTAAAAGGGTCAAGTCCACATTTAGCCGGAATGCTTGAGTCATTACATACAAATGAGTGAGTGAGGAGGAGCATGAGAAAGAGGAGGAAAGGGGGGAAAAAGGAAAAGTATGCAAGGAAAGAGAGAGAGAGTGGTGAAAAAGAGGGAACGCAAACACGAGGAGAGGACTGGTGGGAGAGTAAGAAGGGAGGAAAAGGTTATGTAACATGATTGGGTCGAGTTCAAAACAGTGGAAGAGAGAGAAGTAGGGCTGATTTATACTCGTTGTTAACAACACGTACGCAAACGCAAAGTGACCACACGTGCATCCTGAGGTCGTTTGGCACGTCTACATAAATCATGAGGCTTCCGTGTGGTGCAATACGTAACTAGCATAAACAGTGGAAGGAAGTACAGTACCATGTGACACTGTGTCTGCAACTGACCAAACAAACTAACGTTGTGTCTCAAATCGCAAAGGTGTGTATTATTCTAGACCGTTACTAATTAATGATTTTCAATTCAGTTTTATTTGTACAGCGCTTTTAACAAGGGCCATTGTCACAAAGCAGCTTTACAGAAATATTACAGAAATTTTCCTATTACAGTTAGTGCTTCAATTTTAAAAATCTCCAAAAGGTCTGTTTCAAGTACACTCTTCTGGATTTTCTAGATTAGTAAATATTTATAAATGTACAGTAAGGGTTTTTTTGGTAGGAGACACAGATCATGACGACAATCACACCGATGGCAGAAAGTTTTAAAGAGGGGAAAAAAACATCAATCTGTTTAACGTCGCTGCGCATGAAATCACTAAACATTACAGCTTGACTTAGAAACCCAATGGACAGAGATGGTCTGGCTCTGATGTGCCATCTAGTGGACGCTGTTTTTAATCCTCCACATGTACACAAGATATGCAAGGGAATATCTGAACAATGCCTGTCGCGTAACAGCTGCGTGCGCGCCCACATGAACACATGGAGAAAATGAAGAATATTTGCACCTATTGTGGCAAGGGGTCGCTCTTGTCAATACCAGACTGCACAAAAAGCCCTCCTTTCTCTCAGCAGCCACCGTGGCAAACGACCGGTACTGATAAATCCCGACATGTTACAAACCCAAGCATGCACTTTCAATGAGTCATCCATCTGTAGGCAGATTTCAGAAGAAGATCACAATAAACTACTGACAATGAACTGTAAGAAAAGCAGCACAACAATGAACGTCCTTCTCAGCCTCCGTCTCCACTCATCTCAGATTTCCTGGGAACAGCCGAGCCTACAGCACCAACCTTTACTAAACGGGACATGTCCTCAAACTACTAACAAAGCGAAACGTGAAAAACTGAACGATTAGGAAACCAACACCACGGTTTATAGCTATAAACACGTACATCTTCTGTATGCTTTATATAATTTGGGTGAAAGGACTGTGGTGGAGCAGTTTCAAACAGTTTTGGTGGTATTTACATCTCAATTAAATTTCTAGTAATTCCAATGATTATCCAGCAAAATGTTGGCTGATGCCCAAACATGATCTTTTCATAGCACTAGGTGGAGATCATTTGGCTTCAGTTCCTGTGAACAGCTGCCCAACAGGCTGATGTCATCTACACGGAGTTCAGAAAGATTGGGCAAGCCGAGTTCAACCAGCATGAAGCAGAACCAGTTCAGCATTAACCCTATGTTCAAGCCACAGAG
The DNA here is from genome assembly GCF_027358585.1 of Pangasianodon hypophthalmus. NCBI lineage: Eukaryota > Metazoa > Chordata > Actinopteri > Siluriformes > Pangasiidae > Pangasianodon > Pangasianodon hypophthalmus. The sequence goes on along the minus strand of NC_069721.1, from coordinate 5,859,697 downwards.
CAACAAGTAAACATTCATTATCTACATATCTGGGGGGCAGAGTGACATTTGAAAAGAGACTTTTTTTTTATTTATTTAAATTGAGGTATGACATAGTGAAGCGACAAATCCAAAGATGAATCAACTCTCAGACAGTCAAAAATAGATAAAAAGGGTTAACTACAATATATAAAAAAAACTATTACAAAATATTTAAGAAATTTCAAATAAAGTAACAGTGATGTATACAAATTTACAGCAGACTGTACACCATTTACCATCTCATATCTGAACTTAAGAAAGCTAGACAGACCACACCCACAATCCACAACAGCTGGAGGTGACAAACAGCCAAACTTCAAGTGAAACTAGTGACTTGCCAGTTACTAGCAGAGGTGTGAGTTGGGGCTGAGATCCTGTACAGAGGTGATACAATATGAAATGATAACCTGGTCTAAAAATATCACAACAAATATACTAGCGAATCGTTATACCACAGCGTCTTCGCATATCCTTGCGTGTAAAATAATACATACATATATATATATATATATATATATATATATATTTATTTATTTATTTATACAAACACACACACAAAACCTAAAATGAAATAAAAAAATAAATTAATAATAATAAAAAAAAAATTTCCCAGTTGTTCTTACTAAGAAGGATATTTCTGAAAACAACTTTTCCGTACGATTTCTTACATTATAACTGTAAGAAAAGGCGAAGGCACGGAGTGAAAAAACTCTAACTAGCATAAAGTTGTGCAGTGTTGCTTAGCCAAAAACAGACGGTTGTCAGCAGTGCCATGTTCTTCTGTGCTTTTGATAGCCGTTGTATGAGAAAATTGCAAACAGGCACAGGAATGGCACAGAGGTAGCAATGAACATGCTTATTAAAACAGCAGGAGATCACACAGACAGAAGGGTTTCAGTGCAGTTGAGTCCCCTGCCTGGAGAAACAGACATCCATGTAGTACGACATAGTTGGGAATCCACAGTGGAAATGGGATGACAATCACTGGACTAAGGACCTTGATCTCGAATTAAACATATTACTGGGTAGATGATAATAGACAGAAATGCATTTTAATCAGTGTTTTTGGGGGGAAAAAAGTCAACGGGGAGGTAAGCATCCATCATACACTGTGACTAACCATGAAAACGCAACAGTCCTAATCTCGCGCGAAGTCATGGGCGTGGCGGTTTTTACTTTCTTGTGGGAGGTCAGATATGAAGCTTGCTGGACAAGGAAAGTCCACGTTTATTAAAATGAGAGCGTACATGGTGCATGCATGGTGCTACGACACATTTACTGCTTTCACTCATTCATCAGCAGCAACCACTTCATCCAGGTTAGCATCCCAGCACTTTAAATTTCTAATATGGTTATATTTTGACAAATAGAACCAACTAAGTTTGGCAAAAATATTGTAGGCTGGGAATGGGATTACCAAAAAAAAAAAAAAAAAAAAACCCACACAACAACCATGCTTACCTCTTTTTGGTAGTATAAACACAAGAGTCATGACATATGACCAGAGGTCAAGAAATAAGAAAGGGGAAAAAAAGGAGTAACAAGAATAGACTTAGTGCTGATTCAAAAAAAAAAAAAGGAAAACCAATAGAAACAGCAAAGCAGTATCTAGTGTGTCTGGTTACAAAAGGGACACGTCCCAGTGATCAAATTTGCCATCCAAACTCTCCATGCATGGCTGTTTGATTATTTAGGTCAAATGTTCAAAGGAAGCCTGTCTGTGTCCCAGCCTCTCCCCTTTGCAAAGGTTTTCATTAATAATCGGCCTACAACGTAATGCTGGCCTGCTTACCACGTCAGCACTGAGCACCTGCTGCTTTAAGCCTTTTTCACTTCCCTAAACACTGAGCTTAAAAGGGAACACATTACGGATACTAGTAAAAAGCTCCTCTTGGTAGGGTCTTAAAATTCATCATCTATTTTTTTAAAAATCAATATGCCTTTCAATGAGACAGAAATAAATATACAGTGTACACTTTTCCTAAATTTGCCTGTGAGCCACCCATGCAGATGAAATGAATAAAGAGAGTGGAAAAAATAAAAAAAATATTTTTTTTTTTTTTCAAAAAAATCACAATCCCCAAAATGGAGTTCTGTCCAGATGGAACAGATTGGTGGTTTACTTTTTTTGTCCAGTCATTCTATGAAGAGGAATCGCTCCCTCTTTTTCCAGCAAACAGGAAATTCATCCTTGTGCAATGGAGTAAGACCGTGGCCAAGAAGAAGAACGAACACAACTTTAGACAAGACCATGTTATGACAACAAGATCTATGATCTCACTGAGCAAACAAGGCCAGAGTGGAAATTAACAGAGGCCCTTGACAAAGTTCAGTGTAGAGCAGACCCAGTCATATACCACCATACGCCATTCAGGACAGTAAATTAGAACTACAAATACTCTAGGAAATAGAATTCAATGTACAGAGCAGTATTTGTACATGAGCAAACTGTGGAATTGCTAATTCTCTAGTTCAGTGGGCAGTTCACTGAAATAGAAGTCCCAACCAAGCGCATGTTCTTGATGTTTGCCATGACACTGTCTACAGTACCACCTGAACACCACTTATTCTGAGCTGACTTCTAATCTGTTGCTCATTGGGAAGTTTCTTTCACACACTAATTTCTTTAAGAAACTCATCATTCCAACTGCAATGCTAAAATCACAAAACGAATCTGTCGTGTAGGGGAATTGAGCAAGACGGTGAACTTCCCATTAATCCAACTCTGAAAATGCCATTTTGTTTAAAGGTTTAAAAAAAAAAAAAAAAATAAGTATTTGGATCTTTAACTAGGGTTAACACACTATCACTTCCTTTCCTAATATTTGCTAAAACTACAGTGGGGAGTATAGTTTATGCATGGCAATACAATATAAACTAATAAATGAACATTTATTATATTATGATTTCATTATGGATGCATATGTTCTTAACACTGAGTCAGGTGCCTCACCTCTAGGCTTGGTCAAAGAGTGAAAGGCAGGCAGACTTGAAATTTTTCAGACACTCTTAATTACTTCCTCCAATATGATTTGAATTTTGGGTTATAAAAAAAAAAAAAAAAAAAAAACTTACAGTTTGACATGCCGCTGCTCAGTATCCACTCTGGCAACTTCCTCTTCCTCCATGTCGCTTTCGCCACCTGAGCTGCTCTCAGTGGCATCAGAGTCAAACTGCGCCTCCGCCACCCGCAAGCTGGTGGTGCCACTTAGGTGCAGTTTCTCCAGCTCTGAGGGGAAAGAACTGTCCTTCAGGAGCTGGGCCATGGAGTCCCGTCTGGAGGCGGAGGACTGGGACACGGTGTGGTGCAAAAAGCCTGTGAGCTGCTGTTTGACATGACGCTCAACCTGCTTGGCCTGAACCACATGAAGCCTCTTGCACAGGCGCTGCAGCCGTGCTGAGATGTCAGCCTGCCTGCGCTGGCTCTGCTGCGCTCGCTCGCGAAGGATTAGCGCCTCTATACCAGAAGAAGGGGAAGGGGAAGATGGAGAAGAGCTATGTTGGCACAAGGTTGAGCTCTGAGGGGCATCAGGTGGGACACAGTTGTTACTGTTTGTCCCAGGAAGTGCTCCAGCCCTGCCGGCATGTGACCGGTCACTAGGGGGTGCTTCAGATTTGAACTGCGGATTCTCTGGTGAGCCATTGACACCTGTATCTTCCGGGACTCTGCTATGTAAGTCACCCAGCTCTCTCAGGTGCTTGGAATCTGCTCTCGGTACAGATACCATTGGTATCACGTCTCCAGATTTGGACGATTGAGGTAACAAAGCTCCAGCACCGGTGGGAGGCTTAGCATTGTCTCCGTTCAACGGGGCCACACTGCCTTTCTCAGGCAGGGCGGTGCTGGGCACGGCAGCTTTCTTGGCCAGTCCGTTGACTGGGACCATCGCGCTCCCTCCTCTTGCTCCACTTCCTGCTCCTCCTCCGTTGACGAGGCTCTTTGGCTGGCCGCCGCTCAGTGCAGTACGTAGAAGGAGATCTCCGTTCAGCAGGCCTCGGCTCTTCAGCAACGATGGCTTGATCAGGACGCCCTCTTCAGCTACAGGACCAACATGCGAACACAAATAGGAGGCCACCAGCGGCTGCAACTTGCCCAGATTCAGTGGCTCAGCCAGTGACTCCTTGCCGTTGCAGCAGCGACGACAGTTGTCCTCGTGGTGACGTTTGCCGTTAGTGCCCGCTGGCTCAGACGGGGAGATCGATGAAGACAGGAGAAGGTTGGTGGAGTTGCCGTTGCTCTCTGCAGCCAGTTTGAGGCGGATATGGCGGGCTTCGGCCGGGGCGTCGGTCAGAGCGGGCGCCATCGCAGCCATGCAGGGCCGCGGTAAGGGCACAGCAGCCTGCTTCTGCACTCGTCAACGCCAGCCCACCTACAGAGCCTAAAACAGGAATGGGATGGCAAAAGGCTTGGCATTAAACTGGATTTTAAAAAATGAGAGCATAGACTTGACATGACATGAAATTCACACAGATGGCCTTTTTGAAAAGAACCATTTATCAGCGAGTGATTTAGCACTAAGATGGCACTGCACCCTGCCTATCTCTCATGGTCAACCTCAGCAAGTTAAGGACGGGTTATGACTGAGCTGAACTGAACTTCACAGCAACAGTGAGAAGCGCTGGCAAAAACACGAGCTGCATAATCTCTCACTTCATAAAAGTCCAAATAATGGGGATTTAAAAAAAAAAAAAAACATTCACCTATTTAGCAAACATAAAAAGGCTATGTAGTTGGGATTGACACTAAAAGATCTAATTGTGCAACAAGCTTAAATGGTTGTCTTACTAACTAAAAATAAAGTTACAGAAAAAGCAAGTTATTACCTACAGCTGGCCTCCAAACTCTGCCTGACTTGCAATGAAACAAGACCTTAAAACAAAAGAATTAGCTGAGAGGTCTTGTGCACAATGGACATTAAGGAGGGGAAAAACTCCTACACTTTAAGCTTATATAAGCATGAGCCATCCCCTTTACCTCCTCCCTTCCCTCTCCTCTATAGTAGACCATCTGTGTTAATGGAATTAGGGATATGCTTTAGGTGTATGAGGGGGCAATTTGTGCTTAGCAAAACACACACCGCTACCTACATTCATCAGTCATCGCTACTTAAAGGAAACCTCATTAAATATGTGAAATCTGAAAAATCTGTGACGCGTTTGACGATTCTTCTAGTTTGTTGGTTGGTGCCGTATTTATTATTCCTGTGAGAAATCAGTGGTTGTGAGCCACACTGAGGTCACGCTACCAGCGCAGTTACAATGCTTTTTAATAAGGGAATTTCTTTTCCCAAAGATTTCAAACATAACCGGCAACAGTCCTAAAATCAAAAGAACAAAAGCTTCTCTTTTTATTCACCATTTTTCAGCAAGGCTCAATGTCATTTATGCGAAAGCAACATAAAAAAACACTGAAGCCATCAAACATTGGACTCAGTGTTCCACAATGCAATGCAGCTCTACAGAGAAGCTGAACAGAGACTCGGATCAGCTATAAGCACAATAGCATGGGGCGGCAGGTTTATCAGGACATTATCATACAAGTTGAAGCTTTGGAACTGGAGATGTTCGAGCAGGGTGTAGCAGATGAGGAGGTGAGGGAACTAGACAGACTGAAGTATTAAAGCACTGCTGCATCGCTCTCTTTAGGTAGAGCTGAATCAAGGGCTAATGCAGCGTTCAACTTGCCTTGTAAGTGCTAATTTGCAAGTAGGAATGATATAATTTTCCACCTCAGCGCGTGCGAATTACAAAATGAAAAGAAAAAAAACACGGGCGTCTCTGTGTTCGCCTTTTATTAGCAGCAATCTAGCCAGCTAACTGTGATGAGAGATGTATATTCACCTCTTCAAACAGCCAGCAGTACAGTCAATATTTTCCCTGTATGTTGTCAGATCTATAGTATGACTAATTTCTTTTCTGATCCTGTGCACAGCCATGTTGATTCAACGTCGCTCCGCAACCAGGGAGACAAACTCGTAGTTGAGACGCCTACTTTTACTGGTCGGAGGTGGCGAATTACAAGTTGGAGCTGAACGCAGCATAAATCCCACTGCAGCACTGTCAGCGGACAGTCGAACGGCACTGTGGGTAATGTAGGAAACTGTTAACCCAAGTGAAAATAGATCAAGATGTCAATGAAAGACATTTAAACTAAAAAAAAAGTGTCATTCTGTACAAAATAAATATTAGACACTCTAATATCACTCTATAATAAACTGACACTGAAGATCACATGACAATTAATTAGAGATTAGTAAGCAAGTAGTTTAGGGTGATTTTTTTTCCCCTTTAATAAACATATGCCAAAAGGAGGAAAATGTTAGAAAATGGAGCTGAGCATGAGCTACATTTATTCTGATGTCCTTGCAGTCAAATAATGAACCTGATATCTTCAATTTGTGGATTAATGGATAGAAAGGAGGACTATTCCACTCCATGGGCTACTGCTAATAGTAAGGGTGATAAGTGGGGAGGGGAATCAGGTTAAAGCTGAACAAAAGGGAGCAGTATACAGTAAGGACCACAGCGCCAGAGATGAAGAGGAGGCCATGCAGCTTTATGGCCGTGTGCGGCATTTCAATCAGCTCTCCTTATGCAACAGCCTGCACATCTGCTCGCCTTGCTAACGTGGCTAACTGGCGGAAAATTCATTTAAAAAAACTCACACACACATACACACACACACACTGTCTCTTTCTCTCTCTCTCTGGAGGTACGGCGAGGAGGTTTTTACATAACATTCTGACAAAATTTGACTTGTAGTAAATGTTCATGTGTAAAAAAAAAATAAAATAAAATAATAGTAATGACTGTAAAAGCGGGTTAAGTTCGTTACGCCTCTCGCAGTTTCCGCCTCACAGAGTTTTACTGGAGATTAGCTTCAATAAAAACCCCAAACTACTGACTCCAGTTTCACCTCAAAACCTTCATTTCAGGTTATTTAGTCGCCTGGTCGGCTAGCTAACGCGATAAAACTGACTTTTAAGAGAAGGAGAAGGAGGCAAAAATGGCTAGTGTTAGCTGCAGTGTGTGTGTGTGTGTGTGTGTGTGTGTGGCCAAGCCCAAGGCGAGGTTCAGCCGGGCTAGCATTAGCCATAACCCCGCTGAGAGACAAGCTAGCTAGCTAACTAGCTCTCTCTCTCTCTCTCTCTCACACACACACACACACACACGGCTTTATACGTGAAATTACTGCAGCCCACAACTAAAACACAACTGCACTGTAGTGATATACACACACAGTTTGTTTATTACCTACAGTTCAGACAGAGTAAACAAGTCCTTGACCTTAATTTCGCAACGCATTTTGTTTTAGCGCATTAACTGCTCCACCAAACTAGGTAGCTATTAATATATATATCACTTATAACCACTAATAATCACGAATAATCTCACACTTAGCAGGCTGGAAGACATTTAAAAAGGTAGAAAACATGAGCTGAACATCTCCTGATACTGGAGTTATAACACATTTAATAATCTATAAACCTCCAGTTACACACTATATAGAACAACAGCACCGCTCTCCTCTCACACACACACACACACACACACACACACACACACAAATATATGCGTTAGTATACACATTTTAGATTATATTTCTGTATATAAAGGTAGGAGTGTGTCGGTGCTGTTAACGTAACGTTAGCGCGCTAAGCTGCACTTGAACACTGACTAACACAAAGAGAAAAAAGGAGGAACCTACCACGTGACGGGCGCGAGGGAATTTCGGCAGCGATTCCGCACTCGTTTCACTTTAAATCGTGCGCTTTAGAGAAATAAATAAACGCTACACCGAAGGAATCAGGCTCGTGGCGCATTCCCGGTGCATTCACCGCGTGCAAATCCGCTCCTCCTCAGGAAAGCCCCGCTTTCATTCACGCGCCCTTTCGGTCTGGTTCCGTGATCACGAAATGGGCGAAGCTGCAAGCTCGGCGTCCGCGCTGCGCCTGAAACGCAAACAAAAAAAATGCACTTTTCCATACAACGCCGAACGATTTTTCTGCGCCTCGGGTATGAGATCCTTCACCACGCGCCCTTCTGGACAGGATTGATGCGCTGAAGATCACCGATTTCGGGATAATTTTGAATCATCGTTAGAGGGAGAAGCGCGCGGAAGATGGCGGCCGGTTCATCTCTTCTCCTCTCCACTGCTTTGGCCAAACAGCGCACGCAGAGGCGGGAGAAGACATGCCTCACGCGCCGCCGCCGCCACATTACAAGCGCGCGCGCGCACACACACAAACACACATACACATGTGGGCCGCCAGAGGGCGCGCGCGTGCACCTTTTTTTTTTTTTTTTTTTGAAACCGGAAATACGCGTTGTGAAACTGGCCACATTCCAAACCGCACTCTACCCTACTCAATAGTGAGCTCCTACACCACAGGCTGTGTGGGCCTGCTGTGCTGACGTACACTGTGTGTCCAAAAGTATGTGGACACCATCCCATCACACCCATATGTGCATGCTGAGCATGTTGAGCATCCCATTCCAGATTTAGTCCCTTCTTTCTTTTCTTTTTTTTTTATTATAATAGGCTCCACTCTTCTGGGAAGGCTTTCCACTAGATTTTGGAGTGTAGTTGTGTGGATTTGTGATCATTCAGCTACAAGAGCATTAGTGAGGTCAGGCACTGAAATGGAGGTCTGGGATGCAGTCGGTGTTCCAGTTCATCCTAACGATGTTCAGACAGAAACAGAGAAAAACCAGAAACACTTTGGCCATGAACTCGGGGCAATATATATGGAAAAATCCCTAATGATTTCAGGACTGTTTTGCTGCTGCTGTGGTACAAATGGACAGCATCGTGAATTTCACTAAGCACCAGAATATTTTAAGGTTAAGACTCATCTATAGATGGATCCTTTAAGATGTTGAGCCTAAACATACATCCAGATCAGCACAGAAATGGCTGTGGGTATTAAATCAGTGTCACACACACACACACACACAATCCTAAGAGTATAAAGGAAATTAAAATTCTTCAAGTGGTCCTCTACAAGTACCTCCAACTTTGTTAGTCATTACAAGAAGACAATCAGTGCTTCTAATTTCAGTGTTTTGCAAAACAAAATGCACTATTTAAGAAAACCATATTGGAAAAAAAATGTGTTCAGCTGAAACTGTACTGCACTTGCATATGTTTAAGCTGAATATAGTATATCACTTTTTGCATTTGTTATTAGTCTGACTTTCAGTCTAGGCTACTATCTGCTTGGCGTTGTTGGCTTCAGTATTTTCATAATGTATCATTCTGGATAAGGGCCAAATGCTGTAAATATAAATCTAGATATATTGATGTTTGCTCATCTTTATTAGGGATGCCAATAATTCTGTAGTTGACTGTAGATCATCAGATTAGTCCAGGTGCAAAAATCCTCAAGTATTTATAAACTACAGCCATTATGTAGACTTTCTGGGGGAAATAAATTATTACAAAAAGAGTACATATAGGCAGTCATGAAGGAAAAAAAACAATCCTATCACATATACATAATCATAGATTATTATTGTAATAGATCAGATTTATGATTATCAAAACTTATACAAGTCAGTGGAACTTTTAGGTATAAAAAGCTCTAGAGCTCCAATAGATAGTATTGATCATACACTGAAAAAATATTGGAGTGAGATTTATTTTAAATTAATAAATGGCATGGTAAAAATTTCCACATATAAAGTCTTAGTAAATTTAACTAAGCATATTTTAAGTATGTTTTACATGGTTCCAAGGATTATTCTTATAAAAAATATGTAAGAAAATTTACCTAGCAGTTTTCTTAAGTAAATTCTACTTATTTATTTCACCTAAGTGAGCTTACATAAACTACATAAATCTCAACACTGTAAAAAAATACACATGATCTAAACCTTATTATTATTATCATTATTATTTAAATGCCACTAACACCTTAAATGAAGTAGCACTCCACTACATTTATATCAGCCTTCATAAAGACTGAAGTGACAGAACCCACTATGACTCACACACACACACACACACACACACACACACACAAACCATATTCCTAACTGAAAAACACAAAGAGGGTGAACTAAGAAAACTTAACGAAACACTTGATCTTTCAAAACTTTCAAAACTTCCTGATCTTGAGCTCCTTAGAGCTTAAAGCCAACATAAAACAGGAAATATTGAAAACAGTCTGTCCATAATGCTCAAAATTAAATCAGTTCTATAAATGCATATGCAAATTGAGTTCAAAAACCACATCCACACTGTAGTATGCAAACAGTTCAAGTAAACATTACTTCTTTTTTTCTAGTTTTACTAGTTTTTTCTAGTTGAAGTCAAATATACACTTTAGGTTTTAGCCACATATTTACATGAATTAATGTAGTACAGAACTACGTTAATAATTCTAATAATTCGCTTTTTTCAGTGCATTTAAATAACTGTGCAATTAAATAATTACTACTTGAAGTGTTAGATTATGTTCGTAAAAATCTGTTCCACAGATTTTTACAATTAAATGGGTCCCTCATTACAAAATTATTTGCAAACCCTCGATTTATACAGTAAATGTTTCAACTTTTCTGGAACCAGCAGCTTATCGTTTTCACCAAATATATAAAGACAGACTCAATCTGGTAGCTCAGATATTTTTTTTTAGTTTAGATTATAAATTATATTAGGTTGACGTTAGGCCTGTGTGTTCTCCTGGGAATAATCATGGAAGTATCTGGCACATTCTGTACAATGGCTGTCGTGAGGCATTTCTTCCAGCTCAGACACAGACTCAGCTGGCTCTATTTGCAACCGCTGCTTGACACCATGCAGTTGTTCTGTAACAGGCTCATTTTTCCAAATGACAAACGTGATCAGCTCACACACAACTCCCTGCCAGTTCAGTCACATTGCTGCCCCCTTCATTTACTATCTCTCCCTCTCACCCCCACCTCCTTTTTCTCCTCCCACTCCACGGACTGCCTGTATAAATATGCATCCTCTCACGTGTTTTTTTTGTGTGAAGAACTTTTCCTAGCTCACCAAGTCTCCTGCACTCTTTCTCTCTCTCTCTCTCTCTTACAAACAGATAGAACCCAGAGATGCCTGAGTCTGCAGACGTTCCTGCTCAGTGCCAAGTCCTCAAAGAGGAGGTGGATAAATGGTGAGACCAATTTTGATATGGATTAACAATACAAATTCAATGAGGTTTCTGCCTATAGCAGGTTATATTGTATCTATGCTTTTATTAGTTGTTATTTACCCAGATGCATTATTCAGTTAAGGAAAAGCATTATAAATGCATACTGGGAGCTTTGTGCTGTATTATGCTTCAGTTCTAGACTTCCTGTATTCCACAGCACCGTATCAGTTGACACACATTGCCATATCAGTTGTGCACTATCTGACACAAATTCATTTGTGCAATGCAATGCAAGGGTTGAATATTAACTAGGTATGTGTGTTAGAGTAGCCCCCTGAAGGGCATCTGGTACATATGGAATTGATGATGCCGGCGGAAAATTATCTATATCCTGCCGCTATGTTTTATGTACATGTTTACGTCTTCAAGGGTATATTAAAGATTTGTCGTATTTTGCTTTGTTTCTACAGTCGTAATTATCCTTATATAGCATAATGTTAGCCATGTCTACAATTTGCCCTTTGTCTGGACTGAGGTTAAAGGTCAGGCCATGAAAACTGCTTGAGAGAACACAATGTACAGCCATACTGCTATTGCAACTACATCTTAAAGCATTAACTCTTCATATAAATCCACACTGTAATACAAACAGAACATTCATCTGTAGATTAAAAAGCTCAGCTTTAGAGATGTTGAGTTACTGGGAAGCTACTGTGTTCATGTTGCTTTTTTTATGACTCCAGCATCATGCTGTGAGCCATAATGAAACACATTAACCTCAGTGCTTCACCTTTTGTCAGCAGTTTATATCCATGATATTTGTACTGAATAGTGTAAGAGCTTATTGCGCAGCAAGGTACGGTACAGGAGTCCTAAATAGATTACAATTGGTTACAATTGATATATAATGGCTTTTAAAATTGTTTCTAACTCAGCATTTCTCCCAGACCATCTAAAAAAAAAGGCAAAAATGTCTCTAATGAGAGATTATATGTGGGAAATGTGGGATTTTTCTCTCCCTTACACACTTAATAGAAAATACAGTGGTATTAACAATGTAGCAAATTACTTCAGTGCTATGTGCTGAGCTCAGATGTTCTGGCTTTCTAAATAGTGTGCTGTCTCTGCACGGTGCTGTATTTAGCAGCGACTCTAAGTAATGTATATCTGCAATTTAAATATAGCCATTCTGAACACGTAGGACATGCTAAAGGGCAGGACTTGTGTCCTAGCTTATATCACTGGAGGTTATGTTACAGGAGTGACCTGTCTCCCTCCCACAGGAATTTAGTGGCTTTGTACAACTCATATAACTTCCTGAAATACTGAAAACGTATGTTTGTCACATATGATTTATTAAGTGAATCCCATTTACAAACAGGGTACAAACGGTGATGAGACTCGTGATAGGACAGTAGTAGCTCACCCTTCATTGCTCAAGATCGTATTCTGCATCAGTCACTTCTAATAAAATGACAAAATGTAAAAATGTGAATGACCTGCCAGATGTGTTGCATTACATTGGCATTTTAGCTAATCTGGGTTAAGTGTACTGTATGTGCACTAAAAGTGCTAATGGTGACCTAACAGCTATCTTCACTGAACCCTGAACCCTGAACCCAGACCAGTACCAGAGCCTGAGGTCATTGATCTCCAGTTGTCTTTGCTTGAGTTAATAGAAACACTTTCACTTTTTAATTTTGTATTAAGATGCTCAGTAGCAGGACTGCATTCTGTTATGGGATAGCTGCATTTCAGTAAACTCTGTACAAATTGTGTGTTATCTGTTATGTAGTGTCCAAGGGAAGGGCGCAGAGGCCTGTAAGGAGCTGATGGAAGCTTTCGAGGCCTGTGTGAAAAGTGCCGTGGAAGCTTCATGAGAAGAAAACTTCAGGTTCATACCAAAGGTTCAGTCACTAGTTTTTTAATTATTGAGATCATCAGAGCATATTTGTTACCACAGATGGTAATAATTGGTGCATAGTATGTTCAGTGTAATTTATGATGGTGCTAAGTGCTCAAAATGTATTTATACATTTCTCTGTATTTATACATGTGTAATGACAATAAAGTTGAATCTAAACTAATCTAATCTAATCTAAAAACTGTTATATCACACAGGTCCTCTTTCTTCGGGTCCTTCAGTATCCCTGCATTCCCTACTGCATTTTGCGTTGGACTGGACCATTAGAAAGACTGGCCAGGGGTGTTGGTGCTGCCAGATTCTTGGATTTGCTTTGTCTGGATCAGAGATGCCTCAATGATGGCTCTGAAATTATTGTCAATGTCCTATGCAAATGTAGCAGCAAGAGCCCACGGGATTTAGATCCAATATGTCAGAACAAGTATTTCTTTATCTAAGAAAAATGCAGTTCATATAAATGATTTTGGAATAAAATATACTTTAATTATTGTGGTTGCCTTTTCATTGGATTTTATTATAGTTTTATAGACAAGCAATGATCATAACAGCTGTATTTTGCAGTGTTCATTTGCACATCTACAGGTATGTTCACCTTCCTTGATACAAGCATGGTAACCTTGAATCAACAACTCGTATGATAAAAGCTGTATAAAAGAACAGTTGTGCTTGTTACGAATGGTAATTCATATAAACGCCAAGGAAGGATGGAATAAAAGAAAGGAAAAGGGGAAACGACAACAAAAAAATAAATAAAAGCGAAGAATGTTGAGAATGATCCATGTACTGGTGCCTTGAAAGCTGGGACTTCTAATCTTAGAACAGCTAGATAAGCACTGTCGGCTTCTTGTACAAGAGCCTTAACCATGAACCAATTCTGTCTCATTTGTAAGTCACTTTAGATAAAAGACCCACCAAATAAAATACAAGTGGATGATGACATGATGGACAAGTATGTACATTCTGAAATACCAGTCAATAAAGTCTCAACAACAGAAATGCAGCTGTTATTTTAGGCGTTCAATTCACACAGCGAGTGTGACAACCTGTCAGAACTGCTCACTTAGCCACGTTTTCAGCCAAAAACAAAATTAAAACTGAATTAAAACAAAGAAAATTCCATCATTCATTTTCATTCCACATTTTGCCTATATCTACATTATCTACACAATCAAATCTAATTAGGTGGGTTTTTTAATTGTATTATTCAATATGTGCACTGGCAAACAGTTTCTATGATATATAGGGCCCTTATTTGGGGAGCCAAACACATATAAAGCAGATGAGCTTTCCTGCGCATAATAGGAGATCATTACCAGTTGACACTGACTAACTGCATAATTCTTTGAAAACAGTGAGATTTCGACCAATCACAGACAACCTGTAGACATCAACCAATGGTGTCACACATCCAATTTAAAACTGCATAGCAACAAGCAACTGATTGGCTGTTAGACAAGAACTTTGTTGTTCATTGCCTTTATCATTATTATTATTATTATTATTATTATTATTATTATTAATTCTTATATATTTTTTAAATTTTTTAAAATTATTATTTCATTAATTATGCTAACAAATAATAGGTTTTCATAGTTTTATAATGTGTCACTAGGATTAATCTGTAAATTAATAAGTGTAATGATTGTAATGGTTGTGTATTGCAAAATTGTGTCAATATGTATAGGCATTTTTTCCCCCAAAATCATTCACCCACATAGAGTATTATGCCACCTATTACTATTCTTAGACCATATATGATGTACTTGACCATCCAGTATACGATTTTTGGAGAGTACTAACATCTTAAATCCAACACTAACCTTTTTTCACTACACAAAATTGAAAAATAACCCCACAGGATCATGCAAAACCATTCCAGAACAGCTTCTATCCAAACAACTGCCAATTTTAAGGTCCAAAATACAGTATATAGCCAAATGTTTGTGGACACCTGACCTTCACACCCATACATGATTCTTCCCCAAACCTTTGCCACAAAATTAGAAGCACACACTTGTACAGAATGTCTTTGTATTCTGTAACTTTACAGTTTCCCTTCACTAGAGCTAAGAGGCCCAACCCTGTTCCATCATGACAATGCCCCTGTGCACAAAGTGAGCTCCATGAAGAAATGATTTGCCAAGTTTGGAGTGAAAGAACTTGACACTGAGTCCTGACCTCAACCCCACTGAGCATCTTTGGGATGAACTGGACCGCCAACTCCACCCCAGGCCTCCTCTCCTGACATCGGTGCCTGAATTCAGTAATGCTCTTGTGGCTAAATGAACAAAACAAATCCCCACAGCCATGCTTCAAAATCTAGCGGAAATCCTTCCCAGAAGAGTGGAGGTTATTATAACAACAACAGGAGGACGAAATTTGAAATGGGATGCACAAATAGCACATATGGGTGTGATGGTCAGGTGTCCACAAACTTTTGGCCATATAGTGTGTCTAGACTAAACAACATTCTGAGTTTTCGGTCATTTAGAAAAATTCTAACTATAGCACCCTCTTATGGGTCTGCCTCACACGGTACTCTAAAAAAGCCACCCTTAATTTTCTGCCGTTATAGTATACTACAATTTCACAGTGTGAACGCACTACTTGCGCTGAAAGCTTGCAATTTGAGTGTAAAAGTGAAATGTAACTCTATTTTATAATATATCTGCTAATATAAATGTGGTTGCAGCTGCAAGACCACTGGTTTATATTAACGCACTAATGCTACTGTTTCTATAGGTACATCTAATTAGAGTGACTTGTATAGAGGACATTCCGCTTAATCTAAACCTAATCATAAACGGATTTACAAAACCCTTATAATTGTGGCTATGGTAAAACTTTCTATAAGGAGATGTTTATTATCATTTATAAAAAGAGTTTCCTTTTAAAAAAGTCAGCACTTTTTTAAGAGTCAGTATGTTTTCTGCCATGGGAAAGTCTTCAGATTTCTCTGTAACATGACCAGCTGCATTTTTCTGTCTTATTACCCTCAAGAGAGAGAAACAAAATGGACTGGTGAGGGAACGACTGTTTATAGCTGCTATAATGTAAGTGGTATCAGGAGCTAACTTGTTTCACTGTCATTCCACAACATTAAATTAATTATACACTGATAAAAAATAATTATGTGTCATTTTTTAATAATTATAATTAAATTAATTAATAATTAATCTTTTTTTTGGTAAATTGCCATGGTATAAGGGGAATAAAACACTTTTGGATGTGGAAAATAATAAACTTTCGGGTGGTAACAGTACTTAGCTTCACATCAGGCCACAACACACTACCGCCACCATGCTTCAATTTGTTGATTACAGCCTTATATAACTATAACGTTCAGACAGGAAGACGCAAACTTTATTTTGATTTTCTTATAATTTATATTTTAACTAACACTATTTGAACATATTTGCTTCCTGGGATAATGAAGGAACATATGTGCGACAAACACACTTAAAAAAAAGAAAGAGAGAGAGAGAGAGAGAGAGAGAGAGAGAGAGAGTTAGTTCATTTCAGCCCTGTTAATTTGGCTTGTTGCTGTGGAGCGAGGAAGAGAGAGAGAGAGAGAGAGAGAGAGAGAAGGACCCGGATACTGATGCTAGTGAGAAGAAGGAAGAGGAGGAGAGAGAGAGAGAGAGAGAGAGAGAGAGAGACTGGATAGAGCTATTTACTGGAAGGAGGAAAAATAAAGACAGTTGGCAATATCCGAATGGGAAGCTCCAATCTACGATCGGATCACAGTCTGATCTTCTTTTCATCTCCAAAGCTTTGCATGAACGGAGGAAGGAGGAGGACACGGCGGAGGAGAGAGAGAGGGAGAGGGAGGGAGAGAAGGATGCTGTGATGCGCTTGTACAGGGAGGGATGGAGGGAGAGGGAGGGCATCTGAAGAGGCTTGTTTTGTCCGAAACGGATGTTTGCTGTTTACTTGCCTGCTAATCACTACAGAGATGCACACTACAGATTTCAACAGCAAACCTCATTCTTCTTAAATTGGGACACAATGCAATAGAGTCGGATTTCTGGATAGGACGCGCGCGCGCGTGTGTGTCCGTAAGCGTGTGTGTGTGTATGTGTGTGTGTGTGTGTGTGTGTGTGTGTGGTGTGCTTTGAAAAAGCAGAACACGCTGCATCCCTCACCTGTGATCTCAGGCCTTTTGCGCATTGAGGATCCGGTTTATGTTTCCAAACAGCCTCGTTTCTGGGCTTGATCCTAGCAGGTGATGACTTTCAAAAAGGACGCTGGTGAAGTGATCGAGGGTAGGAGAGCTGATGCGTACGCGTATACGTGTAGAAACCAGCGATATTAACTCGTCCAGGCTGTACTTGGACTATATGCACTGTGCGTAAAGAATAGCGTAGTGTGTGAGCACGCATGTCATTGGGATTATGAGCATCAGCACGATTGGTGGAAAAACTTGCCAGATCGGAATGAAGAGCACAGAGATGGGATGTGCAACAACATCCTTGTGTACAGGCCTGGCCACATGCTGACGCTTCAACAACAACGTAACGGGACTCTTGTGAGAACCTATATAGCCTCATCACTCATTGTAGACCACGCAGGGATGTTCTGAGGATATATCTCCAGAAGGTTACAAGTTAAATCTGTCATTAAAGCCTGTCTCCGCCATGTCAAAAGACCCGACTTGCAGCCAGACGGCTCAGTATGTAGGGCCATACAGGCTGGAGAAGACACTGGGGAAAGGACAGACAGGTAAAGAGACAGTGCCTTAAAGGTGCAATAGGCATTTGTTTTTATTTCCTCCTTGCACAAATAACCTGGAAGATATCATATAATAATGTCAGAACAGCATAAACTACAGTATAAAGGTATAATTTAAAGGTTTATTAAGTGGCTGAGAACCCTGCCACTTCAAAACAATAGAAATTATAATGAACCGTAGAATTTGTAATGGTTTTAATGGTTATAATAGGAGTTGTACTGGTTTTAATGGAGACTCTAATAGTACCTGTGGGCCTCTACTGGGAATTTGTTGCCTTCTACTGGTGGCGTGTTATGTCAAATGGATACCATTAAGGATCAATAATAGTAATGCTAATGCTTTTAATGGTTAGCTGATGATTTGTAATGGTATTTTTTAGTGGAAACCATTACAATTTCTGTGATGGTTTCTATTGTTTAGTTTTTTCAGCAGGGAAAATCTGTTTGGAAAACTAACTTCTGGTCCGTTAGTGTTTAAATGTGCCTCCTGTCAGTCATTTTATAGATACTTTACTCTACAGGCTACTGTGGATCCTGGGGGCGGGGCTTCATGAAGGTGGGTGGGAATTGTGGAGTGGGTTCAAGGAGAAAAAAAAAAACATTCAAATGTCAAATCCACCTACTCGTCTGTGAGAGACGTAATCTTGAAAAAACTGACTGATCTTATCTAATGCACCTTTAAAGTTGTACGTTTGAGGGCATTCACGTATACACATGCAATATATTCCTCTTATCTTAAATTGAGTCTATCTGTCATGATTGTTGTTGTCCATCCTCTGTAGCCAAACACGGCTTCTTTTAGTTAGTGAGGCTAGCATAGCTAACAATGAATGGAAGTTTATAGACACCATTAGCAAACTGCATGGCAGTATTACTTCATGCCTGCTTCAAATGATATCATATGGTGTAATTCAGGCTATGACGTCATATATTCTCAGTTGAATATTGATTTTTAATAAAACTGGTAGTTTTCAGCTAAAAGAAAAGCTTCTTTGAATATTTTCTTGGGTTCATCATCTGGCTGATTGCAGTCTAGATGTGGATCCAGTGTAATACCAAACAGAGTACAGTATTCAAAGTACTGTAGCAGAGCCGATAAACGTAGGAAAAAATTAGCTGTTGGTTAGTGGCTCTAATTTTCAAAACATGGACCAGTGCTATATCTGTAGCATATACTCTGTTGTGGTTTATCCAATCACATGCATTTATGTCAATTATTTACCTAAATGCAGAGCCTACCTACAGGGCTAGAGACATGAGGTTAAAAATGGGAAACTTGTGCTTCCGAGTAGAGTAACAGAAAAGCATTCAAATTCCGACAATGTCACAGCTATCCGTAGATGGGAGGTAAGGGAGCAAAATTGGCTCTCTTGGTGGGAGGGATAGTATTACTTTCTCCCCTGTCAATCGCAGAGACACTAGACAGTCGTGGGCGTCTGTGAGTTTATGTATGCAGAAGAGGGCAGATAGCGCTTTCCTCCGTGTGCTAGAAAGCCCTGTGATGCACAATGAGCAGCAGGTTGAAAAAAATGTGGTTGGCTGGCTACACATGTCTCGGTCTGATTACCGAAGTGACAACATGGATGGTTTAAAAAAAAAAAAAAAAAAAGCTGATGCGGAAAACAGAATGGACAGAGAAGTGTGGGTTCATTCTGCGTGTGTCAAATACAAAATGCCTGCCTTGTCTATTGAGTCTGTGATGTTAGTCAAAAGTGATAGCATTAGTTATAGCGCTACTCAAAACCAAAACATAACATAACTACTTCAGATTGTCTTATTTCTAACTAATCATTAAAGTTAAAGCAATGAAAATTAAATATCATCACCATCATCGTCATGTGATCTGGACTTCTGTAAGCAAGGAATTTTATGTAACTGGATCTTGAGAAATTTTAGTTCCCTTATTCTAGGTTTCTTGGGTTGTCTGACTGGTGGAAAAAGTGCATTAAGTAAAGAATAAAACACACCAGTGTGTGCTGTTTTAGGAAAATAATCAACGATTGGGGTAGTTTGATTCGGTGACAACTGGGGTGGTGTGATTTGTTACCACGCTGTGTTGATTAATTTCCAATAACAGCTTGTGACAAAGTGTTTTATTCCTCTTATATCACATCAATTTATTAGAAATTGCATTTTTTTATTAATTAAAGAATGATGTAATTTCTTATCCATCTAATGTTATATTTAGTGTTGTAGAATGTGCATGTAACAACTTAGTACTTGTTATCACTTACATTATACCATCTATAAACAATCACTCCATCAACGATCTTTCTTTTTTTTCTTTATCTTAAAGCAAATAAGACAAAAAGAACTTCCTAAAAAAACATTTTCATGTGAACTTCCAACTTTCTAGTGGTTTCTTTAATATTTTCCAGTAGGTAAAATTGACACACAGTCTCTATTTGGGATTGAATAACCCAGCATGCTTTGAGGCGAGTGTGTGGTGGTTTGCAGCGTACTTGATTATAGCTTAGAAGCTTCCATTATTTGTTAGCCGCAGAAGTTTGAATATCAGGCATGCGAAGTAAGTGAAAACATGTGTACGTTTGATTTTTCTTAATAAAACCATATATTCAATGATTAGAAATATTATGGAACATGCTTTGCTTAACAGTCCCTCTCCGTTTTCCTGAAAGGGCTGGTGAAACTCGGGGTGCACTGCATCACGGGCCAGAAAGTGGCCATCAAAATAGTGAACCGAGAAAAGCTCTCGGAGTCTGTGCTCATGAAGGTACGAGATGCTGTGCGATTACTTATCTAATGTTTCTCTGTAATGTCTGAACTAGAGATTTGTGAAAAATGTTCAGGACTGCAGTTAGTGATGCTAGTAATACTTTTTGTTAATATGAAAGTCATGTGACCTATAGTTCTTCTGCTAAGCATCTGGCTAATTGGTGGCTACAGACAGTCATTAATTGTTAGCGTTGTTCCTAATGTGAAAATTCCTTTAGATTTCATTCATTTATTCATGTTTTTCTAATAGCTTGTGAATCTCTCTCTCTCTCTCTCTCTCTCTCTCTCTCTCTCTCTCCTTCGTTCAATTCAGGTGGAGAGAGAGATAGCAATCCTAAAACTAATTGAGCACCCGCATGTTTTGAAACTGCATGACGTCTATGAGAATAACAAGTACCTGTGAGTTTAAACACTTTTCTAGCTATCCTGAGATCTCCATGTCGCTTATTTATTTCCGTACAACTCTTCACTATGTACATAGTTTCGTGGTTGTACTCCGACAGGTATCTGGTGTTGGAGCACGTGTCTGGCGGCGAGCTGTTTGACTATTTAGTGAAAAAAGGAAGACTGACCCCTAAAGAAGCCAGAAAGTTCTTCAGGCAGATCATCTCAGCTCTGGATTTCTGCCACAATCACTCTATCTGGTAAAGCCTGGTTTGGCCCACATAAATAGAGAAAGAAATAAAATGAAATGATTAAGGAGTCAGGAGTTTTGTTTGTGTCTTTTTTAGATTGTTGTACTCCCTGAATTATAAGATGCAGTGTGATGTGGTGATAGTTGATTTGTTTTTGGTCGCTTTTGCCAATAGGTCCATGGTAATAGATGGATATTATATGTGTCGTATGATGTGCACTGTAATTGTGTGGTGTTTGTGTGGATTTGTGTGGTGCGTTCCTGCAGTCACCGAGATCTGAAGCCAGAGAATCTCCTGCTGGATGAAAAGAATAATATCAGAATCGCTGACTTCGGCATGGCCTCCCTACAGGTGGGGGACAGTCTGCTAGAAACAAGCTGTGGGTGAGTATGCTGTACGTGTATGTGTGTGTGTGTGTTTGTGTGTGTGCGTGTGTGTATGTGTGTGCGTGCATGTAGGGGGGAAAAGTCTTTCTTTAAGTCATTTTTTCTTTATCTCCAGAGAAACTGATGACATTTCAATATTGTTGGAATTAAGACTCACTAACTTCTAAATCACACAAATCCCCCATTTTAAAATTATAATCATCAAAATAATAGTCTCATTCTAAAGACTTGGATGAAATGGAAAAGTCACATGAGTCATGTATGAGACAGTGTTGGTTTGGATCTAGTTTTTATCTTATTTCTGGAGAACAGACATTCAGTTCTGTCTTTTAGTCTTTTTTAGATTTTTTTAAATATAAATTTAGTCTTAGATATTTTATAATCTCAAAATCAGTAAAATAGAAATAGTGACTTTCCAAGCATCTATATTCCAAAATTATACATAAATTTTACAGTGAATTTTCTGTATGCAATTAAAGAATATGTGAAGTAATATATCAAGAAATTAAACACTTTACAGATAAAAATGTGATTATTTGGTTAAACCAAGAAAAAGACATGTCTGAAGAAGAACTGAGGCATGTTCTCCGAGAGGCTTAGAGAGACTTATAACACGGTGATAGTTTGGTTACTGATGTTTATACCATTTTAATACTTAGAAACTTGTCATGTCATGATTTTTAAACCCATCTTTACCGTACAGATTTTTTTTTTCCACATGCGTCCATGACTTTTACACATGTGAAGAGATGAAGTGGGATAAATGTCAAAAGACTGAATACAATCAATATTTTAAGATAATCCAAACATTTGGTAAAATCTTGAAAATATATATGTGTCTTGGAGAAACAAACAAGAATAAGAGGAGATCTTATATGGAATATTTATTAGTGATTAATCTCTTTGTGCACAATGCCATAAACCAGTCCATTTTTGGAGTTAGAGTTATAAAATATACAGTAAAATGGGCATAGTAATTATTAAGTACAGGAAAAACCTTAGTAGAAGCAATTACACTGCAAAAAAAATATGAAAGTATCTTGAATACAATCATATTTATTTAGTATTTACTCTTATAAGATTATGATAAACCAAATATAAAATTATTAAACCTATTTCTTTATATTTCTTACTAATTTCATGCTTGAAATAGTCTTAGTCTTTTGGCATATCAATTTTCTAATTTTAAGCCTTTATTCCTAGAAATAAGTAAAATTACCTGCCAATAGAATATCTTCCAAAAACTGAATAATCTTAGATTTGATTTATAATAATGTCATAATAAGATTCATAATTAGATAAATTTGCCCATATTCAAAATATTTTCACTAAGATATCATTGTTTGCAGTGTATTATAGCAAAGTGTTGTTCTGTTCTGTTTGTGTTTGTATTGTGTAGTTGTATTGAGAATCTTTTTGCTCTTTTGTCTGTTGAATAGAAATAAATGTTAATTCAATTAAAAAAACTTGTCACCTGTAAAATTATTTTATTGCAGATGATCCTCCTATTTCTTGATGCTGATGTCAAATTTGATAAGATGAAACATGGCATATTTTAATTTGGATATACACAAAGCTTTTTTTATTTACCTAATTTACCTAATGAGACACTTTTTACCCCAAAATACATTTTACAGTGTAAGATGTAAAATGGCAAGGAATGAGCTTGATCTTAACTGTTCATGACTTCACTGTTTCCTGTCCCATTCTCAGATCTCCACATTACGCTTGTCCTGAAGTGATCAGAGTAAGTCACTACTGAATCCTGTTGTTGTAATGTTCACCATTAATGTAAAGTTGTAATGTTCACCATTAAGTTGCCTATTTCTCTGCCAGAACACAAACACACACAGGTTTTAGAGCAGCATGTGCTAAGTAGTCCTGCAAAGTCCTTGCAATGCAGGAATCATCTCAGGAGGTTATGTTTTATTCAGGGTGAGAAGTACGACGGTCGGCGAGCGGACGTGTGGAGCTGTGGTGTGATTCTGTTCGCTCTACTTGTGGTGAGGATGCATTCTCTTTCTCTCGTTTTACAGCATCTCCGCTTTAGCATGTTATGCAGCTTTGTTGCACGTTTCATGGTGACTGCACACTCTGTGCTCATAGAGTACATATGGCCATGAACAATTGTATAAACATGCACCTATTGTATCACACATTTCACCCGTACTTCTTAATGCCCGTGCAGGGTGCACTCCCTTTCGACCACGACAACCTGCGACAGTTGCTGGAGAAGGTGAAGAGTGGAGTATTCCACATGCCCCACTTCATCCCGCCTGACTGCCAGTCTCTACTTCGCGGCATGATTGAGGTGGACGCGGAAAAGAGGCTTACGGTGAAATTTCACTCCATTTGTTTGCTTCTACTAACTAATCATTTTTAATTTGTTGGAATCTAAGGTTTTGGGCTAAAGTAGTGCCTGATAACTTCTGCCCAGCCTCTGGTGAATCTACAGACGGGTGACAAATTAAAGTAAAAACTGCTGGGGGCATTTATTTTTGGCTACATGGTTTGGGTCCACTTGTCCCCTTAGAGAGAAAGAACAATACAAATCAATACAAAGTTATTCTGACTGAACATATTTATCCTCCCATCCCAACCTCCCAGAAGGGTGTGGTCTCTTCCAGGATGACTCCGCCCCCATCCACAAACTGAATGGTTTGATGAGGATGAAAATAATGGAAATCATATGCTACGACCTGCACAGTCACCAGATCTCAACCCAATTGAACTCCTGTGGGAGATTTTTGAAAGATGTGTTAGACAGCTCTCTAAAACACTATTATCAAAACATCAACTGAGGAATTATCGTTTCAAAGAACGTTGTTCATCCCTTCGGTACAGCTCCAGAGACTTGTAGAATCTGTGCCAAGGAGTGTTGAGGCTGTTCTGGCAGGTCGTGGTTTAATAAGTGGTTTAACACTTTAATAAGGCACTTTATGTTGGTTTATCCTTTAATGTGTAACCCTTCTATATAAGTTTGAGGAAAACATCCCGAATCCATGGAATTCAGGAAGATTTTCACTGAGCTAGTAGATCAGTGTAGGTTTATAGGGATTTATGGATTTAGCTGCTGCTCTTACACACTTCTTGTCCAAAGATGAATTATTATAAAGCCCTTTTCTCTCAATTTGGTGATTTCCCACTCACTAGCTATTTCTCCCCATCACACAACAACCACCAACCAGGGAGGGTGAAGGCTCGCACATGTTTCTACACCTTTTTGAACTACTGCTCATGTTGCATCACAGGGCAGCCGAACACACTCAGAGGGAAGCACTAACTGCACTCTTCAGCATACATTCCGCATACAATTTTGCTATCTTGGACATCAGGCCATGGTAAGACTGTGTCATTGTCGGGCTTCAGACTTGTAATCTCCCACCAGTAGGGTGAACGCTTGTCTGTTGTGCCAGTATAGGAGGCCAATATAAAGTCAGAATTCATCCAAGCTGAAAATTGATGGTTAAGGGTCTTTTGCTAAAGGGCCCCGCCATGGCTTACTGCCAGTCTTGGGATTTGATCTTGCAGCCCTCTGGCCTCTAATACAGACCCTTGACTGTGGAGTTACCACTAAATATGGCATCGAGTGATATAACCCACACCTTCTTCACTAGGACTGACACACAGAGGCCACAACTTCTTGAATAAGGTTGACACACAAGGCCACACCTCATTTACTAGGACAGACAGACACAGAGGCTACACCTCCTTCACTAGGACTGACAGACACAGAGGCCACTCCTCCTTCACTATGACTGATAGACACAGAGGCCACTCCTCCTTCACTATGAATGATAGACACAGAGGCCACACCTCTTTCAGTAGAACTGATAGGCACAGAGGCCATAAATCCTTCACTAGGGCTGATAGACACAGAGGCCACACCTCTTTCACTAGAACTGATAGACACAGAGGCCACACCTCTTTCACTAGAACTGATAGACACAGAGGCCATGTCTCCTTCACTAGGGCTGATAGACAGAGAGGCCACTCCTCCTTCACTAGGGCTGATAGACACACAGGCCACACCTCTTTCACTAGAACTGATAGACACAGAGGCCACACCTCTTTCACTAGAACTGATAGACACAGAGGCTACACCTCTTTCACTAGAACTGATAGACAGAGAGGCCACTCCTCTTTCACTAGGGCTGATAGACACACAGGCCACACTTCCTTTCCTAGGACTCATAGACACAGAGGCCACTCCTCCTTCACTAGAACTGATAGACACAGAGGCCACACCTCTTTCACTAGAACTGATAGACACAGAGGCCACACCTCTTTCACTAGAACTGATAGACACAGAGGCCACACCTCTTTCACTAGAACTGATAGACACAGAGGCCACACCTCCTTCACTAGAACTGATAGACATAGATGTCACACTTGTGTATTCTTAATTTTTTTCTGGCTTAAAGACAAGTTCTTGTGTTTAAAGGCGGTGGTCTAGACGCTATTCAGAAACCCTGTCTTTTACGGTTATACCCAAGAAAAATCTGGCAACGTTAGAGGTGTGAACAACACCCAGGTAATTTTCATAACCTGAAATAGTGCACCCAGAAAATCGACTTAAGCATGTGCATAACCTCTCTTTGAACATGCGTAAATTTCCCCATGTACTGTAAATACTGATGCAACCTTTGGACTTAAGTCACCAACTCTGAATACATCCCCTTGTCTCCCTTTTTGAGTGAGTGAGTGAGGGTACAATTTCAGACAGAACATGTATTTTAAATGACAGCTATACTGAGATATATTGTGACCAGTGACATTCCAAAATTGTGACTTTATTTAGTTCGACAGCTCATTCATTTCCATTTGTGTTTATCACTGCAGTTCAGGCAAATTACAGCAAATATCAGTTCACTGTTATAATTTTTTTCACGTATGCACTTATAATCAAAGCTGAATAGTACAATAAAATGCTTTTTAAGCCAGAAATCTAAAGACAGATGGAAGAGCACTCTCATGTTTTCCTGTGTGTGTCAGCATTGCCTGTATAGCACGCTTTCAGCTACAGCGCCATCTGCTTGCAGAACAGTCAGTACTCATCACTGCACCTCTCATTCTCTCCCCTGCAGCTAGAGCAAATCCAGAAGCACGCCTGGTATCTGTGAGTATTGATTGTTTCTGTCTGAGCCAGTGTGGTCAATTCATAGTGATGCATTTCAGCTGCATAGCGTGTATTTGTGCATGGCTTGTGTGACCTGCATGTGTGAAAGCATGTTTAATTATGAGCTCTTGCGTTATAAGACAATTTTATAAACAATTTATCACTTCTGTCACTTATATATGTATGTATATATATGTGTATATATATAGAGAGAGTGTGTGTTTGTGTGTTTTATTGCTCTTATACCACAGATATTTGCCAGTGCTTATTTTTACATCATACTTTTTATCCATTTATAATTATATTTAATACAAGTTAGTTCCTGTTATCGCTTATGTTTTAGCTGCTGTAAGCAATCGCTCCCTCACCAGCCTTTCTTTATTATTTTCTTGAATTTATTAAGAAAAAAAATGCAGCTTGTCATGTTACCAAGAACCTGGAGAATGCAAACTTATCTGTCCTGAAGACTTTCTGGAAAGTGTATTTACTGTTACAAAACACTGACACTGGAGACTCCTTCCTTAAATATTAAATAAAATCTTCTTACATAAAGTGTCACCTTTTTTTTGTTAATTAAGATGTTTTCATAAACACATATATTAATGCATTTATTATTAGACTTAGGTTGTGTGTGACATTCAAGTCTTTGTGAATAAGTTAATTAGAGCTATAGAAACAATAAACTTTTAAAAATTTAATGAACAACACCTGACCAATCAGT
This sequence comes from Pangasianodon hypophthalmus, assembly GCF_027358585.1. NCBI lineage: Eukaryota > Metazoa > Chordata > Actinopteri > Siluriformes > Pangasiidae > Pangasianodon > Pangasianodon hypophthalmus. The sequence continues at coordinate 5,832,310 of NC_069721.1, read as the reverse complement.
TTCGAGTATTCAACTGTACTGTGGTATAAGTGTTCTTATTGGCTGGAGTCAGTAGCAGCAATAACACACAACACATATGTAGTGATATGTAATGGGGTCAGTATCAGATGTGGCTTGAAACAATTATTTAAGGTGAAGAGATACAGTGTATTTCATATAGGACGAGAGATATGCTAACTAAAAGGCTGCAGTTTGTCAAGTTGGGAATTTGTGAAACAAACTGATAGTCTGTCCTGCTCTATGGGTTTGTACATGGGTCAGTATTCAACTTTTTTTAATTGCTAAATGATGACATGGTAGACTCTGATGTGTATGTATATGAAATTTTAATGGGGTGTGTGTGTGTGTGTGTGCCAGGTCAGGCCGTAATGAGCCATGTCCAGAGCAGCCGCCACCGAGGCGCATGTGTGTGAGGAGGATTCTCTCTCTGACTGAGCTGGATCCGGACGTTTTGGAGAGCATGCACTCTCTGGGATGCTTTCGAGATCGAGTCAAACTGACCCGAGACCTGCAGTGTGAAGAGTGATCACCATTTAAAAATCCTAGCAACCCAGTCCCAACAATTATCATTAAATTAGTATCTAATGCACCTTGTTGGCCTTTCTGTCATCCTTACATCTGCAATAAACTATTATATAAGTATAAACTAACAGCTGTAAAGCTTCCATTCTTCTCTACCATATTTATCTGTCTCTGATCTGACACCAGAGTCAGTTATCAACATGCTGAGGTGAATCCGGGGCTATACAATGTATCAATGATGAATTGTTATTGCAAAGTTATTGGGCCTGGTGATAGTGATATATCACAGGAGGCTTAAACATGTAAATGAACCAATCCCTAAATTTGTTACTGTGTGATGTGATCGGCCTGACCATTATTCAAATATTTAACATGCAAATGAACCCTCTAGCCAATCCCTAAAAGCAAGTCTGGCCTCAAGCTTCTAAAGCAACCTAGGATTTCATAAAGGCACAATATAACTTTATTAATAATTTTGTTATCTTTATTATTTAGTGGCATGACACTGACACACGTCAGTCATAATCATAATAATGATTGACAGGAATATCGGTGCATTACTCTCTCTCTTTCACTCATGTCTATCTCAGGGACAACCAGGAGAAGATGATCTATTACCTCTTACTGGACCGTAAGGAGCGCTATCCCAGCTACGAGGATGAAGACCTGCCACCCAGAAATGATGTAGGTCAGTACAATATGGCTGTGTGGTGGAATGGTATGAAAAATCCACCGCATGACAAATTAACATTTACAAATTACATAACATTTAACTCGGGATATGAAATTTCTAGAACACTATTTAAAGTGATAAGTGCAGCCTGTACGGTGGGTAGCGTCGGCACCTCGCAGCTCTAGGATACCCGGTTTGATCCTGAGTTTGGGTTATGTTCTGTGTGGAGTTTCGCATGTTCTCCCTGTGCTCATGTGGATATCTTCTGGGTTTTCTGGTTTCCTTGAATGTCCCAAAAACATGCTCAGTAGGTGAATAAGCTATGTTAAATTGCCCCTTGGTGTGAACAAGTGTGTGCATGGTGTTCTGTGATGGACTGGTGTGCCATCCAGGGTGGATTCCCTTCTCACACACAGTGTAACAGGGGTTGGCTCTGGATCCACCGCAGTCTGGACCAATATTAAGCAGTTACTGAAGATGAATGAATGAATGAATGAATTTCTTTAGCATGGTTTGATTTCCTTTCATAAAGTAAGCTACTCTGACACCTTTCAATATAGCATATTTCAAGAGACATGCTTCTTTTGGAAATAATATTTTATCTTTGCCAGTTTCATGTCACTTCACTTGCTTTTTTTCCATTTTACTGTAACTTACACTATATGGCCAAAAGTTTGTGGACACCTGATCATCATACCTATATGTGGTTCTTCCCCAAACCACAAAGTTGCCACAAAGTTGAAAGCACACAATTATCTAGAATGTCTTTGTATGCTATAGCATTACAATTTCCCATCATTAAAGTTAAGAAGCCCAAACCTGATCCAGCATGACAATGCCCCTGTGCACAAAGCATGGTCCATGAAGACATTATTTGACAAGGTTGGGTTGGAAGATCTTGAGTGGCCTGCACAGAGCCCTGACCTCAACCCCACTGAACACCTTTGGGATGAACTGGAATGCTGACTGAACCCCAGACCTCCTCACCAACATCACTGCCTGACCTCACTAATGTTTTTGTGGTTGAATGAACAAAAATCCCGATAGCCGCACTCCAAAATCTAGTGGAAAGCCTTCCCAGTAGAGTGGAGGTTATTATATGAGTATGGGTGGGAGTAATCCTGATAGGGGATCTTCAGCAAGCACATATGCATATAATGCTCAGATATTCACATACTTTTGGCCATGTAGTGTGTAAAGTATGTATCAAAAAAAGTTTAACTGCATAAAAGATTTAATATTCAGATATGAACTTTCTTTTGCCGTCACACTAAAAGTCATAATAAAAAATGTCATATTTTGTTTTGTCTTTAATTTACCAGTATATTATCATATCGCAAGTGTAGTATTGGATCCCAGGTCCGAATCTCTCTCATCTCAACCATGATGATACACACCAGCATTCTAACAAACAGTATCTGGGCTGCAACCATTTACCACAAAGAGCTGTGTTTCTCTAAATGTTATGTTTACTATATCTGATATGTTATATGCTGCTACTTCATGGTTTAATGTTCAGTTGTAATGTTCAGTTTTGCACACTTACATCATTTTGCATCATTTGGTTTATCCTGATTCTGTTCCTATTGTTCTGTGTAGTGAGTGTGTAAGGTGTCCTGTGTTATTTATTGTACTGTGCCACACTATCACACTATCTGCATTTATACTGTCCTCTATGTGGAGCTCCTGTCTCTATTATACAGTTAAAATGTTACACCATATTATTATTTTGCCCCATTGTAATCAATTTGGATATCAGTTTGACTAGAGTTGACTTGTTGATGTCCTTTTGAACATGTGTATTTTGTGAGTGCAGATCCTCCACGGAAGCGTGTGGACTCGCCCATGCTGACCCGTCATGGCCGCTGCAGGCCAGAGAGGAAGAGTCTGGAGGTGCTGAGTGTGACGGAGCAGGGCTCCCCTACACCCCCCCGCAGGGCGCTGGACACCTCTGCACACAGCCAGAGGTACACACACATACACACACACACGCACATATGTACGCACATATATACACGCAACTGTACCACTGAGGTCCCCGTTGTGACTGTGACAAAATTGTGTTTTTCACAAGTTGTGATATTTTACTATGTAAGGAATAAAACACCAAGGGCTGTGCTGTTATAGGAATATAATCAGTGATGGTGTGAAGTGATGGCTGTTACCACCTCAAAGTTATTTTTTAATAGCAGCATGTTCCATAGTGTTTTTTCCTCTTATACTACAACTATTTGCAACACTAACACTTTTTTTAAATTAAAGAATGACATGTTTTGTCTGCTTGTAGTTATATTTGCTGTCACTTATGTTCTAGCCATTCCCTCACTAGCTTCCCTTTTCTTCTCTCTCTTGAAATTAATAAGACAACAAAAGCAGCTTGTCCTGTTACCACAAACTACAAAACAAAAAGTGCCTGACACGTCCTGAAGACTTTTTTGTGTTGGAAAACTTAAAAATACAGCTTTAGCTCTGACCGTTGTAAATTTTCATTCTAAATGAACACCTCCTCACAGAAAACGTCACCATACCACATTTTTATGATCTGTTTATGTCCCAGTGAATGAGTTGTTGCTATAGAAACGATAATGTATTAGAACCTGTGAATTTGAATTATAGCCAGTCCTACTGTCAGAGCTGCTGTTGAAAATTAAACAGCGTCTGACTCAAGAATTTAACAGTGCTGTTATAAACATATTTAATTACATTATTATATCAAGAAAAAATTTTGTACTGTCACAAGTATGTGTTTAAAATTTTGTAGTTGGTAAATGTTATTTCTGATTACAAATGCCTTTTTAAAAAAAAAAAAAGAAAAGAAAAGAAAACAGGAGTGTGTTTTCCTCTTTATTTTAGCAATGGTAATTAGCAAATGAAATGAATCAATGTGTTAAATGAGGCTGAATGTTAAACTCTGAAGTGCCATGGTGTTTGGGTCTGGAGTCTAACATCTCTGTTTTATCGGTTCTCAGATCACGATCAGTAAGTGGAGCATCTACCGGTCTCTCCTCTAGTCCTTTAAGCAGTCCCAGGGTAAGAGAATATCGGCAAAACATTTTGATATCACTTTTTTTTTTTTTTTTTTTTTGAGAAGTTTTTTTTTAATTAGACTATTTAAGTCTACAGGTTGCAGCTTTAAATGGATTACGTCTATAAAGAAAAGCAAACTGTAGAATGAGATATATATTATACACTTTTTGTGAGAAAGCCCAACACGAAGTTCATGCTTTTTATTATTCCATAATTCACTTCAGCGCAAAAAGAAAGCTCACATCTTCTGAAAGCCCACACACATCTTTTCAAAACACTCTCCACACTGCCTGACTGTCCATCTGTCATATCACCCATCGCTCATTTCCACTCCTTTCCTTCTCTCCATCTTCTGCTGCCTTTTCCTCACTCCCTGCTGCATTTTTCCACTCCATGTCATCAGAGCCCAGTGTTCACATTCAGCCCATCTGAAGTTGCCACTGCCACCAAACCCCGCACTGCGAGCTCTCGCGAGTCTAAAACCCAGACTTTGCCATCCAAAACTCCCCCTGAGCGACCCCGGCTCCACTCCATGAAATCCCTCCCGCTTCGCTCCTCTTCCTCACGCTCACCCTCCCCTTCCCCGCTCCTCTCACCAATCCCTCGCTTCCTCTTTTCCCCTGCCCCATCAGCTGCGCTGAAATCCGTCACTAAATGCTCCTATCCGATGTCCCAGGTGACCCCTCAGGGTTCGCCCCTGCCCACACCTCTGGGCACCCCCGTCCATCACCCCCACCCTCCCCCTTCCTCCTCCTCTTCCTCCCGTGCTGAAGGAGGAGGTGTTGGCTCGCTCTCGCTGACTCCACCCACTAGCCCAGGAGGAGGCGGTGCTGGCATGGCAGCCAGCAGCTCTGCCCACTGGAGGTCCAGATTCAATTCATTCAAGAACAACCTGCTCGGCTCGCCGCGCTTCCACCGCCGCAAGCTGCAGGGTGGGTGTCAGCACGTTAGCAAACATTCTAACTGTATATTAACATAATTACTATGCGATGATGAAATAAGGGGTTACATTCATATGTTTGTCACTTTCTGGTATTTTAGTTCCCACTTCTGAGGACATGTCAAGCCTTACACCAGAGTCCAGCCCTGAGTATGTATCAGCAGAACACTGATAATGAAGTATGGTTTAGATGTCCATCAAGTGTCATAGGATGTGTTACCTGTTGCCTGTCACTGATTGGGTGTGTTTCTTTGCCTCTAGGCTGGCGAAGCGCTCCTGGTTTGGCAACTTTATCAGCTTAGAGAAGGAGGAGCAGATCTTCGTGGTGATCAGAGACAAACCGCTCAGCTCAATCAAGGCGGATATCGTACACGCCTTTCTCTCTGTGAGTCTGATTCGCATGTAGGATTTTGCTGCAGTACTGAAGGTTAAGCTGATCGTGATAGATTTTTTCCAAGTACTCTGTGAGTGTATACATGTATGATGCAATACACTGTCCATTTCCTGATGGGTATATATGAGCGCCTTGCAAGTTATTTTACGGACCAGAAGTGCTTAATGTGCAAGTAAATTCATGGACCATGAGAATATTTATAACTATTTTATCGATTCAGAATTTCACATAAAAACTTGATCTTTGTAACTCAGAAATTTCATAAAGTTACCTGTGTATCCATTGTGAAACAAATACATCCATCACCTTTAACTGTCTTCCAAACATCAAGGCCACTAAGTTAACATTGCTCTTAAACATACAAGTTTCCTCTCTCCGCTTTTCTCTACGTTAGATTCCGTCCCTCAGCCACAGCGTGGTCTCCCAGACGAGTTTCCGGGCAGAGTATAAATCTTCTGGAGGTCCTTCTGTATTCCAGAAACCTGTCAAGTTTCAGGTGGACATTGCCTTCTCCGAGGGAGAGAGGGAGAGGGAGAGGGAAAGAGAGAGAGAAGGAAAGAGGAGTTACGGAATCTACAGTGTCACTTTCACCCTCATATCAGGTGAGAAGCCCTTTCATGATTTTTCATTATCTGCTGCATAGTAGCTACTGTATCTCCAGATAGGATTTCAATTCAGTTCAATTCAGTATATAGTGCTTTTAACAATGGACACTGCCACAGAGCAGCTTTACAGGAATCTGGATATAAAATTAAAATTTCAGTTGATCCCTATCCCTGATTTGATATCTATCTAACTATCTATCATTCTATCTATCTATGTGTGTGTGTGTGTGTGTGTGTGTGTGTGCGTGCGTGCGTGCTTGGGGGCTGGAAAAGGCCCGAGCCGCAGATTTAAGAGAGTGGTGGAGACGATTCAAGCCCAGCTGCTTAGCACACATGACCAGCCCTCAGTACAGGCTCTCGTGGGTGAGTCACAGCCAACCCCTCAGATTGCAGGCACATCAGGACTGCACAATACGAACAAAATATCATATCATTATACTGCTTCACATAGAGATATTATGCTTAGTTTTCAATATTTTACAATCACAGATGACTTGTGTCAAAGGTCACAAAGTGACATATGATACAGTATTTGTTTTATAAATACAGCTGTCATACAGCCATCATTTCCTTTCTACTTCAATTTAGTTTAGTTTTATTTGTGAAGCACGTTTAACTGTAGATATTGTCAAAAAAAAACAGCTTTAAAAAAAAATTTGGATGTAGATTTAGATCCCTAATGAGCAAACCAGGGGCAATAGTGACAACACAACACAAGGAAGAAATCTTGCAAAGAACCAGACTTGAAAGAGTACACGTCCTCTTCTGGGTGACACCCAATAGAGAGATTATAAATCATTACTCTTGTATAGCTGTATACTATGGAGTTAACTGAAATGTGCTGAAAGGATGCTCAGTATGAGTACATTGTGAATAAGAGTCCTAGGATGACACTGTAAGATTAAAGCAGCAGTTCTTAGGTACTTCTCACCTTGTACACATGTTGGACAACATGAACCAGTGTGACCCAGAGCTATTCACTTAACGGCTTGTGACTATGGTCAGAGCTACAGTTAACCTGTCCTCTGAAGCTGGGATAGACTCCTATCATCTCTTCTGCTTCACTGAGTGTATTTTTCATACATTTTTGATGGGTTTTCTGATGAAACTCTGCAGAACTCTGTCCATCTGGCCCTCAAGTTTCTCTTAGCAAGAAAGAAAGAAGTGCTGAGCTGTCTTCATGTGTTGGTCCGCATGGACAATGTTGTTAAGTCGTTAAAGTGATATAAATCATCAACGTGTCACAAGGTCAGGTGGCTCTCTCCACTTTTCACGGAAGCTTCTCGTGTGGGCCCATCCATAGCCTCACTGAGAGAAACTCGGGACTGTGTATTCCCTGAGTGTACACCTCCACCTCAAATATCTGTTGTCAAAATTGCGAATACCATGTCAACTCAGTACTAACTGTGGTACTTCAAGAGAGCCCTCACGGACAGGATGCACTGGCCCATGACTTACCTCATGATCTACTGAGTGACTTACATTTAGATTTCTTATGCAGATGCCCTTAGCCAGGGTGACTTACAATTATCTCCTTTATACAGCTGAGCAAATCTCAGAGGGCCTTGATCAAGGGCCCAGCAGGGGCAGCTTGGCGGTGCTGGGATTTGAACTCTCAACCATCCGACCAGGAGTCCAACATCTTAACCACTGAGCTACCACTTCCACAATAGCCGAACTGGAATAGTAGACTTTCCTCCTCTACCACTGAGTTAGCCCACATCACACAGAATTCAGTAACTACACCACAGAGGCCAGCAAGGCCAGAGGCCTTGTTTTCCACTGCTTTTGCTTGTGGTCAGAACACCCTAACAACTTCCTCCCTGAGTATATCTGTTATCCCAAAAGGAAAGAGAGATTTGGCATCCCTGGTCTGCTGAAACTCTGCAGAACTCTGTGGCACCAACTAACTTATTAGTTATCACTCACTGCTCTGTATTGGAGTAGTGGCACTTATGCTGGGTTGGGTTTCTCCCTTTCTGCCATTTCAACCGAGTATTTTACATCTCCTGCTATCCAGCCAAGCAGTGAGGCCCGTGAGTACATGCCACTAGTGTGGTTTAGTGGTCTTCACTAGCCATTGCACTAGCTAATTTAGCTGTTTTTTCCTTCCATATAACAAACCTCTCATTCTCTCATGATACAGCAAATGTTTCATGCATTCAATGTCTGAATGCCAACACAGTGCATCTATTTGGATTTGGACCCTGATTGTTAGTTGCAAATGTCCACGTCCAGCACTGACTGAAAAGCATAACAAGATGCAGAGAAAGCAGTTTGAGACACTTTCTAGGCATATGGACAACCTGGTGGCAGACATGGCTCAGCTAAAATTGATGATTCAGGAACTGAGACTGTGTAGTGTGGAAGCTCATGTCATCTGCACCATGAGGTGGTCCTCTTTCCTGATACCATGTCAACTCAATGCCAATTGTGGTACTTCCAGACAGCCCTTGGGGACAGAAATCCCTGGCTGTGACTTGTCTTACCACCTACTTTCACCATCTACCATTGACTTACCCCTCTACCACTGATTCAGCACACATTGCACAGAATTCAGCGACTAGACCACAAAGGACAGCAAGGCCTTGTTTTCCACTGCTGCTTTTGTTAGTGGTCGGAACACCCTAGTGGCTTGCTCCCTGAGCAGATGTTATTACAAAAGGAAGGAGAGGTTTGGCATCCCTAGTCAGGTCACCTGTTCTGGAGGGTTTGGCCCATCAGAATGAGGCACAAACTGAGGAAACAATTGTGAGTCCCTATTATATGGGTCTCGTATTCCCCTCTGGTGGAAGCTGTTTTACAAATGGTTTGCACCTTATCAGCTTTCTGGCTGAAACTGGGTTTTCTGCCCAAGGTCATATCACCCAATTTTGTAAATCAATTGATTGATGGTGGTGAAAGTTGAAGCTTTGAGACCATTTGTATTAGAGGCAGAGTATATAGATTAGAAGGTGAGAGAACTGGGCAGACTAAAAGATGCAAGGGCTGCTTCATTATTCTTTTTATGTAGATATGTGGCAATAGCTAATTCCCACTAGCACCACAACAACCGGCAGTTGAATGGCGTTGTTGATAATGTAGGAAGCCATTAACCAAAGCAAAAATAGACCAACATGTATATGAAAGAAGTTTAAAAGAAAAAAGCCACCTTAGACTTTCACTATAAAATAGATATTAGACCCCACTGAAAATCACATATAAACACTGACATGCAAGTCATTTAAAGTGGATTTTTCCTTTAATACATGATCTGTGGATGTATTAATTTGTGCAAACAATCACCAGTTTAGCAGGCATTAAATTAATCTTGCACAGACACCACTCTATATTTTGAGCTTTTTTTTTTTTAGTATTTTAAATTACATTTAGAGACCAATTATGTAGCAGCAGCCCAATGCATAAAATAATGCAGATGCAGGTCAAGAGCTTCAGCTAACGTTCACATCATACACTGAAACTGGACAGTTGGAAATAGACCAGGTGACATTTTTTTTTATCACCTGCCCATTTTTGTGATGCTTTCTGATGATTGTAAAGAAAGACTGGGTTACCGTAGCCTTCCTGTCAGCTCAAACCAGTTGTTCTCCTCTGACCTCCCTCAGCAACAAGGCATTTCTGCCCACAGAACTGCCACTCAACGGAAACTTTTTGTTTTTCGCATCATCCTCTGTAAACTATGGACACTGCTGTGCATGAAAATCCCAGGAGATTAGCAGTTACTAAAAAATACTCAAACCAGCCTGTCTGGCACCAACAACCATGCCACGGTCAAAGTCACTGAGATCACTTTTTTACTTCATTCTGATGTTTGATGTGAACATTAACTGAATCTCTTGACCTGCATCTGCGTGATTTTTTTGCATTGTGCTACTGCTTCCTGATTGGCTGATTGGATAACTGCATGAATATGCAGATGTACAGGTGTTCCTATTAAAGTGGCTGATGAGTGTATGCTATCTTCATCTGAATTATTATCATTATGAACAATCTGAATAGGAATTGAACAGCCGTATGTACTTTCATTACACAGCAACACGACCCGTTTTCGCTCTCACAGATGAGAAGAACGGCCGTCCTCATGGAACACCAACCAGACAGAACTCACGACGCTCAGAGGGAGGAGCCGACCGCTGCGAATGGGTTGAAAGAGGAGAGGGTGGAGCCTTACTCCAGAGAAGAGGTTCGGCCAAAGAGAGGACCCGTCTGCTGTCATCTAATGGGACCCAATCACAGCCTTGAGAAGACGTGCACACCAGTCATCATTAACCATGGCACAACACTCATAAAAAAAAACCTCATTCGCTCTCCTGCTACACTACAGCATGATGGTAAAGTCTTGTGAATTTTTAAAGAGGTGCTTCTTAAACTAAATTCTGAGAAAATAAACAGTTCCACTTCATCCTGAATTAAACAAGACAAAGAGCCAGATTAGGAAAAACGTTGTTCAGCAATGTGATACTGCAAGTGTCATCTTCAATCCCAGCGTCTGAGTAATATTATAATGTTCTATATGTGATGTTGATGGGCATTACGACTCACTTAAGTGATTCAATTCCTTTAATTTGTTTTAATAGAACAGCCTCCTCAAACACTATATGGGTGACAGTGTCGACAACTACAGTAACCTACATTCATGGTTTCACATATGCCTATGTCAGTGATGGGTATTAAGACAAAGTTTGATAAATGAATCAATTATTAAAAGATTAAATAGGTTAAATGGTTTCTTTTGTGGCAGACATAAGACCATGAAAAATGTAAATAATAATGAAAATTAAAATGCACTCTGTAGGTGATGGGCATATTTCTTTTGAGGAAGAGCTAATGTAGTGACCATTTGCAGTCTTGTTAGCACTATCAAGGCTTAGGTGAAGTAGTTATAGTTATATAAAGAATAACAGACAGCAGACCAGAGAAGCATTTTAAAAATTAGCACTAAAAGATTGCATTGAATCAATGTAAGGTAGTTGCATGAGTTGTGGTGGCTCAGCAGGTAAGGCTTTGAGTTACAGATCAGAAGGCTGTGTGTTCAAATTCCAGCACCAACAACCTACCATGGTGGGGTCTTTGAGCAAGACATTTACCTTTCAGCTCAGTTGTATCAAGTGTAAGCTTTCTTTAAAAGCATCAGCCAAATGAGCAAATGTACTGGGTTATGTGTTAGTTTGTACCAAGTTAAATATTACAGTACTTCACTGTAAATATGTTGATGTTTACTGGTGTTTACAGTATATATATATATATATATATATATATATATATATATATATATATATATATATATATATATATATATAGTATGATGGTCAAAAGTATGTGGACACCTAATCACCACAATTATGTTGAACGTCTCATTCCAGATTTAGTTCCCTTTTGCTGTTATAATAAGCTCCACTCTTCTGGGAAAGCTTTCTGTTAGATTTTGGAGCGTGGCTATGGGGATTTGTCCATTTTGCCACAAGAGCATTAGTGAGGTCAGGCACTGATGTTGGGTGAGGAGGCCTGGAGTGCAGTCAGAGTTCCAATTCATCCCAAAGGTGTTCAGTGGGGTTGAGGTCAGGGCTCTGTGCAGGACACTCGAGATCTTCCAACCCAACCTTGTCAGATAATGTCTTCATGGACCATGCTTTGTGCACAAGGGCATTGTCATGCTGGATCAGGTTTGGGCTTCTTAACTCTAATGATGGGAAATTGTAATGCTACAGCATACAAAGACATTCTATACAATTGTGTGCTTCCAGTTTTGTGGTAACAGTCTGGGGAATATGGGTGTAATGGTTAGGTGTGCACAAACCCTTGGCCTGATAATGTATATACTAAAATTTCAAAAGAACAACATGGAAAGGTATAGTTTAGTACCTGTTTTCTGAGAGTGTGTTGGCATGTAAAGCATCAAAACACAATTTTTTTGCCATCTCATTTCTTTTATGCCATACTTAATAAACAAGTATGAGCACAAACCGTTTAAGGAATAGGGACTAATGCCTCCATGGTATACTCATACTCATCACTATTTTTATTGATGAGAAGAAACTTCTATACATATAACTTAACAGACTATAGCTTATAAAACAAGATGCTTGTTTTAGTGTGTTGGTGTTTGATTCACTTAAATGAGTCGTTCAAAATAAACCCATCACTACTATTTGCTTCACAGACTAAATCTGAGGGATAAAAATTCTTTGCAAACATATATTGTTTTATTGATTCTTCATGAATCCCCTGAAATGTCCATCTCTGGCTCAGATATTCTTCTAAAAATTAGGAACAGGAAAATTAATAGATCATACAATTCTAGTCTGACTCCAAATGCACTTTAACTTGCTAAAGGTTATCTTGATTTTGTTTGATTAAATATTAAATGAAAGTGACACAGGAGCTTTTGTTGCGCCGTCGCCATCTTGCTACGTGGATCAGTGTTATTAGCATCACATATACAATTATCTGTAGTCAAATGCAATATACCTACATATGGATACAAAAAACACACTGAATAAACAAACTGGAGTCAGAGACCACCAGTCTGCTGACTTGTATGCAATAAAAAAACAATAAGATAATAGAGGTGTCGCTTTGAATAAGCTATGCTCACTACATCCTTCTAAAAGTGGTTTCACAAACTGTACTTTCAGCATCGCTTATTCATCTCCTGACATTATTGCATATGATGGATTCGGATCACCTCAGCTGGACTTTCAACAAGATCGCATACATCGAAAAGTTACTACATGCTTCTGCACGCTGAAACCACATGCTCCACATGAATAGCGACTTTTGATTGTATCTTCTGCATGTATTCTTACTAAATCTGGCCTCAAATGACCCACCGGTAACCTAAAAGCATGAGACTGCATCTGATTAGAAAAAAAGACCAAAATAATATTCTGAGCCCCCCCGAACAATGCTGAAACTGCTTAACACACCATCGGCACTCAAAATGTCCTCTCTTTGTCGAGAGTGGATCTGAAAATTCTCCAGAATAAACAAAATGGATATTCAGTATCCTTGCTGCAAGACTTCAGGTTGTCAGGAATGTCATAAGATATTTTTGAATTTATTTATTTGTAAAATTGTGAAGAGAATGGAGATATTGCAGAAAGACGGAGTGGACTGGAGTGGACTGGAGTGGACTGGAAAAAAAAAAAACACTGGAAATCCAGAAAAACTGGAAACGTGTTACTGAGTAGAGATCTGTCTCATATACATTTGTCTTCATGGAAAGCTACGGAACTTAATGGATGTCTGTTTGTGCTTTGATTCTTCGGTCCTAAAAATATTTTTTGATTTAAAGAATTGAACCAAGTGTATAAAATGCAGTCGTTAATGAACAAATAGCTCGGATGCTGTTAAAGGACCCCAGGCTGAATAGGAGGGTGCCATGCACAATATCACAATAATGCAAAAAGGACAATTTCCCAACGGGTTGGATATTTTCAGTTATGGAGTACAGACTACATGCCCATGTAAATGCTGGGTCAGAGAAGTGGACATGTCCTAGCAAAACAAAACACAAAGACTCTGACTCTGATCCATTTGGGCCAAGGACCTTCATATACACATTCCCACTTATTCTCCACTGACATGCACATAACATTTGTCAATTCATGACTGATTACATTCTGAAAAATTATATATATATATATATATATATATATATATATATATATATATATATATATATATATATTTGTACAGCGCTGCTTTATCATTGGGCTTCCTTGCAGCATTATGCAACTGATCCGGAATGGTCCACAAAGGGACGTAGTCAGCAAGTGTTCCTCATGTAGGGTTTTTTTCTCCCCCAAGCTAAACAGGAGCCATCACTTCTGTCCAGCAGTGTTTAGTGAGCGAGAGTGTACCTGTTATTTATTTATTTATTTGTTTGTTTGTTTCTTCATATGCTTGTTGCCTATGTCAATTTGTGTGGGCGGGGCCATATTCTCCATATTCATTAACTTCTATTGAAATACGAATATATGACGCAAAGGCAGAAACACTGAACTAGTATTCTGTGAGCCATACCTTTGTTTCCTGTGTTCATCCATATTAAACTTTGCCCATCATGACACGACCTATAGCAAAAGGAAATATGTACAGCATATATATCGTGGAATAACAATAAATGTGTGATGCATAACATGTAATTAGGTTTGTCTTTCATGGCCATGGATAGTTGGATATAGTCTCATAATAATTCTAGATGATGATACTTGTGTTATAATCTTGAAGATGTTTTGTTGCTAATCCAAGTATCTTTATCTACAAAGTATAATTAGACAGATAATAACACGAGACTACTTGAGTTCGAAATGAGAAAGCCTTGAAGGACTGAAAACCTTTATAGATAGAATTATATGCTATAAATGAGGGCAGTGGTAGTTGATTGGTTCTATACTAGTAACTGGAAGGTTTTAAGTTCAAGTTCTCTTAACCTTTAATTTCACTGGAAAAACAAAACAACAAAGCAAAGACTCTGGTCCCTCAAGGCCAAGGACCTCCATTTACACATTCTCACATATTCTCCACTGACATGCACATAATGTTTGGCAAATTAAATTAAATTCTGATAATACATGAGTATTTTGATGAATACATGAGACCAATATGATGTAGATATGAAGCATTTACTCTCTTGCTTTAAGGTGTTTTAAGTAGGAGCTGTCCATTATCCAGTATAACATCCAGTAAAAAAGGCCAGGGTGTGCTACTCATCGTGTCCTTGTAATGTTCCTTTCAGTTCCATAATGAGGATTCACCAAGGTGCCCTAACCATGTTCATGAAAGGCATTTATAATTGTGATGTTATAACTATAGAATATTTATGAAATATATAGCTAATATATTTCTTTTTGATATAGGTTCACAATCCAAATATGTATATGTAGGTCTTATGTCTCTTGTACTTATCCTGTCATGCCATATTTAGTTTTGTTATGTGAGCCAAAAATTGAGTGTGTGTGTGTGTGTGTGTGTAGATGTGGGAGTGTTAGCATGACTGAACACAATACATGTACGTCTCTTGTCATACAGATGTACACCATGTCTGTGTCATTAATAGTGTACACTGGGATGTTAACTATTTCACTGAACTGGCCAAAACCTGTATGGTTTACATGTGGTTCTATAAAAGTTCAACCTTCCGTCAGCAGTGAAAATATATTGTTGGATAAGTACGTCAACATTACCTTCACGATTAGCTAACTCAAATCATATACATGAAACGATGGATATGACGGGGGTATATTGTATGTCTGCAGTGCATGTCAGCTACGTGTGTGTTTACATTGGCCTTGTAAGTAAGCCTTTGAGCGAATGTAGTGTGGTGTGTGTACGTGTGTTAAAAAGAGGTAAAAGTGATATGAACCTTCAGAATGGATCCACATTAATCCACATGGCAGGCATCAATAAACAGGAAAGTAGCCGTGTAAATCAAAACAACTGTGTTTGTCATTCCTACTCAACACTCACAGATAAAACTTTATCTATCATTAAGCTATCACCATCCCATTACCTAATTATGTTTGATAGCTAATATGCCTGTTTGGTGAATATAATACTCGTTTAAATTTCTGACTGTCAACAATTAATTTTATTTAAAAAACATTCTCAATTTTCTTAATATATAATTTAACAGTAATTATGATAATTATGAATAGGAGAGCAATTGTCCTTCTATCAACAGGCTACATTTGTATTTTTTCCTCACTACATGAAAATAATATTACAAAGTCAAGGTACGATAATTGTACAACCTATTATCATGCTTTTGGTATACTGTGGTGTAATCTAACACGCAACAATAAAATTCATTTGAACGTTGTACTTTGTGTTAGTAGGGTTGTTCTCAAGCAGCACCTAGTAACAATGCTTTAACAGCGTGTGAAAGTTGATTTATTCATTATTAATTCTTTCATTACATTAAATTTTAGTTTACTTATTTAAAAAAATATTTTATATTTTTTAATTTAGCAGGTATCTTTACGTGCCCCATAATGAACACAAAACTTTCATAAAAAGTTTTAAATGGAATTTAGGAACGCCATGCAGCAGCAATGGGTTGCTCTGAAAATATTTGTCGTATACACAGTATGCCAGAGACAATTGTACACTGAAGTGCTTGTGGTGAGGATCTGTAAACTCGCTAAGGCCCAGATACAACAAAAAAGAACAAACAAACCTTCTTTAAGAGAAGTGACTAGACAATAATTTCAGTAAATACAAATAGAATACAATACTGGAATGTGGTTGGGTGCAATATTTATTTAAAGAGCAGCAGAGAATAACTGAGTATGTACAGTCAAAAAAAAAGAGCAGCAGAGAATAGCTGAGTATGTACAGTCAAAAAAAAAGAGCAGCAGAGAATAACACTGAGTATGTACAGTCAAAAAAAAAGAGCAGCAGAGAATAACACTGAGTATGTACAGTCAAAAAGTATGTACAGCAGCAGAGAATAACACTGAGTATGTACAGTCGAAAGGCAGAGGATAAAGTGAAAGAGTGTTAAATGTCCTACAAAAGTAGTGAGCAATGTGCTCAAGGTGACATTTAGCATGCTTAAAGTGACACACAGTTATTTAGTAGTCTGATGGCCTGCAAAAAAAACTGTTCCTCAGCCTGTTCATCCGTGACTGTGAGCTTCGGAAGCACCTACCAGACGGTAGCTTGATGAACAGGTTGTTCGGAGCTGGATGAGTGCAATCCTCCATGATATTGTGATCCTTCCTCAGGCACTGTGTCTGGTAGATGTCCTCTAAATTCCTGAGTTTGCTGCGTGTAATGCGCTCAGCTGCCTTCACCACTCTCTGCAGGGCCTTGCGAATGGTGGCAGTAATGCAGCCAGTCAGGATGCTCTCAGTAGTGCAGTCTGTGAGGATGTTACGAGGCAGACCATGTTTCTTGAGCCTCCTTACGAGGTAAAGTCAAATGTATAATCAAATGTAATGTAATTATTATTCTTGGTCCAAGGCTTGAATCTACTCCTAACTGTTTTGTTGTGTAAGACAGTAATAACTCTTGGTAAAACTTGTAAAGTTTCACCGAGACTTGGTATATTAGCACAGAATTGTGTTACTTACTAATAACAATCATTATTTTTAAGCAATTAATTATGCATAATGTTGATAAAGGTCTGTGTATGTCAGGTGTCAGCATCGTCGTGGCCTGATGGTTAGAGAGTCAGACTTACAACCTGAAGGTCGTGGTTTCGAGTCTCAGGTCCGGCAGGGATTGTAGGTGGGGGGAGTGAAATAACCAACGCCCTCTTCCACCCTCAATACCACAACTGAGGTGAGACCCTTGAGCAAGGCACCGAGCCCCCAACTGCTCCCTGGGCGCCGCAGCAAAGAAGGCTGCCCACTGCTCTGGGTGTGTGTTCACTACTGTGTGTGTGCACTTGGATGGGTTAAATGCAGAGCACAAATTCTGAGTATAGGTCACCATACTTGGCCACACATCATGTGACTTCACTTTTGGCCATATACTGTATATTAAACCTGAAAGATTTTAGCAACAAAATAAAAAATAGATAAAGGCACTGTAATATCACGTGTATACATTACAAACTATAAACAGGAAGTTGGAAAATAAAATAGAATACATTTCAAAAACTCCATCACTATATCACAACAGACATTCCAGTCAGCTCTGAGGTCCTGACGTTAGTCAAAGCACAAGGAGCAAGTGTGTATAGGGTTTAAATGTGATCATTCTTAAGATAATTTGGATTCCACTCAGAAGGACTGGGTGGATTTGGGGACTTTGCAGCAGCATCAGGTTTTTGATATGGTATACACGCTTTATATGCAGGGGTGGATTTAGTGATTTGGGGGCCCTATGCAAAATATAGGATAGGGGCCCGTTATGTAGCATGAATAATTAAAACAATATATAATTTGCATTTTTAGGGGCTTCTAGGGGCCCAAGGTGGTTGCCTACCTTTGCCTAGTGCTAAGTCCGCCCCTGTTTATATGATAGTAACAATATGGGAACAGCAGTACTCCGTACACACACACACACACACACACACACATATATATTACACAATGCATTTTTGCAAGAGTGTGCACTAGAAGGTGACAACTGCCAGCCAGTGCCAAAGTGCTCCACACCACTCAGATGGTAATATATGTACAAGTGTTGGCGTGGTGCTGACTATTCGGTACGGTAGTATGCGGTTTTGCACTTCCTCTCTCTCTCTCTCTCTCTCTCTCTCTCTCTCTCTCTCTCTACTTATAGCTGATATTGGCTGCAAGTGTATTGTCGGGCAGCTCGCGCGAGCTCAGGCGAAGCAGCAGACCACGCGCGAGTTGGAGCACGAGCGCGCGAGGGGCGGGAGGGACGGAGAGAGAGAGAGAGAGAGCGAGAGAGAGAGAGAGAGCGAGCGGGAGGGAGGAGGAGGAGGAGGAGGGAGAGTAGGGGGAGAGGAGCAGCACGGCCGCCTTCCAATATGGCGTCTTTCGAGGGGGGAAAATGACTAATATTATGAAAAAAGCAAGGAGGCCTCGGTCTTGACGTCTAACCGAAACCGGTCCTCTTCGATTCATGGTGTTTATTTTTTTTTTGGTAACGAAATAACGTTAAAAAAAGACAAAGAAACAAAGCCGCAGGAGGAGAGGAGCCGTGGCGGAGCCGTTTGTGGAAACTGAGCGGCAAACCGTCTTATTTTGATGCGTCGACAGAGCTAGCTTAGCTCGCGCTCTGCTATAGCGTTAGCTCACGGGCTAATCGTGTGTTTGGGTGTGAAAACAGCGCGCGGGCGTTTCGTTGTGAGCCGCTCACGCGCACGGGGTACTTGTAGGCTGTAGGGTAAGTTTGTGGGGGGTTTTTTTAGGGGGGAGAAATGTAGCGTGTGCGTAGCAGTCGATGCTGCTCCTCCATTTTTTTTATTCCAATAAAGCAGCCCGAGTGAAGAAAGGGGAGGAGAGACGAGGGGAAAGGACGTGTACGGTCACACGCGCGTGCATCAGTGCGTCCTCGGGAAAACCGGGGGTGCGTTTTTCAATCGTTACTTCGGTGTATCGCGGGAATGGCATTAATTAAGCAGATTTTGAAAGCGAAAAGGAAGTGAGGTGCGTGCGTGTGTGTGCGTGTGTGTGTGTGTGTGGTTTTTTTGGAGGTGGTTTGGTGAACACCCCCCTGTATCACGCACTCTCACTCTCCTCCCCTCCATTTCCCTCTCTCTGTCTCTCTCAATATGCTATTTTTTTCACTCCTGTCCACACACTCGCTTCTCATCCAGCTAGAAATGATCACAAATTAGCAGCGATCGCGTCGTTGCACGAAGCCTTTGCACACCCGGATCTGTTTTTAATTTATTTTTTTTTATTTTGTTGCTCTTCGCTCGATCATCACCACCATCATCATCCATCCATCCATCCATCTATCCAGCTATCCATCCATCCATCCAACCATCCGTGTCAGAAATGGACAGGAATTACCCGGGTGCAGGTTTCGGGGATTTGGGCGCAGGAGCCGGATGGAGCTACGAGCGATCGGCTAAAGCAAGGTAAAAACAATCAATAATAATACTAATGATAATGATAATAAAACCATGCACTGCGCCTCCATTGCGAGAGCAGCGTAATGTCGCCGTGTGTGTGTGTGTGTGTGTGTGTGGGGAGAATAGTGGTGGTGTGATTGGTCTTGATAATGAACTCGGAGCGATGTGTCTGACGATGCATTTGCGTGGGATGTCATAAGACGCTGATGTTTATTTAATGTGTGGAGGAGGATGATGTTGTTGTTGTGTTGTTGTTGTATGTTGTGTGTTTTTTTTTTCTCAGATAAGGCAGGGTGGAAATGAGAGGAATGTGATTGACAGCCTAATGTGCGGGTTTGTGGGGGTAAGACAGAGCAGACACAGGGAGAGATGGAGAGGAGAAGAGGGGGGAAAAGAAGAAGAAGAAGGAAGAGAAGAAGAAGAAGAAGGAAGAGAAGAAGAAGAAGAAGGGGATGGGGGGCGGGGTAAATCTTGTACACCCGGATTTATTATAGTGTCCCTTTGATTGAAATGTTTAGCCTCCTGATTAGTTAAAGGATGTGTCCAGCTGATTGATTCTGGTTGGAAACTTGAAACACACACACACACACACACACACACACACACAATGCAGGAATGCATTAACAATACAGTGATAGAAATGCATGATGTGTTTCAGAGGATAAAGGATGTGCAGTGTGCACTTGCAGTTTTACCTGCATGCTACCATCAAGCCGCAGTGTGATTTTTTTTTTTTTCTCTACCATTCAGCAGACGTCATTTCAGCATATCTAACAGCAAAAAAAAAAAAAAAAAAAAAAAAAAAGCGAAGAACTGTCACGTTTGACATGAAGCAGAATGCATGCAGGCTCGGAGCCGAGCTAGCATAGCTGTGGTGCCTCGGTGTAGCATCCAGCTGACGTTAGCTTGCTAACAACATCATGGTCGCCGCTGTCGCATATAGGCCTGCAACTGGAACAGCACAGAAGCCATTGTTCCTGCAGGCAAATCCCAAACCTGTAACCTGTAAAAGAGTGTAAATATACATATATATATATATATTTTCCAAAACCAACCCAGCCGTCTTAATCAAGTGTTTTCTTCCCACCCGCACTTGGAGATGCTAGTGCTGCTAAGCTGTTAGCCATCTACCTCCATTCCACTCTTAGCACTGGTGTTAGCCTGTGTGTTAGGACATCTGTTCCCGCTAAACAGTCGCAGCATATTGGATTGATACTAACCGAATGCAAATAATCTCGTGTGCATGCATGCTCAGGGATGCAGTGTGCACGATATCCTTCTCGAGGATGTTGTGCAAAAAATGCAAATCAAATGATAATTCAGGGGCAGCTGTGTATGTGTGTGTGTGTGTGTGTGTGTTCCTGCTCACACACTGTATTCAGGTCATGTATGAATATCGCCACGGTTTCAGACAGGAATCTGCTCGCCATGACTTTGCCTTTGCTTTGCTGCTTTAAAGTTAGGCATTTCTGGCTCTTGCATATGCCTTGTTACCTTGTTATAAAACGATAATAATTTATAGCAACAAAAGGCATTTGACAGATCAACATTCCCACTGACTAGTAATGAATTAGCAGATTGTACACAAAACATCACCAGTTTATGAATATGGTTTGCATTTTTGCACAGTAATTCATTTTCATTTTGAGTTTAGTGCAGATTTTCACATTCCAAAGCGACACTGGACATTCGGATTTAAAAGACCCATTGTTTTGTTTTTTTTTGTTTTTTTGTCTCTAGATATAATGTAATAATCTACGTACAATATACGGCCAAAAGTTTGTGGACACCTGACTATTACACCTGTATGTCCTTGTTGAACATCTCATTCCAGATTTAGTCCCCTCTTTGCTGTTATAATAACCTCCAATCTTCTAGGAAGGCTTTCCACTAGATTTTGGAGCATGACTGTGAGGATTTGAGGTCAGGCACTGATGTCAGGCGAGGAGGCCTGGGGTGCAGTCGGCGTTCCAGTTCATCCCTAAGGTGTTCAGAGGTCAGGGCTCAGTGCAGGTCACTCGAGTTCTTCCACTCCAGCCTTAGCAAACCATGTCTTCATGGAGCTCGCCTCGTGCACAGTGGCATTGTGATACTGAAACGGGTTTGGACCGCTTAGTTTCAGTGAAGGGAAATTGTAATGCTACAGCATACAAAGGCATCGTGTACAACTGTGTGCTTTCAGCTTTGTAGCAACAGTTTAGGAAAGACCCACATATGGCTGTGATGCTCAGGTGTCCACAAACTTTTGGCTGTATAGTTTATATACATGTAATAATATAGATATTACCACAGTTGTGTGAGTGCTCATGATTAGTCATTAGATTACACACCCACATTTGCATATGTGTATATACATAGTCAGTTAGGAAGGACATCTTTACAAACACAAAGTTCATTTTTAATGAGTTATACAACATAATCAAATGTAATGCAAAGGCTTTGATCTACTACTAACTGTTTTGTTGTGTGAGACACAACAGACAGTAATAACTCTTGGTGAAACATGGAGACTTGGTATATTAGCACAGAATTGTGTTATTTACTAATAACAATAATTATTTTTAACAACCAATTATCCTTAATGTTGGTAAAGGTCTGTGTATGTGCAGTAACACGCTGCTGTTATTCTTATATAATAAGAGGGATATTGAAGTGAAATGAATATCGTTACATCATCTCAAATGTTTGCATGACATTTAACTAAATTATCAGTTAATTTAAGTATTGTCATACTTAAATCCTTTTTTTTTTTTTTTTGTCAGTTTGGTGTATGGTAGCTCCAGATCTTCCCATCCAGAGTCTGAACTCCTCCACAGGCAAGCCTATGCCACTCCCCATCCCCTACAAGGTTATGCAACCAATCACCATCCAGGCAGCTCTGGACAGGGTGGGGCGTGGGGTGCAGCTGGGAGGAGTCTAGGTGAGTGACATTGCATCTGTACCTGTTGTGCTCTTTTTTGTAATTCTAGTAAATTATAGTGCTTTTCCACCGAGTGTTGCAGAACGGCTCAGATTAGCAAATTACCCACAATCCTCCATGGTGGAGCAATTTTCACTGCCAAAGGAGCTGTGCCGTACCTAAGTACCCTTGCTGAATTTGATTACTCTTCTTGCTTAGGTATGATCTGAGTGGAGGCAGGGTATACAGGTGGAGCTATAAATAATGCAGGCCCACTGGTCAACTGGTCACACACAGTCAAACACACATTCTGATTAATATCTCGGGGTGAACTCATGTCTCAGCCAGCACAACAATTCAGTAGAAGGCTAGTAGCGACAGACTTTTCAAAATACCTTTTTTGCCAGGTTTAAGAGCACCGTCATTTTTTAAAACCCCAATTTAATGTTTTAGATTTGAGTAATGATTTTCTATCTCTGTTTAGCCTGACCTTACATTTCTTTGCTGTGATAAGTGAAAAGCTTGCCATTTTCTACGGAAAATCTCAAATGACTTTCTGTTCAGTTTGTTTGCAGCCTACATAGGGTAACATAACGCAGCTAAACGCTAGAAAGACATTTGAGTTTCAGCTACAGATGCATGGCTGGTAATTTTTGTGTTTTTGTGTCATCTGGTGATGCACTCAAATGTTTCTGTATTTTCACTAACGATTATTGGCACACTTTGCTGGATGGGCAGTCATTAAATGAACTTTTGCTCATCTGTCTCCTTACTAAAAATGAAAGTATTGTCACACTTGTCTTTGGGTGTGTGCGCTTCCTTTAAAATAAACTTGCTGTTTCTCAAGCTTACTAGTTCATTTGAATGAAAATTAACATCAAATGAGAGACGCCTGTTTTTTATTTATTTATTTATTTATTTATTTTGAGTAGTATTTTACTGTTCAACGGTTTAATTTGTCACATACACGGTTATTCAGGGTGCAGCGCATAGTGAAATGCTGAGTGGTTGACACCAGGACTGTACAAGTAAGCAAGAGTAAATAAGAGTAATAGAGGGTAATAAAAATATATAGATGTAATAAAAAAAAAATTAAGATATAAGATAATAAACAGAGTAATAGTAGCGAGTAAATGTAGTAAGAAAGCAATAAAATAAAGAATGGAATAAAAAGTGGTGTGCAATGAGTAATACTTACCTATCTAGTCATCACGTGAATAACTTTCAGAGAATCTCCTACTAGTTTTTTGGTAGGGTTATGTGAGAGACATTCGTAGCAAGGAAGGATGCAGATAGCGCTGGGTTTGGATTTATTATGAAGCTATGCTGTGCAGTGGAGAAGCGCTACAGTGCCGTGTTCGAGCCCCATGAGTTGTTACAGGCCTTTTTATTATCAGTCTGTTTTTTTTTTTTTTAATGTTATGAAGCATGTAGTTGATCAGTGTCATAGAAGTACTGACAACACCTGTGATGTTCTCATAAAATGTAACATGATTTTTTTTTTCACAATAACAACTGTATATAGTCATATGACTCACCACTTATAGAAATTCATAACAGGCACATCTAAGGTGGCTGTATTGGCTGTGAACACCATTCGTGCTTGCCCTGATTTGTTGATTTAACTTTGAAATTTGTGTTCTGTTTCATAGGCTTGTCTGGGCTTTTTGATGCTGGGCTTCACCATGCGAGTCCCTCAGGCCCAGACCCTTCTGTTATGAACTTGATCTCAGCTCTGGAGTCCAGAGGACCACAGCCACCACCTTCTGCTTCTTCTCTTCTCTCCCAGTTCCGCACTCCGTCGTGGCAGACTGGTAAGTTCTAACGTGATAGAAGAGTGGCAAATTCAAATTTATAGATATAAATAATGTGCACATCACTAAACATTTAGAGCAGTCAGCTAGCACACTGTTACCATAGCAACAACTTATAAGGCATACATTTGAAAATGATGATAGGCCTTCTGATTATTCTGTGTATCTCTGTATTTTTTCCTCTTTCTTTAGCAATGCACACACCTGCCCCTGCAGAGCTTTTCATCTCTGGTGCCCTTCCTGGTTCTGGGTCATTCCCATCATCCTCTGCCTTATCAGCCTACCAGCACCCAGCTTCATTTTCTGGACGCTCTTTTCCTGGGGTGACCCCCTCACTCTCTTTACAGGACACTCCTACATTCAGCCCCACCTCAAATGGCCTCTTGTCTCCCCATGATCCTTTGCTGCACATTAAGACGCCCTCTCAGTCAAGTCTGGGCTTTGATCGTCTGTTGTCATCTCAGGGTGCTGCTGCAGCCTACCGTGGGAGCCATGATCCTAGTGGTGGTAGTGGTGTTACTTCTGCTCAGGCATCCTCAGCAGCTTCAGCTTCTGCACGTCATCTGCAGTCTCACCAGTTTAACCTGCTGTCCTCACAGCTTCAGGACCAGTCCTCACAATTATATAGTGCATCGGTGTTCTCATCTGCTCCAGCTCCACCTCAGCCAGCCTCCCAGGAGCGGACCGTACCACGACAAGACAGTGTCATTAAGCACTACCAGCGTCCCTCGCCAGCACAAGCTCCCTCCTCCACACCTCATCCCCTCCAGCATTACCTCAGTTGTGGAGTGTCTGGGTATCAGCAGGCCCCTCATCCCCGTCATGCTGGTCTCTCCTGCAGTCCATTGGGAGAGCACAGCCCTTCCTCTGACCATAAGCCTTCCCCCAGGACAGAGCAGTACCGACCCATTATCCAGCCTTCTTATGGGTCCTCCTCATCGTCATCCTCTGGTGGGCCTGGGAAGGCAGCAAAAAGCAGTTCCAGTAGTGGTTACTCTTCCTCTGGCTCTGGGTCGTCCTCCAGAACTCCCCATACACCACCTTCTGCATCCTCTGCTTCATCATCTTCCTCATCATCTTCTTCCTCTTCAGCATCTGCCAGTGCAAGGCAGTCTAACTCCATTCCAAGCTCTACATCTGCGTCTGCATCCTCTCGGCAGCAGCCACCAACCCAGTCTGTGCCTCCTCCACAAACACATTCCCAGCCTGCTCCCAGCACCAACTCCTCTCAACAGACACTTCCCAAAGCATGTCTCTCAGGCTATGGCTCTCCAGTGGCTCCAGTTAAGTCATCTAATAGTCTGACAGGCCAGACCCCTCCCCAACAGCAGCCTCAGTCTTTCTCTCCCAGCCAGCCTCCATCACACTTATCTCAGTCATATGCGGGGTTCAGTTCCCCACAAACACATGATCTCCCTTCAGCCAGGACCTCTGGAGTAGCAAAAGGATATGGGAATCTGGGAAGCCAGTCATTTTCATCAGAATCAGTATATGGGACAGATTCAGGTTATGGCTCCCTGCCTCCATCACTGGGGGGAGCTGGAAGCCCCTCCATGGGCTATGCTGCCTCAGGACACTCTCCTGCACTCTTACGTTCAGGGGCAAGTGGGGGAACAGCTGGTGGAAGCAGCAATGGAGGAAGTAACAGTACAGGAGGTGGAAATAATGTCGCTGGCGGAGGAGGGTCTTACCATATCCCTGATTCCAGCCCATCTCCATCTGGCAACTCTGGAATCATTCGCCCAGGTCTACATTCTCCTGCGCCTTCACGACCTGCTCAGTCACCTGTTGGAACAGGATCCAACAAATACTTGTCATCTGTTCTCTCTCCTTCCTTCTTACCCTCCCCACAAGGCTACCCAGACACCCGAGGACCTCGATCACAATCGTACCATCCCTCTGCACCTCCCAAAAACAAGTCTGATACAAGCCTGCTTGGTGTGACAGAGTCTCGACCGCAACAGGATGATGACGACGACGATTTCCTCATCCAACATCTACTTCAGGCTCAGAGCCCTACTCCTCAAGCATCCCATCATCATCCCCCTCAAAGCCATCATTCCTCACAGTCTACACAACAACCACCAGTACTTCCAACCCAAGATGGAAGCAAGGGTTTATCCTATGAGATGGGCAAGAGCTCAGAGGAGCGATATCATCTTCAAAGTGTTATTCGAACTCATAGTGCCACTTCAAATGCTGCAGTGTCTGGAACAGGGAATGGAGCAGGCCTGGACAGTCAGTTGGAAATGTCTTTAAAAAAGCAGCAGCATCAGCAGCAACATCAGACACAACATCAACAGCAGCAACAGCACAAACATCAACAACAGCAGCAGAAGAACAGCAGATCTGTCACAGATGGAGGAGGACGAGGGAACCCAGAACAAACTCATTCCCATTCACATCATCACCATGACTCAATGGGCTCAGTGGTCCACTATGGTCGGGGTGATCCTTATTCCCAGCATTCTATTTCGCAGCATCCATCCTCTCACCATCAACACACTCCACACACACCTACGCATTCTCACTTGCACTCTCATCCCCATATGGATCTTCAGAAAAAGCCCCAAGAATCTGCAGATATGGCCTACATTCGCAAGACACCTGATCTGCAGCAGCACCACCACCAACAGCAATCAGGACATCATCAGTCTCATCAGCAACAACACCAACAGCAGCAGCAACAACAGCATCAGTCTCAATCTCAAACGTTAATGGAGTCTCCAACAGATCAGTCCCGTCAGCCTCCTCATTTGTTACAGTCGGTGCTCTCCCACACAACCCGCAGCAAAATAGACACTCAGCAACAGCAACACCCTGCTAGCCAGCAGGCTTTAATGGAAGCAGCAGGTGGTGTTACAGCAGCAGAAACCCATTCCCAGCCTCAAGCATCTCAACTACAACTTCAACTCCAGACCCAAGCTTTGGAAGCTGCTAGTCACTATAGCCATGGTTCTCAGCAGCAGCAGGACCAGAACCATCCAAAATCTACCACAGTGTCTTCTCTGGACATGCTGGAGCGCTCCCTTTCTCGAACCTCAAGTCAGGAAGGAGGAATGGTGGATGATAGAGCAGGAAATGAGGGAGGCAGAGGAAATTCTGGAGCTGGAACTGGAGGAAATGTTGAGAGACACAGATCCCAGGAGCAACAGAGACTTTCATCTCATCATCCTTCACAACACCATCCCTCTGAGTTACATTCGTATCTTTCTGAGCCTGACTTGGGCTTATCTACCCCCTCACATGGGCATCACCTTTCCCATCACCACCACCAATCGCAGCAACCCCCTCAAGCTCAACACCCAAACTCCCACCACCATGCTCACCCTCAGCACCAAACTCAACAGAGCCATCACCACCTTGCTTCTCAATCAACCTCTGCAACTGCACAGCAGCAAGAGCAGTCTCACTCTTCCCATTCCTCTCAGCTTCCTCAAGCTCAGCTTGACCAGCAGCATCAAGGAGACCATCACTTTGACTCTAGGGGCTCAGCAGTGAAGTCAAATACAAATCAGAATCAGTCCCATCAGAACCAGAGGTTTGTTCCGTTAACATCTATTTGTTTCCCAGACTCGCTCCTTCCAGATGAAGAGCGTTCTTTCTTTCCTGGCATGGAGGACATGTTCTGCCCCGATGAGTTCAAGACAAGCTGCTCTGGGGGAACAGGGCAGGGTCAAGATGGAGTTTCTCAAGCCCAGACAGGACAAGAAGGTATGGAGGGCATAAAATCAACTGCAGAAGGTGGAGGGGATGATACAGGTGCAAGCTATGACATGCTTGGTCACCCTGGCGATCAAGATTATGGGCAGTATTGCCACGATCTTGCAGAGCCTGACAACGGAACCATGCACCTTGACCTTGACTCCTTGAAGACGCATGAGCTCCCATCAACAGTCAATACAGAGCAGCTTGGACTGATCCAGTCTCAGCCAACTAGCCTTGGAATTGGAAGTGGTCCAAATGTCGGGGAGGGATCTGGTGCTAAGATGGTAAGTTCTGGAGGTTCTGGTTCTGGATCAGGTGGACTCACTTCTCCAATCTTCTGCTCATCTCGACCCAAAAAGCTCCTGAAGTCAAGTTCTTTCCACTTGCTGAAGGAGAGACCTGATCCTAATTCCCTTCCCAAAAAGAGCTATGCACAAGAGTATGAATTTGAGGATGATGAAGATAAGGCTGATGTTCCTGCTGACATTCGACTCAATAGCCGAAGACTTCCTGATTTGATTCCTGACCTTGTATCCAGCTGTCGGAAATCTGGTGGTGGAACTATGAGTCCCCTAATGGGTGACTTGGATTTTGGATATCCCTCTCTTGGTCCACCTCCACAATTACTTCCCCACGATGGACCAAAAAAGAGAGGCAGGAAGCCCACCAAGCCCAAACGGGAAGGTCCCCCAAGGCCTCGTGGCCGCCCACGCATACGCCCTTTGCCTGAGCCCCACCACTCCAGGGCCATGATGGGAGAATGTGGAACAGGTTATATTCCTGAGAGAGGCAGGGGTAGAGGTAGAGGCAGAGGCAGAGGCAGGCGAGATGACTCTATGATGGACCACAAAGATCAGAGTCAGTTGTATCAACAACACATGCAGCAACAGCAAATGCATCACCAGCCACAACAGCAGCAACAGCACCAAGAGCCAATCAAACCTATCAAGGCAAGTTTGGAAGGAGGATTTACTTTATTTTTCTTTAGTATTTTAGGATATTATTTGATGACAAGGTATATTAAGGTCCAAGTGCGTATGTCTGGTAAATGTCTAATTTTATTGTCTTTTGTAGATCAAGCTTCCTATTGGCACCATGTCATCTTCTGATGCACTCTTGCGGACAGATTCTTTGTCTGGTACTGATCCAGCCCTCTCAGATGGTTCTGTTGGCTCTGCCCCTTCTTTGGGTCTGAGTCCAGGGACACCAGGAGTGCCTGAAATGAACAGACCTATAGACAAGAACAAGGCCAAAACTCAAGATGTGAGAGAAATAAACATGTTTTTTTCTTCAATTGTATTCAACTTACCTGTGAGCTTTATTACGTGTGTGCTATAGTCCTTTTTTTATTTGCTAATGCTCATTTTGTGTTTACTTCATGTATTTTGCCATTTTTCAGATGGAAGAGAAAGATTCTGAGAAGACTGGCTTTGTGGCTTCTTTTTTGGATTTTCTAAAATCTGGGAAAAGGCCAGGGAGCAGCTCTGGGAATGGTGATTCATCTCCAGGAAAAAGCGGAGGTATCCATCCCATATCTCCTCAACCACCACCTCCACCAGCACCTACAGCATCGTCTGGTTATGGGGATAGTGAAGGCGATGGAGGGTTGTCTTTGGGTGGTTGCCCAAGTCCTTGCAAGCGCTTGGATGAAGAGCTGAAGAGGAATCTGGAAACACTTCCGTCTTTTTCCTCAGATGAAGAAGACTCTGTGGGGAAAAACCAGGACCTCCAAAAGAGTATCTCCTCAGCCATCTCTGCTCTATATGACACTCCACAGCTAAGCACCTCTTCAATGCAGCCTCCCTCTCTCCCTCCACCTCCTCCTCCAATTCCTTCTACACCACTGACACCAACACAACAGCCACCTTCCCTTAGTCCACAAACCCCAACACATATGCACACACAGTCTTCTTCACATACACATGCACAGTCTATTGAATCTGCAATATTGTCAAGAGATGAGCAAGGTGATGAGATTGAGGAGGAAAAAATGAAGGATGAAGACGAAGAAGAGGAGCAAGACAAAAGAGTAGAAGAGAAAGTCCCAGAAATGGAGTTGCTGAGTGTTCCAAAAGTAGGAGGTAGGAAAAGAGGGCACAAAAAATTCAGTTCAGATAGGTTGACAGCAGGCAACTCTAGCTAAAGTTTTCTCTTTTATGAGTGTAACCACATTAGAGCACTAAAGGCCAATAGTCATTTGTGCTAGTGTTCATATTTTGTGGTGTGGTTATAAACTTGGTAAATATTCCTTTTCCTTTGCAGACTCACCTAAAGAAGCTTCTCAGGCAGCAGCTCCCCATTCGCTTCCACCTCTCTTTCCATCATCCCCTGCATCTTCATCTTCACCCTCTCCACCACCTCTTCCTCCACTCTCTCTCCCCTCACCCCTTCCTGAGCTGGAGGACAACCCATCTCCACCACAGAAACCTCTAGTTCAGCAGTCTTCACCTCCAGCCAGCCCTCTTGCCCCCTCCTTACCTGTCCTCTCTCCTCCGCATCCCCTGCCAGTAGCCTCTCCTCCACCCTCTGAGACGCCCACACCCCCAAGCCCCCCTCGACCTCAGCAGCTTGCTCCAGCTCCCCCATCCCCAGAAGAGCCCCCAGCACCTCAAATCCTGCCATTACACCTGGCGCAGAAACAGAGCGGTGCTGCCATTGCAGGAGAGACGGACGAGGATGAGAGTGAAAGTGGAGGAGAGGGTATCTTTAGAGAAAGGGATGAATTTGTGGTACGGATAGAAGACATCAAAACTCTGAAGGTACATACTGTGGCTAACATTTTCTATTGTCTTTTGGGTAAAGCTGATGGTTCAGCTAATGTTCAAACGTGGAATGTGTATTAAACGTACATTCTTATACTGTAATGACAGAATTGAATACCCCCGAATACATACTTTAAAGAAGTAAAAGGTTATATGCAAAACACCTAATATGTATGTATTAGTTGTTATATTTCAGTGCACAGCCCTAG
Organism: Pangasianodon hypophthalmus; assembly: GCF_027358585.1. Lineage (NCBI taxonomy): Eukaryota > Metazoa > Chordata > Actinopteri > Siluriformes > Pangasiidae > Pangasianodon > Pangasianodon hypophthalmus. The sequence goes on along the minus strand of NC_069721.1, from coordinate 5,801,256 downwards.
TCTGTGTATTCAGCTTTTTGTCTGGCATGTTCGAAGGCCCTGGCTTAAACACAGATTTTATTTTATTTTATCTGGTTCACTTTCATGCGGTTAATCTATGCTGTCTTCAGTAGTCCGCAAAGGCACAAAAATATAATTGCCTTAAAATAAAAAAAAATTAAGACCTTTTTCATTATTCTGAAAATATGTCCATCTCAGTCAGTGTATTGCTTGCCATGGTATGTCAAAACCATACATACTGCAATTTACTGAAACTATTGTATCTAACTATTTTAGTAGAATAGTCAACATATTGAATATATTTTGTTTTTGTTACGAAAGCATCTTGCTGGTCCACCTAACATAGTTGGGTATATGTGTATTGACGTGCTTGTTAATGAATACTATTCTTGTCTGAAGATTCATTTGATTTTTCTCTCTTCCTGTCCCAGCTGGCCCTGCAGACAGGTCGGGAGCCTCCGCCCATCTGGCGTGTACAGAAAGCTCTGCTTCAGAAGTTTGCACCAGAAATTAAAGATGGACAGAGACAGTTCTGTGCCACTAGCAATGTAAGTCAATTCCAAAAATGTGTTTTATATCAGAAATATAAGCTGTTAATAGTGTAATTACCAATAGATGAGCCTACAGTTGATCTGTGCATCAGAAAAACGTTGCCATTGTAACCATTCTCATTTTATTTAGTCAGCTATTTTATTTACATTCTTGTCTTTATGATACACAATCTCACTTGAGCTGTTTGTTGATTATGTAATTTGTTCATTTATCTTCCCTGCCTCAGTATCTTGGTTACTTTGGTGATGCTAAAAAACGGTACCAGCGGTTATATGTGAAATTCCTGGAGAATGTGAATAAGAAGGACTATGTACGAGTTTGCTCTCGTAAACCCTGGCACAGGCCGTCTGTGACACTCAGGTACTTAAACTTCCTTGCATTATAGGAGATCTCAGCAGCTGAACATAAAAAGAACACAACCACTTCTTTTTATAAGTGTTGTATCAGTTATTTTGTTGCGTATAAGCATGCTCAAAGTTAATATATATTTTTCATTAACATTTAGTATGACACCTAACTCACCTATCTCCTGTAACCATTCAGACGGCAGTCACAGTCTCACCCAGTCCCAAAGATGACCCCACCTCCCAACAATCAGACATTGCCTCGCGTTGTGAGAGATGAGAAAGACAAAGACCGGGAAAAGGTGAAAGAGAAGGAGCAGCGTGACAGCAGAGAGAAGAACAACATCAAGGCGAAAGAGCAGCAAGAGAAGGAACGGGTGACGAAAATTAAGGAGCGAGAAGAAAAGAAAGACAAAGAGAAGAAAATGCCACCACCTCCTGCACCCCAGAAGGCAGAGAAACGAGCAGCTGTGACAGAACAAGGGAGAAAGGAGGAGAAAAGGGCAGCAGGAGTGGAGCGGAAGATGGAACGGCCCACAAAACAGCAGCCAGTGAAAGTAAAGGCCGAGCCTCCACCTAAGAAGAGAAGGAAGTGGCTGAAAGAAGTGCCCTCGTCGTCCGATTCCGATTCTTCCGCCAGCGATGATGAGAGTGAGCACCAGCACCTTATCTTTAGTACATCTTTAGTACATCTCTATGTGTGTGTGTGTGTGTGTGTAAAACCAGGTTTATCTCTTGTAGTTTCTGTGAGAGCAGGCCTGAATACTCGAGCTATGCGAGAGATGTACCGAAGCTATGTAGAGATGCTGGTCAGTACAGCTCTGGACCCTGACATGATACAGGCACTGGAGGACACAGAGGGTATGAGGGTTATAAGATTACAGATTGCTTTCTGTGTCAAAAATGAGTCTAAACTGTTCTAATATTACTGTTTTTTTTTTTCATCTGCAGATGAACTGTACCTGCCTCCAATGCGGAAGATTGACAGCATTCTCAGTGAGCAGAAGAGGAAGCTTCTGAAGCGAGTCAGCATGAACCCCCAACACCAGGTATCTCCATGACCTTACTGTGTTTCTCAAATTATATACCCTTGATGTTTGCTCCTTTTCATGCACTAATCCCCTGTCTCTCTCTCTCTCTCTGTCTCTCTCTCTTTCTCATTCTATCACTCTTACCCTAAAGGAGGCCCTAAACACTTTTCCTCAGATAACAGCAGAGCCCTTGGACTCAGGAGCTGTGAGGGTCAAACTTGGCGGGGAGTGCTATAACCGAAAAACCCTGAACCGTGTCAAGAAGAGTATTCCTAAACCACAGGTACTTGCTTTCAGACACAGTGCAAACCTGAATTCATCTCATTTAAGTGTTCATGTTACCTCTTGTGTTCTCTTTTGCTTAAGAAGACCTTTTTAATATTTTTGTAATACTAACAATTTGATTGTTATAATAGTAGCGTTCTATGCCAGTGTAGTATAGATGCAGGCATGGGTATACTTCACAGTGCGAAGTAGGCAGATATTAGGTAGCTATCAAAATTCATAATTCACTGTGGATTATGTTATCCAATATCCAGTTACTGGTCTGCTCCACGAAAAAGAAGAAAAAAAAAAAAACGTGAAAAGATTTCAAAGAGAATTTTTTAAGCCTCTTCTCATTGCTGCTCCAGGCCCAGGTACCCTCCTAACCTGCCTTCATACTAGTCTTTGTCCATTCTCTTGTTCTTCTTGCAAATTTCTAATGTCAAAAAGTGCTGTGAACCGGAGGATTATGATGATTCATTTGACTGGTCCAACTGAGTTGCATGTCTTGATATCTGCTTTGAATCATATTCAGATCTTATACTTATACAGTACTGTGCAAAAGTCTTAGGCACGTGTAACGAAATGCTGTAAAGCAAAGATGCCTTCAAACATATTGCAATTAAATGTTTTCTACATAACAATATTCTACCACAAAGAACATCTACACAGACAAATCTTTCAATTAAACAAAGTCAATATTTGGTGTAATCCTTTGTTTTTCAAAATGCATCAGTAGTCTCCGGTACATTTTGTGCAGTTTTATGAAAATATTGGTTGGTAAATTTTTCTAAGCATCTTCAAGAAACTGCCACAGTTTTTCTGGAGACTCTGACGGTCACACTTGCCTCTGTTTGTGCAGGTCAAACCTGACAGCCAACAGTCTTTTTTTTTTTTTTTTTATCTGAAATGTGGTCTGTAATGTAATATGTTATTTTTCTATGTTCCATTTCTTTTTTCTATAACATTTCATTTTGGTTGGAAAAGTAAAGTTTGGAAATCCAAAATGTTTTTACTGACCCAATGAAGCAAAAGTCATAAAATAAACATCCAAGGCAAAATTAGTATTTAAAAAAACATACGGTGCCCTAGACTTTTGCGCAGTACTGTACATACTATACAGTCTTGGTGTTTTTTCTTTCCTGCCCAAATCAGATGGGTCATACAATTTTTTGGTCTGAATGTAGCTTTTCTGAACATAATGTGGCTCAGTTTCTCTAATTCTTCCTCACTCAAAAACTTAGGTTCATAGAATATGAGAAAATCAAACACAATGTTCTTAAAGTAGTGTCATGCAGATTGGCCATGTCGTTTTAGACACAATGACCTGCTCTAATCTGTGAAAATGACAAAACCTGGAAAATAAGGATCCTTTTTTCTCTAGTACAGCTTCGTCTTATCCTTCCTCACAAGTCCACATTTCCCAGTCCACATTTCAAGGAGGAATTGTAGCAGAAACCTGGAAGTTATGCTTCGAACTTAAATTTCTAAAACCGGATTACTCCTGCTATCTTACCTCCTATTTTAAATATAATAAAAATCATATTATGACAGTAGCTAAAAATAGTAGTAGCAAAAATACTTTGGTTGATGTTTGTCAGATTAATCAAACTTTATGATATGCACTCTAACCCTCCCTTTTCTCATTTAGGACATCAAGCTGTCAACAGAGACATGTCGACTCTACAGCTTTTACCATTCTCTGCATCATTACAAATACCACACCTTCCTAATCTGCAAAAAAGAGGTAACAGCACACGCACAATCTCTCTTCTCATGTAGGTAGAACGTTTGTAGTAAGAAAATGAAAATTAAGGAATCATGCAACATCAATGTGAGATCTCTTTTTGTCTTTTTTTTTTTTTTTTAGACCAACACTATAGAACAGGCGTCAGAAGATCCTGGGCAAGAGGAGGTTGTTCAGCAGTGCATGGCCAATCAGAGCTGGCTGGACACACTCTTCAACGCCTTCTTAGAACTGATGACCCTCAGTGCCAAAGCCTGACAGGATGAAAGCGTTCGAGAGGGGGGCCAGTGAGAGACAAAGGACAAGCCCTAAGGATGCAGCAGGCTCTTGTGGAACAAAGGACATGGATTTGTTTTCACATAGCCCCCCAGTCCTCTCCTATTGTTTTTCTTGAGGCGTTTCTTAAGACGATTGTGATACATGACCAGGCAATAGAGCCACCTCTCAGCAGGTAGCTTTTGGCAAGTAAACTAATCAGCTCTTCGTTACTGAAGTCAATGAGAGCATAGTTTTTGTGCTAAACGGATTAAAGGCAAAACGGAGAACATATTTACATACATAGACGTGACCAATTTTTTTGGGGAGTGGGCAGATGCGTCGATGGATTGATCCCTTCGCTGCGATGAATTTGCTAACTGACAGGTGAACAGAAAAACTGAAGTTGACTGAAGTAGAATACTGTACAAATTTTACGCGTTGATTTGGAAAAACTTTGAACATTTGGAATTTAAAGACGTTGCAAGGAGGAAGTCTGTTACAATTTGAATTTTACACAGATTATTTTTTAAGACTACAAACTTTTATTCTGCATTTTTTTTCCTTGAGTGGAGGGGTGACGGTTGTGCTTTATAAACGAGTGAAGAGTGCCGTGCAAAAGGAAAACTGACAATGAAAAAAAATGCTAAACAGTGTAACACTTAATGCTACATGAGTGAAACAAGAGAGCTATACGCGCATTTCTATTATTTATATAAAGACATTTCTAACAGGAGCTTGCACATACAGTATAAAGCAGCAGTGCTTCATTATTCATTTCATAACATTATGTTCAGATGCCATACGCCAAAAAAACGTGTTGTCAAATTCAGAGCTGTCTTCCTTCAGGCTCATGAAGAGTTGGCGGTAACACATGGCATTGTTTTTGTCTGTAAAAGAGTAAAAGAAAGAGATAAAATATCTTTCAGCTACGCAAAACTATATTATTTCAGTGCATTCTTCAGAAGATGGACATGAAAATAAGAGCTAACTATAGCATTCAATTCCCACTAGGGAAAAATTATGTATTAGTAATATTTAAATAGGACCTTTTTTTTTGTTTTGTTTCATTTTTAACTGTTTGTCCATTGTCTGTATTATGAGTATTATTTTGGAACAATCTAATACTGTGCTTCTTTTGAAAACCAAGCCTTTGTGTAAATACTGTACAGCTCTTCACTCAAAATACAGTTCTTCTGTACATGGACTATTCCTGTATTTGACAAACAAATAAAATCAAGGAGCGTATAATGTCTCATAAAAATATCAGTTTTCCCCTCATGCTTATATTTTTTAAGACAGCATGTGCCAGTGTTTCATTTTCATTATACAACTGTTGTCCTAAATTTATTCAGGTTTTACTATATTATCATGACTACCAATATTACTATGTGTTTAAAGATTAACTCAATTGTTAAGAGTATTTTTTTTCTTTTCCATGATTCAAAAAATTAAGGACAAAGGCGGTAAATAATTAAAAATGCTGAAATGCTGGAAATAAAAAATGTGCACTTTGTTCAGGTCCTTCCTGAAAACGTGGATGGAATGGAATGGAATGGAAAGACTTTCCTTCTGTAATTACTGGTCCTTCATCATTCATTCAGCTATAGTGCATTTTTATTTCTAAATAATTTTACAAACACCAATCATGGGCTATTTTGTGTAGAGTCATGACATGCAGAATAATCCCAATTAAGTCCATTTCAGTTCCAGGTTGTAACACTGCAACACTTCAGTCTTTAGGTGAAATCACACATGATGTCCTGTCTCTTGCCTGGATGATTCCAGTTTTGCTGGGGTATTTCCACTCAGCTCCAGGCTCAAATATCCCCTTAAAAAAAAAAGGCGAGGCTGATTCAACAACTTGGAAGTTACGTTGGGAAACTTAGTGAAACACTGTCGAAGCTATCTTTTGTCTTTTTAAGATGAAACATGATCAAACATGGTTCTTGTGCAAGCCTGGGAAATTTGGGGAAGTATGGAATATAAGAGCATCTGGGAATTCATGGAAATGTTCTGGAAATGTACAGATGTAGATATGAATTTTCTGTTATAAGACTTGCGACACTTAAGTTTATGACTCTGCTGTCTAAATCTCCTTATTGGGACCACAGGGTGGCATCCCTGGTCATGAATTACATGTTCTGCACATTGTAGTATTTTTCCCTGCTCTAACAAATACACCTCAACTCAGGAAGGGCTGTTAGTTGAATCAGGTTTATCAGGAGCAGGGAAAAACACTGAAAAACACAGAACAAGGGCTTCTCCAAGGACCAGGGGTGGGAATTATATTATTTCATGTTTTGCTTTTTCACAATACAGCTGATGACCTTTAAAATGATTAAGATTACAAAACACACGTCAGGACATTTTTAAAATCCGTCTGGAACAAAGAATTGAAGAGAAGAAATGGTAAGATCCCTTTGCAAGTTTATTACTAAAAGTCTGAAAGAATCAGTATCTCTCTGTTACAGAACTGCGCCGTGTCTATAATCGCGGGTTTGACGTGAATAAAACATGGCCGCGCTGTTTGTTGACGTGGACAGGAAGTGGTTTAATCCGTGTACTCGTTTTCTAACGACAACACTGAGGTAGTGTGTAGAACCAAAGTGACTCTAACGTCTCCAAAAGTGTTTTATTCCTCCTATACCACAGCAATTTACCAACATTTTTAATTTATTAATGAATGTCATGCTTTTTATCCATTTATAGTTACATTTATAAACACTTGTTCCCTCACCAGCCAAACCCCCCCCCTCCCCCCCCCCTCTTGAAGCTAATAAGAAAAAAATACAGTTTGTCATGTTACAGAGAAACCTGAACGTCCTCTGTCATGAAGACTTTCCCATGGAGGAAAACCTACTGTTACCAAGTGCTGACACTGGAGACTCCTTCCATAACTAACTAACTAACTAACTAAGTAAATAAATAAATAAAAAAAATGTCTTCTTACAAAAAGCTGTATCATATCAACAATTTCATGTTTTTATTTGTTAAAAGAAACTATTATTATTATTATTATCCCTAGATTAGTTTATAGGTTTTACAGGTTTAAGTGAATGAGTTGTTACTATAGAAACTAACATATTAGAACACTCTTATTAATGAAAAAAAAACTGATTTGAATTGTGTTGTGTGTGTGTAAGTTTGTGGGTGTGTGCCTGTGTTTTTGTGCGTATTTGTGTGTCTGTATTTGTGTGTGCGTTTGTGTGTGTGCGTGTTTTTGTCGCGTGTTTGTGTGTCTGTGTGTGTCTGTGTGTGTGTGTGTGTGTGTGTGTGTGCGTGTTTGTGTGTGGTGTTTGTGTGTGTGTGTGGTGTTTGTGTTTGTGTGTGTGGTGTTTGCGTTTGTGCTTGTGTGTGTGTGTGTGTGTGTGTGGTGTTTATGTGTGTGTGTGTGTGTGTGTGTGTGGTGTTTGTGTTTGTGTGTGTGGTGTTTGCGTTTGTGCGTGTGTGTGTGTGGTGTTTGTGTGTGTGTGTGTGTGTGTGTGGTGTTTGCGTTTGTGCTTGTGTGTGTGTGTGTGTGTGTGTGTGTTTGTGTGTGTCTGTGTGTGTGTGTGTATGTGTGTGTGGTGTTTGTGTGGTGTTTGTGTTTGTTTGTCTGTGTGTGTCTGTGTGTGTGTGTGTGTGTGTGTGTGTTTGTTTGTCTGTGTGTCTGTGTGTGTGTGTGTGTGTGTGTGTGTGTGTGGTTAATATTTAATATTTCATTAATAAATATTTGTCTGATAGTCAGATTCAGTGCTGTGGAACGTCACAGAGAGAAGTTAGTTCCTGACCCTCCGGAAAAAAGGTGACGTTGGAACTCGAAAGCGAAACTGAGACGGATTTCCCGAGAACTGGCGGCTCGATTGCCAACTGTATCCCTGCTTACTAAACAAGCGCACTACACAGACCACATCATAACGGCTAAGTAGTGCCCTATCTGATAAAGCTATTTGTTACCCGGCCACAAGCTTCCTCGCTGAGTAAACCGGCTGAATTCCCCGTCTCTGCCTCGACACACAGGGGGAAGAGAAGCCTGTCAGCTTCAGCTCTTAAGGCGTTTTGTGTAACACACCTGCGATATCCATTACCCCTGATGAGGTAAGTGTGCTGGGTAAGGGCAGTAGTATGTCTGTTTTCATTAATCAGTGACGAGCTGAGTTGTAGGGAATGAAGTAAGCTTAAAGGCAGCGCGCGTGCTTGATTTAGGCCACGGCCTTTAACAGGGTCGATGTTTTCATTCATGAAACAAAAAAAAAGAAGTTAGAAATGAACGAAAAGGTTTGTTCGTTATTCTGTAGGAATAGATGTGTGAAGTAATGTTTCAAAACCCTACGCCTTGTGTCCCTGTCTTTTCTGTCTGAGCCTGTTGTCGCTGTCTGGACAATTTGTACTCTCAAGTACACTGTCAAAAAATTACTGTAAATTTAAATTCTTACAGCAGCAGGGTTGCCAGTACTGTAAAAAAAAAAAAGACAGCAAACAACTGTAAAACATAGACTATTTAGAATAAAGTACTGTAAACAACTGTAGAGTATAGACTATTTACAGTATAATACTATAAACAACTGTAAAACATAGACTATTTAAAATAAAGTACTTTAAACAACTGTAAAATATAGACTATTTACAGTAAAGTACTTTAAACAACTGTAGAGTATAGAGTATTTACAGTATAATACTATAAACAACTGTAAAACATAGACTATTTACAGTATAATTCTGTAAACAACTGTAAAACATAGACTTTACAGTAAAGAACTATAAACAACTGTAAAACATAGACTATTTACAATAAAGTACTGTAAACAACTGTAAAACAGACTATTTAAAGTAAAGAACTATAGACACTGTAAAACATAGACTATTTACAGTAAAGAACTATAGACACTGTAAAACATAGACTTTACAGTAAAGAACTATAAACAACTGTAAAACATAGACTATTTACAATAAAGTACTGTAAACAACTGTAAAACAGACTATTTACAGTAAAGAACTATAGACACTGTAAAACATAGACTATGTACAGTAAAGAACTATAGACACTGTAAAACATAGACTATTTAAAGTAAAGAACTGTAAACAACTGTAAAACATAGACTATTTAAAGTAAAGAACTGTAAACAACTGTAAAACATAGACTATTTACAGTAAAGAACTATAGACAACTGTAAAACATAGACTATTTATAGTGTAGTACTGTAAACAAATGTAAAACATAGACTATTTAAAGTAAAGAACTATAAACAACTGTAAAACATTGACTATTTACAGGATAGTACTCTAAACAACTGTAAAACATAGACTATTTAAAATAAAGTACTGTAAACAAATGTAAAACAGACTATTTAAAGTAAAGAACTATAAACAACTGTAAAACATAGACTATTTACAGTAAAGAACTATAGACAACTGTAAAACATTGACTATTTACAGTGTAGTACTGTAAACAAATGTAAAACATAGACTATTTAAAGTAAAGAACTATAAACAACTGTAAAATATAGACTATTTACAGTAAAGTACTTTAAACAACTGTAGAGTATAGACTATTTACAGTAAAGACCTGCCTGATCCCATCCTGATGCCCTACTTCTGGGCGGAGCTCACATCGGTTGAGATTGTTTGCTACTGATGGGTGTGGCCCCACATGGACGGCGTTAGATCATTAGGCTTGCTGGGGATGGTGCCACTTGGGGGCCGTGGAAATGGCATGGGGATCTCATATGGGGATCTCATATGGGGAGTTGTACTGTGATGGCTTGGGACTGCGATTGCTGTGGTGGCTTTGGGGCTGCAGTTGCTGCGAGCAGTTTTGTACTCAGGACTCCATCAGTGGACAGTGGCTAGGTTCAACAAACTGGACTTGTTGTGAACACCATGATGAATTTACTGCTTGCACAACTGCACTATTTGTCCATTTAGTACACTGTTATAGAAGGGAATTATTTATAATTGCACTATCCATTAGCACCCAGATGAGGATGGGTTCCCTTTTGAGTCTTGTTCCTCTCAAGGTTTCTTTTTCATGTTGTCTCAGGGAGTTTTTCTTTGCCACTGTTGCCTCTGACTTGCTCATAAATTCACATATTAACAATTTATTTTGGTTTAATTTAATTTGAATGTATTTATTTCTGTAAAGCTGCTTTGTGACAATGTCCATTGTTAAAGGAGTTATGCAAATAAAATAGAATTGAACTGAACTGAATTAAAGTATTTTAAACAACGGTAAAACATAGACCATTTACTATAAAGTACTGTAAACAACTGTAAAATGTAGACTATTTACAGTAAAGTATTGTGAACATTTGCAAAGCATAGGCTGTTTACACAGTGCTGAAAAATTAAAGCAAACAACTGTTAAAAAAATGTTACAGTAAAGTATAAAATAACATATAATCCAGTACATTTGCTCATTTGGCTGCTGATTTAAGTCACACTTATTGGATTTGACTGAGCTGAATGTTAAGGGTCATACACAAAGTGGTTGAACACACAACCTTCTGATCTGTAACCACTGAGCCACCACAACTCATGCAACTAGCTTGCAACCACCTCCAGCTACTTTTTTTAAAAACAAAAAAAAGCATCAGCCAAATGAACATATGTACTGGATTATGTGTTATTTTATACTATGTAAGATATTATAGTACTTTACTGTGAATAATCTATATTTTACAGTCATTTACTGTAATTCTTTTTACTCGGTTATGTCGTGTATGTCCGAGGCTAAATGAATCAATAGAGACTTAAACACATTTGCAAAGAGTGCTTTGGATTTCATAACTGATATGATTTTTAAGAAATTATATTAAACGCCACTGGCATCTTATCATCCGTTTAATAAAACAGTGGCCAAAGTGATACTCGAGACAAAATAAATGATAAACAGATAATAACCAAAGTACAGTTGCAGCCATTCAACATGTGCTAGGCTACATGCAGACGTATTAACCAACACATATAAATTCACATCTTTTTGTTTGTTATCCATCACTGTTCATAACAGGAGTATACAGTACTCTGTAAATGTCTTAGTCACCTTATTTTTTAGTGCTAATATTCTTACAGATGTTTATTTTATGACTTCTGCATTATACTTAAACATTTAATATTTCCAAACATTACTTTTCCAACAGGAAATTAAATGTTACAGTACAAAAATGTTTGTATGTCAGTGAAGAAAGTAACATATTACATAACAGGCCACTTTTCAGACAGAAATACAGAATGATGGCTGCTGGGTTTTGCTGCAAAAAAAGAAGCAGGTGTGACAGTCAGAGCCTTAAGAAGAACTGTGGCCCAAGATGAGTGTCCAAGATGCTCAGCAGAGTTGTTGATGACAATATACATATATACACACACATATACATATTACAGGAAAAACTACAGTAAAGTAGAGTCTCTCCCAGTGATTAAGATTATGTGCTTAACTCTTACTCTTTCTTATTTCTGTCTCCTCCAGATATTAACACGTGTTGTATCAGTGCTGATTTGTTGAGCTCGACACACTGCCCCAATGGCTCAGCCCAAACCACTCTTCATTCCCTGGTTGAAGCAGCAGATTGATAGTGGACGATACCCCGGCGTTCAGTGGGTCAACCAGGAACGCACAAAATTCAGCATTCCTTGGAAGCACGCTTTGAGGCAGGACTCCAACAGTGATGACATCCTTATATTCAAGGTACACTGCTTTGGTTAGCTGTCTGTTGGCATGTACATGAACTGTCCTTGTTCTTTTTGTATTTCTTCACATTTTTTGTCATATCCCATTTTAGAAATCGACAACTTCCTGGCCTTTGTATAACTTCTGTGCGGTCATGGCCTTTATATAATTCATGGTTGTATCTAACTCTAGATTTAAAAAAAAATTTTTTTTAATAATTATCATGTATTTATAGTTAACTTATTGATGGTTAGATTGTTCCATCAGTGTAGTGTATCATAAATAACCTTTTAAAAGTCTTTTAAAAGTTAAGAGATTAAAGATTATCATGCCTTAATATGTAAAGCACTTTGTGAAACATGCCACATAAATAAAGATTTTTATTGGAGCTGGCACGATACCACTTTTTATTTTCCAACACTGATACTGACACTGCAGCCTTGAGCATCAGCTGATATGGATATCTATCCAGTATTTTTTCTTTAAAAACGAATAAGCTTTAAAATTAATTTTTTTTTTATCTGAAGCACTTAAAAATACAGGAATAAATACATAGCTAAAAACATGACATTCAACAATTAATTACCCTGCAAATACATATAATAAAGTACACATATAATAAAAATCAATCCTAATTCTTTATATATAAATATTTACAGTTAGGAAAAAAATCATCTTTTCCAAACTTTTCCAGTCTTTTCCATTTGTTACAGGATCAGATCCAATTAATTCTTTTTTTCTCCAATAGAAATACAGAGTGTATACTTCACAAAGTGAAGGTGCTGTGAGGGTGCTTAGATGAGTGTGTAGGTAATTGAGTCAAGGTGTGTGTGATCAGTAATCACGTGAATGTGAACGTGAGAACGTGAGTCTGTAGTGGCTTTTGAGATATTATTACTATTATGATTATGATTATGATTATTATTATTATTATTAAGCAGAAGCTAAAATGACACTGTATACCTGTCAAAGGATAGTAATAAGATTTCCGCCAACGGAAGAACAACACACACACACACACACACACTAAGACACGCACACACTAAGACACAAAGAAGGCCACAAAAAAACTTGTAAGTGCTCACGAGTCCTACACATACCCAACGCAAAACAGTCTGTCCAGCCATGAGTAGGTTATGTAATTTGGTCAATTTTGTTAGTTGAATTTCTGTCTTAAGATATTTTATTTATTTTATTTACTTCTTGACATAGGCATGGGCACAGACGAGTGCTGGCTCCAACGGCCAGATACCAGGTGACCACTCAGTGTGGAAAAGAAACTTCCGCAGTGCTCTCAGAGCCCGAGGCTTCAAGATAGTGGAAGATAACAAGAACGATACTGCTAACCCTCACAAAATCTTCATGTGGCCAGATGACTCACAGTCTGGGGGTGAGAAAGGGGATGAAACAGGATGTGTTATTGATATGTTCTGAAACTGTAGCTCTGTACAATCCTCTCATCTTACGCTTGTCCTGTTATTTGCACTTTAGTTGGTCTAGCAGTATGTATAGAGCTTATGTCTTGTCTTGTATGTTTGACTGCAGTACCTGAATGCATGATAGTTTGTGAAACAATAAATAAATGTCGAATATTGAATATTGATATTAGTCGTGGCAACAAGCTTGAGTTTTATACCATCATTTAGGAACGTAGTAATGAGGGGCATTAAAGGAGTTCTTTCCCTCATATACTGTTTATCTGTTTATTGTTTATCAGTTTACAGCCGTTACTCTTGATGAATATAGCTTTCGTTCTGATGGCATAGAAATGCTGCTAAAAAGTCATAGAAATGGCTTGTTTTAGACAGCCACACTTCAACGGTACAGAAGTATTGTGGTAGCTTGTCTGTATGGGTGTTTCCCTGTGGTTTGAGCTTCTTCGTGGTGTTAGCGTGCAGTGTGGCACACACAGTAACAATACCTTTGTAAAATGTTTCATACATTGTAATACAGCTTTACTGGGACTGTACAAGTAAAATAAGTTCCACATTTTTTGGTGTATAAAAACAAATGGCTGGATTTTTTTTTTTTTTTTTTTTTTTGACACCGTTCTTCTGTTTCACTTTCGGAATTACTAGAAGGGCAGCACTGATTGGAAAACTACTGTCAGAAATTCCGACATGCACTACACTCACTGTCCACTTTAATAGGAACACCTGTACACCTGCTCATTTATGCAGTTTTTCAATCAGCCAGTTTATGCAGCACAGTGCATAAAATCATGCAGATACAGGTCTAGAGCTTCAGTTAATGTTCACATCAAACATCAGAATGGGGAAAAATGTGATCTCTGTGACTATGACCATGGCATGTTTGTTGGTGCCAGATGAGCTGGTATTTCAGAAACTGCTGAGCTCCTGGTATTTTCACACACAACAGTCTCTAGAGTTTACACAGAATGGTGTGAAAAACAAAAACATCCTGTGACCGGAGGTTCTGCAGGCTGAAAAGCCTTGTTGATGAGAGAGACAAGAGGAGAATGACCAGACTGATCTGATCTAACACGAAGTCTATAGTAACTCAAATAATCACTCTTTACAGTTGTGGTGAGCAGAAAAGCATCTCAGAACACACAACACGTCAAACCTTGAGGTGGATGGCCTTCAACAGCAGAAGGCCACATCATTCTTGGCTGACAGGAGTGGAACCCTTTGTGGTCGTCTGCTGTTGTAGCCCATCCATCTCAAGGTTTGATGTTTTGAGATGCTTTTCTGCTCACCCCGGTTGTAAAGAGTGCTTATTTGAGTTACTGTATCCTTCCTGACCAGACTGGTCATTCTCCTCTGATTTCTCTCATCAGCAAGGTGTTTCTACCCACAGAACTGTCGCTCACTCAATTTCTTTTTGTTTTTCGCACCATTCTGTGTAAACTCCTGACACCGTTGTGTGTGAAAATCCCAGGAGATCAGCAGTTTCTGAAATACTCAAACCAGCCCATCTGGCACCAATAACCATGCCACAGTTAAAGTCACAGAGATCACACTTTTTCTCCATTCTGATGTTTAATGTGAACATTAACTGAAGTTCTTGACCTGCATCTGCATGATTTTATGCATTGTGCTGCTGCCACATGATTGGCTGAGTGGATAAGTGCATAAATGAGCAGGTGTACAGGTGTTCCCATTAAAGAGGACGGTCAGCGTATATGGCCAGAAATCCGTAGACACCTGACCATCACACCTATATGTGTCTGTTAATATTCTTTTAAACAACCCAGTAAATGGTTTCCTACAATAATCTAAATGGCAAGTACCACTTTAGTGTTCACTAGTATACCTTAGCTTTGAGACCATAGCACTAGCTAGTAATCCATTAGTGCTAGATAATACAGTGTTGTGATAGCTATTAGAACTTAGTAGAACGTTAGTGCTCTGCATTAAAGCTTGGTTCTCACTGGTAAATCCTTAGTGCTAGCTGGTAGAACCTAAAAAGTTGTAAATGTTAAATAGTTACGACTATTCTTATAATTAGTGAGACAGCTTTTAAAAACAACAACAACAACAACAAAAAAAAACATTCCCACCCACTCCAGAAGGATTTCTGACCAATGATGCTTCCGCCAAATGTTCCCGCAGTTATTATTATTGTTTGCAAACAATTTTAAATGAAATTATTTGGTTCTGTTTCCCAAAATATAAGCACATTAGTCATTTAAACCACCTTGACCCTGACCGGAATAAAGCAGTTACTGAAGATAAATAAATGAATGCAGTAAATGTATTATGCAGTACGACATGAACACCTTATACGCTCCCGTCTTCATGAATACACCATTTATTTGTCCTGCGAGCTTCCGATCCGACAACCAGCATTAGAGTAAAAACCGTGTACTCTCTCGAACTTTTCTTGGGTCAAAGTCTTGATGCACACCTCTAAAGTTCTACTAGCTAGCACTAAAGTTCTACCATAGCGCTACCTACTGCTGTTATGTTTTCTGTGTAGATGTTCAAACTAGCATGTGGTGGTATTTGTGACAAACTAGTATTAGCATAAATGTACCACCCTACTGACAAAAAAAAATTTTAATCAGTACAGCACTGTACAGTGTTCTTAATCGCTGTTTAGAACATTTTCTCGAGTTCCTTTCCAAAATTTTTTACCCTATTACAGCAGAAATATATTACCAGTACTCATATTGGAAATTACAGTGTATAGAAATGGTACTGATTTTTTTTTTTTGTCTTTAACTATCTCCAGCATCTACCACGGATTCACCAGTGTGTAATGTGAGTTTTGCCTATATGCCTACACGTTATACAATTTTTTCCCTTAATTCATATGCATACTTGTATTATGTCCTAACTACTTTGAAATTAAGCTTGTGCTATTGTTTCATGTCTCATTGCTAGAGTGAAATTTCTCTTGGTGGTACCCTGTACCTGGGAGAAGACGAGTTGTTTCCGTGTAAGAAGACTACTGTTAGTGTGATGTGTGCATACCTTCTGTTTGTATTGTATATTTTTTCTTTTATAACTCATCATGGCACTTTTGGTTCTGTTTTGGTTCTCAGGTGGAAGCCCGCAGCCTGATTTGTTGCAGCAGTGCCTTGCGGGTCTGAATATTGTTGAATCTCAACCAGGTACAAGATTCATAAACTAATATCTTACAAATGTTTACATTATAATTATATAATATAGAGATGATATATAGAGAGAATATATAGAGATTTAGGCATGCATAGTACATATTGTTTTATATATTACAAGATATTTATTTGCTCCTCACTGGCCACTTCATGGTAGGAGGGCCCCTTTGCTCCCTGAAAAACCTCAATTCTTTGTGGCATGGATTCCACAAGCTGTTAGAAACATTGACTTGAGATTCTGGTTCATGTTGATTTAATTGCATCACATAATCGCTGCAGATTTGTCAGCTGCACAGTCACGATCAAACCACATCCCTTAGGTGCTCTATTTAATTCAGATCTGTTGACTGTGGAGGCCACTGAAGTACACTGAATTCATTGTCACGTTCATGGAACCAGTTGTTTCATGGTGCATTATCATGCTGGAAGTAGCCACATGATTTACAAAATTGTGACCATAAAGGAATGAGTGTGGTCTGCAGCAATACTCAGGTAGATCACATTTTCCCCTATTCTGATGTTTGATATGAACATTAACTGAAGCTCTTGACCTGTATCTGAATGTTTTATACATTGTGAAGCTGCCATATGATTGGCTGATTGGATAATAGCATGAATATGCAGGAGTACAGGTGTTCCTAATAAAGTGGCAGGTGAGTGTATATTTATATTAAATTCAGTTCTAGCTTTTTGGAAACCCTAAGCCAGTTTTGAATTTGGGTCTTCTCCGCCAGAATCAAGCGGAGCTGAGATGGCCACAGGATAAACAATATTATTATAGTTCTGCTTAATCTTTTTGGAAACTTGACTAATGGAAAGTATTCTAGAAGTGCACTGGACATAAATTCCTCTTGCACACGAATTTGAATACTTTGAATAATGATATAATACAGGTTTCAGGATGTCTGCTAAATTTAATTAAAGAGGATCCTTTTGAATGTTTTGGCATATAATAACACTGAATTGAACAGCACAAGTGTTTGCATATGCTTTGTTTAAGGGGAATATATGTTGAAATTATCTTGCTAGCTAGCTTGATTTTTTTATTAGCAATAGCAAAACTACTAATCCCAGTAACTATAAATACTAAAAGAAAAGTTATTTAAGTGCTAGCTACCTGCTTCTTATTGTCTCATCTCTGTAAACACATTTTTCTTTTTCATTTCTCAGCCCCTGAAGGGCAATGGGGGTTCAAAATCCTCCTGTTATTTAGACAGATAGAATGAAAAATAACATCGTCCATTGTTTTCACCCTTGACCTGGCTAGTCACAAATTGATTAGGACTGTTATCTAATAAATAGCTATGAAATATATGATGTCCTACTTGCTATGGGGCCCTACATGACTTGTCCAGTTTACATATACAGCTAGGACTGGGTTTTTAGGTTTATAACGATTAAGTACAGTGGTGTCACTGAGTGGCTTGTTTTAGTTTTAACCACCTTACTCAAGGGCAAAATGGTACAAAGGCATAACAGTACTTTCTATAGCTGTAACATTATTATGCTGGTTTTTGTAAAAGGGATGCCATGCCTTAATGACGTTTTGCCAGAAATCTCTTGCATATTTGATCTGACAGTGTCCCTTATTGTCAGGGATGCAAATGTAAATATGTAAATATATATGGATCACAATAAGGCTCCAAGACACGACTGACTCCATTCACACACATACGGAAACACATACGTGTACCAGATCTGAACAGTGTCGAAGTCACTGACGAGTAAGACAGAAAGAAATGAACACAACCTTAACCACTGTTTAAAACTGCAGAAACTCCCTTGGGCCACTCCAGGGGGCGCTGTAGTACAAAAGTTGAAAACTGATCTGAACAATTTTTGAAATGTAGTCTCAAATGTAGATCTCAATGTAATGAAATGAAATGTAGTCTCAAATGTAGATCTCAGTGTAATGAAATGAAATGTAGTCTCAAATGTAGATCTCAGTGTAATGAAATGAAATGTAGTCGCAAATGTAGATCTCAGTGTAATGAAATGAAATGTAGTCTCAAATGTAAAGTCTAAAATGTAGATTTTAGTGTCCTATACATAAAAGGCCCAAACAAGCCGACACAGTGTTTTGTGAGCAAATACCTAAAAGAGGCAATCGGAAATAATGCTCAGAAGCCTTTAAAACATTTCTAACTGCTTGTACCGGCATCCGTTTTCCTGTTTCACTTTATTCAGTTACTGAATAATACATAGTTTATTGAGTAATAAGCTGAAACTTTAAGGAGTTAGTAAATGAAAAACACGCTGTGATCAGTGTCAGTGCAGCTCATTTGTGCGCCTTCTTTTACAAATGAGGACTAGTCCCATGTGGACGTGATGATATTGGGGTCTTAGCACCCCATGACCTGTCATAATTCAAACACTGACATTAACTACTGAACTACCACAGAATGTAGATGTAAATTTAACATTCGTACATACATACAGTGGAACTGAATATAAATAAATGATTCCTAAAAAGATACAAATACGAGGCTTACTATTCATTGCTTTTTTTTTCCTGAAAGCTTCCCACAAATCTGGTTGAGACTAGAAGTGTGTATTGGACTGGGATGGCACAGTGCGAGCAGGAGGTGCAAGCAAGCAGTCAGATATGAAGCTCTTGGGACAAAGAAAGAGCACATTCTTTAACGAGAACTTGAGTCACTGCACAGTGTATTTAGAGTTCGCTCATTTATCCATTAACTCCATTTATCAGGGTCATGGTGGTTTAAGCTACTAGTTTGTTTATAGTTTGAGAAATAGAACCAGCTAAATTTGTTAGACAATGTTGTGGGCATGTGTTCCAGTGATTTCCAGTGTTTCCAGCAGAGTGGTTGGGGTCATATTTAATAAAAATAAATAAAACAAACCAAAAAGCCTTCTGGTTTAGGTCATGGCAAATCTAAATACAGATATGAATATTTGGAGCACCAAACAGATACAGATACAGATGTCAGTGTCATTGTGTTACACCCCTAATACATAGACCCCAGACATACTGTAAGCTGCAAAATATTATATATTACATATAATTTATTACAATTTTCACAGCTTATCATAGGTTAAATTTCAGGACTTTAACTGGATGATTCGTCAAAGTCCTGCCAGGAAACAAGTTCTAAACTTCGCTCTGTAATACTTGCTATGCCTCTGTTCACAGAGATGCCTGTGGATCACGCAATGTTTGTGAGGGAACCAGTACAACATCCCATGAACGCGGCTATCTGTGACGCTCCATTTCCCATTCAGGAAACTTCAAACATGAGCCACTTTTCTCCAGGTGACGGCGCTATGGCTGGGGCAGGACAGATTTCTCCTGCTGAAGGCACATTGGCTCTGGACCAATATTCTCCACTAGAGGGCGCCTTCTTGGGCACACAGCAGCCCACGCCGCAGGCTGCTCCTGAGCCGGAAATGCCTGTTCACACCACTTCTAACGACTCAGGCATGACAACTACCTTTGTTTTACAAATCCCAGTGGTTGTGTGTCTGTGACAGTCAGATATGACCTCACGCCTTGCGATGGTATGTTTGTGGCTGTCTGTGTCTATTTTCAGGCTGTAACCAATTTGGGACCCATTTTCTGGTGAATGTTTATTACAGAGGGAGGCAGGTGTTAAATCAAATGGTGGAGAATGAGGCTGGTTTCTGCCTAGTGTTTAGGTAACAAAGCTTCGCTTTATATTATATTTCTGTTCTCTTAGCTGTTTGGATTCATGTTTCACTTTGGACTTTGCAAATTTGCTATTTTGGTATATATTTTCCATAACTCATAATATAGCTCATTTTTAGCTGAATAATGTCACGTATATCACTCTAGATATTCTCTCAGCTAAAATATCAGTAAATCTTTTTCACCAGATTCTATCCCTGAAAATATTCAAGGTAATATGCAGCTAGTTAATAATGTCTGGTACATCATTTTCAACCCCGTATTTTGTTTACTAAACTAATAGTGTCTAATGATAATGTTAATTTGATGTAAATAATATCTGGTATATTCTTTTCCACATATTGCAATATATTGTATATATACTGAAAATATTTCACATGTTTTTTAACCTTTCTCGTCTTAGTTTTTTAGTGAATATTTTAGGTATTTTGCCAGCTCATTTTTTATTGATTGATTTTTCAGCTAGTTGTTTTTTTGGCCATTTAGCAACGAAAATGTTTGATGTATTTAATATTTGTAATGTGGCTGAACATATTAGCTAGGATGAGTGAATCCTGTGCTTCTTTTTAGGAAAGACCCTAGCCTAATGGCAAGCCCACTTCCTGTTGTGGAGCTCCCCGGCACAGAGTCTATACTGGACCAGACCCAGGCCCAGTCAACCCAGGAAATTTTGAATAATCTGGGTGGGTTGGTGGTGAAGCGGGAGGGCGGCATGCTGTTGGGATATCGTTGGGGAGACAGTCGTGTTTACTGGGGACTAGACAAACACGAGCAGAGACCCACAACCAGACCACTCTCCAAAAACAACCCTGAACCCATCTATTCCCTTAAAGACTTTGTGTCAGGTGAGTAAATGTGTTTGAATTGTTCAAGGTGTGATCAGCGATCATTAACACTTTTTTGTAATACTTGTCAAAGTTCATTCTGGTAGCGGTCAATAAATATTTTGCCATAGTAAAAAGTCCTGTCTCTGTGGCACCCCAAGGCTTTTTAATTTAAAAACTAATCTGGGCCACTGATGTCCAACCACTCAGATATTCTCAGTTTTTCTTTCTTCCTTACTCCTTTTTTAATAATAGCTTTAAAATGTACATGTAAAATTTTCATGTGATATCAGATGAGGAAAATTGTCCGTGGTAGCCATGCAGATTCTTACATTACATTCTCTTAGATTTACAGGTAACATTCTTAGATTTTCTACACCACTAAACTAGTTTTTTTGTGTCAATAATTTACATATATACAGAAGTATGCTATTATTTTATTATATTTTTTTATTCCTTGCAGTAGAAGCCTGTTGGACAATGATGTTTAATGTCAGATTGTATGTTGTTCCACCAGGCATGATGGAGTTTATTCAGAACCGTGGACAGTCTCCTTCATACTCGCTCTATTTCTTTCTGGGACAACAGTGGCCCGACCCCAAGAACAAACCATGGGAGAAGAAGCTGATAATGGTAGAGGTAATGGGGAGACTCTCGCTCTTTTTTACATTCAAATTAGGACATGACGAGTTGCATAAGTTTAGCAGACTTTACCAGTGTCACTTTTGGGACTGTATAATAAACCAACAGTATAATGAGTGTAAACCCAATTTCATGGTTTAGGATACGTCATGATACATCTGCTCTCAACTTGCTCAGAACCCTGTAAGCATGCATACGATAACAATAACTTTGTTATAATAACTTTGCTATAACAATAACTTTGACATGCATACGATAACAAATGCTTTGTGCTCATTTGATTGTTGCTGTGCCACGTCCCGTTAGTTGAAAAAGGTTTTATTCTACTTATACCACAGTGATTTTCCAATGATTCCAATTTTTAATTTATTAAAGAACAACCATTTATAGTTACATTTAATGTAGTAGAACGTCCACAAGACAAGTTAGTTCCTGTTATCACTTATGTTATAGCAACTATAAACAGTCATTCCCTCATCTCTTTTTTATCTCTTAGTTAATAAGTTTATAAGAAAAAAGAAAAACACAGCTTCTCATGAAACAGAATAACCGTAAAGCATAAACTCTTAGGTCCTGAAGACTATCCATAAAACTTACTGACTGTTACAAAGCACTGACACTGGAGACTCCTTTCACTCCTCTAGACGTCACGCTATCAATTATGACATTTTTCTTTGGTAAATGACAGCATGTTTTGTGTTTTATGTTATGAGGCATAGAGTATGGGGAGCGTCCACTATAGAGGTCCCTGTGAATGAGTTGTTACTATAGAAACAATAACATACAGAATGTGCACATTAATATAAACCTATGAGTTGAATTACAGTACTTCCAGCACTATTATCTGAGCTATGCTGCCGAGAATTCAACAGTGCTGAAGTATAAGTGGAATTAATAAAGAATAACATTCATGGCCATGCTGTTACGACAGGTGTGATCAACGACAGGTGGTGTAATGCAGCATGTCATGAAGGAGAGTTACTGTTCCCACCTAGAAGCTGATTATTTTGATGAGGGAACCGAGTACTGGAGATGGGGACAAAAGTTAGTTAGGTTCTCTGACAGCGCTTGTTGGAATGCCATATTGATTGATTTGTTGCTGGTAATAGAATCTGAGTGTCAAGTCGTACTATCCAGTAGGAATTCACTAGCTGGCTGTAGGTTTGGCATTTGACAAATCTGAATGGTTTAAAACAGTCCTTCAGTTGTCTATCCACATACTTCAATAATCACTTTTCCCATTTCTCTTTTCCTATTTTTGGCTTTGCAGGTGGTTCTCACTGCTCTGGAGAAGCTGAAGATGATGGCCGTGGCAAACGGTGCGTCCTCACTGCAGTCATCTATGGAATTGCAGATTTCCTTAGAGCAGATGATGGAAATGTGGTAGACACGAATTCAGGTCAAATGGCTGGAACTTGGCGATAAACTGCACTCTGTATGAATGATTTGGTCTTAAATAGTTTGCTGCTTTTTTGGGGGGTTGGATAACAGGTAGGGTCTCTAAAAAAGACATTAGATTTAAAATGATTTTATACGTGATGCTCAAGTTCCTGGATAAATATAGTAAACAAAGGCAATAAAATGCATGTTGTTACTTGAAAGTAAACAGGCTGGGCCTTATTTTTTATTTATAGTGCAAATACTTATTTATTTATTATTTACTTATTTATTCATAGTGCAAATGCCAAAATGAGACAATACATACAGGGCTGAATGTTGTTGGTTAATTGTAAAAAGGCTTGAAGCTTCGATGAATACATTGTGAAGAGGTGTGGTTAGATGATATTCAATCAAATCACATCCTCTAAATTGAAATTTACTTTGAATCAAAATTTAGTTTGATATTTCTGTGCAATTTTGTCATACTAGAGCTCAGAGATATAGCATTTATGTTGGTTTGCCTATATGAAGTCAACATTGTTATTGTTAATCAGTTTATTAATTCTCATAATTATATAATGTTCTGTACAAAATGATGCGTCAGTGCTAATAGCAGCACATCTTGAAGAGTTTTTTTCCTCTTTCATACCACAGTATGGTCGAATTCCTGAACCTGTTTGGTCAGAAGGTGTGCATTATTTTTGTATAACAGCACGTGTGATTCATTAATAAATTAAACATCATAATTGTTGACAAATTGCTGTGGTGTAAGTGAAAGTAACGTGCTGCAAACGGGAAGGGGGTGTGGCTAGCGGCACTTCGCTTGCGTGCCATGCTGCATCACACCCTCCGAAGCACATTGTTTTTGTATAACAGCATGGTTTGTTCAGTGTTATTCCTTACATACCACAGCAATTTCCCAACAATTAAATAACACATCATACTTTTTATGCATTTATAGAAATAAAAGTTAAAACTACAGCAGGAGCTAGTTAAGAGTAAACACAGGCTGTTTGTGTAGTCTTGACTGTGCAGCTTCCCACATGTTATTCTCTTTCTGAACCATTGGTTAAAGTTTATGTGTATGTATGTGTGTGTGTGTGTGTGTGTGTGTGTGTGTGTGTGTACCTTGATCTCAACTCAAACATCCATGACCTCACTCCAAAAACACTGCAGGATCCACTGAGCATGATGTTCTATGCACCATTATTATGCAGCGAATGTGTGCATATGGAATGGTGGGCGAGCAATTGGAAATTCAAAGCGTGTGTGTGTGAGAGAGAAAGTTTCACTATAGTTTTATTTCACTGCCTCATGTTAAACAGCAGTCTTTTCCCCTCAGTGTGCAAATTGGCATTGTTCACACAGTTGGAAGTAAAATCTCTTTAAACTCCATTATTTAACCCCATGGTTCTGAAAGTGGGGTGTGTGCACAGCACAATGGAAATCAGCATCACTGAAGTTGTTATATCGATTACTGAGTGTTTCTAGTTGGTTAGTTAGCCTTTTTGAGGTGTGAAATTCAGTGAGTTTACTCCAGATCTTAACAGCACAAAACAAGGAGCCCTATAAATAATGTCAACTAATGACAATTATCTAATAACAAAAACATATTCCGAGTTTAGGAATTAAAAGCTTTATGGCTCCAATAAATATCCAGAATACTGCTGTAAACTTATAATGAGCCTAATAGAACAGTTGGATTATATTCATAAAATAATTCTGTACTGAGGGGATGTGTGGAATTATTTTACAGTTAATAGTTTGATAGCCCCTGATTTAAACCCTGAATAAGCCACTGCTTATTTTCTTTAGATTTAGTGGAAGCTTTGCCACATTTCAAACACTACTAGCTGTTGTGGAATTCAGTCACGTTCCTCAGCACTCTCCTGCCTTGACATGTTTCAGAAAGTAAATACATCAAAATATGAAATCAGTCGCAGCTCTCAAGTCATTTCATGGGCAGTTATGCCATAGTTATGACATAAATTAAAAAAATTACACTGCTTCTCCTACATCAAACAAAGGTCTGGCTAAAAAGGATAGAAAGTGTTTTTGATAGACTTAAATTTGGATTTCTGTCTTTAAACATGTTAATAATATGAAAATTTATACCAGTTTGTAAAATGTAACGAGTTGTGGGAGTCTATATGTTTCCAACGACTAATCACTGATCACTGTTCTTCCTAACGATTAATCACTGATCACCATTCTTCCCAATGACCAATCACTGATCACCATTCTTCCCAATGACCAATCACTGATCACCATTCTTCCCAACAACTAATCACTGGTCAGCAATGTTCCCAACAACCAATCACTGATCCTCATTGTCACGGATTGCACTGTTCTCAATGACCAGTCCCTGATCACTCTTGTTCCCAACGACCAATCACTAATCAGCACTGTTCTCAAAAACCAGTCACTGAGCATTATTCCCAACCACCAATCACTGATCACCATTCTACCCAATGACTAATCACTGATCACCATTCTAAACAATGACTAATCACTGATCACCATTCTACCCAATGACTAATCACTGATCACCATTCTAAACAATGACTAATCACTGATCATCAATGTTCCCTCTATTCTATTCTATTCTATTCTATTTTTAGAACATGCTCCTTCATGTAATGTTTTGATATGCAAAAGATGAGTATTGATGATGAGTTTATGAATATACAAATTAGCCTGGTGACTTCTAGTGATTTGTGAGTATTGCTCTGGCTCATCTTCTGGTTGAATTGGTCCTTTCCTTTGAATCTCAGTCAGACAGAGCTCTTTAGTAGGCCACACCTTTCAGTTACTGTTTAATATTGTTTAGCTCTGTTGATCAGGTTACTGATTCTGCTTGTGTTTCCTTCCCCTTCTGCCACCTGTATCTCATTCTTTCTATTTTTTCAGTCTCTGTCTCTAATCCAGCATTATATTAGTTATGCTATAATCCTTTAATGGCTTTCAACTTCAGCTTACTGTGTAGTGATCCATGGAAGTCCACACGAGGCTGCTATTTCCCAAAAGTAGGAGATCAGCCAATACCCAGTTACACTGTGTATGGCTGTTGTATCGGGCTTTTCTTTAACAAAGTGGGCTAAAGGCATAGATTGAAACATGGAATGTGTATGTGATGGGGGTATGGACAATAAAGAAATACTAGATTAGTGGTGGACATAATTGTAGGTGCAAGGTATGTTGTTTTGAACATATCAATGAAGTTTTCATACTCATCTATGCGGTGAGTTGGCATAGCGAGTGTTGTTGCCTCATGTTGTCAAGGTTGCTGGGTCAAGCCTGAGCTCTGGTTACTTTCAGGTTGTATTTATTGATAGAGACTTCTGTAAGTCACTCTGGATAAGGTCTACCAAATGCCCTAAATGTAAATGTAAATGCTGTGTGCACCTGAAATTACTATCCATTATAAAGCAGCAGGCCTGTGGTTGAATTTGGAAAATAAATAATTATTACATAATTCATATAACTTTATTCATACATTCATTTATAGTAACCTCTTTATCTTGGTCAGTGTTGTGGTGTTATACAGGAACACACCCCATAAGTAAGATACCAGTCCATCACAGGGCACCTCACACACACACTCCCACACTCATTCATACCTAGTGGAAATTTTGAGTAGTCAATCCATTTATGCCATTTAAGACATATGTCTTTGAGAATTGACAGGAAACTGGAGAACCCAGAGGAAACCCACAAAGACTTGTAAAACTACTACTACTACTACTACTAGAGAATAATGGACTAATGCACATAATGACCTCAGTAGCACAGAAGTAAACACCAATGTGGTCATGTGACATTTACTCAGAAGGACACAGTTGAGGGTGTTTCTGCATCAACATTCTCATGTAACATGTACTCTCAGACAAAATGAATCTGTGTAATGTATGTTTTCACAAGACACACTGGACCCATTTGAATGCCATAGGATATCCGAATATAAGATTCAACTGCACCAAAAAGAGTCAAAATTGTCCAGGTATGAACACTGAACATCCTTGAATATAAGACTGAGCCTGAGACAATATGAGAATCATGTCATATAACAATCACAGTATTTGATTTCAACTTTAATTTCAAGTAGGATTACATGCAACTTTTTAAATGAAATTTTAAAATCTTCAGTTCTTTATAAATACAACATAGAAAAAAGCACATTCCTTTTGCTTTTCATTAGCACTGTATACTTTCATCCTGGTGTCTCTTCGCATGTCTAGAGATGAGGTTATCAGAACATTCAGGAAATCTCTTAATAAGTAAAACTCCAACTGCCAAGCTTATTACATAACACAATAACTTTGAACAATTTGAATATGTATTCATTTGCTAAGAATTACCTTTGGTTAATGACTATGACAAATATTAATCAGAGAGAAGTCATGCTGCAAATTCTGCGCTAGAGAAATGACAAGACATGATTTTCCACTGTGTTGTGCCAGTCTCCACTGGTGCAGAAAGGGCACACCTGTCTCATGACAGGAAACAAAACAGAATTCCTGCTAACATCCAAATGTTCAGCAATCATGTACACAGAGATATAAATAGCAACAAAACTTCAAAAATGTAAACATTGCATGCTGAAAATTCTCAGACATGGCAGACAGGATAAGGATTGTGCCATGCATGGAAACACACAGTAGAAAGGTATGTGTTTTTTTTTTTTTTATAGGTGATCTATTATTACAGAGGGTTGTTCGGACAGCCCAGATCATCTGCAGATGTGAGCTTCCTTCCATCCAGGGCATCCACCTCAGACGGTGCATCAGTAAGGCTTGAAGGTTTGTAACACCCTGGCCACCCCAACCACAAACCGTTCCAGCTGTTACCATCCAGGAATGCGGTACTGCAACCTGAGGGCCAGGACCAGAGGGCTGGGTCCTGTAGTAAACCTCACACCTTCACACACACACACACACACACACACATATGCACTATTTATATGCAGAATTATTCACCTTCCAATGCCCACGTCACTTTTGTTGCAATCCATTGTTGATACTAGATACTGTTTTCCAGAACCTAGTTCATATGCTCCTATTTATTTCTTTACTCTTTTTATACTTACTTTTGTCTGAATATCTGTCTTGTTTGTCTTGTGTCTCTTGGCTATATATATATATATATATATATATATATACCATCCATATATATATATATATATATATATATATATACTCCTAATATAGATAATATAGATAGAGATAATATACAAAACTCTTGGATCTTGAATCTTATGTGAGAATTTAAAGGGTAATCAGGTAAAGTCCTTTGTCTGAAGCCTTACAAAAACGAAAGAATTGCAGCATGTAATTTGCATATGAAAATGTTACCCTGCTGCAAACATACAGCAACTTTACCTGAAATGTTTGCCAGAAGTACAATATTTTTGTGAGGGAGCAGAGAAACTACTTTCCAATAGCGATCGGCTTGTACATGTAAATTCATATTCATAATTCAGAGTTGAGTTCGGACTGAAATTACATACATCATTATTCAGACCACAGATGTAATGACAGTTACACATACTCATGGAGGAGTTTGCCTGGCGTATATGCAGAATATAAAGCTTCAGGTTCTGTATCTTGCCTAGTTTTTGTGTAGTATCTTGACTACTGTGGTAAGATCTTGCAAGTTCATGGTAGCTCTATGCTATTCTAATTCATTTGCAGAGGTTTAGTCACTTCTGGGTTTTCCTAATGGTTTGTGTTTATGGTTATTGCTTAGTTTCTTATGTGTAATCTTGCTTTGGTTTATTATCAACATCATCAAGCTTGATTTCGCTATTGTTTCTACTTCCACTTTCAACGTTAGTTATTGCATTGTGCTAAACTTGGTTCTGTGTCTTGTTGTACTGTATCTAATAAATCCTTCTACACTATAATCAATACTGTCTTTGGTCTGTCCTGTCATTGTTACAGCAGCCTTCACCATAAGACACAGGCAATGAGAAGAATAATTAAGCCCAGACAATGGGAACAGTTACCTAGACTTACAGGGCCGTCATGAACAACAAAACCAGATCACCATTGCTGTAGGCAACTACAGACATTAGCGGAGACAGATATTAATCTGCTTGCTCCTTGTAATTCCTGCCTCCCTAAACCAGAAAGGCTTGTTGGTAGCCCTGAATGACGTCATGGATTCTTTCTACAATGTATTGCACCCATACTCTAGCCAGTTTCCATAGCAATTTCACTACAACAGCCTCCAAGGTGTCATTAGTCATAGGGACAGACAGAAAATGGGCCACCATTGTCTGGAAATGACACCAGTTGTATGAGAGAGCTTCCTCAATCTCTTTTGGTTGGATTTGTCCACTACACAGAAGGAAGAGCGGAAAAGGAGTCAGCTGATCTAGTCCTTTGTCTCTAATAAGCAAAGGGCGGAGTACCTGTCTATGCCAAACAACAGTAATGAATGAGTGCTCATTACCATGTACTGTTATGAAGTGTGTGAAGAGGTGCAAACTGAACTCGCATGCAGAGATTACTTCTCAACAGCTGATCTTCTCCACCGGGCTGGAGAATCTATCGAGAGAGCTCTATCATCTGCAGCCAGTTATGGTTTATTATAGCTTATTATGGCTTGTTATAGCCATAACTGGAGATGGACAGGACTCCGAAAGGCTGTTCTTATACTACAGGGACTTGGGCCATACCAGTACCAGTTGCAAAGCTCGTCCTGAGAATCATGAAAGCAAATCATTGTCATTGCAAGCCACTGGTGATTGAAACTGAGATTTAAAAAATGTCCTCATCCTTTCAAGTACTTATTTCTATCTATTGGAATGGTATTCTGCCAGTGTTAAAGAAATTTTTCTGGATTCACCAGTGTCTTGGTAAACCAAGCTAGAACTATGGAGTGCTTACAATATCATCCATATTTGAGAGGGAAATGCGTACAAGCCAACTTTCTCAACAACAGCTGAGCACTTTGAATATATGGTTATATCATATGGCTTGTCTGATGCCTCATCTGTGATCCAGTCATTTGTCAATAAGTTCTTTTCTAATATGCACAACAGCTTTGCTGTCATCTACGCTGATTACATTTAGATGTATTCTTCATTACAAGGCAGCTGGAACAGAAGTTGTTCGGTAATTTCCACCACTGCAACCTGCAGAACATCAATCAAGCCTAATGTCTCATTCCTCACCTGTTCAGCACCACTTCATGATGACAAATCAAAAACATGAAAGTCAATGCCTTTTTTCCTCATCTATTATGCTAAGCCAAGACACTTGACACTGGACAGCATTGGCTTTCCCACTTGCATGGTTGATCCTATCCCACATACTGTAGACTAGGAGATGACAGCACGTGGTGGCCCTGGACCATCTGACATGCAACCCAAGAAGGTATACATGAAAGAGGTCATTAGTGATAAGCTTATTACTTGGTCACACACTTTCATCAGCTTCAGGACAACCACACGTCATACATACTTACAAAGATTGGTGGCCCAGTCGACATGGACGTCGGCTCTGTACTCTCCAAAATAATTTAACCAAAGAGGAAATACGAGCTTTATTTTAAAATGCTATAATAAACCACATTTTTGTTAAGTTTTTATGGTCAGTTATTTTTTGGGTTAGGTTTAGATGCAGTCTACAGTAAGAATTAGTGCACTACTCCTGTGAATGCCTGGGCCTCATAAGGTTTTGAATACAAGTGTGTGTGTTTTCACATGTAGCCAGAGCAGAAGCAGTAAGGTGAGCAAGGGTGCATGAATCTGTCATGCAACCGAGTCAGTGTGTTTCCTGACAGGATACACCGCAGTGCCCAGTGGGCAAAACAAAGAAGTCGTATCTTAAATACTCCCACACACGCACAGACACTTGGAGGCCCCACTGGCACTGGCAGTCTTCACAACAGGATGTGTGTGTTAAAGATAGTCAAAAGGTTGAGGCGTTAAACACAACAATTCACACGAGAGACAATTCCCTGATTCCCTTCACTCTGCACTGGTCACACGCTCCACACTGACGTGCACACAACAATTATAGCCAATGCACAAACAACAAAACCGCACCAGAGGATTCATTATAAACAAAATTATTCTGGCCATCCTGCACAGTTATTTAGTGTATCCTGTTGACTGACTGTTCCTTTCCGTGAAGTGATTACATCTTAGGGCACTAGTCATGCCTGTGCTCATCAAAGGTTAAAAGCATAAGGGTCATTTGTCTTTTTGAAGGTTTCATGTTCCACTGTTTATACATATACAAAGTCCCAAACTGAATTAAAGTTAAATTCTTTAGGATAATATAAATCGATCAATGTGTTGAACACCTTCAATTTTAATGAACTTCTGTTGTTTCTGAGCTTTAACTCTTTCTATGTGATGAAATCACATAGTAACTCTAAGTCATTGGTGATTGAGATTTTGTCCTCATCCTTTCAAGCACTCATTTCTATCTATTTTAATGTATTCTGCTAGTACTGATGGAATCTTTCTGGATCCACCAGTGTCTTGGTAAACCAAACTATGGAGTGCATACAATGTCATCCATATTTGAGAGGGAAATGAGTAGAAGCCAGCTGTCTCAACAACAACAACAGAGCACTTTGAATCATATGGCTCGTCCGATACCTCATCTATGATCCAGTCATTTGTCAATAAGTTCTGTTCTAATATTCTCAACAGCTTTGTTGTCAACTACATGACATTTAGATGTATTTTTCATTACAAGGCAGGTGGAACAGAAGCTGTTCAGTAATTTCCACCAACCTGCAGAACATCAGTCAAGCCTAATGTCTCACTCCTGTTCAGCACCACTTCATGATCACAAATCAAAAACATGAAAGTCAGACACTTCACTCTCTCTCTATATATATATATATATATATATATATATATACGTCAACAGACAGATTTTTGATTTTCTTATTGAATTTTTTTATGAAAACAGTAGGCCTATATATCCTGTATACAATGCAAATATTGTGCTATCATATATATTCATTTTAAGTGCACATCGCTTACCTAAACCAAAGGGATGTATAGTCAGTTCTACCTTCTCCAGAGTATTCTTGACTTCTGTTGTTGTGAAGGGGTTTTTCTTCACTAAGGAAAGAATTCTGTGATCATCCACTTTAGTTGTCTTCCAGATTGTACCCAACTGTTGATTTGGCCACACCTAAGGTTTTTGCTATCTCTCTTATAGATTTATGTTGTTTTTTTCAGCCTTACTTCACTTCCATTGAGATCTCCTTGGACTTCATATCGGTAGCTCCAGTCGAACAGCTGCAAAATGCCAACTCAGTACCTGATATCAACTCCAGACCTTTTATCTGCTCCGTTTGTCTTGAAGTAACGAGCGAATCGACTGCACCTGGTCAATTAACTTCTTGTCAGTCAATTGTCCAAATACCTTTGAGCCCCTGAAAATGGAAGTACTTTGCTTAAAATGGCTGTAATTCAAAATGGTAAATGCCATATTTTTGTGGAACCTCTTAAAATAAAGCTGAAAGTCTACACTTCGATCACATCTTGATTGTTTTATTTCAAATCCATTGTGGTGGTGTATAAAGGCAAAACTCTGTCATTGTCCAAATACTTCCAGACCTGACTGTATACACACACACATATATATGTATAGGTCCCACTTGTGCTGCCAAAACAGCTCTGACCAATCGAGGCATAGACTCCACAAGACCTCTGAAGGTGTGCTGTAGTATCTGGCACCAAGATGTTAGCAGCAGATCCTTTAAATCCTGTAAGTTGTGAGGTGGGGCATCTACGGATTGGACTTGTTTGTCCAGCACATTCCACAGATGGTCGATCGGACTGAGATATGGGGAATTTAGAGGCCCATACAACACCTTGAACTCTTTGTCATGCTCCTCAAACCATTCCTGAACAATTTTTACAGTGTGGTAGGGTGCATTATCCTGCTGAAAGAAGCCACGGACATTAGGCAAAACCGTTGCCATGAAGGGGTGTTCTTGGTCTACAACCGTGTTTAGGTAGTTGGTACGTGTCAAAGTAACATCCACATGAATCCCAAGACCCAAGGTTTCTCAGCAGAACACTGCTCAGAGCTAAACTTTGCCTCTGCCAGCTTGCCTTCTTCCCATAGTGCATCCTGGTGCCATCTTTTCCCCAGGTAAGTGACACACATGTACCTGGCACCATGATTCATCAGACCAGGCCACGTTCTTCCATTACTAACCACTGCATAATGGGAAAACCCCCACAAGACCTGTCATTTTGGAGATGCTCTGACCCAGTTGTCAACAATTTGGCCCTTGTTGCTCAGATCCTTACGCTTGCCCATTTTTCCTCCTTCCAACACATCAACTTCGAGAACTGACTGTTCACTTGCTGCCTAATATATCCCACTCATAATATTTTGTCTATATTACCCACACCTAATTGCAAGCATTCTTATTTAGGGAAATTGCTAGAATAGTTTAAGCTCTATGTTACGGGTCTTGGCACTAGGATGTATAATAGCGTCGTGCAGGTCCCACTTGTCTGAGAGGACAATATATGTTGTGGAGTGGAACGAAGTGCGGAGACGGACCGCACAACCCCTGTGCCTAAAGTGCAAACGTCTTGAGCAGGGCACAAACCAGGTAGGTTGCGTGCACCAATCTGTAGTGTTAGCCACTGACCTAGCTGCAGGGGTAATAGGCATGAAGATCATAGTGCTTATGTGATACTGTGAAGGGTACAAGCTTGAGAAACTCAGAGCCTACTGCTCAACACAAAAACATTGAAGCATGGCAGGAAAATAACACAAAATGGCCCTGTCATTTGGCAGAACTTGAAAGAACTAAATCTTTCCTTCATATTAAATATATCCAGCCCTGAACCTCAATATTCGCTTTTCTAAACATAAACCTCAGTAATCGTCTTTCCAAACATAAACCTCAATATTCTCTTTCTGATCATAAACCTCAATATATACTAAACAGTGTAGCATGGCGCCATTCTGCTGGCTGGCACAGAACTATGTCCGCAAGCAGAGCGAGGCAATCGGAGGGCTTATGAAGAGGTGCAGCCAGGTGCTGTACGTTTATGCTGATTACCTGCATGAGAGAGCCACGTTATAAAAGCCCATGCAGGTGGCCGCGGATTTGCCTGAGAAGGCACCCGTGGCATTACACTCTACTTATTAAGAGGATCATTCACATCCTTTAGTAGTTTTTCAGAACAATGTGGAAATATGATTATCTCTTACTTTAAGTATTTTACAGAGACAGTAAGAGACTTTTTTTTTTGATAAATCTTGAAGCATATCACAGAGGGCACCTGGAATTTAGATTTTTCTGGAGTCACTATCTATACTTTAAAAACAATACACCTGGTATGCTTTAAAACGTTTCAGATTTTCATATCCAGGCATATTGACAGGCAGGTGCCCTTGTAGCAAGATAATTAATGTTATTCACGTCACCTGTCAGTGGTTTTAATGTGGCAGACCACCCAATTTTTAGGTGAGCAGAAGTATTGGAACAGATAGCCTTAAAGTAAATTGAAGTAAATAACATTTAATATTTGGTTGCATATCTCTTGCTTGCAATAACTGCATCAACCTGGTGACCCACTGACATCACCAAACTGTAGCAATCTTCTTTTGTGATGTTTTTCTTTTCTCAGCTTCAAAATTGCTCCCATAGACAGCTCTCAGGTCTTCATGTTGGTTTATCCTTCTTTAACAACAAATGCAGTCTTTACAGGTGAAACCCAGGGCTCAAACCAAGAATACATATTCAGAGCTATTCATTGTTTAAAAATCAATCTAACAAGGCACACCAGGGTAACAAGAAACACCTGTCAGTCACCTGTTCCAATATTTCTGATCACTTGAAAAATGGGTGCGTTCAAACAAAAGATGCCATGTTCTTTAACACATCTAGATGTACATATCAGGAAAAGGTGAAATTCTGATCTTTTGTCTCATATTAAACTTTTTAACAGTTGCATAACCTTCATGACCTCATTTTACAAGTTAGAATTGTGTATCATCTTTCTATTTGCTGATACAATTCAATGTCAAGCTGAATTGTGAAAATTTGTACAGTATGCAGGTAATAAGGTGGTGCAGTGGTTAGCGTTGCCACCTCACAATTCCAGGGTCCCCAGTTTGAGCCAGAGTTTGGGTTGCATGTTCTCTTTCTGTTCATGTGGGTGTCCTATAGGCTCTCCTGTTTCCTTCCTACCATATATTGCCCATAGTTGTGAAGGAGTCTATACATAGTACCATGTGATGGACTGGCATTCCATCCAGGGTATATTCCTGTGTCATTCCCCGTGTTCCAAGGATTGTCTCTGGATCCAACGCAACCGTGACAAGTTACTGAAAGATGACTAAATGATGACTTTCCCTCAGGATCAAATAACTATAATATCTATCTATCTATCTATCTATCTATCTAAATGAATGATTAACTAAATCGTAATTAATAAATTTGCAATACATACCTAAACTCCCTTTTAAAGGCAAAACTCAATGTAAGTCAGCAGTAACTCAGTGGCTAAAGTTCTGTGTTAGTCACTGGAATGTTGTTAGTACAACTACAAGGACTGCCAGAAAGCCACTGTAGGACTCTTAAACACGGCCCTTAATTCTCAACTGCTTAGCTCTGTGCTTGGATTGGATTCAGCTGTAATGTACTTTAGATAAAAGCATTTGCCCAGTGAATAAATGTTTCCATACATGACATTTGAAGGTCTGTTATATTGTGTTGAATTTCAGTAGCAAACGGAGGACTGAGTGACTCTAGAGTAAGCATTATAAATCAATTTCTACCCAAGAAATTGATGGTTCCTTTCCAAGAAGCTCATGAGATTTGCCTTTCCCTTCAAGCTTATCTTGCTTAGAAAAGAAGGGGAAATTATCCATAATTTTATCATGTTTAATGCTCAATTCTTTGCTTATGCATGATGAGGCACATACTGTATATTAGATGTGGACATCTGCCATCTCTAATCTGAAACTTATGTGTAACTATAAAGGCTTCAAGTTTTGTTCTGTAATATGTGCACGTGTAGACAGATCCAAATATGCGTACTTATGACACAATCTGTTATTTGGACCACGGAAACAACTCCAGATGGCCTGTGCAGGAAGACTACACAATGGAATGAGGGAGGGAAAGGAGTGACCAAGAGTAGGATGTGAGAAGGCGATAAAATGTTCTCCTTTATGAGGGAAGTTTCAGACAACAGACTTGTGTATATCCACATATCTGCATATTCAAGATATGGCCTTGGTTATTTTACCCTTGGAGAAATGCTGACAAATTATGTCGTCAGTAAGACTCACTGCAGTAGCGGATTTTTCTGAGAACATTATGGGGACATTCAGCATCAATGATGTTTCAATCACAAAGATCAGATAAACCACAAATGGGAAACAACGTGACTCGTGAGGAAAATGGGACAGGAAAAAGTGAGCGATAGAGGAAAGCTGATGCCTATTTTAGGAGCTGGCTTTCCGGCAGGTGAAGGAAGTGAATTGATCTTTCCAGAGACGCTGCTGGAAAGCAAGGGATAGAGGAGGAGGGGTGTATGCATGAGCAAGCATTCTATTAAATCCCAATCTGTTACATAAAATCAGATAAAGTTAATGATGTAAAGCAATTGAATAGATGAAAATAATTCATAATAGTAGTGGGAGGGTATGAAAAATTCATGGAATGATAATTGTATAACCTTATATCATATATTATCATATATTATATCTAGTTTTTGAGATGAAAGTTCCTAAAATTTTCATAAGAGAGCAAGTGGGAACTAAGTCTTGTATCAAGTCTTAATATATAATATATAAATATATAATATATAAATACTCATTTTACCTGGTATGCGTGTTTTGTAAAAAAGTATTTTACCCTGTTATGAAAACCTTTTTTGTAGTGTCGTGTTCTACGCGCAAAAGCAATATTTCTTGGCATCATCTATAACAGTATAGAATGTTAATGGTATAATGATTTTAGATTTCGGTATAATGTTATACTAATAAACTGTATCTTAATAGTACATGAACTACTCACATTCTAAGTATTACATAAAGTAGAAATAAAAAGAGACTTAAGGAATATTTTGGCCATATTCCCTTCTTACTTAGTTAAATTGCTAGAATATTTTAAGCTCTACTTATCAACAGGATCATTCAAAGCCTTTAGTAGTTTTTCAGAACAATGTGGAAATATGATTATCTCTGACTTTCAGTATTTTACAGAGAAAGTCATTCTGTTTTTGATAAATCTTGAAGCATATCACAGAGGGCACAATCCACCTGGAATTTGTATTTTTCTAGAGTCAGCACTTTAAAATACACTACACGTGGTATGCTTTAAAACATTTCAGATTTTCATATCACAGCATATCGTCATACTTACTGTACATATCATCACTCCTCTTCATTGTATATGATAACTATTTAATAACCTGCAAAAAAACTGATTAAAAGTTCAAACTTGTGTGACTTGTCACTGCCTACTTTTCACTCCTCCCTCGCCCTCCATCTCTGATATAAATCTTGTTTCAGATGGGGACAGATCTTTAAACCTTTAGCACCTCTACCAAAGGAACACGTTATAAAGAGGACTTATCTAATTGCAAGGACAGGTGATTTCCTCTTATAAGATCTTCCCTTCATTCCTAGCTGACTTTGAGAGCAGAATGAGAAGAGGTGAGTGATTGTGGACACAAATATACTGCGTCTAGTTTATTGAGGTTGCATTGGACTGAGTGGATTTATTTGTTATACTTTACGCTGTTATAACTTATTATTAATTTATAAGAGCTATACTCGTACTTTATCGTGACTCATTTCGGCTTGCTATTTAGGTTTACACATGAGGCATGCCTTTTCAGGTTCAGATCTGTTTGTGTGTGTAACTGTAAGGTGTGTGTAAGAAGATCAGTGCTTTATAACTTTCATAACTGATTGCAGCTCTTATCATTTTGTAACTCTGTGCCTTTCAGGTTCTTATGTCATGGAGATGACTGTCATGCTGTTGCTCTTAATGCCTCTCACTGCAGCCATGGCATTCCAACACAAGCACAGGTGTGTACACACAGAGTTCAATTTCATATATATATAAAACACTTTTAACATCCAGATGTAGATTTAGATCCATAATCAGCAAGCCAGGGATGACAGTGGCAAGGGAAATCTCCCTGTGATGACGTGAGGAAGAAACCTTGCAAGGAACCAAAAGGGTTCAAAAGAGAACCTATCCTCTTCACCTGATACTGGGATTATAAATCATTACAGTATACATGTGTAGAAGAGCAAGGACAAACAGTACACGATATGTTGAAAGGATGTTCCTGGGATGACTGCAGGATAGTCTTTAGGATTACAGCAGAAGTTCTTAGAAGGTAGAGAAACTGCATCACGGAGAGATGCCACATTGACCCTGATGTTCATTTTTTACAGGCCACACACAGACACCATCTCGCTGGAACGTAGCATACAGATGTCAGTTGATCCAGCTGCAGAGACGCACTCTACATTCACACACTCAGAAATGGCAAATACGCCGCTTCTCCAGTCAACATCTGATATGCTCTTGCAAAGCATCCTAATGCAATCCAAGAAGTAAGTGCTTTGTTGTTCTTTCAAAGATTTAGCAAATAAAGTACATAGTAAATATCTCACTGTTACTTTAACTATACTGATTAAGAGCAACTGTAGTGTTCAATTAATACCTATGGTTTTGAATGAACTCTGTGTGATCCTTTGAGTCCAGCACTCGAAGAACTAATTCAACACTGTAAATGTTAGCTAATGTTAGCTAATGTTAATGTTAGCTAATCAACACTAGGTTTTTGCTTTTGTATAGTTTGTTGTGTATATCATTTAAACTATTGTACCTCCAGATAAATCTCAAGATATCATTTTAATAGTGTGTCACATGTGCGTAACTTGCAGTGCTCAGACCAGATTGCGGAGGAGGCGCGCACCATCCAAAGGCTGCCAGTTCGGCACGTGTCAGATGCACAACCTGGCTAGCACACTTTACAGAATGGGCCAGACCAACAATAAAGAGCAGTCCAAAGGAGCAGGAGACCCGAACGGATACGGTCGCTAAAGAATATCATCAGTGAGCACACAGCAAAAAAGTTCCCAGGATTGAATTCAAGACCACGGCGATTAGCTAACAGGATTTCACATTAAATGTATAGGAATTCTAACAAGCAAGGGCAATTTCATAAAAGCAAAGTTGTAAGAAAAGCTACAGATCTTAATCTTGCCCCTCAGACTAATCTTGAGGATTAGGAGGAAGATTTTATTACGGTGAATTCTTGTGAATTGGTAATTCGGTTGTTAACCGGGGTAAAGGATGAAGTGTTATCACTTCTACTCTAACAAACAGGAAACACACACAGCAAGCAACCGTCAGGTACCTAAGCCCTCTGCTTAGAAAATCACTCCCATTTTTAGATTGGATATCAATTAAATCTATTACCAATTATGTATTTGTGCAACATTTATGACGTTGCACTTCCAGATAAATGAGGTGTTTCTTTGCCGCCAGCAAGAGTACAAAACAAGAAGCGAAAAATAAGACATAAGATTGCGCTGTTATATATTCTTGCTATTTTTGTGTAGGCGGTAACCTGGCGATGAGTCGCACAATTTTAAAATCGCCTGAGTTTGAATGAATGCACTTACGACATTTGTCAGACAGCCCTATAAACCTGAGCAATCATTTTGTAGAACTGAGCAGTTGAGGGTTAAGGGCCTTGCTCAAGGGCCCAGCAGTGGCAGTTTGGCAGTACTGGGATTTGAACTCACACCCTTCCTTCATAATGGTATACGGTTGTATTTGTAGAGTAAATTTGCTGAAGTAGCTTATTTATACTGAAGTGGGGTGACATATTTCCACACAGTTGTGATGTAAGAACAGGCAAAGATTTTACCCCTTCATTGGAAGTCTGTTTGTAAATGACCACTTTGCCTTCTTCAGCGTTTGCAGTAAAACAAGCCCAGGCAGGTGGTAACACATCATTCTGGGCCAGAGTTGGTTTGAAAATACCACTGCACTGCTGGATTTTGACTGCCATACCTGCTCCACTACGCCCATGTGCAATGCAGATGTGTTCATTCCTGACCTTAAAAATAGGCAAAATCAGAAAATAGGTGAAAACAAATGACCAATATGTTAATATTTTAGAGTAGCATTATACTAATTGTGTCTGGAAGAAAATAGTGTTGAATATAATTTAATTTAGCACTGTGTCTTTTTACTGTGTAGGCTACTGGACTGAATGAACTTGTTTGGTACTTTTCCTTAAGGTTGTTATCCTTTTTAAAAAAAAACCCATAAAGTGCACATTTTAGTCAATTACCTGATTCACTAAGATTGTTCACTAATAAATTTATATGTGTATTTATCGCTGCTGTAATTGTACATACGTATATATGTATATTTTATATCAGTATCTATATATGTAGCATATTTTATTATATATTTTATTAAGTGGTAATAAAACAGTTTGAAAAATGTATATTAATAAAATATAAATAAAGGCTGTTTTGTTCAGTTTCCCTTGCTTGTGCTACTTATTTACCTAAAGTATTTTTAAAAGTTTTTTTTTTTTTTTAAAAAAAGGGTTTATTATAAAATCTCAATTTTTTTTCTCATGTAAGATTAATTACCATCATCTATTGACATTATTCCATAACAATAGTGCTGTTATTCAGACAAAAGCTCATGCAACACCTAGTGGCATAGCTTTACACACTAAAGGCTGCTAGTGCGGTAGTAAGTAGTGTGGTTTGGGACACAGCCGTCCTGTGATAAAGCCTTTTTTTTCTGTCTTCTTTCTTTCGGTCTCCTTTAACCACACCCGGAACTCGGCGAAGTTTTAACCCGATGAGTGGTCAGGTAAAGGACAGAGGTACATGTACAAAAGTCCACTTCCGAGTAGGAAGTGAAGGCGACATGAGAAAAGGTTCAGCTCTGGGGAGCCCGAATCGTTTGGATATGAGCGGTAAGGAGGCGGAAGGAGGAGACGCAGTGTCCAAATCCGAGAAAGACCAGGTGGGTTCGCGAGAGCCTCTGAGCACAAGGCTGGGGGAAAGTTCTGGAAATCAGGTTTCACTGT
The DNA here is from genome assembly GCF_027358585.1 of Pangasianodon hypophthalmus. Lineage (NCBI taxonomy): Eukaryota > Metazoa > Chordata > Actinopteri > Siluriformes > Pangasiidae > Pangasianodon > Pangasianodon hypophthalmus. The sequence continues at coordinate 5,760,220 of NC_069721.1, read as the reverse complement.
AAAGAAAAGTTGCTTCCAAGTAAATAAAGAGACCTGCAGTTTAGACAGAGGTTTGTCTGAGGTTTGTCACCTCATTAACTCCCACTTAATGACAGAGCTGGATATTAAACCTCAGCCACACAGCACGCTGAAAAACAATAGCATGTTGCATACACTCTGTAGGATTTCTAACGGCTCGGAGAGATTGCTTTGGATTTGATATGAATAACCGCACTGTCTGCTTTCAGAGCTGGATTGCGGCTGTAATCAAGAAAAGAGTGTGTACGACGTTTGTGGAGGATTCGTTCAGGTGAGCGGTCTTTGTTTTTCCACTCGCGCAGACGGAGATGTCAGGACCAGCGCTCTGACACACTGGCCTGCATGGGGAGTGCAGTGAACAGGACACCGCGTCCTCAGAGCTCAGCGGCGGTCCTCAGGCATGCGCCAGACCGGCACCGCGCCTCACACCGGGCACCGCGCCTCACACCGGCCCCCGCGCCTCACACCGGGCCCCGCGCCTGACACCGGGCACCGCGCCTCACACCGGCCCCCGCGCCTCACACCGGGCCCCGCGCCTGACACCGGGCCCCGCGCCTCACACCGGCCCCGCGCCTCACACCGGCCCCACCGCCCCCGCGCCTCACACTGCCCTCACACTGCCCCCGCGCCTCACACCGGCCCCGCGCCTCACACCGGCCCCGCTTCAGGACTCAGCACTGTGACAGGTGTCGGGTCTCGTGCAGTCGGGCGCTCAGGTGGAAGGTTCGCATAGCCCCGCTCTCCGTGTGACGTCACGTCTGCAGGTGGGTCGGAAGCAGTTCAGAGCAGTGGATGCAGACAGACAGGTAGAGGTGGAAGGTAAACAGCACGTGATATACTCTATTCTTACTTTTTTTAGTTTAAAATTTTTTTTAATAAAAATAAATGTTAATAATAAAAAATAAAATATTAATCATAAAAAAAAATAAAATTTATAAAATATTAAAAAAATAATAAATTAATAAAATATTTATATATTTTTTATATTTTTTATTCTTATTTATTATTATTATTACCATTATCATCATCATCATTATTATTATTATTATTTAACATTTTTTTTAGGGCTATACAGAAGAGAACATGTCCCACTGCTATTGTTTAGTATTATTGGCGAGTTTTATTTGCACGTTTATAAACTAACTCACCAACAAGCTAGCTAGTTGCAATATTTTGTTTAGCTAACTTTTTAAACGTGCAAATACTAAATTAATACTTAATACTAAATAATTGCAGTGGGACATGTTCTCTTCTGTATAGCCTTAAAACTTAACCAGTGTAACGGTTAATAAAAATACGAATAAAGTATATCAGGTGCGGTTTATCTTCCGTCTCTACCTGTCTGTCTGCGTCCACTACATCCGCTGCAGACATGATGTCACATGAGGGCGGGGCTATGCGATCCTTTCACCTGAATGCCTAACTGAAGGATGACTAACTGCATCTGACACCTGACATGCTTTTTCCTGAGTCCTGAAGCCTTTCAGTCTGATGCACGATGCCGGTTTGTCATATAGCTGAGAACCGATGCTGAGGTCTGAGGATGTCCTAATATGTACTGGAGACATCCCACACATGCATACTTCACTTTTTCACATGCATAAAGTTAGTCCTCTTCATTTAAGGTGAATTCTGATAGGCCTTATTTTGGGACAGTTTTTGTACTTCCATATTTTCTAAGCTTTCTTGCCAGTAATACAGCAAAATACATCAACACATGATTAGATACATGTGAAGTTAAGCGTGACGCATGTTTTTCCCCTTTCTCAAAACAGACTGAAAACCATTGTTAATGACTTTCATCCGTTGTATACCACAGTATTCACATTTCCTCACTCCACTTACTGTCCCAATTAACCAAACCATCTTGAAAATGGTTAAATTATAAATATACGTGCATGATTTGATATAACTTTATGCCTTTATATAACTTTACAGTCAGGGGGAAAAGAAAGTACACCCTCCTTCAATTCTACGTTTTAATTTATCAGGGCCTACATAACAATTGTGTGATCCTCACCAACTTCTATAAACAAACAAGTAAACTCAGGTTACAAAAAAAACAGATTTCAATATGTAGTTCCCAAAAAAGTAAACCAACATTCAGAAACTGGATAAACAGTAATAAGTACATCCTTCCTACTTATACAATAATTAAGAGAGTAATTATCATCCAGTTGTTACTAAAGAAATGCACAAGATTAGTTAATCATCAAGAAGGGTGACTACCTCTATAAAAGCAGGACTTTGATAGGTTGGTTTTCTGCAGCACTCAGGTGTGTGTCTACATCATGCCAGGAAGAAAGGACATCAGCCCCACAGAGAAGCAAATGTTGCTGCTCATCTTTCTGGTAAGGGTTATAAGGCCATCTCCAAACAATTAGAAATCCACCATTCTACAGTGAGAAGAATTGTTTACAAATGGAGAGCCTTCAAGACAGATGCCAGTCTTCCCAAGAGTGGGCAAATTCAGTCCAAGATCGGACCGTTTAATGCTCAGAGATGTAAATAAAAACCCATGAGCTACATCATCAAGCTATGAAAAAGCCCCTTCTCTCCAAAAATAATATGGCAGCACGAGTTAGGTTTGCAAAATTGCATCTGAACAAACCACAATATCCTTTGGACTGATAAGACCAAGGTGGAGATGTTTGATCATCATGCACAGTGCCATGTTTGGTGAAAATCATTGAGACAATGATGAACTCCACTTTATACCAAAATATTCTTGAGAAAAATATGAGGCAATCTGTCCAGCAGCTTAAGCTGGGCTGAAATTGGGTCATACAACAGGACAACGATCCCAAGCACTCCAGCAAATCAGCATCTGAATTGCTGAACTCAAAGTCCAGACCTCAATTCCACTGAGATGCTGTGGCAGGATCTTAAGAGAGCTGTGCATAAACAAATGCCCTCAAACATCAATGAACTGAAGCAATGTTGTAAAGGAGAGTGGGCCAGAATTTCTCCAAAACAATGTGAGAGACTGATAAACTCCTACAGAAAACGTTTACTTCTAAAGTTATTGTTGCTAAAGGTGGCTCTACGTGTCACTGAATTATAGGGTGTACTTATTTTTTAACTGTACCTTTATGATATAATTAATTTACAAATTGGTTATCCATTGTCCACATGTTGCTGTTTTTACTGTTGAAGCTACTCAACATTTTTGAGCATTTTTGAGCAGGAGAGAGCGGGAGAGTGCAAAATAGCATTTTTAATCACTTTCTCATTATCATCACCAGTAAAATAATTTGTAAAGTGTTAGCTCTGACACTTTGTTGTAGGCCTGTTTAATCTTTTTGGGTAAAAATCTTTTGGCCAGAAACTGAAAGTGCCATTCTGACCATTCTTGGTTGTAAATTTTCTAATTATTAACAAATAAATATAGTTAACTGATGTTAAATATATACTTGTTTAATGTTAGCTAAGTCGAACATACACTGGTGGATTTTTATTTCACATTAATGAACTCAAACATTCCCAATTTACAAGATTTTCTCCATTTACCTCGACAGAAATCGAGGGAGTCCTCGTGAGTTGAGAGCAGCGAGGGAAGGGGATGGGGCTTTCACAAAGTGTCAGCTAATATTGGAGAGTTAAAAACAACTGCGCAAACCATTCCGGTGGCTCATCTCCTATTTTATTGTGGAAAACAAGACTGCTCTTTTGGTACATTTTTGAGTAATTACTCGTACTAGCTTACTTTGCTGTTAAATTATGGAACTCCTACACAAAAAGCATAAAGGCTGACAGGTCTGATAATAAAATGTATAATCGGAATAAACGTCACTGTATATTATGGCAGTGTAACATAGAGTTGGAACAATATGGTTATAATGCCGAAGCCTAGTCCTGGTGGTTCAAACGTCTTCCATTTCCCAATGATGGAGCCCAGTGTGTTCCTGGGAATATTCTAACCTTTGGAAATGGTTTTATACCTAAGCAATGCAATTGTCTCGATGCAATTTGATTGTGTGTGTTTTACGGAGAGATTCATGGACTTCATAGCCTGGAATTTGGCCTGATATACACTGTGAATTGGGGGACCTTATACACACAGGTGTGTGTCTTCCTAAATCATGTCCAGTCAACTGAATTTCTACTCAAGTTCTAGAGACTTCTCCTGACAATCAAAGCAAATAGGATGCACCTGAGCTCAATTTGGAGTGCATTAGCCAAGGATTAAAAAAAAAGTAATTAGCTAAATGAGATATTTGCAAAAATTTCTAAAAATATGTTTTCACTTTCACCCAAAAATGTAATTTAATCCCTTTTAAATTAAATCTATAATACAATAAAGTGTGCAAAAAGTGAAGGGGTCTGAATACTTTTTCCAAAACTACTGTATATATGAATCTTAATTGTATGAGATTCATTCAATTCAATTCAATAATTAATTGAATATATTAATCATGACAATTGCCAATGAAAGAATGAATGAATTCATACAAATGCATGCTAAAGCAAAGTTTTAGTGAGGTCCACACTACAGAAATATGTCGTAGTTAATAATTCACAATGCAGAAAGTGTAGTAGGATTTCTAATCTTAATTATTATATCCTTCCATAAACTGCTGTGACTCCAACCAACTGACTGAGTTAGATATTCTGGTTTATAAAACAACCAAAGTTATTAATGAGTAATATTACACAGTACAACAACTTGAAATTGAACAAACATTATGTCTTTATTTATAGTCAGCTAAGGACCGTGTAGCGTAACCTGAACAGCCAGCAGCTAAAAAGCAAAACCTTCGGAAACCTGTGCTGGCGTATCCCATGCTGCCATGATTAGGCATAAATGTCTTCAAACAATCCCAGTGATTTTGTCTGGTCTTGTTGGCAGGAATAATGTGTCATTCCTGCCTTTTCCTGCCAACCTTTCCTGTGGTGTTCTGTCATGTTGGATCAGTTTTATAGCTGCCAAACATACAACTCAGGAAAATTTCAAAATCCTAATATGTAGGCTGTGTTCCATATTTTGACAAGCACCACAGATGCTGAAAATCTGTTTTGAATTTGATATAGGAGAAACACATACTTCTCTGTCCATTTTTCTTTAGGTATTCTGTTTTCGTCATCAACTTTTCTTCATCAGTTTGTTCATCAGACCAGAGAGAGTAAATCAAATTAAATATCATTGTAAAAAAAAAAAAAAAAAAAACCCTTTCAGACTTAATGTCTCTAGCCCTATAGCTGGTCTCTGGTCTATTCAGCTAAATAATTTGCATAAATTGCAACAGAGGATCTGCTACAGAAGCCTCGCAATTTATTGTTAAAAAAAGCCTGGAACTGAATTATAGGTTGTTTTTTCATATGTTTATCAGCTCCATAGGAGGCACAGTGATAATGCCACCTCACAGTTGCAGGGTGCCCAGCTCTAGGTGGACTGGCTGCTCTAAATTGTGAGTGTGTGTGGCCTGAAAATAGATGTGGTGCCCTGAAATAGACAGGAATGTTTTGGAAGGTCCATGAGACAAGTTAGTTCCTGTTAAAATTGCAGATTTTTGTGATGTAACAATGAAGCCAAGATAAATCATGTCAGATCCTCTTCCACCGGTCAGGTTTCAGACTGTATTCTGCCTTTTGGCCACCTGATGGCGACCCTGAGGACTTTCTATTAGAGCTCCAGACTAGTTAATGTGTTTCAGCTGTGTCTCATTTTCCTGTGTACTTCAGTTGTCCTGTTTGTTAAGAGTCTTTGGCTTGGTTTTGGCACTGTGTAAGTCTCTGCCCTGCTCTTTTGCTTTTTGTCATGTATGACTACCTCGCTAGTTCTTTTTTTTTTTTTTATGGACCGTGACTGATAAAATCCTGCCTTGGATCTTTGCCCTGTTTTTTGTATTTTATTTCCTTCTGGGAATTTTTGCCCTAGCTTTTGTGTTTTATTTTTGATGTCTTGTGAGCATTGCATTGTTTGAGTTTTTGCTTGCCTGTTTTTTCCCCCCCTTTTTTTTCCCTTATGGATTTTTTGCCTTTTGCTACAAGTCACCCTGCTGACATTCCTTGTCATTTTTTTGCTCTTCCCCAATTAAACCACTCAGCCTACTCCTATACTAGCCTCTGCTTTTGGGTCCTCTCATCTGTGTTTAGCTTCATCAGTAGAGATCCTGGGTTTGAATCCCACTCTGGTCCTGACACCACCTTTAATGTAATAGAGCAACCAACAAAATTCATGTGAAAAATACAAGCGTTTTAGGAAACGAAGGGGAAAAAAAAATACTTACAATAACCTTGTTGCATAAGTGTGCACGCCCCTTAACTAATACTTTGTTATAACACCTTTCACTTGTAACACAGAACTCAGTCTTTTTTGGGTAAGAGTCTACCAATTTAGCACATTTTGATTTGGCAATATTATTCCACTCTTCCTTGCAAAAATGCTCCAGATCTATCGAAATGCAAGGGGATCTCCTGTGCACAGCCCCTTTCAAGTCATTCCACAGGATTTCAATGGGCTGTAGATCTGGGCTTTGACTGGGCCATTGCAAAACATTGATTTTCTTCTGAAGCCCTTTCTTCGTTCACTTGTGCTTTGGGTCATTGTTGTTCTGGAAGGTGTAAATTTACTTCACCTTGAGTTGAGACCCCTGCAAGTTTTGTGCCAAAATAGAGTGATATTTGAAGCCATCCATGATTCCCTTGATCTTATCCAAAGCCCCAGTCCCAGCTGAAGAGAAGGTGCTGCCACCATAAGCTGTCTTGTCTTGTCTCTTGTCTGTCTTGTCTTTGCACCAAACATATTATTTAAATATTTTGCCCAAAAAGTTCTACATTGGTCTCATCAGACCATAAAACATTTTGCATCATGATTTTTGGGTTATTTAGGTGGGCTTGAATGGTTTTTTCTTCTTGTGAGAAAGGGTTCCATATAGCCACCCTACCCCAAAGCCCAGACGTGAAGAACGTGAGAGATTGTTGTCGCATGCAGGGAGTGACCAGTATTTGCCAGATATTCCTGCAGTGCCTTCAATGTTGCCGTAGGTGTCTTGGCAGCCTCCCTGATAAGCTTTTGTCTTGTCCTTTTATAAATTTTGGAGGGACATCCTATGCTTGGTAACGTCACTCTGGTGCTCCATTTTCTCCACTTGTTGTTGATGGGCTTCACAGTGTTCCATGGTACTATGTATCTAATGTTTTGTAAATTCTTTTGTATCCCTCTCCTGATCGATACTTTTTGACAGTGAGACCCCGTACACATTTTGTAAGCTCTTTTGCAGACCAGCCATCAGATGACACTAAGATGATGTAAAGAAAATCCTACAGAAACAGCTGATCTTTATTTGAGGTTAATAAGAATCACTTCATTGATGACAGGTGTATGTTAATGACTTTTGAACATGAGTTTCAATGCGATTGGTTAATTCTAAGCATGATCACATGCCCCATCATAAAAGGGTGTGCATACTTATGCAACCAAGTAGTTGTAATTTTTTTCTTTCTTTTCCTAAAAACATGTCTATTTGTTTTGCGATTGAATTTTGTTGGTTGCTAATCATATTAAACATGGGAAAAGGTATGATATGATTTTATCTTAGTTTAAATTTTTTTTTTACATCACAGAATCCTGCAGTTTTAACAGGAGTGTGTAGACTTTTTACATCCACTGTATAGCAACAATAAACAGTCAGTCCCTCATGACTTCTGAGAGGAAAAAAACACTGCTTGTCGTTTTACTGAGAAACTGAAAGCAGAAACTTCTCTGTCCAGATGAGTTTACAAAGCAGACTCCTTCCATAAACGTCGTATAAATGTCTCCGTACAAATGTTTTTTCATTGTTTAACAAAAAAAAATCTGTTTATCATATCTATAAGCCTTAGGTTATGTGAAGCGTCCACCATACAAGTCCTTGTGTTACAACCGGAGCTACTGTCGGAGCTGTGCGGTTTTATTAAATTAACGCACACATTCTGACCAATCATATTCGAGAATTCAACTGTGCTGCGGTATAAAATGTTTTAAATCGTATTGCGTAATATAATAATTCTAGTGATACACTCCCTTCTTCAGATCGCTTCTACAGACTGAGGGTCATGTCAAATTTGGACTTTTTTTCCAAACTCTTTTTCTGTTGATTTTAACTTATAAACATGAATTAGGTCTGTTTTCCTTTTTTCTGCTTCTGGAATGTTCTGGTCTACAGCAAGACAAAATTATTGTGCAGCAACGTTATTTATTGTATGGTTGTTTTTGATGAGTTATTATTCATAATTAGAAAGGAAGGGACATGATCTCAGCTTTAATGTTAAGCTGCTGTTAAGCTACCAAGCTAGCTGCATTAAACAAACCCCTTTTACAGACTGAAGAATAGTGCTTTGTTATTTTTTTTTTTTCCATCTTTATTGTTCTTTTGTAACTTCAGAATGCTATAGGCTAAATGTTTAAAAATTTGTCGTGTGAATGTTTATTTAAGTGTCAGGAAAAAAATGCTGCCTATCTCCACAGTACACCAATAGAGTGCTAGCTGTCATGTTTTTATGAGATTTAGGCGATGCACTTGTAGGTGCATTGCATATGTGCAGACGTTTACTGAGTCAGGGTTAACGGGTGAACATTTGACATCTTGAAATGGTTCCATTTCATTTCCTGGATAGTAAGAAATGCTTATTATCCATATAAGAAAGAGTAACCAACTTCCTCTCTGTCTCACTAGGTCTGTTTTTCCTAGTGAAAGATGGTTTAATCATGATCTATGGCTAAAATAATCTATGGCCAGTTTCTGTTCTCTTGTAAAACACTGTGTTTAATCTTAATTATGAAACTGGTTTTAACAACAGTTCAATTATTAGAGGAAAATACTGATGACATTCAGTAAATTGCCAGGAACATGTGGATGTCCTGAAGGTGTCAGTATGAGATGATGATATTGCTGGTGATATGCTAACTGAGATACTATTGCAATATGTGTCCTCCTGCAGCAATGGCGCCCTGTGTCAGTGTGGGAGTGCGAGGGAAAGCCACGCCTCAGTCACTCTAAATGATTATTTTAGTACGGCCATTGTCAGTCGCTGGGATCGTTCTCAGCACACATCAGAGTCTCCCACTGATGCTTTTGGAGAGGTGCAGTTTGCAGGAGCCAGCAAGAGGCACAGCTATGTGGGTAACCACTTTCTACCATGAATCCACTGGAAAAGACATTTTAATATTCTTCTATTCTTTAGACTTGACGACTGTTACCATGTTACCAGTCCTGTTTCTAAAGCACCACATACAGTATACATTGGCAGAAAATGTTTTGATAAGGCTTATAGTTGAAATGTATTTCTAAGACAAATGTAAATAATGAAGTTAATGCCAATTTATTTACGAATCAGAATGTATTTTTAATAAGTAGTTTTTACTTAAAATGAAATTGTTATGAGTGAGCTATATTAGTTGTCATGTACAAATTGACTTATTGACATGAATCCCAATTTTATTTATCAAATACTATGCAAAAATATATTATTGTTTTTGTGGAAAATGAACTTCCCCTGCAAATTAATCATATTGTAATATATCTATAAATCTACACTGTATGGACAAAAGTTTCTGGACACCTGAGCATCACATCCATATGTGGTTTATGAACATCCTATTTAAGATTTAGTTTTGCCTTTGCTGTTATAAGGAAGGCTTTCCACAAGATTTTGTGGGGATTTGTGTTCATTCAGCTACAAGAGCATTAGTGAGGTCAGGCACTGATGTTGGTGAGGAGGTCTGGGGTTCAGTCGGTGTTCCAGTTCATCCCAAAGGTGTTCAGTGGGGTTGAGGTCACAGCTCTGTGCAGAACACTCGAGTTCTTCCAATCCAACCTTCACAAACCATGTCTTCATGTGACATTGCTTTATGCACAGTGGCTTTGTCATGCTGGAACAGGTTTGGGCCTCTTGGTTCCAGTGAAAGGAAATTGTAATGCTACAGTACACAGACATTCTATACAATTGTGTGCTTTCAACTTTGTGGCAACAGTTTGGGAAAGAACCACGTATAGATGTAATGCTCAGGTGTCCACAAACTTGTAGCCATATAGTGTAGTGTAAGTTTTGGAACAGCTCCAAAGATAGCAACAAGAGTTTCCCAAATATGAATCTTTGATGTAAGTTGAAAAACACTATTAGCATGTAAAAACTATTGGAATGCAGGATTATTTAGGTTTTCAATACAGAATTAATGAACACAGTTGAAATAAGGCTGTATGGTGACTGTCTCTTTTTTTTTTGTTTGCCACAGTTTCTGCGTCTTTCCTGGGATACTCCCCCTGCTACTGTTTATTCCATTTTGACCAGCCATTGGGGCCTGCCATCTCCAAACCTGGTGGTGTCAGTGGCCGGCGGTGTGGGGAAGTCTAAGGTCAAGACCTGGGTGCGAGAGGTTCTAAGGCAAGGATTGGTCAGAGCAGCCCAGAGCACAGGTACAAACACAAACATGCTGTCTTTAGAAATAACATTAACTACAGCCACAGGGGCATAAAAGTCTATGGGTTGCTCTGTTTAACTGCTTTAGGTTTTGGACATTTTTAAAACTGTTTTATATTACATATGTCCGGTTTCATCACACCTATCAAAAACATGCTGATAAATTGCTCCTAGATGTGAATAAGTATGTGCATGGTGCCCTGCAATGGACTGGCATCCCATCCAGAGTGTATTCCTGCCTCAGTATTCCTGGGAAAGCAGGATGAAGCCATTACTGAAGATGGGGAATTGTCCTGTTAATGTTAGTTAGATCATGTGAGTGTCTAGATTACTCAAAACACTATAAACATATCAAGACATGCGCTGTTAAATGGTTATATGTTATATCTTAATATATATCTCAACACGCAGGATATCGTTATCTTGAATACTTCAAATTTTCACTGCTATCCCTGCTTTCAATTTTGGAAGAAGACTGGTTAGGTAGTGAACGATTCCACGCTTAAAATGAAGTATGTTCCATTCATGAAATAACATGTAGTGGGTTATTACGTTCATTACTGATATGACTTCTTGAAAAGCAATACCCTGCTTTTCAGTGTGGCACGTTGTCCTCATGTCATTAATGAAAGGCAATACTGTTTGTGTAATGCACTTTTTCTTTATTTTTATTCTTTATTGCGTTTTTTGGCAAGTACAGGGATAATTTAAAATAATAATAACAATAATTCAACATAATACAAACAAGACAGCAAAATACAGAGGAAGGGATATCACAGACATTATACATGGAATATATAACTGAAATGTCAAGCAACTTCACCTCTATCCTTCCATGCTAGATTTTTTTATTCCCAGGGATAACATATGTTCCGCCTCTACACCTAGATATTTAAGAAAGGGGTCCCAAATCCTATGAAACTTAAAAATGCACTTCATGTTGTTTCAGCATTATGATTGCTTTCCAGTCAGCTCAAAATCTTCTCTATAGCAAAGTGAGTCTTGGGCATAAACTGGCTTTTGTAAAGTATGAGACTCTCTCTCTCTCTCTTTCCCTCTTTCTCTCTCTCTCTCTCTGTCTCTCTCTCTCTCTAACACACACAGGAGCATGGATCTTATCAGGAGGACTGCGGGAGGGTGTTGGCAGGTATCTAGGGGAGGCTGTGAGGGATCATGCTATGGCTGCATCTTCAATTTCCCTCTCTAAAGTAGTGGCCATAGGCATAGCTCCATGGGGTTTGGTATCCAACCGAGAACAACTAATCAACCCAGAGGTAGTTCTTAATCTCTTTCTGTAAATTCTTTAAAATGCTAAACACATGGCTGTCTGCACTCTAAAAAGCCTGAGCACATTCCTGTACGCTGTGGGAATAACTGTGTGCTGTGCGTACATTGTGGAGGTGTAGGTGATGAAACCTACTTGATGAACCTGTTTTCACTTTGCTTTCACAGCTGATGAAGGACATTTGTTCTAAACATACTCTTTCTCTGGAATGTAAATAATTAATAATATTACAGAGGTGTGCAGATAGGTAACTTTTTTTTTTTTTAGCTAAAGTAGTGTACTTTTATAAAATATACACGTGTTTGTGTAAAAGAAAATAACACACTAATACCACTAATAACAGACTCTTACAATATACTGCACCTTAATCCAAAGCAAAGTGAACACACACACACACACACACAAAACCACCCATTCCTCTGTGTTTCTTAGGGCAGTTTTCCTGCCGAGTACTACGTTCCAAACACGTCCCGAGATTCCTGCTTTCTGGATAACAACTACCAGGCATTTCTCCTTGTGGATGATGGGAGTGTAGGCCATAAAGGTGTGGAGGCTGATTTCAGAGCCCGCCTAGAGGACCACATTTCCCACCAGCGCACGGGAAAATGGGGTGAGGCATTGTAAAACGACCACAATTCGATGTATAAAGTAAACCATTCTGTCCTCTATAGCAGTAGATTTCGACTAGGAGCAGTGTACAAGATTAGAGAACTGCAAATGGGGCCACCCCACCCCAATGGGGCCCTACACCATCTCCATCCTCATTTCTACTCTTCTTAAAGAGATCTAGCTTCACAAAAGACGAAAAAAATATAACGCACTTAAAAATTCACCATTCTTCTCAAAATGAAATGTAATGACATTTTTCTCAATGAATCCAAACTACGCAAAAACGTAAGATTTGATTGACGGGACGGGACTTTTTGCCTTCATCTATTCAAATGCAAAGGCAATATACTGTAAAAGAGGCGGAGCGAGAGACCGTCTCTGTGCGCACTGTTTCTCTGGTGTTTTAGCATTTTGTAGTTAGAGAAATATGGTGTTGTTACTCCTTAATTATTTATTAACATCAATAAGTTATTTCGTCAAAACATTTTATCCCTGAGTTAAAACTGCTTTATGTAGTGTTTGGCTTATGGGGCTAACATTATGCTAGCTATCCAGGACTAGCATAAATGATGTCACTCACCAAAAACACTGAAATTAACATATTTTTATGAAGCTTATGCAGTTACTTATGACGGAGTTGCTGCATATTAGAGACTCTAATGTATAAAATTATATAAGACTGGTCATAGCCAGACCTTTATTTAGCCAGTGCACAATAAAGGAGAAGGATGAGTATAAAAAAAATGCTAAAATGATATGGCATTTCATTTAGAAAGGAATTCAAACATAGAAATTTATTACATTGCCAGTTATGGAAATTCAAAAAGAACACAGCGTGGAAATTTGTGGGAAAAAGACTAGCTGTTTATTGACCAGAACTGCAATAGGCAAATCTAGACTAAAACTTAAAAATTACCAAATGACTAAAATATGACAAACTATTATGTACTTTCTTCATAGGGCCAAAATTAAATCCAAATTAGCCCCTAAAGTAAACACCAGGTGTGACACCCTGAATAAGAATCTAACCTAATCTCTAGAGATTCCCACTACTGATGGATAATCTATTTAATAAAATGTTAATTGGGAGAATGGAGGAATAATTTTGCACACATTCTGCATGTATGATTTTTCAGAGGTCAGAGGTCATGTTACACACTCTTAAGGTTGGATAGAGTGGTACGTTGAGCATCCAACTAACATTTCAATGCAGAATAATGCAGGACATAATGCAGGATAACTTGTTTGCATAGCCATTAGCAGAAACGCATGTCTAATAGTAGTGTACAAGATGTAAATATTTATATTGGATGTGAATTTATTAAATAAGACTCATGCGTTTGCCCTATGGATGCTAGCAGTCTGGCTTACGAGACTATAATTCACATAGATTTCCCTTATATTTTTTGCCATTCCCATAGCAATGCTGTAAAGTATATCCTCATTCCTGTTATCAATGTTGGGATCTTTTTTATTCTGTTCCCATACCTGTGGATAGAAGAAGAAGAAGTTTTATTTGTATAGCGCCTTTCCACAAGCTCAAGGACGCTTAACAGATTTACATCAATACACTACAATTAATACAATACAATACATCGATACAGTATAATTAAACATACGATTCACTGAAAGTACATTTCAAATAAATATGTTTTAAGCTGAGATTTGAAAGCAGGTAGAGAGGAAATATTACGAAGTGAGAGGGGTAGTGAATTCCAGAGCTTGGGAGTGACAACACCAAAGGATCGGCCACCAATAGTAGACATTTGGAATCTAGGAGCTGACAATAAGCCAAGTGCAGATGATCTAAGAGACCGAGTGGGCAAGTATGGGTGAAGTAGGTCTGATAGATACAGTGGTGCAAGACCATTTAGAGCAGGGGTGTCCGATCTTATCCGCAAAGGGCCAGAGTGTGTGCAGGTTTTCATTCCAATCAAGCAGGAGCCACACCTCATTCCACCTGTTTAATCAGTTGACTTTTGCTTTCAATAGACTCAAGTGTGTCTTCTGCTTGGTTGGAATGAAAACCTGCACCCACACTGGCCCTTTCTGGATAGGTTTGGACACTCCTGATTTAGAGCCTTAAATGTTAGTAAAAGAACCTTAAACTGAATGCGTGATTTAACAGGTAACCAGTGAAGACTGTGCAGAATGGGAGTTATGTGGGCACTACGTCTGGTCGAGGTTAGCACCCTGGCAGCTGCATTTTGTACATACTGTAATCTTTTGAGATATTTCTTTGGTAAGCCAATTAACAAGGCGTTGCAGTAGTCCAAACGTGATGTTATAAGTGCATGGACCAAGGTTTCTGCATCAGCCAGACTGAGGGAGGAAGGGAGACAATATTACGCAAATGACAAAAGGAATTCTTAACAACAAAAGCAATATGGGAGACAAACGACAGATGAGTCTAACAAAACACCAAGAATTGCGTACCTGGGAGGAAGGTTTAACAAGGACCCCATCCATATCATAGGACAGGTCCATTCTGCTGACAGATGTAGTGGGGCCAATCAATATTATTTCAGTTTTGCTTTCATTTAATGTAAGACAGTTCAGGGATAACCACAGGACACCGTGTTGTAACTGCTGTTCCCATTCCTATGCAGCTCTCCCATATATTTTAGATTTAGTAGTTCTTTGCATTGATCTGTATATATCCAGTAACAAAACAAGTGTGTGTTGTGTATAGGAAGCGGAAGCATGGACATCCCTGTGCTGTGTATGCTGGTGTCAGGAGAGCCTTACATGCTTGAGGTCAGTTTTATAAACACCTGAAACTGTTCCTTATGTGTTTATCCTTTGACATGACGACTGAAGGTGCTTGAAGATACTTGAAGAAGGTGCTTGAAGGCACTTTGTTCAGGCATTTGTAGTAGTAGGCATTGTTTGTATGGTCATAACCATCTTGGATAAAAATTCAAAAGGTTTATCACTAATATGTGTACAAAAGGTTTGGAAAAGTTTCTTGTTTTGGTTGTTAGATGTGCTTGGATTTAAAAATGTGTTTGTATGCTAAATTGTTTATTATTTTATTATTATTTTATTATTCAAGCGCACTACTGCCTGTTGTTGCTGTAGTATATCATATCCCCATAATAATGGCATAGTATTAGAAAATTCAGAAAGTATTTAGACCCTTCATTTTTTTTGCACACTTTATTCTGTTATGGCTTTTTAAATGGATTAAAATTAAAATGTAAATTTTTGGATGTAATCTACATAATAATCATAATGACAAAGCTAAAACATATGCATTGAAGCCTGCTAGTTTCAGTGTGAGTGAAAAATGTTACTCTTTGGCTCGCAAAACATGAAGACCCAGGATTCAATATTGCCAAGAGAGAGCTGCAGAGCTATGGAAAAGTCATGGAAACTTATTCATAAAAATGGGTATGAACCCTAAGTAGGGGTCACAATAAACATGGTCTTTGCACTCCAGTCGATGCTCCTATTAAATTTATAAAAACAGCTTGGACTTGTAGACTACAATTCAATTCTTAGAGATGCAAAGAAAGGAATACTCATTCTCTGGTTGCCCTGAAGTATGTGCTGTAGTATTAGCTATTTTTTGTCTGCATAATGTAGAAATGATAATACTTTGCTTTGTAATCCCTAGCACCTGCTATAGGGTAAAATAGACTGACTTATATTCAGGAAATTGTGAAATTGTGGCAAATGAGGTGTATGTATGTGTTTATTTATATATATATATATATATATATATATATATGCATACATGCATACAGGTATATATACTGTATATGTATACTGTATATGTATGTATTAAGTATAAAATGCTTCTTTGCTCTCCATATGTCTTAGAGAATGGATCTCTCCTTGAAGAAGTCTATCCCCTGGTTGGTCCTGGCAGGCTCGGGGGGACTGGCTGACTTGGTAAGCGACATCCTGGACAATGTATCGGCTGCACCAAGCCTGCCTGGGGCGGGGTCAGAAGGTGACGGGGAGGCGGCTACTAAAACAGATCTCAGGGGGAGAGTAGCGGAGAGAGTGCTGAAACACTTTCCCTCTGAAGAGGACACTGACAAACTCATAGACAAGGTAATGAATAACATGGATTTGTTTGTAATGGGGTGGAATGGTGTGAGAAATTCACAGCGTGATAATCGTACAATAGCACTGTTTGTCACGGTATCTGCTTCCATCTTTAAAGAGGATGACGTCATTAAACAGTGCAGATACAGTGTAAGAGTTTATATTTACTTTTTCTGGAATAATTCTTTGTCAGAAATGTGCTCTTCAATAGTTTATTAAAAATGTTCTCTGATTTTCACCTGTAAAGTAGACTAAAAGCTTGCATGATACAAATTGCTTATTCGTGACACTTTTCATCTAAGATAAGGTACAATACTATTAATATTTTAAATTTGGCAGGTGTTTGAAACACTGCAGTACATCTAACATTTTAAGATGAAAAACTTTTCGTAATAGAAGGTCAGCTTTTTTAATGTGTAAATAGCTCACAAACAGGTTCCATTGATTGGAAATGTATTTAATTGTCTTATACTTGTTCTTTGATTTTAGTGTGTATTGTTTTTTTTTCCCCCCCAATATAACAGTCCTTAAACGATTTGTTTTACAGCTGCCATTTATGACTCGCTGAAAGCTGTATCGTAATTTTCAGGACAATCTGTATCCTAAGTGTTCAATCTCCCTATGTTAAATTCGGACAGGTTTTGAGTATTTACCAGAGCAAAGACCTGATCTCCATTTATCATGAAGAGCATGAGGGCTTAGACGACTTTGATACTGTGCTGCTGAAGGCTCTAGTCAGGGGTAAGTGTCACTAATATGAATATTTTTCTTCCTTCCTGCTTCAGTGAATAATCTCACCTTGTACCTTCTAGACTGCTGTGCTGCTGCTTCTACTGCTAGACTGCTGAAAAGAAACAACCCAGCTGAAATTTAGGGTGCTTTTTACACTTATTAGTCGGGTTGAAAAATTAATTCTTATGTTTTTTTATTTTGTCACTGAACATATTTAAACGCACTAAAAAGCTGTAAAACATGTTGCATGTAGGGCTGAACACGCACATATAAAATACCTTTATTTATTGATCAGAAATATGACAATGGAGAAAAAAGTGAATAAACCTTTGCCAAGTGAGTATAAAAATAAAAAAAAAATAACCCCTGATCACAGATAACTCAATATGGTAATAGATAATTACTGTATAGAGATGTTTAAAACATTGTGTGTATCACATCCACAGCTCTGTCGTTTAGCTCCTTTAGTTTGTGCCCCGTGACTTATTTTTGTCTACAACCCAAAACACACAATATGTTTGGTTCACTCTCTGTATTTGGGTTAATTCAGAGTAGAAATGCTTTCTCACTGCAGTCCAACCGTACTGAGACCACCTCGCTTAGCTGATCCCAGACCGGTTAGTCCACACCCGGGTGCGATTGTGTTCTCAGCTTCACAAACGAACCGCACCAAAATGGAAATCATAATAGGGTTCGATTTAAATGGACTAAACGTTGCATATGTGAAAGCACCCTTAATTATCATGCAGCTAAGACCGCATATTAGTGATAAGAAGAAAAGCATGTTATGATCACAGTTAAAGGTGCAATAGTAACATTTTTCTTATTTTTACCAGGACCAATAATCTGGCATATATATGTAACATGATAAAAAAATAATGCTTTAAGTTGTGGCCTCAGCACAAGTGTAGTATATGGCTGAAAAAAAAAAAAAAACAGTTTGGAAAACTTTCTTCTGGCCCTGAATTTTTTGTTTGTGTTAGGATGGGCCACCTGTCAGTCACACTCCAACACCCTTTCAATGCCAGCACATCTCAAAAATATGGCCAAAACCAGTTAGGGCCCAGCACAGCCACATAATAATCTCATGAGTGAAAAAACACGCTGTGGTTAAAAAAAACTATCATAACAAAAAATGAGCAAAAAACAGAATAAACATTGGCAGTGTGTTTCAACGATGGTGCAGTTTACTACAGGAAAGTGGGATGAAGCTGGACGTGGACGGGTATGTAAACGCAATCTGTATAAAACTTTGAATGATTTGAATGGCCAGCTTTGCATAACGAATAAAGTAGATATGTTTTTATCACTTAGAGAGCCAGGTAAGGAAATGCTTTGGGTGAACCCAGTACTGGCTAACTCCCGTGCAGCTATGCTAACAGTGCTGTGTGAACAAGGCTAACAGCAATAGGTTCAGCTGAAGAATCTCTGAGAGCTTGTTATGAAGAGAATTAGGGCAGTGGAGGCACAAAAATCATTATGAATTCCTGAATTCCTCATGTTTTTAGTGCTATAACTGGGCTATAACATGCACTTAAGTGGCTGAGTGGACAAAAGCTAACATTAGCTAATGCTAACGTTGGTCAGCCCACATACCAGGTTCCAGGAGACACTGGACACTATTTAGTGTACTTTTCTACACATCCATGTTTACAGATAAGGACATGTAAGCAGTAGTGCTATAAATCTTCCTGTGGGATAGTGAATAATGGCAGCAAACACAGCTCGTAATCACCATCGTAATCACTGCACCATCCCTAAATGCACAACTAATTCAAGCAAACATCTGTACTTGAGCTTTCACTCATGTCCCACCAGTGTGCTTGTGAGAATGAAATGGCTTTGTGCTGTTCACCAGGATAAGGGTAAGCATTTTAAGAGGCAGCAGAATCTCACTTCTTGAAAACCATTGGCTGTAAACACCAAAATATGGAGCTATACTCTCTCGATTTGAATGGACAGATCAAACATCTGTTTGGTTTTGTCAAACTCGGGAAAGCCTTCCAGCTTCTTCATTTGTAAAGGAAGTGTGAAAAAGGTCTATTAGCTTCCTTACAATCAGATAGGTATAAAAATTTCTCTTCCATAAGCTTTGTGTTGGAACTGTCCATAGGTCACCCCCTCGCTCTTCCAATCTGTAGTACGATCATTCACATGGCACATTCTGTATCCTTTCAACACACTTAGCATTTTGCCTATTCTCTGTGTAACTGTATATTGTAGAGATTTATAATCACACTATCTGGTGAAACCCAGAAGAAAATGGGTTCCATTTTGATTCTCTTTCTTTATGTCACCTCAGATAGGCTGAACCATGTACTTTACCTGCCAATCTCTGAAACGGTAATGAACAGGACCTTAAGCTTAAACATGTAGGCACCAATCGCAATCGCAAAATGCTTGCGGCTGCGTAATCCAGAATCCATAACAGTTTTACACAACTAGTGTAGCTTGTCATTTTATCTTTGTAATTTTGATGCTCTTACTTGTGAAGAGAGACTGAAAATTCAACAGGAGGCAAGACCAAAAGAGAACACACATATACATAGTACTTCAATAGCAGACACCTGTGCTTTCTCTTTTTTAAAAACCACCAGCCTCCACTCATCTACAGGGTTTATGTGTTTGTGTGTCACAGCGGGTAAACAGCGCCTTTCCACTGATTCCGTCCCCAATACCGAGGAGCTGAGGTTGGCTGTGACCTGGAACAGAGTGGACATCGCCAAGAGTGAGCTCTTTGCTGGAAATATCCAGTGGAAGGTAGGAAATGACGTCTCTGACATCAGTGATGGATAACCGAAGTGAATTATTTTCATGCATTAACACTGGAATATGTGCAGAATGAGGACTTGGAGGGCTTCATGACTGATGCTTTGGTGAACGACAAGCCCCAATTTGTACGTCTCTTTACCGAAAACGGGCTGAACATTCTGGACTATCTTACATACGCCCGTCTTGAGGAGCTGTATCGCTCAATCTCAGAAGGCTGTCTGGCCTACACGCTGCTACAGCGTTGCCTCGCAGAACGTCTGGGTGCTGTCAATACTGGCACTTTTCTCTCCGTTGCCGATTTTGTTAACCAGACCTCCAGCCCAGTCAAAGAACTGACACTTTATGAGGTGAGAATGGAATAACGGTTTTTATGAGCTAGAAAATTAAGATTTTTTTTGGTGACTAGGTAGTATACTAGGTGGTATTTATAAAAAAAAAAATCTTGGCTTTGAGAAAGGTTCTGTGTAAGTAATTTATGTTTATTTAATATACTTATTACTGTGTAATTTTATTAATTTTATAAATTAAATTCACTATCTAAAGTAAATTTACTACTAACTTTTCTAATATTTACATTATTATTACTACAGTGGAATAGACTGACCATTGTGGTGGAAATTCACCTAAAATACAGACAGAGACTCTGTTCTGTCCATCGATAAATCAGCCTATCTACTTCTATCGATGTTTCCTAGGTGTCTCAGGTCCTACAGTACTTGCTAGGCGATGTGTGTCAGCCGTTCTATTATAAATGCCTGGGTCTGGAGGGTATTGTTTCCAAACGGAAAATCATCAAGGTAAAATGCCTAATATAAAAGTCCATTAGATGAAACATCTTAGAAAATAAATACGTTTTAATCTTTAAGGCAAAATAATCATGTACTCGTGTATTATAACTTTGTTTATGTGCTTTTGTTTGAATTTGACCATCATATTCATTTTCAGAAACTGGCTACAATCTTGAAAGAAGATGCTGACTATCGGAAACATAGGTGTACACACCCATGGGCTTCACTCTTCATCTGGGCCGTGCTGCAGAACCGCAGTGAGATGGCCGTCTACTTCTGGGAAATGGTAACACAATGCCAGTGGACAGCAGGCCTTGGAGTTTTGTGCACCAGTGTTTAATCACTTATTTTCTAAATATAATAGATCTTTTACATGTTTACTAAAATTGGTACAATGCTAAAAATCCTTCTCCATTTTACACCCTTAATTTTGTCAGGAGAATCCGTGAGAGTGAATTTTGAAAATATTGCTAAATGTTGATAAGAAGAGTGCTATAGTCAGTATTTTGCAGTTATATAAAATGGAAAGAGATGGCCAGGGTTAATTTGACATCCATTGCTAAGTAATGGATCCTTTCTCTCTCTTTGTCTCTCTCTCTCTCTCTTACTCTATCTCTCTCATAAACTCTTAGACCTCAGAGTCAGTGTTGAGTGCTCTGAGTGCTTGTAAGCTGCTGAGAGTTCTGTCCAGATTAGAGACTGAGAATGAGATGAAACTCTCCATGAAGGAACTGGCTCAGAGATTTGAGAACTTGGCCCATGGTATGATGTGTGCAGATTTTTTATGGTCAAACTGGGCCTGCTTGAAGTTTGAAAGCAGTGTTTAAGTTTATGGTAACCTTATTTTCTCTCACACTCCTGATTTTGCTCTGTTGCTTTGTGTAGATATATTCAGTAAGTGCTATGAGAGCAGTGAGAATCGCTCTTTCATTCTGCTGAAGAAAAAATCGGAGGTCTGGAAGGGCTCTACATGTCTGAAGATGGCCATGGAGGCAGATGCTCGCCTCTTCTTTAGTCATGACGGCGTGCAGGTCTTCCATTATTTTGTGTTTTCAGATTTCTTGAAAGATCATTGTATTATTTTGATAATGCTCGAATACATTGACAAGAAGATGCATAGTAATTCAGAGTCCTTTTAGTGATACACGCCTGCGTATAGTTTATTATCATGCGGAAATCGTCCATCCTATAATATCCTATAATGTTTCAAACAACTGGAGCTGTAATGTAATGAACCTGGCTGGACACAAGTGAAATGTTTTTCCCCTATGTACATTGAATCACAGTTGGAGATTTGCAAGACATGGTAGTATTTCAGGGTCACCAGGTCTCCAAATCTACAATTAGATGCCACCTCAATGCCAACAAACTATGTGGAAGGCATAAGAGAGGAAAGCCTTTTCTTTCATCTAACCACAAAAGTGTGTGCCTGGAGGTCACTAAATGCAAATGCAACTGGTTTCTATGGTCAAATGAGAAAAAAAATAGAGATTTTTGGTAACAAACTCTCAAGATGGTGCAAAAAAAAGGACTTTTATACAGAAAAGTACCAAATCCTCACTGTTAAGTGCTCTTAAGGAGGAGCAGAGGTTCTCAGAGTGGACTCTGGACAATGCCAAGGCTAGATGAAGCATTACCAGTGGGTCTGTGATTTTTCGTTGTTGTCTGTGTCCATCCATCCGTCCGAGATTCTCATTACTGTAATATCTCAAGTATGAGCAGTCAGATGTTTGAAGGATTAATATTATAACTAGCAGGGGAAATGATTTTGGAATTGATCTAAATAGGTAACATCAAAGTCAAATGTCTGAAATTAAAGTGTGTGTGTGTGTGTGTCAGAGTCTGCTGTCTCAGATCTGGTGGGGGGCTATGGACAGGAGCACCGAGGTATGGAAGCTCATCCTCACTCTGTTTATCCCTCCTCTCTGCTACACCAACCTAATCTCTTTCACGTAAGAAATGCCTCATTCTTCCATCCTCCTATTACTTCACTTGGATGCCATTTAGCATTGTGGAAATAATCCCATCCTAACAGATCTTGTCTCGCTTTCATTAATCACGAGTCACCTTACTGTAGCATTCTTGCATGATATTCAGTTAAAGGTAGATTTGTTCAGTGTTTACCAAAGTTTTTAATTGCTTGTATTTTGGAATCTTAATCCTTTCCAGTCTGTATATTTCTCATTACTGATTATGATCATCTTATGTCTGGCATTCAGAGAGGTGGATGATGCAGATGAGGGGAAGCCTGATGAAGTCTCAGAGCGAAAGGACATAGACTGGCTCTATGCAGAAACCGTCTTCTCTTTCTCAGACATCAAACGCATGTAATCACATTTTAATATGTGTGGATTCATTTACACTAACATGCAGCGGTACATACAAATCAAAGACAAATCAGACATATAGACATGTCCCTCACACATCCCCTGCCTCTTTCACTAATCCCAAACCCTCCCTCACATCCCATCCCTCTTTCACTAATCCCAAATGCTCCCTCACATCCCATCCCTCTTTCACTAATCCCAAACCCTCCCTCACATCCCATCCCTCTTTCACTAATCCCAAACCCTCCCTCACACATCCCATCCTTCTTTCGCTAATCCCAAACCCTCCCTCACATCCCATCCCTCTTTCACTAATCCCAAATGCTCCCTTACATCCCATCCCTCTTTCACTAATCCCAAACCCTCCCTCACATCCCCTCCCTCTTTCACTAATCCCAAATGCTTCCTCACATCCCATCCCTCTTTCACTAATCCCAAACCCTCCCTCACACATCCCATCCCTCTTTCGCTAATCCCAAACCCTCCCTCACACATCCCATCCCTCTTTCACTAATCCCAAATGCTTCCTCACATCCCATCCCTCTTTCGCTAATCCCAAATGCTTCCTCACATCCCATCCCTCTTTCACTAATCCCAAACCCTCCCTCACACATCCCATCCCTCTTTCACTAATCCCAAATCCTCCCTCACACATCCCATCCCTCTTTCACTAATCCCAAACTCTCCCTCACACATTCTATTCCTCTTCTCTCATTTCAATCTCTCCCTCACATCCCATCCCTCTTTCACTAATCCCAGACCATCCCTCACACACCCCATCCCTCTTTCACTAATCCCAAACTCTCCCTCACACATTCTATTCCTCTTCTCTCATTTCAATCTCTCCCTCACATCCCATCCCTCTTTCACTAATCCCAAACCCTCCCTCACACACCCCATCCCTCTTTCACTAATCCCAAACTCTCCCTCACACACCCCATCCCTCTTTCACTAATCCCAAACTCTCCCTCACACACCCCATCCCTCTTTCACTAATCCCAAACTCTCCCTCACACATCCCATCTTTCTTCACTAATCCCAAACTCTCCCTCACACATCCCATCTTTCTTCACTAATCCCAAACTCTCCCTCACACATCCCATCTTTCTTCACTCATCTCACTCTCCCTCACCTCCCTCCATGCCTCTTCTCTGTGTCAGTGAATTAAGTCGATCGGGGACTGAATATCTCAGATAATGGATTGCTTGCACGGAAATCATATGAATGAAAAAAGCCTATTGATTCATGGCCATTATTAGTCATTATGAATCAGTTATTAAGTGGTCCCATCTGGTTGGGATTAGATGTCTAATGCAGGAGTTCTCAAACTTTTTGGTCAAATGATCCCAAGTGGTCATTATGGATATTCTGCGACTTCAAGCCTTTTACCACCCTACATTGTTTTAAATTCCAGATATATAATTTAAGTCTACAGTAACATCTGAACATTGTTTATGTCAGTGTGATGTAATACATTTGTGTAACGTAAGTGACTAAAAACAAAGGCAGTATTCCTAGCACTGGCCTACCAGTCTAGTGGGAAGTGTGAGTTTACATTTCTTGATATAGCTTTTTTGAGAAGTCAGGAGGTCTGTTTGAAAGGGTGCATCCTGTTAGTGTTAGTACTCAATAACGATTTAGAAAAGCAGATTGTGCAGTTTGAGACAAAACACAAATTTGTTTAGTTGAGGTAGACAGATGGAGAAATTTGTCCATTTTTATTGCTGAATTCCTACACTACTGCAGCATGTCAAGATGACTGAAATAGCACGTACACCCTACATTTAAATGTGGCTTGTTTGAATGTGACCTCCAGTGACCTTTCAAAATAGTAGCCCATAGTAGCACAATAGTTAAATAGTTAGAATATTTCTAATATTAATTAGTAAAATAAATCAGTAAAATGAAAGAAGAGATTGCAAGTTTCTCTCATGACCCCATTTGTAAATCAAGCAACCCATCAGGGGTCATGACC
Source organism: Pangasianodon hypophthalmus (assembly GCF_027358585.1). NCBI lineage: Eukaryota > Metazoa > Chordata > Actinopteri > Siluriformes > Pangasiidae > Pangasianodon > Pangasianodon hypophthalmus. The sequence continues at coordinate 5,735,257 of NC_069721.1, read as the reverse complement.
TCTAGTTTGGGAAAAATGTAAAGCAGAAGCTACCTAGAGCTCCAGTCCAGGTCCAGAGGAGTACTTCCTCCTCTTTCAGCATTCCACAATCATTCCTCATGATCAAGAGAAATAACATACAAAATGTTTTATTACTCTGTGCGTGAGTTTTTCTCTCCATGTTTTTCCAGTCAGGCAAAAGCAGAAGAGCCAACTCCTATTAGACAAAGCATAAAAGGTTTGTTCATTTACAACATGTAGCCACTTTTATTCTTTACATCACATTACTGCTATTAAATTGATTGCTGGTTTCATCATCATCTCACTTATATACCAGTTATTTTAAGTTAATTTTTGTTTGTTTGTTTATTTGTTTTTTTTTTTGTTTTTTTTAGGTCACCCAGTGAGGCCAGTCCGTCCCAAGTTGCCTTTTGTATTTTCACGCTGGAGACAGTTCTGGTACGCACCGGTCACTGCCTTCCTTGGCAACGTGCTGATGTACTTCCTCTTCCTGCTTCTGTTTGCGTATGTGCTGTTGATGGACTTCAAGCCTCCACCCCCGAGGGGCCCGGCCTTCTGGGAGCTCCTGCTGTATTTCTGGGTGTTCACCATAGTGTGCGAGGAGATTCGAGAGGTAAACACTACCCCTCTCGTCAGTCCAGTAATATTCCACAACCAGGAATATTCTTCATAAAAGTGTACAGAGCAAAGCAAGATATAACTGCATTTAAAAAGCCATAACCGGTAGCTGGAAGTGAATATTTATAGGAATATCAAAATAAAGTTTAGAAAGCTTGGGAAGTAGTGAATGTTTGACCTTAAAAAGGGCAGCATCCTGAATGCAATAATACGTAAGTACATTAAAGTGTTTAAGGATTAGCTCACATTCAGTTTATTGTTGTTTATCTGCAATGGATCATCATTTTGGTATTACTGATAATAATGTTAGTACAAATAATAAAACCAGAGATTATGTTTTATTAATTATTAATATATTTTTTTTTTGTAGAAGTCTATTTTGTCTACTGTAGCTTCATAGTTTCCTACAGTGTAAGCCAGCTTGTTGGGGAAATGTTTTTTTTAGCCCTGCTGGCTGCAGTGTATGATTAACCTCCGAGAATAACCTCGGATACTCACACTTTAGTCAATGTATTTGTTATTTATGTTGTTGTTGTGAGGGGTTATATAAATGTCTGTGTGAGAGAGGAAAATACCTGTATTCTTCTTCCTCATCTATCTCTTTTCCCCTCTATCTCGCTCTCTTTCTCATTTAGACATTCTTTGTGGGCAGCATGACTTTTAAGCAGAGGATACGACAGTATGCTCAGGACATGTGGCACAAGTGTGACCTCATTGCCATCACCCTCTTCCTTATTGGCGTGTGCTGCAGGTAAAGCTGTTTCACTGCAAGTGCATTTCACTGGTTCTAACTAGTTTAACATCTTCAAGTAGCAAAGTGATAGAAGTGCCTACTTTCAAAATCAAGTCACTTGTCATTTTACCAACCACTTAGTGAGATATCACTGACACTGACCCTTTTTTCATTTACCTAGATAGTGTATCGATTGTAATATACCAGTTATGTAACTGCTTCTTGTTATCTTGGTTTAAAACAAGACGAAGACTCACAAGACCCTATTTTTGTGATAATAGTGCAAATGCAAAATAAAGCATGGCACATGTGGCAGATAGAGTTGGGTGACAAATTAAAGGGAAAAAAACGGTGGCTCTTTTTTTTGCTGGCATAGTTTGGGTCTTGATAACCTTTACCCCAACCTCTATCCTAAAGGGAGTGGTCTCTTATGGAATGATAATGTCCCCTTCCACATGATCACGCACAACTAATGAAACTCCTTGGGTGTCTGGTGCAATTCTACACATTACTAGTTTTAAACTAACTCTGTGTATAGGCTTTACAGGCTGACTTATGACCAATCTCAGTTTCAGGTGGTACAGCTGGCTGCAGAACTGATCTAAAATACATTATAAATGGCAGAATATAGTTTTTAGTTTTTTTTTTTTTTACTATAGTGTTGGTGGTAAAAGGAATGTCTGTGCATGTTCCTCACGTGATTGGTGTTTTGCTGGCTTTTCTGTCTCAGGATGTTCAAGGAAACGTTTTGGTTAGGCCGTGCTGCCTTGTGTCTCGACTACATGGTGTTCACCCTCAGACTTATCCACATCTTCGCCATTCATAAGCAACTTGGGCCAAAAATCATCATAGTGGGCAAAATGGTAAGTTACAGAAGGAACCAAATAATGTGTTGTAGGTCTAAGACTACTGCCGAGAATGCACCACCCAAATAATATCCTGTCAGCTGTGGTCCTACTGTGGTCACTTTGATGGAAGGGGTAGAGTTGGCTTATTGGCTTGACCACAAAATGTTTTAAAAAAGCCTCCTTTTTGGAGTTTGTTGTGTTTAAAGGATCACCTATCAAATCTCTTTCTCTGGCTATGTCCTTCCAGATGAAAGATGTCTTTTTCTTTCTGTTCTTCCTTGCTGTGTGGTTGTTGGCATATGGAGTGGCCAATCAGGCTCTGATCTACCCCTACGACACAAGTGTTGATAGGATACTTCGCCGTGTATTCTACAGGCCATATTTACACATATTTGGCCAAATTCCTGTGGAGAAAATAGACTGTATGTTCTCACTCATCACCATGATCTCGTATACTATCACAATTAATGACTAATTCACTGTTCGGTGTTGGATTCATTATTACTGTAATCTTTCTGTGTGTGTTCAGCTGGATTTAGTTGGGATATAAATTGCACAGACAATGCAACACTAGTTAACGCAGGTGCAGAACCATGTAGGGAAGCACATCATAACTGGCTTGTGGTCATCTTACTCATCATCTACCTTCTGGTCACCAACATCCTGCTCATTAACCTACTCATCGCCATGTTCAGGTAGTCAACCATCCATCCATTCATTCATTCACCCATCCATCTGTCCATACAGCCATTCAAACTTCCATTCATTGTTCTTATTATCACAGCTTAAATGCTGCTGTTGCACACTAATGTCCCTTTGTGGCATGGGTCTTTTTTGATCCCGGGTTCTCCTCTCTCTTTTTCCTCCTTTTATCAAGTTACACCTTCACCAAGGTGCAAGATCGGAGTGACATATACTGGAAGTTCCAGCGCTATAACGTAATTGTTGGGTATCATTCTCGGCCATGCCTCGCTCCACCCTTCATCATCATCTCCCACTTCCACCTCTTCATCAAGCGGAACATCCGCAAGGTGCCTTCTGAGAAGGTGCACCAATTTGGTAAGTGTGTTTAATTTTCGTTGCTCATCATTACAGCCTTTAAGCTTTTCCAAATCTAATGTAATAGAGGAAACACACCTACATATATGAGAGGTAAAAATGTGGTAAAAATGTGGTCATTATTTTGCATAGGTTGAATTTGATATACTCTGGAGCCAGTTGCAATTTTTCAGCAGAATACCAGTAAGAATGATTTTTACAAACGCAAGGCTGCTTTTGCTTTCTTTCGTTAGTTGTGGACTTAAAGGATAAAGCTAACAACCGGCTAATGACTTGGGAGAGCGTTCAGAAGGAGAACTTCTTGTCTGCTGAGGGAAAGAAGTTAAGAGGAAGTGACACGGAGAGGCTAAAGCGCATGTCTGTCAAGTGAGTGCTCTGATCTGTCTTCCATATATACTACACACAATCATTATGCTGCATGTAGAAGCATTCGTTAAAGTACCTCATGGCTCTGGCTTACAACAAACTCCACTGACTCACTCACTCAAGCTGATGATTCTTCACAAGAGCAGACTGTTATTACGTAGTTTGCTGTTGTGCATCAGTGGTGAAAATTAGGGAACTGGCATGAACTCAGTCGTGCAGAATCTGATGAATGCACGTATGTTTACACTCAGTCTTTGTATGTTTATGAAGCAAAAGCCCAGAAAGACCCTACATGAATGCACAGTTTTTTACTGATATCATCAGTGTTCACTCATTCAGAGTAGAGTAATAGTCAAAGTATTATCCAAGCTATTTGTGTTATGTTGGGCCTAATAAACATTTGTTATCTGCCTGACATTTACTGTACTTATTAACCAAATGTCTACAGTCAAGATAGTGTCTTGCATTATAAATACAGAACTGCCAGTCATCCATTTAAAAATTTAATTTATTCTTCACTTTTTCAGTTTCACTTTTATAATTTCCACCTTGTTCTTAGGAAGAGAACTTAGACCAAACAAGAATAGAGTTCAGTTATGTAATCTAGAAATATTCCGCTAAGCCATCTAAATATTCAGCCCAGGTCTAGGTAGAGGAGGCATTATGTTTTCGGGGTGTCCGCCTGTCTGTACATCCATCCAAGATTCTGATTAGAACGAAATCTCAAGAATGAGTGGCTTCTCGAATGTTTTAGGATTTATATGGAGATATTATTGCAACCAGCAAATGAACTGATTAGATTTTGAAATTGATCCAAAGAGGGTAAGGTCAAATGTCTGAAATTGTTTTTTTTTTTTACAGAGATAAAACGGACAGCACAACTGAAGCTTTTTTGATAGTAAAGCACTGCATACAACTGCCACAAAAAAATGATAACATTTACACCTAGTAGGTTTAAAAAAAAAAAAAGAAATACTGAACACGGGCACCCCCAAAATAGGCATAAATTGTTAAAAATGTTTTTGGAAAAAAAGAAAAAACTTACAATAACCTGGTTGTATCAGTGTGTGCCCCCTTTTATAATGGAGCATGTGACTGTGCTCAGAATTAAGCAATCACATTAAAACGCATGTTAAATGTAATTATCATACATCTGTCATCAACGAAGTCATTCTGATTAACCCCAAATAAAGATCAGCTGTTTCTGTAGGATTTTCTTGACACCTTGGTTTCATCCAACTGCTGATATCATGGTTCTCAAAGAACTTACAAAGCATGGATGGGATGTCGAAAAGTAGTAGTGGTTTCATTTTTACATCACAAAATCTTGTTAACAATTTAAACAGGGGTGTGTAGACTTTTTATATCCACTGTACATTATATATATGTGTGTGTGTGTGTGTGTTTCAGAGTGGATGGTGTTCTCAAACAGACAGCTGAGATCAGGGATGTGGATCGCAGATTAAGAGCACTTGAGTCTGAGGTTAGTGGTCGGCCTGGATTTAGTTCAACATAACCTCATAATTCATTCAGAAAATCTCCTGTACCTATCTTTGTGCCAACCCCTTTCTTATTCACTGTCCCTCTCCTCCAGATGGAATTCTGTTCATCTACACTTCTCTGGATGGCTGAAGCTCTCTCTCAGAGTGGTGTGCTAAAATCCAACAAGCCTCCTCCTACACATAAAGGTGACTTTCAACATTATTCATTCATTTGTTTGTATTGTTGCAGTATGATTGCATTTTTAGTAGCTGAGTTATGTAATGAGTTATGTTATGTAATGTAATCTCTCAATGTAACTTTAATTTCTTTCTTTTTCTATTTTTTTTTTTTAGTAAAGCCATCCACACCGGAGATGTGAGAACGGTTCCCTCACCTTTCATCCCTCTTTTGCCCTCTTTCTCTTCATCTCCCACACATAGACACACAGTAGTGTAAAAGGCAACGTATTTCTGTCGTTCAGTCTATTTTATGAGAGTGTGGTAAAGTTGCTTCTGATAATTAGATTGGCCATCTTTGTCCTCTTCCTTGCATCTGTATTTATTAGTCCAAAGAAAAAGGTAAGATTGCAGAATAAGAGAATGGGGTCAAACTTAGGCAAAAGGACAGCAGAATAAAAGTTTCTGATTTCACACACACACACACACACATATATGTATATGTATATACATACTCTTCATTCAGACCACCCTTAATAAACAAGGGAGTCAGTTCTTACATTTTGTGGGATCTTATATTTTTTGTGAACAATTTTAATTTATTTTATAAAGACTCAAAGCAAGAATAATCATTTAGTAGTAATCAGTAATGATTTAGTGCAATGATAAATGCAAAAATAAATCCCAAAACACACATCTTAAAGGTGCTAGAGCTACAGAGAACCAGACAAAAACTTAAAGAACAAGTAGTTTGATAATTCCATGTGGTTTGCCAGTATTAGACTACAAGTCAAGCTGAAAATAACAACGAACTTCAGTGTTATCTCATTCTACGTCAGTTAACTTTAAACAAATACGGCTAATGACATGCAAATGTTCCAGCAATTAAAAGCATTGGGAGACATGCGTATACAGGGACTAATAAAGAACTCGGTTTTCATTGGACTGCAATACATGAGCCTGAGCCATTTCTGCGTCAAATTGTTGAGTAAAAAACTGTACTACAACAGTTAGCAGAAATGTGCATTAATGAGTATTTCAGGGTCTGTGATATATATAATTTGTATAATAACTCATCATTTAATAAAAATTAAACATACAGTGGTGCTAAATTTTTCTTATTACAGTCTCACTAAATTTTTTCCTCTCAATTATCATTGCTGAAATACACAGATCAGCCAGAACATTATGACCACTGACGGGTGAAGTGAATAATATTGATTATCTTGTTACAATAGCACCTGTCAAGGGTTGAGATATATTGGGCAGGAAAACAGGAAAAATGGGCAAGCGTAAGGATTAGAGAGACTTTGACAACGGCCAAACTGTGATGGCTAGATGACTGGCTCAGAGCATCTTTAAAACGGCAGGCCTTGTGGGGTGTTCCCCGTATGCAGTGGTTAGTACCTACTAAAAGTGGTCCAAGAAGGACAACCAGTGAACTAGCGACAGGGTCATGGGCGCCCAAGGCTCACTGATGTGCGTGGGGAGTGAAGGCTAGTCTGTCTGGTCTGATCCCACAGAAGAGCTACTGTAGCACAAATTGCTGAAAAGTTAAAGCTGGCTATGATAGAAAGGTGTCAGAACACACAGTGCATCGCAGCCTGCTGCATATGGGGCTGTGTAGCCACAGACCTGTCAGAGTGCCCATGCTGACCCCTGTCCACTGCCAAAAGTGCCTACTATGGACAGGTGAGCATTAGAACTGGACCACGGAGCAATGGAAGAAGGTGGCCTGGTCAGATAAATCACATTTTCTTTTACATCATGTGGAAGGCCGGGCGCGTGTGCATCGTTTACCTGGGGAAGAGATGGCACCAGCATGCACTATGGGAAGAACGCAAGCTGGCGGAGGCAGTGTGATGCTCTGTGCAATGATCTGCTGGGAAACTTTGGGTCCTGGCATTCATGTGGATGCTATTTTGACACATACCACCTACCTAAACATTGTTGCAGACCAGGTACACCCCTTCATGGCAACGGTATTCCCTAATGGAAGTGACCTCTTTCAGCAGGATAATGCGCCCTGCCACACTGTAAAAATTGTTCAGGAATGGTTCGAGGAACATGACAAAGAGTTCAAGGTGTTGACTTGGCCTCCAAATTCCCCAGATCTCAATCCAATCAAACATCTGTGGGGTGTGCTGGCCATCAAGTCCGATCCATGGAGGCCCCACCTCGCAACTTACAGGATTAAAGGATCTGCTGTTAATGTCTTTGTGCCAGATACCACAGCACACCTTCAGGGATCTAGTGGAGTCCATGCCTCGACGGGTCAGGGCTGCTTTGGCAGCAAAAGGGGGACCAACACAATATTAGGCAGGTGGTCATAATGTTATGGCTGATCGGTGTAAATAAGGGCGAGCTGCAGAATTTTAGTGTAGGTGCCACCTAGTGGTCATTGTTAGTCAGTACCTACAATAACAATTGGGACAGAGGCTTAATATAATCAGCTGAGTTAACACACACTGAGAACAGGTGTGTATAAGCTGGTGACTACTGTGGGACTTCTCTAGTATCGGACACATGTCTATATGTCAAGTGTTAGGTCTTGTTCTATTTGTAAGCATCGGGAATGGGCAGTTTTGTAAAGTTTAGGATGGGCTAAGGTAGAAGTCAACACATGCAGCCTCCACATTTTCAGAAAGCAGCACACACACACTGCTGTAATGTCTTTACACTGAAGCAAAATCTCCATGCTGGTTTTCTGCCTCTTTCCACGGAGAAAATATGTGCATGCAATGTTCAGAGCAAGTATTAAAACACACTGATGCTGTAACTGGAGAGTATTTTTCATTTTAACTTTTGTTTTTGGTTATTATTATAATAATTTTTTATTTTTTATAATTATAATTATTATTAATGCAATGTTGTAATGTGGTTTAACATTCAGGGTTGTATTTCTTTTTTTTTTTTTTTTATAGAAATGTAAAGCTAAATGCATCTTCCACAGATGTACATTACATGTTGCTGTAATTAATACAGTGCTGTTGACTGTTGTGTGAGTTCATGGAGTGTCTTTAAAAAAGTGAAACATTTGGCTGAGCTCAGCAGAAGCGAACCGAACTGGACTGAAAGTGTGACATGACAAAGTGTGGACATAAAGTATGTGATCTCTAATTTCACACACTGCCTCCCTCTCTCTTTCTGTTGCTTATACAGTTAAGTATTTTAATAATAATTATTATAATTATAACATTATTATTATTATTATTATTATTATTATTTAGAAACAAGGTAATTTACACAGTTATTAAAACATTGCAAAGAAATAGAGTTAAATTTCAATCAATTTTGAAGGACTAAAAAACTAATCAAACACAAAATTAAGATTCTATTGAAAAGTTCAAGGTTAGTTTGTTAGTTTTTTAAATATTTAATTTAATTTATTTATTTATTTATTTAAGTAAGTAAGTAAGTAACAGTCAAAAGAAGATTCAGAGCAAGTGATTTTAAAAGATTATTGACCGTGTAGCTATATCAAGTGTCTTCATGGGTCCTTGCCCTTGATCCTTCATGGGACCAGGCCTCCTGTGTTACATCCTGTGTTACGTGTGTTCGGGTATGCCACACGGTGACGAATTTTACAGCTGACTTGGTATTTACTCATTTCAGGAAAGCTGATATCTCTGTCATCACATGATCACATGTCCTGATCACTGTGACACATGCTACAAGCTGAAACTAACATGGAATTGATTCAGAGTAGGAGTGGAAAGATCCTAGAAATATTTCTATAGATTCTATAAAGAGTGTGATAATTGTACAACCCAGTGACTTTTTTTTCCTTTTTTTTTTAATATCACAGAATTATTTCAAACTGACCTGCTTTCAATCCAAATTTTGCAGCTAATTTTGTCCTATCCAATTCCAACCTGCTAGCTAGGTCTTTCCTACCTTATAACAGCTAACCACCGCTACCCTTCTTAATGATGTAAGAAATGAACATGTTTCGCTTGGAGCTCTAACCTCCATATTCTGTATATGTGAACAAACATGCTCACAGTTGCCAAGCAAAATGGATTGGAACACATGAGTGGTTAATCAAACATACAGAAATAGTTTTCTTTGTTTTCATTTGGTAGTTTTTTTTTCTTTAATTCAACTTTTTCAAGGGACACAATGTGCCTATAAATAACCTTTTGTAAATATTTACTGTATATCAGTATAGCAATGTTATGTAATATTTATTGTCATACACTCAATTTCAGACCTATATCTAACCTACACATAATACATGATAGACATTTTGCACACGTTCCAAATCATGAGCGTGCGAATACATGATTATTATTGAACACAACCCATTGAAAAATAATTGTTTTCCTGTTTTCTGTTCCGTTCGGTAGATGGAATAGATGACATTTAAAGAAAAAACAAGAAGATCAGAGAGAACGGGTTTCAGTTTCAGCAAGTGAGGTCAAGGTTAGATTGTGGAGTGTATTGAGAGCTGCTTTATATAGCGTCCCAATCACCTGTCACGCTCAGTGAAGCTCTACGCATATATGTGACAGGCTTTAGCTGACTTTGGAGATTGGGTGGGGTATGTGTGTGTGCGTGTGTCTGTGTGCGCATGCCCTTTTCTCTTGTGCTAGCATGCACACCATTGCTATGCTTGCTATCTTTCTCACTCACATAGACAGGTTGAATAGAGGACATCAGAATAGCAGCCTTACAGACATGTGGTCTTGTCAGTCATCTCCCCGTGCTTCCTTGCTCCATTTTGTTCTCTGATTGTGTGTGTCAGTGTATTTGCATGTGTGTACTCGTGTGCATGTGACTGAACTGCAGTGGTTCAGTCTGTAGTGGTTCAACTGTCTGCAAAGGAACCAAACAAAAAGCAGACTTACTGCCGCAACTCAGCTTGCAAGCATTGTTTACTTTCTTTTATCTAGTGCAAAGAACTAAAGTTTAAAGTGCTTTAGGGTGGGGACACTGCTCTAGACTGGAAGATCCGGTTCCTTCTTGTGTGAGGGTTGAAAATGGCAGTTTTGCGTCGTGGCCTAGTGTGGCTGCTGCTGGCTCTGCTGAGTGTCGGAGTATGGACTCAGGACGCAGTGGAGGTAGAAGAAGAGAGCCAGGACGAAGCAGAGGAGCTGGGGGAATTGAACACAGAAGAAAGTGATGAGGAAGGTGGAGAAGCAGCTGATGAGGGAGCACAGGATCTAGGAGGAGGGAGTGATGAAGAGGAAAATGGAGAAACAGAGGCAGATAATGATGAAGAAGAAGAAGGGGATCAGTCAAAGGAGGAAGAATCTGCAGAGGACACTTCTGCTGAGGAAGAAGACACCACAGAAGAGGGTGAGACAGATAGAGGGGATAGTGTAGAGGAGGAGGAGGCTGAGGATGAAGCCACTACGGACGACGAGGTTGAAGGAGAAGAAGATGCAGAGGAGGATGAGGCTGAAGATGTAGAGGAAGATGGAGCTGAGGAGGAAGAAGCTGTAGATGAAGAGGAGGAGGAGGAAGAGGAGGAGGAGGAAGAAACAGAAGAAGAGGAGGAAGAGGAGGAAGTTACTGTGTCTCATGACAAAGATGACAGTGAGGAGGAGGATGATGAAGAAGAGGAAAAGGATAGCAGTGTACATTCTGCAGCAGAAGAGGATGAGGAGGACCAGGGCAAAGTCGATGATGATGAGCGTGGACAAAAAGACGCAGATGATAAAACTGAGGAAAAAGTTGAAGGTATCTATTTACAGTGTTAGTTTTAGGCCTCACACTTATCCATGCTGTCACAAAAGTACATGTTTAAGCATCTAAGCAATTTTATACATTTAACACAAGAGTAGTGAATGGATCATATTTAAAGGACAGTGCATTGATTTCAGCTAATTTAGTACCAATCGGTGATCTTTAGTACCTTCACATTAGAATCAGTTCTTGCTTAGAGTAAATTTACCACTAAAAATCTTTGATTACAATTATAAGGTGTTTTGTTTTTTCCAGTTTGGGACAGTGTGTGCTTTTGTTGTCTCATTACAGGCATGCACTTCTAAAATAGCCTGCTATATCTGAACACTAGCAAGCATCTAAACTGTTCAAAGCATTTTACGCCCCCTGTGGGTGTTTGCTGTTGACACAAACATAAAATGATAATTTGTTGAAAGCTTTTTCATGGCTGCTGAAATTATAGGTGAATCTTGCTGTGTCAAAAAAGTTCATAGCTTACTTTTTAAGCAGCCACTGCATCTTTTCGGCTGTCGCAGAGGTGAAAGTGATGCTAACTGACCTCTTCCTCATACACGAGCTCGCAGACACCCATGATTGGTTAGTGTCTCTCTGATTGACAGGGGAGGAGTAATACTAATACTAGTAGAGGAGATCTACTGAACGCTTTTCTTTTGCCCCGTCAACACGTGATTTCTGTGATTGGAAAACATTTGGAGCTCATAACAATTTGCAGCCACTGCCTGAAAATCACTGAACAAAAATATATTGCATAAATAAGATTAGAGGAATGAAAATGATAAATAATGCAAGACATACATATAGTATACAGGCTAAAGGAAAATACAACATAAAGTGTCTTAGTAAGGTTTTGGATCACCTTGAGCTTCAGTGTTCCTGTGCTTAGGTTCATGTAGATTGAGATCTGGTGACTGTGAAGGCCATAGCATGTGATTTTACATGATTTTCATCCTCATTAAACCATTCACTGAGCCCTTATGCACTTTAGATGGGGGCGGAGACATCCTGGAGGATACCACTCTCATCAGAATAGAAATGTTTGCTCATATTGATCGGTGTGAATAACTTTGTATGGATTTGATTAAAAGTTGAGTAAAAGTTCAGTGTAGTTCACAAAGCTTCCAGAAAAACAGGATGTTTATCAGCTGTGAAGCAAGGTGCTTCTGAATTTACAACTTTCAGCTGCAAACTTAGCATCAGTGTTGAGTATCAGCAAAGGTTGGTGGAAGGATTCGAGTGATGTGAAACAGGGCATGATGCTCAATAATGCAGATTCAGCGCTCTGTTATAATAAAAAAACAAACCTACCTCCTAACACCTCAAATGACCAGAATAACAGTGTTCCACAAAGCTGGAATAAAACGAGGTTAAAAATAACTCCAATATTTAGGATATAGGACTGAAAATTAGTTTATTGGACCAGTAGCACATTAACTCCTCCTCTTAAAGATCTTCATTTATCAGCATTTATCTGAAAGGTTCATTCTGAATGCACAAATCAGTTAGAACATATATCATCTACAAAACAGATGAATAGACTGCAATTAATTATTAAAAATAAATAAATAAATAAATAAAATAGAACAACCATAATAAATATGGTTTTAGAATATCTGCAGGGCCTTGCATAAATATTCACCCCTTGGACCCAAAATATCCCATGATACTGAAGAGAGGAAAATCTGTGATTGCGTGTGTATTCATCCCCACTGCTGTGAAACCCTTAAATTAATAAACAAAGACCTTTTGGAAATGGACATGCATGGTTACAGCATCGATTTTTAGCTTGCTAATGAAGAATTACACGTTAATCATTAGCACATTTTGTCACCGAGTTTTTGGTCCCGAGTCTTTGCTCTATTTTGCCTCCTAGTGGAATAACAGAGACTAGCTCTGTTTTCAAACATCTGCATTCAAATTATGGTCCAGAAGAATATTTTAATTTACAACACTGATTAGAAATTCATTTGGTGAGCCAGATGTTTGACACCTTGATCTAGACTATTCAATACTCTGTAGTTGTGAATGAAACAATATGAAAAATTCATGGTATGATAACCGTATAACCTAACAGGGCCTCTTGTCAGATCATAGTTCACTCAAAAGTTCATATTTTTAAGCTACAAGAGCCGTGCAAGTATTCACTATTTTTAAACCAGACTTGTTCTTAGCCTTTAGTAGTTTATCAAAATGATACAGAGATACTGTTTTAACTGGTGTAGCTGTTCTTTATAAAAATCTTGGAGTAAATGTCAACACACATGCAATATCTGGCAAAAACATCTTAATTTGTAGACGTCGCAAAGTCCGTTGAGTGACAAGCTCTGCAGTCTGGGGTGTGTGCCGCTGCAGGAATGCAGTTTTGGCACTTCTAGCATATACCTTTAAGCAAAGGTCTGATTGCTCCTTTACAAACACACAATGTACCCTACCCTGAGCTTACAAGAATGCTTACAGTCTTTGAAAGAAGAATAAAAGCACTCTATAGACCTGTCAAAAATGAAAACCACTCTTACACGGTTAATGCATACATCAGTTTGTCTTCAGATGGTTTCTTTTCTTTTTAGCTTATACAAATTTGGTCTTTTCTAAGTCTGTGGAGCTAATCCGATTAGATCTACATTATGAGCCAAAAATAATGAAAGCTGGTTTTGAAATTTTGAAGTCAAAATCATTTCATAGTTAAGTTATTTTTCCAAAACCCCAAACAACCTGTCCTGAAAAGATAGCGACATAAAAAGTCTAGTTTATTACAACTTTAGTGTTGTAATCGTGTTCACTAGTCAGATTTCATTTCCCGGATCTAGTCGATCATCAGCTTTTCACAATTTCCTTATTTATTATTACTGTCACTAATAAAAATCATGAAGTCTTTCTTCACTGCCAAATTTCTATTTCATGAGCCAAATTAAAATATGTAATGATATATTTGAGAATGTGGATAGTGTTAGTGATCTATCAACATAGCTGAAGTAGCAGTGTGTATCTCTCCTTCCAAGACTATACAATGTAAATGTTAATAATTTGCCACTGAATTAGTTTTCTGCAAACGGTTTGTTGTATTTGTTTTGTGCAAACAGACAAAATGAGAGAAACGTACAACGGCAAAGGAAATTCACTTGATAGCTGAAGTTTCTAAATTATGCGTCATGTCTTTTTGAGATACAGAGACACACTCTTTAGGATCCATGCATCCAGCTTTCCAGTGCGTGTACATTTTAAATGATTAAGTGTGTATTGTTTGCTCTGTAGAACACATTGGTGATGATGAAAAAGGAAAAGCAGCTGAGGCAGAGACCACAACTGCATCACAGTATCACAGTGGATCTCTGTGTAGCCTGTGCTCCACCTGTGAGGTACACATACACTCATACATGACATACACACTACATATCCCATACACACCATACACAGTAAAACATGAATGCAGTAGTTTATTTGGTAATTGTATATCCATTCCTTTGATGATGGAATGGTATCCTTGCTCGACAGGCAACTGTAACAGGTAGCATAACATTAGCGTCTATACATTTGTCTGATGTCGCTGTGGCTGAATTCTAAAAAAGATGTACAATTGTGTTTTGGGTAAAATTATTTTCTGCCTATAACACACTTTGACACCTCAAGTATAAGTATATTTCACCCAAACTGTGTATAAAGGTTTTTATTTATTTTTAATTTTAACTTTTTTTTTTCTTCACACAGTGAATGTCAGGCTTTGGTCAAGTTGCTGGATAGCTTCATGCTGTAGTGAAACAAACATACACTTAATCAATTCTGTTTATTTTCATAATGTCACACATTTTTACACCAACCCATTGATCAATAGTCACAAAACAGCCCAAAGCATCACTGGTCCACCTCTGTATTTTACAGTGGCTATCAGGTGCTTTTCCTTTCAACACGTGTTGATGTGTAAGGTTTCTGGCCAGTTTTAGCTTGTCTGACTAAGTCCAACTGCAGTTAAACTGTTGCTATCATTTTCCCTCTTTCTCAGCACTGCAATAGCTGTGATAAATGCCCGTGCGAGGCAGGAGACTCATCAGTGCATTGCCAGCACTGTGACGTAAGTACATCTATACAAAGTGTGTACAAGTATACAAGTGTAGTACAAGGAGAGGATGTATAACATAATAATCAGTGCTATAAAATATTATTTTATAACCTTTCTCACTATATATAATTCATTTTAGATTGTATCACTTTCCCAAGCTGATGGCAGACATTTTACAGCCTACAGAGCTCCCAGCCTTTTACAAAACCGACGGTCTAAAGGTTGAATGTATGGTTCCTTTCAGAATTCTGTTTAAGCTTTTGATTTCTTCCCCTAGCAATGCTCCTACTGCTACATATGTCCTGTGATTTGTGAGACGATCTGCGAGCCAGGTATCACATTCCGCTTCTAACAAACATCACCATATTCATTCAATCACGTTATTTGGTTTGACGTTGCTGAAGCTTTGCTCGTATTACGGCATCCTACTAACGTGCCTTTGGACTCTATAGACATGTGTACACATACGTCTTTTATGCTTAAATCAGAAGAAGTTCAAACTAATGAATGTTCCAACTAACTATATGAAAGTAGGAAGGTTCAATGATTCAAAGTCAATTGTCTGACTTTTTTTTAAATTAATGTGTTTGTTCTACTGTATACATACAAAGCAAACGACTATGTGTGTAAAATACATTGTGTAACATGGGCCCTTTTTTTTTTTTTTTTTCTCACAGGCGGCTTTATCGACGTGATGTCTGGAACAGTGTATCAGTGAGTACTGAATCTCTAATACTTAGTCTTTCTCAAGTTATTCAAATACTTAATCCTTGAGTACTTAAGTACTTGAGTGCTTTTCCATATTTTGTCATTTCATATGTTTATTGATATGTAACGAAATATGGAAAAGCACTCAAGTACTTAAGTACTCAAGGATTATGTATTTGAATAACTTGAGAAAGACTAAGACTAAGAAAAAATGCAACAATTAAATGCAGTGTGCTTTAAATAATAAACAAAGAGATAATTGGGGGTGTAGTGCTCAAAATGTGATCTAAGATATCCGTTTTATTTCCTGTGTTCTACATGGCAAATTGTAATGCCCAGGCACATACTACGTGTTTGATGTCTTACTCATTGTTTCTGCAGAACTATTGCCTCATATCTCTGAAGATATTTCACGTTGTCTCCTATGCCATCCTGTGGTGGACAGCAGAAGTAAAGCTCAGCGGCTGAGTGATGCATGACCTTTTATCTGTCCATCTTAAGAAGTTTATAGAGATCATCAAGGAGATATTTAAAGCAGATCTTTTAAATGCTATCTTTAAGTTTTTTTGTTTACAGAAATACAGACTATTTATTTTCAGTTTCATTAGATTCTCTTCTCGTGATAAAATACTTGTATTTAGTTCCACCAGAAATAAATCATTTCAATAAAGAACAGATACGATACATGATTCAGCAGTACTCGGTGTGTATTTGTCCCTAAATGTACAGATGAAGTTCTAACAAAATTAATGAATTTGAGTTTTGAAGGTCTGTTTTAGCTCAGTATTAACAGGTACTAATAGCACATTATTCCACCTACAAGTTAATTTTGTATCTATTAAACAAGGGTTGGAATGGTATGATAAATGACGTTATGGAGTAACTGAAGTTTGGTAGAAATACCACACCTGAAGCTCCACCTTAACTTAACTCCACCTTGACAAGTTAACTTCCTATAAATTCCAGTCTCCTTCGTTCTTCACTAGTGATGACGTTTTGGCACGCACCTTCCCCGTGTCTAATCAGCAGCCTCAGGGGGGTGTTGATATCACAGTATCTGCTTACTAATTCAGAACAACTGAAAATACATTTTCCCCACAGATTTTTGCTTTTTAAGAGGCAGCCAACACTGTGTAGAAAGTTTTATAGCACCAAACAGGGCATCAAGCTACAACTGAAAAAATGATCATCTGAAAAATGATCATGATCTTCTACAGTGTACTGCATGTACAGCATACATAAAAACATAACTAGTTTAAATTTTCTTACCACATTATCATATTGATACACACTCTTAAGCTAAAATATCTTGTAGGAAAGAGAACAAACAAATAAGCAAGCAAACAAATAAAAAAATTTAGGTAGTAGTGGCTACTAACCATCTCATCTCATGGGTTTGTCTGTACGAAAAAAAAAAAAAAAATCAGGTCACTCTAGCTACAGCACATGGGTGTTGCTCCATAACTCAAGAAACAAAACAACCCAATATCTGTACATGCAACCGTGTAAGAAGCTGATAGGCCACACATTTTCTGCTAACGTTTTTTAATAACAAAGTGATCAGCATTTTACTTAACATACAGCTGCTTCCTCTCAGGACAATTCACTGCCATACCACCAGAGGCCACCCTACCCAGATTTCTAAGCATTTCCTCAGTTGTCTCAGCCACTTCCTGTACATTCACTATATAAAACACATGGTTACACTCACTTACTGTGAAGCCTTGCTGATTGTTATCTCTTGGGTAGCTTCTGAGCTGTTGCATAGTTTCTGCCATAGTTTCTGGGAAGTGGTTGCTCAGTGGTTAAGACGTTGGACTTCTGATCGAAAGGTTGAGAGTTCAAGCTGCCACTGCTGGGCCCTTGAGCAAGGCCCTTAACCCTCAACTGCTCAGTTGTATAAATGAGATAATTGTAAGTCGCTCTGGATAAGGGCGTCTGCCAAATGCCATAAATGTAAATGTAAATGCCTGTTCTGTCACCCTGATTTCTGGAAATTGCCAAGATCATTATATTTGTCCCCTGTCTGTTCTCTCGTTTACTCTTTGGGTCTGTCCTCTGGCTTTGATGTTATTCTGATCTCTCAGTATATCTCAGGTTTAATGTTATTGATTTTAAACCTCCTGAAAGTGGTCCCTCACAACCTCTGTAAGTCTGGTTTGTTACAGGTACATGCTGCACCATTCGTATTTAAAACAGTGATGTGTCTCTACTCATACTCTGTCTGGTAATACACACAGTCGCTCAGCTACAAGGACTAGAATGCACAGTCGAAAATCCCAGCAAACAGAAGACATTATCGAATTGTTCAGTGAAGTACTTGACCACTTAGCCATATAATGTTCTAATTGCTTCACTGCTTCACTTCAAAATGGTTGAATGGGTTAGGGTGCTTACACAACATTGAAAGTAGAAGAAAAAGAGCAACATTATGAAATTGTTAATGTGGCAGCAATTACTGATTAAATAAAATATATTATATTAATGCATAAATACTTTAAGAACCTAAAGTTTTTAGACCCATACCATTCTGCTCACCTAAAATGGATATCTGGGATAATGTTTATCAAGAGATCTTGTAAGAACAGATTCTAATGTGTTTTGGCTTTTATGACTTATTTGAGATGGCTGACTGACAGAGCGCATACACATAGTCAGGATGAAATCAAACTAGACACAGACAACAGAAAGGTTCCATATTAATCCATCATTAACATATGAAATGCAAACATAAATTATTATATAATAAGACCATTTAATGCTGTGAAATGCTCCAAACTCCTCCACATATTCATAGCAGCATTAACACTGTTCTTTTTCTCTATACTTACTTCAGTCATTGTATTTTGAAAAGTCTCTGACATTAACTTAGATTAATGCATATATTCGCAATATGGCCAAAAGTATGGCCATGACACATACCTGACCATGACACATATATCTGCTCGTTGAACATCCTATACCAAAGAGAAGGCTTTCCACTAGATTTTAGAACGCTGCTTGGGGATTTGTTCCCATTCAGCCACAAGAGCATTAGTGATGTTGGGAAAGAGTCAATTCCAAAGGTGTTCAGATGTTTGTGGAAAAAGTTTGGGGAAGGCACACATTTCAGGGTAATGGTCAGATGTCCACATATTTTTGGACATATAGTGTATGAAGTCTATAACTTGTGTGCAAAAATGTTTTACCTAGTTTTAAACACTTTGGATATTTCACGCAAATGACTTGTGACTAGAGCATCAGTAGATGGCCCTGCCACAGCAATGATCTGAAAAAAAAAGATTAAGTATGCATTAACAATGCATTATAAAAGTGAAATATTAATACATCAAAAAATAAATCACATATCTGCTGATTGAATCTGGGCACACTTACACAGAAAATACACTACAGACTTGTTAGATGCTTTACATAATACAACTCAAGGTGACCTTTCTTGGAATGTTGCCACTGTTCTGAGCAGAAACCTGTTATGCAAGATCACAATTACAGAATGCACATGATGAGCGGTGAGTTGTAATTGAAGGGATGACAAAATGCCTGTTACTTTTTGTGAAGTGCATTTTTTCCAGACTATAAGACCAGTGTCCCGTGATCTCTGACATCTTGCTTCTTGCTATTGCTATCATTATATCACATAATTTGCCTTCACTGAAAGTCCATTATCCATATGTAAGAAGGGTTCTTTGAATGATAGTCAAAGAATGATAGCATTTGCAATATTTTTTTTAAGTGTATAACTACAAAGTACACCTATATGTAGATTAGGCATGTAATGCAATGGCACTATCTGTACCTGTATGTGTATATATTTAGTGCTCCAAATATGTATGTATCTGTATCTGTATTGAGATTTAAACCCAAAGTGGGTGTGGCCTAAAGTGGAATTGATTCTTTTTCTTTTTCTTTTCTTTTTTTTTTTTTTTTTGGTTTTTATTTAATTCTATCAGTATGCCCCAAAACACTGAGAGGTAGAAATGCCAGTACTGCCAGCATGGGCTGTAAATTCTCCATAGCCACCACAAATTGAACCATAATACCCTCATCAAAATCCCCTGGATCTCTTAAGGTCATTAGAATGGTAAACATGGGGGTATTTCTTTGTATTTGTCCTCGGTGACTATACGACTCCCAAAGTATCCCCAAGTAATGCATCTCTGGATGATCACCCATGTTCGGATCCGGAAAGAGATCAAGTGAGAGATCTTAACTGATCAGGGTGCATAATTTATACTGGGTCACGTGGAGAATTTGCTTCAGGCCCAGGAAAGGCAACAGCAGCTCTGTAGTTGGTTCTCCATCATCTTTATTACTTCCCACCTCTAACTCTGTAAACAACAGTCAAGGCACACAATTAACTATTTAGGCAACTATTTAACACATACCAGTAACTTCATCTACTCTCCACTGTTATCTTAGTCCCAAACAGTGGTGGCTCTAGATCTTGTCCACCGTACAAAAAGGAAACTTCATCTCAGTTTTAGCTTCCATTAATCTCTCCACTTTCTGGCATGAACAGAGACACTCCACAGATCTCAGGTACACTGGCTACTCTGTCCTCTGCCTATGTATTCTCTCACACTCCACAAGACACTGGCAAAGCTGGTGGTGCAGGTTTGCTTTTGTCTTGGAGATAGTGTTTCACACTATCTGTATGTGTATATGTTTAGTGCTTCAAATTGGAGAGAATTAAGAGCAGCAGTGAGAAAGGAAACCACAACTCAATACTGATATTGTCTCATACTGCTCTCTCCTGTCCAAGTTCTCGTCTCATGTGACTCCTGCTAAGACCTTGTTCTACAAGGGAAAGCTGGAAGCTTCTGCACAAGATCCTCACAAGTTCCACAACATCTTTTCTTCACTTCTTGACCTGCCGGCTCCTCTTTCACCATCCTTCCTGACTGCTGACGACTTTGCACTGTGGGAGCAGGGGCATGATCAAGCATCAACTGCGGACAGGGAAGAGGTTGGTTGTACCGGCAGGTAATGTGATGATTCTCACCTGTGTCTTATTACCAGTCTACTTTTTGCTTTCAGTGATGGCTGTAACCTGAGAAGCAAAGCTGGCAGAGCATGCAAGATAAACACACACATAAGTAGACTAGCGGTAATAAGACACAGATGAGAATCATCATAAGAAAAGGTTATTCTCATCCTGAGGAAACTCAATCTGGATATTTCAGACATCCGCAACTACCAACCGGTATCACTCTTCTCTTTTCTTTATAAAATTCTTGAATGCATCAACTAGAATCAACAGTCTCTTTTTCTTTTTCATCCAAACAACCTATAAGATCCTAATCGGTCTGGCTTCAAAGTGACACATTCCACAAAAACTGCCCTTGTGGCAATCATAGAGAAGCTGCATGCCGCTAGATCAGCCAAACTGTCATCAGTCCTCATCCTCCTTAATGTTTCAGCAGTGAAACAAATCCACATCTGCTCCATGCAGACTCTTCACTGGTGTCCCACAAGCCTCAGTGCTTGGATGAGGATGGACAAGAGAGTATTTACAGACCCCCAGGGCTATATTATGAATTTCTATATGAATTTTCAGATTTCATCTAGAACTTGGTTGTTTCCATAGAGAAAAGCTATAATTGAGACGTTAATATTCATTTTGACAAACAGCTTTTGTGTCTATTCTAGACTTGGAAGGAGTGATCAGAACATAATAGGACCCACTAATTATGTTGGACACACCCTTGTTTTAATACTGACACTTGGATAAAGCATAAAAAACATAGTCACACTACCCCAGTCTGAAGCTATCTCAGATCATTACCTCATTTCATTTAAGATGGGTGTTAGTCACAATATATGCACTTCTTCATGCAACCGCATTTCCTTAACCAGATACTACCAGAAGCAATAGATCTTCTATTAAAAATATTCAACTCCTCCCTTAGCATTGGCTATGTATCTAAAACCTTTAAACTAGCAGTTATCAAACCCTTGATCAAAAAATCCAAACTTGACCATTGTCTAACTATAGGCCAATATCAAACCTCCCCATAGATCATAATATTTTAGATAGAACTGTTGTTGGAGTTAAGGCAATGGCGCTTTCCTGGCTCAGATCTTATTTGACTGATTGCTATCAGATTGTAGATGAAAATGGTGACTCCTTTATGGTGCATACTAATGTAGAGTAAAGTTTGGTGTTCCACAAGGCTCTGTTTTAGGTCCATTGCTCTTTTCTCTATATATGCTATTTCTGGGTACAATTATTCGTAAACAATGTACTAGCTTCTACCGGTATGCTGGTGACACACAGCTATATGTTTCAGCAAATCCAGATGACAGACACCAGCTTAACAACATTGAGGAATGTGTGAAGAATATTAGACACTAGACAGTGAGTAGGTTCCTCCTACTCAATTCTGACAAGAAGAAGTACTACTACTTGGGCCACAGGCAGCTAGAAGAAGGCTTTCTGATTATGTAGTAACTCTAGATTGCCTTTCACTTATTTCATGTGCAGCAGTGAATAACCTTGGCGTGATTATTGACTCCAGTCTCTCATTTGGAGCTCATGTAGATAATATTACTAGGATAGCCTTTTTTAAGATAAATACACTCACAGAGCACTTTATTAGGAAAACCTGTATACCTACACATTCATGCAATTATCTAACTAGCCAATTGTATGGCAGCAGTGCAATGCACAAAATCATGCAGATACGGGCCAGCAGCTTCAGGTAATGTTCACATCAAACATCAGAATGGAGAAAAAATGTGACTACGGTGATTTTGACTGTGGCATGATTGATGGTGCCACATAGGCTCGTTTGAATATTTCTATAACTGCTGATCTCCTGGGATTTTCATGCACAACAGTCCAGAGACTTTAACCACGCAAATCTGAAATCAATGCTGCTAAAATTCCACTAGCATGTTGATTTTGCAACACACGTACAAACACTTTAGAACACAAACATTCACGGTGCTTACCAGGCTGCACCCCACCCCCACATTGGCTGCTCGGACCACATCCCTATGCTAATCCCAGTATGCACACTACTTCTGAAACATGCCAAACCAGTTCTGAAACAAGTGAGAACCTGGTATGAGGGAGCCATCTCAGCAGTTCAGGACTGCTTTGAATACACAGACTGGAATATGTTCAGAGAGGCTGCTACATACCACAACACCACAGACTTGGAGGAATACACACTATCAGTGACTGGCTACATCAGCAAGTGCACAGATGATGTGACTTCCTACAAGACCATCACCACACGTGCAAACCAGAAACCATGGATGACTACTAAAGTGCGCTCAATGCTGAAAAACTGAGACACTGCCTTCATGTCTGACGACAAGGCAGCCCTCCGAACAGCAAAGGCCAGTCTGTCCCAGACTATCAAAGAGGCAAGGCACAATGCAGAAAGAATCCACAGCCACTTCCTAAAGACCAAGGACTCAAAGCGCATGTGGGAAGGCATTCAGGCCATCACAGACTACAAAGCTACACCACTTGTCTGTGATGGTGACTTCTAACACCCAGATGCACTGAATGATTTCTAAGCATGGTTCGAAGCACAGAACAACATGACAGCGGGGAAGACCACCCCAACTCTTACTGTCCAAGCACTCTGTCTGTATGCAGTAGACATCAGGAAAACTCTGTCCAGAGTCCTGCAGGTCCTGTCAACATACCTGGCTGGGTGCTCAGGGAATGTTCTGATCAGCTTGCAGATGTCATCACAGACATCTTCAACATTTCCCTGAGCCAAGCAGTTGGACCCATTTCAGTATGCCTACCTTCCCAACCGCTTAAAGGAGGACACCATATCTGCTACAATCCACCTTTCTCTGACCCATCTGAACAAAAAAGACAACTATATAAGGATGCTGTTCATAGACAGCTCAGCATTCAACACAATCATCCCACAGAAACTGATAACAAAGCTGAGCCTGGGTTTGTACACCTCCCTCTGCAACTGGATTCTGAACATTTTTATTGGGATACCCCAGTTCGTGAGGCTTGATAACTCCACTTCCAGCACCACCACACTGAACACCAGTGCTCCCCAGGGCTGTGTGCTCAGTCCACTGCTGTTTACCCTGCTAACTCCTGACTGTTCTGCAAAGTAAAGTTCAAATCACATAATGGAGTTTGCTGATGACACTACAGTTGTGGGCCTCATCAGCAACAATGATGACTCAGCGTACAGAGAGGAGGTGAACCAGCTCGCAAAACAGTGTGTAGAGGCAATAATCTATCTCTTAATGTTGATAAGTCTAAAGAGATAATTGTTGACTTCTGGAAGACCTGAGTAGACCACTCACCACTGTTGCACATCAACAGAACAATGGTGGATAGAGTCAAAAGCTCCAAGTTTCTTGGTGTACACATGACGGAGGACCTCTCCTGGACTCTCAACACCACCTGCATAGCCAAGAAGTCTCAGCAGCGCCTTCACTTCCTACGGAGGCTGAAGAAAGCCAAACAGCCCTCCCATCCTCACCACTTCCTACAGAGGGATGATATAGAGCGTCCTGACGAGCTGTCTCACTGTGTGGTATGGGAACTGCACAGCCTCTAACCACAAGACCCTACAGCAAATTGTGAGAACAGCTGAAAAGATCATGGAGTCTCTCTGCCCACCATTGACACCTCATACAACAACCGCTGCAGCCGCAAAGCCACCAGTATTGTGGATGACCCCTCTCACACCTCTCATGGACTCTTCACTCTCCTGCCATCTGGCAGAAGGTACAGAAGCATCTGTGCCACCACCAGCAGTCTCTGCACCAGTTTCTTCCCTGAGACAGTCAGATTACTCAACACCCTGATGCCTCCCATTGCTCAAGTGGGCTAGTCAAACACTTAATCCAGTATAACTCAAGAACATTGCATACCTGCACCTTAAGAAGCTGCATCAGTCACTGTTAATACCAATCGTTGCGTGAATGCCACAGCCTTTTTGAGTATTGTTGTTATATGATGCAGAAAACCACTAATCCCTCACTGCTTAAATGCCAGAACCTTTTTGAGTATTGTTGCAATATGATGCAGAAGTCATCGTTCATTCTTTTGTTACCTGTAGTTTAGACTATTGTAATGCATTGTTGCCTGCATGTTCCAGTAGGAGTACAAACAAGCTCCATTTAGTCCAGGATGCAGTAGCAGAGTCCTTACCAGAACCAGAAGATTTGATCACATTACCCCTATCTTATCTACACTGCACTGGCTGCCAGTAAAAGTTTGCATTGATTATAAAATACTATTAATGACCTATAAAGCACTAAATGGTCGTGCATCACAGTACCTGCTTGAATTTTTGGTCTTTTATGATCTGCCACACCTGCTTTGATCAAAAGATCCAGGCCTAGAATAATGAAGTCTATAGCAGGGGGCAGAGCTCTTTCTTACAAAGCCCCACAGTTATGGAACAGCCATCTAATTATTTTTCGAGACGCAGTCACCATTTCAATCTTTAAATTTAGGATGAAAAATAATACACTATTTGTTTAGTCAAGCCTACTGTTAATAGCGTTTCTCTTTGGTAAAGACCTTGAGAGTTCATGGGTATAGACAGTTCAGGTAAACTGGGATGTTTAGATCCTTTCAACAGTATTAGCTGTGCTTGACTTTATAGCATATAGTTGTGATGACTCATAATCGGACTATCCAGTGTCACCCAGAAGAGGATGGGTTCTCTTTTGAATCTGGTTCCTCTCAAAGTTTCTTCCTCATGCCATCTCAGGGAGATTTTCTTTGCCACCGTTGCCTCTGGCTTGCCCATTACAGATAAATCTAAATCCATATCTGGATTTCTGTAAAGCTGCTTTGTGGCAATGGCCATTTTTACAAGTTCTTTATAAATAAAATTGTATTGAATTGAATTTTTCCTTCAATTAATCAAAGGATCATTTTCACCTTGTTTTGTGTTGACTTCATGTTCTCCTTATGTTATATTATTTGTATGAGGATCTGAACCCATTTAGAATGACAAATATGCAAAACTAGAGGAAATCAGAAGGGGCGTAAATCCTTTTTCGTGGCACTGTATAAACCCTTCAAGAACAACTTACACACTGTATGAATTCTAAGACTTGCATTTCTGCCGAGCACATATGCTGTGTTTGACCACCTGCCTTCTCTCCTGGTTTATTCTTTGGATTGCAATTTGGCCTGGTTACACTGCATCTTCTAATGTTCTGACTACTGCCTGTTTATCCCCTCTGAGTTTGGTTTGTGTTTTCAACTTTGTATGCCTGGATTATATGCATTAAAGTGCATGTGGAACCCCACTCTCTAATTTACTACATCCATTTTGAGGGTTTTCTTAAGCAAGATTAAGACATCACTAGTGTTAGTCAGTGTGCATGTGCCAGTAAACATTTAATCATTTCCTGTTTACCATTGCTTTGCTTCTGTCTACTTCCTAGTTAACAAATATCAAACCAGACACCATATTACATAGCTCTGCTTCCAATTAAAATGAGTTTGTTGCTGAAACAGGTGTGAACATCAATCATCATTCAGTACAGACAAAGCATTAACATCTTCTAAGTGACTGGATGGAACATTTTCTTACAGAACAGGTCCTGCTTAAAATATGCAGACTAATTATGTCAAATATTTTCACATAACTGAATCAATGAGTGTTGACAGTTGTTGCAGAGTGCAGAAATTTTCTAGCAAACATTGCTACTCTAACCAGTACTGTAACCAGAACTATAACTATAACCAGAACCTTTTAGAAATATAACTGGTATCAGTGCATTGACAAAAAATTACTGGACAATTAGTGCCCTCATTATTAGCATCAATTCAGTGTCATCTTCATTTTGTGGTATTCCAGTGTTCATCCAACTCATTCAACTCACTCTTCCAAGTGCTCCCTTGAAGAAGTTCCCCCTACATGCTTGCCTTGTATGGGCTCCCTAGAGTGCAGTGAATATTCTTTCTCAATCTCCTATCACATAACCCCTTCCACAAGAATTACATGATTCAGGTGCCTGGATGAAGGGAACAGCTATTTGCAAGACCACCCCATAGCCCAGATGTGAAATACACAAGAGATTGTTGTCACATGCAGGGAGTGACCAGTACTTGCTACTGCAGCTCCTTTAATCGTGCCGTAGGTCTACTGGCAGCCTTGATGATAAGGTTTCATCTTGTCCCTGTACATGCTTTATAAGGTCTTTACAGTCCATGGCTTTAGCAGTCGGATGAAACCAAGATCTGATCTTTATTTGAGGTTAATTAGAATCACTTAATTAATGACAGGTGTATCACAATTACTTTTGAACATTAGTTTGAATGCGATTAGGTTAATTAGATTAGGTTAATTCTGAGCACAGTCACAAGCCCCATTATAAAAGGGTGGGCACACTTGTGTAGCCAGGTTATTGTAGGTTTTTTCTAAGCAGTCTGTGCTTCTGTGAATACAGAATTCATATTTTTCCATGATTGCTTGAATCAGACAACATTTAGTCATTTGGAAAATTGGAATGAAAAACTTTTATTACTTTTAAATATTGATTTAAGGACTTCTCTAATTGAGTTCAGCTGAAATTCATTTTTGTTTCTGTTAGTAGTGTTTTATCTAGCGCTCTATTATATTGTCTCCTTCCTTCATGGTATCATTTCATCTCTGATTATATCTGTACTTTACTCGAAACATGTGCAGTGGGCATGTGATCAGAGCACATGCTCATATTTACACGGGTCATAGATTATCTCAGTTTATTTAGTTCCTTTAACATATAATCATATGCTAAATTTCATTAACCAATGTTGATAGCTGCTACAATACATGAACAGATCCATCAAATTGAAAGGGACAAGATTTAAATGTAAGCCAATACAAAATTTATTCAACTGATTATCACAGCAATTGCTTTGTTACACACATCATAAATTCTTGCATATTACAGGCAATGTAAATGTACTATATATGCACTGTCAATATTTTTGTTGAGCCTATTTTCTAAATCGTTATCTAAAGCTAACATGACAGTCATTTCCACAGACTTTGACTTAGATACTATAAAACAGCATCTCTATAACAGACAAATTAGGTCAAATGTACTCAATCTCAAATTACAAAATACAATTGCAAAGCTAATATTAATTTTTCCTATGCAATTTTCCTAAATTCCTATGCAAGAAAATTAGCTAAGAACTTAGGTCAAGCTATATAAGATACACTAAAAGGCCAAAAGTATGTGGAACTAAGGAGCCTAGCCCAAACCTGTTCCAGCAAGACAATGCCTCTGACCACAAAGCGAGTTCCATAAATATATGGTCTGCCAAGGCTGGTTTAACTGACTAATGACTGATAAATCGGCCCTATCCCAGGTTGAAAAATCACAAGACACTCTTTGATATAACTGGCAGGTCACATGACATGAAGATGACATTCAGCAAAGCTCAATTCCACAGTACAGTTTAATTTTTTTTTTCTGCTTCAGTGGACCTCATTTATTTTTGCACTTTCTTATATGGCTGGTTTTTAATTGTTAAATGTGTCAGTGCATAAATATGTGCGCATAAACTTATGAAAGTGCTGAAAGTCAACTGATAGAAGCTCCATATCTTTATCTACAAAGCAATCATCAATCTTATCACAGCGCACGTGTTAAATCTGTCACTGTCTTTCTGACTGAGATATCACAGATATTTTCACTGAGTTCTAGACAGCCCTCACCAAGCTTATCTGAGAAGTGATTTTTATCACACAACAGTTTGCTTGAAGAGATGATAACTTTAGCACTGTCAATGTGACATATGACGTATATTTGCATATTGAGTCACTGCTTACGCACATGCTTAAGCATGGATGTCAGTCATCATGTGGTGTATGTCACAGGATTTACCTGATAAGACTCATGTGACAGTACAATGACTGTAAAAATCCATATGAGGCACATTGTATCCAGCACTAATTTATCATTAGAACATGTTAATATGTGTAGTCATGAAGTAATAATGAATTTGACAATTAGTGAATAAAAATTAACCACTAATGCGTTGGAATGTTTGTGTGCAATATTTTACTGACTTCATACCACTTCAAAGTGACTCTGACCCACTGCGCTAGCTGTTTTGAATTCCTTTTTGTGCAATCAGGTATATAGGACATTCGGTGGCTTCAGGAATGATTTTGTGCAACCTGGCCTATTTAAAACATTTCTTAAATTCACAAGACATTTTGACACTATATTTGTCATTAAAGTCTACAAATTTATATTTATATTTATATTATATTATATTTATGAGTACAAATGTCACAAACAAACCCCTGTATAGTGATTAAAAATAAAAAAAAAATGAAATCTGTGAAAAGAAAATGTTTCATGGCTATATGACATTTTCATAATTGGAATTTGTTTAAGTTTTATTTTTTTGCAGCACAACATGCATGTTGATGCACTATATGGCTAATTATATGCTGTTGCATTAAGATTTAAGAACACTTTCCAACAAAGTCTACTGAAACTCTTTGTAAGCCCATAAATCTTGCAGTGAGCCCGTGTAAGCCCACAACTTTTGCAATGCAAAACATAGCATTGGTAAATCAATCAGGAAGCAAACTTTAATTTTAAAGGTCTGTCAAAGATGACAATGTATAAATAAACCTGTAATGGAAAGTCCAAAATAAGGAATAAGTTAATAGAGCGATACACCGATCAGCCATAACATTATGACCACTGACAGGTGACGTGAATAATATTGATTATCTTGTTACAATAGCAGCTGTCAAGGGTTGAGATATATTAGGCAGCATGTGATCAGTCAGTTCTCGAAGTCGATGTGTTGAAAACAGGAAAAATGGGCAAGCGTAAGGATTAGAGAGACTTTGACAACGGCCAAACTGTGATGGCTAGATGACTGGGTCAGAGCATCTTTAAAACGGCAGGCCTTGTGGGGTGTTCCCCGTATGCAGTGGTTAGTACCTACTAAAAGTGGTCCAAGAAGGACAACCGGTGAACTAGCGACAGGGTCATGGGCGCCCAAGGCTCACTGATGTGCGTGGGAAGTGAAGTGCTGCATATGGGGCTGTGTAGCCACAGACCTGTCAGAGTGCCCATGCTGACCCCTGTCCACTGCCAAAAGTGCCTACAATGGACAGGTGAGTATCAGAACTGGACCACGGAGCAATGGAAGAAGGTGGCCTGGTCCGATAAGTCACATTTTCTTTTACATCATGTGGAAGGCCAGGTGCGTGTGCATCGTTTACCTGGGGAAGAGATGGCACCAGCATGCACTATGGGAAGAACGCAAGCCAGTGGAGGCAGTGTGATGCTCTGTGCAATGATCTGCTGGGAAACTTTGGGTCCTGGCATTCATGTGGATGCTATTTGGACACATACCACCTACCTAAACATTGTTGCAGACCAGGTACACCCCCTCATGGCAACGGTATTCCCTAATGGAAGTGACCTCTTTCGGCAGGATAATGCGCCCTGCCACACTGTAAAAATTGTTCAGGAATGGTTCGAGGAACATGACAAAGAGTTCAAGGTGTTGACTTGGCCTCCAAATTCCCCAGATCTCAATCCAATCAAACATCTGTGGGGTGTGCTGGCCATCAAGTGCGATCCATGGAGGCCCCACCTCGCAACTTACAGGATTAAAGGATCTGCTGTTAACGTCTTGGTGCCAGATACCACAGCACACCTTCAGGGATCTAGTGGAGTCCATGCCTCGACGGGTCAGGGTTGTTTTGGCAGCAAAAGGGGGACCAACACCATATTAGGCAGGTGGTCATAATGTTATGGCTGATCGGTGTATGTTTCTATTAATAATAGTAAGCCTACCCTCCTTAGTTTAGCTTAGTGTAGGCTTTGATATTCAAAGCAAAAATGATTTATTAACAATAATTTGCCAATCATAGGATGTTCTATATGAAACAAGCCTAAACCCTTCCATTATAATACACTGTATAATTGGTAAATGAACCTAACCTAGTGTAGGCCTACTTAAATAGGATTCATTTATTAACCAGAAGGTTTTTCATCTAATACTACATTCCATACTATTCTACTACTAGCTGGTCTCCAAGTCCATTCTGTAATTTTAGGGTACTGTTTCCACCATTACTCTTTATTATGGCTATTTATGCATTAGTATGGCTGCTCCTGATCATTACTGTATTATTTTTTTTATCTATATGCTCCTTCCATAAATTGATGTTATTCAGTGGTAAACTTCTCATGTTCATTCATTAATAATGAAGCATTTGCAAGTATCTGAAATACTTAAACTATATGGCCAAAGGTATGTGGACACCTGACCATCACACCCATATGTTAGCCTTCCTCAAACTGTTGCCACAAAGCTGGGAGCACACAATTGTACAAGATGTCTTTGTATGCTGTAGCATGAAGATTTCCCTTCACTGGAACTAAGGGGCCCAAACATGTTCCAGCATGACAGTGCTCCTGTGCAGAAAGCGAGGTCCATGAATACATGGTTTGTCAAAGTTGGTGTAGAGCTCAAGTGGCCTGCATAGAGCCCTGACATCAACCCTACTGAACGCCTTTGTGTTGGATGATCTGGCATGCTGACTGCATGCCAGGCCTTCTGGTCCAACATCATGACTAATATTGTTGTGGCAGGAATGGGCAAATCCCTACAGCCATTTTCCAATATCTAGTGGAAAGCCTTCAAAGAAGAGTGAAGGTTATTATAACAGGAAAAGGGGGACTAAATCTGGAATGGGATGTTCAAATCACACATGGATGTGACAGTCAGGTGTCCATATACTTTTGATCATATAGTGTACTATATACGTTCATAATTTGCTCTTCCATATTGTCAGGGTTTTTAAGGAAACTTATTGTAAAGTGATACCATTTCACAGGTCAGTTGATGTTGCTGTTGATGTTTCCATTTCATAACATCCTATGACAATGTTATATTGAAAGTCACTGAGCTCTTCAGTACAACTTAATTTACTGTTGCTGGCTTGTTAGAAATAGGTGCAACTGAATTAGCTGGGACTTGCACAATATACACTGTTGCAGAATATACACCTCCATATGTTTCATGCACAACACAAAAAATAAAAAAAGACATGGTGCACCAAGGTTGGTGTGGAAAGACATGGTGCACCAAGGTTGATGTGGAAAAACTCAAGTTGCCTCCACAGAGCCCTGACCTCAACCCCACTGACAGCTTTTAGCATACATGGGAATACTGACTGCACCCCAGGCCTCCTCACCAATGATGATGGTTGTTTTTCATTAAAGACAAAAGCAGCACTGTTTGTGTATTGCAGTTCACATGGTGTATTTCTGTAGTGTGATTGATTTTCAGTCTGGCACTGGATCTTGAAATAAAAACTTTCAGTGCACTGAAAATTCACCGTAGTAACCCGCTGCCCAAAAGTTAAACATGGAAACCGAAACCATAATACAGGAGTGTTAAATGTGTAAATACACAACTAACAACCACCAGACAGGTTTAATAATCATTGTTTTTTCTTACATTTATGTGCTGTTTTTTCTTACATTTATATATGAATTTGTGCAGGATTGCCAGGTCTGTGTGAGAAAAGCAGTCCAGTGGTTATTAAAAATACCCCCAAAACTCTAAAAATATTATACACAGCTTTTTATATTCAATATCATTTCCAAATCCACTTTATTATCAAAAGTAATATTATACATTTTATTATAATGAGTAGTATACTGTATGTTGTGCAAAGATTATGTGATTATACACACTGGCCTGACTTCAACCATCGGGGTCGGGGGGTGGGGGTGGTTTGGTTGGGGAAAGGAAAATTTACCTTTCATTGGAAGGGAGAGGGGCTAGGCGTGTCAGTAGGAATGCTGTAATGAAATACTGATAAACCACCTATTTGAATGCTTTTATTTGAAAGTCCAACCTCTTATGGGAAATTTGCAAAAAGAGTATGCAGGCATTTGGATGCCTGTAACAGAGTGTGCCTTGTCATTATCTGCTACTGAAGATCTAATTCCTAGCACACTTTAGCTTCAGTTGAAATCATACACAACCAGGTAATCAAGGCTGCATAATCTACATGTCAAAGCATCTGAAAGTTAAAGGTGTGTTAAAGTAGGGTTGGAGTTGAAACTCAGTAGGGTGGAAGATGTAAAACAAAAGCACACACCTGCTACACCTAATTTTACTCAGCATTTCACTGTCAGCTTTAATATGCGTGATAGAGCAACATACAAGAACTGGAAATCCCTGCCTAATTTGAGAACAAAATTTTTTTTTTTAATAAAGGCAGGTTCTGTCATAGGATAATTATCTGCTTTCAGATCAGACGATGCATTTGGATTCTGCAGCAGTTGTCAGCGGAGACACTCGACACGCCCACACACAGTGTTTGACATATATTTAAGGAGGGAAGGAGTGTGACTCCTAGAATTCTGCTCAACTGCATTGTTGGACTTCACTGGTAAAAGGTAAGACACAACCTTTTGCCTAAGATACAGATTTGCACTATAATTTGAACCAATTTTAATAGTATTTCCATTTTCCAATTTACATTATTATTATTATTATTATTATTATTTTTTTTTTTTTTTTTTTATTTGCAAGAGGTATGTCATCAGCTTTACCATTATAGTTGCCAACTTAATTTTCATCCGCAGACCAAAAAAAAAAAAAAAACAACTAATTGCCATATTCAGCAGTTCATTTAAAACTACGTAACTGAATGTCCTGTCTTGTTAGGGGATAACTGTAGGCAATTTCAGGATGCTTTAAGACATTATGACATATTTCTTTAACACTGTCTTATGTATGCAGATGAATCTACAGCTCGTGTCATTACTCGTTGCCTGTCTGCTTTCCACTGTTTATAGTGAAGGCTCAGTAGGTGAGTGATATAGAAATAGAATTGACTGCACTATTCTTAAGACTGACCAAATGAATTTGCCTCTATTTTTCTTATTCTTGTTGCTCTTGTTTTGTTCATAATGCCGATACCATTGTTCTAACCTTTTTTATGTCACCTTTTCAGAATACTGCTATAACTTGCCAGCATGCAGTACGTATTACTTTTTTCTACCAAGACGCTAATTGTTTTCTGAATCAGTTAACATACTATAAATCAAAATATATTCACATTCAACAGGTTTTTTGGTGTGTTAGGCTATAATAGTTCTATCTATTGCTTTTAATATTATCACAATAATATTTTCCCATTTTTTTTAAACCTAATGTTCTGCATTACTGAATATCTGGTGAATATTAAATGCTGAGCCAATATTATTGAGGCCAATTTGCATCCCACATCTGCCTCACAATTATTTTAAATAGATTAAAATCTGTAATCTGAACTGTATTTTCTCACAGGACCGTATCTTTTTGCACATGGGGCACATCTTGACTCAAACACACATGCGTAGACTGCACATGCAGTTTCTGGTAGTGAAAGTAATTAGACATATGTAAATGTAGCTACTGCTGCCCTGTGCAGTCCTACACACTATATAGTAAACACAGATACACAGCTTGTGTTCAGTCAATGCAAACGAGTTGTTTATTAGAGTATAATTTATGAGTTTTTGCATGAAACTGTGTTTCAAATTAGCACAAATAAGCTGTAAATAATTGATTATTTTTGCTCTGCATTTTGCTTGTTTTGCAATTTTATATGTTGGTTTTCTCCTCAGATCCAAGCACATGGCCTACTCTAGCACCACACCACTGCAATGGCACTCGACAGTCTCCTATCAATATTGTGACTGCTGATGTGAAACCTGATAAGAACCTGACAGCCTTCAGCTTCAAAGGCTTTAATGACAACTCTACCATCATAAGCATTCAAAACATTGGAAAGTCAGGTGAGTTCTTTTGTCTAAGCTTGAAACTTTCAGTGTCAAACATCCTGCCACCTAATATATACATACATTGTATATATACATATATCTATACACAGTCATGGGAAAAAGAAAGTACTCCCTCCTTCAATTGTATGTTTTTATTTATCAGGGTGTAAATAACAATTGTGTGGTCCTCACCAACGTCTTTAAACAAACAACTAAAACAACATCAATATTTCATTATTTTGGTTTGCAAAATTGCATCCGAACAAACCCCAAAAGTTCTGGAACAATATCCTTTGGACTGGTAAGACCAAGGTGAAGATGTTTGGTCATCAACCACAGTGCCATGTTTGCCAAAAGCCAAACACTGCATATCAGCACAAACACCTAATACCAACTGTCATCATGGTGGTGCATGGTGGTGGAGGGGGGTGATGATTTGGGTTTGTTTTGCAGTCACAGGACCTGGGAAACTTACAGTTACTGAGACAACAATGAGCTTCACTTTATAGCAGAATATTTTTGAAACAAATATGAGGCCATCTGTCCAGCAGCTTAAGCTGGGCCAAAATAATTGGGTCATTCAACAGGACTACGATCCCAAGCACACCAGCAAATCAACATCTGAAATACTAAAGAAGAAAAAAATACATAAAAACATAGAATTAAAAAGCCAATCAAATGGTACTAATGCAATTCATAGAATCATGTATATACAAATCAAGAACTTCAGTTATTGTTCACATTAGACATCAGAATGGAGGGAAAATGTGATCTCTCAGAATCTGCTGATCTCCTGGAATTTTCCTGCAAACCAGTCTGCAGAGTTTACACACAGTGGTGTGAAAAACAAAAATACTTTGTTGATGAGAGAGGTCAATGGAGAATGGCCAGACTGGTTAGACTCTGACAGGAAGTCTACTGTAATTCAAATAACCACTCTAAAACCATGGTGAGCAGAACAATCATCTTAGAATGCACTAATATGGGTTTGGGTTTCACTCCTGTCAGCCAAGAATCTGAGGCTACAGTGGGCACCCATGGGTAGAGATTGCTATTAACTTCAAATGAGACACTGATTGAGAATTCTTTGCCTCTTTAGTGAAAATTCATCTTGATGAAACCAAGATGAGCGTGTCAGGAGGAGGCCTTCAGAGCCAGTACAATTCCAGCCAGTTTCACATTCACTGGGGCAATGGCTCCTCTATCAATGGATCAGAACACACTGTGGATGGCAGACAATATGCAATGGAGGTGTGGAAACTGTTGGTATAAAAATTGTAATGATATTCTAGACTCGGTGATTTAATTAATCTTTATTTAGTATTTGTGTTTTTCTCTTTCAGTTGCACATAGTAAATATTAGGACTGATGTAACCCCAGATGTTGCTGCCAATGACTCAACAGCATATGCTGTTCTTGGTTTCTTCATTGAAGTAAGTCTTTGCTTTACTAATTGCTTTGAAACCCTTATACAGTTGCATTGTTGCCTTGACATCTTAGTAGTTATTACATTGTGGCTCTTTATTATTATATTCTTAGGCAACCAACAGCAGTGGCACACCAGAGAGCTGGAAGAAACTCACCTCATTTTTATCAGAAATTCCTAATAAAGGTACAGATATAATTCTTGGATAGTGAACCGATTGAGAAGCTGCTTATTTGCACACCAAAGAAAATCAATAACTATTAACTTACATGATGTGTGCCATTCAAGTGGTCATTCAGCACAGGTGTAGAGACATAACTTGAAAATTGCATTATGGTACATCACACTTCTTTAAACCAAAATGCTTTAGATGGATTCAACCATGAAATGGTACATGTGGCAGTACTTTATCTCTTGCAAAACCCAGCTGGCCACCATTCCTTTACCTTTATAAGAAAAAAGGACTTCAAAACCATAGCAGCAGTAACAAAGCACACGTGACAAGTACCTTGGATTCATGCTTTGTGACTTTGATGATTAGGACATTTGCTGTAATGGCTTACAGTCTTACAGTGTGGGAGAGAGGAACCTGAGGTGTTTGGCTTGAGATAAACACCAGATCAAAACCCATTTTTTCAACAGGCACCCTCATTTTTTTATACCTTACTCAAAGCAACATTACAAATGTTTAGAGCAATGTTTAGAGCATCAGCATAGGATTAATAATGTGTGACAGGCAAACATGATCACCTGTGAATCATCTTATTTCTTTAATCTCTTTTTAACTGTCAGACACTTCACTGTAATGCTAAAACATCCATTTGTTCTTAATTTTAGGTGACTCATTGGACATTATGCATGAACTTACTGTAGACAGTCTGCTTGAAGGAGTAGACCGGACTAAATATTACCGTTACCTTGGCTCTCTGACCACACCATCATGTGATGAAATTGTGGTGTGGACTGTATTCAAAGACCCAATCAAAGTCAGCAAAGATTTGGTAAGTCTTCAATTCATGACCCATGCTGATATGTAGTTCACTGCATTGTATTTCATTACATTCATTCATTTGGCAGACATTTTTTCCAAAGCAACTTATATTTAATACAAGTAGGGATCTGAGCAATTAATGAGTAATGGCCTGGCACAAAAGCTCAAACATTGACTCTCTGGCAAAACTGTCAACTTACTAGCACAGAACCATAACTGCTGAGTTAGATTTGACCCTAATATTCCATGATTGTTTTGTTTGTTTATTTCTGACTATTAATAAAGAGCATCAGCAGAACTGTAAATGAGTCATATTTTGCCCAAGAAGCTTTTTTCCTGGCCTAATGCAGCAAAACATCAGCATGTAAAAACCAAAGCTTCTGAGATTAGGATTATAGTTACAGTTTCAAAGATCAGTTTTTAACACAAGCTAATTTATTCTTTCTGTCACTAGATTGATCTTTTCAGCAACAAAATGCATATCAATGCAACGGCTGATCCTTTCATCATCAACAACTACAGACCAGCTCAGGCTCTGAATGGCAGGGTTGTAACATCACAACCAACATCAGTATCGGGATCAGAACCATCATCAGCAAGCACACTTCATCACACTCTGTCCATCAGCATGGCTCTCCTCTACTCTGTATTGTTTTGGTGTTTGTAGTCCTTGTCTACCAAGACAACAGTGTCATGATGAGAGTGTTATTTTAGTCTAGACACTTGTTTCCCCTGAATGTTCCAATCATACCTAAATTAATTCATGCACATATTTACTCTCTTGAAGAGATTTTAAAAACTACCAGCAATAACTAAAAATTGAAGAAAATGAATAGCCGTATTAGAGACTCAGGAAGTGCAATTGATGTGCTATGTTTTGTATAGTATCTTTGTATATGGTGGGTGGTGGGGGGCTGGCATGTAATGTCTAAGTCTGCTTGATTGCCACCATTAATTTTCTGTTTATGTTTAATTTAAAAGCATAATGATATACACTCACTGAACACTTTATTAGGAATGCTATACTAATACTTTTTGCTCTCAAAACAGCCTCAATTCTTTGTGGCATGGATTCCACAAGATGTTGGAAACATTCCTTTGAGATTCTGGTCCATGTTGAGATAACTGCATCATGCAATTCCTGCAAATTTTTCATGTGCACTTTGTGCTGCAAATCTCCCGTTCTACCACATCCCAAACGTGTTCTATTGGATTCAGATCCGGTGACAGGAAAGGCCACTGAATACTTTGCGACATGTTGCATTATCATGCTGGAAGTAGCCATTAGAAGATGGGTAAATTGTGACCATAAAGGGATGCACATGGTCAGCAACAATATTCAAATAGTCTGTGGCATTCTAGCGATGATTGACCACCTCCACCAGCCTGGACTGTTCACACAAGGCAGGTTGGGTCCATGAATTCATGCTGTTGGTGCCAAATTCTGACCCTACCATCTGTGTGCCTCAGCAGAAATCAAGATTCATCAGACCAGGTTACATTTTTCCAATCTTTAACTGTCCAGCCTGTGCCCACTACAGCTTCAGCTTTCTGTTCTTGGCTGACAGAAGTGGAACCCAACGTGGTCTTCTGCTGTTGTAGCCCATCAGCCTGAAGTTTTGACGTGTTGTGGATTCTGAGATGCTTTTCTGCTCCCCACAATTGTACAGCATTGTTATCTGAGTTACTGTTGCCTTTCTGTCAGCTCGAACCAGCCTGGCCGTTCTCCGTTGACCTCTCTTATCAAGGCATTTCCGTCTGCGGAACTGCAGCTCACATTTTTTCCGCATTATAATAGTTAAACTGAAGCCGCTGGCACGTGTCTGCATGACTTCATGCATTGTGCTGCTGCAATGATTGACTGATTAGATAACTGCATGAATGAATAGGTGTACAGGTGTTACTAATAAAGTGCTCAGTGAGTGTATTTTAAGCAACTGATTGCTAGCAAATAAAATACAGTTTTCTTGGAATTCTCCTATGTTCACTTTTTAGTCTTCTTCTACTCTATTTGTTTGTTTGTTTGGTGCCACAACACTATCCAAATTTTTTTTTTAAGCAGTCATTAAAAAGGTTTGTAATTTTTACAAATAAATTGCTATTGCACTGAAAACACTCACTCCTGACAATCACTCCCTTTCCCCCAAACTGCCCCCACTGAGCATAACTCTGTGGACAGCATGAATATTTTAAGCAAGTGAAAGAGAGCTGGATGACATGCTACTTCAGCGAAATAATCTTGATAATGCTGCATACCACAGTCTGACATGGCTACTTCATTTTGAGATAAGTGTTGGAATGTTGTGATTTATAAAGTGACAGAGAAGGCAAGTCTATATGTAAACACCATAGTTATATACAGTATTTACAGTGAGGGGAAGTAAGTCTTTGGACACTTTTGTTTTTGTTATTGGAAGTAATATATTTTTCTTTTGGAAATAATATACTTCCAGTGCATATAACCACTTTAAATTTACACACATAATATTTATCGACTTCCTACTTATAAATATGAACAAAAAATATGTAATCATAAGCATAAAGAAAGATATACATTGATAGGGAAAAAAGCATTTGGATACTATATTAAAACAAGTAGAAGTCCAACGCCAACAGGTCAGGTCCTTCTTCTAATTTGTATACCTGAAATACCCTTAACATCTACTACAAACTGAAAGTAATCTATTTCAGACAGAGACATTTGCTGTGACCTTGACCCTGTTTGGATCAATTCGAAAATCTGTTCGGTTTATCTGGTGGTTACAATGATAATTCCATATAAATCCTACAAATAATCAATTGCTTGTTCTTGACAATAATTGTTCTAACAATAATCTTGGGTGAACAGAGATGGACAGACAGATGACTCAAAAACATTAGGGCCTCTATCACCCGTTGCCAGGCGCATATATAAAAGTTTCATAAAAATAAATCGAGTTCTGGATATAAATGCTGCAAACTGCACCTGGTGTCATTATAAAAGCCAATGCTTTCAAATTTGTATGGGAAGATTTCATGAACAAGTTGCTATCATGGTGAATTTGATGGAGCTTCCTAAATTTCTCAGATGCAACAATTAAACATTCAAATGGAAAAAGCTATAAAGACATAGCAAAGACCTTAACATCCCTGTCTGTACAAAAGGGGTCAGTAATATGCAATATACAAAGTTATTCTTATGATCCACATTTAACCTCCCAAACATCCAATGAATATATCCATTGATGTGTTTAATCATATTTTACTGGCTACCAGCAGCTATGATGAGAAGTAGGACACAGAGCT
This sequence comes from Pangasianodon hypophthalmus, assembly GCF_027358585.1. NCBI lineage: Eukaryota > Metazoa > Chordata > Actinopteri > Siluriformes > Pangasiidae > Pangasianodon > Pangasianodon hypophthalmus. The sequence goes on along the minus strand of NC_069721.1, from coordinate 5,695,049 downwards.
GCTTAAATTCGAATATGAAACCATGCAGCTCAGAGCTGAGTTCAATGTTGCTTTGCTATAAGTGAAGAGAGTCACTGAGCTCCAAACCAACTTATCCCCACTTTGCTGTCTTGGTTTGCCTCACCTGTCTATTCTTTGCAGTATGCTACACTTCAGGAGGGCTTCGCCTCATTGCCAGCCACTCCCTCTACTTGCACTGGTTTGCCATCAATCCTCAGCCCAGGTATTGTAGGTTATAGTGCTGGGACACTATTTTGCATTGAGCCAGTCTTAGGATAAGCTCATTGGACAATAGTTGAACTTGAATAGTTGAACTACCATCGTCCACTATTCATAGCCATATGCACTGCCACTTGCATTCATTCTTCTGTTTTCACACTGTTTACAATGTTTACACTGTTGACAGTGTTTGCACTGCTCTGCCATTTTAATTCAACTCAAGTGTGCTCTATCTATCTATCTATCTATCTATCTATCTATCTGTCTGTCTGTCATGCATTAGCATCCAAGGTAGCCAGCATGCTGAAATACAGAGTGAAGGTGTCACCCATATGGCATGCTGTCTCTGCAGGCACTGAGACTTGAAGAGCCCCAGCTGCCTCTTCACGCTTGTTGTCATTGGCATCGTCACCCTGAGCCCAAACCTGTTCCAGCATGACAATGCACCTGTGCATAAAGCAAGCTCCATAAAGACATGGTTTGCCAAGGTTGGAGTGGAAGAACTCGAGCAGCCTGCACAGAGCCCTGACCTCAACCCCACTGAACACCTTTGGAATGAACTGGAATGCCGACTCTACACCATGCCTCCTCGCCCAACATCAATGCCTGACCTCACTAATGCTCTTGTATCTGAATGGGCGAATCCCCACTGACATCCTTCAAAATCTAGTGGAAAGCCTCTCAGAAGAAAGAAGGTTATTATACCAGCAAAAGGGTAACTAAATCTGGAATGGGATGTTCAAAAAGCACATACAGTCCCCTCCGAAAGTAATGGAACAGCAAGGCCAATTTTCTTTTTTTTTTTTTTGCTATACACTGGAGAGAATTGGTTTTGAGATCAAAAGATGAATATTGAATAATAGATCAGAATTTCAGCTATAATTACCTGATATTTATATCTAGATGTGTTAAACTTAGAATATTGCACCTTTGGTGGCAGACCGCCCAATTTTCAGATGAGCAAAAGTACTGGAATAGATAGTCTTAAAGTAAATAACACTTAATATTTGGTTGCATATCTCTTGCAATAACTACATCAAGCTAATGATCCACAGATATACCCAAACTGTTGCATTCTTCTTTTGTGGTGCTTTTTCAGGCTTGTACCACAGCAATGCATGCTTTAGGAGGTGAAATGCATGCTCAGTTGCATTAAGGCCTGGTGATTGACCTGGCCAGTCTAAAACCTTCCCCTGATGAAGTCCTTTGTTGCATTGACAGTGTTTTGGGTAATTGGGGTAAATTGGCAGACAGAATGTTTCTGTAGACTTGCAGCCATGCAAACCCAAGCAAAGACACTACCTCCACCACACTTGATGGATGATCTCGTATGTTTTGGATCATGAGCAGATCCTTTCTTTCTCCACACTTTGGCTTTTCCATGACTTTGGTAGAGGTAAATCTTGGTTCCAGAAGTTTTGTGGCTGATCTCTGTATTTCTTTGCAAATTCCATCTGGCTTTTCGATTCTTACTGCTGGTGAGTGGTTTACATCTTGTGGTATGGCCTCTATATTTCTGCTCTTGAAGTCTTCTTTGAACAGTGGATTGTGACATGTTCACCCCTGCCCTGTAGAAGTTGTTGGTGATGTCACTAACTGTTTTTTTTTTTAGTTTTTTCCCCCACAGCTCTCACAATATTTCTGTCATCAACTGCTGTTGTTTTCCTTGGCCAACCTGTTCAGTGTCTGGTTATTAGTACATCAGTGATTTCTTTATAGATAGCTAGCTAGCTAGATAGATAGATAGAGAGATTCTTTATTGTCATTGCACAGGGTACAACGAAATTGAGTGTCCCTCCTAATGGTGCATAAGAGTAAAATAAAAGGAGTAAGGGATAACAAATATAAAAGGATATAAATATTAACATAAATGACCAGATCTGTTCAGTTAAGATAGTACGTGTTTCTTTTTCAGTACATTCCATCTTCTTGTTTTGGCTATGCCGAATGCTTGGGCAATGGCTCTGATCAACTTTCCCTCTTTTCTGAGCTTTAAAATGTCTTGCTTTTCTCCCATAGACAGCTCTCAGGTCTTCATATTGGTTTATCCTTTCTAACAACAAATGTAGTCTTCACAGGTGAAACCCAGGGCTCAAACCAGTAGACATTCAGTCAGTCACATGTTCCAATATTTCTGATCACTTGAAAAACAGGTGGGTTCAAACAAAAAGGTGGCATGCTAAGTTGTTTAACCTATACAGATGTAAATATCAGGAAATGAAAGCTGAAATTCTGACCTGTCATATTCATCTTTTCATTTCAACCCCAACTGTCTTCAGTGTATAGCAAAAACAATAGAACTGACGTTGTTGTTCCAATACTGTCGGAGGGGAATGTATGGGTGTGATGGTCAGGTGTCCATAAACTTTTGACCATATAGTGTATATTTTAAATGTGGAAATCCTAAATAAACCAAGTTGTTTCACTACTGGGTCTTGGAAAAATACTACCCAAAGATAGGTGTATTCAATCTTTGCTTGTGTCACAGACTTTTTGTATTACGTTTTGTGATAATGTTTTTGTATACCCTCTGTAGCTATCTGGATGACCTTGTCGATGTTGGAAAACTGAATGCTCTAAGCGATACTTCAGCGTCTACTGCTGTCATATCTACACCTATTTTATGGGAGCGACTGGGTAAACAAATTCACAAACTGTAGGTGAAGACAGCAAATTTTCACTGCCAGCAGACTTCATTCAACAGAATCTAGCTCTCATGTAATTAAAGCTGATTTAATTTGGATGCACAATGACTGCAATGTAATTGTGTTCTTCAGGCCTTGGTGCAACAGTACAGAAGTGATAAGACATTCAACATGTGGTGCAAAATTAGAAAAAGTGGCAAAATGGACAACAAAGTACAAGAAAATAAATAGACGCTGACGTGCAGGCGTCTGTACAATGAGGACAATATAATAAATACAGCACTAAACATTCAATACAATGCAACACAACCTATAAAACCTAGTGTAATCACCAGCATAGCTGATTGATATAAGATCATTCACTACAACTAGCACTACACTACACTAGTTCCTGAGTGTTAGGAAAAAAGTGAACATTGCACTGTACCTGTATGACAGGTATTATTGGTGTAGATGGACAGTAGATGGTATAGCATTGAAAAAAGAACAAGGTGTGGAGATGGTGTGCCTATAGATTAAAGTGGCTAGTGTGTTGATGATTCCGAGGGAGGTGGGTGGGACGCAATATATTAGGTATACTGAAGGTCCTGACGGCTTGTGGAAAGAAGCTGGTCCAGAATATGGTGGACATATGAGAGAGGTAATCTGCAAGCACATCGTGAGAGTCAAAAGGCACAGAACAGAGGCGTCAGTACTATGGTACTGAAGAGGTAATCAGTAGTACATAAACGGGGATTGTCTTTCAGTCTACCATCATGATGGTGATGTCACATTTGCTCTCCATGGTGAAACTGGTAGTTGCATGTGTGCAGCAAACAGTTATTATGGAAAACGTGTTGTTGATGTACCTGAAATGAAATGACACCCTTATGGTGCTATCCCATGATTGAAAGTGAGATTCCAATCAGGTATGTCTTAAACCAAAACTTACACGCTTGCTAACAGACATGCTAACATGACTAGCTTGAATGGAGTAACTCACCAAACTACAAATACAGCAGAGAACTCGCACTTACTCACTTTCAATAACTGCTTGGGCAATCTTTCTTGGCCAATACACCTACTGGCATGTTTTTGGGAGGTGAAAGGAAACTGGGGAACCCAGAGGAAACCTACACAGACACAGGGAGAACATGCAAACACCTATGAGGCAGCAACGCTACCCACTGTACCACCATGCTGCTCTAGCAAAGAACTGTAAAATACAATTAATTGAGCACATAATATTTTCTTTTTTAATTTTGGAATATTTTCCCAGAAATGCAAGATGTCTGCACTGGATGCATATCAGCAGTGCTTTGAGAAGGCCAGGCACAACACTAGAGAGATTTTTAAACCTGTACAAACACACAGGAGCAAATTACATGTGCTGAATATAAAGTAAGTAAGTAAGAAGTAATATTTATTTATAACGCTCACCATCAGTTGCCCAAACTGCTGTACATACATAAGTATAAATAGAAATAAATAGAGAAATAATAAGGAATAAAGGTTAGAAAATGTATGTGATGTGTGGTCAGCTGGTACTGTTTGCCTTGCTGACCCTGTGTCCTCTGAATTCCTGTGTTGATTCATGAAATTGATGGCATGCATATTAATAATGTAAACAAATTGTTGCTTTATTTTTTTTCTCATTTGTTTGAACTGTAGTGCTTTGAGATAACATAGTGTTGACATTAAACTGATACCAACTTTTGATCAATGAGTTTCATCACTCACCACTGACCACCAAAATACAAACCACAGACATATGTAGTGAGATCCTATGCAAATCTTATTTGTGTTGTTAGCTTTTGACAAGATGTTGGTTGATGTCGCAGTTTTATGACATTTTATGTCGCAGTTTTATGACATTGAACACAACATGGTTGACATTGGTTCCTACTGTGTATGTGACCTTGTTCTGGTTCTTGGTCTGGATGTGTTTATTGAGGGTTTCCTCCACCTCCACCAGCTCAGCACTGGAAGGTTACAAAAATGCTTTTTGTTAGTTAAGTCATTATATCCTTAGGCAGGTATTGTATCACAAATAAACTAAATATACATTAATTCATGTAATCACAGTGAGAGGAAATAATTATTCAGTGAGTTTTGTTTTTGTTATTTAATATACTTCCAGTGCATACTGTATATCCACAAATTTACCCACATTATGTCTTTTCACTTTGTACTTATAAATATGAGCAAAAAAGTATGTACTCACAAGCATAAACAAATACACTACTAACAAGGGGGAAAAAATATTCAGGCGCAACAAATTAACATTAGTACTTTTTTGAAAAGCTGTTGTTGGTGATTACGGCTTTGGGATGTCTATGGTAAGAAGTAATTAGCTTTTTGCAACATCGTTGTTCAATTTTGATCTATTCTCTTCTACAAGGTTACAAGGGTCCCTCTGATGGACAATTTCAAAAGCCTCCAATGGGATTCAGGTCAGGAGAAAGTATTCCAAACATAAAAAATGCCATGTTGTGTGCCCAACTAATTGTATCGTAGAGTTCTCTGCTGTGTTTGTAGTTTGGTGAGTTACTCCATTCAAGCCAGTGTGTTAGCATGGCCTGCAATATTAGCTTTGGTTTAGAACATACCTGATCTGAAATTTCACCTTCATTCATGGGATAACAACATGAGGGTGTTATTGTCATTTCAAGGACTTCAGCAACATGTAAGCACACACATTTTCCATGAAAACTGTTTGCTTCACATGTGCAAAGAACAGGTTCACTACGGAAAGCAAATGTGACATTACCATCATGATGGTAGACTGAAAAACAGTTCCCATCTATGTAGTACTGATTACAGTCAACAATTTTTCATGCTACTCTATTACATGAGCCTGGTATGTCTATGTCTAAGCCTCTTTTCTGTACCTTTTCTGTTTTGGTCATGCTTTCCTTGCACAGATTTTTTGCTTTTCTCGTAAGTTTTCAGTCACAGTGCATCCAGACTAAATCAACTATAAGTACATGAGAACCAGATTCTGTTGTGATGAGGTCCATTGGCACTGAACATTTACATTACATTGCAATGTTACATTTAACACATGTAATCTTACTTGTAATGTTTTGGGACATCTCCACAAAGCAGTTGAAGGAGATGGTCAACTCTTTTCTTTGCCTGACCCCTCATGACCTGGTAATTTATAGTGAGGAGGAATCTAAAAGAAAAATGAAACTAATTAAATGGAAGGTAATGAACAAATATGAATATTTAAAATAAACAGCCAATAGCCCAGAGGTCAGCAAAAGGAAACCACTGGTCTCTGAAGTAATGGGTTACTTGGCTGCTGTCAAACAGGACCTCAAAGTCTCTACATTTTGAGGCAGGCATAGTCTTAAATTCTTCTTCCTGAAAATTGTCACATATATGATTCTGTCATTATACTGATCTTTTAAACATCTTCCTGAGAACAGATTTCACTCTTATACAAAGTGAAATATGAATAGTAAATATTAATAAATGTTACCAGTTGTTTAGCATTGTCATGTAATCTTTCACTGACACCATGGCATGCATGACAATGTTTCTTTGGGCAGTTGATATTTTCCCACCATCTTTTTGTTAACCAACCAGTGATGCACAGACTCAAAGATACAATTAAGATATCATAAGTTCATGGTGATTTCCAGAGGGATAGCATAACATTGTGAAGCCATATTGAAATTCTGTGCACTTTATATACTAGGCCTGTACATATTTTATAATTAGCATTCCTGGCTATGACTTAAAGGACTTGCTCAGAAAAAAAATATCAAATGTGCCAATTTTCTCTGTAACCCCAAACAAAATCAATCAGTCAAGATACTGTGTGTTTAGTGTCTGGAGCTATGAGGCATACGTAGCTAAAAAGTAATGACAGGTCATGTCACCTAAAACCTTTTTGGGTTACAAACTTATAAGAATCATAGGTTCAGTGCACACTGTTTGAGGTAAGAGACACTTCACGTGAATTTGTTAGTTAGGTTAATAGAGTCAAATAGTGTGTCAGGTAAATCTGATAATGCAGCACTCAAAAAAGTACTACATTGCTCAGGCCTTGTTCTTTTATTTCACAGTAAAAACAAGACAAACGCGGGAGATATGACAAAAGCCACATCTATTCTCTGGGCCCTGTGGCCTAAACAAAGCATGTGGCCATTCTCATGATGAGAATGAAGACATTTACCTGATATTTTTGGTTTTATGGAATTGTAATATACACCTGTAGAACATGAAACCAAAGTAAGAGAATCTTGGTGTTATGGCACTGAATTCTTTCAAAATGCAATTTATCATTACAGACCTACAAACCAGAGAAGCAATTATGACATGTCAATTAACAAGGACACATAGTGTCACTGATACAAAGTACCACTGTTACAAAGCACAAAAAGCTACTTGAATGCTAATGGCTCCCCCATGTGAAGAAAACGTTAGCCTGCTAAATGTATGTGCATATGTATATAATACCATAATGAGTACTATATATGCATTTCACATTATATATATATATATATATATATATATATATATATATATATATATATATATATATATACACACACACACACACACACACACATACATATATACACGCACACATATTTTTAGGGATTCCAAAAACTAATTCCAAAAACCACACACAATTTTAACAGTGTATGTATAAAAAGCATAATATTTTGGCTTGTACACAGGTTCCCAACCCTGGAGTACCTTCTCCCCTCTATATTTCAGTGTTTTCCTGCTACAACACACCCACATCATCTAAAAAACAGCTGTTAATTAGTTGATTAGTTGCATCAGGTATGTTAGGAGCAGGGAAAACACAAAAAAGTATAGGACAGGGGTATTCTAAGACCAGGGTTGGAAACCTGTGGGATAGTGGTAGGAATTCCATCTCTTTTCAATGAGTCAGAGCACTTGACTCAGTTCACTAAAAAGAACTGGCTCCTTAAACTACCAAAGGGATCCTTGCAAGTTTTTTTTTCTCTTCTTTCAAAAGGTTAAGTTACCTATCTATTGCATAAATAGTTCAATTCAATCTTACTCTACCTTCTGATTAACACAAAAAACTCATCATTTGCATTACTTTTGTTATGAAATCAATCTAAATACACTGGCCTAAATGTAAACATTGACAAATATAGTGAACATTTCTACTTTAACATTATTATGCTGTTGTGTCTGTGCATAATTTTAAAATATCAACTCAAGGAATTTGGATTTTTCTCAAAAGACACATTACTAATTGTGGCATACTGTTTAGCATGAGGGTATATAGACCAGGATGCAGCCTGCTACGTGCACTGTGTTGATAGGGAAACGCCAGGAGCCAATTAAAGGGGTGGGGCGGTGCCTAGGCTGGAGTTTAAAAGTGGGTAATGAAAAATCCCTGTAGTATAAAGGAGACTGGTGGAGGCCAAGTTAATAAAATGGTAATTGTTTTCAGTCGTATTAGAACCTTATAGGTCTTTGGAGGCCTTTTGAGCAGTTCTCCATTTAGGGCAATGTATTAAAAGAAAGAAAGAAAGAAATCATTAAAAACTTATTTTTATTCTCAGGAGAAACAACAGATTTTTAAAATGGCTTTCCCTCTAGGGCTTGTTGCTTCTTACCCACCTTGTTGCTTGGTTGTTGCCTGTGGCCTGTAGTGCTGATCTCCCAATAGGCAAGTGACAATTCTTGTAGGTCCAAAGAAATACATTGCATTGTAGGGAATTTGTAATTTTTGATGTATTGTGGTGGTTACAGATGATTGATTCCATGTAGGCTTCTTCACATTTATGAAATGCTAGAATTGGGAAGCCATTTTTTTTTCTCCTTTTCAGGCTGGTGCTATAACTTTCCAACATGCAGTGAGTATCCTTTTTTCAGTGTATCATTAGAACAACTTGAATATTCCTGTATGAAATTTGTTTATCTTTTCTGTGAGGGGAAAAAACCTACTTTGGATCATCCCAGTGATTAGCTTAAATTTTTAATTCTTTTTATGCCTCTGCCATTAGGTCCATCCACCTGGCTGTCTGAGATTCTTGTTAGCTCAATATCTCAAGAACAAGTGGTTGAATGTTTTGTAGATGGAATTTTCATTGTAACCAGCAGATGAGCTGATTTAGATTTTGGAATTGATCCAGAGTTAAGGTAACGAGGTCAAATGTGTAAAATAATTCTTTTTCTTCAATAGCTTCCTTGTTTAAAGTGTACTTTAAGGGTATTTCAGGCATACAAATTGGTAACAAGAGGCACAAGTGTTGGTAGTGAGACATCGGAATCTTACAATGGAGTTGAGTCAAGTTGCTTAAGGGGCATTAAGCTGTACTGTGACATCTACTCAAATTTCCTTTAGGGATTTTTAGTTACTTTTCTTGCCCAGTGGTTAAAATACATTTGAAGAGGTCTGACTTTTGCCTTTTTTAAAGATATTTTAAGGACATTTTTTGTTGTAAGAGTAAGTTAAGAAAGCAACTGTGTGCTTCTGAGCCAACACTGCATGTTTCAGGTGAATCTACCTGGCCTTCAATCCCTGATGCATACTGCAGTGGAAGCCACCAGTCTCCTATTAACATTGTGACTACAAATGTCCGAGCTGACATGAACTTAACATCATTCAGCTTCACTGGTTATGATGATGGCACGGTCATGACTGAAATGACCAACACTGGCAGGAACGGTTTGTACCCACTATGCTGTCTGTCCTTCCATTTTAATTCATGTGTTCAGAAGTGGCCCACTGATTCCTATGACCTTTTACTTGTGTTCTGTATAAAGGCTGTCCCACTGATCCAAACAATCCTTATTTTTGCATGATCGTTCAAGGATCCTTTTTTTTTTTTAAACAGTAGCTGTGAAAATAATTACTTTGTTTCTACTTGATGTGTTTCTGAAATAACTAACTTGGAGATGCGAAAATGATGTTTAGGTCATGTGATGGGACAATCACTTGTTTCAGTTTCACTTGAAATAATCACTTATTTGAAAATTCCTCAATTGCTGTACTACTGTCCATGTTTCTGTAATAAGCTTTTTTCCCCCCACAGTGTCATTATTAACATGTTATTTTTTCCAATCACTTTGACTTGTATCCTTTAGTTAAGGTCACATTGAACCAAGAAAAGATGGTGGTTGAAGGTGGAGCCCTTCCTGGCATTTACTACAGCAAGGATTTCCACTTACACTGGGGCAATGGGAGCTCCATGCCTGGATCTGAGCACACCATAAATGGCAAAAGATTCTCTATGGAGGTTTAAAACTTCACACATGCACCTTAGAAACACTGCTGCATCAAACGGTCTTTGCCATTGAATGATTCCCCCCCTTTTTCCAACCAGTTGCACATAGTGAATGTTAAAGCAGGATACAATTCAACTGCAAGTGCCCTTAAAGATCCAACAGGGTTTGCTGTTCTTGGTTTCTTTCTTGAGGTACAGTAGCTCTGGCTGTTCAAGTTTTAATGTACATATAGCTGATTTGTAATGGCTATAAAAATTATTTCCTAATTGTCACTTGATGGTGCAGTTGGAAATCTGAGTTTGGTTTGGGGTGTGAATGGCCTTTTTGTTATGTAAATATTTAATATTCTATAGCTTACAAATGATGAACCATTGTTATGAAAACTTGATTTCGAAGGCACAAGAGTCAGACATGCAAAGTTGTAAAGCTGAAAAGTCTTACCAAATCTTATTTTGGGGTTCAGGGGTGCATGTAGGATGACTATCACTAGATTCCCGGTAGAATGGGGTCACAGCGCAAACAATGTTAATGTTGGGAGATTTCAGAATTCAATGCAGGTCATGGGTTCATGAGACAAGAATCTAGGGAAAAAGCAGTGATGGTCATAAGCCAAAATGTTCATTTATATGTGTTGAACCCTTTGTTGCAAAGATGTTAATGGTGTCACCTCTCATGTGTAGGCGACCAATGACACTGGTAAACCCAAGAGCTGGAAGACCCTAACCTCCTATCTAGGAAATATCTCAAATGCAGGTAATGGACCAACATGACTTTATGGTGGAATTTCACTTTTTTTTTTTTTTATTATTACACTTAACACTTAAGCCAGTCCTTTTATGATGCTGCACTTGTATGGCTAGTTTAAAATAGTGTCAAGTACATTTGGCTGTAAGACTGTATTTTTTCTGCAGGTGTTCAGCCTTGGATTTATGCCATATTGTATAAAGTTGCATCAGGATTCAGGTTTACAGAAACCAGAAACATGGTCAACTGTTAACTTCAACTTAATGCTTTTCAGGTGATGAAGTAGCAATCACTGAGCATATTACCATGGACAGTTTGCTTGAAGGAGTGGATCGGACTAAATATTACCGCTACCTAGGCTCTCTCACCACACCACCCTGTAATGAAGCTGTCGTGTGGACTATCTTCAAAGACCCCATTAAAGTCAGCCAAGATTTGGTAAGTATGCATAATCGTTCACTTTGCATCAGTGTCCAATATTATCCACAAAGGACAGGCATGGTTCTAGGGTTTTACAGTCAAATAAGAAGTCAAGTACTAGCTGATTGAAGGCCAACTGTTTAAACAAGTGGAATCGGGTGTGGCTCCTCCTTGATTGGAAGGAGAACTTGGACCCACAATGGCCTTTTGCACACACAGCTTCTTTATAGCTTCAATGAATTGAAAATGGTTCTATATGGAACCAAATGCAATATATGTAATGCACTTGCTTGAAGGCAAGTAGTCTATGCTATTATGCAGTGTACCTTAGGAACCATTGCAGATTGTCTTCCATGTAGCTTTTCAAGTAGCAAATAGCTTCCAGAATGGATGTAATTAAATGGGGTGTGATTTAAAGTCCAGAAATGCTTGAGTACTGTGGTTTTCAGCAAATTTACTGCTTTGAATATGGCTGAAAATCATTGCTCTCCAAACACTAGATTGATCTCTTCAGTGTTAGTGTGTACTTCAACAAGAGCTTGACCTCTCACCCGATGACTGATAACTTCAGACACACTCGGGCCATAAACGACAGAGTTGTGACCTCTCAGGACAGCAGTACCAGGGCAAATTGGCCATCAAATTCAACAGACATCCAACCCTACAATATATACTTATTTACTGCAGCACTCCTGTACATCATCTGTTGGTTCTAGGCTTTGCACATGGTGAGTATGAACACCACATTGCTTGGATATACCTTTTTGCATGTAGGCATCACCCTGCTGCTGCTAGGTGGAATATGTCACATTGTGAATGACCGTCCACTTTATTCAGAACACCTGTAGACCTGGACATTCATGCAGTTATCTAATCAGCCAAACATGTGGCAGCAGTGCAATCCAAAAAATCATGCAGATACAGGTCAAGAGCTTCAGGTAATGTTCACATCAAACATCAGAATGAAGAAAACATGTGATTTCTGATGTAAATCCTGGCATGGTTATTGGTAGCAGGTGGGCTGGTTTGAGTATTTCAGAAACTGCTGATCATCTGGAATTTACACAGAATGATGTGGGGGAGGACTTCCTGTGTGTGGAGGATCTACAGGCTGAAACGCCTTGTTGAGAGAAAGCCGAGGAGAATGACCAGACTAGTTTGAGCTGACAGGAAGTCTATAGTAACTCAAATAAGTACTCTGTACAACTGTGGTGACGGCCCAAACCAGTCTGTTCATTCTCCTCTGATCTCTCTCAACAAAGTGTTTCCACCCACAGAACTGTTGCTCATGCAGTATTTTGTTTTTTGCATCACTTTGTGTAAATTCTAGAGACTGTGTGAAAATCCCAGGAGATGAGCGGTTTCTGAGATACTCAAACCAGCGACCATGCCACGATCTAAATCAGAAATCACGTTTTCTTCATTCTGATGTTTACAATAAACATTATAAGCTCTCGAACCTATATCTGCATGATTTTTTTTTTTTTTTTTTTGTATTGCACTGCTGCCACACAATAGGCTGATAACTGCAGGAATGTACAGGTGTTCCTAATGGACAGTGAGTGTACTTCTTGGTATAACATGGTGTCCTTGTATTAGACACTTCTCTTTCTGTGAAATCAGTGTGTTCATGAAACTTGCTTTAGGTAATTATTACTGTTCTGAAAATACGGGCCCAGATTTTGTAGTTGTTGGTAATGTGTTATAATTTAAAACTTTCCTTTCAAAAATTTGACTTTCATGCAGATTTATTGCGTTACAGATTGGCACAGTAAACAAGATGTTGCTGAATTTCCCACCTGAATAAAGAATGAATGGAGAATGTTTTGAGTATTAAGGAAGTTTGTAAAGTTTTATGTACATGGCTATTTAATTTAAATAGTTTTTTTTACTGTGCACAAATTGGTATAATGGTACTAGACAGACATCCTGAAATATTTTTGTACACTTAATTGATGCACCTGTATGCAATGTGTTTGTCTACCTTCTGATACTTAAAGCATTAATGTTGACCACTGCACATTTTGAATAAAATCACTTTTCTAAAGGAATCCTTGTTTTGTGTCTTAATGATGCATGTTGCTTGGATAGTTACTGATGCTAAAGACACCTGAAGCTCATTGATTTTACACACTTATGGAATTTACTCAACAGCCTAGAAGTCCTCTGATTAGGGATAATTCTGTTGGTGTCTATAATCTTGATGATTGGGATAGTTTCCTATTGTCATGTTTTTGATGTGTGGGTTTTTTGTGTGTTGTGTATGGCTGGTTTGATTCACTAAATATTCTCTCCCTGTTACTCAAACTGTAATGATGCAACAACCATGGTGTGCAAGTAAATTAGAATAAAAAAAAAAGTCTATTTACAATATACATTTTGGGGGTTTATCAGTCCTACTCTAAGTATTTAGAACTTTATACCATTTGAGGTAAGTGTGTGCTGACGAGCAAAGAGTACAGCATCCAGAAGTACAAACAACTCTGAGAACTCCCTCCTGAATAGCTTGTGTAGCCATATGTAACCTGGACATGAGGGTAAGTTAGATACTAAATCACTAACTATGCCACCTAGAATACTCCCTAGGAAATGAATATTTATTAATTTGCCATTAAAAAGCTAGGCTTCAAAGGAAAGTCTGAGGGAAGGGACAAAAAATAACGAATTGAGTAGACGTCTTTCCAAAAGGCTTACCTCTATCACACCACACGTGTCTGTGTCATAAGATCACCCTCATACACATGCACACTGCGAAATGTGAACAATAAAAGGATTAGTGCAAGTAAGCCACACCACTTTCAAATGAAGGGAAGGGCAACCTCCGGTGTCACCAACACCCCATCTGCATGGCCACTGCACCTATTCAGTCAGGGTTGGGCTACAGTTCGTTTCTTCAAACAAAGATATACACAAGTAAGCCATGACAGTGACATCAAAGAAACAAGAACAACAAAAAACTTACATGGATTACCAAAATAAGTAAAGACTTAACCCCAGATAATAACAGGAGTTAAACCTGGATGCAACCAAATCAACAAAAGCCCAAAATATACCTTAGCCTAAGGCAAAACAGCAGGGGCAATCCCCTTTAACACACAGCAAACCAATATGTTTTCCCCTTCTGACTTTCTGCTTTTATAGTAAAGACCAAGGGCGAGCTGTTAATTAGCTCTTTGCAACAGTTGGCTACAGATATGAGGGGGTGGAGAAACTGTGCTAGGGAAAGAATACGATCATTCAATTTAAGGACTGCATATGATCTACTGGTTACAGATGGAACAGTTAACGTAAATGTTTCTGAACACCTACAGAAACATTAAAGGAACCGCAGAAATATATGGCAAGTACTGGTCACTCCCTGCATGTGACAACAGTCTCTCTTTTTTGTCACATGTCTGGGCAATGGGGTAGGGTGGGTAGATGGAAGCCCTTTTTCATGAAGGAAAAAAGCACCCGATCCTGTCTAAATTTTGCCAAATCATGGCAAAATGTGTTATGGTTTGATGAGATCAAGGTTGAACATTATGGGAATAATTCTAAAAGATGTATAAATATAAGATATGTAGATATGTAAGACCTGTAAAATATTTATTATATTTTCTGTGGGGAAAAAACCTACTTTGGATCATCCCAGTGATTTTAGCTTAAATTTTAAATTCTTTTTATGCCTCTGCCATTAGGTCCATCCACCTGGCTGTCTGAGATTCTTGTTAGCTCAATATCTCAAGAACAAGTGGTTGAATGTTTTGTAGATGGAATTTTCATTGTAACCAGCAGATGAGCTGATTTAGATTTTGGAATTGATCCAGAGTTAAGGTAACGAGGTCAAATGTGTAAAATAATTCTTTCTTCAATAGCTTCCTTGTTTAAAGTGTACTTTAAGGGTATTTCAGGCATACAAATTGGTAACAAGAAGCACAAGTGTTGGTAGTGAGACATCGGAATCTTACAATGGAGTTGAGTCAAGTTGCTTAAGGGGCATTAAGCTGTACTGTGACATCTACTCAAATTTCCTTTAGGGATTTTTAGTTACTTTTCTTGCCCAGTGGTTAAAATACATTTGAAGAGGTCTGACTTTTGCCTTTTTTAAAGATATTTTAAGGACTTTTTTTGTTGTAAGAGTAAGTTGAGAAAGCAACTGTGTGCTTCTGAGCCAACACTGCATGTTTCAGGTGAATCTACCTGGCCTTCAATCCCTGATGCATACTGCAGTGGAAGCCACCAGTCTCCTATTAACATTGTGACTACAAATGTCCGAGCTGACATGAACTTAACATCATTCAGCTTCACTGGTTATGATGATGGCACGGTCATGACTGAAATGACCAACACTGGCAGGAACGGTTTGTACCCACTATGCTGTCTGTCCTTCCATTTTAATTCATGTGTTCAGAAGTGGCCCACTGATTCCTCCAAGTTTTAATGTACATATAGCTGATTTATATATAGCTGCACGAGGGTAAGTTAGATACTATATCACCAACTCTGCCACCTAGAATACTCCCTAGGAAATGAATATTTATTAATTTGCCATTAAAAAGCTAGGCTTCAAAGGAAAGTCTGAGGGAAGGGACAAAAAAATAACAAATTGAGCAAATGTCTTTCCAAAAAGGCTTACCTCTACCACACCACACATGTCTGTGTCATAAGATCACCCTCATACATGTGCACACTGCGAAATGTGAACAATAAAAGGATTAGTGCAAGTAAGCCACACCACTTTCGAATGAAGGGAAGGGCAACCTCCGGTGTCACCAACACCCCATCTGCATGGCCACTCCACCTATTCAGTCAGGGTTGGACTACAGTTCGTTTCTTCAAACAAAGATATACACAAGTAAGCCATGACAGTGACACCAAAGAAACAAAAACAACAAAAAACTTACACAGATTACCAAAATAAGTAAAGACTTAACCCCAGATAATAACAGGAGTTAAACCTGGATGCAACCAAATCAACAAAAGCCCAAAATATACCTTAGCCTAAGGCAAAACAGACTTTCTGCTTTTATAGTAAAGACCAAGGGCGAGCTGTTAATTAGCTCTTTGCAACAGTTGGCTACAGGTATGAGGGGGTGGAGAAACTGTGCAGGGAAAGAATACGATCATTCAATTTAAGGACTGCATATGATCTACTGGTTACAGATGGAACACCGTAAAGGCTATCATCAACAAGTGGGGAAAATGGGGCATCACAGTGACATTACCAAGACAAGAAGAGAACTTGTCAGGGAAATTGCCAAGACACCTACAGAAACATTAAAGGAACTGCAGAAATATATGGCAAGTACTGGTCACTCCCTGCATGTGACAACAATCTCTCTTTTTTGTCACATGTCTGGGCAATGGGGTAGGGTGGCTAGATGGAAGCCCTTTTTCATGAAGGAAAAAAAACACCCGATCCTGTCTAAATTTTGTCAAATTGTGGCAAAATGTGTTATGGTCTGATGAGATCAAGGTTGAACATTTTGGGCATAATTCTAAAAGATATGTTTGGCACAAAAACAAGACAGCTTATCACCCAAAGATCACAATGAAGAATGGTGGTGGCAGCATCATGCTATGGGCTGCTTCTCTTCAGCAGGTACTGGGGCTGTAGTTAAGATAGAGGGAATCATGGACAGCTTCGAATACCCATCTATTTTGGTACAAAAACTGCAGGCCTCTCTCAGACATCTTAAGATTAAGACAAATTTCACCTTCCAGCATGATAACGACCCAAAGCACAAAGATATGGCTTCAAAAGGAGAACATTTTGGAATGGCCCAGTCAGAGCCATGATTTAAATCTCATCAAAAATCTGTGGAATGACTTGAAGAGGGCTGTGCACAGGAGATCACCTTGCAAGCTGATAGATCTGGAGAATTTTTTGCAATAATGTAAGATGCATTAAGTTGGTAAACTCTTACCCCAAAAGCCTAAGTGCTATATTACAAGCAATAGGTACAAAGTACAAATAGGTATTTAACAAAGAATTAGTTAAGGTGTGTGCACACTTGTGCAACCAGGTTATTGTACATTTTTCTTTTTCTGTTTTTCCCTAAAAATTATATTTGTTTTTTTCACTTGAATTTTGTTAGTTGCTATATCACATTAAACATGGAAAAAGATCTCACATGGTTTATCTTGGTTTTTACATCACAAACCAGAGTTAACCTGGGTGAGTAAGTATTTTATATCCACTGTATGTTTGTATGTACGTATGTTCTACCATAGTTTTCTGCACCTGAGCTTATAGGACATTTTGTAGCTTACTTTTAGTCATTGCTAGGGAAAATTCGGCTTTCATGTGCTTTTATATTATTTATATATCTTTGACAAGAAAATGAGTTTAAGCTACAGCTTAGTTCAAGGCTGGATAATATTTTTCCTTTATATCTATTGACTGAAGTTGCTAACTAATTATTCATTGACTTGGATTACTAAATGCTTACATAGACATATTCAAGTCAGCATAGATGGGCATAGATGGAACATGATTCATTAAGGTCTTTGCCAGCTCAATTTAAAAAAAAACTTAAACAACTTTTTTCCACAGTTTAATAGTAAAAAGGAAGAAGGCAAAACAAAGAAAAAATTAATTTAAAAAAACATAATTAATTAAATACAAGCACTGCTCTGGTCTGTGTTAACAGCTCTGCTGTGGGGATTCTGACCTGCAAAATTCCCCTGCATGTTTGACAGTTAGGCTGCAGCTGTAATACATTTATATGCTAATTGTCTTCTTGTCGATTGAGAGAATAAACCTGTAAAACCTTTGATAAAATGAGAACAAGTTCAAGAATAAAAGTCTCTTGCAAAATTTAAGGTACCTGTAGAGGATCAAGGTTGCACTTCTTATAAAAGGCCACACAGACAGCTCTTTTCTTTTTTCCCCCCTAAAAATACAAGTTCTATATCAATCATGGTAATTAATATACAGGCATAATGCATATATGTATATCATTAAAAAGAGAGAAATTTAACACCAAATCTCTCAGATAGAACTGGCCATCCTGGAAATGAAAGAAGTCTTTTAAATCAGTTACAGCATTTCATAACAAACACTAAGATCTTAAAACGCATTGGAAGAGGATTGAATACAAGAATGAATACTTACATATACTTGCATATTTAAACATCTTGAATACTTTGCCACCCCAAACTGTTTACTATAACAAATAATAAATTTCATTGCATAGGAGTTGCACAAAATAAATCTAATTAGACAACAGAAAAAAGGTACCTACTCTTGTATCCTTATCAAAAAGTCCAAATTCAATCAATATGCAAATTGCACAAACCTAAAATAAGATATTTGCACATTGAAACATGATTGAAACATGATAAGATCATAAAAGTGACAGCTTTTTAACTTTGATCAGTGTAGGCACTCAAATTTTCAGAATAAAAGCCCTTTATCATATAAACAAGTTTGATTAACTTTAGATTCATTGTTTCAAATTATCTGTAAACAAAACTCTGCATTTCAAGCTAGCAGTGAAATAGCATACATAGCTACTGAAAGTCCCTGACTGAAAAAAGCATGATCAATAATGTCACAAATTTCTTCAAATTCAACTGAGTAATCACCCTAGTCTAAATCACCACACTGAAGCACAGAAACAGTATTGAAATAAGTAGCAATGAAGGTCCAGTGAATGCGGAAGCCTTGTTATTGTCACAGTCGCATTTGCCGCAGCGTGGGGTGGGTGGGTATTGGACGGCTGGTGTAGGAGTAGGACAAAACATCCAATCAGTCGCCGTTGAGTTAGGATTTATTGTGTTCTGGTCCATTCCCCCACTCTTTAAGACCCAGTAGGAATTGTCCTTGAAGAAGTATGTATCTCCCGCTGTAGGAAAAAAAAGGAAACCTGAGATTAATTTTTTGTGCCTAATGTAAATGAAATTCAGTACCATATTTTCCAGATGTAGTGAAATCTTGCAATTATCATGCAATAATTACGATGTAAAGAAAAAGGTTTTCTGGCATGCAGAAATTGTAGCCAAGTCAAAACTGACATTCTTAGCATAGCAGAGAGACATGCAGCTATGGAGCATGCTATATGATATGCTAACGGTGCTAACTATGTGAGATGAGCAGTTTCCTTACAAATCTTTACTGAAAGGTACACTGTAAAACTGCAAAATTGTAAACAGAAGAATGTCTTATGATATGCCCACTGTTGGTGTCATATGTCTGTATAGGAAAAATTCCTAGGATTTTTTGTTAAAAATGAAACAAACATGATTGTTGTGTGAGAGGTGAAAAAAATACTTAATAGTCTGATGTTCCTGAGCTTCTGTGAGTCATGAATCCTGTAATAGTAAGCACTGTAATAAAACAGTCAGTGCTGCGTCAGAGGTGCTGCGTCAGAATTTTTAATATATATATATATATATATATATATATATATATATATATATATATATATATATATATATATATATAGATAGATAGATATAGATATAGATATATAGATATATATAGATATGTCATAGAGCAGCTCAGATACAATATGCCATGTCCCAACTTAAGGCACGAAAAAAAAAAAAGTCTGACTACATAGTGACAGGTGAGAGCCTGTGTCAAACCAGTGTGGGAAGGCACAATAGCATTAGCTTTACATGGGGTGCTAGAAGAAATCAGCAATATCATTGGGCGATTGACTGGAAATAAGAAAAGCTTTTTATAAAGTGAATTAAAAGGTGTGATGCCAGGCATCACAGGGGAATACCAGTGCACTCAAATAGCACAGACCATAACACCACCATACCTTGTGTTCACACCCTGAAACAAGACCAAAAGCATGTGCAGCAAGCAGTTGTGAGAAGGATTAAATGACCTCATTAGTACATGCGTTATGTGTATTTAGACAAGCGGTGTTCTGCTGAGGTTAAGGAACTGAACCTGTGTAAAAATTCTTGTTAATTGCCAATGTTTTAACATACTAGCTAGTATGAGGACCCAAATAGATTTTGGGGTTAACTAATGAAAGAGTATTTATGCAACCACAATGAATAGGTAGCATATTTACCTTTTACTTAAATTTTCAGACTTTGTGTTTAATCTGTTTGGTAAATCTACCTAACATTGAGCTCCCATGTAGCTCCTATGTAATGAAAAATGTTCACCCTATCATCGGGAGGTCATGATGATCATCAAATCATGATGTTGCTACAGCCATCCATGACTGGAAGTCCAAGAGAGCAACATTGGCCATGCTCTCTGGGTGGGAGAGATGGCATTAGTGTCTCTCCCCTGGCAATCACTGTGACAGTAGCCAATCCCAGACATCTGTGAGCTCATGTATGCGGAAGAAGGCACTGCCCTGTAATGCTGCATGAACAGCAGTTTGAAAAGATGTGGTTGGCTGGCTCCACTTGTCTTGGAAGGGAGCATTAATTAGCCATCACCCTCTTCAGTTGGTAGCTGTCGTATGATAGGGGAGAGCCGGCATGTGGGTGGGAATTAGCCAATTGCGGAAAAAAATAAACAAAAAAAAATCTAGCTAACATTATAAGCCCATCTGACTCACACGTTCCTTGCTGGTGTGCTATCATCATGTCTGGCAACTATGAGAGGTAAAGTATCACCAGATTATATATTATATGACAACAACTATTCCTCTCCTGATTGAATAAATCAGCCTGGCTGATTGGACCAACTACAGATTTCCTTATTGGTCAGTCATCTTAATGACAAAATAGAGCCAAACCCCACAGCTATAAAAAGAGGTAAAGACAAGTGTATGAATTATATATTTCATACGCGTACAGTCACTTTTCTTGTGTTTTTATGCACCCATACATTGAAATATCATCTGATTTACAATTACTATATTTTTCTTCATGTTTTAAAAACAATTTACTCCTATCAACATCAATTTGTGGAATCAATACATTTTTAACATGTATAAAGCTGCACATTGCAGTATATATACAGTGGGGTCCAAAAGTCTGAGACCACATTGAAAAGCAGGGATTTTTTTTCAAATTTAAAATCAGAAATAAACAGAAGGTTTTAGAATTTTAATACATTTAAAACAAAGTAAATGTTCAATTTCTTGAAATTCATGTAAATATTTCAAAGATTCTACTTTTCACTCAAGTTGTTGTCAGTAATATAATTTGTAAAGAAAATTGTTGTGTTAAATTATTAAAATGCATTTAAATGCAGTAAAATACAGTATTACATATACACATATACACATGTATGTGTGTGTGAGAGAGAGAGAGAGAATATAATTTTACAAGCTCAAAACATTTTCTTCTGCACTTTTACTGCCCATATGTCCATTAGTCCATTAACTGTTGGATGAATAATCAACATTAGTTATCAGTGGACTCCGACTGAGTGTGTGATGGGGATTAAAGCCAGCATTTAGTGTTTCTGTATATTTAACTCCACCACTGTTCCGTGCCAACCAGATGACAGTTAAGTGAATGAACTACTGACCTTCTAGTAAATAAATTTCACTCAATTCTGTGCCTTGAGTATTTGTGCACATGCAAGCCTTAGCCTGCTACACCAACACAAATGTTTGCTACTCAGTGATGTAAGCATTGTAATTATGTAGTATTTTTGAGGTGCAAGGCCTGCCATGCTTCCCTAACAGAGAGATAAGTATAGCTAACACTGTAACTAGAGTTTGCCACAACTATACAACAACTATAGATATAGATAAGCTTCACTCAAGCTGTTAGGAGTCTAACAACACTGTTATATTGGCTGTTTCATAACACCAAAAAGAGGCTTAGGGCATTTAATGCAACTTGTTCATTGAAGCAGCTCATATGCTGATTCTTTCTCCAAACAAACTAGCCAGCATATTGTATGGGTTTAACTATTGGTTCTATATTTGCATTTGTATTTGTAACTATATTTGTATCATGCCACAGTTAGACAAAGGGCGTGGGCCCCCATGCAATGCCACAGTGTCCTTGCAAACCCAGACGTGTGAACCTGAGAGGCAAATTAGCACAACAGAATCCACTTGTTTCCATACAAAACCATTCATAATATGATGCTTCCAAACAATCCATTTCCATTCAACCATAAGTGCATTCACATACAAGTTGTATTCAAATTGAAACTGGAGCTGTATACAAATTAGCTATGAAAAGATGTTGCTATGTCATATGTACACTACCAGTCAAAAGTTTGGGCACAATAGATTAAGTTATATATAATATATAGAATATAATTTTTAATAAAGTTTTATGGTTGAAAATTGTTTCTAAAACAAACTTAATGGTAAAGTTAATGCCCAATTTATTTATGTGGCAGTTTTTACTTAAAATTAAATTGTTTCACCAAACAAAAATTTTTCATTTAGAACTTAAGAGAAGCAGCCAACAAGAGCTCGGCTCTTGTTTGTTACTGTCTGTGTGGGGTTTCTGTGCACGTTCTCCCTATGTCCACGTGTTGAGCAGCACTGCAGATTCACCAGTATGATTGCCTCACCAAGCACAGCAAGTGATATACAATGGATACAATTTACCCAAACTGTTAGTGTACTTAATGTGACTCATTCAATGAAGCAACTCATAAGCTGAATTTTTCTCCATACAAATAATTTAGGCAGTGCTTTAGACAGCGTCTTGTATCTGATCATCTACTTGAAGTGATTTATTTTCCAGAAGGTATGGTATTTGCATATTTTCATTACACTTTATATTACACTTAACATGTTATATGAAACACACAAAAATGCCCAAGTAATGTATTAAATGTGATAAAATGGTTTATGTGTGGCCTTCTTTTCTCCAGAATGTACAGTTGTAAAAGCATACTCTTTTTGGCATGTGTGTGCTTTTAGCAAGTTTGTTTTTTCCCTTTTGGTTAGCTACCGTCAATTTGAGTAAATATATATATATATATATATATATTTATATACACCGTAAAAGACAATATCTATATTTCATCTACCCACAATATTCAAAATCCCAGAATATAACATAGATCATAATGACTATCTTAATATTACAGATAGTCATAATATCTTAGTCATCACCATTCATTCAGCATCAGTAATCACTCACCCTGGATGTGACACAGGTCCATCGCAGGACACCATGCACACACTCATTCACACCTGAGGCAATTTACAGTAGCCAATCCACCTATCTGCATATTTTTGGACAATCAGAGGAAACTGGAGAACCCAGAGGAAACCCAAAAAACACCAACATGGGGGAGAACATGCAAAACATGCACAGATAATAACCCAAGCTCAGGATCATACCCTGGACCCTTGAGCTGTGAGGCAGTGCCACAACAGTGCCACTCTTAATAACTTAATATTAATATTACAAACCCAACCACAGGCAAAATTATATGATTTAAAGGACATGTAGGCTACATCAGCTCCTGCCACGTACATGCTCATACTGCATTCATAATGTAGTTTCAGTTATTCTAATATTTTATAACTGGCAGTAATGAAAATTTGGACCAGACTTTTCTTTTCCCATACCTTTGACACTTTTTTATTTCTACATATATCTAATTGATGTCTTTTATTTCCTCTTTATCTTCTTTCATTTTGCTTTTACCTTTAGTTATGGACAGCACATTCAATTGCCTTTGTGTATGAAATGTGCTATATAAATAAACCTGCCTTGCTTCATTGACACTATACAGATTTTGTAAGGATTAACAAAACATATTGTCTTTTTATCTTTTTTATCTTAGTAACTATAGCTATTGTGAATCAGACAACTGAGGAAATAATTGGCTCGTAAACAAGGCTAAAGAAAGCTATTTCTGGGTATTGTGAAAGTTTGAATAATGACCTAAACTGCACCTGATACAAAATGACACTACTTCACAACAGCCTGAAGGTATGTGATACATACTGTACATTTCTTTGTTTCACTAACTCCTACTAGAGCTTATGAAGGTTTGTAGATAATAAAGACAGTAAAAACTATACTGTATTAGTTACCTTTTCCCCAGCTTATGATGTCATCAGGAATGGTGGGCACCCCCTTCCAGAGGGAGGCCCTTCTTGGGTAGTCTGCATCTGGATGTGGTATGGTGTGTGCCTTATTCTCGGTGAACCTCCAGAACTCTTCCCCACTGAACAAGTATGTGTGACCATTATGGGCCCAGACAAATGCTGCTTCAACTCGCTCCACCATCCTCCCATCGTGAGTTCTCATGCCCCATTCGGACAAAGGTCGTGGGTACCCAGGCAATGCCACAGTGTCCTTGAAAACCCAGAACTGTGAACCTGAGAGGCAAATAAGCACAACTACAGAATCCACTTGTTTTCATGCAAAGCCGTTCATGATATAATACATCCAAACAATCCATTTACATTTAACTATAAGTGCATTAACACACAAGTTGAAACTGGAGATGTATACAAATAAGTTTAAAGGATGTTGCTATGTCACATACGCTACCAATCAAAAGTTTGGACACAATAGATCAAAAAACATCAACAAAGCATTGTCAAACCAGCCCATCTGGTACCAACAGCCATGTCAAGGATAAAGTCACAGAGATCACACTTTTCCCCCATTCATGTGAAAATTAACTGATGCTCTTGACGTGTACGTGCATGATTTTATGCATTGTGCTGCTGCCACATGATTGGCTGATTGGATAACTGCATAAATGAGCAAGTGTACATGTGTTTTTATTAAGGTGGACCGTGAGTGTATATAGTACCCTATATGGCCAAAAATGTGGGTGCACCAGGTGCACTTATTGAACATCCTGTTCCAAAACCATGGGAATTAATATGGAGCTGTTCCCCCTTTCCAGCTATAACAGCCTTCTCTCTTCTGGGAATGCCTTCCACTAGATTTTGGATTTTGTGGCTGTGGGGTTTCCAGCCACAAGTGTATTAATGAGGTTAAGAACTGATGTTGGACAAGAAAGGCTGGCATGCAGTCAGCCTTCCAATTCATCCCAAAGGTGTTCAGTGGGGCTGAAATCAGGGCTTTGTGCAGGTCACCCATTTTCTTCCACACCAACATCGGCAAACCACATCTTCATGAGCATCGATTTGTGCACTTTGTCATACTGGAACAGGTTTGGGCTTGTTAGTTACAGTGACAGGAAATCAAAATGCCACAGCACACAAAGACATTCCAGGCAATTGTGTTGCATAGTTGCTTCCAACTATGTGGTAACAATTTCAGGAAGGCTCACATATGGGTGTGATGGTCAGGTGTCCACATACTTTTCACTACAAAGTATATATAAAATATGTATTTTTGTTATAAAGGCTTATGGCTGAAAAATTTTTCTAAGACAAAAGTAAAATGTGACCTTAATGCCTATGAATAAATTTATTTATAAAGTTACTAAAAATTAAATTGTCTCACCAAAAAAGTAGTTTTCATTTAAAACGTTAGAAGAGATTTAGAATTTAGAAGAGAAGCAGCCAAAAAGAAAAAACTTTAAAAAACTTTAAAAAAAGCCACCTGGGAGAAGTACCCTTATGAAGCTGATAGAGAAGATGCTGAGAGTGAAGACTACTGAGGAAACTGGGTATGTCTTTTAGGAAGTTTTAAAATAAAAATAGTTTTGATTTGTTGAGCGGGTGGTACAGCGGTACAGCGGTGCAGCAGGCAGCGTTGCTGTCTCATAGCTCCACTGTACACAGTAGGTGGATTGGTGACTGTAAATTGCCCCTAGGTGTGAATGTATGTGTACTTGGTGCCCTGGATGCTGCAGTTGCTGTAGATGAATGAATGAATGATTTGTTTAACATTTTTTTGTTCACTGCTTATGTATTATTCATTAACATTTTTCTTGTTCACTGCATATGTATTTCAAAAAAAACCAAAAAAACTCCCCAACAGAGTTTTGGACTGATGGTATTCCTAGTTTGTGACCTAGTGAGCCAATATCAGAATGTATTTTTGATAGACGTCAAAGCACTATTGTAAGTCGCTCTGGATAAGGGCATCTGCCAAATGCCATAAATGTAAATGTAATGTAAATATAAATGTATTATTTAATAGCGTTAATGTCTTTGTTATTATTCTAAAATAGTGGGAAATTTTAAAAAAGCTACTTTATAGTAAAAGCTTAGCTTTTTAGTAAAAGCTACTTTATAAATAAATTTATTCACAGGCATTAAGGTCACATTTTACTTTTGTCTTAGAAAAATTTTTCAACCATAAGCCTTTATAACAAAAATACATATTTTATATATACTTTGTAGTGAAAAGTATGTGGACACCTGACCATCACACCCGAAATTGTTACCACATAGCTGGAAGCAACTATGCAACACAACTGCCTAGAATGTCTTTGTGTGCTGTGGCATTTTGATTTCCTGTCACTGTAACTAACAAGCCCAAACCTGTTCCAGCATGACAAAGTGCACAAACTGATGTTCATGAAGATGTGGTTTGCCGATGTTGGTGTGGAATAAAATGGGTGACCTGCACAAAGCCCTGATTATAAGCAGGTGTGTCCAAACTTTTGACTGGTAGTGTATATGTATACACACTGTATATTCTGAACACCAGTATACTGTATATTCATAATCTGGAATAAATAAGAAATGGTATTTGATTCACATGCATCCTAATATTAAAAGGAAAAAAACATAAATACATGAAAATTGACTTGAATTGACTTCTGATCAAAACTGATCAATCTTCTTTTAAGACAGCACACAGAAAAACAAACCTTCACCAGGTCATTCGTATCCATCCCTCACAGTGGTGAATATGAACTGTAGAACGTTATCACTGTACTACTCTTACTGACCTATAAAGAAGATGATGCGACTGTCAGTCATCCTCTCATAAACAGCATCTATCTTGTCTGTGCCAGGTGGCAGTCCAATCCAGAAGTTTCTGATGAGAGCAGGAGCGAGTGAAACCAAAGAACCAGACCGCTGCACTCGCCAGAAATTAGGTCCTGACATCAAAAAAGACCAAAACCAAATACGCAATTTAATCGGAAGACCAAATTTATTCTGACATTATAAAAAACAGTATTTAATCCTAAAGCATACCTTTAAAAAAGAAGACATCTCCTCTGATGTTGGCCACTGCATCAAATCCTCCCTCACAGCGATCCTGGTATCCAGGGTTGGGTCTAAAAAAAAGAAATAAATCAGAAAATTACATCTCATATACATACTACACGCATATGCGTACATTTACAGTCACCATTTTGCCTCACACACTTATACAAAATTACCTTCAGCTCTCACATGCTCACAGAATACTTTCACAAGCACTGGCTATACCTCCCAGATTATTGAATGTGAGTGCTAAAACTATCAATATGAGGATGGTTTGAGTTTACATAAGAGCATTTCATATTTATATATATCATAGATAAAGTACTGAATATGAACACATCTTTGCAAGATCAACATTGATGTCCTAAATCAGGGGTGTCAAACAGATGCCCCAGGACCGGTCTGATAAAGCTTCTAGATTAAAATCATCTTGTGGACTGTAATTGGATTGAAAGATTCCAGCAAAGATCTAGTCTCTGTTATTTCACTAGGGGAGAAAATATAGCAATAAACTCATGGACATAAACTCAGTGGTAGTATTGATGCCCCATGACTCTTGGGTCCTGGGTTCGTTCATGAGCTCGGGTTAGTGTCTGTGTGCATGTTCTCCCTGTGTCCGCGTGGGTTTCCTCCAGGTTCTCTGGTTTCCTCACACATCCCAAAACATGCTAGTAGGTGGATCGGCTAAGATAAATTGCCTCTAGGTGTGAATGAGTGTGAGAATGTGTATGTGCATGGTGCCTTGCAGTGGACTGGCATCCCATCCAGGGTGTATTCCTGCCTCACACTGGGTGCCACAACCCCGGTCCACCACAACCCTTACCAGGTTACCAGGAAAGTGAGCGAGTGATATTGTCCGTCCCCCCCACACACACACTTCAGTATTATAGACTATTTGTGTAGATTCATGACATAATCATAATTCAGTCCATTTCATTACCAGGTTGTAACACTACAAAATTTAATTTATGAAAATGTGGTCTGTTACCTAAAATGAGTTTGACACCACTGGTCGAACTGGTGCCTCATAAAGGAGGGCATTTTGCTTAAATACCTGGAAACAATGCTCAGTGTATTTTAATGCAATAAGCAATGTTGGTGCGTCCTGAGGTTCAGGTTCCTGTGCATATTTGTGTCACCACTACAAAACCCCTGAACCAGCTCAATGGGAGCTAGTCAGAGTAGACGTGTGTTAGAGCATGAGAAGCATCTTCAATACTAAAACAGTCTACCATTTAGACTTACAGTTATGAGACAGCAGAAACAAGGGAGACACAGGAAACGTGGGAGACACAGGAAACGTGGGAGACACAGGAAACGTGTGTAACCCGTGTACTTCACACTGGTTTATGACAGTTATTGGCATCCTCTCCTATTCAGTTGTCATTCACATAAGATCAGGAAGTCTGTATTTCAGTTGCAAGACTAATGCAGCACTAGAGTTTTGATTCTCCCCGGGACTGGTATAATGTGTACTTTTTATTTGTCTTAACAAAAAAATGTTTATGATTCACTCACTTTATAGTCCCTCTAGGTGATGGAGTATTGGGAAGCTCAGGCAAACGTGGTGTTGAATAACCACTAGGGGGAGTTGTTGCTCTGTTCACGTTGATTCCTACACACACACACACACACACACACACACACACATTATCAACACACACTAATGGCTTTTGGTGAGTAGAGTCATGATTATTTAGAGAGAGCTGAAACTGAAGTAATTTTTTAATGAATGAACTCAGCAGTGGAATGGTAAGAACAAAACATGCTGACACTGATTAATGAATAAAATTATTAGGTACATTTGAGATTTATTACAATTTAGCATCTGCTTAATATGATATGTTACTTAAAACACCATTAAATGGTTTCAATGATCTTCAGAAATGCTAACATGGGCAAAAAGTTAGTAATCTTGATATGCTTATTAAGAATAAATGGTTTTAAAAAGGCCTTGGTAACATAGGCTAGATTGGTCTGATTAGTGAACTGACAATACAGCTTGTTCAAAAAAAAAAAAGTTGACAACGTGAACAGAATGTTTAAACATATAAGTCACATTTATTACATTGATGTGACTAATATGTTCAGAGTCCATGGCACTAGTCAAAAGTGGTAATATGAACCACCACTACAGAAAAAAACACTCTGAGCTGTCTTTAAATATAGCCTTCAACTAATCATTAATGGACAAGAAAGATAAATGCTGTAATTCTGTCATGTTAGCTTATTTGGATATTTGCAAGCAAGGAAATTTATGTAACTAAATATTTATAAATTTTAGTTTAATAATCGCACACATAAAGGAACGCTACCCCTATGCTAACCTGGGCTAAAACTTGTCAACATGTCAACATGGGCAAACAATAAATAAAATGAACAGTTATCAATTAGAATAATTTAATCTGAATAATGCTTATCTGAATAATAAAGTTGCCCCTATATTATTTGAGTTCCTAGAATCTTCATAGGTTTCTTGATGTAGGAGTAGACTGTTTAAAGAAATACATCCCACAAGATTGCTAATATGAGCTAATGTTAGCTCAATAAATGAAAATAAATAGGTATAATCTTAAGTAGGTAGAATTTGACAGTACCCTTCAGAATTATTGGCACCCTTGAGCAAAAATGAATATAAAAAAAAAGAAAACCACATGCAATAAGTGATATTTTTCGTTCAGATATACAGGGACATTGTATTTACGTATTTACACATTAATTTTTCAAGACAACAGTAATTATATTAATTATATAGTAAATATGTAATTATATATAGCAGTTATAATAACTTTTAAAATTATGGGCAACCTAACCATTGATATTTTGCCCTGGAGAGAATAACAGCACAGAGTCTCTTACTGGAATGTCTTACAAGGTTCAAGACACATGTAGTGGGATTTAGAACATTTTATATTTTATATTTCATATTCTTAGGTTTGTGCATGTGGATTACACTCCTCAATTCAGACCACGGGGTTTCAGTAGGTCTAATATTCAGAGACTAAGATGATTATTGCAAACACTGATTTTGTGTTTCTTTAACAATTTCTGTGTTGATTTGGAAGTAGGTTAACTAATAATCTTGTAGAAAATTCTATCTACAGTTAAGTCTGAACCTCCTGGCAGAGGGTTTTGGGCTGAAATATCCTTCTACTGTAATTAACAGAATACATTATGCCATTCATCTTCACAAGAACTTCACCCCTGAACCACAAAACAGGCCCAAGGCAACACTCATCCACTTTACACTGTGCATCAGATGCTTTTCCTTGAAAGCATCCCCCTTTTATTGCCAAGCATGACGATCATGTGGATGACCAAAAAGTTAAAATTTGGTTTCACAAGACAATTTGGTTTCACAAGACAATGCCAGTTGTAGTTCTAATGGTGCTGGGTGAAGTTTAGGTGCAAGATTATGTGTGATGTTCTCAGGAATGGCTTCTGTAAAGTAAAGAAAAACAGCTATTTGTCGTGAAAGTGGCATTTAACAGTTTAACAGTGGTTTAGAAAATTAACAACTACAAGAATCAACAAATCAACTAAAACTATGATCTTTGAGCTCTTGTTCTCCCTCTTTCATGATCCTCCTCAGTGACTGCAGGGACAGTGTGCTGCCTGTTAAATTTACAACTGCAAACTTTTTGATCTGGCTCTAATTCTGCTTAATGGTACTTTTCACTGCTTAAGTATTTTTATACCCATTACCTGATTTGTGCAATCAACAACTATCAGTCTCTTTTGTGTTGAATGTTCTTTGTTTTTTTCACATGGTAAGGCATTGATTTTACATGTGTGTAACATCATATTAATATCCCAGGTTACAGGAAACAGGTTATTTGACTGAGGACTCTGAGCAGTGTAAAGTATATATTTTTTCAAGAATGAGTGTCAAAAATTTTGGCACATATATTTTTAAGACAAAATACTATTATTTTTAAAATGTAGTTCTAATGAGAAGAATTTTTGTTAGAACAAAGGTAATATTGTTTGAAAAATTATTATATTTTGCGTATGATTAATTTATACAATAATTTTTGCTCATTTTTATGACAGCTGCCAAGAATCCTGGTGGACAATGAATATAATTTGTGACATAATCCTGATAGGTCATTAAGTTACTGCTACTAGTGAATGAAATACTTTAATTATGTACAGAAAACTAAGTGATTTAAAATTTTCTCACCATACAGTGTCTGAATGGCTAGCAGGTCATCCGTGGGAAGTGTGTATTTGGCAATGTCTCCCACTGGGCCGTCATAGTACGGGCGCATGATGGAGGGATCGGCCGATGAGTGTGAGAGACCTAGTGCATGGCCGAACTCATGTACGGCCACAGTGAAGAGGTCAGTGCCGACTCCACCTGATGCCCCATACGTCCATGTCTCCTCATCATCAAAGTGTGTGTCCCCACTGATCTCGGCCTGGCCAGGGAAGAAAGCATGAGCGAGCGTACCTCCTTTCCCATCAAAAGGGTAGCCGTCATCGTGGAGGGAGCGTTCGAATGAAATTCGGATTTCGGCACGATCAGCCTCGTCTCTGGAGGCAGCATGGAATTGGAGGTTGGTGCTGTCGCTCCAGACTTTGAGGGCATGGAACATAATCGATTTCACATGATCCTGTGAGAGTGAGGAATAAAGCCTGGGATAACTCAGGACACTAAGAACGAGAGATAAGAAGAGAAGGAGCAACGCAAGAAGTTACTAAAGCGTATTGGTGCATGCAATGGTGGCATTTTTAAGATACTTTATTACATAAGTGAAATGTACATAATAAATGTACAGTATGTGTGACTGAGAATGTGACGTTGTCTGGATGTGGACATACAAACCTCCATCTCAGATTAGTTGTTTCCCATCTGGATCCAGAGAGAGCATAGCGCTTCTTCCTCCTCCTTTTCCTCAGCATATCCTCGGTGCTTACAATGTCCGGCAGCGAGCATCTCGGCATTGACATCTTTTTTAGTGTGTCCCCATCTGGATAGAGAGCGAGAGAGATAGCAAGAGAGAGAGAGAGAGAGAGAGAGAGAGAGAGAGAGAGAGAGAGAGCAGAAACTGAAGAGTACAGATCAATATATGGATTGTAGTAATGGAAACTCCTAATGCACTGCTAACAGAGTACACTAAAAGCATTGGGCTAGACTAACAGATTATGAATAAAGAATTTCCACTAACAATGCAATTCTGTAACCACAGTGTGTTTAAAAAAAAAAAAGTCTTAGAAATCTCCAAGAAATAATCGGACACCAGGAACCATGCACACTGTTTATAGTTCTCACGCCTTTGAATGTTGTTCTTCTTCTTTTGGCTGCTCCCTTTAGGGGTCGCCACAGCGGATCATTGGTCCACATATTTGATTTGGCATAGTTTTTATGCCGGATGCCCTTCCTGATGCAACCCTTCCCAATTTTATCCAGGCTTGGGACTGTCACTGGAAATGCACTGTTGTGTGCAACCCCAGTGGCTGGGGTTGGTTCCCTGCCCGGGAATCGAACCTGGACCGTGGCAGTGAGAGCCGTGTTTCTTAAATTGTTATGCAATGTAACTTAAAGAGTACATGTATGTCTTAATCAAACATTAGAAATGTGCACACATGCCCGTTTTTCAAACAACACATGAGAAAGCATGTGTATAATTATGAAGAGACATCTTCATGTTTGCAGTACACAGAATGCCAATTTTACCAAGTTTGCCTGTCTCCTTCAGGCCTGCGAACCTCTGCATCTGTCTGATGGCCCTCTCCATCCCTTCTTTGGTCTGCAGTCTCCCTGTTCGTGGATCGGGAGGAGGGAGGTACCCGTATCTGCTCAGCCAATCCTGAGGCAAGAAGAGTAAGAAAATGAATTCGACCTGATTTAAAAAATCTAATATTAAATACACATCACTGGACTTGACCTTATTTGCAGAGTTCTAATCATGTTATTATGTTCATTATTTGCAAAATTAATGGTTACAAGAACTACAGGTCCAGAAATATTATCATATTACCACATAAAAAAGATTTACACAGCCTAGTGACCTACATAAACATAAAACATAAGAGAGGATTATTTGCTTTTATATAATAATATAAATACTGTATTTGTTTCTACTGCGCAAAGATAATGGCACTCAGCCTTTCCTTTTAATGTTTAATGAGGCTAAAACCATTCAAACATGTAGCAACTTTTAAATATCTTATGTTTTATAAACTTGAGCACAAGCCTCAGGTCCTAATTATGGCTCCAGTGCAAAAAATAAGCTAGTTATGCATATTCTGTCTACTTTTCATGGTGGCACAGAGTGGCACAGTTGTAAAAAGAGGTTGGGTTTGAATAAACACATTACTAAAAGGTGGGGTTAGATGCACTGCCACGATATCCAATCAAATAAAAGGGGTTGGTGTTATAAATACTGTGTTGTAGCCATTGAAAATAAATGAACTCAAAACCCAAGTCGAACACATTGATGAAAATTACACAGTATAAACGTAAAAACGTATAAACGTAAAAACGGCAAAGCCTTAAATAATTCCAATTTGACACTTCAACTCCTCCCCTAAAGGTGTTATGTACTGTTTGGTTAAATACAAAACATTTATAAAAATTTTTATTTTTACATTATATTTAAGAGTTTGAATCTCTGCTTCACCATATCTGCTTATATATGTCTATGTCTATAGCTATATCTATCTATCTATCTATCTATATACACACAAACACACACACAAGCAAGTGAAGTCTAAACAGCCAATAAAAGCTTTTTTTGAGTTGTTCCAAGGAATGGGATGTTCAAAAAGCACATCACACATAACACATAAACTACAATGAAATAAAATTAAATTAAATTAAATTAAATTAAAAAAAAAAACAGGCAGCTCCAAATATAATTTTCATTTTCAGCAATAGCCCTATGATAAAGGGATCTGAAACCTTCTGTGGTAAGCATCTTACTTCTCTCTTTGTTATTATTTTATTTTATTTTATTTATTTTTTTATTTTTTTTGTGGTAACAAAACATAGAAGTTGTAGGCTACATCTAATGGAAGATTTCCATCCAACCAGCAAACATCCCGTTTCTTAGAAAACTTTGGGTTTTTATGTCATAATTGTTCCCACTTCTGCATTAATTCTCCCATTTTAAAATCCCTTGATTTTCCCACGTTCACCATTTAATAGACTAAATATAGTTTTACTGTCTTATGATCTTTTTCCAATTATATGTAGATTGTTTCAAATGCAAAAGGAACCAGTATTTCTCAGTTTATCCTTATAAAGTGATCTGATATTTTATCATATCTTCCCCCCACCAATACATACGTTCAACTACTGTAAATGTTCATTAGACAGAACAGTGTAAACAGTTAAAGTGTGAACACGGTGTGTCTTATCAATAGGACAGATAATTTCCATAGTATAAGAATGTAAATCTATATACAGTGTAAGCATATGCAAGCATAAAAAGATTTTGGCTGTATCTGGTGATTCAACCCTTATGGAAAAATAAAATATATATCACATTTGATGCATTTCAACCATGTTATGCCCTGAAATTTTACCTGTGAACTCAAGTAAAGATCATAAAGTGACATCATGTGAATAATATCTGATCATCACAATCACATCTGGAAAAATTATACCACATGTAAAAATACAGTGAGGGGAAGTAATTATTTGGCCCCTTTATTGCTATTTAATATACTTCAAGTGTATAGATCGACTTAAGGTGAAGGAGGTGAAGGAGCTTATGTTCACATGGACCCCATTATTTAACACTCTACAGGGTCAGAGCCATAACAAAGTGCATAGCTACAGAGCTATAGTAACATGCAAAGACCATAAGCATCCCTGTCTGTACAAATTGGTTTGATAATGCAGGGGGAAGTTCATGGAACCACAACTAACTGTCCCTGGACAGGTAAAGCAAGCAAGATATCACAACCCGCTCTCAGACCAGTGATAAGGAAGGTAAGTCACTCGAAAAGAGTTGCAGGATGACCTAAAAGCAGCAGGAACAACAGTTACACTGAGAACAATATGCAACAAACTGCACCTCAGTCATCTCCGTTCCTACACCCCACACAAAACTCCTCTGCTGAAAAAAGAACCGCAGACATGCACATCTAAAATCATGTAGGCGAATCAGAACTCTTTTGCAACAGTATACTCTGGTCAAATGAGACAGAAATAGAACTCTTTCTCAGTAATTCAGCTCATCATATTTGGAGGAGTTGCATATTTGCTTCCAAGAACACCATACCCACAGTGAAGTACTGTAAAGGTGGGAGCATCATGATACAAGGCCGCTTTTCTCGGCAAACTGTACTTTGATGCTTACACAGTGTACCGGCGATGTACCAGGACATATCAGAGGAGAATTTAATCTCAACGGCTAAGAAAGTGAATATGGGGAGACGATGGGTGTTTGAACAACACAACACAACACAACACAACATAACACCCCCAAACATACAGCCAAAATAACTCAAGAAGGCCTAGCATGACCTGGCCAATCTCCTGACTTGAATCCCATTTGAAAATTTATAGAGGATTTTGAAATTGCGAGTCCATCAGAAGGACCACAACTGAACAACAATGCTTGCAAAGACTAATTACTTCCTACTGTAGAAATTTTTGAAGTTGTAATTGCTAACAACAGCTTTGCAACAAAGTGTTAATGCTGTTAATTTGTTGTGTCTGAATTCTTTTTTCCATTTCAGTTTTGTTTTTTAAACATATCGTTTGTCATACTTGTGAATACATCCATTTTTGTTCATATTTACATCATCAGTACAAAGTCAAAGGACAATATCTATGTAAATTTGAAGTGGATATATGCACTGGAAGTATATTAACCCTTTCATGCATTACTGTAATTTAACACGAATTGCTAGCGCCATATCTTTACAAACTTTCTACACAAAATCCCAAATTAAATTAAATTAAATTACTTAAAAAAATAACTTCATTAAACACTTTTTTTTAACTAGTTTTGGAGGATTTTGTTTTACCTCTGAAATCAGTTGCATCATTGGACAGTACTAATCACAGAAATGTGTATGTGAAGAATATTGCTATTCAAAAATTATATTTTCTATATTTTTGGTCATCAACATTAAATATTTTAGACCTGAAAGTTTTGTTTATAATCACATTGGAATTTTTTTTTTTTTTAATTCAGGTGTAATATTTTGGTGTTCCTACACATGGACAATCCATTTAAGCCTTTAAAAAAGGTCCAAATTCACAAGCATACAGAAGAATCTGTAAAAGTTTTAAAATAATGTATGAAAAGGTTAAATAGCCTACAGAAACAAAAGTGTCCAATGTGTCATGATATCATCTCACTGTGAATTAATCACGTGAATGAACGTGTAAAAGCCACATGTGAAAATAACAGCACATACATATGAAAAAAGTGTGAAACATGTGAAGTGTCTAAAACCCACATGTTAAGTTCATGGGACTTTTTCTGTAATGGAAAGGTTTCTGTAAAGACCCAGATTTTTTAAAATCACAGCCGCTTATAACCTTTACATGCGACTTTATTCATTCATTCATGCATTCATTCATTCATTCATTCATGCATTCATGCATTCATTCGTGCATTCCTTCCTTCCTTCCTTCCTTCATCCATTCATTCATTACTCATTAATGACACCAGTACTGTGTTGTTGGTTTTCTGTGGAAGTCGGATCACTCACCATTCCGCGGGAGTAGAGGTCGGGCGCGGGCGCGGGCGCGGGCGCGGCCCTTACGGGAGATGCGAGCACCATCACCGCGCTGCTCAGGCAAAGTACAGCCAAGTTCTCCATCACTCAGCTCGCACTTTATTCCTAGGAGAACTAGTCGCTGCTTTTCCCAGCTGTGGATGCAAAAGCAGCGGACAATGTCACACTGGAGCTCATATCCCACCCCTAACATTCATTAGCGCATCTAAAGGCTACTCACATTCTGAGTTTTAAAAGCAAAGGGATAAACGAGGAGCTGGAAAATAAAGAAATAATGAGCTAATGAGATATAAAGACACTATTTACTTCTGTGAAAGCTCTACAGATTTATTCGTGTGCTCCTACCCGATGCGTGCTGTTTGTTTCCTCCAGCTCTTCCTCCAGCGACGAGGCAGGGCAGATCGATGAGAAGAGTCAGTCTCTCTCTCTCTCTCTCTCTCTCTCTCTCTCTCCTCCTGTGTGTGTGTGTGTGTGTGTGTGTGTGGGTGGGGGTGTTGGGGAGGTCATGTTTTTTTGTATATCTTAGAGGGGACCAAATGTCCCCACAAAGTTAGTAATATCTAAAAGGTTTGAGCTTGTGGGGACATTTTACTGTTTTTTTTTAATTTTTTTATTTATTTATTTTTTTTTTTTTATACTGGTTCCCTGTTTTCTTGTTTGTTTACAGAAACTGTAGCTCTTATTTTAAAAAAGCCATAATGTTTCCTTTTGGTTAGTGAGGTTTAAATTACGGTTATATACGGTGGATTAAGCTGTAGGTATAACATTAGTTAGGTGAATGAATAATTATGTCTAGGGAAGGTCCTCACAAGATAGTAAGACAAATATTTGTGTGTGTGTGTGTGTGTGTGTGTGTGGGTGTGCACTAAATATGAGCTTGTTGTTCTGCTTTTTAATCACATATGATTGATCATGCATAATTCACGCAATACAAGTTTCTATAAAATCTAATTCAACATCTAATTTCCGAATGAATTCCCCATTCTCATGTCAGTTCAATTCAATTTTAGCATGCTTTTATACATCTGTTAAAGTGAAACACAGGGTGTCAACTTCCTTCTGTTAATACAGTTGGGTGGATGCGCTTAACTGTCACAAATCAATGTCAAAACACACGTTTCTACATCTTTTCTGAGAACATCTTTCCTTGTTTCACAGGAGATTTAAAAACATATCTAAATGGTTACTAAATAAACCTTCATAAAGAAGGAATGTTGTAGTTTCAAACAATGAGTTGAACAAAACTCTGTACATGCATTGGTTTTAATGTTGAGCTCAGTTAATATGCCAGAAAGTAAAAAAAGAAGAAAATCTTTGTCATATTTGTTCACATCAGGTGCTCACTCATTGTGAAACTCACTGGTAGAGAGTAAGTTTGATAATAATAGACTTGTAACTTTTCGATTTGTAAGCATGCAAAAGACCTCAAATTATAATGTTCATCCAAATAATTACTTCTTAGTGAAGGTCTTATGTAACAATGTCATTTGCATTGACATGGTTCACACCAGTTGCAGGTTCTTCATTGTTCACACCCCTGCTCTATATCTTTGTGTAGTTTCACAATTATGTCATCCCGAGACAGTCAGTCACGGCAGTATGTTCTGAAGATAAACCTGCTAGGGTAACCACAGCCAGATTCTTTTTGAAAAAGCTGTCCTTGTGAGAGCACAGGAGTGTGTCAATTTGTAATAACAAATACTTTGGACTGATTACATTTGTCTATGTTAAAAAAAAAAAAAAGTCAGAGAAAAAAAAAAAAGTCAGAGAAAAAAAAAATTCAACTTTTTAAAGTTTTTTTTCACCCCATATAGACCCTGTATCAGACCTTCTGTTCAGTGATTATTTACTTTTTCCCCATTGTTTCATTGATAAAACTTAAAGCATGTAAATGGCCATGTTACACAGAGCAGTGTTTCATACAACACTCGTTTCACACATCTTATTTTACTCCCATGATGTCACAGGTATATATTCATACCACAAGTCAAGTTATCTAGTCTCACATCTATGACATATTCAAAATGATCTCAATAAAACTTTACATACTTTACATGCATGTTTCTTTAGCAAGAAAAAAAACCTATAGTAATCAAATTACTAGTACACCAAAGTGGCGCAAATTAATTGCATTAATTGCATTTCAGGACTTATAAGCAAGCCCTTGATAAACAGCTTAGTTAACCTCCACTTATACTTTTTAAAGTTGCAATTTTCCTGTTTAGTAACACAGTTGCTTTTAAGGTAGATTCAGTTATATTAATAACCAGGCCAGGAAACCTACATAAATAGGATCCTTACAACTTAGTCTTTGACCCACATCCACCTGCCCCATATGAAAGCACAGGAAATGAGCTGTAGGAGGTCAGGAAGTATATACATCTGGAGCTGCATGCTGTTATCACTTGACTAGACAACCATTGTACACATATTCTACATTTCATTTCATTTGTTTATTGCAGATATTTCACAAATCATATAGTTATATGTATATTATGTGTGCAATGACAAAACTTTGAGTTACAGAAAAAGAAAGTCTTGGATTTGTCACTAAAGCAAGTTTATTTCAGGTTTTATGTTCAAGCTACTCAACTTATTCTGCATTCAAACTAGAATAAAGATTGTTTTAGGCCCACTGCTCTTTTCTTTATATATGCTACCTCTGGGCAAAATTATTCGTAAGCATGGTATTAGCTTCCACTGTTACGCTGATGACACACAGTTGTATGTTTCAGCAAAGCCAGATGACAGACACCAGCTTAATAAAGTTGAGGAATGTGTAAAAGACATTAGAAACTGGATGCTTATTAACTTTCTCTTACTTAATTCTGACAAGACAGAAGTACTTGTACTAGGACCACATGCAGCTAGAAGTAAGCTTTCTGATTACATAATAACTCTGGATGACCTTTCTGTTTCATCATGTGCAGCAGTAAAAGACCTTGGTGTGATTATCGACTCTAGTCTTTCTTTTGAAGCTCATGTAGATAATATAACTAGGATTGCTTTCTTTCATCTCAGAAATATTGCTAAAATAAGAAATATATTGTCACTACACGATGCAGAAAAATTAGTTCATGCTTTTGTTACCTCTAGGTTGGATTATTGTAATGCCTTACTGTCTGGATGTTCCAGTAGATGCATAAACAAGCTCCAGTTAGTCCAGAATGCAGCAGCGAGAGTCCTTACTAGAACCAGAAGATATGACCACATCACCTATATCTTATCCACACTGCATTGGCTCCCAATCAAATTTCGTATTGATTATAAAATACTACTATTGACCTATAAAGCACTAAATGGTCTCGCGCCACAGTACCTGAGCGAACTTTTGGTCTTTTATGATCCGTCACGCCTACTCAGATCAAAAGATGCAGGCTATTTGTTGGTACCTCGAATAATGCGGGCTACAGCTGGGGGTAGAGCTTTCTCATACAAAGCCCCACAGTTATGGAACAGCCTTCCACTTAGTGTTCGGGGCTCAGACACAGTCTCAGTGTTTAAGTCTAGGCTGAAAACATATTTGTTTAGTCAAGCCTTTTGTGAATAGTTTTCTTAGGTACAGGGGCAGGTCTGGAGGGTTTCACAGGCATAGAGTGTTGTGGTGAAATGGGATGTTTGGATGCTGTCGCCCCCCCACTCTCACACGTTCACTCAGGTTTGTCGATGGTGGAGTGGCTGGCTGCCTTATGTCCCAGGGTGCCCTCATGTCTGCGTTAGCTTCTGGCTCTCCCTTTCAGTTATGCTGTCATAGCTAGTCTTGCCGGAGTCCCTGCTTGCACTCTGCATGCAAAGTACATCGTGCTTAACCATTAGAGGACAAAAGCTCACCTAACAATCTCTTCCTTTCTCTCCATCTCTCTCTCTCCCTCACTCTCTGTCGAGCTACACATGCTACTTCTGAGATGCCAGTGATGCCAGTGATCCTGACCCCTTCTGCTCCTCCTCGCTGCCTGACCCATCCTGATGCCCTACTTCTGGTTGGAGTTCTCATCGGTTGAGTTCGCTCGCTGCTGCTGGGGGTGGCCCCATATGGACTGCCTGAAGAACTGTTTGGATTGCTGGGGATGGTGCCACCTGGGGGCTGTGGAGATGGCTTGGGGATCACATATGGGGAGCTGTACTGTAATGGCTTGGGACTGCGATTGCTGTAGTGGCTTTGGGGCTGCAGTTGCCACGAGCAGCTTCGTACTCAGGACTCCATCAGTGGACAGTGGATAGATTTTAACCAGCCGGACCTCTTGCAAATACTGTGATGAATTTATTGGTTGCACAATTGCACTATTTGTCCATATAGTACACAATAGAAGGGATTTATTTATAATCGCACTATCCGTTGCACCCAGATGAGGATGGGTTCCCTTTTGAGCCTGGTTCCTCTCAAGGTTTCTTCCTCATATCATCTCGGGGAGTTTTTCCTTGCCACCGTCGCCACTGGCTTGCTCATTAGGGATAAATTCACAGTGATAAATTTAAATATTTACAATATATTTTTGTGAATCCATTTATTTTCTGTAAAGCTGCTTTGTGACAATGTCCATTGTTAAAAGCACTATACAAATAAAATTGAATTGAATTGAATTAAAGATTGTTCATATCTGTGTTTCATTTAAGCCACCAAGAGCCATGCTATAGGCCATGTTATAGGCTAACTATCTGCCAAATTAGTATATGTAAAAGTACATTTTTGACTGTTTGATCCAGGACTTTTCCTAAGTCTTCCAAGTTTGTTCTGCGAAAATGAGGAAAGGGCCAAGTGTGGAACAGCTACAACAGCATCATTCAAAGCAACCTCCTTGCCTTTATTTCAAAGATCACACTGATCTCTTATCCAAGCATTTCATCAATTATGTGCTCAAGGCTGAATGACGTGTGTAGCAAAACTATGAAGCATGATTACGAAAATCCACTTGCACAATGTAGAACAGGAACTGCATGTGTGTGAGTTAGTCAGATGAGAGCTGAGTGCAGTCGCTCATATGTTTTTGTTTGTAACTCATATGGTACCACGGGATGTTGTTGATGATAATGTATATTTTTATTTAAAATTGTAAACCCACTTTCAAAAGTATAATTACATCTAGGATAATTTTAACAGTAAGGTAGCAGCAGTATATGGACAGGTGAAATTCTTTGATTTGAATCTTTAACTAGCTAAACTGATGTGTCATTGTTTAGAAATAAGCATAACAGATTCCTTGTGCACCTTGTGATCCACGTTTTCGATCCAAGTAAAGTGCAAAAATGTGAAATTATGTGGCAGCACTGCAGCACTGAGTACACTATTGATAGAAGGTTTGCTATTCTCTGTCCTATCTTCCCAACTGTCCAACCTTCAAAGCCGGCCTAATAATGTTATTAGTGGTAAGAGAGACAGACAGAGAGAGAGAGAGGGAGAGAGAGAGAGAGAGTGTTTATGATGGTCAAGCATCAACCAGCTTCATATCATTTGCCTCAACACAATCCCAAAATAGAATCAAGGAGAAAAGTGATCGCATTAAACTGATTTTTTTCACCTCCTGACTGTTGGTCATACTTTAACCATATTGATTAATTCTCCACATATTTGGGAATATTCATTGTGTTGTATTGTGTTGTACCTATATACAAACAAATTTTACTTATCAGATATTTTTAGAGCCATGCAAAACCTTACAATCACAGCAAAATAGGACATATTACCATAATCTTTTGTCTGTTTTGTTAGTTATATTAGAAATATGCACAAAAATGCCTGCACGTATAATGCAGCTAACTGTATGGATAAAAAAGGTAATGATTGTAAACCATGATAAGACCAAATGACACCTTTAAATCTACTACACATTAAAAATATCTATAGTAATGACCTAATAACAAGAAATGAGACCCCAAAATAAATTTACATAACAGGAATTAGCATTAACAAATTCAAATGACAATTACATAAAATCACCAGTTTTATTAGTTTCAATTTTATCAGTACTATACAAAATAACAATTATAAAATGAAAAAATAACAACTCAACAAGTACATGTTTGTACACATTTGTTTTTATGAATGTGATGTAGGCATTATGTTTTCAGGGTGTCCGTGCATCCATCCGTCCAGTATCTTCATTAGCTCAATGTCTCAAGAACGAGTGGTTGAATGCTTGTATGATTTT
Source organism: Pangasianodon hypophthalmus (assembly GCF_027358585.1). Lineage (NCBI taxonomy): Eukaryota > Metazoa > Chordata > Actinopteri > Siluriformes > Pangasiidae > Pangasianodon > Pangasianodon hypophthalmus. Next base: position 5,651,978 of record NC_069721.1, on the reverse strand, counting down.
TATTTATATAGAATTATCACTGTAACCAGCAGATGAACAGTTTTGATTCTGGAAATGTTCCAAACAGGGTCAAGGTAACAGCGAGGTCAAATGTCTCACAGTCAGGGAACTTGAAACGTTGACTTTTCCAAGATGATTCAGTATTAGCACAGTGTAGGCAAAGCAATGCTGGATGGATTTTACCAGTCTATTTTGTTGCCTTTGCATTATGGAATAAAAAAAACAACTGTTTTGATGATTACACATAGATTTTTATTAAAGGGTTCAGTGCATACACAAAATAGGTTGACTGCAGGAAAAAGACACCTTTTTGATCCTTACACAAAAAACAATTGCATTGCATTCCTGCCCTCCAACACACATATGCACATCTGTACACATTCACAGATTTAATGAGCCCTCCAACACACACATGCACATATGTACACATTCACAGATTTAATGAGTATATACGAAAAGGAGTACACAGATCAGAAATCCTAGCATTTAAAGATGGTCACACAGAATATGGCAAAAATATGAATAAATATCAAATATATTTTCTAATCAAATTACAGAAGGAATTAAAGCATGATAATGTTTTGGGGCAAAAAGCAGTGATGAGAAACTTTGGATTGTCAAGTGCTTTTTAAGTCATTATGAAAATTCAAGATGCATAACTGTTAATGATTGTCATTGGCTTTTTAATGAGCACTGATAGTCATTCGCTCTAGTGCAAGTATTTCAACAGATGTCAGTTTTGACACAATGGCTCTGTTCCAAGTAGTGTTTACAACATGCTTGTTGACTTCCTCTCACTGTTTCTGTATGGTGGAATCCCCCTTATCACATATTCACATGTGAAGAGTTCACATATGAAAATAAATTAATCATCTGTTAAAAAAAAACACACACACACAAACAAAACACATGCACTACATGTGAAAAGTCCACATGTGAAAATATGTGAAACATATTTTATGAAGTGTCTAAAAAAAACCATGTAAATTGAAAAATACATGATTCAGATATTTACCAAAAGTTCGGTTTCACATTATTTTTCATTCAATTAGAGCATGGAAATTTTTCATGAAGAAATTTTCCCATTAAGAAATTATTCTAAAAGAGAAGTAAATACTTTTGTAAACAACCTTGCAGAGGATTTCCTTATTTTTTGGTTCTTTGTGTAACCTAAAAAAAAGTTTACATCTCTCTCTGGCCATGGATGAAAACTCAGACTTACTAATAAGTGTACATAATAAGCACACTTACTGAATAGGCTTTATCAAAAATTTAGCGTGTGTTCAGATAATCCCTTAAAATGCTAATGTATGATCCACTTTATTTTGCGAATTTAGTAGTGTAAGTTTAAACAACAGACTATCAAGCAAGACAAAATGTCCCATAGTGCATTGCAACTGATTCATGCTGGTGACAATGCAATATGGTTTACAAAACCACAAAGTTACAACACTTCTGCAGAGTGCATTAAATTGAATGTTAATTCGTAATTTGTATCCCTGCGTATTCAGCATGGCCGAGTTTTCATGCATGAGCTTTCTCTTCAAGATTTTGTTTCTGACTCTATCACTTCCTCACATGCTCATGAACTGCTTTTTCCTCACTGCAGTCGAGCCCAGTACTGGCCCAAGTTCTGGCCCATGTTCTGCTCATTCCCTGGGACCTGGACCGGTACTGAAATGCCTGGAGAGATCAAACCTAACACACACAGAGCAACAAATGCAGCATTATACTACTACATAATACTACAAATAGGGTTAAACTGTATAAAAAGATTTACTGTATAAGCTTGCTATATGGTATTTGGTATATCATGGTATCCTCATACACACTAAACTCTACTACAACATTCAATTATTCACTTAAGGAAACTGTTAAAATAGTTTTTTTAAATAATTTGACATAAGGAGCACTCTTAGCTTTCAGTAATTTATCAAAACAGTGTAGAAATACCATTTTCTCAGATTTTCAACTCTTTAAAAATATATCACCCACATATTTTTTTTATTTTTTTTTTTTTGGGGGGGGGGGGGTAATTAGTTTAGCATAAATTAACAGTTTCTGAAGAAATACATAATACTCCATTTATGCTAGGGGTGTAAGGCAAATCGACTATCTGTAACTGAATTGTTATCTGTTTAATGCTCCAAATATCTGTATCTGTATTTGGAATCTCATCTACATCACTCAAATTCATAATTGGTCTGAACCAGAAGCCCTGTGGACCTTTCTGTCAAACTTTCTATCTAATGTGATGGGTTAGGTCCGGCTACTTGAGCAAACCACTGATGAACACACACACAAAAAAAGTGCACCTCCTGTCTTTATTTATTTATTTGTATCTGTTTCGAACATAATAACCCTAACCTTCTTACTACGTAGCAAAGATATGACTCCAAGGCCATCTCTCTTTATGTTTAAAGCAATGCAATTGTATAAAATACCAGTGTAAAACTATTTTCCAAAATAAACACACAAAAGCTGCCCTTCCCATGCTTGGGTATTCTCTTGATTCTATTAAAAATGAATATCTCTGTAATATACAGTCCCTTTCATTCCCTTTCAAGCTTTACACATCTAGATGTGTTAAACAATGTAAAACATGGCACCTTTTGTTTGATCAAAAACATTGGAATATGTGACTGACAGGTTTTTCTCATTGCCCAAGTGTGCCCTGTTAGATTGATTGTTTAAACAATTAATAGGTCTAAATGGCTACGTTTACATGCACATCAATATTTTAATATTAATCGGAATTTGGCAATATTCTAATTAGTATTGAGTCATGTAAATGCTGCAATCCAATTGCCTGATTCAGATTAAGACAATATTCTGATTCCCACACCTGGAACATGCCTGTTTCAACCAGAAATTTGTTGCATGAAAAAACCCTATTCAGAAAATCCACTGAAAGGAGATATATACACATGCTCAGTCTGCAAGAAACTGTGGGTGCTAACAGGTGCTTAGCTGTAGTATAGTGTAGTATAGTTCAGTAAACATCATATTCGGTATATGGCTGCAACCCGAATATAGACCTTAAACGGAATTTGATATGCATGTAAACATAGTCAATGTCTGCTCTTGGTATGAGCCCTGGGTTTTGTCTGTGAAGACTACATTTGTTGTTATAAAAAGAATAAACCAACATGAAGACAGAGAACTGTCTATGGGAGAAAGGCAAGCCATACTGAAGCTGAGAAAAAAATCATTCAGAGCCATTGCACAAGCATTGGGTATTGCCAATACAACAATTTGGAATGTACTGAAAAAGAAAGAAACCACTGGTGTACTAACAAGAAGACATTGTACAGGTGGGCCAAGGAAAACAACAGCAATTAATGACAGAAACATTATGAGAGCTGTGAAGAAAAACCCAAAAAACAACAGTCAGTGACATCACCAACATCGGTCATCGGTCAAGCATGGTGGAGGTAGTGTCATGGCTTGGGCTTGCAAGGCTTCTTCTGGAATGAGCTCACTAATCTTTATCAATAATGTAATTCATGATGGTAGCAGCAGAATGAATTCAGAAGTCTACAGAAACATTCTGTCTGCCAATTTACAGAGAAATGCATCCAATCTAATTGGGAGGAACTTCATCATGCAGCAAGACAATGACCCAAAACACACTGTCAACACAACAAAGGACTGGAAAAACTGGAAGGTTTAAGACTGACCAAGTCAATCACCAGACCATAACCCAACTGAGCAGCATTTCACCTCCTGAAAAGGAGACCAAAGGGAGAAACCTCCCAGAACAAACGACAACTTAAAAAGAAGCTGTGGTACAAGTCTGTAACAAAAGAAGAATGTAATAACTTGGTGATGTCAGTGGGTTGCCTGCTTGGTGCAGTTATTGCAAGGAAGGGATATGCAACCAAATATTAAGTGTTATTTACTTTAATTTACTTTAAGACTATCTGTTCCAATACTTTTGCTCTCCTAAAAATTGGGTGGTCTGCCATCAAAGTTACCATGTTCTAAGTTTTTTTAACACATCTAGATGTAAATGTCAGGAGATAAAAGCTGAAATTCTGATCTATCACATATTCATCTCATATTCTTCTTTTGATTTCAAACCCAAATGTCTTCAGTGTATAGCAAAAACAATACTTTTCCTTTCCAATACTTCCAGAGGGGACCGTATATATGACATAAAATGGTTTGTCATGTTAATTATAGAAATCCAGCCAAATAATTTTGGAATTGATTTTACTGTTGTTCCAGTTTTAATCATTGGTCTTAGTATTGTTCCACTTTTAATAGAAAGTTGACATTTTCATTTAATTATATAATTGTTTAATGGTGAAACAAGGGAAACAGTCAATTTGATATTGTTATTGACAGCCATATGTAAAAGTGGGTGGGATCTTACCTGTGCTGGTGTTTCCAGTAGGCGGGCCTGGGAGGTGGGGGGAGGGGTAAGAAGAAGGCTCAAAGGATTGTGGGGCAGAAGGGGAAGGGGGCAGCATGCAAGGATATGAGGGGGCCGACTGAGCAGACAATTCAAATTCATGCCATAAAACAGAAATTCACGATAAAACATAACCGGAGTGAATATTAAGGAAAGGAGAGTGGGGTAGAGAAAAGAAGTTTTTTTTTTAAGAAGGAGATTCATTTTGACAGAGGGATACTGATTATTATTTTTTTAATCATTTATTGTTTTGTGTCTGGAGTCTTTTGTTGCTGGAACCACCAGAGGGCAGCATTAGCTTCTTTAATCACCAAACAAAGGGATGAACAACCACGTGCTCAACATATGTACAGTATTTCCCTCAACCTAATTAGTAGGTTTTCCCTCAAACTAAGCACAGTCCATGCCACATTCAATTATGGTGTAAACATGTATCCTTACTTTTTACTAGTGATGTGCAAAATTTGTCAAATGTGAAAATTGAAAAATCTTTACTTTGCTACTTAGACAAACACTGATTTTTGTGTTGTGATTTGTTTCAAATGACAAAGTGAAATGACAAGTAACTCATTGCATTTCTTTAAAATCAAATAGGAACTCTAAGAGCTTTCTAGGAATCTGAGAAAGCCCTAAAGACATCATGTCTCTATGCGCAATGTATTTAATATTTCTTCTCTTGTAGTAATTAAGTTTATATGTATGGATTCATCACCATATTTATTAGAAACTGTTTTTTTAAACTGCCCAACTCAACAGGTTTGACTAATTATTGGCATTTGATATGTTTGAATGATCTGAAAGATATGTTGTGGAAAGTATATATATATATATATATATATATATATATATATGTGTGTGTGTGTGTGTGTGTGTGTGTGTGTATGTATATATGGGAAATGCACTATATAAATAAAACAAACATTACCTGTACTCCAGAATAGACAGAGAGGGAACTGTAACTAGGGAGAGTTGTCTCACTTTGATTGATCATGGAGCCTAAACATACACACACGCACACACACACACACGAGAAATAAAATACAGAATTAAAATTTTTATAGTTTAGATCAAGTATTCTTTTGCATCTATACCAGGGAAATATCATAAACAGTGTTTTGGGCTAACTAAATATTTAAACTTACTGGCTTAGTGTTTGCAAGAGTGTGCGAATATGTGTGCATAGTGCCCCGCGATGGACTGATGTCCCATCCAGGGTGTATTCCCGCAACATACGCAGCGCTCCCAGGATAGGCTTTGGACCAACCGTGACCCTGACCAGGACACTTTACTGAAAGTGTGTGTGAGTTGTTTAATGTTGTAAGAATACACACCTGCACTGTTGCTGTGCTGCTGATAGAGGGCAGAGTTAAAGGAAGTGCTAAGCGGAGTATGTGTTTGGGTGCATGAAGTTCCACCCCCAGATTTCCTCTGGTTGCGCAGCTTCTCTTCTCGTCTCCATTTGGCTCTTCGGTTGGAAAACCACACCTGTGGAGAGACACACAGATGTGGCACATTGGACTGAGGAGCTGTCATGTCTCTTTTAGAGGTAAAGCTACATGTGGTACATAGTACATAAAATACTACATATATATGCTTATTCTACATAAAGCCTCAGAGAGAAGTCATATATTTTCAGTGGTTCTAGTTTTATGAGAACCTTTGGCCTTTAGGCATTATTCAGGCTTCATTCCATTACCTTAACATTGATATTACCATGAATTATGATTAGACTAGGGTTAAGGGAATACAAGGACAGAACTTCATACTTGGATCCGTGCTTCTGGGAGGTCTATTTTATTTGCTAGACGTTCTCGTGCAAAGACGTCAGGGTAGTGTGTCCTCTCAAATTCTGCATAAGAAAAGAAATGAAAAATGAAATAACAGTTTTAACAGTTTTAAACCCACTCACTAGTTCTCACTTATTACACAAATGTTTCCTGAGAGGATGTTACCTCCTTGGTGTGAAACACCTGGTAACCTCCTTGTGCACATGTACAAGCATGCCACAATCTTCCTTCAAAGTCACATAGTGACGCAGTATTACCAGCTAACGTCATATAGCAATCTTTCGCTCTCTCCTTCTCGCCTGTACACGTCAGGCTACATGAACACGATGTGGAGCTATACATGTAGCAACTTGTGACCACAGTCACAAGTATAGGTGCGCTGTCCTACAAAGTTGTGTGTAATCTCCTCTCATTGTTTCTACTTTGATGAGTTTCTTCTATATTGACCATGTTTCACCTTCTGGCCACACTCAGCACCAGTACATGACTCAAAAGGCTGACATTTCATTTTTTAAATATCTCTTAACTTTATTAGAACAAGTGATTCCTGGGAAATTAAATAGACACACTTACTTCTGAATTCAATGAGAAAAGTATTACTGAAGATGCCTGAAATCTTCTACATTTGCTTTCTAGTTTTTTGTTTCTTTGCTGCTGCCATATCTAGTCAAAAGCTTGGTAACATAGGCTTTTAAAAGGAATGTCCTTAACATTTTGAATAGCTGGAGGAATGAGGAAATGGCTAGTGTTTAGATCTGTTTTTACATTACAGTGACACCCAGTGCTCAAGCTAGGAGCTGCATATTTTAACCATGGTGGCAGGCATTGCTTGGCTGGAATCAGAGATCTAGGAGCTGATACTGGAGCATGTACTTCTCAACAGGATGCTCCTTATGGATCAGCGCCCAGGAATCTTTCTCTCCCCTTATAAGAACACCGTGAGGATGCTCTGTCTAGACTGTGGCCTGAGATGGTTTGGATAGTGCAATGCAACCCCCAACATCAAATGCATTCCTTCGCACAGCATCTGTTTTCTACTATGCCACAGTGCACTATGCCACCTTGAACTATGTCATGAAGGGCAGGGGCTGGTGATGAGGCACATTACAGCTGAAAACATCACTCACTGGCTGTCAACTACATCACTCCCCTGAAGAGAGTGTCACACGGATACCAAATACAGTTCTGCTGCCAGCCCCCAGCTTTTTTGGGGTTCAAGGTGGGGTTCATTAATATTAGTCCCTAGCTTCATTTCCAAGTTTCATTCTGTCAAGAAGTCTGTCATTCAACTTTCACGAAGTTTGATCCTTTTTGGACAGAGGTGTCATAGAAACCTATTTTGGATGGACATTTTTGGATGACAGATGTAGTTTGAACATGGTTTCACATGATTCACAAGTTATTATCATGTTACTATTGCCCCAGAAGACACATGCTGCTCCAAGGGGAAGCAAGCCAATTAAAAATCCTGCCCTTCGACTTCTCTCTAGCACCACGGGTGTTTTCAAGATGTATGGTAGTTGCCTGTGATGGCAACTGGTTATTTGTATCCAGAATATTACCATATTTGGAATGGCTACTGTGTACCTTCACCAAGAAGCAGTCTTTCTTACTTTCTTTGTCCATGTTACAGCACTCAGTCTGACAGTAAATGGCATGAGGATAGATTCACTAAAAATGGTAGCCACTCCATTACCCCAATGTGTGGTGTATATTATTATGTTTGTCCATAATATTCAGCCAGGATACCATGTGCAGTATCAGCATCTGTTGAGGATGCTAGGACTGGTGAAGGCCCTATATTTGCTGGAGTTTCAAAAGCATTCCAGAAGTGGATTATCAGCCTATGGCTGGACCCCAAACACCATGGACTTAAGCATGTCCTTATCTCATTAGCAGAAACCCAAGCATTGCTGGCAATGCAGGACATTCCTAACAGAAGGAGTTTGGTTTGGAGTGGTGGGTACTGATGGTGTGTGGGAGTCAGCGATCAGCTCAAATGGAGGGTGGTCCATTTGGCCCTAAAGTACTTTTTGCCAGATCTCAGATGTCACAGATGCCACTCAAATGCTATTGTCCATTCAGACAAGGGTATGACAGTCATGGTGGAATAAGGTCAAGCGGTTCCATCCTGCACAAAATTTCCTCAGATGAGCCCATCCATGTCTTGCCTCTCTGAGACCAACTCATCTGGCACCTACACCAGATCTTGAAGAGGTTTGGCAAGGCACAGGTAGAGCTTTTCACAAGTCAACTCAATGCCAATTGTGGTTCTCAGTCTGTTTTTCCTCTTTTACAATTTATCAGCTAGGCCACAGAATCCTGCTTTCGGTCACAAAATGGCCAACAAGACCCTGGTTCCCACTGCTGTTTTCACTAGTAGTCAGAATACTCTCAGATGACAAGATTTGGCACCCTCAGCCAGGACATCTATGTCTGTGAGTCTGACCCATCGGGCTCAATCACCAACTGAGGACTGGAATCTAGCAGTCTAGGAAACATCCCCTAGCACATGGGACTTGTATGCCCTTAAGTAGAAGTTGTAAATGGTGTTTATTTCTTTGTCTGGATCCAGTGAATTGCCCATTTCCTAGTATGCTGACCTTTCAACGGAGACCCTTCTATGCTGAAGGTGTATGTGGCTCCCATTGCAGTATACCACACCAATGTGGATATAATCTCTTTAGGATAATCTCTTTCCCAAGCAGAGATGCACCTCAAAAAGTCCATAGGTATATAATAATTATTAATAATGATAATTTAGATAAAAGTAATATGCATTTGGCATATTAAAATAAACATCACTATTACTTTACTATCACATCTACAATAATGGTTTGGGTTAAGTATTGAACAGAATATTAAGTTTAAAATGTAACCACTGCTGTCCACTAATATCCACTGTAAAATCCACACTGATAGCCTGAAAACAGAGACTTGTACCTTTTTCCAGAGCCTCAATCTGCTCCTGAGTAAAGCTAGTCCTGTTCCTCTGCAGTTTCCTCTTCAGCTGCAGCCGCAGCTGTGATTCTTCACTGTCGTCCCTCTCCATCTGCACTCTTCCTCCTCCTGTCCCCATCCCTATGTCTGTGTCCACCATGCAGCCATTGGACACTACAAGCAAAAGCTTTAGTTTTTAAACTGATAACATTTCCCAATTAAATTATGCATAATCAAGTATTTTATTGTTTATGAATCTTTTTTATTAATATGAACAAATTATCAGGACAGTACCAAATTACTAGTATATAATTTAATATGAAAAAGGCCTTAAACTTAGTTAAATTCAGATCAAAAAAGCATTTAAGAAAATTAATAGAGACTGTATTTTGTACACTGTAATGCCGCATTTTTTCTAAGTGACACTGTGTATGAGAAAGCTGTAAATCAAAAATAAATTACTACATTAAATACTATTACTACTACTACTAATAATAATAATAAGAAGAAGAAGAATAGAACCTAACCACTGCGACCCTGACCAGAAAAAACAACAGATACCCTGATGATGAAAAAAATAAATCACCGGGGTGTAGTATACTACATGAAAGTTTAGTTGTGCAAATAGTTTGAACAATTGTGCTGAAAACACATTCAGACTCAAATGCTGTAAGTAAAGTCACCTGTACTGTGATGGGTGGCAGCAGTGTTCTGCTGATGGTACCAGTCATTAGGCATGTTCCAATTCGAACTACTTTGCAAATTCAGCATTGTTAACTTCTCATGCATCATACACTAGACCCTTTAACCTAGAGAGGAACAGAGATTAATATGTAAGCAACAAAAACAATAACCCTTGACCTCTAACTATTGAGGATCATGAGTGAGAGAAAGAGAGAGAGAGAGAGAGAGAGAGAGAGAGAGAGAGAAAGAGAGAGAAGGCATGAATCTACACGTTTGGCATTAAAAAGAATTATCATCATCCTGACGGCAAAAGCTGGAGTGTGTTACATGAACAGAAAGATTCCTCTCGTTTTGTACAGTTATACACTGTGCAAACACTACCGTTGGGAAGTGAAATGCATTAGAAAACATAGTGTTAATGTAGGGAACAACTGTAGTGCTCTCCCACATGTAAGACATTTGAGCTTCAATATAAGAAAAGCATCTAAATGCTCAACAAAAATATACATTCACAGAACTCTAAAAATCTCACAAAATCTAATTAAAAAAGATTTAAGTTAGAGTTGGGTCATTACTTAAGTAGATTTTACAAGACTGTGAAAATGTGACATTATTAGCTAATGTAATATCTAATTGTAATTCTTGTTTTTAAGTCCACAGTATATAATAAATTATTACCAGTTTAAATAATATTTATGGAAATAGACACAAACTCACAAACTTGCAAAAATGACTGAAAGTGACTAACTGAAAATAAGGGTGTGCATGCCATAGTACAATCGTGTTCAGTAACCCAAGTCCAAAGGACTTCTTTTAAGTCTTTCTGCTTTTGTGTCTCCACGTTCTGTTTTCCCTGACAATACAGATACAAAAATCTACAGACTCCTTTGATGACAGTAAATATAAAAATTAAGTTAAAACAAACTTACCAAATGTTGATTTATGCACAAGACATCATGGAGTGTGATGCCAAAGTCATTGCTCTTCATAAAACACAGGAGTTTTATCCTGCTTGTTCTGTTTGTTGACAATGGACTGTATGTTTGTAAGATAGAGGGTGAGATAGCAGGGCAAAGAATGGAAGAGAGAGAGAGAGAGAGAGAGAGATGGAGAGAGTTAGACGGAGTGGAAGAGAGTGAGATGGAGGGAGGGCTCCATAGAGAATTGCGTCTGCGGGCACTTATGTCCTCGCAGCAAGAGAAGGAGAGAGAGATAGAGAGAGAGAGAGAGTAGGTGACACAGTGAGTCAACATCAGTGTCAAGTTTAAACTTAATGTCACAGAGGGGAGGAAGGGAACAGAAAGGGGAGCAGTGGAAAGACGAGAGATAGAGATGGAGAGTTTGAGAAAAAAAGATCAAATGGGGATGGCGAAGAATGATTCTAAATTAATATTTAACATCCTCACTAATCCATTAGGTATAGTATTATAGCATAGTGTTATAGTGTGCACTCATGTGTCTAGAATGAGGAAGAGTAAAAATTTTTAGGGTCCATAATAATAATATTGCAATTGAGTATTAAGATATTTTGTGTAATTGATCACACGTTTAATCAGTTCCCATTAAATAGGCTGACCCTGTTTCAGTCAGCCTAAAATTATTAATATTTTCCCTGTGACCTGTGTGTCTGCCATTTGAGCTTGGATCTTACTTGGACCCTAATTTTTGAACTTTTGGCTGCTGTTTGCTGGTACCTCTTATATGTCTTCAATTTGCCACTGCACATGGATCCTTTAAACTCATCCAAGTCCTCCTTGTTATAGAGACAGATCCCCTCACTACAATCCACATACCATAGAACGCTGAGTGAAGAACTACAGGTTAACAAGCCTGTAAAGATGACCCACTTACCTTGCAGTTAATTAATTTGTCAATGCTTTCAAGATGCCATATTGAAGTCATAGCAGGTGACATAGAGAGGATCCACATCTGCAAGCCCTCCACTTGTGTCCCACAAGACTTAATGCTTGGTCTTCTTCTGTTTTCCTTATTAGTGATGCATTATCTTAACAATTTTCCTACTACAGTTACGCTGAAGACATTCTAATCATCTTTTTGTTCCCACTATCAAATACCCAGATACTCTAACTACTCCTTCCGAAAGTACACAAAATTCTGCCATAGTGCTAGACACTCAGTTACTATTTTTTGGCACATGCTGGAAACCTTACTTTGCAATGCAAGTTCCTCTTGTACAACATCTGTCTCATTACATCGGACTATTCAAGATCCTCTATTGCATTAACACAGTGAGTTCTAGTTACTATCAAAGTTCTGAGTGTAACCTATTTTCTATGTCTTTTTCATCAGGTCATCTGCTGTCCCCCCTGGCACTCCACCACTTGCCCTCGTGGCTATCAAGCTTATGTTGTGAGATTTCTTCTGAACTGCAGCAGAGGGTAAAAGCTCCAGTACCTGATGAACTAGATGGGTTACTCATGGCTGACTGATGTTCTGGACCCACTTCCTAAGGTAGAGCTCCATTAAAAGTATCAAGATCGCCTAGCCTTTGGGCATAGCTGACCATCAATTTGCGGTTCAATTGCCTGAGGAGTGGCACCCAGGATATGGGATTCTGCAACCGACTTCACATCTCAGCCTGGCTTTACATCATCCATGCCCTTGACAATGTGCACTCAGCACTCCATCTCTTCTGAACATCAACATTTGCAACTCATTTACCAGATCAATGTCTCTTGAAAAAGCAATCACATTTGCTCAGTCATCGCTGAACATTTCCCATGTCACTCAGCCATTTCTTTGCCACAGATCTAAGTATATTTACTAGCCTTTTTTAATGTTTATTCCGCAGTCCTGTTCCTTCCAGTTAATGTTCTTGTACTAATACAGCCACAATCTTTAAGTCTAGGTAAAACCACATTTGACTGCTAAGGAATTTTATTGAATAGTTCTCCTCTTAGGTAAAGGTGCAGATCTAGTGGTTCATGGGCATAGGCTTTTGGATGTTTTGATGCTGCCACACCCCATCCTCCCTCACATGATCACTCAGGTTTGTTAATGGTGGATTGGTGGGAATTCCTGTTGTGCCAATCTACACTCCTGAATTACCTTCTGGCTCTCACTTTTCTCCCTTTCATTTATCCTGCAGAATCTCTCACACCTTCTATATATCACTGCTCAAGTCTGGCTCCTCTGCTGTACAAGAACCAGGTCTTTGTGCAGAACCTCCCTGTAGCAGGCAGGGTTATGGTTTAGCATGGGTCTGTAGTGAGAGGGAGTTGTTTAAGGATAAGCTAGAGGCACACCTGAGTCCTGAGTATTTAGGTGATCTATCTTTTTCTTTCTCTATCTGAGCAGTTAGATGAGTATGTTTGTGGCTATAAGCACAGCAAAGTCATATCTAGGCAGCAAGTGCTGAGTGAGCTGGAAAGCTACAATGCTATTTGCTTTGAAAACGTGTTTGGTTACTGTCTAATTACCATAAACCTAAAGATAGGTCACAAAGATATTGCAACAAGCAAACATTACAGACCGTAAAAGAAGAAAAGTTAAGTGACTTGATTAGAAAGATAAGAATATCTACCATTTCTTGTATGTTAAAAAAATATGTATGTATTTTTTGTGCAGAATGTATAAACTGAACAATATATTACAAATTACAATATGTGAATATTTCACTATTTGTACAAATGGGACAGTACAGGAGGTACTATAAATGCAATATATGTAATATAATAAACAAGGTATGTGCTTGAGGGTTGAGGACATCTTCATGAGTGAATAAATTAACCATTACGAAAAAGAAATACAAATCAAATTAACGGGGATGCCATCTTATTTTATATCCAGTTGACTTTTTTCCTGTCTCTGTCTATCCCTCATGCTGCTACATACACACATACAGGCACCCACAGATGTTTGTAATTCATTGTTCTTTGTAGTGCATTTAACTTGAGCTTTGTATTAATGTAGCTAAATAATGCCTAGAATTACAGCTAACAATAATCTTAATATTAATTAAAAAAAGAAACACACATAATAATAATAAGAAGAAGGATTAGTTTTAGTTCACATTTTATTTTGTCCATTGTGGTATGGATTTGTAATGCTGCTGGATGTGTCTTTGTGTGCTTGTGTGACTGTGTAAATGTGTGTATGTCTGTGTATCTCCTCACAGAGCTTCATATAGCTTTAGGGCATGCAATTTTTTTGGATCTCGTTAGTTCATTCCTGTCACCCTCTTTTTCTCTTGCTTCATCTCTCTCTATCCCTCTTTCTCACACGCACACACACCATCCTTCTCTCTTGGTCACTTGCTCCATTCCTATTGTTTCTCTATTTATCATGCCATCTCTCTCTTTATCTTTTTGTGCTGTTATTATCATTGACATCACAACCACCATTTTTGTTTTATTTCTCACATATTCTCTCTTTGTCTTTCATGACATCCCTCTCTCTTGCTCTTAAGCTTCATCCATTACTCATTATCTCTCTTGTCCCGTTTATTGCTCTCTTATTACTTCATATGTTTTTCTCTTCTTCCTCCATTCCTCTGCTTCTATTGACTATTTAATTTTCGTTGTCTCTCTATCCTGCTTTCTCTCATTCCATAACTTTTGCATGTGTGTTTGAATTTTGGGAAGGGGGGGTGCAGGTATTATGGGTAGAAGAGGGCAATCACCATGGTAACAATGCCATGACAAATATTCATCAAGTCTTTAAAACGAAAACGAAGGAAATATCTCATCACATGATGTGAATAAGTGACATAAAGTGAATAAGATCCACGTCCTGCGTCCACAATATTCTGGGTCACATTCTGTATATAGAGTATGTGTCTGCATGTCTTTGTGGTTTGTTGAGCTTTAGCACATCAGCTCATGTCATAAAAAAGATTGTCTCTTCCCTTTCGTTGAAGGTTTCACAACTTTTTTCATCTTCCTTTCCAGAACTCATTCTTTCTGCTGTTGTTTCTCTATCCTTCTCCCTTTTGCTTCCTCTTCCATGATTGTGTTGCCGCAGGCAACTCCGTTGTGCATCGTCCCTCGCCTTCCCCTTCACCCCCCTAATCCCCCTGTCCCTGTCACCTTCAATTGGGTTGTGAAAGAAGATGCAGTGCCTGGGGCTGACAGAGAGAGAGAGAGAGAGAGAGAGGAAGGGAGGGAGAGAGAGGACAGTATGGAAGAGAGGCAAGCAGAGCCAGACCAATATACAGAGCAAAAGATACAAAAAGAGAAATAAAAATACAAATATCCACTATGTGGCCTTTTTTAAATCTTTGTACAATTACTGACTGTAGTTCATCTGTTACTGCACATCAGCTAATCTCCACTTACAAGATATATCTACAAAGTGAACCAGTTACCTGATAAAAAGGCAAATAAAAGAAGAAAGGTGTACCTAATTAACTGGCCACTGAGGACACAGAAAGAGAGAGGGCGAGAGAGACAAATAAAGAAGCTCAGAGAGAAAGACACGTGATGTCAAGCAGTGGTGATCTGCAATGATCTACCATACTTGTTGGGTTACAAAACTTTAAGGGGTTGGGAAGCATTAAATCGATATAACTAGACAAAATAACTAATGATTTAGATAAAGGGTCATTATAAGCTGCCTTCAGTGGCGTCAATAGGTGAACATTTATGAATACATCTGTATAAAGACATTTGCCCTAAGATGTTCTTTTGATGCAAATTTTCTTTAATTAGGTATAGTGCATGTTGACAACTCTCGGGTGCTGCTTGATCACATTAATAGCCTTAACAAAAAAAAAAAAATGAAGATTTTAAGACTCTCCATATTTTCTTACAGTTACATACAATATACACTATATGGCCAAAACTTATATATAGACACCTGACCATCACACCCACATGTGCTTTTTGAATATCCCATTCCAAATTTAGTTCCCCTTTGCTGTTATAATAACCTCCACTCTTCTGAGAAGGCTTTCCACTAGATTTTGGAGCGTGGCTGTGGGGATTTGTGTTCATTCAGCCCCAAGAGCATTAGTGAGGTCAGACACTGATGTCAGGTGAGTAGGCCTTGGGTGCAGTCGGTGTTCCAATTTATCCCAAAGGTGTTCACTGGGGTTGAGATCAGGGCTCTGTGCAGGACACTCGAGTTGTTCCACTCCAACCCCACAGAGACAGCCTAATGTGATATGAGATTACTGTGGATGGTACCACTTAGAAAC
This sequence comes from Pangasianodon hypophthalmus, assembly GCF_027358585.1. Classification (NCBI taxonomy): domain Eukaryota; kingdom Metazoa; phylum Chordata; class Actinopteri; order Siluriformes; family Pangasiidae; genus Pangasianodon; species Pangasianodon hypophthalmus. The sequence goes on along the minus strand of NC_069721.1, from coordinate 5,635,993 downwards.
GATGAAGATGGCTTTGAACTTCAATTGATATGAACAGTTTGCTACGATGGCTTAGGACTACAATTGCTTTGATAGCTTTAGGACTGCAATTTTCACAAACAGTTTTACACTCAACTCTCCATCAGTGAACATTTGATAACTTCAACAAAATAGACTTTATGTGTAAACTATAATGAAATTTTATGGTTACACAATTGCACTTTTTGACCATATAGCATACAGAAGGGAATTATTTATAATCGCACTATCCGGCGTCACCCAGATGAGGATGGGTTCCCTTTTGAGTCTGGTTCCTCTTAAGGTTTCATCCTCATATCATCTCAGGAAGTTTTTCCTTGCCACCGTCACCTCTGGCTTACTCATTAGGAATAAATTCATAAATTTAAAATTTATATCCCGAATTTATTTTCTGTAAAGCTGCTTTGTTACAATATCTATTGTTAAATGCACTATACAAATAAAATTGAATTGAATTGAATTGAACCACCCCTTTGACACCTGCCCTATCAGTAAACAACATAACCACCCTTTTTTTTTCCTTTGATGGAGGAAAAAGTGCTGCATGCATAGTACATATCTACACTTATATTTCCTGATTTTTTATTTTTGTGTGTTTATAACTGGATATAGTCAAGCTTATAGTCAAGTCAACCCTATCATAGTAAAATATTCAGTTACTTAATACAATTTTACAGTATTAAAATATGTTTGTAAAATATATGCAATCTCCTCGAACAATTCAACACGTTGCTAACTAAACGTCAACCACATGCTCATCAGATGCTAACTTTAGCTAAAACCATTCACAGTGTCACTCCCCTGACAGGGTGGACATGGCTTTACTTTCTTTTGCATTTAAAAAAGAGAGAATACAAGAAAAATAGTCAATGTAATCTGTGCTGCTCAATGTCATTAAATAATGTAATTTAATTAATTACTTTAATTACGTTAATTTAATTAATTAATTACTTGTAATTTAATTAATTAATTACTTGTAATTTAATTAATGTAATTTAATTAATCCCTTAAATAATTTAGGTAATCATGTAATCCATGTAAGATGTAGATGTTATTTTAAAAAACACATATACAAACATATAAAATGCACACACACAAATTCATAGCTATTTTACAAACTGTTCAAAATTGTCCTGAATATATTATTTTTTTTAAAAACTAAGCTCTATGTTCAACAGTGTTAGCAAAGAGGTATTAAGCATGTTGCAATTCTGATGTTGAAAGAAGAAATAAGTACCTTGAAAAAGCAAGGGAGCAGGCAAACAAACAGCCTGTAAAAAAGGATAGACATTAATGTCAGTAGTGAAACAGAAGAGTGTACCAAAAGGGAGAAGTGGAAAGAGGCAAACAGGCTGGCCAGGGACAGGGTTAGTGCATTGCTACAGTGAGAGACACCACCCACAACAACAGAAAACCAGCCTGAGGCAAGACCTCTAAGTTAGAACCTGGTAGTTTGAATATTTGAAGAATTCATTAAGGTTTTGAGATTAATCTGTAGTTCATTTTCAAACACAATCATTACCTAACACAATGCCATTAGCAGGTTTAGTAAGTTACGTAAAAAATAGGTACCACATGTTTTGGTGTTTTAGACAATAGCTACGTTTACATGGACACTTTTTGTTTCAATCGGAATGAAATCAATCAGATTGATTAATCCGATCGCAGTGTTTACAAGAACGCTGAATAAAGTAATCAGGTTGATATGCGCGTTTACATGACAGAATCTTCTGACATGCGCACAGTGCACGAATACACGTTTCCAGCCATTCCAACATGCAGATACTAGCAGCCACTCTCTTGCCATTGCTTCTTTTTTTCGTTTTAAAAAGCAGACTTAACATTTGCCTATTTCAGCTGCTAATTAGAAGACGACGAGCGCGTGATGTTTTGTGCGGTACTGCGTGTATTTATCAAGCAATTAAAATGCCCCTTCCCGAGCCCAGAACAAGGCGTCTGTGGATGAGGGTCAGAAGCAAGGACCGGTGGGACAACATCGTCTTGCACCACTTCACAGACGAGGAGTGGAAAGAGAATTTTAGGATGACACGACAGTCATTTATGACACTATGCTCCATGGTGGAGGGGTACATGGCACCTTGTGAGGCTACGGTCAGAGCCCCAATACCGCTGACAGCCGTGCGTCATACGTCATTACGTGATTTGTACGGCATTGCACATGCGCAGAACTATCTGGTTTAATTTTCAACCCGATGAAGTGTTTATATGTCCTCTCCATCGGATTAGAAAAGGTTTAAACCACCCCTTACGATCCGAATGAAATTTTAATCGGTTTTGGCCAATTCATTCCGATTGACGTGTTTACATGTGACTTTTTAGATCTGATTGTGCTTCTAGTCCAATTACGATCGGATTATTAGTGTCCATGTAAACGTAGCTAATGATGTCAGGGTGAAAGGAGTTGAAGGGGGGCAAAATGCAAAATAAATCAGAGGAAAGGAAAGCTGAAAAATACAGGAAGAGCCACCAAAGGTGCACCAAAGAAACTTCATCTAAATCTTCACATTCTATGCCTTGCTAGATCGTCAAAAAGTGAATATGCCCATCAAAAATCTTCTTTTCCATAAATTACTGATCAAAAAAACTTGATACAGAAATACAATAACAAACAAAGACAGGTAGTTGATTCCTAAACGTAGGAATTGGCGATATGACCAAAGTATCATATTATGGTATTTTTCATTATTGAAGGCATTAAGGTGCCTGACTAAACACAGCAATGTTGGCTTTGGTGAGGCACCAGTTGCTGAGATCTGCCTTTTCAATTATTCTCTGTATTTACTGACCTGGCTACTTTTTAAATGATCAAAAATATTGCTTGAGTTTTGACCCTTTGTATTGTTTTTTTTTTTTTTTTTTTTTTTTTTGTATTGTAAAAAAATTTTTTCCACCAAAGTATGTCCATACTGAAGACCAAATCAGAATGATTGTAAACAAACAGGTTACAGCTTAGTAGGGCATCCAAACTTTTGGACATGCAATTACTATTTTTTAAATATTCTTTACAATCAACAAATATAAAGTAACCGTGTATATTAATATTGGCAGAAAAATGTTATTTGTTAAAATAATTTTCTGCAGAGGTTGTGTTTATATCTTTTCACTTCAAAAATGAATAAAATATATAATTTACAACAAAAAAAACAAAACAGTGAAAACAAGAACTATAAACAAACAATGGCTACAAGGTAAAAACAGGCAGAGTATGATCAAGGCTATGACACACATGCACAACAATGACAAAAGCTTGACAAAGAAACACACAGAAACCAGAACCTAAATAGGGGTGCTTATTAGGAGTAACTCAGAAGAAATGTGAGTGGGATCAGTGGGACAAGTGACATGGTCATGTGACGTGCTGGGGCTGATGGGCAATGTAGTTCACTGCCGATTTCGGCATAACCATGACAGAACCCCCTTTAATGTGCGGCTCCTGACGCGCGAAACAAGTTCGAGAAGGGGGGGTCCTGGACAGCCAGACGAGATGTCCCCCCAGCTGATCAGGGTTCTTAGGGGCGCCACCCACCGCGGAGTGGGCAGGAGACATGATGCCCAGACAATGAGACGGAGCAATCTCCTCCACATAGTTGAGGGGTGATGTGACGTCCAAGACAGAGCACGAGCGCAGAGCAACAGCCACCGCGAAGCCAGTGGGGGGAGCAAAGTTCAAGGTGTGGTATCCTCCATGAAGCCAGAACGAGGCACGATATCCTCCATGGAGCCAAAGGTGGTGTAGTGACGTCTGAGGTGAAGCAGGAAGACGGAGTGACACCCAGGGAGAGGCTGTGATCTGTAGTGGCATCTTCTGCAAGGCAGAGGGGCTGGGGGATGTCCTCAATGGAGCATAGAGGCAGAGGGATGTCCTCCATGGAGCAAGGAGGCAGAGACACTTCCGAAGTGGAGCAGGGATGGTGGGAGATTATTTTTAGTTGGGTCATTAGCACCCCCTCAAAATATTTCTTGAGGGGGCACATGGCCTCGTGCTTATTAGGGGTACAACAGAATAGGTGTGAGTGATCAGTGGGACATGTGACATGGTCATGTGACATGCTGGGGCTGATGGGTAATGTAATAACCATGACACATAATATGAATTCAATTTACATTTTTAAGAAATATCAAAGCAAATTTCAGAAAATGCAACTAGGACAACTAAGAAAACAAATTGAAGTCTCACAGTTGAGACTTATGAAAGTAAATATCATATGAAGTCCTGTTATCTCCCAAAAACCTCAGCCAGTGGTATGGTGAAAATCCACCATGCCCTCTATGCACATCCAAAGCAACACAAACACATTCTAGTCGATGCCTAGCAGGAGTGTTTGAAAGGCAGTGGATGCACAACAATCTCAGACTCTGAACAACATGGCTAGAGAGTCAGGAACCTGTCTAGTAGAGGTAGGCTGTAGCCATGTCAACAACTAGGCTTCTAAAAGAATTGGGAGTATGAGGCCAGACTCTTGGCAAGCCATCAAAGGAAGGACCCCTCTTGGGCCCCAGGCATCAAACACATTGAACCTGGGTTGGGGGAAGTGGAAAAAAACGTGCATCAGGCAAGATCTGCATCAGGGCCCAATGGAGTGCTATGCAGGCTCTACCAAAATGCACCAGATATACTAAGAGGCATCTGGAGGCTGATGAGGGTGGTATGGCAGAAACAGGAGATCACAGCATCATGGCTTAGAGCTGGAGGCATCCTGATCCCAAAGGAGAAGGACTCACATTAGCCAGTTCTGGCAGATCACTCCTCTAAACATTAAAGGCAAAATATTCCTCAGTGTGATGGCACCCAGGCTGTTGGAGTACCTGGAAAGACACCACTTTATTGACATTTCTATACAGAAGGGAGGAATTCCAATATTTTCTGGGTGCCTGGAATACTCAACCATGAAATGGCATCCGTTAAAGACAGCCAAAGAAATAGAAGAGACCACTATGTGATGTTTCTGGATCCTGCCAGTGCCTTTGGCGCAGTTATCCACAACTTCCTCTGGGCTGCATTTAGTACACCAGAGACCATCACAAACCTTGTCTAGGGCTATTTTTATGATGTCCAGCTATGCATGACTATGTGACAATACATTACAGCATGGCAACATCTGGAGGTGGAGATGGTAGGTTGCATCATTTACCTGCTAGTGTTCACAATGGCCATGGAGGTAATTATAAGATCTTGTGAGTGGCTGATGGAGAGCAGATAAAGTCAAGATTATGGCTTCCTCCCATCAGAGCTTACATGGACAATCTGAAAAGACTCACTCCAACCAGGGCATGTACCACATAGCTTCTGAGAAAACTTCAGGAAAATATTCAACTAGCTCAGATGAAGATCTCCCACCCAAATATCCACTCATGACCATTGTAGTCTTTCAAAATTTGCATTCACCTCCAACATACAAAATCTGGAGGGGGTTTCCCCAGTGTTCAAACTGGCAAATCTCACTACAGTGCCTACTGCATCATTGCTGTAAGACACAAGTAGGCATGCTTACAACAGATGTATTGTTTTTATGTATTGTTAATTTTTTTTTTGGCTGAAGTGTCCTTTTAAGGACACAGAGCAAACAGAGTGGCTCAGCTAGGACACAGTCAGTGGCCTTGAGAAAACTGATAGTGCCATGCTCCCTGGCAAATTGAAGCTCCAGTGCCTGCAGTTTGGGCTCCTGCCCCAGCTCATGTAGCCACTTAATATCTACGACGTCCCAATCACAAAGCTTGACAAGCTGTAGAGGATGATCAGCTAATGTATAAGAAAATGGCTAGGTCTCCCATCTGCCTCAGCAGCAAAGGCATCCTATAGCTTTCAGTCTTTTAGAGGTATATAAGAACACCAAAGTTGAGATGATGCTGACAGACTTTCACAATCTTTGTCAACTAGGAGGATGTGGACACTAGTGGAGGCAACCCAGCAGGCAAAGGCAGCACTCCAGAACAAAGACATTGTTGGCCAACTGCATTAAGGGAGGGGAGGCCTTTGCTTTGTATCCAACAAGCCATGTGGTGCAAGGCTACCCTAGCACCATGCTCTTGTGGTGGAGGAAGTGCATCAAAAGAACACAAGAAGAACAGAAGAAGAACAGTCTACAATGTGCATAAAGGCTGTCACCCAGGCAAAGCAGGGGCAATTGTTGAGAAGGGAGAGAGTATTGAAGATCTCTTGGAAAGATGTATGGAACATGTAAGCATTTAGTTCCAGCTTCATCAATAGAGCCAGATATGATGTCCTGCCATCTCACAAAACCTCAGTTAATGACATGGTGAAGATCCAACTTGTCCTCCACTTTGCACCTTATGTATATCATAGAGCTTACAGTGCCCTAGGAAGATGCAGTGGATGAGGCCAACAAGCACAAGAGGCTTAAGTATGCTGAGTTTGTGGTGGACACTGAACAATGTGGCTGAGTCATAATTCATCCAGTAGTTTCAAATTTTATATGTCACATACAAACAGCTATACACATTCACTGTAGTGAAATGCTTGGTAGGAATTCCAAGCTGTGGACTAGCAAGCTGTGCTTACAGACAATGAAATCAGACAATCAGTCATGGGAGTCAGGCTAAACAGGATCTATAGACAGAGAGGTAGAAATAGACTATACAACATACAGAAGACTATGCAAACATAGCCATGTCCAGTATGTACAAATGGGAATTGGAGTGCAAGAGTGTGAGTGTCCATATTGAGTATTGGTAATGGTGAATGGACAGTCATGTACCAGGACACGTGATTCTAGAGATGTGTGTAATACAATAAGCCATAAGAAACATAAGAGACTGTACAACCCTGTGTGTGTGTGAAGGTGGGTGGGAAGGAGGACTCAGGAGACAGGTGGATTTTGACAGAGCTTTGAGCTCAGTTATTATTTTCCCCACTAGCTTTTTTGAGTGCAATTTCAACACTCAACAGAAAAATCATAATATAACATTGATTTCCCAATATTTTGGGAACAACAATATCCCAATATTTTGAGGCTTTTGTCTCAATCAAGTTCATCAACACTTTCCAAGCTCATGCTCCAGCATGTGTGGGGGTGTGTGTTATGTGTGACCTCTGTCAGCTCTGTCCCTTTCTCTCTCTGGTCCATGGAGTTCTCTTTGTTTTTCCCTGTAAGGACAAAGCACACATAAGTAAACTCACTGTGATCGCATACAGGTGAAAATCATCACACATTACCTGTTGCTTCAACCTGCCTCCTCTCTGTCCACAGCAGATGCTCAACCATGCCCCCGCTGCCACATAACCCCACTGCCCGACTCAGGTTGGGGATCAATCTGGCCTGCGGCTGACTTCCCCCTGCCTTGGCAGGAGAGGTAATCCACCACCACCACCATCTGTGCCCACAGCCTGAGGACCACCTAGAACTTGAATGGCTGAAGTGCCAGATACCAATGAGTGATCCATGTGGTGGCATCCTTCTTGAGGTCGAGCCACTGGGACAGGGTGTGATTCAAACAGAGGGTAAAGGGGCAGCCTAGTAGGTAGTATCAGAGGGTGAGGACCACCCACTTGATGGCCAGACATGTCTTCTCTATCATGTTGTGCTTATATACCAAAAGCTTTCAGCTGATGTACAGTATTGGGTATCCCTCCCCTTCCACCACCTGGGACAAAACAGGCCCCAGCCCTCAGTCTAACACATGAGTCTGCAGAAGAAAAGGGAGAGAAAAGTCAGCGTGCCCCCACACCATATCACCTATACGTGTCAAAAAGCCCACTTGCATGGCTCCGTCCACTGCACTGGACCTGGTGCTCCCTTTTTAGTGAGGTTAATCAGTGGGCTGGTGACATATGAAAAATTAGGTACAACTCTACAATATAATAGCCAGCCAGGCCCATGACCAGTGTCACACCATTTTTGGTCTTGGGACTCAGCCAGGCTCCAATCAATTCTATCTTTTCAATTTAGGGATGCACCTGCCCGCGGCCCAAGTAGAAGCCGAGATCTTCCATTCACCCAGTTGCAGACTTCTTTGGGTTTGCTGTGAGTCCTTGCCCATTTCAAGGATCTCAGGACATCTCTCAGATGTTGTAAATAAGCACTGTGCAGGCAGAGTATTCTGTCCATTAGATACTGACAAACAAATCAAATGGAAGGATGACAAATTAGTGTAACCTAAACGGAATGGGAAAAGCTTTTTTTCTCCGGATATTGGAGTGAAGGGAATCCACCAATAACCCTTGTTTAAATCCAGCGTAGAATAAAAGCAAGCCGTGCCTAACCAAGCAATGTGTGGCATTGTGTGTACATTAAATTTAGACACCATGTTGACTTTTCTAAAGTCCAAAAGGACCCCGACCAACCCATCAGCCTTGGGCACCAAAACCACAGGGTTTCAATCACTGTGAAACTCCTCGATTACGGCCATGTTGAGCATAGGTCCTGCCGAGGTTGAGGTCCTCCCGAGCTACCTTTGTCTTGGGTTCAGGGAAAATGATAGGGGCGGTTTTGTACATCCATGCCTGGAGGAGTCTGGATGTGGTGCTATATGAGGTTTGTGTGACTAGTAGAGGTGAAAGCACATTAGAAAACTTCCCTTGCAACACCACAACCTGTGTTTTCTGGGATGGTGAGAGATGTTCTCCACAAGGGACTGGGGTGGAATGGGCACCTCCAGTCCCACCTCCTCTTCCTCCAGAAACACCATCACCAGTTGCTACAGAGACTACTTCTCTCCATAGTTTAAGGAGGTTGAGGTGGTATATTTGTAGTGCATCACCTCTATCCTTTGCTGCAAAGGGTGCCTGACATGAAGTGCCCTGGACAATCAGGTTCTCTTTCAGGGTCCTGACTCAGGAGATAACTCAGAAGAGTGCCTCTGCAATGCTGCATGCTGAGATTAGTGGCAAAGAACCATTGCTTCCAGGTATTGCGCTGCACAGTACACTAAAATTAGCATAAAGCGATGCCCTCGTGCACTCCATTCTAATGGCGCGACAAGGTCCATACATATTCTTTCTAAGGGGATCTTGAATCAATATAGGTGGGCGCAATGACACTTTTAGGTGGCCAGTGGATTCACCAGCTGACATTCGTGACATGCCACACACCACCGCGAATGCCCTGCCAATAGAAATGGGCCATGAGACAGTTCAGTGTTTGGGTAAATTTACACCAATTGCCCAGCCATGGGATTATAATGAGCCTCATGGAACAGCATTTCCCTGTAGCTCTTCAATACCAATATTTGGGTCATCTCTTCCTTGGTTTGAGTGTCATGTATGATAAGTGCCCAAAGAAAAAGATAGAGAATGGCGAGTCGCCTGCCACTGCAGACACCGACAGGTGATACTCTGCTAGCTGGAAGACTTTGTCCAGGCTGGACCAACTCTGCTGTTACTACTGGTAGCCTTGAGATGAACTGCTCAAGCACCACCAGATCAAAAATTCCCTCAGTGTCCCGCTCCTCTGCTGCTGCGCAAAACAGGTGGCTCACCTCTGTGAGTTTCAGGACCTGAAAGTGTCATTTATGTTCCTCCGGGGTCCAGCCAACCTGTTGCAGCACCATATACCTCACAGTCTTGTACTCCAGCTGCAGACACGGTGGCAGCTGCTGTGTGGGGAGGAGGAGTGTGGGGCCCAATCTTCCTCTGGCCATCCCCATGCAGCTGCCACTCACCCAAAGAGCTGCACGAAGGCCTCCAGATCATCCATGGATAACATCTTTGGGATTGTCACAGCCGGGGCTGGCAGGAGCAGCCGCAGATGAATGTGGGTGGGAAGGATTGCTCAGAATTTGACAGAGCTTTGGGCTCACTTTATTTTTCCCACTAGCGCCTTTCAGCATGCTTTCAACACAGTGGAAAAACCAAAATAAAACACCATCCCAATATTTTGGGGCTTTCACTTCACTCAAGTTCATCAGCACTTTCTAAGCTCACACTCTGGCATGTTTGGGTGTGCATGTTTGTTATGTGAAACCTCTGTCAGCTCTTTCCCTCACTCTCACAGTGTTCTCTGTTTTTTCCCTGAAAGGACAAACAAAGCACACGTAAGTAATCACTGTCCGCAGCTGATATTCAACCATGCCCCTGCTGACACAGAGACATAAATGACAAGAGCAGACAGTGCAATAAAAATCACAAAAGACAGTGGTAGGCACACTGCAGCAGATTAGTGTTACGTTTTCTCGGGTTTGTGCAGGTTGGCATGTTTGTGTAGATTGTCCAGAATCAGATTAAGTGATTAAGGAGTCAGATGCTCTCTGGGAGGTAGCTTCTCCTGAAGCACTCTGTGTTTGCTCTCATGCTGCAAATAGCGTTTGCCAAACTACAGCTAGAAGAACAGACTGTCGAGTTGGTCATTGGTCCTTAATAGTTTTCAATGCTTTGTCTCTCCATTGTTGATGTAAATGTCCTGCAGTCTCAGTAGAATCACTCCAGTGATGTGTTCTACTCTTTGCAGGGCTTGGTGATAATGCATAGTGCTGTTTCCACACCAGGTAGTAATGCCTGTCAGGATGCTCTCTAAGGTACACTGGTAGATGCTTGTGAGGGTGGGAGGAGGAAGCTTAAATTTTTCAACTGTGGAGGTAGAACAGGCATTGTTGTTTCTTCATCACCAGTGTCTCAGTGTGGTGTGACCAGTGTGGTGTGTCCATCAAAATGTAATCGCCCTGGTACTTGAAGTGGATTACTCTCTCCCCAGGATCTTCTTGATTGTTAGTGGGTTATAGCACAGATTGTACTTTTTCCTAAAGTCTACCAGCAGCTCTTTTGTGTTGCTGACATTCAAGGTGAGGTGTTGACCCGGCACCTCATTTTCAATGTTTCCACTTCCTCTAAGTAGGCCTGTTCATCACTACTGGTGATTGGTCCTACGACAGTGGTGTCATCTGTCGAAGCAGCTGAGAAGGGCAGCCAGTGGCTCTGGACAAAGAAGAAGGCCCTCCTGGGCCCTAGGCATCAAAGAGAGTGGACCTGGGATGCCATGTCTGTCTGCTGAACCCTCTGGGCTCATAAGCAAAAATTGAGGAAGTGGGTGCCCACTTGATAACCCAGGAAGGTGCCACCACCATTCCATGAAAAACTTTGAGGCAGCAGTTCTCACTATACAAACTATAGCTATAACTGAGAGAAGCTTTTTTTAATATAGATGTAATTCCTCTGGATAAGGGCATCTGCCAAATGCCATAAGTGTAAATGACTAGTTACTGACTGATGACAGCAAATCTGTTTTTTCCTGTTTTCTTCTCAATTTGGTCACCCCCCACTAGCCAGCTCTACCATTTCATATGACAGGGGAGGGTGAAGGCTAACACAAAGCCAGCCAACCACATCTTTTCGAACTGCTGCTCATGCTGCATCACAAGGCACTGTAACACACTTGCACGGATGCGATATCTACCCATTTGTGAACTCACAGATCACTATGATTGACAGGAGAATGAGAATATGCCATCCCTCCCACCCAGAGAGCATGGCAAATTTTGTTCCCTTGGCTCCCAGCCACGGATAGCTGTGGCATTGTTGGGTTTTGAATTAGTGATTACCTGGCAATAGGGCAAAAGGGTTTTCTGTTGTGCCACTTGGAAGCAATTTTCTTTATTTTGAAGACCTTTTGAAAAAATACTTCCAATTAAGTATGCCAAATAAAAGATGTCAGCTAGGGAGACATCACTGGGTGACTGTTAGTAACCTATTCTGCCTGGCTAATCAGGTTTGTGTATATGTAGGTACCATGCATCCACAGTGTAGGATTATTTCCTGTTTTTCCATGATGCATTCTTGATTTATTCATTTTAAGATCAATTCAATTTAATTTGATTTATGTAACTCTCTTTGTTCACTCATGATGTACATGTGTCTGTTCCTTGGGTCATAATGTTCTGTCCTTGCCCATGTTTTTCTCCTGTTTTAGCCGTGGGCAATATCTCTATGGTCTAGCGTGTGTCCTCTTGCACGCACACATCAGTAAAAAAGCCTGCTGTGTCCAACTTTTGTTTAGACTAAAGAAAGCCCAGGTTGTCTTCATGCTTGCAATAAACCATCTCTTTTATTATAACCTGGCTCTTGGTCTCCTGATTCTTCAGTCATCGTACTTCTGATGAAACTGCAGTATTTTGCTGGTCATCGAGAAAGTATGTACAACAACAGATAGAGGCACACTTTAATTAACATACTTTTACAGCAACCAGAAAGATGTAATAAGTATGTCACCCCTGCAGACTAACAAAAGGACTTCACCTACATTTGTCCAGTCTCTCTGGGTTCAACTGTGTTGCAGAATAGACTGTAAAAGAGAAGATCTTTCATCTCACTCAGGCTGATCGCCATGTGTGATCTGGCTACAAAGAGGAAGCCTACTTTTCTCTCATCTATGACCATACGGTGTAAAATCAGTGCTACCCAGTAGCATCGCACAGGTTTTTGCCTTTCTTATATTCATGCAAGTTTACTTTTGCTTTTAACAGTAAGCAAAACAGTTGTTTTCAATTTATGTGAGTTACGAAACCAGATTCAATGAGCCTGTGTCCATGATAGCCTTATATTTCTGTTCTTAGTTGACAGGAGTGGAACCCAGTGTGGTCTTCTGCTGCTGTACATCCACCTCAAGGTTCAATATTTTGTGCATGTTGAGATGCTTTTCTGCTCACCACAATTGTAATGGGTGATTATTTGAGTTACTATAGATTTCCTGTCAGCTCAAGTTTCAAGTTTCAAGTTTCAAGCAGAGGTTATTGTCATTTCAGCCATATACAAGTACATAGTGAAACGAAACAACGTTTCTCCAGGACCAAGGTGCTACATAAGACGACACAGAACAACACAGAACTACAAGGGACTACATAATTTATACATAAAGTGCACAAGTGTAAACATGTGCAGACAGCACAAGACAGTACAATGACTACTGGGACAGACAATGGGCATAGTAAGTCCCAGTGCAGCACCGACCAGTACACAGTTCTGTTTAAAAGTGAACCTAGTGACAATAGTGCAAATAGTACAAGAGTAAAATACAAGTAGCTGAAATAGAGTAAACATAAGTGTAAACATACAAGTAGCAGCCTATGTACAGTATAATATAGTGAGTATTAGTAGCAGCATAAACATGCAAAAACTTGCAAAAAATTGCAGAGAGGATGGACGATGCTCAGTTGTGTGTGTATGTATATATGTATGTGTGTGTGTTCCTTCAGTCCAGTTTCTGAGTATTGAGGAGTCTGATGGCATGGGGGAAGAAAACGGCAGGAGGGTAAAGAGTGTGTGAAAGGGGTGTCTGGGGTCATCCACAATGCTGGTGTTTTTGCCGAAGCAGCGTGAGGTGTAAATGTCCGTGGCGGAGGGAAGCGAGATCCTGATGATCTTCTCGGCTGTCCTCACTATCCGCTGCAGGGTCTTGCGATCCGAGACAGTGCAATTCCCAAACCAGGCAGTGATGCAGCTCCTCAGGATGCTCTCGATAGTCCCTCTGTAGAACATGGTGAGGATGGGGTGGGAGATGTGCTTTCCTCAGCCTTCACAGAAAGTACGGGCACTGCTGGGCTTTCTTCGTTATGGAACTTGTGTTGAGTGACCAGGTGATGTTCTCCGCCAGGTGAACACCAAGTCAACAACCATCTCTTTAGTTTTGTCCATGTTCGGTGACAGGTTGTTGGCTCTGCACCAGTCCGTTAGCCGCTGCACTTCCTCTCTGTATGCTGATTCGTCGTTCTTGCTGATGAAACCCACCATGGTCGTGTCATGGGCAAACTTGATGATGTGATTCGAGCTGTGCATTGCTACACAGTCGTGGGTCAGCAGAGTGAATAGCAATGGACTGAGCACACAGCCCTGTGGGGCCCCAGTGCTCAGTGTGGTGGTGTTGGAGATGCTGTTCCGGACTGACTGAGGTCTCCCAGTCAGGAAGTCCAGGATCCAGTTACAGAGGGAGGTGTTCAGGCCCAGCAGGTTCAGCTTTCCAATCAGGTGCTGAGGAATGATTGTGTTGAATGCTGAACTGAAGTCTATGAACAGCATTCGAACATATGTGTCTTTATTGTCCAGGTGGGTGAGGGCCAGATGGAGGGTGGTGGTGATGGCGTCATCTGTTGAGCGGTTGGGGCGGTAAGCGAATTGCAGGGGGTCCAGTGAGGGGGCAGCAGGGTCTTGATGTGCCTCATGACGAGCCTCTCGAAGCACTTCATGATGATGGGTGTAAGTGCAACAGGACGGTAGTCTTTGAGGCAGGACACTGGAGACTTCTTTGGCATGGGGACGATGGTGCTGGCCTTGAAGCACGTCGGAACAATGGCGCTGCTCAGGGAGGTGTTGAAGATGTCCGTGAAAACATCTGCCAGCTGGTCTGCACATCCGCTGAGCACCCTGCCAGAAATGTTGTCTGGTCCAGCAGCCTTCCGCGGGTTGACTCTGTGTAGAGTCTTCCTCACATCGGCCGTGGTTAGACACAGCACCTGGTCATTGGGAGAAGGGGTGGTCTTCCTCGCCGTCACGCCATTCTGTGCCTCAAACTGAGCGTAGAAGTCATTCAGCGCATCTGGGAGGGAGGCATCACTGTCACAGGCAGGTGATGTTGTCCTGTAGTTGGAGCATGTGGTGATGGTCTTGGAGACGGTGACATCATCAATGCACTTGCTGATATAGCTGGTCACTGATGTCGTGTATTCCTCCAAGTCAGTGAAGTCGCCGTCAGTTGCCGCTTCCCTGAACATGTGCCAGTCAGTGTGTTCAAAACAGTCCTGAAGAGCAGAGATGGCTCCTGCTGGCCAGGTTTTCACCTGCTTCAAAACAGGTTTGGTACGTCTGACTAGCGTCTGTATGCTGGGATTAGCATAACAGAGATGTGGTCTGAGTAGCCGAGGTGGGGGCATGGGAAGGGGCACTATGGGAAGAACGCAAGCTGGCGGAGGCAGTGTGACGCTCTGCGCAATGTTCTGCTGGGAAACTTTGGGTCCTGGCATTCAAGTGGATGCTATTTTGACACATACCACCTACCTAAACATTGTTGCAGACCAGGTACACCCCCCATGGCAACGGTATTCCCTAATGGAAGTGACCTCTTTCAGCAGGATAACGCGCCCTGCCACACTGAAAAATTTGTTCAGGATTGGTTCGACGAACATGACAAAGAGATCAAGGTGTTGACTTGGCCTCCAAATTCCCCAGATCTCAATCCAATCGAACATCTGTGGGGTGTGCTGGCCATCAAGTCCGATCCATGGAGACCCCACCTCGCAAATTACAGGACTTAAAGGATCTGCTGTTAATGTCTTTGTGCCAGATACCACAGCACACCTTCAGGGATTTAGTGGATTCCATGCCTCGACGGGTCAGGGCTGCTTTGGCAGCAAAAGGGGACCAACACAATATTAGGCAGGTGGTCATAATGTTACGGCTGATCGGTGTGTGTGTATATATATATATATATATATATATATATATATATATATATATATAAATAAACAACTGTAGTGAACAAAAAAGCATCTCAGCATGCACAAAATATTGAACTTTGAGGTGGATGTACAGCAGCAGGAGACCACACTGGGTTCCACTATACATATATAAATATACACACACACACACTATAAAATGTGGTTTAGTGGACATAATGCTTCTTAATCTAGCACAATCTAATCTTGTTGAATAAGTCAGGTTTGAGCTTACAGCCTTGTTGGCTTGGTAACAAATCCAACAACACCATCAAAGAACAGACAAATCCATGATCATGTCAATTCAACAAACAACTCAGTGTTTTCCTTGCTCAAACACACCAACATCAACTCAGGAATGGCCATTAATTAGCTGATTAGTTGAAACAGGCGTGTTGGAAGCAGGGAAAACAGTAAAATGTGCAGGACAAGGGATTTTCCAGGATCAGGGTTGGGAACACCCAACACACCTGAAGGGCTCAATCTTCTGTCTAAGGGCTATATGATCTGTTCAGGTAGGTTTGAAGTAGGAAAATGTCAAATGATGCAGTGTAACAGGTTCCCAGCACTGTAGCTGAGAATACCTGCTGTAATCAATACACACCAGCTGCTATTTTTATGAACAATTCAGATCAGAGAGGGAGGGGGAGTGAGAGGGAGGAAGAAAACAAGAGGAAGTCGCAAATAAAATAGGTGTACTCATATGACTTACAAGAAACTAAAATGAAAGCATAGCAAAACATAAACTAACTGGAAGAGATAAATTAGTAGTGACTCAAATGTACAGTCTCCTTTTAGGATGAATGTGTAGTGAACATTTCCACTCTTAATGATCATATAACAACATGACACAAGTCTGCTTGAATCATGGCTGTAATGGGGAAACTCATTATGTAACGCCAAAGTTAGCAAACACAGATGCAGGCTACACACCAAGAGAGACCCCTCAGGATATTTGCCAGATTTGCTAAGTATGTGCACAATTCAATTATTCTTTTTTTTAATGTGTATAGTGCTTTTAACAATAGACACTGCCACAAAGCTGCTTTACAGAAACCTGGATGTAGATTTATATTTAGATCCATAATGATACAAGACAAAGCTAATGGTGTCACGGTAAACTTACCTGTGACAACATGAGGGGAAAAAACCCTTCAGAGGAACCAAACTCCAAAAGGAACTCATCCTCTTCTGTGTACACGATAGTGGTTTTATATGTCATTACTCTTCTCCAGCTGTACAGTATAACATCAAACAATACTGAGTTGAAGGTATATTCAGTAGGTGCATCATAGTCTTTATGATTACAGCTGCAGTTATTGGTTACAGGTCTACCGTATCTAGGCGAGATTATCTTCTGAAGCAAGAGTAAGTCTTGGGCATATACTGTTTCTGGGAAGTGCAATATTTAGCATATCCGTATGGGACCATCTATAACAATCTTTATAGTAACCTGCCAGGAGGTGCAAACATGCTGGGAAATTTACTAACACCAAAGATTGTACAGTGAAACAGGAAAAAAAAATAAAGTTGCTGGTAAATATCATTACACATGTTTCTCATCAAATGAGAAAGGGTTAGGGTTTTGGAATCCTAACCTTTCTGTCTCTCTGAAACACACACTGGCTGCTTGCTGAACTGGTTTTTCCAGCTTTGAAGAGACTTTTCTCTCCATAATGACTGTAGATTTATATATATATATTTATATATATATCCAACCACCTATACCAGTAGCATGTAATATTCCGCCAAGAAATCACCGCAAAATATACAGACTGGCAGGTGATATAGATTGCTCAACGTTTCTGTTTTCCAAAACTGCTTTCCTAAATTAGGCCTTCAGTCACGTGTCGTTAAGGTAAGAGCCGTGGGCGGAACTTAGCTTGAATGGCGTGTGTAGCTGTGACGCTACAATTGGTCTTGGGCCTGGGCTCAAGCTCAAACGCCTTCCTCTTGAAGATTTAGTGCACTGCTATATGACACAGCCACACCTTATGCAGTGAACCTAAACAGGGAACAGGTAGATATTTGTAATTGGACCTGAAGCCGAAACTCGCCCCGGTTTCTTCCTTGAACGAAACTTGGAGTAGTTGGAGTTTCAGTGGCTGTCTTTCACATTTAACGTTAGGGGCTTGTGCTGTATTTTTGTGATTTCTTTTTCTGTAATCACTCACCAGACTGCTTGGACTTGTCACAGGATGCAGCGTTCTCGCTTTGGTTGGATTTCTGGCTTGTTATTGCTAGGTGAGTAACCTGTCTGTTCTTCACACACTGTTTATGCCTAGTGTAAGGAGTTACAAATTAAACAAACAAGCTTTACTGGGCTGAGAGGGAAGACGAATGTTTATAATTATATGCTTATTTAATATATAGCATACTGCTTGTATTTTATTTGTATTTCACTGTATCTTAATTTTTGTAAAGCGCTTTGAGATGCTACTTTAAAGGCGCTATATAAAATAAAGTTTATTATTATTATTATTATTATTATTAATAATAATAAAACAACAACAACAACAACAACAATAATAATAATATTACACGTGTATACATCTTTTGGGATGTAGGACGGTCCATGTGGTGTAGCTTTATTTAGCTTTTAGAGTAAAGATTTAAAGCAACATTAGTGGTCCTTAAGGTTCAGTAATGTATCTTTAATTATTTTTAAAAGTCTATATATTATACTCACGTTTCATACATGCTAAAGGTACAAAAGGTCTATCCCTGAGAGTACCACGACAGAGACAAGGACAAGTAGCCTACAGTTTGGTTACCTTTCTTTCTGTCAGTGTGTTTAATCAAATAAGTTCACAAAATGTAAGTCATTTAAAAGTAGTTTGAAGTGTAAATGGAGTCGTCATTTATGTGTGTGACAGTATGAATTGGTCGAGGTATAAAATACAGATAAACATTAAAATGATTAAACATCTTTGAAGGTCAGACTGGAAACCCAGCCTAGATAAGGAACGATATAAGCCTGTTCTGTTGTTTCTGTTATCGCACTTATGGATAAAATGTCCCTCTGAATCTATAGTCTCTGTGGTTTCCTTTAATAAGATCTTCATTTTAATATTTTCATGACTGGCGGTTGATGGTTTGGGTTTTCTATATGAGAGCTATGTGTTTACAGTTGTTAGTTTTAGCCTGTGTGAATTCTTCAAATTTTTCTCTCTTTTTTTTTTTTTACCCCTATCTCTAAGGTCTTTGGACAAGTAATGCACAAGGTAAGTTAATGAATGTGTGTCATTAACTCGTATCTCTCTTCTCCATTTTCTTGAATTTTACAAGTCACAGATCAGAAATCACTACAACTGTCTGTTTAAAAAAGATGTATTTGTTAGTAGTGCCATTAATTTGAATTTGGGTTGAGACATTCTCTCTCTATTTGCATGCGTTATAACGAACACAGGCGTCCAAGAAACATCTTGCAAGCATGCTACATTTTTAAGAACATTGTAGTTGACACGATAAAAACAAAAATTAAGACACATGAACTTAGGCTCAAGCTCTACTGTGACATCTACTGTGATTTCACTGTGCCTGTTAAAAGTTAACCAAAGCCTAGTGGATGCAAAGTCATACTCACACTACATGACATCTATCACTTGTAAAGTTTTTCAACAACATAATTTTTAAAATTGAAAGATCTATTATACAAAAATATTAAAACTGATCTCAATTCAATGATATATTTTATGTTAGCAAATTGAGAATTTTATTTATTAATGTGATTTCATGATTTTGTAACTCAGCATTATATTAAAATTATTGTACGGGCTGGGTCTTTGTACTACTGTTCTTCATTTCGGTCTTGTTATTCAGTGTGTTATTCTTTGCCTTCAGTGCTCTTTTTTGTGTTTGGGGCCTTCTTGGTTTCATTCAACCAACCTGGTCAATTGGATATTTGGGGAATACTGTATATGGAAGCTTTAGCTGAAGTTGATGATCTTGTGTCATTTATTTTAAGTATCAGTCAAGAGTACATATTGTCAGCTTAAGAACGTCTGGCCATAGCTTCAAATAAAGTAGATGTAAATTGGACTATAAATGGACTATTTTATTTTTTGTATACATATTATGTAAACATTTTAGTTTAAAAAAATCTCACAATCTAGTTTCTTAGATATTTCTTAGATAGGCTATTTTCCTGTATAATGACAAATGTAACTAATTACAAATAAGACATACTTAATTCAGTTGTTAAATATGACTTATTCTTCCTCATGTCGTCTCAGGGAGTTTTTTTTCTTGCCACAGTTGCCTCTGGCTTGCTCATTTAAATCTGAATAGCTGTTTGTATGACAGTTTTTATTGTTAAAAGCGCTATACAAATAAAATGATGTAATCTAGTAACACCTGCAAATGAATGGGAAACAATTTTACCCCCTTTTTATATACATTTAGAGGCATATTAACTGTTAAATTATTATACCTAAATGGCCGCACTTGGCCAACAATAGTATCACTCTGAATCTACAAAGAATTTAAGTAGAACAGGCCCTGAATGAACAGTGACTCAGATTCATAAAAAAAATTACTTCTTCTACATAGTGGTGTGCTAGGGCAGTAAAGTCAGGGCAGCATCATGGACAACACTGCTCCCCCATAGTACACAGTCAATACTTTCAGCAAAAATCTCCAAACAGCAATACAGATTGCACACATGAGATTTTTTTTATCTTATTGTAAAATATAAGTGAACATTTTACCCAGTTTACCTGCCATAATATAGTCAATTCATATCCACTACTTCAATGTCTTTTGCATACTTGTGTGACATCGTCTCAACCCTTCCTGTAAGCTAATCTTTAGGCAGAATGGAGAAAGGTGCTATGCATATCAAATGAGAGGTCTCACAGCTTGTGAAGCTGCATACCACCACGCATTTGACCCATTTGAAAACTGTCAAAAAGTTGCCTGTCTGCATTTCTGCTTCTTATTCTTTTATCATTCTGTTCTTTAGTGTTCTTTAGAAACATATGTGAATTAAGGAAATATCACCACCTTAAGAGGCTGTAGCCATGTGATCATGTAGTCTGGTCTTTGAGGCTGGTTATAAAACAAAACTTTTAAGGCACGAAGTTTATTTGTTTTTGAATGACAGAAGAGGAGTATTATAGATTTACCATGAAATCTTACAGACAGATTATTCAAGATTTCAAGACTAATCAGTGCAACTTCATGCATGTGCATTCAGGTTTATGTGTCAACAGGCAATGATGCAACTGTAACCTGAATTACTAGTAAATGGATTTTTATGACCTCATATGTGAAGAGTATACAGTATAAAGTGGATTCAGTAGGTATTCAGACCCCTTTACTTGTTGCACATTGTATTGCATTGTGGATTTGATTTTGAATGGATATAATTGCCATTTTAACCCATTAATCTGCACTTAATCACTCATAATGATGAAGTGAAAGCATGTTTTTTTAAAGTAAAAAATTAATTAAAAATTTAATTCAAAATCCATTTTCCATAGTTAATTAAAAATCAAAAACTGAACCCTCATTCACAAAAGTATTCAGATCCTTTATTTGGTACTTTGTAGAAGCCCCTTTGGCAGCAATTACAGCTATACGTCTTCTTGGATACACCTCTACTAGCTTTGCACACCTGGAGTTGGGCAGTTTATTAAATTCTTCATGACAGATCCTCTCAAGCGCCATTAGATCGGATGACGAGCATCTGTGAACTGCCATTCCACAGATGTTTGATGGGGTTTAAGTCTGGGCTTTGGCTGAGCCACTCAAAGACATTCAGAGATTTGCCCCAATGCCCACTCCAATGTTGTTTTGGCTGTAGGCTTAGGATCATTGTCGTGTTGAAAGGTGAACAGTTGCTCCAGTCTGAGTTTGTGTACATTCTGGATGAGGTTTTCTTCAAGGATGTTCCTGTATTTGGCTGCATTCATCCGTCCCTCAATTGTGACCAGACTCCCTGTCCCTGCTGCTGAGAACCCCCTCAATAGTATGATGTTGCCACCATGATGTGTCACCGTAGGGAAGGTATTAGCCAGGTGATCTGCAGTGCCTGTTTTTTTGCAGTTCAGTTTTCATCTCAGACCAGAGAATCTTTTTCCACATGTTGCCTGAGTCCTTTATGCTATCATATGCCTTTTACTCAACAGTGGCTTCTGTCTTGCCACTCTGCCATGAAGGCCTTATTTATGGAGTGCTGCAGAGATGGTTGTCTGTCCAAGAGGTTCACCCACCTTTGCACAGGACTTTTACAGCTCTTTTAGAATGACTGTTGGGTTCTTTCTTTCCTCTCTGACCAAGATCTTTCTTTCAAGACTTTTCAAGACCAGGCTTCTTTCATTTTAAAATTATTGAGGCCAATGTGGTCCTGGGAACACTCAAAGCCTTAGAAAATGTTTTATATCCTTGCCATGATTGATTCCTTGCCAGAATTTGATCACAGAGATCCACAGACAGTTCCTTGGACATCATGGCTTGGCTTTTGTCCTGACAATGCAGTGTAAATCGTGGGCCCTTGTAGACCATGGTGCGTGCCTTTCCAAATTCTGACCGATTAATTCAAATTGCAACAGGTGGACTCCCGTTAAGTTATAGCCACATCTCAAGGATAATTAAAGAAAAGAGGACGCACCTGACCACAGTTTGGAGTGCCACAGGAAAGGGTCAGAATAATTTTGTGAATAAGAGATTTCAGTTTTTGATTTTTAATTAATTTTCAAAAATCTCTTAAAAACATGTTTTCACTTTGTCATTATGAGCAATTAAGTGTAGACTGGTGGGTAAAAATGGCAATTATATCCATTCAAAATCAAATCCACAACACAATAAAGTGTGTGACAAGTAAAGGGGTCTGAATACTTTCTGAATCCAGTGTATGTTGTATCAATTATTAATGTAGATCATCTACATAATACTGATATTGTGACAGATTTGTTTTCTGAAATATTACGGCTGTTGTAAGTGCTTTGATGGATCACTTAGCAACACTTGTTGACAAGCACTTGATTGGACAGTAAATCCTTTGTACCAAATGTATAGTTTTCCCTCCTTTCCCGTGTTAAATAATATTTTTTTTGTAGATTATGAATAAAAGTTTGATTGAATAGTTTTTTTTTTAAGCGGCCCTGCTGGCACATTTAAATATCGTGATATACAGCAATCAGCCATAACATTAAAACCACTGACAGGTGAAGTGAATAACATTGATTACCTTTTTATAATGGCACCTGTCAAGGGGTGGGATATATTAGGCAGCAACTGAACAGTCACGTCTCAAAGTTGATGTGTTGGAAGCAGGAAAAATAGACAAGGATCTGAGCGACTTTGACAAGTGCCAAATTGCGATGGCTAGATGACTGGGTCAGAACATCTCCAAAACAGCAGGTCTTGTGGGGTGTTCCTGGTATGCAATGGTTAGTACCTACCAAAAGTGGTCCAGTGAACCGACAACAGGGTCATGGGTGCCAAAGGCTCACTAATGCGTGCGGGGAGTGAAGGCTAGCCCATCTGCTCTGATCCCAAAGAAGGGCTACTGTAGCACAAATTGCTGAAAAATTTAATGCTGGCTATGATAGAAAGGTGTCAGAACACACAGTGCATTACAGCTTGCTGCCTATGAGGTTGCATAGCTGCAGACCAGTTAGAGTGCCCATGCTGACCCCAGTCCACCACTGAAAGCTCCTACAATGGGCACATGAGCATCAGAACTAGACAATGGAGCAATAGAAGAAGGTGGCCTGGTCAGATAAATCACATTTTCTTTTACATCATGTGGAAGGCCGGGTGCATGTGCATCGTTTACCTGGGGAAGAGATGGCATTAGAATGCATTGTGTGAAGAAGGCAAACTGGCAGAGGCAGTGTGATGCTCTGGGCGGCAATGATCTGCTGGGAGACCTTGGGTTCTGGCATTAATGTGGATGTTACTTTAACACGTACCACCTACTTAAACATTGTTGCAGACCAAGTACTCCCCTTTCTTTGCAACAGTATTCCCTAATAGCAGTGGTCTCTTTTAGCAGGATAATGCACCCTTCTACACTGCAAAAATTGTTCAGGAATGGTTTGAGGACCATGACGAAGAGTTCAAGGTGCTAACTTGGCCTCCAAATTCCCCAGATCTCAATCCGATCTAGCATCTGTGGGATGTGCTGGACAAACAAGTCTGATCCATTAAGGGCCACCTCAGAACTTGCAGGACTTTAAGGGTCTGCTGCTAAAGTCTTGGTGCCAGATACCACAGCACACCTTCAGAGGTCTTGTTGGAGTCAATGCCTTGATGGCTCAGAGCTGTTTTGGAGGGACAAGGGGGACCCACACAATATTAGACAGGTGGTTTTAACGTTATGGCTCATCAATGTGTATACTGTGTACTGTAAAAATGCCTTATGATTTATGATATCGCAAGATTGTTAAATTATTTTTCTTTTAAAAGCGTATCAATTACCCCTACGCTTGTCTGTGGTGTGTTTTGGATTTTAATACCATTTATACAGGGCATGTTTTTAATTGAGACTTACAGGAAGCAGAGAAAATATGATACTTATTTTTTTTATATTTCAAATGTGTGTCTCAGAATGCGGTCAGCCACCTCTACAGAGCAGAATAGTTGGAGGATATGATGCAAATGCAGGTCACTGGCCATGGCAAGTTGATATACAGGTACAGTAAATAATGCAATGTTCTGGCTAGACATTGTTGATATTAAATGTTTATTTCATGATACATCATAATATCACAATTTACAGTTAATTACATTATTGTGATGTACATTGTATAGTCTACATTAGTCTAACCTTAGATCTGGTCTACCTTAAGAGCTTCCTTAATATTTATGTTTAAGTGACTTATAATAGTCATGGGTAAACAGATCTCTGTCCTGACATGACCCACATGTGCATATTTTTAAACAATTATCATCTTGGTGACCAAAACCAATATGGAGGCGCATGCACAGCACGAGGCTCAGCGTCTCTCTAGGTTTTGCAAATTAGCTATGTTTTTTCCAGTTATGTTAAGCTTGGCTGTTCGTCACAACCGCGCAATCACTTTATACAGCTGACAAAATCTACTGGACATTCGCTGCAGAAACATTGCAGTGGATATGGCATTCAACTTCCATCTGCTACCATCAGAGATACTCTGGTCCCCGGACTCCAGTGAGCCAGCCACCCCAACATCCACAGAAGGGCCAGTCACCGGCGTCACGACCATAAACAAAGACAGGATAAGCGGGGTGGCCTGCGGGCTAAGCTAAAGCTCAACCTGCATCGTCCAAGCACCTTCCTTGCCAATGTACAGTCTCTGGCTAATAAGATTGATGAAATATGACTTACTACAGCTTTCCAGATTACTCAAAAAATGCCTCTGGACTGCAACATTATGGTTTTCAATGAAACATGGCTTAATAGCAACACTCCTACCAACACGATTGAACTAGAGGGCCGCAGCATCTTCAAAGCTGACAGAACTGCTGTGGGCTCTGGTAAAAGGAAAGGTGGGGGTGTTTGCATCTATGTAAACAGAACTTAGTGCACCGATGCTGTTATTACTTAGTTCCACTGTTCTGCTGATATCGAGTACCTCTTTATCAAGTGCAGACCTTTTCTATCTGCCCCGTGAATTTACATGCACCATAATCTCTCCAGTGTATGTACCCACGGATGCTAATGCTAAGTTATCCATGATTTTGGTATTGTTATACAACATTCTTGATCATGTTTACACAAATATTATTGAGGCCTACAAAGCTACTCCCCTCCCCCATGTTGAGTAATCAGATCACATGTCCCTGTTCCTACTCCCCAAATACACCCCATCATCAAACATGTGAAACCCACAGTGAGGATTGGAAAAGTGTGGCTACAAGGAGCAGACTCTTTACTACAGCAACAGTTCCAGGACACACAATAGAATGCATTTGTTCCAGGACACAGAATGGAATGCAAAGGGGGTTTCTGTATTCTGTATTTGTCTGTACTTGTCTGTCAGGCAAATATGAATAAAAAAAATAGCCAAGACACACAATCTGGGCTATAGACCCCTGTGCTCTGTTGCTGTCTTTAGAATGTGACTGTCTTTAGCTTGTCTGCCTACCTACCAAGGCCTCCCTGTGTGGCTTCTAAGTGTCCATGCTAATAATAATGTGTGTAATCAATATCACAGTATTTCCTGTAACTGATAAATGACAGATAATAACATAAAAACTGTGAGCATTGTGGAATGTTAATTGAGAGTAGAAGGAGATTTGATTACATGGTTGCTTTGTTTAGACCAGGGCCCATGAAATCCCTCAACCTGTTTTTCTACTTTGGCCACCTGGCCTTTACAGTAGGAAAATCTAAACATGAGCTGTCCATAATAACACTGACCACCCACATTTCTGTGTCTGTGTTTTCAACAAATGAGCCTGGGAATGCACCTTAAACTGGTATAAACATTTTATATATGTATATACAGTTAGGTCCCAAAGTATTTCGCAATGGCAGTTTTTGTGATTTTGCCTTTATACACCACCACAATGGATTTGAAATAAAACAATCAAGATGTGATTGAAGTGTAGACTTTCAGCTTTATTTTAAGAGGTTCCACAAAAATATGGCATTTACCAATTAGGAATTACAGCCATTTTCAACAAAGTACCTCCATTTTCAGGGGCTCAAAGGTATTTGGACAAAGTGACATCATTGTAAATATAAAAATAATTTTAATACTTGGATGAAAATCCTTTGCAGTGAATGACTGCCTGAAGTCTGGAGCCCATGTCCTCAAAACTCAAATTCTGAGTTTCCTCCCTGGAGATGCTTTGCCAGGCCTTCACTGCAGCCACCTTCAGTTGCTGCTTGTTTGTGGGTCTTTCTGCCTTCAGTCTTGTCTTCAGTAAGAGAAAATGCTCTATTGGGTTGAGATCAGGCGACTGACATAGCCATTGAAGAATAGTCTTCAAAAAGTCTTGTGTTGCTTTTGCAGTATGTTTAGGGTCATTATCCACCTGCACTGTGAAGCAGCGTCCTATCAGTTTTGTAGCATTTGGCTGAATGTGAGCAGAGAGTATAGCCCTATACACCTCAGAATTCATCTTGCTACTTCTGTCAGCAGTCATATCATCAATAAACACCAGTGAGCCTGTTCAATTGGCACCAATACATGCCAATGCCTTAACACTTCATGCTAATGCCTTAACACCTCCACTGGCACATGATGTGGTATACTTTGAATCATGAGCTGTTCCTTTCTTTCGCCATACCTTTTTCTTCCCATCATTCTGGTACAAGTTAATCTTGGTTTCATCAGTCCAAAGAATCTTATTCCAGAACATGGGAGGCTTGATGTTTTCTGGCAAAGTCTAATCTGGCTTTCCTGTTCTTGAATGTTACCAGCGGTTTGCACCTTGTTGTAAACCCTCTGTATTTACATTCATGAAGGCGCCTCTTGATTGTAAATTTTGACAATGATAAGCCTACCTTCTCCAGTGTATTCTTGACTTCTGTTGATTTTGTGAAGAGGTTTTTCTTCACCAGGGAAAGGATTCTGCGATCATCCACTTTAGTTGTCTTCCGTGGTCTTCCAGGCCTTTTGGTGTTGCCAGTGCATTCCTTCTTTTTAAGAATGTACCAAATTGTTGATTTGGCCACTCTTAAAGTTTTTTCTATCTCTCTGATAGGTCTCTTTTGTTTTTTCATCCTAATGATGGCCTCCTTCACTTGCATTGAGATCTCCTTGGACTTCATATTGGTAGCTCCAGTCAAACAGCTGCCAAATGCCAACTCAATACTTGATATCAACTCCAGTCCTTTTATCTGCTTCATTTGTCTTGAAATAATGAGGGAATGGACCGCACCTGGTCAATTAACTTCTTGTCAGTCAATTTGTCCAAATACCTTTGAGCTCCTGAAAATGGAAGTACTTTGCTTAAAATGGCTGTAATTCCTAAATGGTAAATGCCATATTTTTGTGGAACCTCTTAAAATATAGCTGAAAGTCCACACTTTGATCACATCTTGATTGTTTTATTTCAAATCCATTGTGGTGGTGTATAAAGGCAAAATCACAAAAACTGTCATTGTCCAAATACTTCCGGACCTAACTGTAGATCTGAAAGTATTAGAGCGTCAAGGGTTTTTAGATGAATATGGGACGATAGATCAGAATTTCAGCTTTCGTTTCCTGATATTTACATCTAGTTGTGTTAAACAATCTTAAGTGATCAGAAATGTTGGAACATATGACTGACAGGTGTTTCTTGTTGCCCAGGTATGCCCTGTTAGATTGATAGTTTAAACAATTAATAGGTCTGCTGACTCTTGGTTTGAGCCTTGGGTTTTGTCTGTGAAGACCGCATTTGTTGTTGTGAGACATCAAGCAGATGAAAACCACTCACCAGCAGTAAGAATCAGAAGGCCAGATTGGAATTCACAATGAAATACAGAGATGAGCCACAAAAGTTCTGGAACCAAGATTAACCTCTACCAAAGTAACGGAAAGGCCAAAGTGTGGGGAAAGAAAGGATCTGCTTGTGATCCAAAACATACAAGCTTATTGGTCAAGCACGGTGGGAGGTAGTGTCATGGCTTGGGCTTGCATGGCTGCTTCTGGAATGGGCTCACTAATCTTTATTGATGATGTAACTCATGATGGTATCAGCAGAATGAATTCAGAAGTCTACAGAGACATTGTCTGCCAGTATCCAGAGATTTGCATCCAATCTAATTGAGAGGAACTTCATGCAGAAAGACAATGACCCAAAACACACTGCCAACACAGCCAAGGAATTCATCAGGGGAAAAAAGTGGAAGGTTTTAGACTGGCCAAGTCAATCAGCAGACCTTAACCCAATTGAGCATGCATTTCACCTCCTGAAGAGGAGACTGAAGGGAGAAACCCCCCAAACAGACAACAACTGAAGGAAGCTGTGGTACAAGCCTGGGAAAGAATCACAAAAGAAGAATGTAATAGTTGGGTGATGTCAGTGGGTCGCCAACTTAATGCAGTTCTTGCAAGCAAGAGATATGCAATCGCATATGAAGTGTTATTTGCTTTAATTTACTTTACGACTGTTCCAATACTTTTGTTCACCTAAAAATTGTGTAGTCTTACCCCAAAGTGCCATGTTTTAAGTTGTTTATCACATCTAGATATATCAGGAAATGAAAGCTGAAGTTAAGATCTATTGTCTCATATTCATCTTTTGATCTCACCTGCACATTCATGGGGAAGTTGTAGCCCAATGATTAGATTTCTGATCAGAGGATGGTGAGTTCAAATCCCAGCACCGCCAGGCTGTCACTGCTGGGCCCTTGAGCAAGGCCATTAACCCTCAACTGCTCAGTTGTATAAATGAGATAATTGTAAGTTGCTCCAGATAGGGGTGTCTGCCAAATGCCTTAAATGTAAATGTAAACTCAAATGTCTTTAGTGTATAGCAAAAACAAAAGAAACAAAAGAATTTCCAATATTTTAGAAGGGAACTGTATATATCCTTATTTTGCCTAACTTCATTTATGCATGTAGGAACAAGCTTTATTTCAGGTTTGGCTTGACTAAATTGTTCATGTTCCCAGGACTTGATTTTTTTTTTTACTGCTTCTGTTTTCGCTTACAACTATGAGCCAGGTGTTATTAAGCCACAGAAAAGTAATTTTGACTGTGTCATTTTTCAGTTTTTCTTTTATTTTCTTGCCTATAATCATGTTTGTTAGAGATTCTACACTCCAAAAATGTGCAGAATTTCTTCGCTAAATTTTAAACTGTGCTGGCTGCCAGAGTGTAAAACTGCTAACATTTTCATGTTAACTCTGTCCCTGAAAAAAATGTATGTACACTCAGTGTCCAATTTATTAGGAACATCTGTACACCTGCACCTTCATGCAGTTCTGCACCTTCAGAAACTGCTGATCACCTGGGAATTTCACAGACATTCTCAGAATGGTGAAAGAAGCGAAAAACAAAAAACATTCAGTGAGCGACAGTTCTGTGGGTACAAATGCTTTGTTCATAAGAGAGAACAGAGGAAAATGGCCAGATTTGCTGCCAGGAAGGATATAGTAACTCAAATAAGCACTCTTTACAACCATCGTGTGCAGAAAAGCATTTTGTGAAAGAAAGTTCGAGACATTTCTGCCCTGCTAGATCTGCCCTGGTCAACTGTAAATGCTATTATTGTGAAATGGAAGCATCTAGGACCAAGAACTCAAGCTCAACCACGAAGTAATGGACCATACAGGCTCACAGAGCAGGACTGCCGAGTGCTGAAGTGTGTAGCGCATAAAAAGCTCCTATCCTCTTTTGCATCACTCGCTACAGAGTTCCAAACTGAATCGGGAGCTTCATGAAATAGGTTTCCATGGCCGAGCAGCTGCACACAAGCCAGAGATCACTATGCACAATGCCAAGCATGGAGTAGTGTAAAGCACAGTCACTGGACTCTGGAGCAGTGGAAACATATTCTCTGGAGTGATGAATCATGCTTCACTATCTGGCAGTCTGACAGACGAATCTGGGTTTGACGGATGCAAGGAGGACACTACCTACCGGAATGCGTAATGCAAATGGTAAAATTTTGGTGGAGGAAGAATAGTGGTCTGAGGCTGTTTTTCAGGGTTTGGGCTCCTTAGTTCCAGTTAAGAGTAATGTTAATGCTACAGCATACAAAGACATTTTAGACAATTGTATGCTTCCACCTTTGAGGCAACAGTTTTGGGAAGGCCCTTTCCTGTTTTAGCATGATGGTGAGGTCCATAAAAACATGGTTTGACAAGTTTGGTGGTGTGGAAGAACTCCAGTGGCCTGCACACAGCCCTAACAACCCAACTGAACACCTCTGGGATGAATTGGAACATCGATTGCGAGCCAGGCCTTCTCATTTTACATCAGTGCCTGACCTCACAAGTGCTCTTATGACTGAATGGGCACATGTTCTCACAGACACCCTCCAAAATCTTGTAGAAAACCTCCCCAGAGGAGTGGAGGTTATAATAGCAAAGTGGGGGTCAACTCTCTGTTAATTCCCATGGTTTTGGAATAGGCACATAGGACTGTGATGGTTAGGTGTCCACTTTCTTTTGGATATGTAGTGTATATATCTAAAATGGTAAAACTGTTAAAAAGGTGTGATGATCAGGTGTCCATATACCTTCTGGCCATATAATGTAGGTGGATCATATTGATATCTTTAGTTCCAGCTTTCAGGGACATTTTCTGACAGCATCTGTTTTACTGAAGTGTTCTTAGTTTAAAGCTGCTGTAAGCAGTTTATTTATCAATAAACCATTTATTTTCAGTCCCCTACAGGACATGTATGTGGAGGAACAATCATTGCTGAGAACTGGGTTCTATCTGCAGCTCACTGTTTCCCAAAGTGAGTTTGGATCATTTTTTTTTAATTCTTGAGATGTTTCTTTGCAGCAGAATTCAGTCAAATCTATTTGTTCTTTACATGTTTTCCTTCTGAATGTACAGAAATCTTGCATCATTACAGGAACTTTTTCCTCTTGCTAATGTACAAATTTGATCATGATTGATGATTAATAATAATGACTTACCACTAGTGATTTCCACTAGCAATTTGTTAGCTATGTTAGTGTATTCTGCTTGTGATGTTGCAAATTTAGCATGTTCAGCATATCTATCTTTGTCTCTCATGGTGTTTCCAGTCCTTCTGACACGTCCCAGTACTTGATCTACGCAGGCCGTCTGCAGCTGAATGGCTGGAACCCATATGAGACGTCTCATCGGATTAGTCGTGTGGTGGTGCCGTATGGCTACACGGACCCGCAGCTGGGCCAGGACATAGCTTTAGTGGAGTTGGCTAGCCCAGTCAAGTGGTCTGATCATGTCCAGCCTGTGTGCCTGCCAAATGCAGATGTTTCGTTTCCTGGAGGAACGCTGTGCACCATCACAGGCTGGGGAGACATTAGAGATGGAAGTGAGTGTGGGGATGCCGGAAACAGAGGTCGGCGTTGAGAGAAAATATAAATTAAAAACAGCCTGATTAAGTTTAGGTGCATGCTTGCTGTATTATTAGTATTATTAGGGGGAGTACTTGTGGCCATGAACAGGTAAGACTTTCATCCGTATTTTGGTTGTGACCCACTAATGCACTTAGGATTTGAGTTACAGAGAGTTGAGGCCTTGTTGACAAAAGAGAGCCATATAAGCAAATCTGCAACTTAGGCAGGTTTTTTGGGTAAAGAACTACAGATTACGTAAATAAGTTTTCATTACCCTACAAAACAAGAAGTAAATTGAGGCCTGAAGACTCTGCCCAGTAATAACTTCCAACAAAATTAGAGAGTTATCATGGTGTTCCTCTAACAGTTGTAGGTGATAGTTAGAGAACACAAAATAGGAATTGGGTGAGAAGGTAAGATTAGATTAGCTTCAATTTTATTGCCAATGAAATGCAGTTTTTCCACATATCCCAGCTTGCTAGAAAGCTGGGGTTAGAGCTCAGGGTCAGCCATGATACAGTGCCCCTGGAGCAGGTGGGGTTAAGGGCCTTGCTCAAGTGCCCAACAGCCGCAGCTTAACAGTGCTGGGGTTTGAACCCCCAACCTTCTGATCAGTAACCCAGAGCCTTAACCATTCAGCCACTCCTGCCCACTATTTTCCTAACATTTTCCCATCTTCTGTCTCTGGGTGTAGTTTCTTTGCAGGGGGTGGGAACTCTGCAGCAGGTGCAGGTGCCAATCATCGATCAGTCTGCCTGCCAGGAGATGTTCCAGATCCAAGCCACAGAGCAGGTTAACATTCGCTATGACATGCTCTGTGCCGGTTTTCAACAGGGGGGCAAAGATTCCTGCCAGGTGAGGGTGACTGTTCTATAGGGTGTCTGAAAAGTCAAGAACCAATTAGAGCTTAATTTTGTATTTATTATTTAGAGCATATGCTCTACATGTTCACCCTTATGCTTTATGCATTTTCTCAGCTGATGTATCATTTATTTGCGGATTTTGCTCAACATATTCAGATGGACATATTCACGTTCCAGAGCTTTCTGAAAAAATACTGAACTTCTCTTTAGGGGGATTCTGGAGGACCGCTGGTGTGCCAAACATCTAGTGGCATCTGGTTACAAGCTGGCATTGTGAGCTTCGGCCTGGGCTGTGCCCAGCCCAACCGGCCGGGTGTCTATGCTAGAGTGTCAGCCTTTTCCAACTTTATTCAGAACAACATTCAGGGACTACAACTGCGTGGTGCAGCGGATCACAACTGGACCGGCTGGCTCATCATACTCACCAGGACTGTAATCGCACTAATTATGGCACATCTGCTGAGATAATGTCAACTTATCTATGCCAAGGGAAGGAAAAATTCACAAACCTCAGGTGACATTAAAAAGAGGCAATGCAGGCAATGATTATTGTTTATATACTGTATGTTGAATACAATGTTCTGCTTGCCTTTGCATTCAGTGGCTACTCAATGTGCATATTTAGTCTGAATATAGAAAGGTAACAC
The DNA here is from genome assembly GCF_027358585.1 of Pangasianodon hypophthalmus. Classification (NCBI taxonomy): domain Eukaryota; kingdom Metazoa; phylum Chordata; class Actinopteri; order Siluriformes; family Pangasiidae; genus Pangasianodon; species Pangasianodon hypophthalmus. The sequence continues at coordinate 5,603,144 of NC_069721.1, read as the reverse complement.
TTTAGTCAGAAGTGATATGCAATTTGCACATTTGAACTGTAAGCAGACTACTTTTTTAATGAAATGTCTGTAAACCGCAAGATTTGACAACCATAAATTGAGGAAAATAGGTTTTAACTGTGGGATAGTGTGATCAGGTATTTATTGATGTTTTTTACGTATCTTGCTTTTTTTAAATTTATAACTGATTGTCTTAAATAAAGAACTGTGTATAGTGTGTGTGTGTGTGTATATGTGTGTGTGTGTGTGTATATGTGTGTATGTGTATATATATAATCACAGTCAAGTCCATAATTACTTGGACAGTGACTGAATTTATGTGATTTTGTCTCTGTTCACCACCACAATGGATCTGAAATGAATCAATCAAGATGTGATTGAAGTGTAGACTTTTAGCTTTAATTCAAGGGGTTTTAACAAAAATCTTGCATTAACCGTTTAGGAATTACAGCCATTTTTTACATAGTCCCTCCATTTTCACAGACTCAAAAGTAATTGGACAATTGACTGATAAGCAGTTTCATGCCCCGGTGTGGCCTGTTCCCTTGTTATTTCATGACAAATTAAGGAGATGAAAAAACTTTAGCAGTGGCCGAATCAACAATTTGATACATTCTTAAAAAGAAGGAATGCACTGGCGAGCTCAGCAAAACCAAAAGGCCTGGAAGCCCATGGAAGACTTTTGCAAATGATCGCAGAATTCTTTCCTTGATGAAGAAAAACCCCATCACAACATCTAACCAAGTCAAGAACACTCTGGAGGACCAGAATGAAGGGTACGGAGAATTAAAGGAAGGGCTCATGATCCAAGGCATGGCACATCATCTGTTAAACATGGAGGAAGTGTTATGGGCATGTATGGCTGCCAGTGGAACATGGTCACTGGTGTATATTGATAACATGACTGCTGGTAAAAAGAGCAGGATGAATACTTAAGTGTATAGAGCTATACTTTCTGCTCACATTCAGTTAAATGCTGCAAAACTGATAGGGTGCTGCTTCACAGTATAGATGGATAATGACCCAAAACATACCACAAAAGCAATCCAAGGGCTTCTTAAGGCAAAGAAATTAAATGTTCTTAAATGTTCAATGACCTCAACCCAATTGAGCATGCTTTCCACTTACTGAAGACAAAACTGAAGGCCGAAAGACTCACAAACAAGCAGCAACTGAAGGTGGCTACAGTAAAAGCCTGACAAAGCATCTCCAGGGAGGAAACGTAGCACTTGGTGCTTCCTATGGGCTCCACACTTCAGGCAGTCATGGATGAAAATCCTTCGCAGTCAAAGTATTAAAAATAATCCTAATATTTATAATTGTTAGTTTGTCCAATTACTTTTGAGCCTGTGAAAATGGAGGGACTCTGCAAAAATGGCTGCAATTCCTAAATGGTTAATGCAATATTTTTGTTAAACCCCTTGAATTAAAGCTGAAAGTCTACAGCTTAATCTTGATTGCTTCATTTCAAATCCATTGTGGTGGTGTACAGTGGTGTATAGAGGCAAAATTATGAAGATTGTGTTGGCGCCCAAATATGTATGGACCTGATTGTATGTGTGTGTGTGTGTGTGTGTGTGTGTGTGTGTGTGTGTGTGTATATATATATATATATATATATATATATATATATATATATATATATACACACACACACACACACACACACACACACACACACACACACCGATCAGCCATAACATTATGACCACCTGCCTAATATTGTGTTGGTCCCCCTTTTGCTGCCAAAACAGCCCTGACCCGTCGAGGCATGGACTCCACTAGATCCCTGAAGGTGTGCTGTGGTATCTGGCACCAAGACGTTAACAGCAGATCCTTTAAGTCCTGTAAGTTGCGAGGTGGGGCCTCCATGGATCGGACTTGATGGCCAGCACACCCCACAGATGTTCGACTGGATTGAGATCTGGGGAATTTGGGAGGCCAAGTCAACACTTTGAACTCTTTGTCATGTTCCTCAAACCATTCCTGAACAATTTTTACAGTGTGGCAGGGTGCATTATCCTGCTGAAAGAGGTCACTTCCATTAGGGAATACCATTGCCATGAAGGGGTGTACCTGGTCTGCAACAATGTTTAGGTAGGTGGTATGTGTCAAAATAGCATCCACATGAATGCCAGGACCCAAAGTTTCCCAGCAGATCATTGCCCAGAACATCACGCTGCCTCCGCCAGCTTGCATTCTTCCCATAGTGCATGCTGGTGCCATCTCTTCCCCAGGTAAACGATGCACACGCACCCGGCCTTCCACATGATGTAAAAGAAAATGTGATTTATCTGACCAGGCCACCTTCTTCCATTGCTCCGTGGTCCAGTTCTGATGGTCACCTGTCCATAGTAGGCACTTTTGGCAGTGGACAGAGGTCAGCATGGGCACTCTGACAGGTCTGTGGCTACACAGCCCCATATGCAGCAGGCTGCGAAGCACTGTGTGTTCTGACACCTTTCTATCATAGCCAGCTTTAACTTTTCAGCAATTTGTGCTACAATAGCTCTTCTGTGGGATCAGACCAGACGGACTAGCCTTCACGCATCAGTGAGCCTTGGGCGCCCATGACCCTTTCGCTACTTCACTGGTTGTCCTTCCTTGGTCTCTCTAATCCTTACGCTGCCTAATATATCTCAACCCTTGACAGGTGCTATATATATATATATATATATATATATATATATATATATATACACACACACACACACACACACTACTCATTGCATTACTCATTTTTTTTTCTTTGCAGACTGAAGTGGTGAAACCAACTCCAATGTTGACTTATCATTTTTGTTCCTTTATTGCAAACAAATGTTATTTGTCATGCTGGTGCAAAATCATTTATCTGAACACTAATACCTAAAATGTATTCATGAAATGCCCAATCAAACCTGCTTAGTAACTTCTACCTGCTCTTAACACTTCACTCTTGGTGGGTTTTGTGTTTACAATGAACATGGTTCCAAGGCAATGGTTGATCTTTTTCAGTCTGAGTTCGTCTGCAGTGAGTGCTCAGTGTGCCTTTGTTGTAGTTTGAGTGCACCTAGGGATCACAAGTAGAATCCTTTTGTAGTGCTTCTACATTCTGCTGCAGTTAGTCTTAGCTGCCAATAGGTAAATCTTAAGTTTCTGTCTCAAAGGATCAGATTTTCAGTTTCAATATCAAGATTGTGGCACAAAACAAAATTAGAGATAGAGATCAACCTATTGCCTGTGACCCAGTTTATACTTTTATTAGCTGAAATGCTTCATTTTAGCACCAAATTAGCACCAGACTGCTATCTAGGCCTCCATTTTGGTCATGAATGGTAGCAATTTTAGCCATGTGTTAGACTTGTTAGAATTCTTAGGAGTAAAACTTGACCAAATGTATATGGATAGAGGAAACGATTGTTTGAAAAACAATCTGAACAGGTGTATTAGAGAATCTACAGCATGCCATACTTGTCTTTTGAAGTCACTGGGGGGGGGAATCTACACCCTATAACCGTGAAATTTTCTTCACCGTTAACTACTGTATATAGTGAAGTTGGCACTTGTTTTAGAGGTATAGTACATGATCTTGGGTAGAATAAATTAAGGTGCCATATTGCCATGATGGGAATTAGACTAGAATCTAGTCTAAGGGAGGTTGGAGTTGTCAGAAAGAATCATGGGAGATCCAAGCTGAAGCTCCTGCTGCAGTGATTCCAAGTCGGCTGGGGTCATGCGGTGTACTTCCAACCAATCTGAGAGCAAGGATGCGGAGAGGGGTGCAGAGTCGTTGTGACTGTCATGAAAGGATTTAACACATTTCAATCACTTGGTAAGCTCACAGGCACCATTTAAATAAAAGGAACAACTGTAAATGCATTACAGTTCCATATGAATACATTTGCAATTTAAGTGAGGCTTGACTGACCTTTCCCTGAGGTCTGAGTGCTGGAGGTCAGTGAGCGACTGAGTAAGAAGCTCGTCAAGATCAAAGCCGACGCCATATCCAGCCCCACTGCCCTTGGGGGTCACAGAAAAAACTGGGGGCAAAATATCGTCAACCTGGCAAAAACATGAGCAAGGGAAGACTAAACAATTCAGAAAACCTTAGGTATTATAAATTTACCATATTTGACAGTTGCTCTTATTCAGAAGAAAATATCCTCACAGTAATACAAGCAGGACAGAATCTAAGAATACTGTTATGCTAACGCTTAGAGCTAAAACATTCATAATCAATCCAATTTAGTTCACTTATTCACAACACACCTGTGACTTAGACAGCTGTAGTGTGACTGTATGGATGTCTGGTGCTCTGGAGCTCACTGGTAGCCCCGTGTCCGTCAGGCAGGTTTGGGCTGATGATCCAGGTGCCCCATGAGAAGGTTCATGTGAAGGAGTACCATTTTGCTGCTTGCCAAGGGCAGAACACAACTTCTCCAGGGGCTCAGAAGCATGTACTGAGTCCTGGGTAGGCAGAGACCTGCTGGTGTCCTGAATTCCAACTCTTGTCGTCCCATTGGGAGTCAATGCTAGAGGTTTGCTAATGAAGGAGTCTGATGAGAAGAGTTTGACAGGAGGGTTAGTGATGGGCATTTCAACGCTAGGAAGAGGCTGAGTTTCTTGGGGGTGCATAAGAGGTTGGGTTTGCTGGGGGTGTGGAAGAGACTGGGTTTGAGTGAGCAGAACTGACTGCTGGGGTAAGCTCACATGGCTCAGCTGTGGAGGAGACAGCTGGATCTGCTGAGACTGGTGTGGTATTTGTGCTTGCTGCTGTGCTGTTCCTCCACTGGCCTGGTTCCCTGTCCAGTTCCCTACTGTGGTTAATACTGTCCGACACCCCTGGAACTGAGTCGGAGGTTGGGGTTTTAAGGTGTCACTTTTGGCAAGGGTACATTGGGCTGCAACCACACCAAGTGTCCCACCTCCAACTATGGCCAGAGCCCCACCCCCTACACCTCCACCTCCACCAACTGCCACCATCCCAATGTCCCCATTTTGAGTGGACCCTAGGGGAATTGACAGGGAATTGAAGGTGGCACGTGGATGAAACATTCCAGATGCCACACACTGGCCAATCTGAGGCACTATTTGTTGGGGTGGTTTGAACACCTGCAACTCACTTGGTTGTTTGTCTGGCACTGATTCCACAGTGTCTGATGACATCTTTATCAGGCCTTTTCCCATGTTTGCCTGCATCTGGCAAGAACCTGTCTTACTGTTACTGGAGTTAGTAGGATTATTGTCGATGACCTGTGATTTGTCCATCATTCGTCCCCACCGTTCCAGCAGCTTCTTGTCATTGTCACTCAGCACGACGCCACCCAAGGACTCGCCTGATTTGCCTTCTTTTTTCTCCTTTTCTCTCATCTTTTTCTTTCGCTCCATTGCTCGTTCCTGTCTTTTCCTTCGTTTCTCTTCTCTCTCCCGCTGTCTCTCTTGTGCTGTAACAGGTCTCCTGTGTTCTGGACCAGAGGACGAAACCAAGGAAGATGAGCTTGCAGTTCCGCTGCCCAGGTCTATACCCAGGGCTGCAGCACTTCCATCTGGGTATCAAAGAAAAACAAATATTAATTATTTAGGTCTTTAAACCATTCAGTTAATTTCAATTCAGTTTCATTTGTGTAGTGCAACAATAAACATCAAAAAGCAGTTGGATATAGATTTAGATCCCTAACGAACAAGTCAGAGGCAAAACGGACGAGGAAACACTCCCTGAGAAGACATGAGGAAGAAACCTTGAGAAGAACCAGACTGAAAATGGAACCCATCCTCTTCTGGATGACAGATAGTGTAATTCTAAATGATTACAGTATAGTAGTATAGTAAAGGCAAACAGTACTAAGTAAACCAGCTAAAAATATATTTCAAAAAGTTACACTTTCAGTACTTAATAAAATTGAATACAACAAACCAAAAGCAAGTATTTTAGACATCAGTTTTACTGTAAAGAAGGTTAGACAGTGTTTAAAATGCACTGTATCCTTTCTCTCTCAGTGATTTACTGTTTGTAGTAGAATAAATCAGCAAATTTTTAAAATCCTGGACTTTTTTCTTAATGTGTCCAGAAAGATGGCGTAGTTTTGGCCAAGAATTTTCACTCCAGTGCATCTTTATTGGCAACTTAAAATTATAGGGGCAGGCTCTGGATCCACCATGACCCTGACCAAGGTAAAGCAATTACTGAAGAGGAATGAATGAATGAAAACTGAGCTTAATATTTAGACCATACATAGCCCTAGCCATGATTATAACATAATTATTGCAATCTCTGCAAATGTCCAATATAACAATCTGGGATTAATTGACTATTAATTGACTTAACATTAATTGACTACCAGGCAATAAACAGCACTCTGAAGGCACAGTAGTGTAGAGATTCTTATAATAATGGAGAAGGAGATAAAATAACAAAAAAATATTATCGATGATGAAGAAAAACTGCGTAATTAAAAAAAAGAACTGAATACAACTGAGACATGTTTCTGTTATGGCCAAACTCTGAGCAGATAGTACTGCTGTGTCAAGCTTATGCTTAAAATTCTTCCCAGATTTCAATGTAAGGAATTTGTAAGGAGTAATTTGTAAGGTGTGTGTTTTTTCATTTTTTGTTTTTGGATTTGATATGAATGGCAAAAAGGAAAAATGCAGGCACACAAAAAAAGCACATAAAATGTCACAGTTTCCCTTCAGGAACACAGGTAAAATTATTTATGTATGGTTACACATACCTCGTGCCTTTTGCCTTAGTGCTGACTTGAGCAAAGCTGCTTTGAGTGCTGCTTTGGTATCATCTGAAATTGCCCCTTCTTTTCTAGCGGTCTCCCCAGAAGTTCCTTTCCCCCCTTTTCCAAGTGAACGAGAAAGTGACTGAGAGAGAGACTGAGCTTGCATCTGAGATAGAGAAAGGGAGGCCCCAGATTTTGTAAGACTGGATGGAGGTGCTGTAGAGGCTGATGGCTGGTGGAGTGCCTGGCTCTGAATTGTCTGTACAGCAGGAGCTTGATTTGCAGAAGCCTCCCTCTTGGTGCAGTCTCCAGTTGGTTCACAAGGTGGTGTGCCTTGGCTGGATGTGGGAGTGGTAAGGTCTATGGTCTCTGGTTGTCCATCTGAATTTGCACTGGGCATGTCCACATCCTGACAGCTTCTTGTGAATGGTGTCAAATAATTGGCAAGATGGGTAAAATCAGGTGGAGGAGCTTGCTTATTTAATGAAGGAGCCAAGGTGACTGAGCTCTGTGTTATGACCAAATTTTGACTTGCTTTCTGCTGCTGAGGGTGTGTAACATTTGGCTGGTTTTGAGTACTGGGCACCATTGGATAGGCATGATTATTTGTGCTCCCTGGCCCTTGTCCCAATCTCTGGAGTGGTTTGAACTGGATCTTCCTGCTACCTTGTTTCTTGTTGTGGAAGTCCTGTATTTCAGCAAGTATGGCCTCCTTGATCTGCTCTCGCCCCATGGGCTGTCGGTCAAACTCAAAATCGAAGGCAGGCACACACACAGGCTCATCATCTGGGTCATGGTACTTGGCAAGGTAAGGGTGCTCTAGTGCCTGGCAGACACTAATCCGTTCGAGAGGGTCAAAGCGCAGCATGGCATTCAGAAGGTCCAGAGCAACAGGTTCAGCCTGTGGGAACAGTCTGGTGAGGGGCACGGGTGCCCTGGAAGGCAAGCTCTGGACGTAAGAGCGCACCCTTTCTGCTCCAATAGCACCCACCACACTCTCAGGAGGTGTACCCAAGACGGAGAGAATCAGCTGCAGCTGATGCACATAGTGCTTGCCTGGGAAGAGCTGCTTCCGACCCAGCATCTCGGCGAAGATGCATCCTACTGACCAGAGGTCAATGGCAAGGCTGTAGTGGTGAAGTGAGAGCATAAGCTCGGGTGCACGGTACCAACGTGTGGCCACATACTCTGTCATGAAGGAACGTGACTCCTCAGCATGGGCAGCACTCAAACCCCGGGCCATGCCAAAGTCCCCAATTTTCAGCTCACAGTTCTCATTCACCAGCAGGTTGGACGGCTTCAGGTCGCGGTGGATTACATTGGCTGAGTGGATGTACTTTAGGCCACGCAACAGCTGGTACAGAAAGTAGCGTGTGTGCTCAGGGGTCAGAGGTTGTTTTGAGTGGATGATCTGATGCAGGTCACTCTCCATTAGGTCAAGGACTACATACCTACAAAGAGGAGACAAAGATTAAAAAATAAAAGGCAGAAACAATCACACCTTATAGAAAGTGCACACATTATATGCCAATTGTTTTCTACAACTTGCATGTGATACTTCTCACACTTACACTGATTTGAAGGCTGAGGTAGGTACCACAGGCTGAAGGATGTCCTTAATTGCAATAATGTTGTCATGTTTAAAGTGTTTCAGGATCTTGAGCTCTCGAAGTGTGCGTTTGGCATTTGTCACAACTTCAAAGGCATTTGGGATCTTCTTTATTGCCACCTGTTGCCCTGCATAAAAATTATCAGTTTAAAATTAATGAAAAACATTTAATGCCCCATGGAATACAAAAATAAGACAAACGAATCACTGAAAGTAAAATGTTTTAGCTTGACATCACAATCTGTCATTTTTTTTTACAAGGTCTACTTTAGCTACTTAAATGTACTAAATGGTGTTTGCAAACACCAGCTGAATATTTCGTTGTGCAAAGAACTTTATAATAATCTAATAATATTTATATATATATATATATATATATATATATATATATATATATATATATATATATATACACATAACAATTTTGCCTCTGTACACCACTACAATGGATTTGAAATGAAGCATTCAAATTTGATTGAAGTGTAGACTTTCAGCTTTAATTCAAGGGATTTAACAAAAATATTGTGGTAATCATTTAGGAATTACAGTCATTTTTACATAGTCCCTCCATGTTCACAGGCCCAAAAGGAATTGGACAAACTAATATAATCATAAATATTAGGATTATTTTTAATACTTGCATGCAAATCCTTTGCATCCTTTGTGGTGGAGTACAGAGGCAAAATTACAAACATTGTATCACTGTCCAAATACTTATGGATCCCAATCTCAAAGTAGGTGTTATATTAAATATATAAGAATTGTATTTAATACATTTTTTTTTACTTTAACATTTTAACACTATGTCAGACAACATTTTGGGGTTCCTACCATTGTCCCGCCTCCTGGCAGATGATACGACGCCATAGGCACCTGTGCCAATGGTCTCGATTATGTCATACTCTTCACCAACCTCAAACTTCACATCTAAAGAATGGGCTTTAAGAAGTGCCAGGTTCTTCGCAGCCACAGTACTTGCATCTGCATTGGTTGACACATCGTTGACAGGTTGGGAGTGATGTTCCAGCTCAGGTGCTTGTTGATTCTTGTCACTGTTACTCTCCCTCTTACTGTTGGCTACAGAGTCTTTTGATTTCTCAACTTCACTGGATGACATCCTGGACCTTTTAAATGCAGGAAACACTAAAAATGTAACGCCTGTGGACATGGCCTGCCATTTACAACAAGTACTGTGTTACTGATACATCATACACTGTATACAGAATATGACTAAGGCTACTGTTATTGCTTGACACCTCTGTGTTTTTTGATAACCATTTTATTGATCAGTTTGACAATAAAACAAAAACAATCTATGGCTAAGACAGCTGCTGTTAATATAAACTACTTCAGTGACTTAAGAATGCAGTGAACAGTGAGCATGATCTTTTCAGCAATGGTATTAGTATGTAATGTAATGTAATTAGTAAAGGGTAATGAATGTATGTATATAAATATATTTATAATATTACATTTCCTTAGGTTCTTAGTCAATTCATAGTCAGAAAACTAAAGAGGAAATAAATTGATTTATTGAAACTTAAACATTTTTCTATTTCATTTCAAGACACTAAATTATCTTCTGTCTAAACGTAAGATCACGTAAGGTCATTACTTAATGAAGCTAAGTTTAAAATAACATAACATTATGTGATGCTGAAGAAAATAACACGCTATAGGATTTATAGGATTTATAATACAAGGCAAAACGAGCACTGCTCTCTTTAGCATAGGGGCGTGATATCCCACTGCATAACCAATCTGTTATCTTTTAACTCGTGCAAAAAAAAACAACAACAACGACATCGTGTGTCAATAAAGACTCAATTCAAAAAATATAGTTTACCTTATAATTATCAGGATAGCGATGATCCTGTGAACGTTTCTGTCAAAGCATGCCTGCTTTTCTCTGGAATGGCTATCGCAAACCTTTTTTACTTCCTTCTATTCTTCCGTGTTGTGTGTGAGTGACAGCGCGACTGTCCAATGGGGTGTAACATGTGCATGGAAGAGCCAATAGGCTTTAAGACATAGTTAAGAGGCGGGATCTTTTAGCTATTGAATAGAACCATTGTTTGGGCGGTGCCGACCTGAAGTGAGTCGCGGGTAAACACTTTCGAGAAGCCAAACCTCTTTTTTACATACAGTATGATTACAGTATGCGTTCTGGTATCAGGGTCGCATTTTAAACACGTCAGAGAAGCCGTGGTTAAGCTGAGGCTATTTAAAATCCTCAACACACTGACAAATCTGAGCTGGTTTACTGTTTACATAGCCTACGACTCATACTAAAGTGAGACATGGCGCCTCCCACTCGTCTGCTGATAGTGCACTGTGAACACGCTGGGATCAAAGGCTGCGTACACACACACACACACACACACACTGCAGCACACACACTGCAGCACTACATAGTATTTCAAAACAGCACGAAAGCTACAGTAATTGTAGCATGTGTAATACATTGTCACAGTATTGAGACACAATGTAATACTGAAAGCTCCTGTATTTGAAAACGATAAGAATACATTTTTGAGATGTTGAGCAGTAAGAGAAAATCATGAAACCAAAATGTTATGTGTTATTAAATTTACATCTACAGATTTAACGCAGGTGAACTGTGTCAGGTCTTACCAACGATGGCAAATGAGCTAATGCATATTTATTTACTTTCTGAAAACTGTTAGGCACTGTTGGTCCTAGCATTTTGTCCTTCAAATTTTAGACCTACATTAAAGTTGCCATTTCTTTCTAAAGTTGTGGAGAAAGCTGTATTTTCCCAGCTTTCTTTTTATTTAATTGTATTTTATAGATTTCAGGTATTCAGTCAGGTTTTAGAGCACATCATAGTACTGATTCAGCCCTCCTTAAAGTAACCATTGACTTGCTACAGTTTGTGGACTTGGGGAACTCTGCTGTTCTAGATTTTCTGGACTTGAGTGCTGTATTCGACACAGTAGATCATGCCATTCTCCTGGAACGTCTCAGTCATGGGGCCGGCATTAAGGGTACTGCTCTGCAACGGTTTTCCTCATATCTGGAAAATCATACCTTTTCAGTCAGGAAAGGAAATTTCTCCTCCTCCACAGCACCCATCGCCTTTGGGTTGCCACTAGGCTCTGTTCTAGGGCCGACCTTATTCTCTTTATATATGCTTCCTTTAGGTCACCTCCTTCAAAAACATAATATCTTTTATCATTTCTATACCGGTGACACAAAGTTGTACCTCCCATTAAAACCTGGTGATAATGACTCTGTAATGCCTCTCCATTCTTCCCTGAGGGACATTAAAATTTGGCAGGCAATGAACTTCCTTCAGCTAAATGAGAGCAAGACAGAACTTACTGTGTTTGGACTCTCTAGGTCCTTTAAACAACTTGGCAACAACTTGGGCCCCCTGTCTGCAAATATACATAACCATATAAAAAATGTGATTTCGACTGACTGAAGAGACTGTATCTCTTCACTGACTGCTGTTTACGTTTGGAATTGAATTGAAGATTTTACTGTTTGTTTTCAAGGCAGTACATGTATTAGCACTGCTTTACATTTCAGAATTAATCTGCCCCTACATTACATTAAGGTCTCCTAGATCAGCTAGTCAAGCTCAGAAGGTCAAAGGGTAACCGTGCTTTTTCAGTTGCAGACCCAAATCTGTGGAATAGTTTCCCCCCTCAGTCAGATCGTCCCCATATCTTTTTGCTTTGGTCTATGCCTCGCTGTAAGAGGTGTGGTGTATAGTGATGCAGTGGTGTGCATATTCTGTATTTTTCATTTATTTAATATTTTACCTAATATAATTTTTTATTTTATCTTTGTATTAACTACAACAACAATGATAATAATAATAATAATAATAATAATTTTTTATTCACCCATTCTAGTAGTCTTCTTCCTTTTATCAAGTTTTTTTAGCTTAGGTTATAAACTTTATTTTATTAACTTCAGTGATTTTATTAGAGCTTTCGTGCAGCACTTTGGTCAACAATTGTTGTTATTAAATGTGCGTTACAAATAAATTTGACTTTGACTTATTACATCTTACATTTTCCTCAGGTAAGTCCTTAGTCAGTTCATAGTTACAAAACTAAACGGTACTTTCACACGTGGCATTTTTTTCCACTCAGAGAGTGCTTGGATGTTAAACAGATTTTAAAGAGGATTTACTATTGTTCCCCTCAGCAACTCAAGAACAAAACTATATATATATAATATAGTGTATATATATATACACTATATTACCAAAAGTATTCGGTCACCCATCCAAATGATCAGAATCAGGTGTCCTAATCACTTGGCCTGGCCACAGGTGTATAAAATCAAGCACTTAGGCATGCAGACTGTTTTTACAAACATTTGTGAAAGAATGGGCCGCTCTCAGGAGCTCAGTGAATTCCAGCGTGGAACTGTCATAGGATGCCACCTGTGCAACAAATCCAGTCGTGAAATTTCCTCTCTCCTAAATATTCCACAGTCAACTGTCAGCTTTATCATAACAAAATTGAAGAGTTTGGGAACAACAGCAACTCAGCCACGAAGTGGTAGGCCATGTAAGCTGACGGAGAGGGGTCAGCGGATGCTGAAGCGCATAGTGCAAAGAGGTCGTCGACTTTCTTCACAGTCAATTGCCACAGAGCTCCAAACTTCATGTGACCTTCAGATTAGCCCAAGTACAGTACGCAGAGAGCTTCATGGAATGGGTTTCCATGGCCGAGCAGCTGCATCCAAGCCACACATCACCAAGTGCAATGCAAAGCGTCGGATGCAGTGGTGTAAAGCACGCCGCCACTGGACTCTAGAGCAGTGGAGACGCGTTCTCTGGAGTGATGAATCACGCTTTTCCATCTGGCAATCTGATGGACGAGTCTGGGTTTGGAGGTTGCCAGGAGAACGGTACATTTCGGACTGCATTGTGCCGAGTGTGAAATTTGGTGGAGGAGGAATTATGGTGTGGGGTTGTTTTTCAGGAGTTGGGCTTGGCCCCTTAGTTCCAGTGAAAGGAACTTTGAATGCTTCAGGATACCAAAACATTTTGGACAATTCCATGCTCCCAACCTTGTGGGAACAGTTTGGAGCGGGCCCCTTCCTCTTCCAACATGACTGTGCACCAGTGCACAAAGCAAGGTCCATAAAGACATGGATGACAGAGTCTGGTGTGGATGAACTTGACTGGCCTGCACAGATTCCTGACCTGAACCCGATAGAACACCTTTGGGATGAATTAGAGCGGAGACTGAGAGCCAGGCCTTCTCGACCAACATCAGTGTGTGACCTCACCAATGCGCTTTTGGAAGAATGGTCAAAAATTCCTATAAACACACTCCTCAACCTTGTGGACAGCCTTCCCAGAAGAGTTGAAGCTGTAATAGCTGCAAAAGGTGGACCGGCATCATATTGAACCCTATGGGTTAGGAATGGGATGGCACTTAAGTTCATATGTGAGTCAAGGCAGGTGACCGAATACTTTTGGTAGAGCAGTAAACAGTAATAAAAGAAACAAAGTCAATATTTGGTGTGACGATACTTCACTGAGATAGTAATCTCAGGTACAGTGTGTGCAGTTTTATAAGGAAATCTGCTGTAAGTGTTACTGAGCATCTTGCAGAAGCAGCCACAGTTCTTCTGGAGACTTTGACTGTCACACTTTCTTCTTATTTTTGTAGCAAAACCCAGCAGCTTTCATTATGTTTTTTTGTCTGAAAAGTGTCTCTTATGTAATATGCTGCTTTCTTTGCTGACATACAAACATTTTTTCTGTAACATTTAATTTTGTGCTGGAAAACTAATGTTTGGAAAGTGTTTTTGTACTGAATCAATAATGTAGAAGTCATAAAATAAAGTTTGTACTAAAAAAAATAGGTGCCTAAGACTTTTGCACAGTACTGTATATATATTTCTTGGAGTGTATATGAACACACCAAAGGTTAGGATGTGTGGAAATGATTGGCTATACAAATCAAAACAACGGAATTTAATAATTATTATAATAATGCATAACGTCTGTCCAACCGACCAATCAGAACACGCGGCTGCACTGGCACACATCCAATCACAGCTCCGGATTTTTCCACGTAGCAGAGAAAGTTTACTTTTCCTCGATATTCCGGACAGGACCCACAGTAGTAAATAAGAGCTCAGGATAAGGTCTTGTAATAGTTATTTAAAAATTATTTTAGTGCCGCTATGTCTTCTGGTAAATCACTTGACGGTGTTCCTAAATGGGAGAGATGGGTTCGTGTGCTGCTTTGTGTCTTAGGTTTAATATTATCGGTTTATGCTCTTCATGTGGAGCTGTCCCGCGAAAACGACCCACATTACCGAGCTATGTGCGACCTCGCTGAATCAGTGAGCTGCTCCAAGGTCTTCACCTCCAGGTAAAAATATCTCACAGTGGTATCTCATTTAATGAACTTTAAAAAAAAATATGTATTTATGTTTATTTTGAGCTTCCAAGATTCCGAAAGAAGCAGAGCAGCTGAGGAACAGCACTCATGCCACGTCTAACAGTTTGTGTCCGCGCAAGCAGATCTTTTCAGGGGAAAGTAGCTAGTGTGTGCTCAAAAGAGTCGCTACTGACGTCACGGGCTAATTTGCATATTTCTTGCATCGTCACAATCATTTGCATATCAAAACGTGTTACACAAAGAAGGAAGATTTTCTAAAGACACTTAGAAGAGAACAGAGTTTTATCAGAATAGAAAATAATAGATTTTTATAATTGTTTCTTATAGAAAGAAGTTGTGGCACCACAAACTAACTATTTATATATTATACACAGACCAAAATAAGTAGTGGTAGTAAGTAGACTAGTTGGGAAATAAACATAGGGAACGGTTATGGATGGAATAACTCATTGTTATTACTGTTATTTATATAATTATAGACAAGAAGAGAGTTTAAAACAAGGAACATAGAAATGTGCGGGTGTGACAAACAATGGTGATCAATGATTAGTCATTGGGAACAATGGTGATCAGCGATTGGGTTTTGGGAACAATGGTGATCAGTGATTGGTCGTTGGGAACAATGGTGATCAGCGATTGGGTTTTGGGAGCAATGGTGATCAGTGATTGGTCGTTGGGAACAATAGTGATCAGTGATTGGTTGTTGAGAACAGTAGTGATCAGTGATTGGTCATTGGGAACAATGGTGATCAGTGATTGGTCATTGAGAACAGTAGTGATCAGTGATTGGGCATCAGGAACAGTAGTGATCAGTGATTGGGTGTTGGAAACAATGATGATTAGTGATTGGGTGTTGGGAATATTGGCTCATGTGACCACAACTCATTCTGGCTTTACACACTCATGGCAAATCAACTGAACCTGCTCTTGCAAATCGTATAACCAGCAGCTCTGATGTGAGCTGGAGAGCCATACTGAGTGAAGGACAAATTTGTCGCTATATTTTTTTTTAAATAAGGTCACTAAAGAAGTCTAAAAAGTCACCAGATCCGCAATAAAGTTATTAAGTTTTCCTTTATTTATCATAATACTGTATTGTCATGATATTATTGGCCTTTGGTAAGTCGGCTTTCCACACTGGGAAGACAACTGCCAAAGATAACCAGTGCTGTTTGGATAATTCAATAATCTGATTGTACTTTTGATAAGATTACGACTTAAGCTAACATATCAGATCATTTTTACAGAGTATGTACCCTCTAATGGTTCTGAAAGCATGCCAATTTTTTTTTTTTTTTTGTTACAGTGATGGAAATCACAACCTACTATTATCAGGTCTTTTATATTTATTATTGAGTGTTCTTCCGTTAGAAATTTGAGGAATAAAAAAGCTACATGGCTTCAATAATAGCCAGAATATTATTGTACACATTTAAATAATGAGCCTAACATTTTTAAATAGATTACATTCATAAAATAAATGTGTTCTCTGGGGGTCCATGAAATGTATTTTACAGTGGAAGGGGTCCCTGGGAAAAGATTGAAACATCTGTTCTTGTAATATACTAATTTCATTTTTAAGATATTGTGCAGTGTCTTATGATTGAAAATAGCTGAGCTACCACCAAACTATCCTTTTGATAAAGTTAAACATTAAAAAAACATTTTTGAAATAGTAGCTCACTACACTGAAGTGACATTTTCATTTTATTGTGCAGCTACTTTATTGCACAAAATAAAAATGCACATGCTTTGTACAGGGTATGCCATAACAAAGATATTTTGGTATTTGTATATCACTTTCTTTGAAGCAGTTAACATTACGCAACTGTAAAACAACAATCCTCAAAAAGCAACAGATACAGAGAGGGTTCACGCCACTAATCTTAGTTCGTATAGTTTCTGGAAATAACTAGCTAGATAGTTTTGTCATGCTACACCAATACTTGGTGAAAAAAAGTAGTTAGTTCCTGGAAAAGCTATGATATTTAAAAAAAAATAGCTCAGCTAATGCCCACTATTAAAAATGTAGTTAAGCTAGTAGCCTCACTACTTGTGGCTAGCTACACTCCAACACTGATATACTGTGTATGCTTTTGTCAGATGGGGACGTGGATTTGGACTTGTTCAGCTGTTTGCGGAAAAGGACAGCCTTCTGAACCAACCAAACAGTGTGTTGGGCATCATCTTTTACACTCTGCAGCTAGGCCTAGGTGGGTCTTTATGTCCATATGCAGCCAAGCCTTCTATAAGACCATCTGTGCAGCTTTAAGATTACTGCAGTCACTACAGTGGGTCCAAAACTACCATTAGCTTTTAGCATTCAGTAAGCTCTATACAACTTATTATTAAATGCTATAACAAACCATGGGTCGTGGTTTCTTTTCACTTCTGCAGGCCAAATGGTGTCCACTACAGCAGCACATTTCTTGGTCATGGCATCCTGGGTGTCGGTAGCTGGTTCTATCTATCTAGCTGCTATTCTAGTGCTGGTGCTGGGTGATTTCTGCATGGTGTGTGTGTCGACATACATCATCAACTTTGCTCTCCTCTACACCAACCTAAAGAGAAGGACAGGCCTCAGGGGAAAGCAGAAGAAAGAGAAGACAAGATGAGATCTCTTATCTGTGTGCGTGTCTGTCTGTCTGTCTTATTTAGTAAGTGATGCAAGGAACCAGCAGTGATATTGGATTACAGGTGTCTTAAGACGAGGCCAAATGCAATGACAATAATTAAAAAACATAATTTTTTTTTTATTATAACTGGTCCTGCCTGCTGAAACAGTGCCCCATATAAGAATATAGTGTTCTTGCTTGTAGATCAGAGTGTTACAGAAAAGCATGCAAGTTAGTAATCTGTTTACTTAAAAAACTATCAACCTCTTTGAATAAAAGCTTATTAAAAAGTAACCATATAATTCTCGTATATGTCATAATTAAAGAAAAGGTATGTGTAGGCCAGTGATTCCCAAAGTAGGGGTCGCAACCCCACATGGGGTTGCTTGATTTACAAATAGGGTCACCAGAAACTCATATCCTCTTATGTGTCATTCATTTATTTTGCAAATTAATATTAGAAACATGGATTTTGTGTTCTAATATTTTGAAATGTTACCGGGAGTCACATGCAGACAAACCACATTTAAATTAATAGGGGACATCTTATTTTAGTCTTTTTCACTATATCCTGACATGCTGCACTAGTGTATTTAAACAAAAACTAGCATTGTGTCTCAGAATGCATAATTATATACTCTTCTAGACTGTTAATGAGTAATAACATTAACCAGTTTTACTATTCCAGTTAGTGTTTGAATTTTACAAAACTCTCATGCAGCATTCAAACCTACCGAAAGGTCTATTTTGTGTACTGGTGTTTACCCAATCACGATGATGGCAGAAAGAGACAGCTTATCAGTCTACTTAACAGTGCTATGCTGGAAATCACTCAACATTTTACAGTTTGTCTAGGAAACCTGACAGCAGGGATGTTTTGGCTCTGTTGTCCCATCTAGTGAATGTCATTTTTAAATGTTCTGGATGTACATAAGATACACAGTTAGTGTGTGAACAATGCCACTCGCATTACCACTGCTTCTGCATGCGCAAGCAAAGTGTAAACCAGTATAAACCAGGCTCCTCTGCTTTGAGTTGGGGCGAATCACACCACCCTGGCATGGCTTATTTTCTTTTAACAACCCAATACGTCCCACTAGACTGGTAAGTCAGTGCAAAGAATATTCCTTTGGTTTTTAGTTACTTATGTTACACATACAGTGGGGTCAAAAAGTCTGAGACCATGTTGAAAATCAGGGATTTTTTTTTTTAACTGGAAATAAACAGAAAGTTTTAGAATATACAAAGCGGCTTCCTACAACCTGAGGAAAACAGTGAGTGAAGCCAAAAGGAAATATAGAGACAAGATCAAGACCCAGTTTGAGCAGGCAGATTCCAGGTGTTTGTGGCAGAGCATGCATACTGTTACAGACTACAAACCCAAGCCCCCCACCATTAATAATGGCAGTGCCTCCCCAGCCAACGAATTGAACATCTTCTATTCACTGTTTGAGGTTGCCAGCACAGACCAGGAAAACCATGAGTATGAACCATCAGGTCTAGCTGGAGAAGAGGAAAGACTCATCATTTCAGAAATGGATGTGAGGAAGGTGCTAAAGTTAACACCAGAAAAGCATGCGGTCCAGACAACATCCCTGGATGTGTGTTAAAAGTCTGTGCTAACCAGCTAGCACCACTCTTTACCACCATTTTTAACCTCTTCCTCAACCAGAGTGTTGTCCCCACATGTTTCAAATCCTCCACCATTATTCCTGTCCCCAAATCGCCCCTCCTGCCTCCCTGAATGACTGCCGTACTGTAGCACTCACTCCTATAGTGATGACATGCTTTGAAAACTGCTCCCTCCTCCCCAACTGCCTAGACCTATTACAGTTGGCATACTGGTCCAACAGGTCCACAGATGATGCCATCAACTACACCCCACACACTGCCCTCTCCCACCTGGACAAGAGAAAAGGAAACTATGTGCGGATGCTGTTTGTGCATTACAGCTCCACCTTTAACACCATCGTCCCCTCTCACCTCTGCAAAAAGCTCCAGGATCTGAGACTGAACTCCTCCATCTGCCACTGGATTCTGGACTTCCTGACTGGACGCCCCCAGGTGGTCAGGATGGGAAACCACACCTCCTCCACGCTCACCCTCAGCACTGGAGCCCCTCAGGGCTGCTTCCTCAGCCCCCTGCTGTACTCCCTCTATACCAGTGACTGCATGGCTACAGACTGCTCCAACAAGCTGGTGAAGTTTTCCGACGACACAGTGGTGGTAGGCCTCATCACCAACAACGACGAGAAGGCCTACTTAATGAATGTCGTCTCCACATGATGTCAGAATAACAATCTCTCCCTGAACATTACCAAGATTAAGGAGATGATTACTGACTACCGGAAGAAGCAGGTGAGGAACTACAGCCCCCTGTTGATCAACAGGGCCATAGTCGAGAGGGTGAGCAGCTTCAGATACCTTGGGGTCCATATCACAGAAGACTTCTAATGGACTACACACACAAACAGCTTGGTGACAAGGGTGCACCAGCCTCTCTACCATCTACGACGTCTGGCCAGGTTCACGGTCTCTCACAGGGTGCTGAAGGCTTACTGGGGTTGTGGAGAGTCTTCTCACTGACAGCATCACCACCTGGTTCGGAGGCACC
Source organism: Pangasianodon hypophthalmus (assembly GCF_027358585.1). Taxonomy (NCBI): domain Eukaryota; kingdom Metazoa; phylum Chordata; class Actinopteri; order Siluriformes; family Pangasiidae; genus Pangasianodon; species Pangasianodon hypophthalmus. The sequence continues at coordinate 5,583,195 of NC_069721.1, read as the reverse complement.
ACGGCCAAGGACCAGAATGTACTGTCCAGAGTGGTGAGGGCAGCGGAGAAGGTCATCATGACTTCTCTCCCCTGCATCATGAACATCTACAACCAGCGATGCAAGACCAAGGCCAGGAGAACTGCAAGTCTTTCACCACCGCGGACACAGTGGTCCACTTACCCATCAGGGAAGCGCTACCGGATCCTGAGGACCAACACAGAGAGACTCAGTAGGAGTTTCTACCCTCAGGCAATCCGGCTACTGAATGAGGACACTTGAGAAGTCTGCATGTCTCTACCTCACACACAGACACACATACACAAACAGTTTGCACTATGGGAAAATGAATTTTTTGCACACTACATAAAAAACTCTTACACTGTACAGCTCTGTATATTTCTACACAAAAACAGTTGCACTATGAGACAGTTTCTGAACACTACAGCTCTGTATATCTGTGTGTTTTTTTTAAAACATTTTCTATTTTGCATATTCATATTCTACATTTCATTCCTCTAAAGGCTGCTAAACTTTTTTTTTTTTTTTACATATAGTCTACTAGATTTTATTTTATTTTATTCTGTTTTTATTATTTATCATTGTTGCACTGTAAGGAAAAACATTTCACTACATTACATCACATGTACGTAATAGGTATGTGACAATTAAAGAACCTTAAACCCCAATTTTGAAAATTATGAAACAAAAAATGGAAATGTGCAACATCTTGACTATTCAATATTTAAGAAGTTGCACAGTTTAAATTTAAGCAAATTTGTGATATTGATCATGTTATCTCTTTTTTACAAAAGGTCAGATATTCTGTGAGTTTTATCCCTTCCATTGAAGCACATATTCAGGTGAAACACAGATGGATTTGATCTAACATGGATCATAAGGTTTTACACAAACGTGGAGTTTGTGTAAAACTCGAGTGCACCAGCTCGAGTGCACACTGTCATTAAAGCAAAAAAGGGGACATACCATATACTAGGAAACTCTGAAATTAATGTAAATATTTGACTTTTCACTCAAGTTGTTGCCAATAATATTATTTATAATGAAAACGTTTGTGTTAAATAAAATAACAAAAGCCAAACAGAAGCATTTTCATTAGTGGTCTCAGACTTTTGGACACCTCTATATATATTATAATAATATTAGTTACTATTAGTTACTAACAAAATAAAACTGTTAGATTAAAACAGTTTAAATGTTACAGTAGTTTTATATTATAAATCCGGAATTTAAAAAATTGTAGGGTGGTCAAGGCTTGGGGTCCCAGAAAATTCATAATGTCCATTTGGGGTTGTTTCCTCAGAAAGTTTGGGAACCAGTGTTGTAGGGTCTTCACCTATGAAAGCCTGGAAGCTAAAATACCATTTTTTCTAATAATAATGCAAATGCATAGTAATATTATTCAGGTAAGGCAATTTCATAAAAAATGAGTGAATATTACTATATTTTCAAGTAACTGTGTAAGATTTGGGTGGGTCCAGTGTGAGTGCTCACAGGCTTTGTGAGGAGACATAACAGGAATAGGAATAATAATAACAATAAGTAATAATATCCTGAGAAAAAGTCTTGCCTGAAAAGTCACAAGCTTTGGTGTCTCTTTAATCAGAATTGAAATGAGATGTTGATGCCTTGAGTTGTGGGTATTTATAATGTTATTATGTTTAGAACTCTTTTGAAAGTTTACAAAAATGATCTTACTATTGTCAAAAGCTGTTTGTGGACACACATTAAGCCAAGGACCTGGAGAAGAAAAGATATTTTCCCAATCTGGTCTTGCATTATCTATCCACTACATACTGTATGCACCACAGTTAGTCTGAATGTACTACCAATAGCTTATACATGTTATTGATGAATAGACCTAAACTAGAATTTACAGTAATCAAATAGTTTGACAGTTGTGTTAGAGCACAGAACATGCTATGTTGTGTGTAGTGCAGTGGTACTACAAAACCACCACTGGTAAACATTACTCTATTCATACTCATCAAATTCTTCTCTGTATGTTGATGTGCTTCATGATTTCCTGATCTTATTATAATGTCCGTCCAAAGTTACTGCTACAACACTATGACTTATTAGCTGTAAACTGCCACTAATTATTTATAAAACTGTATTTGGCCTTGCTCCCTCTTACTTACATGTATGTTCTCTGGCACTGGACTCCACTTTGGAGTGAGGAGTGTAAAGGTACTTCAGTCTCTGTGAGCCCAGCACTTTTCCAGTCCAAAGATATGTGTTGTAGGCTGATTGGCATTTCCAAATTGTCCATAGTGTGTGAATGGGTGTGTGTGTGTGATTGTGCCCAGTGATCGGTTGGCACCCTATCCAGGGTGTCCCCCCAGACTCCTTCGTGACCCTGTGTAGGATAAGCGGTACGATGGATGGATACACATTATCTATTTATTGATAATAACGAGCTGTATTTAAGGGATATGTATGCAATTATGGCCACAAGGGGGCATAGTATCAGCAGTGTAGTGCTGTAGTCCATAGAAGAACTGAGGGTGATGAAATTGAAATATATTATGGAGAATATTTTAAGGAAACATATCTTTCATATTGTTTATTTATTTATTTTTAAAGGCATAATCACTACAAATTGATCTGATAATACGGGCAGATGATTAAGCCTGGAACATTTAGAATATGAATTTTATTTAGACAAGAAAACTAAAAAGATTGGACTAGTGACTAAATAAATTATAGTATCTGTATATTAATTTTATAACAATTACAGTAGCTGATATTATCATAAGTATCTGTAGTAACTGTTATAATTTTGTACTGAATCTTTAAAACTGTAAAAGCTAAATTTTTATTGAATTGTGTATATTAAAAAAGTAACATTAAACTCAGTTTTTCTTTTACTTTCCTTTTATTTACCCTGTAGATCCTAGCAGAATTAATTAGCTCATGTTTGGGGTTTCATGTTTGCTTTAAACAAATCAGTGTATAATAAAATCAGTGAAAAAGTCACTTACAAGCTGACTTTATTTTAAAGTTAAGTGACACCTAAAGTACCCTATTTGGCCAAAAGTATGTGGACATCTGACAATCACACCTACCTGTGCATTTTACAATCCTATTCCCATGGAGTTGGTTCCACTTTGTAGTTACAACAGCCTCAACTCTTCTAGGAAGGCTTTTCATAGAATAGTAGGGTTTTGTGCCCATTCAGCTGTAAGAGCATTAGTAAGATCGGGCACTGATGTGAGGAGGCCTGGTGTACAGTCAGCATTCCAATTCATCTCAAAGGTGTTGAGTTGGGTTGAGGTCAGGGCTCTGTGTGGGACAGTCAAACCTTGGCGAACAATGTCTTCATGAAGTTGTGAACAGGGGCACTGTCATGCTAGTACAGGTTGCTGGAATGATCTTCCAGTGAAGGGAAATTGTAATACTACAGCATAGAAAGACATTCTAGACAATTGTGTGCTTCCAACTTTGTGGCAACAGTTTGGGAAAGGCTTTCATATGGGTGTGATGTCCGGGTGTCCACATACTTTTGACCATAGAGTGTAGATGTCAAACCTTTCTATTAATTTCAGCCATGTGGTGGTGCTAAATGACAAAAACAGCAGTGTGGTCGACAGTATAATCTTTGAGCCAACATCATATTCTGCTAGTGATGGGAATTCCTGCTCTTTTTAAGTGAGTCAGATAATTTGTCTCAGCTCACCAGCCGAATCTTTTGGTTCCCAAATGGCTCATTGCCATTTTTTCTAAACAAGACAAAGTTTGCAATCTTTTGACCAGGCATTGTTCTTACTTTCCTAAATATGGCTGAAATTGTTTGCAGTGTATATTATAAAATCTATTTAAATAATTGTAAAATAAGCAAGGCACTACAGATGTTCATTAACAAATACAGTAAGCATTCCTGCATTGATATTATTGTGCCTAGTCATCCTGATAACTGCTCACCTCCCCTATTACAGTTGACTACATACAATACATATTCATCAAGCACCAGTGCAGACGGACCAGCTGCATCTTTCATACAATCACACATCTCACCATTCATGCTAACAAATAGTTCAGATGTTAAAAAGAGGTTTCCATGGAAGCAATTGGATTAAATTAGCCTGTGAGAGAAGCGGCATTACCTACATCATCAAAAAGACAGGAATGGCTCATATATTTGAGTCAGCTCTTAAATTACACCTACTTCCCATGTGTCATGTTTAACATCACAAGCTCTGCACGAAAACTAGTGCACTGTTTTTTACATGAGGCCCCAGATCTTGATGGCCATCTGTGTCATTAGCCTGCTGAAATCTGTACCAACTGCTGTCTTATTTACTTCTTATTACACTTAATATTATGGATGCAAAGTAAATTTAATAAAGGTGGATTACTTGCATTGACCTCACCTTTGAATGTAGAGCTTTTTAATGGTGAAATCTTTATATATTAATTGGAAGTCCACAAGCTGTATTACTGATTACAGGGCTTAAAATAAACTGAAAAATCCTGTAAAAGTAAAACTTGTGACTATACATTGGTATAATAATGGCACGTTTTTGTGATGTAAAAAAAATTAAACCACGATAAATCATGTCAGAACTTTTTCCACCCTCAATGTGAAATTATAACTATAAAACTATAGTTATATTATTATATTATATTATATATATATATATATATATATATATATATATATATATATATATATTATATTATCGGACTTGCAGCCCAAAGGTGAACCTGAAGTTCGTGGGTTCGAGTCTCAGGTCCGGCAGGGATTGTAGGTGGGGGGAGTGAATGACCAGCGCTCTCTCCCACTCTCAATACCACGACTGAGGTGAGACCCTTGAGCAAGGCACCGAACCCCCAACTACTCCCCAGGCGCCGCGGCAAAAAAGGCTGCCCACTGCTCCGGGTGTGTGTTCACGGTGTGTGTGTGTGTTCACTACTGTGTGTGTGCAATTGGATAGGTTAAATGCAGAGCACAAATTCCGAGTATGGGTCACCATACTTGGCCACAAGTCACTTCACTAAAAAGGAAGTGAAAAACAATCAGAAACATTTTAGGGAAAAATAGGAAAAATAAAAAACTTACAATAACCTGGTTGCATAAATGTGCACACCCTTTTATAATTGGGAATGTCGCTGTGTTCAGAATCAACCAATCACATTCAATCTCATGTTAAAAAGTAATTATCATACAGATGTCATCAATGAAATTATTCTGATTAACTCCAAATAAAGACCAGCTGTTTCTATAGGATTTTTTTCACATCTTCTTGGTTTCATCTGACTTCTGAAGCCATGGTCTGCAAAGAGCTTACAAAGCATGTACAGGGTCCCACTGTCGAAAGGTATTGATCAGGAGAGAGGTACAAAAAAATTTCCAAAACATTAGATGTACCATGGAATACTGTGAAGGCCATCATCAACAAGTTGAGAAAGTGGAGCACCACAGTGACATCAACCAGAACAGGATGTCCCTCCAAAATTTATAAAAGGCCATGACATAAACTTACCAGGGAGATTGGCAAGAGACCTACAGAAACAATAAAGGAGCTGCAGGAATGTCTAACAAGTACTGATTACTCTTTGCATGTGACAACAATCTCTCATAATCTTCACATGTCTGGGCTATGGGGTAGGGTGGCTACATGGAAGCCCTTTCTCACAAAACAACTTACAAGCACAACTAAATCACCCCAACTATGTGGCAAAATGTGTTATGGTCTGATGAGACAAATTACAAAAGGTATAATTATTCTATAATTCCAAAAGGTATGTTTGGTGCAAAACAAAAATCACTTCACCAAAAGAACACCACGTTGAAGCATGGCGGTGGCAGCATCATGCTTTAGGGCTGCTTTTCTTCAGCCAGAACTGGGGCTTTTATCAAGGTGGAGGGAATCATGAATAGCTACAAATACCAGTCGATTGTAGTGCAAAACCTTTAGGTGTCTGCTAGTAAGCTGAAGATGAAAAGGAATTTCCCCTTTTAGCATGACAATGACCCAAAGCATAAATGCAAATCAACAAAGGAATGGCTTAACCAAAAGAAGATCAATGTTTTTGAATGGCCTAGCCAGAGCCCAGACCTGAATCCAACTAAAAATCTGTGGGGTGGCCTGAAGCGAGCTGTGCGCAGGAGATGCCTTTACAATTTAATGGATCTAGAATGTTTTTGCAAGAAAGAGTGAGAAAATATTGCCAAGTCAAGATGTGCCATGCTGACAGACAATTAGCCAAAAAGACTGAGTGGTGTAATATAATCAAAAGGTGCTTCAATAAAGTATTAGTTTAGGGGTGTGCACACTTATGAATTCAGGTTGTTGTAAGTTTTTCCCCCTATTTTTCCCTAAAATGTTTCTAATTGTTTTTCACTTAATTTTTATAGGTTTGATTTCACATTGAGGGTTGAAAAAGTTCTGACATGATTTATTCTGGTTGAATGTTTTTTACATCACAAAAACCTGCCATTTTAACAGGGGTGTGTAGACTTTTTATATCCACTGTATCTTATCCATTCAAATAAAATATTTATTTTGTATTTCCATCATTACATATTAGGCTGTATTTTTTTGTATGTCTGAGCAATACAACAAAGTTATATGCCATTAGTTATCTTAAGAAATAATCCAGCATTATTACAAAGACATCAAAATGTGCCAAAATAGGTTTTTGGGCAACTAGGAGTTTCAGTTAGTAAAATGTGATCTCAAATCACCAGTCAATGTTTGAACACATTTCAATAACCAAAGTACAGATGTGCCTCTTTGACATGTTCTACACTTCTGTATCTGCAATTTAAAGGGTGACGTCTGTGTGCATGTAACATAAAATTTTAAATGAAATCAAATATGCATGTTGGTAAATACAGCATGCCAACCTTCATACTTGATTGTAAGCTTGCCTAAACATTACTATAAGCTGCAGCAGCTATAAGAGAAAGTTAATGCTGTAAGTTCTAAGCAAGTTTTCTTTTTCTCTGAGAAATTCCAACTGACTAGCAAAAGGCAAAATGGTTGCTAATGCATTTTCCCCATATACAAGTTGAAATTAGGTTTTATAATTAATCAGAAGAGCACTGTATACTCTCCTGAAATTTTCCTTAGGATTAAGGACACCTTATACTACAAATAAGATTAAGCGTAACGGGAAATGTAGAGCAGAGTGATCATTCTTGACTTAGTGCCTCTGCGTCTCCTCTGGGTCCCTCAGCCCCTGCTCCTGCTTCCTCCAACATCTTCTTATAGTTGCTTTTGAAGAACCCAGCCTAGGAGTGATAGAAAAGATCAAGCAACATATCACAGAGCCCAGAATATCTGAATGTTTTCAGAGGTTTTACATCTTGAAATTTGAAAGAGAAAAAAATATTGGAGAAAAAAATGATCTCTGTACTGACCTTGTAGAGGCCAGCAGTGATAAGAGCCAAAAGCACAAGCCCTCCTACAACACCTCCAATTGTCTCCTTAAGGGGTAATTTCTCCTCATACACCTCTACCTGGGTATTAATCTGCATACACAGTTACAATAACAAGTCACTCTGGCAAGTAAATTCTATATAGCCCCTAGAAGCTGAGGCTGGCAAGATGGTGCAGTGGGTAGTGTTGCTAACTTTATACCAACTCTCACCACCAGAGTTCCATGAAAGTCACATGACTTCAAACCTATTTATTTTAATGCCAGCATTTCAATTTTCACCACTTAGTAACTGATAAACTATAAACAGTAATTATAAAATATTTTAAAATAAAAACTAGAGTAAACAGACGAAGCATAGCTCATCATGAAAATTATGGTTTCAGTAGAGTCTTAACCAGTAGATGTACCTTGCCAACAGGTGCAGTGTTTATAGAATCAAAGGAGAAGAAGATATATGCTGTTTTGTTATAGTCCAGTGTTGCTGTACTGACCAGCTCGAAAACTGCTGAACGCAGTCCAGTCTAAAAGTGAGAAGGTGTACATGAATGATTAATGGTACAGAGGTGTAGAAAATATGGTCATTGGTGGAAATATCAGTAATACCTGGCATCATAAATATACCTGTTCAATCCATCCAGAGCTGACATTACCAGAGATGACGTAGAATTTCATTTGCTTTCTAATGAGATTTGCAGCACATTTAAACACTCTGCATACAGCTACGGAGCAATTCTAAAACCCAGAGAGTTTCCACATACATATTAATGATATTAATTCATTTCAAAGGAAAGTCTTGAGAAGAAAAATGTTGATTCACTGTTAGAATTTGGAAAATGTTAGGTGATTATACAAAGGCATAACAGTTACTCACCACCTCAGGCTGTTTTTGCAGTGCTGCCACAAAATCTGGGATTGTAGGCTGCTCAACTCTCTCTGCATTGCAGCCTTGAATCTAAGAAACACAGTAATAAGTTCCAGAGTTGCTTGTCTTGACAAGCTTGAAATTCTAAATTGGTTTTTATCTTTTATGTAAATCTGATTCACACAAAAATGCTTTCAATAAAAAAAATCAATAAACAGGTTCCCATTACACATGTGCCCTTCGGCCCTTGTGTAGGTTGCACCATAAGTAACTGCACTCAGAATCTTAGATACTGTATATAAAATTAAATTTTGTTTGTATAGCAGTTTTTTCAGTAGACATTGTACCAAAGCAGCTTTAGAGAAATCTGTATGTAAATTTAGATCTCTAATGAACAAGCCAGAGGTGACAGTGGCAAGGAAATACACCTGACATCACATGAGGAAGAATCTGTGAGAGATACCAGACTCAAAAGTCTGTAGCATCCAATTGAGATTAAACACTGAATAAACTGTGAGACTTGGACATAAACCTGTTTTTGGGAAATACACATTTTTAGACTATGCATATGGGATCATCCACAACAGCAGAAGGTGTGTCACTAGTGCAGAAAGCCCCAAGCAGACGTAGAGCATCATAATTTAGAACCCTTATGGGTTCTTCAGTTTTCCCTCTGTGTGAACCCTCTAAGTATATATGTAGAATCCTACAACAGTGTTTCCTTATCAGGAACAGTCATAAGTAGAACCCATTTAGGAAGCTAGGAATCCTTAACTATCCAACAAACCCTTGAAGAACTCTTCTATCTCCAAGATTGTGACTAGCTAGTGGTAGTTTCTTAGCTATGTACATTAGTAGAAGCTGACTTTAATTAAGAGTGGGGTGAAAAAGGGGTGAAACTATATCACCTAAAAATGACATTGACTCATGTTTTGTCTGTGGTTTGTGTACACTTATACACTTCTGCACTCCAGTGGCATGATAATTAAATTTCAGATTTCAAATTTCACATTTTTTTTGTTTCTTTGTGTTTTTTTTTGGCATTCTACACTGGGGCCTCCCCCCTCCACTTACAGAAGTCAGGATGAGTAGTACATTACACAGTTAACCACCACGAACAACTCACCACAAAGCCACCAGAGGGCACCCTCCCACATAACTTATTAACACATAAGTTCTTTTTCATGCACACCAGTTCAGTTTCTCCCTTAATTAGTCTCCTAGGTCTGTCCCACAATGCCACCCCACCCCCAGCCCCCCTTGGATGTTTAGCATCTGTTGTTTTTGACTGTTGTTGTAAGTAGTCAGTTGTTAGGGTTGTCTGGTCTATGATTCTTGAAATTTTCTTGTTTGCCTGCACTTAATTTTTTGTGAAAGAATGCTAAGCACAAGAGACAAAATGAGTGGAATAACAGAAGAAGTTCAAATATGTGGGAGGGTGCCTGTGGTGGCTTGGTAGTGAATTCATCATGGTGGATGTGACATATTGTAATAATAACAACTAGATTGTCAAAGATGTACAGCTGCTGAAAACCTCAGTAGCAATAATGTCATTCTACAGTACCTGCAAGTTGTTATTAGTCCAGATGTCCTTAACTCCTAATTTTATGGGTACTCTGATGAAAATGTTGACGTTCAAATCCCTGAGGTCATTCTCCACCTGAGAGGAAGTGAGAATTTAATAATAACCACACTATGCTCTTGTCAAATAAAAGTGTCATTTCGAAGGTTTCCTTCATTTTTTTTATACCTTGAATATTTGGTGGACTGGTTTCTCAAGGTCATTTTTCCCTGCAGTAAAGTTAATGTGGATAGTGGAATTCTCATGCCTTGACATGAAATCATATAAAGTAAGATGTTACTCACAGATAACTAAACAAACATCAGTAGATGCACACAGACAATGAATGTATATGTTCTCCTGGCATATTACAATATCTGACCATTTACTGATGGATGTAAACAAGAGTATGGCAGACTTCACATTTGTAATTATACATATTTATTTGAACTATAAATCAACAGAAATATTTGACTAACCTGATCAATGCAATGTAGATGGCATATTTAACATCAATGGTTTTCCTTCTGAATAGTTCATTGTCAGGTGAATGTCTGTCATTGTCACTGTAAAGATTGGGGTATTTGTATCAGTTCAGTAAACATCATTCTTTTTACAAATTGAACGTAGTTTTTGTACGTATGTTTTTGATGTGATCCATTCTCTATGTATATAAATTGAAATTAAATCATTACAACTTGCAGATTTCAAAAGAATAGGCTTTATTTATCATATTTAGCAATCTTTAACCCAGACCTATTTAATTTATCTATGAATGCATGGATAAAAAAGCAAGTGGTGCGTCAGTGATACTGTGGCTACCTTCATATTACCAGACTGAAGAGACACATTTTTTTTTCTTACAAATTTCTGCATGACAAATATCAGATTTTTTTCAGTACTGTGTGGACAAAAAAATCTGATCTCTTTAAACCTAGATCAGATACATATCCTATATGTGGCCATGTGACATAAATAAGAAGTCAGATTGGAATTCTTGTCACTTTTCCCCAACGTGCATGTGCTTATCACTGTCATTGTCGTCACCCATGGCAGCATGGCAAAACAACAATGAAGGACAGCAATAGCAGTGGATCTATCTATCTTGACTGTTACTTAGAGAAAGTAATCAATTGCTCCCGAAACTTAGTAGTGTTCAAAACAGTTACCCAAAAATGGCAGAGCGTGGCCAAAAATGAATGTGGCTACAATGCCAAAGAAATAGTCACTCACTCTCACTGACTTTCAGTAACTGCTTTGGCCAGGTCAGGGTCGTAGTGGATCCAGAGCCTATCCCAAAAACACTGGGCAGAAGGTAGGAATACACCCTGGATAGGATGCCAGTCCATAGCAGGACACCATGCACACACATTCATACACTTCTTTACACCTAGGGGCAATTTAGACTGGCCAATCTGCCTAATGGCATATTTTTGGGAGGTGGGTGGAAACTGGAGAACCCAGAGGAAACCCACATGGACACAAGGACAACATGCACAGAAACTCCACACAGTCAATAACCCAAGCTCAGGATCGAACCTGGGACAGCTACCTGCTGGGCCGCCATGCCGCCTGCCAAAGAAATACCCTCCCATAGAAATACTCTGTGAATCCCTCCACACTGTGGTCCATTGCTGGCTCCTCTCCTGGACCCACACATCACATGGTGCAGCAGTGCCAGCTATAGCTGCAAAAGCTAGTCATCTGCCCTTTTTTTCACCTGTACAGCTGACAAGCTGTTTGCTGACCTACAGACCAAATGCAGGCTTGGGCTATTAGCGTATTCATTTGTTGCTTCTACTATGATTGACGAATATGACATTTTTGCTACTGTTTATAATGCAGATAAAATTTATATCGATGTGCACATGCAGGGTGTTTTGGGGGACAGGTGCATTATGATTAAGACAAATACTGGTAACTTACATTTACAAATGCAAACAGTCTGTGACAGCAAGCTCACAGACCATGCACAGAAACAACACGCTCCTCGCACAACTGCTGCTGAGGTGTTGAAAGGATAGTACCACTTCAGCGCCTCTGTTGTTTGCACCTTATCAGCACCCTTTTCCCACTGCCACTTTTTGCAAATAAAAGAGCACTTTTTCTCACGTTTTCCTGCTTCTGCATGTCTGTGTTCAGCCTGTCGCAGCCTTGAGTGGCTACACTGGTGGAGAATGTGGGCATGAACACAGACCCAGCCCAACCTGTCCCAGTCATGGATCCCATGCTGATACATCTCCTAGAAACTACCATCCAGAAGCAGATGATGACCCAGCAACTCATCGAGAGCCTCTGTGTAACCACTGATAAACTACTAGCACAGAGACAGCTTGCCACCGCTGCTGCCACCCCCCTCCCCGACCTCTGCCGAGACATCCAGTGACTTCTCTCCAAGCTAGGCCGAGCAGATGATGTAAAGATCTACCAGCTAGGCTTTGAAAGGAGCCTCCCCTGCGAGGGCTGGGCAGAAGAAGAATGGGCGCACATCCTCACACCCTTCCTGTCTGGGGAAGCGCTGGCGGCCTAATACGCCCTCCTGCTGGCCGAGACTGCTGACTATGAACTGGTAAAGGGCAAAATCCTGGTCCAGTGCGGCCTCTCATACAACCGTGTGGCAGCTGAGTTCCACAGGTGGTCCTACCAGCCCAGAGACAGATGGACAGCCTGGTGCACACAAGCAAAATGTGGCTACAGCCTGAACAGAATACCATTGAGGTCACCGAGAGGATGGCGATGGACCGGTTACTTCGAGCTCTGCTGCCCAAAGAACAGAAAGCCGTTGGGATGCAAAGCCCCAGCAACCCCAGAGAGATGATAGAGGCCCTTGAGTGCGCCTTAGCCAGCCTGGTACTCGGCAGGGAAGGGTGGGGGGGGAACCCAGCCGGTGCCCCGACAAAGTGTCCCACCTCGCCGCCCTGAACGGATGCAAAACGGGGAGTGGAGGGATGTCAAAAGTTGCCCCAGATATGGATCATCCTGGGATGAGGCCATGCCCACCAAACCAGACCCATTGCCCAACAAACCCTGGCTGGCCAGGTGTGCACTAGATGCAGATAACCCACTCAAAGCACCCACCCTGCTCATCCAAGTGAACGGCCAACCCATCATATCTATCCTGGACTCCAGCAGCACAACAACCCTGGCCAGACCCAAAGCCGTGCCACAAAGGTCCAAGAAAAAAGAGACCCTATCAGTGGTCTGTGTCTATGGGGATGTTTGGGAAATCCCTATAGCCGAGGTAAAAATCCGAAGCCAGACCGGAGAATGGCTCCTCCTCCTAGGCCTCATTAACAAGCTCCCCGTCCCCCTGGTCCTAGGAAGAGACTGGCCAGGGTTCCCATCATCCAGCCCCCCGAAGCCATCACACAGGTTTCTAGTCACCAGAGGTTGAAACACACCTGGGCATGGGTCCAACAAGCTTACATGGCCCAGGAGGAAGGGGATGCCACAGCAGAAGGTGCAACACATACAAAAACTAACCCGCAATCCTGTGTTTTCAACAGGTGACATAGGAGGGGATCTTCGGGCACGAACAAAAAGAAGAGGACCAGTTTCTTCGAGCTCTGCTGCCCAAAGAACAGAAAGCCGTTGGGATGCAAAGCCCCAGCAACCCCAGAGAGATGATAGAGGCCCTTGAGTGCGCCTTAGCCAGCCTGGTACTCGGCAGGGTGCGCCAAGTCAGGTGCGCCAAGTGGAGGGGATCATGCAGGACCCAGAGCAGAGACTTCCGGCATCGTAATTCCTGGTGCAGGGAGGCCTCCTGTATTTTTGCACCAAATGCTGTGGCCAAGCCTGTGACCTCCTGGTGGTTCCCAAACCCAAGACCCAGTTACTCATCCACCTGGCCCATTCACACCCACTAGGCGGTCACCTGGGTGCATGAAACACCCTGGAGAAACTGAAAGATTATTTCCTCTGGCCTGGCATTGATGAAAGCCCTCACCCACAGCCCTAATTCACCTCCTCATCATCCTGATGGGCGTCCCCTTTGAAAGGATAGGCATGGACCTCATAGGGCCTCAAAGTCCACCTGGTGCCATGAACATATCCTGGTGATCGTCGACTATGCCGCTCAATACCCCAAGGTGGTCCCACTTCGGAAAGCCGCCTCCCACAACATAGCAAAGTAACTCATGATCCTGTTCGGTGGCATTTGGATCCTTAAGGATGATCCAAGGTACACTGTTTGTCTCAAAATTAATGGTTGATCTGTGTCAGCTGTTGCAGGTGAAGCACCTGAGGATGCCCGTCTACCACCCACAGACGGATGGACTAGTGGAAAGGATCAACAAAACCCTCAAGCGAATGCTGTGGCGGGTGGTAGAGGAATAGGGGAGGAAGTGGGACCTCCTCCAACCATACGTCCTCGTTGCCATCTGAGAGAGCCCCCCAGCATCCACCGGCTTCACTCCATTCAAACTCCTCTTCAGACGGCGACCTCGGGGACTGATGGACATGCCCCGGAAGGCCTGGGAGGCCAGCCAACAGAGTTCCAGCTGAGCGATCAGGTGCTCCTCCTACCCAATGCCGCCTGTAAATTCCTGGAACACTGGCAAGGCCCATACACAGTCTTTGAGAAGGTGGGTCCAGTCAAATACTGCCTGCGACAGCCCGGTAAGCATGCAGACACACAATTGTACCACATAAACTTATTAAAAAAGTGAGTTGAACCATCTCCAGTTGTGTCTGTGTTGTGGTAAGGCCGGAGGCCAACTCTCAGGTGATCAAGGAGGAAGTTAGCCTAATGCTCCATGACGGCCCCTGGTCAAGCCCTATCGTGGTTGTGCCGAAGTCTGAAGGCAGTATGAGGATTTGACCTGGTGGAGTGGCTCACAAGAGCCTGGTTTGTATCCACCCTCAACCTCACAAAGGGATATTGGCAGGTCGCATTTGCTCCAGACGCGAAGCCAAAAACTGCATTCAGCACCACCAGCGGCCACTGGCAGTACCGGGTTCTCCCGTTTGGGCTACATGGAGCAATTGATGGATATTGCCCTGCCCCCACATAGACAGTCCACAGCTGCATACCTGGACGACGACATCATCCACTCCATCAGCTGGTTGGACCACATACATCACCTCGGGGAGGTCCTGGAGGAGCTCCGGAAGGCCGGCCTGATGGCCAACCCGAAGAAGTGCCATCTGGGGCTGACCGAAGCACAGTACCTGGGCTACAGCATTGGCTGGGAGTTATTGAAACCACAAGAAACAAAGATCAAGGCCATTGAGGAATAGCCCCGGCCCACATTGAAGAAACAAGTAAGTGCCTTTTTGGGGTTGACAGATCCCCAGATCTCACAAAGAAGGGACAGCCAGACCGATGGCAAAGAACAACTGGTCCTGTACATCAGCCGCAAACTGACTCCTGCAGAGAGGAAGTACACCGCTGTTGAGAGAGAAGCCCTCACAATAAAGTGGGCTATAGAAGGCCTGAATTACTACCGGGCAGGTTGGCACTGACCAAGCTCTACAATGGATGGCCAAGCCAAGGACACCAATTCCTGGGTAACCATGGTTTCTTTCACTACATGGATTCTCTTTCCAGGTACAGCACCGGGTGGGGGTCCAGCATGGAAATACAGATGGCCTCTCCTGCAGATACGCCTTGTGGGCATAGCAACCAATGGCAGTAGGCTCGGAGCTGGGGGGTAACTGTAACAGCGGGCGTGCAGCCCGCACACAAAAACAACACGCTCCTCGCACAGCTGGAAAGGACAGTGCCACTTCAGCACCTCCATTGTTTTAGGGAGCAAAGCAGGCTGTGAGGCAGGGTGGCGAAATCACACACGGCTGGTGAGGATTAATTGCAGCGGTGGCTCTCTACCCTCTTGCAGGCATGAATATAAAAGAAGAGAATATAAGAGAATACAAAAGGGCAATACAGCAGCAACCAGGTGAGCTATGTTTTCGCCACTGACATTTTTTCTCTCTCTCTCTTACACAGACGAAGAAGACAGCTCAGGGAATGACTCTCTCCCGGCTGCAGACTGCTGTGTGCCCTCTCCGGGACATCCATAATTGCACCTGGGTCCCGCTTCCACGATGCACAGCCTGCCACAAGATACTGCACCTTGTTAGCACCCTTTTCCCCCTGCCACTTTTTTTAAAATGAAAGAGCCCTTTTTCTCACGTATTCCTGCCTCTGCATGTCTGTGTTCAGCCTGTTGCATCCTTGAGTCACTACAAGTCAAAATAGACATATCCAATCTGAGCAAAAATATCAGAACTGTGCAATGTGAAGCTTGTAATGGGAATATAGCCTGTGTGTCCTTGTTGGCTATAAGATATTTCATTCATTTTGAGACGCACACAAGCAATCGACCATGTAGAATGTGCTGGTTAATGTAGGAACTTACCTGAAAGCATTTGCAGTGAACGTCACCGTCCTGTCAAAGTTACTTTCTTTGTTTATGCTATATGTAACATCAAAGGTAGCCTATAGAGGTAATGCAGGAATTGAGAGATTACATTATTTCAGAAGTTAGCCTAAAGAGAAAACAATGTAAATCCTTTGTGAATGTATTAAACAACTCTGACTTATTTTTTCCCTAATTCTAATATTTAACCAGCCAATAATCACAAATCTACACTACTTTTATCTTTGTCCTAGGCTTAACTCGTAACTCAATCCCCATCATTCCTCTTACTATATACGATGTCTACGTATAAACAAAAGAATAAAGTATGAACTCATTTGGACTCACCAAACCATTATTCTTGAAGATGGGTTTACTGATGAAACATGTAGTCTCCCCCAGCGCAGCTTTTTCATCACTGTCCAAAGATACACACTCCAGTCTGCCCTGCTCAGACAGAAAACAAGACACACATCTTTTCCATTTGCTCTTCAGAGTCCAGTCCAGTCATTTAGAAATATAATAGAATGAAATGAAACATTTCTATAAACCAAATACTTTTGTTTAAGTCAACGCATTATAACAATTCCCATTGAAGAAGGACACATCATTCGTTAACACAGTTTTGGAAGGGCACATACACTGAGCCTTCACAGTACATTAGTAAGAGCTGCATAAATACTTTATAAAGCATAATGTTTCAAGATTTTTGTATGGCTGAATGCATTTTTTGAATGCATAGAACCTTATAACGGTCATGTTAATGCTAGAAAAAAATTCACAACTTTTCAGTTGGTATGAAGCCTTACAGTTTGCCAGCTGATCTTGTGAGTGCTGTGCTGTGTTATTTCTGGATTAGTAGTTTCTGTATGACCATATCTTGCCTTACCTTGCCTCATTTTTGCCTTTGTGTATGATTTATGTGATGTCTAATATTTCGTCCTTGCCTTGCATTTTGACTATGTTTTGGATTTGCCTGGCTGTCAAAGAGTTGTTGATAATGACCTGGACTGTTTGGACTTGATTTGTCTGTCAATTAACCTCTTGCATATGGATCATTACTCTGCCTCTGTGAGCCCTGTGTTACAATCCTATTTTTGCATGATGAACTAGAGGCACAGTGGCAGAAAGCATGATCCTTAAGCAGGGGTGAAAAATGTTGTATCTACTATTGAGAGTTTCAGTCATTAACTAGACATGATGCAAACAATATACAGTTAGGTCCGGAAGTATTTGGACAATGATGTTTTTGTGTTTTTGCCTTTATACACCACCACAATGGATTTGAAATAAAACAATCAAAGTGTAGACTTTCAGCTTTATTTTAAGGGGTTCCACAAAAATATGGCATTTACCATTTAGGAATTACAGCCATTTTAAGCAAAGTACTTCCATTTTCAGGGGCTCAAAGGTATTTGGACAATTGACTGACAAGAAGTTAATTGACCAGGTGCGGTCCATTCCCTCGTTACATCAAGACAAATGAAGCAGATAAAAGGTCTGGAGTTGATATCAGGTATTGAGTTGGCATTTGGCAGCTGTTCGACTGGAGCTACCAATATGAAGTCCAAGGTGATCTCAATGCAAGTGAAGGAGGCCATCATTAGGATGAAAAAACAAAAGAGACCTATCAGAGAGATAGAAAAAACTTTAAGAGTGGCCAAATCAACAATTTGGTACATTCTTAAAAAGAAGGAATGCACTGGCGAGCTCAGCAACACCAAAAGGCCTGGAAGACCACGGAAGACACCTAAAGTGGATGATCGCAGAATCCTTTCCTTGGTGAAGAAAACCCCTTCACAAAATCAACAGAAGTCAAGAATACTGTGGAGAAGGTAGGCGTATCATTGTCAAAATCTACAATCAGGAGACGCCTTCATAAATGTAAATACAGTGGGTTTACAACCAGGTGCAAACCGCTGGTAACATTCAAGAACAGGAAAGCCAGATTAGACTTTGCCAGAAAACATCAAACCTCCCATGTTCTGGAATAAGATTCTTTGGACTGATGAAACCAAGATTAACTTGTACCAGAATGATGGGAAGAGAAAAGTATGGCAAAAGAAAGGAACAGCTCATGATCCAAAGTATACCACATCATGTGTCAAACATGGTGGAGGAAGTGTTATGGCATTGGCATGTATGGCTGCCAATAGAACAGGCTCACTGGTGTTTATTGATGATGTGACTGCTGACAGAAGTAGTAACATTGATTCTGAGGTGTATAGGGCTATACTCTCTGCTCACATTTAGCCAAATGCTACAAAAGCGATAGGACGCCGCTTCACAGTGCAGGTGGATAATGACCCTAAACATACTGCGAAAGCAACTCAAGACTTTTTGAAGGCAAAGAAATGGAATGTTCTTCAATGGCCAAGTCAGTCACCTGATCTCAATCCAATAGAGCATGCTTTTCACTTACTGAAGACAAGACTGAAGGCAGAAGGACCCAAAAACAAGCAGCAACTGAAGGTGGCTGCAGTGAAGGCCTGGAAAAGCATCTCCAGGGAGGAAACTCAGTGGAAACTTGGTGATGTCCATGGGCTCCAGACTTCAGGCAGTCATTCACTGCAAAGGATTTTCATCTAAGTATTAAAATTATGGTTATATTTACAATTATGTCACTTTGTCCAAATACCTTTGAGCCCCTGAAAATGGAAGTACTTTGCTTAAAATGGCTGTAATTCCTAAATGGTAAATGCCATATTTTTGTGGAACCTCTTAAAATACAGCTGAAAGTCTACACTTTGATCACATCTTGATTGTTTTATTTCAAATCCATTGTGGTGGTGTATAAAGGCAAAATCTCAAAAACATCATTGTCCAAATACTTCCGGACCTAACTGTATATTATTTATATGGCGAGCCATCTAGTGTTGACACATAATACTAAATCAAAGTCAGGAAAAAAATAAGTGCATGGAATATAAGGTATTTTATTATGCTCTTTCACTCAATCATTTTCAGTAAGCATTTTATCCTGGTCAGGGTTGCAATGGATCCACAGCCTATGGGTATCTGGTGGGAATAACCCCAGTTGGGATGCCAGTCCATCAACATGCACATACAAATTCACATACTCATTCACAACTTGGGGCAAGTTAGCACAGCCAATACACTTTGCAGCATGTTTTTGTTAGGTGCGAGGAAACTAAAACCCATGCAGACCTGCAGAGAAAATGCAAACTCCACAAAGGCAATAACCCGAGCGATCAGGGACTCTGAAGCTGTGAGGTGGCAACACTACCACTGTGCCACCATGCTGCCATAGATCTAACGGGAAAGTGGTGACCCAGTGGTTAATGCTTTGGGCTCTGATCAGAAGGTTCTGAGTTTAAATCACAGCACTGCCAAACTGGCACTGACCAGAGCCCCTAACCCTCAACTGCTCAATTGCATTCTATCTTAATTACAAGTCACTTCAACCTGGAGGAATCCCATGTGCACACAGGTATATCTGCAAATCTCCATAAAGATAGTAACCCGAGTTCAGGATCAAACTGTGGACCCTGGAGCTGTGACGCAGGAACGCTACCCACTGCACCACTGTGTGTGCAATTTTGATAATAATTCGTTATTATTCACATACTGTATAACTCAACTCTGACTGTGGCCCAAAATGTATAATTTTTTACGTGATACACTTGCCTGTTTAGTGGTGACTCTCCTGAAGGAAAGTCCAAATGGGTATTTGAGAATTACTCGACTGTTGTAGGAATTTTCCCCTCTGTTCTCTACAAAGACAGTTACATTCATATCCTGCATTATTCCAACTTGTATGACTGAGTATCTGAAAAAATGAAAAGTGAAACAAACAAACACAATGTCAAATCATCCACTTCTCAGGACTCTGCTGAGTGTTTTCATCAATCATCTTGCCCAGTGTTTTCCCCCAGTGTGACCCACTGTTTTCACCAATCATCTTACCCAGAAAAGTTAAAATCCACCTTGAGATTATCAATGCAGATGTTATCGATTCCACAGTTTATTTCAAAATCCAGCTGTGAAAATAGTTTATGAGAAAATCAGATAATAGAATTGAGGTGTAGAAAGATATTTCATGTACAAATAAACATAATGGATAATTATTGATAATGCTTTTGACATGTTTATTAGCAATAATAAGAAAAAAGACATAAAAGAGATTATACTGCTACTGCTCTAATATGAAAAGCTGTAGACTCTCAGCACTTACATTGGTATCTAAGGTGGTCTTTGTGGTAGGAAGCAGCATCGGCCGTAGATTGTTCTGTCTTACAATAGGAAGACCCTCAAACGTATACACTAACTCATTAGATAATGGATTTAGTGCATCATTGGGGCAGGACTGTAAGGCAGGAGGAAACAAATAGCCATAGCAAAAGAGAGAAACTATATAAATACCATCTTATTTACTGTTTTAAAAATGATGATGCATGAATTACGGACATGTGTTGGTTGATGTGTTCACATCCTGTCTTGTATATACTATCTCCTCATATGCACACTGTTTACACAAGATAAGATGCATGTTAGTACTCTTAGCTAATAAAATGTTTCATAGGTGAATTTAATCAACTCTAACACATGAAATGTTGGAATGAATGATTAATTCTGACTTGAGGACAGTTATGAAGATATGTCCAAATAATGTACATTAATACATAAGTAGAAAATGCATGAAAATTGCATGAAAATTACTATTGTTTAATAGTAGTTAGTAGTGCTATAGCAAAATTTGAGGAACCACTACAAATTACCATGGAAAAATTCTATTTTCTTCTAGGAATTGTCTTCTACGACAAATGATGTAAAACAGTGTGAAAAATATACAATGGGATAAAAAGGCAACCCAATAGCATGGTTTTGGTAGACCACAGATTGCTTAAGGAAGACAACTTTAAATGTCGTATAACACTATAGCAACAATGCAAGGATTAAATGATTATTTAATTAAGGACTTTTAGAATATTTATTAAATGGATGGTACAAAATTTTCACCTCTTTAAAAATTAGCTATTTTCTTTTAAAAATGCTGGAGTAGGCACACCACACCTAGGCATCATTAAAAAAAAAAGAAGAAGAAGAAGACATTCCCTAGTTCAATATAATGCTAACGATGACAATATCAGATTTTCTTATCATTGTCTGGTCATATCAGTATATCATCATAGACATATTTTCATGCATCATTCATGCATCTTTTTACATTTTTGCTGTCAAGGGCTTGAGGAACTAGAAAGGGTACAATTTACTGTTACGCTGGATCCTGTACATTATTCATTAAGCCTCCATTATTCGTGTTTTAACACAAAATAAATAATATATTTATAAATGTAGGTGCAATGTAATAATAATAATTTACTTGAAATCAAATATTCTCATCTATATTAGGCTACCCTATTTGCAGCCTTTTTTGCCACTCAAATGAACTTCCTTTTAGCATTGAATGTGTGCAAGTAAATACATTTATAAGATTTAAAAGGAGCATTTCAAATACCTCTATAAAAAATTCATGCTGATTGCACTTCTCCTGCATCGACACAGATATCATGCCAAATCGAACACGGTTTTTCGGTGAAAAGTAGGCTCGGTAGCTTTGTCGTTTGGCATCAAGTGTTAGTGTATAGTTTACATTTGCAGTCAAGTCTAAACAAACAGAAATAACAACAAGTGAAGTCAAAGATTTCCCTTGTTATTTTGTGGGAAAGGCCAATAGGTTATGCATTTAAAATGTAGATAGATATAGGAACCTGTCATGCCAGTATTTGATCCTATTATAGTGAAACACAATTTTAGTGTGTTTTTCAAAGGACTGCTGCAGTCGGTGTCTCTGGTGGGGATTTTGGATGGGTTGTAAGTTACTTTGTTCCACAGTTTCACAATGGGTCTAGATCTGAACATTACACAAAACACAACACACAATGTAAATGTAACATCAAACTAAGACTAACAGCATTTTTACATATTGTAGTGTTACAAACTGGAACTGAAGTCGACTTAATTGGAATTTCACTGTATGTCATGAATCTACACAAAACAGCCCATATTATTATGTTGAGGGACAAAATCAAAATTATTTACAAATAAAAACACCTAAAAGTTATGAGTAGATATGCATTCACCCCTGTAACACTTAAATTAGTTCTGGTGCAGCCAGTTGCCATCAGAAGCCACATAATTAGCTGAATAGAGTCCATCTATCTTCAATTAAAGTTTCATGTCATCTCAATATAAATATACCTGTTCCTGGAAGGCCACGGGTTTATTTGGGAACATACCTATACAAATAGCATAATGAAAACCTAGAAGCTATCAAAACAAGCTCAGGACAAAGTTCTGGAAAATTGTTAATAAAGAGTTTGGTTATCAAATAAACTAATAAAAATTAAAAAAAAAAAATTTAACATCATGTGAAACACCATTAAATGCATTATTTAAAAATGGAATTAATATGGCACAGCTACAAGAGAAACCAAAGAAGGCCATTCGCCAAAAGTCAAAACATTTTTAAGGAAGGCATTAGTCAGCGAAGCAACCATGAGGCCATAGTTAACTCTGAAGATGCTGGTGAGATCCACAGCTCAGATGGGAGAAGCTGTTTGCCCAGACACTCCACAAAGCTTGGTCTATTGAAGAATGGCAAGAAGAAAGCCATTACTGTGGAAAAAAACCCATACGAAATCATATTTGGGGTTTCCAAAATCATGTTGGTGATACAAATAT
Source organism: Pangasianodon hypophthalmus (assembly GCF_027358585.1). Taxonomy (NCBI): domain Eukaryota; kingdom Metazoa; phylum Chordata; class Actinopteri; order Siluriformes; family Pangasiidae; genus Pangasianodon; species Pangasianodon hypophthalmus. The sequence continues at coordinate 5,560,319 of NC_069721.1, read as the reverse complement.
GGAAAAATATCTCTGGTCTGAGGAGACCAAGACTGAACTTTTTGGCCTGGTCACAAAATCGCAACATTTGGAGGAAACCTGACACTCTTCATCACCCTAAGAACACCATGCCCACAGTGATATAGTATAGCAGTGGTAGCATCCTCTTGTGGGGATGCTTTTCATCACCCGGGACTAAAATGGGCAAAATGTATGGGTGCAATTACAGAACAATCCTAGAAGAAAACCTGTTCTGGTCAGAGACCTAACACTAGGGCAGAGGTTCGCTTTTCATAAAGACAACACTTCTAATGATATTGTCATAGCTACACTGAAATGATTCAAAACCAAGAAACTGAATGTGTTAGAATTACTATTAATTACTATATAATATTAATTATTAACACCAACATCTACATCCAATTTGACAGAGCTTGAGCAATTTTGAGCAATTTAGCCAAGAAGAATGAGCAAAAAATATCACTATCCAGCTGATAGACACATATCTAAGAAGACTTGCAGCTGTATTTGCAGTTAAGGTAGTTCGACCAAGTATTTACCCAGAGAGGTGGATACTACTGTGACTTAAAAAAATGTCACAATAAAAAAAAAAACTGAATATATTAGGCATATTGTGTAAACCAAATGCTAAAAATCCCAGTTAAGTCCATGTCAATTTACAGTTCTACGAGGACAAAATGTGGAAAACTTCAAGAGGATGGAATTTGTGTATATTTCATTTAAATAGTCCACATGTTAAACATTGTGGCACAGTTACTGACTACTTTATTAGACAAACCTACCTTGTTAGGCCACTTTGTAGGTGATCTATAGCTACTATTTTTTTGTGTGCAATTTGTGTTAATTATCCTCTAATTCTTCATCAGTGGTCATTTTCTGACCACAAGATTCTTGCTGATAATCTTGTGGTTAGAAAATTATTTTTGGTTTGCAGACTCTTCTAAACCCAGCAGTGACAGTGAAAGCTGCTGCACCTAACACAAGCGTAACACACAATACCATGTCAGAACTGAAATGCCTGACCTTAAAAGTATGACTGCTCCTTTGGAACCAACAGCAAGATCTGGCAGCTGGTCTCCACTATGGTCCAGAGCAGACTGACTCAGAGAAAAACCAAAAAATTGCAGCCCAGTGCGTACAGAAGAGCCTGTGATTCTCTGTCAGTAGAAAAACACAGGAAAAAATGTATATAGTAAAAGTAGTAGAGCGAGAAGCTGATTGTGAGAGATCTTGAAAATGAACATGAATTACTATTGCAGCTTTACCTTTTAAAATAATTTGTGTGTTGTGTGAATGTTGGTATCCGTCACTTTATCTGCTGAATGCAGACAATTATAAACTAAGAAAAATTAGCCATGTGATGTAAGATGTATCAGAGAAACACAAGATAGAATAAGACAAGCTGTGATGGTACACTCTAAAAATGCTGAGTCATTACATAACCCAATCCCAGGGTTGAGTGGGTTGGATCATTTTGTTATTTCATATCATACAGCATAATGGTCATTAGAACCCAGTGTTGGGTTACTTTTTAAAGTTAAAGTTACTTTTGACACTTTTTACTTTTTACTGAGGTCCTGTATGATGCGAAGTGAACAGCTGAGAGAAAATCTATCTAAATAAAATCAAAGTACCTTATTTCTCACTTTATTCATTCTCTATGTTCTGGATTCTTGGATTTAATGAATGGCATAAATTGATATATTATACATGGAGAATTAACATTATATGAAATGAAAAGGATAAGAGAAGCTTAGCTAACACAACCAGCTAGGTAATAGTATGGTTTTTGGATTTACTTGATTTCGGTATCTAATGTTAGCTAGCGTCAGACTTTAGATAATCTTGTCAGAATAACAGAATTAAGATAGTAGCTAACCTGACACCCACAATCTCACTGCTAAGCCTCTCATCAGTGATGAAACATCTTCATGACAAAATAACTAGTCCAGTCACCAAGAAAAGTCTTTTTCGATGGTTTATCTAATTTTGTGGTTTAGGTAATAATTATAATATTAACTGCAAATTGCTTCTAAGTATTTATTGTATTTAACTTGTATTGAGTGTGTGTGTATGTGTGTTCTTGTTGTTGTCCTTGACTGGGACCTGTTTTGACACTGCTTTTGCATTGTGGATTTAGGATTTGTTATTAAACACCCTACACATGGATTCTGACAAGAGCATCTCAAGACCAGTTTTTAAGTGCTCATGCTTAGCTGACAAAGTGCCTCATCCATGGATGAGATCATATCTGAGACAGTAGAGGGGAGACACTGCCCACACACCAACATCTCAATGTTAGTATGAATAAAGAAATGCAAATAAAATGCAAATGCATAAAATTGGGGAGGGTTGCGTCAGGAGGGGCATCTGGTGTAAAAACTGTGCCAAATCAAATACACGGACCAATGATCCGCTGTGGCGACCCCTAACGGGAGCAGCCAAAAGAGGAACAACATTATCGAGTCAGTACAAAAACATTTCAGATTTCCAAACATTAGTTTTCCAGCACAAAATTAAATGTTACAGAAAAATTTATGTCAGTAAAGAAATAAAGAAAGCAGTATATTATGTAAGAGACCACTTTTCAGACAAAAAACATAATGATGGCTGCTGGGTTTTGCATATATATATATATATATGCAAAAACATCATTATGTTTTTTGTCTGAAAAGTGGTCTCTTACATAATATCCTACTTTCTTTACTGACATACATTATATATATATATATATATATATATATATATATATATATATATAAACACAACTAAATGTTGTTGTTCTTCTTTTAGCTGCTCCTGTTAGGGGTCACCACAGCAGATCATCCATCTCCATTATGGAAATCCAGTTTATAACTGCATATTTGATTTGGCCCAGGTTTTACACTGATTGCCCTTCCGTTTTATCTTGGGACCAACACTGAGAGTGTACTATCTTGTGCAACCTCATTGGCTGGGTTTGGCACCCAACATGGGGCTCAAACCCATGACTCTATGAGTAAGAGTCTCATGCTCTCCCAACTGAGCTATCCAGGTGCCAACATAAAACAACTAAATACTTTCTATAAAAGTAAAAAAAAAAAAAACTTTTAGTAATTTCGTTATTTTACAGATTAAAATGTATTCAAATTCCCTATCTGAATAAGATCTATGGCTGCTTTATAATGATCTATGTTTTGGGTTACACATAACCCAGCAGCATGTAGTCAAATTACTCCAGTGTGTGTTCTGTTGACCCAGCCAAGAAATGACTCAAATTGGGTTACATTTAACCCAGCGTTTTTTAGAGTGTATATAAAAATATGAGTGAGTTTTAGTTGATTATAACCTGTTACAGAATGTCATCTGAGCATAGACACAAGCTCATCAATGACTATGGAAAAAGTAAGAATTTTTCAAGTCAAAATTAAACAGGATGTGAAATATTGTGGTACTAGGGGCATTTATCAAGTTCAAGCATGTTCAAAGTGCTCTTTATTACAACACATTTTAAATAATGAAATCTTAATCATAATAGGAAGCTGTACATTTGTTTCTTTCTGACCTGTGAGAAGGTGGGGGTAATGTCTTCTTTTCTTCCATTAAAGATATAGATGCTGCCCTCTCCTTTCTCCTCTAGAGGTGCTCCTATCACTACATCCACCAGACCGTCCCTGTTTAGATCTGCAGGGCTGGCCAACGTCAGGCCAAACCTCCCCCTTTGTCCTGGGATTCCTTTCACTGACTGAATGTGCTTTACATTCAGGTTTACACGTCGCTAAAGAATGTAACACATTAAGTAACAGGCCACTTTTCAAATGAACACACTGGAAGTTGTGTGAAACAGAAACAAGTACAACAGCCCAAGTCTCCAGAAGATGCTTAGAAAAATATACCAGCCAGTTTTCCTATAAAACAACATGACAAGGTACCTAAGAAAACTGATGCAGTTCACAGTAACAAACTAAACCAAGTTAATATTTGACTTGATTTAGTTTGTTACTGTTTACTGAACTTTAAGCATCTTTTGTAACACATGGTACTGTATGTTCATAATGTCCTATGCTCTGTCAGTCATTAGTGAAGCTATTAAATAGACAACAAAGTGTAAAGTTCTCTCTGTGCTTTGGGGCCATGGCATTAAAGCAGGAGATGCCAGCAGTCCAGGTCATTGGGACCAACCTGGATTCTCCTGGAACCAAGCTATACCACGAAGTCCTGTTCTTACATATGTATTTTGATGAGTTTTGTTTTGAGTTTTTGGTGGCTCAAGATGTCTTAACTATCTTAACTTGGTCTGAACATTGACTCATATGGCAATATAGCCATTTTAAAGGGAGTCCTTTCAGACTGTAGTGAGTTTTTGGTGGCCAAAGATGATTTAACCTCCTAAACAGTGGTTTAAAAATGTATGCGGAAATAGCTATTTTTAAACAATATATTATGTACTGTATAATAATGATCACTGACCAGGCTGGGGACAAAATATCCTATTCTTGGAAGTGATAGTGATTTTAGTGGCCCAAAATGTTTTAACCTTTCAAACAGTGGTGCGAGCATTGAATCCTACAGGGAAAATTAGGCATTTTATGCTAGGGTCACTTTTTTATAAGGGTCACATATACTTTGGGCCAGGATGAGGTCAATCCAGACCATTTTAGGAAGGCCTGTTCTTATAGACTGTGGTGAGTTTTTAGTGGCCCAAGATGATTTAAACCCTTGTCTGAAAATTAGGTATTTTATACAACATAGTATAGTACTTTCAAGGGTGAAGAGCTCCAAAACGGTAGGTTAAAAACAGAAAGCAGCTTTACTATATTGATCAAATTTAAGTTTACTTTTACTACGTTAACCTTTACTAAGTAGAGACTTCTGAGATTTTTCTCAGCCCGAGTTTGAGAATTGCTGGTATAATTAGCCAGTTCAAGGGTGTTACACTACTCACACTGATGAGTACCCTCTACAGGTGTAATATTATATCTGCAACTTTAAGATGGAACAGGCATTTTCAGTAAGATGTTGAGAATAAAAAAACTATTTCAGCTTTCTTACTTTAGGACTGTTGTGTTTACTCTTTACCTGGGACAAGGATGTGGTAAAGGTGTAGATGAAGACTTTTCCTTCCTGATCCCCCTCATTATGCAGTGGAGCAGAAACAAGTAGAAGGTCTGCGACGCTGTTCAAATCCAAGTCCACCACACATAACTCAGCACCATAATAGGCACCAATCTGAGGCTGAAAAAATGGTCACTGGGTCTGAATTTCATCTGAGACTGGGAAATACACAGCCATTCACATCTCTAGGACTGAACACTGTGTGCCAGAGCTATGAGGCACAATCACTACCTGATGCACCACAATGCAGCCTGTTATTTATTTATTTATTTATTTATTATAAATGGGCTATAACTAAATAAATAAAATACCTCAGGAGAATCCAGTGTCTGAAAGACTCCATTGCCTGATATGGTCACTTTCCCCATATGCTTATCTCTTGGAGCTCCCTGAATGATGTAGTAGAGCTCCCTGGATGTTTTTGCTACTGTCATGGAATAACCTGTGAACACAGGACAGTCAATCAGGAGTTTTGCTTGGTCATGTTACATGTTTGCTCACAGATTGATCCCTGCATTATATTATAGTATTATATACAGATATACAATACATTTAGCAATACAAACTTATATTAAGTTTTCAGAACACTAACAAGTTAATTAAATCATTAATTTGAAAATGTAGATGGAACAGTTATCCAAACTTCTGTTTTCTTTTTCTTTTTTTTTCTTTTTTTTTTATAAAAGTAGCAAATTTGCACAAGTAGTAGTACTAAAAGTTATATACAAATCCAGGGAATGACTCCTGGGTAAAATGTTGGAAAGTTTTTTTTAGTGTGCTTACATAAAGCTTGTTAAGGAACCAGGGTGGGTTTCCCAAAACGTTCGCACTGCTTTAGCTCATTCATTAGAACATTCTTTAATCAATGAGTGTTGCCCGAAACCCTTCATAACCAACAAAGTACATAAAGACGTTCGTATATTAACAAGTAACCTTCACTAACTACTTTGTTATTCAGAGCTTGTGTGCAGTTCTACCTCAAAAAAGACAGAGGCTGCTAATTTCTATACAAAAATCCTTTCAGTTACAGTAGCTAGAGATAGTGTGATCTATTGCCCAAGTGTCAACTTTATTAACAAGTTTGTTTGTGGCTTGCAGTGGGGAACGTGGCCATCATCAGTCTCTTAGGTTTGAGCTTGGGTGACTGTCTGTGTGGGGTTGCACATTGCTTTTATTAATCGTGTTAACTGTACAAAAACAAATGAAGCAAACCGCATTTAAAACTGTGTTCATGTAATTGAATTCATTCAGGGTAAGAGATGAATTTATGCTGAAGTACAATATTTAATTTGTCTGGAACTGATGAACACAATTGCTTCAAGTAAATTAAATGAACTTTTTTGGTGTAGCTTTGTATGCCCTTTGGTCGTTGTTTTGAACACTCAAGAAAGTTCATTGAATTTACTTGGTCCAGATATGTAAACTGATTCCACATGAATTGTTTTGCATTAACACAGTCTCACAGTTAATTTATCTATTAAATTTATCTCCGGACTGTGAATTGTTTGACTATCAACTGGGCGGAGTCAACAAACAACTACTTATAACTCGTTTGTTAAATCTCTGATATCGAAGGCTTTCTGGAAACACTCTCAAAACAGGCTCAGGCTTAACATACGTCCTTCTTTAAGTTGTTCATTATTCACTAATCATCATCACTATTGGGAAACCCACCCCAGAACATTTTAAATGTGAGTCCTTTCTTAGGTTTAAGTGAATTATTTAAAAGCATTTAAAATATTTTTTTTATGTTATAGCACATATTCTGTAAGTTTCCAAATACATTAATTGCCTTATTTAAAGTCCTTCATTGCCATATTAAAAGTCAATCGCTAATATGAAATTCCAATTTTTGACTTAATATACTATATTTATTATATACTATATTTAAACATCAAAATGCAAACCCTCACCATATGGACAAAAGTATGTGGAGACCTGTGCATTGAACATCCCATGCACAGTGGCATTGTCATGCTAGATCATGTTTGGGCTCCTTAGTTCCAGTGAAAGGAAATCTTAATACTACAGCATACAAAGACATTCTATACAATTGTATGCCTCCAACGTTGTGGCAACAGTTTAGGGAAGACCCACACATGGCTGTGAGAGTCAGGTGTCCACAAACCTTTGGCCATATAGAGTAGTATTTGGGCTTACAGCTACCTGTATAAAATTTCATTTTTTCCCATTTACATTGCTTAGGTTGAGTTTTGAGAAGCTTCTCACCTAAATAACTGTCATTACTGTCGCCCTTCTGAAAGGAGTCTAAAGGTGTTCCACGGTAATTGTACCTCTGATAACCACCTTTCCACTGAAACGCTCCAACTGCACTCATTATTATGTTATCCTAAAGACACACAAAAACATCATGTTAAACTAAGAACTCAGCCTCTGATTTTCAATACTGTTGTAGTGTTGTATGTGGATAGTAGTAGCAGGTCACAAGTGCATGAACATCAACGTGCTGTTTATTTGGAGCAATCCAAGAGTCACTGTCAAAGTTCATAGCATAGGTCACATCACAGGCATATTACATGATTATCTATAATCACAGTGGAAGACACAGACATAAAAATGGGGAAGTCAAAATAGGCACACAGAAAACAAGGACCTGGGAAACACAGATAAACACGGCTTAGAAATGCACTTATATATGGACGAGGCTTTACCCAGACACAATGAAATACAAGGGCTTAAACATACAAACCACCCAGTGGAAGAAATGAAAAGAGGTGAGAATGATCATGACACAATACTGGAGATAAACCAATAACAAGATGGGTTCAGACAAGGCATGAATCAAAACAAAATGCAGATATATCATGCAGATATATCTAGATGACAGCAGTAAATTTGCCTAAAATGATGTTTCAAACATTATGTAGAGTAGTATACAGGTGCCCAAGATTGACAGTATTTTATTAAAAAGTGAAAGTGAAAAAGAAGCAATGAAATTAGCAACAACCAATGCTGGTTAAAATATTAACGGCTTTACCCACATATGAAACAAAGTCTGCACTGAAGCCATCCTGTGCAAATTCCATCCTTGTGGATTCTCCTGAAGTCTGGGTTCCTAATAAAGTAATAATATCAAGAATGAAAGTTATTGTGAACACCAGAGAAAAATTATTCTTATTTTCTTTTTTTTTTCAGTAGCTACAATGAATTCTGAGCCCTCACATTATGTATCAGAGGGAAACAGAGATAGGGAAAATGTACCCAAGATAAGTTTACTTGTATACCCTCAATTGCAATGATATTCTCTTCCAGTGTGTCTTGAATTTCCTTCAGTACAGAAAAGTCATTCACTTTAAATATGTGTTTATTATCTGGATCCGATGCAATAGTTCTCAACTCATTCTCTGCTGATGGGCTGTTAAAGGCACTACCGACCTAGTGAAGTAAAAATCAGAGCATAAATAGAGACAAAACTGAACACATTGTATTTCTACTTTAAATCTCTCATATAAACTAATACTAGTATAGTAGTATATTAGTAGCCTTTAAAGATATTTATATGGTCTTCATCAAAAACAAAAAATGGACCTTATTTATCCATCTAGATACAGACAAATGTATATGGCAGATGTTCATAGGAGCATTTACACAATGTGATATTAATGAAAACCCACTTAGTTCATAGTGAAAATTTTATGAAATTCAGTTGTTTCATATTAATGACTTGAAAGAAAGCAATCCAGTAGAAATCCATAAATTAAGACAAATAAGTCTAGCCATTCAATTAGGACAAAAGTTTGTGTTCTGCTGTGTTGCCGCATGAAAGGAGGAAGAATTATTGTGTATCTATGTTATTCTATGATCTGCAATGGTTCAGTGGCATCACCAGAAGGTTTAGCACACTCTGCGCTCTTTCACCTTTCTCACCATTTGCTTTTTATAGCATTTTGCTGGCATCACTAAATGAAAGTGGGCTATTCCATGAACACACCTTGTACTGTACTGGTGATTGGCATTTATCAATATATGCACAGAATTATTAAGAAAATTAGCATTATAAAAAAATTTGTGAATCTGATGGAAATTTTTAGCTTTCTTTGGCTGAAAAAAACATTCACACACAACTTTACTAAAATATTTATAAATGAGGCCCAATGACTATAAAGGACCAGGCATTTTGCTCTATGTAGATCATTACTATTTAATTCTGTTTCTGGTTGGACATTATTTTAAAGTGTAATACGGTTAATAAAACATTCATAATAGTTCAATGAATGACTAATACAGGAGAATTTCTCACCCCGATAGCATAGCGAGTAATTTTCTTCTGCTCTGCTTCCCAAGCAGCAGTTCCCAGTTCACTCCGGTCATGTGATTCACCATCAGTGATGACCACCAACACTCTGTTAGCATTTTCTCTGGCCCCTGCCTGACGGGTAAATAATTCAGACCTGTGCAAAACAAATGAACTGATCATGAACATGCCACGCATTACTTTTCTGTAATATAAAAATGCAACATAGAACATTCTGGCTTTTAGATGCATTCATGATACTCACACAACTTTTTTGATAGCTTTGGCAGTATTGGTAACACCCCTAAATTGATTGATCCAATGTATTTGATCAGTGCTTGAAAAGCTGTTGAATTTTATGTGTATTTCACACTTAGAAGAATATTGTGCAACTGCAAACTGAAAAGGAAAACAACATTTACAATAAATTGTATTTTACATATAGCAGATTTCTAAGAATCTGTTTAACAAAACCAGCTGTATTGTTTTGACTGTAGTGGATGGCTGTTGTTCAAAAATAAAAGTTCATAAAGAGTCACATAAGTCCAGAAGGATATTTTGCTTCAGAAGGTTATTCTTACAAAGATTAATGTATGTTTTTTTTAATGCCAGTGCATTAAAAAAAATGCACTGGCATTAAAAAATATCTGATATCTGTATTTTTTGTTGGCCTGGGCAGTATAATGATGAACCTACATTATATGGCCACAAGTTTGTGGACACCTGACCAATCACACCTATATGTGCTTGTTGAACATCCCATTATAGATTTAGTCCTCCTTTTCTGTTATAATAACCTCCACTCTTCTGGGACAGCTTTCAAATAGATTTCGTAGAGCATTAGTTAGGTTAGGCACTGTCAGGCAAGGAGGCCTGGGGTGCAGTTGGCATTCCAGTTCATCCCAAAGGTTAGGTCAGGACTCTGTGCAGGCCACTCGAGTTCTTCCACACCAACCTTGGCAAACCATTTCTTTATGGACCTACCTTTGTGCACAGGGGCACTGTCATGCTGAAGCAGGTTTGGTCCAGTGAAAGAAAATCTTAATGCTAAAGCATACAAAGACATTCTATACAATTTTGCGCTTCAAATTTTGTGGCAAGAGATTGGGGAAGAACCACATATGGGTGTGATGGTCAGGTTCACATGCTTTTGGCCACATAATGTAGTTATGAAATGTTTAACTAAGAGTTGCACTGTTTTAAGCAGTGTAAACATGCAAATATAATTTAATTATTTTAGATTGTTGGCATTCAAAATAAAAATGTGTATATTTTTATTCCAGTCTCCAAGGTTGTATCAGTGTAAAGTTTATTGACAGCTAGTTATTCGTTCATTCATTTATTCATTCAATCATCTTTAATAAGCATTTTGTCTTTTGTCAGGGTTGCGGCGGATCTGGAGCACATCCTGGGAACACTAGGTGCAAGGTGGGATACACTCTAGCTGGTCCATTGCAAGGCGCAAGTGTTTAGTTTTAACACTAATAATCTATAGGAAATCTTTAAGTGAAATCTAACTGTATATTTGAAAATGTCACAACACTGCACTGAGCACACACTTGAAGGGAATGCTAAAACCTGATTTGATTGGATATGTCAGCAGCATATAGAACCACACCTCTCAATAATGTGTTCACTTATCTCCAACCCCTTTTACATTTGCACAATTCTGAGCCACATTTCACCTGCGCTGATGGTTATAAAAATGCCCAAATATACAAAGCCACAATCTAATGCCTTGTTTTTACATGAGTGATATGATCACAAAACTAGAGCACTGAACTTCAAATAACACAATGACTTTGGGTACTGATGGTAAATTACTTTTCTTTCACTAAGGAACTTGGACAAACATCAACTAAAGCTAACTTCAGCTAGCATGCTATCCTGATGGAGAGCCTTCGACTAATTAGTCTGTGCCTTCATTTGAGGTCATGAAACAGCTACAATAAAAGATATTTAACAGGATGAAGTCAGAAATATTTGGGTACCTCACTATTTCCAAACTATAACTATAAAATTAATTGAACAACTTGGTTCTGTGTTCTGCTGTGTTCTTTTTATCAAGCACTAATGATGGCCAGCAACAGTCTTTGCCACCTGCAACATTTTATAATGTTTGTCTGAGGATTCTTACTCTGCCACCTCAGTTAGAACCCATATTGTTGCTAACTAATTCTTCTTAACAATTTTACCTTGGTACTCAAAAGAGTGTTTATAAAATATAAACTTGCTTTCATTATATTAGTGTAGAGTTATATAAACATGTATCAGAAATATATTCCAGCAACAGAGTACTCATTCTCATAACTATAAAAACACTCAAATATGTTTGCTTTCTTTTGTTGTTCTAATACAAAAAACAAAGATCTTTCTGCACATACCTGAAAATCCCTGTCTTTTAATCCGTTAACCATGCTTATAACAAAATTCTTCATTATAGTAAAATCCCCAGTGCTTACACTGCCAGAGCCATCCAACAAGAAAGCAATGTCTGTTTGCGATGGAGGTGGGCAATCTAAGAGTAAAGAAAGCATGAAAACAAACTTATAAGAATAGAGAACAGTGTAAAACACACAAGGTTTTGGATTTTTATTATTGCTAGCTCCACACATGAAATACCTCTCAAAGTACTTGGTATAGGTGCTGATGGATTATTGTTGGAATCCAATATAAAACACATGCCATTGTATGCAGTAAAATGCTTACAGTTCTTGGGAATGGTTGGGCCACAGACCTGAAAAATAATGGTTTCCCCTTTTACTTAATACCACATTGATATTTTGAGGTTTTCAGTAATGAACACTAATATACAGTGATGAAAATTAGCCAAAAACCTGTACTCTTGAGTGTACATTTCACAGATAATTTAAATCTCAGCTTGATATTTATACAGAAGTAAAACTTACAGTGGGGTCTTAGACCCATTATTGAAGATCAAGCCTTACCTGAGTTGAAATAGAGACTTATTACAGCTGTAGCTTACCACTAACTTTGAAGACTGGGGATCTTTAGTCATTGAAAATCCAAGGGACATGTTGACAGCCTCAGAGGGCACTGTGACAAGATTTAACATTGAGACAAATGCGGTACCCTTTCTGGAAAATATTTTCAATGAAATATCTCATAGACTTTTGACTAATAAATATTGCGTATCCATACCATTTATTGGTACTGGTGAGCATTTTTCTTGCGCAACTGCACAGCTGTACACCTTGCCTCTTTCATTCCTACTTTGGATTAAGGGATCACTCACAATCAAACTGAGAAGAAAAGGAAAATGTTAGCCATATGAACCTGAATTTTTATAAACATCACTGATATCAGTGTCATTATTTGCTTTTTTTTTTTTTAACACTTAACATCGAGGTTTGCTTAACTAACTTTATTTACTGCATCAGCAAACCAAATTTAATAAATCTAATAATAATAAAAAAATCTAAATCTAACAAAATAAAAAGACATTTATTAGATGTTAAAAAAGCAACAAACAAACGTATAAATTGATGTCTGTTTACTAAATACACCTGAATTTGCTAATGTTTATTCAAATCATGATTAAAAATAAATTCATACAAGTTAGCAAAAATTAAATAACACCATATTCCTTTCTAAATGTTTATAACTTATTGAACTCTGGTCTCCAAATGTAAATATTCTAAATGTAAATACTTGATGTTCAGCCTCAGTTCAATCACAAACATGTTCATTAAGGTGTTGCTCATGTTGGTCATACTGGTTTAATTTTACTCATTGAGATAAACATTGGTTAATGCATGTGTTTATTATTTGGCATATTTGGTTAGTTACTCATGGTGCATTAATGCTGATGCTTATGCTTTGTTAATGTAAATTAATGTGTTACATATTGACAGTTAAGGAATCCTTAATGTAAAGCATTACCATAATACTTAAATCTACTTTTTGTGTCACCACTAAATATGTAAGGGCTTGAATCATGGTGTCATGTACTGTAAATCTGAAAATGTTAACATAACAAAATCAAATTTTAGAACAATGTGCAGCCTAAATCTTGGCTGGATCATTTACACAATACTAATTATGGTGAAATGCATCATTTGTCACACTTAGTGTTGAAATGTGCTGGTCATTGTGTAATCTATTTCATTAAACAGAGAGATATGTCTGGGTTTACCCTTTATCATTCACAAATGTGTTTTTGTAAACAAGCTTCTATATGTTCCTGTCATGTCCCAAAGTTACAACTGAGGCCAAAAGTTTACATACACCTAGGCTAAAAACATTTAAACTCAAATTTTCAATTATTTCTATAAGAGGTCACTTCAAAATAATAGCCAACTTATTTCTGCTTCAAAATAATAACTAATTTATTTCTGCTTCAAAATAATAGCTACTTTTTATTTACTATATCAGATTTCAGAGGTTCAAAAGTTTGCATACACTTCATTAGTATTTGGTGGCATTGCCTTCTAATTGCTTAACTTAATTCAAACACTTGGGGTAGCCTTCCACAAGCTTCTCACAATACTTTGAATTGTTTGCTCATTCCTCCTAACAGAACTAGTGTATCTCAGGCCTCCTTGATCAGATATGCTTTCCTAGTTCAAGCCACAAATTTTCTATGGGATTCAGGTCTGGGCTTTGTGATGGCCACACTAATACTTTCAATTTGTTGTCTTTAAGCCATTTTGTTACATCTTTGAAGGTATGCTTAGGATTATTGTCCTGCTGGAAGTTGCAACTAAATTTTAACTTTCTGCCTGATGTCTTGAGGTTTTGCTTTGGTATTTCTAGGTAATCCTCCATCCTCATGATGTGATCTATTTTCTGAAGTAGTCCATTTTTTTACAGCAAAACACCCCCACAGCATGATGCTGCCACCCCCATTCTTCACAGCTGGGATGGTGTTCTTTGGATTAAAGCCTCACCCTTTTTCCTCCATACACAGACCCAATCATTATGTCCAAAATGTTATATTTTTCCTTGACCAGAGTACAGTCCACCAAAAGGCTTGGTCTTTGTCCTGGTGATCAACTGCAAACTTCAGTCTGGCAATTTTAATGCTGGTCTTGGAGTACGTTTTTTTCCTTGTGCGACAGCTTTTCAGGCCAAGTTGATGTAGGAATCGCTTAATTGTGGATGTACTGTACATACTTTGGTATCTGATGCCTCCAACTCCTTCAACAGTTCCTTTGTTCTTGTCTTGGGGTGCACTTGAACCTTCTGGACCAAAGATTTTTCATCCCTGGAAGTAAATTTATGCCTCTTTCCTGAACGACGCAGTGTCTGTGTGGTCCCAAGATTTTATATTTGCATACAATTGTTTCTACAGATGCTTGTGGTACGTTTCTTCCTAAAGAGGAGCAGGACTTGTTCTGACAATTTTATTTTGATGTCTTGGCAGAGTTGCTTGGATTTTCCCAGGGTATCAAGGGCAAAAAGACATTGCCCCTTAAATACATTTGCACTGTGCGCTAATTAACTAATTAACTCCTAATTATAATAACTGGCCAATCAGAAGCTTCTAAATGTCATTACATCACTTTCCAGACTGTTTAAAGAGACAGTTAACTTGGTGTATGTAAACATTTGACTCACTGGAATTGTGATATAGTGAATTAAAGCTGAAATAAATCTGTCTCTAATTGATTGTTTTAAAATCACTGCTGTTGTGGACAAAGTAGATGCTGTATTTGTCACAAGAAATGTATGAAAATGTATCAGCCACAAATTACAGTAGAAGGCATGTGTTACTGGAGCATTATAGCTGTTGTGTTTCTCACCTCGAGGTTTTCTGGCTTATCACTTTGTAGCCGAAGGCTGTGTTTTCGATTTGGGTGAACGCTTTCCATGAATTTGGATCAATGTTGAAAGTCACCACTGACTGAGGTACTAGAATTCAAAACCAGAATAGATTTTTTTTATTACATACAAAATTCACTGTGCATTACTTAGATGACAATTAAAACAATAGCATATTTGAGTATAAGCATTTTTTTTATTACTGAAAATAATGAATTGGAAAGAACCTAAGAATTGTGGTCCATATTCACAGAGTTAAACACACATACAGAAGTAAAGAGCTGAATAATGAAACTGGGTACACCAGTTTTCAGAATCTGATGAGAGATCCAGCTTTCATATACCTCAGCTGCTGAAGACCTTTAATATTCTAACCGGACAGCTATTGATATGCCCCCCAGCTATTGATGTGCCCCCACCCCCCACCAAATAAATAGAAACCAAAGTTTTTATACTGGCTAATGCATGCTCAATCATTAGTAATTCAGCACTAGGTCCAGTCAGTAGTTTGAAGGCAATGCTATAGATCCAATACCTAGTTGAAAAGTATGAAACACCAAGAAGCAGGAGATTAGACTTCTAACAAGAAGAACTGATGTCATATTAAAGCTGTTAAATCATGAGCCTGTCCTCCAAACGGTACCTGGGGACACAACATTGTTCTGTCTACCTTTAAACTGTGCCCACATGAACATATACAGATGGGTGACAAATCAAAGGGAAAAAAGGTGGCTCTGTTATGCTATGGAAGGCATTTTGCTATCATGGTATGTGTCAACTAGTCAATTTAGAGGGATGTGCCACTACAAATCAATAAAGTTCTTCTGACTAATCACCTTTACCTTATGATGAAACATTTCTCTCCAGATAGGAGTGGCCTCTTCCAGGATGACTCTACCCTCATCCACAGGGCACGAGGGCTCACTGAATAGCTTGATGAGGATGAAAATGAGATAGGCCTTCAGAGTCCCCAGAGCTCAACTCAACTGAACACCTTTCGGGAGATTTTGGAGTGAACATTCTCCAACACCATCATCAAAACACCAACTAAGGAAATATCTTTTGGAAAAATGTTCATCTCTCAGGTACAGTTACAGAAACTTTTAGTACCTGTGCTAATGCCTTACTAACATGCTTTATGTTTGTCACAAAAATGCTCCATCCTACAGGAAATGCCAGAATCCCCCACCAGCAGCCACACCCACTTCCTCAATTCGTACCAAGTTTACCACACACTTTTTCCTTGCTTTCACTTCTAAGCGTTTCTTTGCCCTTTTGTACTGGTTTGGACTAGGTAACCTTACTACTGCTTAGCATTTTGGACTGTTTGTTAAATAAAACTACCTTTTTTAACATGCATATACCATTTAAGTCTAATTCTGTCTGACAATGTTGTTTTTCCTTTAATTTGTCACCCACCTGTATATTAAAATGTATAAATGTACACATATATATACTTAACAACTCAGAAGAAATACCCCAAGTATGGGATTCATGTGTATATTACAACTTTTTTTTTAGAAATAGCTTTGAGACAAGAGCACAACAAATGCTAATGATACCTCTTTCAAGAATACTCAGTGCAAACTCAGGATAAAGTGTGCATCACCGAAAATACTTATATTCTTGTTTTATTTTACACATAAGCAGGACATGGAAGAATCTCAAGATAATTTGCAAAATCAGGTGCATGGTTTGCACTTAGTTGAAAAATGTAGCTCTGTCGTGAGTCCTGAAGTGACTTTTCATTTATTGTTTGCTGGATATTGTTTTGGTATTAGACACGTTTTTTATGTGTCGTTCTTTTTTTTTTTTTTTCAATTAAGTTTACTACTTTAAAAATAAAGTAAAATAAATAAAACACTAAAATAAAAGACTAAGACAAAGGTATCAGAATCAGAATCAGAATTAGCTTTATTCGCCAAGTGTGCGCGCAGACACACAAGGAATTTGTTGTGGTTTTCTTTAAGGTGCTCTTGGTACATACATACATATCTTACATGAGAACAAAAAACATTTAAATAGTAAGACTTAACAATAAAAAAATAAAAATAAAAAATAATAATGTGTATGAATCTGGAACAGAAGATTTATGTACAGATTTGTGCATTATTTACTCTATATACAGCTGTATAAATAAAGAGATATGCATACGTATTTACATAATACTTGAGACAGAGGTAGTAGTTAGAGATGGAGGATGAATTACAGAAATGAATTATAGAATAAAAAAACACAGGTAATGATTCCTGTGTTAGCTGTTTAAGCTGGAGATGGCATGGGGGAAAAAACTGTTTTTATGCCTAGATGTTCTAGTGCACAGAGATCTGTAACGTCTGCCTGAAGGGAGGAGTGCAAACAGGTTGTGGCCGGGGTGAGAGGGGTCTGTGATGATGTTAGCTGCCCGCTTCTTCACTCTGGAGTTGTACAAGTCCTGAAGGTTGGGCAGGTGCACACCAATGATCCTTTCTGCTGTCCTAACAGTCCGTTGCAGTCTTCTTATATCTGATTTGCTGGCTGACCCAAACCAGACAGTTATAGAAGAGCACAGAACCGACTCAATAACAGCTGAGTAAAACTGTGTCATCTGCGCCTGTGGCAGGTTGAACTTTTTCAGTTGACGAAGGAAGAACAACCTCTGCTGGGCCTTTTTCACAATGGAGTCAATGTGAATGTCCCACTTCAGGTCCTGAGAGATGGTGGTGCCCAGGAACTTGAATGACTCCACTGCAGCCACAGTGCTGTCCATGACGGTGAGAAGGGGGAGAGCAGGGGGGTTTCTCCTGAAGTCCACTATCATCTCCACAGTTTTGAGCGTGTTCAGCTCCAGGTTGTTGTGACTGCACCAGACAGCCAGCCGCTCAACCTCTTGTCTGTAAGCACACTCGTCGCCGTCCTGAATGAGACCGATGACTGTAGTGTCATCTGCAAACATCAGGAGTTTGACAGAGGGGTCTTTAGAGGTGCAGTCATTTGTGTAGAGGGAGAAAAGCAGTGGGGAGAGAACGCAGCCCTGAGGAGCTCCAGTGCTGATGGTGCGGGTGTTGGATGTGAATTTTCCCAGCCTCACTAGCTTCTGCCTGTCTGTCAGGAAGCTGGTGATCCACTGACAGATAGAGGTGGGTACAGAGAGCTGTGTCAGTTTATTTAGAAGGGTATCTGGGATGATGGTGTTGAAAGCGGAGCTGAAGTCCACAAACAGGATCCTTGCATAAGTCCCTGGTTTGTCCAGATGTTGGAGGATGTAGTGCAATCCCATATTGACTGCATCATCCACAGACCTGTTTGCTCGGTAAGCAAACTGCAGGGGGTCCAGCAAGGGTCCAGTAATGTCCTTCAAGTAGGCCAACACCAGCCTCTCAAATGACTTCATGACCACAGACATTAAAGCAACAGGTCTGTAGTCATTTAGTCCTGTGATTTTTGGTTTCTTGGGTACAGGGATGATGGTGGAGCGTTTGAAGCAGGAGGGGACTTCGCACAGCTCCAGTGATCTGTTGAAGATCAATGTAAAGATGGATGATAGCTGGACAGCACAGGCTTTGAGGCAGGCTGGAGAGACACCATCTGGGCCTTTGGCTTTCCTTATCTTCTGTTTCCTGAAGACTTTGCGTACATCATCTTCACAGATCTTAAGTACAGGCTGAGAAACAGTAGGGGGGAGCGACGGGGAGGGTGTTGATGGCTGTGTTGTGAGACAGTCAGAGCGGGTGCGAGGTGTCAGACCAGGCTTTTCAAACCTACAGTAGAACTCGTTCAGGTCTTCAGCCAGTTGTTGATTGGCCTCAGTGCTGGGGTATGGGGTCTTGTAGCTGGTGATGGCTTTCAGGCCTTTCCACACTGATGTAGAGTCATTACTTGAAAGCTGTTTTTCCAGTTTTCCAGAGTAGTTTTTCTTTGCCACTCTTATCTCCCTATTCAGTGTGTATTTGGCCAGTTTGTACAAGGCTTTGTCCCCACTTCTGTAGGCGTCCTCTTTGGCCTGGCAAAGCTGTTTGAGTTTTGCACTGAACCAAGGTTTATCGTTGTTAAATGTTAAGTAAGTCCTGGTAGGAACACACATGTCCTCACAGAAACTGATGTAGGACGTCACGGTGTCGGTGAGCTCATCCAGATCAGTAGCTGCAGCCTCAAAAACACTCCAGTCAGTGCAGTCGAAGCAGGCTTGTAGGTCCCGCTCTGCTTCAGTAGTCCATCTCTTTACAGTTTTTACTACAGGCTTAGCAGATTTAAGTTTCTGCTTGTAAGCCGGTAGAAGATGAACCAAACAGTGATCAGAGAGTCCCAGAGCTGCTCGGGGGACAGAGTGGTATGCATCCTTTAAAACAGTGTAGCAATGGTCCAGTATATTGCTGTCCCTGGTGGGGCATGTGATGTGCTGTCTGTATTTAGGCAGTTCGCGGGTGAGGTTAGCTTTATTAAAATCACCGAGAATGATAATGAAAGAGTCCGGGTAACGCTGCTCTGTGTGTGTGATCTGATCGGCCAACAGTTCTAGCGCCGCGCTCACACGCGCGTCAGGAGGAATGTGCGCACTCACCAGAATAACCGAAGAAAACTCCCGCGGCGAATAAAAAGGCTTACAGTTAATTAAGAGAGCTTCCAAATTTGGGCAGCATATCTTCTTTAAAACTGTCACGTCTGTACACCAGCCTTCATTGATATAAAAACAAATCCACCGCCTCTCGTTTTCCCCGACGACTCGGTGACGCGATCCGCTCTGAACAGCTGGAAGCCCGTTAGATGAAGCGCGCTGTCCGGGATGGCTCCGTTCAGCCAGGTTTCCGTGAAGCAAAGCGCAGCAGAGTTTAAAAAGTCCTTGTTTGTGCGGGTGAGGAGTTGTAGTTCGTCTGATTTATTTGCTAGGGAGCGGAGATTCGCCAGATGAATGCTCGGCAGCGGAGTCCTAAAACCGCGCTGTCGGAATTTCACGAGCGCACCAGCGCGCTTCCCTCGTTTGCGTCGCCTGGAGCGTTTGTACAGGATCGCAGCTCCTCCGACTAAAATGTCCAGTAAAACGTCTGAATGTTCAAACGTCGGCAAAAAGTTATTTGGTGCGCTATTTCTGATGTCCAGGAGTTCGTTTCTTGTAAAGCTGATCGGAAAAAAGTTGCTTAAGACAGGACACACAAACAAAAACAGTACAAGTACCAAGGAACAACAAACCGAGGCTGCCATGTGCGGCGCCATCTTGTTGCCACATCACTAGTAATACTTTAAATTAAAGAAGGAGGTGGGTTAAAAAAAACAAATTAATAATAAAAATACATATCAGATAATGTGTCTAAAATGCATCGCAAAAAGGAAATGGAAATGATCTCACCTTTAAATCCAACATACTAGTAGGTGTGGATATGAACATTTATACTTTTGTATTATATAATATTTTGCACAAAGTATATAAAAGTTAACCACAGCCACTAGAGCCTTACATAAGGGGTGTGCTGTTCTAGAAAAATAATTAACAATGGGGTGGTATGATGTGGCTCAACAGGAAAAGGAGTTACTATTACCACCCTGAAGTAGATTACTTTCCAATAACATGTTATATAATAAAATGTTGTATTCCTCTTTTTACCACAGCAGTGCCCCAATGATTACAATTTTATATTTATTAAAAAATAACATCATACTTTTTATCCATTTGTACTGACATTTACATTGTACTGTTGTGGAATGTTTGTGTAACAAGTCAGTTCCTGTTATCACTTGTTATAATAGCTATAATCTGCAGTTCCCTCACAAGCTTCTCTTTTCTCTCTCTCTTTCTCGAAGCTAATAAGACCAGTACTTGCAGCTTATCTTGTTACCAATAAACCACAAAGTGTAAAGTATTCTCTGATGAAGACTCTCCTCCTGGAAGAAAACTTAAAGGAACAGTTTTGCCTCAAAACACTTACGCTGACTGGTGCAAACAAATCATTGTTCTAAATGATTTCCACTAGATGGCATTATGAC
Organism: Pangasianodon hypophthalmus; assembly: GCF_027358585.1. Taxonomy (NCBI): domain Eukaryota; kingdom Metazoa; phylum Chordata; class Actinopteri; order Siluriformes; family Pangasiidae; genus Pangasianodon; species Pangasianodon hypophthalmus. The sequence goes on along the minus strand of NC_069721.1, from coordinate 5,539,228 downwards.
CATTATGAATCGCACACTGTTTCCCCCTGAGTGTATCATATGCAGCAGTTATGCAGGATTTTTTTTCAATATTGTGTACACTTACTGGCCACCTTATTAGATCCTCCTACTCTCTTAGAAACAGAGTAGTGGTTCCTCAAACTGGGGTCCAGTTACTCCGGAAGTCTGTGATTATTAGCCTGTTTAACTGCCTAATTGGACCTGACGTGTTTCTTCAGCAGAAAGGTCAGGAATTTAAAAAAAAAAAACAACAATGAGGGTGTCCATGGAATTTATTTTATAGATAAATCAGTTACTGGCTACAAAAAGTTTGAAAATAGAATATTTTCCTTTCAAAGAATGTTCCAAGGTGAACCAACATGGAACATATATAGAAAAAAGTTCCTCCATGGTTCTCTAAATAGAGTTAAGGGTTCTTAGCGTCTTAAATGGTATCTAGAACCCACTAGAACCTATTTAGGAAGTTAAGAACACTTAACTACTTAGAGAACCATGGAGTAAATTTTTTCTAAGGGTGTTCCATGTTGGTTCACCATGTTGGTTGTAGGTATAGAGAGGCTGCAATTAATCTTTTTTCATGTACAGTTTGCTCATCAGTATCAGACTGACTGGAGCTTATTGCTTGGCCACAGCTATTCTCAACCCAGCAGTGACAATGACGTCTTTAAAAAAAAACTCTGCTACAACACTGCTGTGCTCAAGGGGTAAAAAAAAAAAAAGGAAATATGTAAGGTGCACTGTACTGTTTATTGTAGTTAGATCCCCCTCTGCCATACAACACCTCTTTTGTGAAGGTTTTCCACTAGATTTTTGGAGCGTGGCTGTGGGGATTTGCTCATTCAGCCACAAGAGCATTAGTGAGGTCAGTCACTGATGTGGGGTGAGGAGGCCTGGCACTCAGTTGGCATTCCAATGCATCCTAGAAGTGATCATTGGGGTTGAGATCAGGGCTCTGTGCAGACCAAACTTCTTTCACGCCAACTTCGGCAAACCATGTCTTTATAAACCTTGCTTTGTGCACAGGTGCACTGTCATGTTGGAACAGGTTTGGGCCTCTTAGTTCCAGTGTAGGAAAAATGCTACACAATTATACAATTGGAATGCCCTAACTTTTGTCTTTTATGTTGTTTAGAAATCAAAGCTTACTGTTGCAGACTACAATGTGTGGTGGAAGAATTATTTATTGTGGATATTATAAATAAATTAAATGATTTATTGAACACTGGATTTTATCATATTGTTTTTCTCATGGTTTTGTAAAAGCAATAAGCCACTTGAGGATGTGCATTACAGTGATTCTTTTGACATTAAAGGTATTTTAGGAACTTTCTGTGGTGCCAATTCTTAAAAAAGGGCTTATTTCTTTAAAATAAATCAATAAAGGTCTCTCAAAAGTCTCTCAGAAAACCTTTTTCTGAAAAATTACATATGGCAACACATATGGCAACACTTATTTCTAACATTGTTTTGGTAGGACTGTGTAGCAGTCATGTCAATAAAGCATTATATATGAAAACTGAAAATGGGAGAGAAAGAGAGAGAGAAATTAGGAAGTGGTTAATCTTGCACATTCCATCACGTGCCATAAAAGGGCATTTTGAATGTTTAAATGCTGTGTTATATTCACTGGTCAAAATTTATTCTCATCCCATATGTCAAGACACCTCTACACAAATGACCAAAATCACAAAAAAATACAATAGATAGGTGGACATGTATAGTTTATTTCATATGCAGTACTTTGCTCATTAAAATGTAACTTGTGCATCTCAAAAGAAGACTCAAGATGTATTAACAATGTCTTAATTTAAAATATATAAAATATATGTACAATCCAAAACCGGAATCAGCAAATTATTTAATTCATTGTCCTTAATGTGGCTGTTTGTGAGACCTGTCTCCCTGCCATAATGATATGAGAGATCAAAATGGACCTGAATTTGAATACATGAAATAAATTTAGAGCTATATCAGCTATAAAGACACTTAGTTTGGTCTTACCAGAAATCAGGAAAAAGCACACTGCAAAATTCCAGTCCATTTTCAATGCTGTCATCAGGTTCAGGGTGGTGGACACAAAAAAGTGACTGTTGAGGAAGTAGATACATGAGCAGTGTTTGAAAATTTGGGCAGTCGATTAGCAAACCCACACAAACATCTGTGGGAGTGGCATAAATTGACCAGACGAAATCAGGGAAACACAGTGGAAATAGTTGCAGACCATATAAAAATATCACTAGCACTCAGCAAAATGAAGTCTACAAAATAAAAACAACAGTTACAATTTTTGTGGCCATATGCACAGAGCTTCTTTTAATGTTTATTATTCATTACTTCTCCATCTCTAAACTACAATCAGCAGATGTTTTCATGAGCAGCCTGGAGGCTTTAGCAAAGTGCTGCCTGCATTTGTCAAACAGTGTGATGTGGCAAGTTTTTTTCTTTTTTTTTTTTTTTCTTTTCTTTTTCCCCACAGCATGACACCTGTTACAACACACAGATGAACAGTATTATATTACAATACCAGACACTTCTATTTCTGTGTAAGACTTGCTTCTGTTGTGAAGTGAAATACAGTATACACAATACTTTTGAATATTTAAATAGATCCAAATGTTTTATTATAACTTAAAAGTTATTTTCAACATTAACTCTAAAAGCATGCATTTAACCTATGCATTTAAACCATGTTTAAAATTTTCGTATCCTACTTGCGCTCCTGATTGTGTATAAATTTACACATAAGAAGACTTACTAACGTAAACCTCAGCTTGATTGACTTCAAATCATATAATCTGCAATGAGATCTTACACTTATGCATTATACCGTCAAGTTTAAATGGCTTATTTTTATTATGTTTACAGCATTTAGCAGATGCCCTTATCCAGAGCGACTTGTAGAAGTATCTATTAAAAACACTGTCAGGATAGCACTGAGACTGGCTCGGGACTGCAGAACCACATGTTCATGTGATGCAACAAGTCACATGATCGTGAACACCTGAACCACGTTTATGCACAATGAGCACTAGTATTTAAGCCACATTTGTATAGCACCGGCATTGCTGGTTGTCTTATCCATGCCGTGTGTATTCCATGCTTGTCTACTTTGTGTTCATGTTACATAGCCCTTGTCTTTGTTCTCGTGTGTTTCACAATTAATAAAAGTGCACTCTGCACTTGCATCTGTCTCCAAACTATCTGTGACAAACACATCCTCATACTAGTTCACTAGAGCAGGGACTAAGAATACCAAAAAAATTTTTGTGAAAACCATATATTATATATACACACAGTGTATTAATATTATGTATTATTAAATATGTTTATTGGCATAGAAGTGAGTCAAAATATCTTCCACTTCTGCTTTTCAGCCTTTACACTGATTGTTCATTTTGAATCAGAATAACTTCCACTTCTGTCTTTAAGCCTTTAGTCTCATCATTCATTTTGTGCCATGTCTGTGCATTTGAACTTTTATGGAGTTTTGTGGGTGCCACTAAATGCAAATGAGCTGTGTCAGGAACTCACTTTGCATCATACACATGTGGGTCTGAAGAATATCAGAGTTTCCGAAACTTTTGTAAATACAGCGGAAAAATTTAGTTCGGTTTGGCTTATGCAAATATTGATAAATGTGGCCCAATTTTACTCTTGTTTAAATGCAACAAGGTTGAAAGTAACAGCACTGATTTTTCTGGCATAGGATTAGCAACCACACAAATTGTAGTTAACTAGCTCTAATTGAACTCATTCTAATTGAATTAGGACATTCAAGACATTCTAGATTTTTAATTTAGTTATTTTTTTTTATTAATAAATAGCCTGAGCCTGAGATGTTAAATGGATTCACACATTAATGCAAAAATAATATAATGTTTGAAGTATTTTAATGACTTTTCTAAGTGCTGTAGAGTTTATTAATTTTAGAGTTACATACAGGTTGTTATAAAGGACACTTTAGATAAGCTTAAACGGTCTTTCACAGTCACTTTACATACATATTGGCACAGTAATATCTGTAATACCAGAGGGACACAAATGGCACCCCAGTCAAGGAATTACCCTATTAACTGTTACTTTAATATATTACGGCTTTTGATAATATACCCTGTTTTGGATGTACCAGTTTTTCCCAAAGATGATCACTGTTTAAATCTTTGTTAGCTTTGTTAGTCCATGTTGCATAACCTCAAACTTTGGAAATGAAATTCTTTTAGTCATAATTCTTCTTTTCCGAAAGATGGACAGAACACTAAAACTAATGTGGGTGTGAAGCCAAGACCTTGACTAGTCTTGATTTTATGTGTTAGTTTTGGTTTGAAAGCTGTAACTGTGCAGCTGCTCTGGACCCCAAGCAGTTCGTGTTTATAACAGAGAAGTTCTGTACACTAATGTATAAGCTGATACAAATAAGCTGAGCATTCTCTTTGCATGTGTTTGCATCTCTGGGAATCTCTGGGAATATGTTTAAGAGAAGAGAAACCTGCTAGTGTTGACTGCAAAGTTCATCATTGTATTGCATTGTATTGTATTGCTGATGTCGTGTGACATCCATAGCCACTGTGAAGAGACAAGAGAAAAGGAGCATATCCTTCATAATTACAGTGAAATCTTGAAAGCTGTCATTAAATTCCTCAGACAGTGACACAAAAGCAGTTGCATATTTCCCACTTGTGTACCAAAGTTCTCACTAGGAAAACTATCCACCACCTCTCGCAACATGGAGAAGTATGTCATGTTAGCCTGAAGCTGTGACAGATAGCAAAGGCCTTGATGTGTTCATACAGATGACTCACCATACAGCATGTTTTCCTTGCAGACTGGTGAAAACACTACAGTTCTTGGTTATATCCACTAAAAAAAAGCCATACTTGCCAGCCAGGCAGGATCAGACAGTCCTCTCATTGAGTGCTTTTAATAATAAACATTGTCACAAAGCAAGTTTACAGAAATTTGAATGTAATTTAGATCTGTAATGAGTCAAAGGTGAGAGTGTAAAGAAAACCCCCACTGAGATGACATGAAAATACCAGATAGTGCAATTATAAATCAATACAGTATACAATTGTAGAACAGTAATAAAAAAAAAAGCAGTATTAAGTGCATTGAAAGGATGTTCAGTATGAGCTCATTGTGAAAAGGAGTTCTGGGATGAGCACAGGATAGACTATCTGGAGATCTGGCCTGTGAGCATGTTCTCCCCATGTCCATATCCCAAAATCATGACACTTTTTTTTCTTTTTTTCAAAATTTTAAGTCGGCCAGTAGCGAACATTTGCACATGTGTTAAACAAGTGTTAAAAGAGAGGAAGTGTCAGGCCTCAGGGGAACAGAAACTGACTTGTGGATGGTGGTGCATGCAGGCCATCAGAAAGCTTTCACACATCTTTTTTATCTACAGTACTCTGCAAATGTCTTAGACACATGCAAAGAAATGCTGTAGAGCAAAGATGCCTTCAGAAATAATGAAATTAAATGTTTCTACATTTAAAAAAATACTATAAAGAGCAGTAAACAGTAATAAATGAAACAAAGTCAATATTTGGTGTGACAGCCTGCTTTAAAAAAAATAAAAAATAGTAATCTCAGGTACAGCATGTGAAGTTTTATAAGGAAATGAATGAGCTGCAAGTTTTACTGAGCATCTTGCAGAACCAGACACAGTTCTTCTGGAGACTTTGACTCTTGCACTTGCTTCTTATTTTTGCAGGAAAACCCAGCAGCTTTCATTATGTTTTTTGTCTGAAAAGTATCTCTTATGTAATATGCTGCTTTCTTTACTGCCATACAAACATTGTTCTGTAACATTTAATTTTGTGCTGGAAAACTAATGTTTGGAAATCTAAAAAGGTTTTGTACTGACTCGATAATGTAGAAGTCATAAAATACAAATCTATAACAAAGTTTGTATTAAAAAAATATAGGGTGCCTAAGACGTTTGCACAGTACTGTAGGTAAAAGACCTTCATGGCCTATTAACTGGTACAATCCTCCATATTTATGTATAATCGGCATTTCTGCAATTTCCTCCCAGACTTTGTATTTCTATACCCAGTAACTCATAACCTCACCATTATCTCCCTCCCTCAGTATTGCTTTAACTTCCCTGCCTTGTTCTGTCTTCCTCTCTCTGTTTCAGATTGAGGATTGTTGCCACCCTTCTCCAGTGTCAGGTTGGGGCTAATTTTAACCAACCAGAGAGGACGTTTGCACAAGTATTAAAAGAGAGGAAGTGTCAAGCCTTAGACAAATAGAAACTGACTTGTGGATAGTGGTGCGTGTAGGCCATGTTTTATATCTGTGTAAAACACCGAGGACACCAAATTCTGCTATGTTATCTTTTTGTTTTTCCTATATCTGTTATTTTCCTATAACATATTTATGACATACAAATATAAAGTACACAATGTCTTTGTAAAATATTACAATGTCCTTAATCTATTTATTTAATTAAGTCTATGTACTGAAGGAAAATAAATAATAAAAGGTTAAGTCTATTGTGAATTGCATGGCTAAGAGCAGGGCTGGAAAAAGTACTGAGAAATTTGTCTTAGGTGAAAGTATAGACAGTGTTTTAAAAATTACAATATTACTCAAATTAAAAGTGGAAGTATTCACCGAAAAATGTACCAGCCAAAAAGTGAAAGTAAAAACATTGTTTACTCCTTTTAAGCTCCTTTTTAAATGTACTCATGCATTAAAAAGTGAAATGTAAATGTTTTAACCGTCAAAATTAAGGAAAGGTTTAAAGTGAAAAGTAACTTGAATTTCTGATCTAAAACTGATTATTAGATTATTCCACCACACCATTTTGCCTGGAAACATCATTCAATCTATGTAACTTGTGATATGCATGATGAATACTACATGAATCAGAACTAAAATATCATATAAATAACCAATATTTACCAATAGCTAGAATGCTACTTGCTGCCTAGCCAATTATATTAGCTACTGCAATTGATGCTAGTCTAACCTGGCTTTAGCACAGAAAACATGCTAACTTAGTTATAGCCAGTTAACGTTAGCAAATTAGCTAAACTTAGCTCAGCATGCTTTTTCAAATTAGATGGAGTTCATGCCTTCAGGGGAGGGAAAGGAGACACCTTATTTTAAACAACTCTTTGCTAACTCCAACGTATTGAAATATTTTACTGAAGTAGGTCCAAGCACATTCATACTCACTGCAGTCCAGTGGTTTATCTATATTCAGAGGCACACTACATTGCGAACTACATTGTGTAGCATGTGAAGGTCACAGGTGATGATGAATTGGCACGATTCTTGACATTGATGAACTTGATTGGCTACTAAACTGAAATGATTAGATGCTAAACTGAGCCCATTTCAATTGATACAGACATTTGGCTAAATGAGAGAAGAAGAGACCTTTGAGATTTGTAATGAGTATTTTAAAGGTCTAAATAAAACACTTTAAAGAGCAAAAGGTTTTTTTTTTCTTGGAAATGTAGTTAAGAGTACGAGTATTCAATTTCAATTACTCTCAAGTACAGTAAAAATATGGCAAAATAATAATGCCGAATAGTAACAAAGTACAATTACACAAGTATTTTCCACCTCTGGCCTATAGAGTACAAATATGATAATACGTATAGTAATAAGTACCCATATTTAGGGTTTGCTATCCTTTATTTCACAGAACTTCTTGACATGGCATGGAAGCAGCTAGTTTCTGTAACAGTTGTGGTGTTTCCTCCAAGTTTCAACCAACAAAACGTTCTGTTCATCCACACTATCTGCTAATTGCTAAATTCTAATTCATTGCATTACAAATACTCTATTGGGTATAGGTCAGGGCTCTGGGTGGGCCAGTGTAAGACTTTAGTTTTCTTTTTTGCAAAAAAATGCAGCTGGTATGCTTTGAATCATTATCCTGCTGAAAAATCCACTTCTGTCTCTTGAATAATTTCTTCGCTGAATTCTGCAAGTTTGCATCCAAAATGCCTCTGTACACTTCTGAGTTCATGATGCAATCAATGACGACAAGCTCACCAACATCACTGTAGGAGAAAAAGCCAAAGATTTTGACTTTTCCACTTCCATCTATTTTGGTTGGAATTCTTCTCCTGGCTTAAACATTTTACCATTTTACATTTTACCATCAGATCCAGCTGAGTTAAATTTCGATTCATCTGATAAGACAGTTCTCCAGAAGCTGCTGTCTTTCTGTGCATGTTCTTTTGCAAATTTCTTATTTTTGAGGCTGATAAATAATTTCTGCAGCATTACTCTGCCTATATACCCATGTTCATTGATCCTGTTTTGAGTAGTTTGTGCTCTAGTTGTATTTGGTAATTCTCATTGATGATTACTGCTGTTTCTCACCTGTTGTTCTAGATTTTATTAACAATTATCCTGCCCAGTCTGCTGGTGGTCTTTCTGGGTCTGCATGTCTGCCATTTTTTGTATGTATTCAATTACCTTCAAGTTCATACAAGTACCCCTAGCAGAGTAACCACATTGTGTAGTTAAACACATTAATTATGGATTAACTGTGACAACCAGAATAATCTTAAGTGTCCAGATATTTTTTTGTGTCTAATTTTGAACATCTTTATTATTTTTATATTTTTAAAGAAAACAGTCTATTCATGGGGGAAATGTTTTGCTTGAAAAGTGTGCATGTTCTTTAAAATAAATTCTAAATTCAGTGTGTGTGTGTGTTTTTTGTGTGTGTGTGTGTGTGTGTGTGTGTGTGTAGATGCAAAAGGTGATAAATCGCACACTTCTGCTGGTCCTCAGATATTATGAGTGTAACCTTTGCTGCCCTACTACACCCAAAAGTCATAGATAGGTCGAGAAAAGGTCAAGGATCATCTGTACCTTGCTGGGATTGCGTTTCTAATAGTAGCTTTGCAGTGTTGCCAAATGAAGCAACAGGAAAATGCTTAAACTGAAATTGAATAATGTTAATTCAGCAGGTTCATGTATGTGGAGAGCATGTATGATTGACCTTTAGCAATGAATTTTATTTTTGTCTCCCCTGCACTTTTACCTATGTGGGCATATGTAGTGTGAATACACCATATGTGTGTAGCAGAAGAGATGTGTCTGTATGTGGTCAAACAAAAAAGACTTGAGCAAACCAAAGTATTAATGAAAAGCTGTTTGAATTTTTTTCTTCCCTGAAGTATATGAAATGTATGTGCATTATTGCATTGTGAGATTCCCATTTTCCAGCCAGTCATGGCCAGCATGCAAAAACCAAAATGTGTAATCTTACAATATAATCATATTGCTGTAATTAAAGGCCTTCATGGCCTATAAACTTGTACAATCCTCCATATTTATGTATAATCGGCATTTCTGCAATTTCCTCCCAGCCTTTATATTTCTATACCCAGTAACTCATAACCTCACCATTATCTCTCTCTCCCAGTATTGCTTTAAATACCCTGCCTTGTTCTGTCTTCCTCTCTCTGTTTCAGATTGAGGAATGTTGCCGCCCTTCTCCAGTGTCAGGTTGGGGCTAATTTTAACCAACCAGCTCAAATGTGAGGGGTCATAATGCTAGATAAATACAGTGGTCACGCTGATTAGGAGGTGTCACGGGCAAAAGCCGGATCTTTTCCACTGCCCCTCTTTATCTCACTCTCTCTCAGAGAGTCCCTCCATTCCTTCAGCTGTCCTCTCGACTGGAAAGGTAAGGGATGAAGTTTCTAAAATTTTCAGAGATAAACTGTTTCATATTGAGCTATAACCCCTAGTGTTAAATAAAAAAAATAATGCAGTGTTACCAGTTGGACTCATATAAACACTGAATGTGTTAACACAGATTTTTTTGCTATATAAAGGCATGACTTATAATGCTTGTTTATGCCACAAATGCAACTATCGCCATTAGCAGCCCTGACTAACACTCACCTAGTATCACATGTTAAGCAGTCACTTCCTTCCTCTTTAAAAAAACGGCAGGATGATGTTGCCTCACATTAGCTAATCCTAGTTGTCATACTAAGCTATGCTGAGGACACAGTATTCCCTCCTACTTACAGAACATTGAACCCTTCTGAATAGAAGCAAGATCTGTGTAAAATTTTGGGATGTGAGAGTACTAATTTTAAGTATAAAATTCATCTACTTAATTAGGTAATTCAATGCAAAAGGCAAAAACTGTTCATAGATCAGCACTTTAACTTGGAGAAGCTTGGTAAATACAGGCCTAGTCTAAACTGGCCCATGATTAATACAAATAAAGTTATAATGTACTTTATTATAAAAATGGTATCATCATTCTGACCTATGACATTTTTGAAAGGTTTTAGGCAGTATCAAATTAAATGAACTGATCTGCTTGGACCCATGGCATTACAAGCAAGGGCATTACAAGAGCAGCTGTCATCAACAGCATTTATATATAGCCTGACCTATTGAGGGAGGATCATGGAAGGATAGAAGGAAAATGAGAGCAGAGAGTGGGGGTATGTGCTATATATGATTAAAGTAAAGGTCAACAGTGAGAGTTTCTAAGTAGCAAAGATAAGGAAGAGGGTGACTACATGCAGACAGTCACACAGTTCCTGTACTGCTTCATCAAACATATAACATATTTAGCACTCAGTAGTTTGAACTGTGGTTTCAGTGTCCGGTGTGAATTATATAGTGTGAAATAAATACAAACGTCTTGGTTTCACATGCACAGTTGCTCTATAACAAGTGGTTGAACTTTACAATAATCAGATGTATGTTACAATAAGGTGTGTCAGAGTGACAATAAAACAGGAAATAACCTCATGTTGCTGGTATGTATAAAAAGGTATAAGAAGGCATGTACAGGTTTACACAATGTGGTACACTGGTGGAAATAATGTAACTGATGGTCGTTACCATCATGATACAAGTTCCTCTATTTATTTTTGTCACTCATTACACCCCTGCTTACATCTTCAACCTGGCCTCATTTTCATTTTCTCTCTCAGCTCAGTTTAAGAAGCAACATGTTGACATGCTATTTTTCAAGATATTGCAAAAGTGTTGTATCTGTCCCTATGGCTCAACTGCCTCTCACTTCTCATGCTCTCTTTCTCTCTCTTTGAATCTTTTACAGTCATAATGCCTCACGCATACCCATTCCTCAGCCCTGAGCAGAAGAAAGAGCTCAATGACATTGCTCTGAGGATTGTTGCGCCGGGTAAGGGAATCCTCGCTGCCGACGAATCCACAGGTATGCTTGCATGCACTGTCAAATATTAAATGCATGCCAACATCTCTGCAGAATGCCAATGGGAATACATTGTACCAACATATGAGCCTTCTATACACACCAAACTGTCTTAATCCGATGAACTCATACCATACTGCAATTTATTTACTATTTCTTCGCACTCAATGGTGCACTACCACAACAGGCAGCATAGCCAAACGCTTCCAGAGCATCAATGCCGAGAACACTGAGGAGAACCGGAGGCTCTACCGTCAACTGCTCTTCACTGCCGATGACCGTGTCAAGCCTTGCATTGGAGGAGTCATCTTCTTTCATGAAACCCTTTACCAGAAGACTGATGATGGCAAGCTCTTCCCTCAGCTCATCAAGGAGAGAGGCGCGGTAGTGGGCATCAAGGTTGACAAGGGCGTAGTTCCTCTGGCCGGAACTAATGGAGAGACCACCACTCAGGGTGGGTTCTCCATTTGTACTTTTTTAAAGCATTAGCTGTCACACTCTTTGTCTTTTTTCTGTCTTTTATGGCTTTATAAAACCATTTTTTCTCTCACATTGCCCCTCAATTAGGTCTGGATGGCCTGTATGAGCGTTGTGCTCAGTACAAGAAGGATGGAGCTGATTTTGCCAAATGGCGTTGTGTGTTGAAGATTACCCCCACCACCCCCTCCAGTCTGGCCATCAAAGAAAATGCTAATGTGCTAGCACGCTATGCTAGCATCTGCCAGATGGTGAGATTCACATGTTGTCAAAAACAACAACATTATAAATTGCTCCATAGGTCTTTAAGCTCATTATGTTTTTACATCTCTCTCATCAGCATGGCATCGTGCCAATCGTGGAGCCTGAGATCTTACCTGATGGTGACCATGACCTGAAGAGGTGCCAGTATGTAACCGAGAAGGTTTTGGCAGCTGTTTACAAAGCCCTGTCTGAACACCATGTTTACCTTGAGGGCACTCTGCTCAAGCCTAACATGGTGACTGCTGGCCACTCCTGCTCTCACAAGTACACCCCCCAGGAGATTGCCATGGCCACTGTCACTGCCCTGCGCCGCACTGTGCCCCCTGCTGTTCCTGGTTAGTCATGCTCACACAAATGCTAAATTGCTTTAGGTTCCATCCACAGCTGCATATTTCAGTGTTCTCTGCCCATACCATTGTATAATATTGAACATACAGTAACTAATGGTTCTTGAATAGGCATATGGCAGTATTCAGTTGGCAACTTAACAATTAAGTCTAAAATTTCCATCAGTATTTTTGTGGAGAAAGTAATTTGTATTCAGACTTTGTCTACACTTAAGTTAAGTTGATTTTCTGGGCTCCCTGTTCACAGTATGCAAAACAACTACTTGTAGTTCATGCCTTGGTGGTTGCCAAATTTTCATGTGTAGAAGCATGTGAGATGGGGTTTCTTAATAGTGTCTAGACCACTACATTTATACACAAACACTTGCCTTTAAGCCTGAAAAAAAACAAGAATAGAAAATGCTAACTGAAGACAGGTATATCGCTTTATCTCAAATGGAATAAGGTGTAACATAAAAGCAAGGGACAATTTAAAAATAAAAAATGAAAAAGCAGAATATGATCTATGAATAAGAAGAAGGCAGGTTAATTTTAACAATATGGCTTCCACCCTCATTATTGCTTAGTTTATATACTAGCACTTAATCCAGCACATATTGTTTTGCTTTTTTTTGTATCACACGCTGACATGAAGCCATGAGGTACTAAGTCTAGGTCATAGAATGTGCTAAGATATAATCTATGCTAAGATATGTGCTAAGATATAATCTATTTTATATTGTGGTTATACTGTCAGACAATGGCACTGGACGTAATGCTCCTCCCCCCATGAGCAGATATTGTGCAAGAAAAATGTGGTTAAGTCCAAAGTCAGAATCACACAGAACTGAGACATGCCTGTTGTACTCAAACTCCAACCCAGCATGAGTAGCTCTTGTGCAACTTCTGTATAGCGGCAACTTCAGTACTTAGGTCTGAGGTCTGTATAACAATGTGCACAATTTCGATATTATGCATGCAGCCCGTAATGACCTCAATCTTTTTCAATTTCTTGATTCAAATATCACACTGTATATTGTTCTGCTCACTGCAGTCTCCTTTTCAAATAGACCCACTTTTCACATTTTCTCCCTATAGGTATTACTTTCCTCTCTGGAGGGCAGAGTGAGGAGGAGGCCACAGTCAACCTGAATGCCATAAACACATGCCCCCTGCACAAACCATGGGCACTCACCTTCTCTTATGGCCGTGCCCTACAGGCTTCAGCCCTCAAAGCCTGGGGAGGCAAGAAGGAGAATGGCAAGGCCTGCCAGGAGGAGTACATCAAGAGAGCCTTGGTATGTATATCTCTACACTATATGAAACTTTATCAACATTATCTAACATTAAGACCTGCCAGTGTTTTTATTTTTCAGTTGCCAATGCTTGTAGACTAAAATTGTCACCTGCTGTTTTACCAGGCCAACAGTGCAGCATGCATTGGTAAATATGAATCAACTGGTGAAAAAGGAGCAGCAGCAGGAGAGTCCCTGTTTGTGGCAAATCATGCTTATTAAAGCACCATCTCCATTTAGGAAATAACTGGACTTCCAATGTTTCACCCTGCTCTCAGTGAGCATCCTCTTTTCTGTCCTCTAATTACTCTGTAGTATAGTAATAGGGGATGAGTGGTGTATTGAGAGAGTGAGAGAAACTCATAAACTTTGTAGGTGTGAAAGACCTAAAAAATCTGCCTCCGTGTCCATGCTTTTTCCAAAGCCATAATTCAGCTGGAAAAATTCTCTGTTTTGTAGGTGTAAGACTTCTTTTTTCATATGATGATCCCACATGTTCTTGTCCTATAATAGCCAAGAAATAAATAACTTACTCACCAACATGTGGTTTGCTGGTCATTCCATTTTGGTTTTATAATGTGAAATGTGTGTGGGAGGTGTTGTGACCAAAAAAAAAAAAAAAAAAAAAACTTCTGAGAACAGAACCTTTCTCAAATCAATCTTCACAATACTTCAAATTTTTAGCACCTCTCACCGATTAACATAAAAAGTTATGTTGTAAAAGGTTTGGTAAATACAAATACTGAGAAATTATTCTTGCAAAAGTGAAAGTATAGATAAAGTGTTAATAATCTTCCATTTTAATTAAATGAAAAAAAAAATTACTCAGGTGAATAAAAATGTAAAAAGTAAATATTTTAACTTATGTACTGTTTTCGTATGAAAATTTATCTAAAACTGTTAGAAGATAAATTTAGGAACAACTACTCCTTTTTGAAAAGATTATTCTTTTTTGAAAAGAATATTCAATCTCTGTAAATAACCAATATTTACTATTAGCTAGAATGCTAACTGCTGCATAGCCAATTATGTTAGTCACTAGAATCGATTCTAGTCTAACCTGGCATTACCAATGAAAACAGGCTAATTTAGTTAAATATAACTAGTTATTATTTAAATTAGCAAAAGAGCTAATGTAGCTATAGAGTTGGTACTGCATTGTGTGGCATGAAAACTCACTGCAGACAACAATTGGGGTGATTCTTGAGTTTTTGTCTACATTAATGAATTTAATTGGATGGGTCAGTGGAGTAGTGGTTAGGCCTCAGCATTCTCACTGCTGCAGCCTGGGTTTGATTCCCAGCTAGGGAACCAAGACATCCGATGTAAAAATTGTGCCAAATCAAATATGTGGACCAATGATCAGCTGTAATGACCCCCATCCGGGAGCAGCCAAAAGAAGAACAGCACTGAATTTAATTGGATGCTTTGAAATGAAATGGCTGGATTCTAAACTCCACCCATTCAGTGTACAGACATTAGTTGGCTAAGAGAAGAAATAAAAGTAAGTTTTTTTTCTTGGAAATGTAATTAAGAAAGAATATAAGCATTCAAATTCAATAACACTTGTCAAGTATAAATACAAAGTAAAATTACTCAAATATCTTCCACCCCTGGGTATGATTATGGGGATTTAGAATAAAATTACAGTCACCTGACTGAATTTTACTGATTTTGAAACATACACTATATGGCCAAAAGTATGTGGACACCTGACCAATCACGTCCCATTTGCTTGCTGAACATCCCATTTAAGATTCATTCCCTCTTTGCTGTTTCAATAATCTTCACTCTTCTGAGAAGGCTTTCCACTAAATCTTGGAGTGTAGCTGTGGCTATTTGCCCATTCAGCCACAAAAGCATTAGTAAGGTCAGGCACATCTTGGGCAAGAAGGCCTGGCGCATAGTTGGTGTGTCAATTCATCTCAAAGGTGTTCACTGGGGTTGAGGTCAGGGCTCTATGCAGGCACCCTCAAGTTCATCCACTCCAACTTTGGCAAACCATGTCTTCATGGAGATTACTTTGTGCACAGGGCATTGTCATGTTTGAACAGGATTGGACCTGTTAGTTTGAGGAAGGCTCACATGTGGGTATGATTGTCAGATGTCCACATATTTTTGGCCATATAGTGTATTTATAGAAATTTTACATACAATGAGGTACAGGGTTTTTCAGTGGTGTCTAGACCACTAACTTTTAGTAAAAGTACTTGTTTTTAAATCTGATGAAACTGGATTTTCTGAAAAAAAAAACAAAAAAAAAACACAGACACAGGGAAAACATGCACATTATGCATTGTGTTCATTCCTTTTTAGCTCTGTAAGATCATATTCAGTTTCTGTGTGCTCTTACTAGGTATATTCTTCTGCCTGTTTGCCCTGCACATATCATTTACTGCACTACACTTCCTGTAGAGTTTGAGGGGCTGGTAAAGGACAGCTAAAAAAGACTGTGTGGGTGAGTAGGTCATCACAAATGGAAATTTTGAGTGTAAAGTGACAACCCATCTCACCACCTCTGCCACTTGAAACCAGAGGGGGATTTTTTTTTTTTTTTTTGCATGATGTCTGTTCATTTTCACTTTATGGCAGTGTAGAAACCATTTGTATCTATGGATTTTCTTTCCACTGTCGATATATTTTTTTATGATTTCCACTAAAACTAGTAAACTCTGTAAAATTTGGAATCACTTAAACTCTATTCAAAGCAAAGATTATAAGCAGCATTTTTTATTGTGTTATCCAATATAACCCAGAAGAGGACGGGTTCCTTTTGAATCTGGTTCCTTTCAAAGTTTCTTCATCCCAGGGAATTTTCCTTGCCCTTTCTTGCCACCTCTGACTCATTCTTTCGTGATTTAAATTTACAGTCAAGCTAATGGTGTGAACTACAACCGCTCTCCAGAGACACCAATCATCTCTGCGACTTTTATTCCAAATATTATGGTTCTTCATAATGTCTCTATACACATTTAATGAGAAGTTGTATTTGACAGGATACGATGACATTTTTTTTATTCCCTTTTTTCCAGTCTTGCAGCACAAAGGAACAAATTGCAGGAGAGAGCTAAAGTTGTGAGAGGGGGAATGAAAAGCTATTCGAGCCATTCTAGCATGAGCAGTTTTCCACTAGATTTTGGAACCTGGCTGTGGGGATTTGCACATTCCACAAAAGCATTTGTGAGGTCAGGAACTGATTTCGAGTGAGGAGATCTGGAGCATAGTCTGCGATTCCAATTCATCTCAAAGTGGTTCAGTGGAGTTGAGGCCAACTCAAGTGCTTCCACTCCAACCTTGTATAATGTCAAGATTGTGGTCCAAAGATCTAGATCCAATTCTAAGAAATATTTTTTTTCATTCAGTTAAGAAAGAAAATAATAAATTTTTCAAATTATTTAAATAAATTTCTCCAATAAATCATCAGTGTTCACAATACTATTACAATACTGTTAGACTTTTCACTCTTTTTCTACAGTAATATACTGTAATCAGCCTTTCTGGTATGTTACTACAGACTTGTATATTTACTGTCTTCAAGTAATTATTTTCTATATTACTATGGTTAAAGCTGATGTTTGCTTACTGTTTATTCTGGTGTGAATTTTTTTTTTTTATTTCTGAACAAACTATCATCAGTGGTCACCCTGTAACTCAAGTCACAAATACCCCAAATGTATCTAATAAATAGAATTGTACGACAATTAGTTATGGTCCACTAATTTGATTGGTTGACCAGCATTCCAAGTGTGCTTATATTTAGTATTCAATTTAACAGACATCATCACAAATCAGATTTACCGAAATAAATGCATTCAAAATATAAATTTTAAATGTATAAATTTATCCCTAATGTGCAAGCCAGAGGCGACAGCAGCAAGAAAAAAAACTCCCTGAGACAATATGAGGAAGAAACCTTGAGAGGAACCAGACTCAATTATAAATAAATCCCTTCTATAACTGTGCACTACATGGTCAAAAAGTGCAATTGTGTAACCAGCAAAAACAGTTTTCACATGAAGTCTGTTTTGTTGAATTCTGGTCCAAAGCCATCTTCATGGTTTTTAAGTGGTACCATCCACAGTAATCTCACATATCTTTAGGCTGTCCATGTGTCTGTCTTCAGCAGCAGCGAGTGATTTCCAATTGATGAGTGGGGAGAGATTATTAGGTATGCTTATTGTCCCGTAATGGTTAAGGACAATGTAATTTGTGTGCAGAGTGCAAGCAGGAACTCTGGCAAGAGTATCTATGACAGCACAACTAAAAGGGAGAGCCAGAATGTAACACAGACATGAGGGACATAAAGCAGCCAGTCACTCCACCGTCAACAAACCTGAGTGAACGTGTGAGAGTGGGGGGGTCATAGCATCTAAACATCCCAGTTCACAACAGTCAATGCCCATGAACCCTCCAGATCTGCTCCTTTACCTAAGAAAAAAATATTCACAAAAGGCTTGACTAAACAAATATGTTTTCAGCCTAGACTTAAACACTGAGACAGCGTCTGAGTCCCAAACACTAATTGGAAGGCAGTTCCATAACTATGGCGCTTTGTAAGAGAAAGCTCTACTCCCTGCTGTAACCTTCACTATTTGAGGTACCAACAAATAACCTGCAATTTTTGATTGAAGTAGGCGCGGTGGATCATAAAGCATTCGCTCAGGCACCGTGGTGTAGGACCATTCAGTGCATTATAAGTCAAAAGTAGTATTTTATAATCAATTTGAAATTTGAGTGGGAGCCAATGCAGTGTGGATAAGATATGGGTGATGTGGTCATATCTTCTGGTTCTAGTAAGGACTCTTGCAGCTGCATTCTGGACTAACTGGAGGTTGTTTATGCATCTACTGGAACAGCCAGACAGTAAGGCATTACAATAATCCAACCTAGAGGTAACAAAAGCATGAACTAATTTTTCTTCATCATGTAGTGACATTATATTTCTTATCTTAGCAACATTTCTGAGACGAAAGAAGGCTAGTAATATTAGTAGCCTAGTAATATTATCTACTTGAGCTTGAAAGACTGGAGTCAATAATCACATCAAGGTCTTTTACTGCTGCACATGATGAAACAGAAAGCAATCCAGAGTTACTATGTAATCAGAAAGCTTACTTCTAGCTGCATGTGGTCCTAGTACAAGTACTTCTCTCTTGTCAGAATTAAGTAAACGGACGTTAATAAGCATCCAGTGTCTAATGTCCTTTACACATTCCTCAACTTTATTAAGCTGGTGTCTGTCATCTGGATTTGCTGAAACATACATCTGTGTGTCATCAGCGTAACAGTGGGAGCTAATACCATGTTTACGAATAATTTTGCCCAGATGAAGCAATATAAAGAAAAGAGCAGTGGGCCTAAAACAGAACCTTTTGGAACACCAAACTTTACCTTAGAATGCGTAGAGAAGTCACCATTTACAAATTATTTACTACAAACTGATACAAACTGATAACGCTCAGTCATATAAGACCTGAGCCTTTCCCCTAATGCCAACAACATTTTCTAGTCTATCAATGAGAATAGTATGATCAATGATATCAAAAGCTGCACTAAGGCCAAGCAACACAAGCAAGGAGACGCAACCCTGATCAGAGGCCAGTAGGAGGTCATTTACCACTTTAACCAGTGCCTAAACTCTGACTGATACATTTCATGAATATTATTCCTATGTAAATAACATATATAACTGCACTGGATTGTTTCACTGTTTGTATCACAACGTGTGTCTGTGTTTGCCACATGAAATTCCCTGCAACCTGCGGGCTCATGCCTACGCTGAATTAGAGCCATGTCGATATTCAGTATAACTGCACTCTTACTCATGTAATATTGCTTAATTATACCACAGCACCATTAAATTCTTGATTCATAGAATTTTCTATAACAGCAGCTCTGATAGGGGTTCTGGCTGCAGGGAAAATCACAGGTTTTATATTAATGTGATCATTCAAATATGTTATGGTTTCTGTAGTAACAGCTTATACAGGGACTTGTATGGTGGATGCATAAACACGTTTTTTAAAATGTGTGGAATTGTTTAAAAGCTTTTTGCGTAAAAGCTTTTTGTAAGGAGAAGTTTATTTGCCATTTATAGAAGGAGTATCCACTGTCAGCACTTTGTATCAGTCAGAGGTAAAGTTGTTTCGTTTTCAAATAAGAAAAAAATAAGTAAGTTTTCAAATATAGGAAACTCTTCAGGACAGTGGGCTTTGCAGTTTCCTAGTAACATGTCAAGCTGCTTTTTTTTGTTAAATTCATCAGAGAGAAAAAGAAGAAGCTGGTGAAGGAACAACTATTTATAGCTGCCAGAACACCAAAACAAAAAAGCGTTAACAGGAACTTGATTTCTGGATATTCCCCAATATTAAACATAACTATAAATGGAAGTATTATGTGTCATTACTGTAGTGACACGAGCTTGTCCTCTCCTCCACGCTTACAGTCAGCACTGGCACCCCACAGGGGTGTGTGTTGAGCCCCATACTTTATGCTCTCTACACTCATGACTGTGCATCGACCCATCCCACCAACAACATCATTAAGTTTGCGGATGACACGACTGTTGCCGGTCTCATCTCAGAAGGTGATGAAACAGCCTATAGTCCAAAGACTGACAGTGTGGTGTTCAGAAAACAATCTCATCCTGAACACCACAAAAACAAAGTAACTCATCATAAACTTAAGTAAATTTATACGTAAGTGTAGCACAGCCCCTGATCCAATATACATCAACGGAGACTGTGTGGAAAGGGTCTCTACCTTCAGGTTTTTGGGTATACACATCGCTGATGATCTCTCCTGGACCACAAACATAATAGCATTGGTAAAGAAGCCACAACAGTGACTCTATTTCCTGAGGATTCTCAGGAAAAACATTGTTCTACTATCGCTGCTCCATTGAGAGCATGCTGATGTACTGTATCACTGTATGGTACGCCAGCTGCTCGGCAGCAGAGAGGAACACCCTTCAGAGGATTATTAACACATCCCAAAAAATCACTGGCTGCTCACTACACTCTCTGGAAGAGCTATGCAGCTCTCGCTGCCACGGCAGAGCAAACAACATACTGAAAGACCCAACCCACCCTGGACACCATCTGTTTGGCCTTCTGCCCTCTGGCAGACATTTCAGGTCCATCACATCATGCATACACAGACTCAGTAACAGTTTCTACTCCAGAGCCATTCGAGAACTGAAGGCTAAGAAACACTACCACTGAATGTTACGAACTATTTGCACTACACACATGCACTCACGTCTATAGACTCTTACTTCTTACTTATTTATCCCCAACTGCAAAAATTTGTACATAAGACAAAATAGAAATTCAACACATGAATGTGCAATACCATAATGTGCAATACCTTAGTTTTATTTTAATTTTAATTTCTATTGTTATATTTAAAATGTATAAATCTTACCGGATCGCACTGTTCAAATGTGCAATATGTTAAGTGCAATATCTTAGCTGCTTTACTATCTTAACTGAACAGATCTGATTATTTGTGTTAATATTTATATTCTTTAATATTTATGTTATTCCTCACTCCTTTTATTTTATTCTTAGGCGCCATTAGAAGGAACACTCAATTTCGTTGTACCCTGTGCAATGACAATAAAGATTCTATCTATCTATCTAGTTATCTAGCTATCTAGTTGAGCTGGTCAGGTTTTTTTGACACATGTTTGTTGCCTTGAACAGATAAAAAATGAAATGCAAATGTCCATATCTAATATAAAAATTTGGCAAATTGGCAAATTGTTGTTGTGTACCACATGAACACACCCCATTGTTGATTATTTAACCATGCTTAGTTAGTTATACAACAGCACACCCCACCATGCTTTATTCCTTAATTAGCATTAGTAACTGATGCCCAAAACAAAAACAACAAAAGGACATTTTCTGTCAAACTGGCAACACTGACTCTCCATATGGAATAAAAGGGTGTCAAAGAGATACATATGAGACTATTTACAAGCTCCCTCTTGGAGTTTTGGCTAATTTTGTCTTTTGTCATGATGACCTCTTACCTTGTGCTCTTTTTTTTCTGCTTCCTCTTTCTGAATTTGTGGCCTGGCCATCCTGCTGACACTCACACCTCTCTTCTTCTGCTCTGAGTTTGTAACGTACTATCACAAGCAGACATTTAGTCTTGTTTCTTTTTACCATTTTAAATTTAAAGAGCAAATAGTAAAAGAATAATTGGGACAAAACAGTTTTTTATTTTCCTTTAGAATACCAAAATGTTCTCTCTCTGTCCTCATGCAATGTTACATACAAAATATGTGCATTATTTCTGCCAACATCCACTTAAAGCCAAATTTCCTACTAGCTGTGTCTCATTTGCGAATGAGCCAACTCTTTGAGCGTGGCAAGTTTGAAGCTGACTTGCATTTCAAAATATGCCCAGCACTGAAAATTCAGCATTTTTCTGTATTCTTAATTCTCTAACCTGGTTAATCATATACTATGCAATCATGATTGAAAAGCATCCCTCAAAACCAGCTTATCAATATCTGTGTTGTTTTGGCTCATTGTCAAGATTTATAGCTAGTTCTATTGATAAGGTAAAGGCACCTTAATATTAATGTCAGAATATTTACTGTATTTGTCAATGGAAATATGTACATATATTTTTACATTTATGTACATACATTTCATAACACAATGCGAGGTGTAATGTTGAGATGGTAGAGTAGGACTTCTCTGAACAATTTGAAGCATCGTCTGGAAAGACCAACAATTTTACATGTTTTACAACGATCCATTTGGGAGTTGAAAGATGTGGATATTATTGGTGAGCTCAACCATTTGCTCTGGCTCATTGAAAAAAGTCAGATTCCTCATCACTTTTGCATACTGATCTTAATTTAAATCATATTTTAAAAAAAGTCTGTGTGGTAAGCAAATAACAGGATTGTAAAAGATTAAATTTATTTAGGGAGAACTCTAATCACTGTGGACTGGACAGGTACTATTATGGCAAAAGGACTTAGAATATTTTACCCTTAAAGATGTAGCAGACTACCACCATAGGACTACACAAAGTTATTATTTACCAATATACCCAAGTCACAGGTTCGTATGTAATGTTCCCTGTGCAATGACAATAAAGATTCTATCTATCTATCTATCTATCTATCTATCTATCTATCTATCTATCTATCTAGCTAGCTAGCTAGCTAGCTATCTAGCTATCTAGTTATCTAGCTATCTAGTTGAGCCTTGAACAGATAAAAAATGAAATGCAAATGTACATATCTTTGAAAAAAATAAAATTGGATAATCCAATGCATATATTGTCCGTTTCTTTCATCAATTAGATAATACAAACAACAAAGGAAAGGAAGTGGCCATTCTATAACTTGATTTGAACTTCAAACATAAATATCCATTCAAGTCCATTCACCTTACTATCATGGTCACGGTCAGAAAGTTTGTTTGACCTTCTTCGGACTCTGTGTCTCAACATAAATACACATCCATAAATGGCTCCTACAATTATGTAGTTGTATCATAAAGGATACCCAAGTCACAGGTTCATATGTATGAGGCAGAGGCAGATTTCGAAACAATTTTTTTTTTTTTCAATTAAGACACAAAACATTATTCTTAATGGGTATTACACCAATCTATGAAGACCCCCTTCTTTACTTCACACAAAATTAATCAAAACAACAAAAACACATAAAGCAGCAGGGCTAGGGCATGCCAGATGGAGGAGAGCTATCCATATGTTCTGAAGAACAATTTGGTTTGCTGGGTTTAGTCCCACCTGGGGGCTGTGGAGATGGCTCGAGGATCACATATTGGGAGCTGTACTGTAATGGCTTGGGACTGCGATTGCTGGAGTGGCTTTGGGGCTGCAGTTGCCACGAACACCTTCGTACTCAGGACTCCATCAGTGGACAGTGGATAGATTTTAACCAACCGGACTTCTTGCAAAAACTGTGATTAATTTATTGGTTGCACAATTGCACTATTTGTCCATATAGTACACAATAATAGAAGGGATTTATTTATAATCGCACTATCCGTTGCACCCAGATGAGGATGGGTTCCCTTTTGAGCCTGGTTCCTCTCAAGGTTTCTTCCTCATATCATCTCAGGGAGTTTTTCCTTGCCACCGTTGCCTCTGGCTTGCTCATTAAGGATAAATTCACATATTTACAGTATATTTTTTGTGAATCCATTTATTTCTGTAAAGCTGCTTTGTGACAATGTCCATTGTTAAAAGTGCTATACAAATAAAATTGAATTGAATTGAATTGAATTGAATATGTGTCAAAGATAATCATGCTATTAAGCCACACATGCACTCAGCAAGCAAACAGTGAGGGTGAACTATCTAGACACAGTGAGGAGGAGAGCATGCATTGAAGAATACCCACCACCAGATGACCAGTCAACAAAGGGTTAAAGTCATGTTTAAAAAAATAAATAAAATTTTAAAAAATAAATAAATAAATAATAATAATAATAATAATAATAATAATATAAAAAGTGATTGGATTTCATTGGGAATTAATGTTTTATTATTCCTCTGTCCTTTCTCCTTCTGACTTATGCATGGAGCTTTTGATGTGTGTTGATGGTAAACATGGATTAATTATCATCATCCTTATGACCCATTAAGGCACTCAAAATCCCTGAGTTCCAGGCAATGCCTTGTACTGCAGAGATTCCTGAAACCTCTAATTTCCAGCTGATCCTCCCGAAAACAGAGGAAATGACTCAACTACGCTTTAATGAGAATTAGCCTATCTACTTGACCTGTGGCAGGTGGCTCTCCACTCTCTCTCTCTCTCACTTCCCTCCTCTCTCTCATGCTAGAATGTATTTCATTTTTGCACTGTAAGCTTATACTTTTAATGATATTTTGATATATTTTGATATATGTGTTTCTTAAACTTTGTTTTTAGTACTTTATTTGGCCTAATGTAAAAATGGGCCTTGTCTGCTTTTACTATCAGCAATTACAACTACCAATTATAAGGGTAATGTGCCTTTAAGACACTTCTCTCATATATTGTATGTATACCTGCGCTATGTGTGTGAGTGAATGTATCCGTCCGCCAGTATTAGAAAGAGTGCGAGGCACACTCTCCCTCTTCTCACTTACTTCTCCCATTTCTCATTTACTTCTTATTAGCCCTATCTCCAGCACAGTGAGAGCATGTATTGGTGACTGTTTATCTGCAACTAGTGGTTGTACTACTTTTCTTTCGTACTTTATTTGTGATGCCACAGAGTGTTTTCCTTTTTTGTGTTTGACTTCTCTCCAACTTTCTCATGTATGAGGATTTCTGTGCTGTTTGAGTACAGGTAATTGAAAATGTGGATAACCCGCTGTCTGTCGCTTTCTTTTCTCTCAACTCTCGGCAACCCACCTTTATTTTTCCCTACTCTGGACAAACTCTTGGATCCAAGATGGCACCACTAAGGAAGGCTGCCTACGTTGGTGCTCACAACCCACACTACAACTTTTGTGTATTTTACCTTGTTTTTTATCTTGTTCTTTGCACTATTATTCTTATGGAATTATGCACACCAGACCTGGAATACCTCGCGGTCAAATGCTGTCCCTTTTATTTACCCTGGGAATTCACCTCCACCATCATCATGACTGTTTGTATTCCACCTCAGGCACACACAGACACTGCTTTACAGACATTGCACAGAGACATGGACTACTTCAAACACTACGCCTGGATGCAGCGCCGGTGACTTTAACAAGGCTAAAATGAAAAAAGTCACGCAGCTCTGATGACGTCAGCGAGTTTACAGCAGTGGTGCTCAGGTATACAGAGTGTCTGATAGGAGAGACTATTACCAAACCATCTGTAAAGGTTTTTCCCAATCAGAAGCCATGAGTAGACTGATCTGTGCGGAAGGCTCTGAACGCACGCACAGCTGCCTACAATGCAGAGCTGCAGACTGGCAACATGGATGAATGAAAAACAGTGAGGGAAGCCAAAAGGAAATACAGAGAGAAGATCGAGACCCAGTTTGAGCAGGTAGATTCCAGGCGTCTGTGGCAGAGCCTGCAAACTGTTACAGACTACAAACCCAAGCTCCCCAGCATTAATGATGCCAGTGCCTTCCCAATGAACTGAACATCTTCTACTCATGGTTCGAGGGTACCAGCACAGACCAGGAAAACCATGAGTATGAACCATCAGGTCTAGCTGGAGAAGAGGAAAGACTGATCATTTCAGAAATGGATGTGAGGAAGGTGCTACACAAAATTAACACCAGGAAAACATGCCGTCCGGACAACATCCCTGGATATGTGCTAAAGGTCTGTGCTAACCAACTAGCACCACTCTTTACCACCATTTTTAACCTCTCTCTCAGCCAGAGTGTTGTCCCCACTTGTTTCAAGTCCTCTACCATCGTTCCCGTCACCAAAACCGCCCGTCCTGCCTCTCTGAATGACTACCGTCCTGTAGCACTCATTTCTATAGTAATGAAGTGCTTTGAAAAGCTGGTTAGAAACCACACCGGCTCCCTCCTCCCCAGCTGCCTAGGCCCATTATAGTTTGCATACAGGTCCAACAGGCCCACAGCTGACGCCATCAACTACACCCTACACACTGCCCTCTCTCACCTGGACGAGAGGAAAGGGAACTATATGCGAATGCTATTTGTGGATTACAGCTCCACCTTTAACACCATTGTCCCCTCACACCTCTCCAAAAATCTCCAGGATCTGGGACTAAACTCCTCCATCTGACATCTGCATCACTTACAGGCAGAAGTGACAGTGCTGCTGCAGTGACTCTGTGAATCACTTGACCCGCAAAAGAGTACGCTAGAGTGCTTGGGGCCCAAAGAGAGTGTCATTCCTGTTGCACCGCAGTGTCTGTCTTCCCCTTTGGCCAGTTCTATGCCACATTCCCAGGCCCTGCTGTTCAACTCAAGGTCAGTGTCAAATAATGTACCTCACACAAATGTTCCAGGGATGTCACAGCCAACCTCATTTGACATGAGTGCCACAACTAGGGCCCTTGCTTCTGCTCTTCACCAGTGTTTGCAGGAGATAGTGCTGTTAACCTAGAGGAATGGCTTCAGTCTGTTAACACATACAGAATGTCCCTAGATCTCTCAGACGCCCAAATCCTTATTGAACTTAGTTCACAAGTGACTACATGGGATCAATTCTGTGATTTCTTTGAAAAAGTTTTTCTGCCTACGGATAACCAAGAACAAATTATGAGAGGTATCCTAGACCGTATACAAAGGCCTGACGAGCCATTACCTACTTTTGCGCACATTCAGAGTGAGTTTAGAAAACTAAAAACCCCTCCGCCTCAACAGGAGCAGGTAGACCTCATATGTAAGCATGTGCACGAAAAATCCAGAATAGCGCTTTATGCCACTCCAGTATTATCAGTTACAGACCTCCTCTTCACACAGTCCTGGGCCCAAGTGTCCGGTGCCTGCCCTGGAGCAATCTAAAAGTAAATCAGTGAGGGACAGTCAGCGTTTCAAATGCTCGCTACCAGGTTTCACAGTTTGTACTTGTCCAAACTGTAGTTCCCAGGCAAATTGAATGCCAATTGAATGCCACAGAAACAGTAAATAGAACGCTGAAAAAAGCCATTCATGCTTACCTTGGTGATAAACGCACCTCATGGGATCATTATCTCCCTCAAATCTGTTTTGCCTTGAGAACAGCCCAACACAAGAGTACAGGCCTAAGCCCTTCCATGTTGTTGTTCGGAAGAGAACTGAATACACCACTGGATCTAATTATTCAGCCTAGCTGTAGTCAAACTGATGAGCCAGGTGTCCCTTACCCTGAAAACCTAAGATCTTCAATTCAAGATACACATGATCATGCTAAGGCAGTTCTTGATACTAGCAATGCTAAGCGGAAACATTATTACGACAAGAGATGTCACTCTGTCTCATATTCTGTGAAAGACCTTGTCAGAAATAAAACTCATCCACGGTCCGACGCTCTGGCCAATTTTACAGCCAAACTTGCACCTGGATATGCAGGCACTTATTGAGTTGCGAAAAAGCTCTCAGACATGTACTACAGACTCACAAATGTAGCTAGAGAAGAAGATGCTGGAATCTTTCATGTCGTAAACTTACAGCACTTCTGTGTTGAGACTCATGTATTAACACACAGTCAGAATCTGAATGTTCCACACAAAATGCACTGGAACACAAGTACCTGAATGATGTCATCAATGAGGAGTCAGGCATTCGCTGTCACATGCTCAATAGAGTTGGACACTAGAGAAGACTGCAGACCTCTAGAGGAAGACAATGTCCTTGATCTGACTGATAACACCGACAGTTGTTTTTCTGACAGTCAGGCTAACCTGCCCAGTCTGAACGAAGACCTAGCTTTAAGTGGTTGTAACCATGATGGTAACCGTTATGACTTGAGGCCTAGGCTTGCACCCAGAATTACCTCAGAATGGTCAGCTAATAGGTGGAGAAACACGTAGCACACTGTACAAATGTGCTTGTGTGTATTTGTTAATATGTAAATATTGTGAACTGCGTAGAACGGCGAATTGTGTTCTGTATTTTGTAACGTGTAATAACCTGCTATAATGTTGGTTGTTACAGTGTTTTATAGGAAAACAAAAAAAATGTGTATTTCACACTGTAAGTATGTTTTTTTTTTTGTTTATGATGTGTCCTCACAGTGCATGTATTTTAGTGGAACTGTGCTATCATATATGCCAGAGTGTTCACTAGTAATGCAACTCCCATGTACAGCTTAGACATTTTGATGGCTGTTCATGTATCTTAGTTGTCATGTTTTGGTGTTGTTTCTCAGTTGTGTAAGGCTGAGGACAGCCCTTGTCTTACTGGGGGGAATCTGTAATGGTCACTGAGTGTAACCGCTACCTACCAATTATAAGTTGTAACAATTCCAAAATTCAGGGAGGGAATGAGGAAGCTGGAGGCAGACTTGAACACTCAAAAGTCGCTTCTATTCTTTACTTTCACTTTCAGCTCTTTTTATTTTCATGCACACAAGCAAACACACACACGTACATCGGTGCTGGTTACTCTCTCTCTCCCGAGGCGCTCGTCTCTCCCCTCTTTATCCTCGTCACTGAAAGGCAAACAGACTCATTAACAGAATTCGCTGAATGTGCACATTCCTCACCACTTACCTTCTCCAGCTCCGCCCTCCATTCACAAACCAGCGCTTGACCGCGCCACAGTCCCTTCCACAATCCCTCACTGTCCAACTGAGCCAGGGAACCGTCTGCCTTTTTAATGAGCTCATTGGAGTTAAGGGGATCTGCCAATATCCCTTTATCAAATCCAGTGTCGAATAAAAGCGAGCCACACCTAACCGATTGAGCAGTTCGTCAATGCAAGGCATTGAATTTAGACACCACTTTTACTTTTCTAAAGTTCGCACAAAAACGGATCATCCCGTCAGATTTGGGGACCAAAACGACTGGGCTGCTCCAGTCACTGTGGGATTCCTCAATTACCCCATGTTGAGCATAGCCTTGAGTTCATCCTTGTGTTCGGGCAGACGATAGGGGCAGCTGCATACTACCACCCCTGGGGTGTCTCTATGTGGTGCTCTATGAGATCAGTGCAACGGAAAACTCTGCTTGCAATTTAGCAACATCTGTGATTTGGGACAGTGCGAGGTGGTCTCCATAAGGGACCAGGGTGGCTTGAGCCGCTGTTTTTATATTTACCTTCGGTCCCAGCTCCTCCCTCTCTGGAATGACTGGAAACTCTGGAGCCATGGAAACTGCGTCTCTCCAAAGGTATCAGAGGTTAAGGTGTTAAAACTGCCGCGCCCCACCTCTATCCTTTCGCCTTACCTCATAGTTGACGTCCCCAACTCGCCATGTGACCTCAAAGGGTCCTTGACACTTGGCAAATAATTTAGACTTCGACATGGGCAGCAAAACGAGCACTGTATCTCCTGGTGCAAACTCCCATAGCTGAGTACCCCTGTATGTTCTAATGGTAAGGGGTGCAATGGCGCTTTTGGGGTGGCCAGTGAATTCAGCAGCTGACATTTGCGGCATGCGGCGAATGCCTGGCCAATAAAAACGAACCATTAGATGGTCTAGTGTTTTGTCCTGCCCTAAATGCCCAGCCATGGGATTATAACGAGCCATCTGGAATAACATTTCCCAACAGCTCTTTGGGACCACCAGTTGGGTTGTCTCGTCTCTAGTTTGAGTGTCAGGCATCACTCTGTACAACCTATCCTTAATAATTGAAAAATGGGGGTGGGAGAGCACAACATTAGGCTGGATTTGCTGACCATCGATTACTCTCACTTGGTTTAAGGTGTGTCTGAGGGTCCCATCGTGCGACTGCTCCAAGAGGAAATCCCCGAGGGGAATCCCTGCCAAGAGGGAAGGAGCGGGGCTCTCCCCACTCTCTGTGTCCCCTCTGACATGGAGCTGACGTTGATGGCCCTGGCACCACCTCCCCAGCCAATGCTGCGCACATTCCACACCATCTCTCATTACTGCAGGACCCATCCACAACGTTTCTTTCACTAATGTCTTAAACTCTTGTCAATTAGTTCCCAGGATCAGTGGATGGGTGAGGCAAGGACTATCTGCCACCTCCACTATGTGTTTTTGCCCCGGAAATTTAAGGATGATGGGCTCCAGTGGATATTCGTGAACATCCCCTGTACATACCTTACCTTCACCAACCGTGCATTTCCCAGTGCCTGCCCTTGAACCAAGCACTTGTGAATAGAGATGTGGTTACAGCCTGAATCCACCAATACCTGGTATGTACCCCTTTGAACACTTACCAGTATGCAGTATGTCCCTGCTTGATCAGGGGCAGCCTATGCTGCGTCACTGGTCCTGGAAGTGCCCAGGCTCCTGGCAGCGCCAGCAGACCCGCCCAGACTTGACTCCTACACTCGCGGCCCCAGATTCACCCATCTGTGGGAAAGAGGACAAAATTCAATTCAATTCAATTTTATTTGTATAGCGCTTTTAACAATGAACATTGTCTCAAAGCAGCTTTACAAAACATAAGAAACAAAAAGCATGCAAACAGAAACAAAAACATGCAAACAGTCCTAGATGTTAGACAAAATTATCCCTAGTGAGCAAGCCTGAGGTGACTGTGGCAAGGAAAAACTCCCTTAGATGATATGAGGAAGAAACCTTGAGAGGAACCAGACTCAAAAGGGAACCCATCCTCATTTGGGTGACACTGGAGAGTGTGATATGAACAATGTCCTTTCTGCATTTATTTATAGTCATGTAGAATTTTATGTGTATATTAATTTGGAGGTTGTTGTCTTCCTCAAAGTCCACATTGGGTTGGCAGCGTTGCTTTGAATACCCAAATCCTCACGAGGCAGAAACCAGCTGGAGCAGGTCCATCTCTGGATGCCTCAGGTTCCTCGTAGGGTTGGCCTCTATCTACTGGAGCTGGCACAATCTCTATGTGCCTAGGGATGGGTAGAAGAAGGGAAACAAGTGGAAAGGAATTAGCGTAGCTGCTGTTCATAATATTAGTAAGCCCTAAATCATAATGTGAAATTAATCAGATGTACTGAAGTACAAGGTTATGGTATGTGTTAAGTGTATGCCTGGCTAAAGATGTCTTCAATCTACGTTTGAACTGGGAAACTGTGTCTGAGCCCTGAACACTGTCAGGAGGGCTATTCCAAAGTTTAGGAGCTAAATACGAAAATGATCTACCCCCTTTTGTAGACTTTGATATTCTGGGAACTACCAAAAGTCTGGAGTTTTGAGATCTTAAGGAGCGTGGTGGATTGTGACATGTTAGAAGACTGGCTAGATACATGGGAGCTAAACCATTTAGAGCCTTGTACGTAAGTAGTGCTAGTTTATAATCAATTCTAAACTTAACAGGTAGCCAGTGCACTCTACAGAGTGTTTTCTTTTTTATGTTTGACTGCACTTCACCTGTCTCATGTATGAGGATTTCCATGCCTTTTGAGTATAGGTAATTAAAAGTGTGGATAACTCGCTTACTGCTGTCTTTACCTGTTGCTTTCTTTTCTCCCAACGCTTGGCAACCCACCTTTATTTCTTTCAACTCTGGGCAAAAAACCAAAGACACCTGCCGCACATTACATTAAGTCCAAACTGACTGGATACTGTTATGTGCCAAGGGAGGACGATATAACTAGAGACAGTAATGTACAAAACTCTCGCTTTTGTGAGGCAATAGCTAATGGGTAAGCAATGAGTGTGCTAATAGACACAGGGAGCTCCATGTCAGTTATTAAGATGTGTTTTGTGCCAGACAGCCTAACTTACTATGCAAAATGTGTGTTCATGGGGAAAAATGTACCCTAGTGCAGCTGTTACACTGATGATAGATGAACAAGTGTATTTATTGAGTGTTGGGGTAGTTGACAGGCTGCCAGCTGACATAATTTTGGGGTAGGACTTGGGTGTGCTGTTACAAGCCTCTAAAGCCTGTGTGCAAAATACTGTATCTTTCCCAGTGTTAACAAGAGCCCAAGCCAAAATGGATTTGCAGCCACTGCCAGACTTATGATACTAGTACTATGTGGGGTTGTGTGTGACCAATAAAATTTGAACTTGAATGAGAGATGAGAAGACAAATGAAGCTTTGAAAAGCAGCTGCCTTCATCTCTGCTGTTATAACATCGCCTTTAATCATTATCTTAGTGGTATAGAGCTCAACTGTTCATCAAGATTTCCAAACATGACTATGTATTCTCTGGCAAGGGCAGTGACACAGTCAATTAGTTGGTCCTTCTTGTCAAATTTGTCTTTCTAATTCTAAGTAGCAACAAAAGTAAGTAAAGTGGCAGGTGATCATAAGGTGACTGTAATTAAAAAGGGACCATAAGAAAAAAATTATAAATACAGTGTGGTGGAATGTCATGTTATTGCACAGTTAACACAGGGTGTATGAGTTGTACAGTCTGATATCAGTGGATATGAAAGACTTCCTGCACCACTCTTTGCTGCACTGTGGCTATATCACTCTGGAGCTGAAAGTGCTCAGCTGCATGATGAGGTGTTCATGGAGTTGGGGGGAGACACTGTTCAT
This sequence comes from Pangasianodon hypophthalmus, assembly GCF_027358585.1. Lineage (NCBI taxonomy): Eukaryota > Metazoa > Chordata > Actinopteri > Siluriformes > Pangasiidae > Pangasianodon > Pangasianodon hypophthalmus. The sequence goes on along the minus strand of NC_069721.1, from coordinate 5,506,632 downwards.
GATGAGCAGCAGTTTAGCCAGGATCCTGACACCAGTGAAGCCAGTGATCAGCTTAATGCCACACCACATATTCATGATATAATTCTGTTGCATCTTCATCTCCCGTTTCCTTTTGTAGGGGTCCTTGCATGCCCTTATCTTTCAGTTCTCTTTCTACCCATTTCATGTCATCCTTGTCCCTTACTCTAAAAGCACTCTCTTCTTGTTTCAGATTGCCTTCATCTCACTGGTTATCCAGGGCTAATTTTTGGAAAGCAGTGAAATATATCAGCCAGTTCAAACTTTAGTGCTAACAGAGCTACGTCAGTCCAGTTAAAAATTATTAACTTTATTGTACAGTCAAAATCTGGTAAATTTTTGTGAGTGTAGTTTCCTTCCTTTTATAACTCTCCTTGTTTGTGTTGTCTTTCTGTCATCTTTGTTCTGACAAGTTTCGGGTCCCATTTTAACCCAGTATGTCCTCACATGTTCATCAAATTTATCCCAGCATGCAGGATCCGAGCTATAGGTAGCGGGATTTGCGGCCTCCTGTGCCCTCTCAGCAGCAACAGGTGAGGGCATCATGGAGGGATTTGTGGCAGCTGGGACATGGCTAATTCCAGGGGTGTTGGTGGTACAACATACTGGTATTTTGGGTGGTTGAAGTCTCAGTCCCTCTGTCTCAGACTCATTATCTGAGTGAGATGGTTATGAGGCATGTTCACATGGCTACAGCTAAGGATCTCGTTGCAGTTGTTTCAACCATTCCAATGTTAGCCCTTAGCTGGTAGTCCTCCTGCTGTGGATCTTCATTATTTAGTTGACTAGAAATATCCAGTCAATTTAGGGATTTTCTTTGGTAGATCTTGGGCATGGTGTTCTTTCAGCCATTGTGCCTTTCGTTTTTGTGCTCCGCTATGTCAGGTTAGCGCCTAAAGGGTGCTGAACTACAGTATCCATCAGATACTGCATGTCACATGACCACCTCACATGTTCCACTGTTCACCTGTTTCCTGTTTCACCCTAATCAGCACCACCATTTAAGTTCCAGTTTTTTGAGTGTCATTTTGTCAAGCTTCTGTTGTTGTTGTCATGCATACGTGTCATCGTGTTTGTCACAGCCTTGCTAATAGCCTGCCTGTTTGCCTTGTACCTCGTATCTATGTTTATGGTTCTGGTTTCGTTCTGCTGTCCAGGAAGCCCTCCTGGAAAGGAACTGTTGTGGGAGCAACAGGGGAAGGGAAGTTGGGTTAAGGCCACTTGGGAGTGGCTCGACGCCATGCACCCCTTCAAAAATTTTTTGAGGGGGGCTACTACCCAGCTATAGCAATCTCTTTCTCTGCCACCCTGCTCCATTGAGGACATCGCTCTGCCACCGTGCACCTTTGAAGGTGTGGCTCTGCCACCCTGCTCCATTGAGGGTGTTGTTCTGCCACCTTGCTCTATTGAGGACGCCGCTCCTCCTCCCTGCTCCATTGAGGACATTGCTCTACCACCCTGCTCCACTGAGGGCGTTCCCCTGCCCCTTTGCCTCGGAGAGAATGCCATTACAAAACAGATCTCAGCCTCACCAAGGGCGTCAATTCATCTCCCTGCTCCGCCTTGGACATCATTATGCCACCTGCAACCGGACGGTAGTCATTGAAGCAGCAGGGTGACGACTTCTTCGGGACTGGAATGATGGTGGTGGCTTTGAAGCATGTGGGAACAACAGCCTGACTAAGTGAGATGTTAAATATGTCTGTGAAGACATCAGTGAGTTCTACTGCACAGTCTCTCAGTACACGACCAGGTATGTTGTCAGGACCCGGAGCTTTGCGTGCGTTGATCCTGCTGAGGGATCTCCTCATGCTGTGCGTGGACAATGTCATCACCTGTTCGCCAGGAGGAGGTGGAGTCTTCTGTGCAGTGGTGCTGTTTTGTGCCTCAAAGCGAGCAAAGAAAGCGTTTAGCTTGTTCAGCAGGGAGATGGTGCTGTCACAGGTCTGTGGCGGGGGCTTGTAGTCCGTAATGGTCTGTATCCCTCGCCACAGGCTTCGAGTGTCTCTGCTGTCGTTAAAACAATGAACTATCCTCCTGGAGTACTGTCTCTTAGCCTCTCTGATGCCTCGGGACAGGTTGGCCCTAGCTGTCCTCAGTCCCTCCTCATCTCCAGATCTGATGGCAGCGTTACGAGCCTTCAGGAGTCTGTAGACCTTGCCTGTCAGCCACGGCTTCTGATTGGCCCGAACAGTGATGGTCTTGGTGACCGTTACATCTTCAATACACTTCCTGATGTAGGCAGTGACAGTCTCTGTGTACTCCTGGAGGTCAGTGGTGTTGTTGTATGTGGCAGCTTGCTTAAACATATTACAGTCTGTGGTGCTGAAACAGTCCTGAAGAGCCTCTGAAGACCCCTCTGGCCACACCAGTATTTGTTTGCGAACTGGTTTGGCAACTTTAACAAGCGATCTGTATGCAGGCATTAGCATGACAGTGATGTGGTCTGAGGCACCAAGGTGGGGGAGGGGAAGAGCCTTGTAAGCTCCACTCTGGGTGGTGTAAACAAAGTCCAGTATGTTGTTTCCCCTAGTTGGAAAGTCTATGTGTTGATATATTTTAGGAAACACACTCTTTAGGTCTGCATGGTTGAAATCCCCAGCCAAGATGAGAAATGCATCAGGGTGGGCTGTCTGCTGCTCATTGATGTGCTGGTATAGTTCATTCAGTGTCTCACTCCTGTTGTTGTTACTGGAGCTGGGAGGGATGTATACAGCAATGAGCAGTATGGCTGTATATTCCCTCGGTAGATAGAACGGACGGCACTTAATAATCATGAACTCCGCCAGGGGTGAACAGTGTCTGCAGACCACAACAGCGTCACGGCACCAAGCATCATTGATGTAAGAACAAAGCCCGCCGCCGTGGAACTTACCTCCCTCGACGAGAACTCTGTCTGCACGATAGCATGTTAGCTGGTCGAGCTGAATGGCAGAGTCCGGGACGCTGTTGCTGAGCCATGTTTCCGTGAATACAAAAACACAACAGTCACTTACAATCCTCTGAGTGGAGCGCAGTAAACAGATGTAGTCCAGTTTATTTTCCAAAGAGCGTACGTTGGCCAGTACGATGGTGGGGATCACTGGCTTGTGTGGGTTAGCCGGTAGCCTAGCCCGGATACCTCCGTGCTTACCCATCTTCTGCTTCCTCTCACGCTGCTTGTGGCGCATCCACTGTGGGCAAGATACAGGAGTGGGGGTCGGTGATGGAATAGACCTCCGGAGCAGACCGAGGTCACGCAGCTCTTCGGCGTGCGCAGAGTTTAACTCTAAAAATGAGGTTCTACCGACGTCGAGCAGAAACTCACGACTGTATACACGCTTAAAGACAGACAGACGTGACGAATACTTACAATAACACTGCGACTTACAAGATAAAAAACACGAAAACACCGTTCTGTCAGGTTCTGTTCCGCAGCGTGTGCACACGCCGCCATCTTGAAGTACATCTCAAAGGGCACTGAACAGTACCCATCAGCCAATGCACATCACATGACCACATGTTCCACTGTTCACCTGTTTCCTGTTTTACCCTAATCAGCACCACTAAGTTCCAGTTTTTCTGTGTCATTTTGTCAAGCTTCTGTTGTTGTCGTTGTCACATATATGTCGTCGTGTTTGCCACAGGTTTGCTAATGGTCTGCCTGTTTGCCTTGTATCTCGTGTTTATGTTTATGGTTCTGGTAGCTTTCTGTTTTGTAATTTATAAATAAAATCTGCACATGCAGATTTGTGGCCCCTAGGCTGTAGCCTAGGCCAGCCTGTGCATTAATCCATCCCAGGACTCCACAATATGACTCCAACAAACAGCTATCATTCAGTACACTACAGGGCAGGGTTTTTCAATTGAAAAAGTTGAGAAAGTATAGTTACATAAAATTCCTTCCTTATAAAGGTCATGGGCCAGGTGTGATAAAAAGTTTGGCGTGTTGCTTGTGCATGTCCTGAAAAATGAATGTGACGCATCTGCGTGGTGCAGTATGTAGCTAAATTAAATAGTGGACAACCACATGACAACCACAACTGAACAAACAAACTAATCAATAATACTTATGTACTATTCTAGACTGTTACTGAGTACTAACACTAATGCTTTTCCTATTACAGTTAGTGTTTTAATTTTAATGTTAGTGTCTTAAACTTACCAAAAAGTCTGGTTTGGGTCCCACTCTTCATTCTGAAGATGAAACAGAATTTCCCCTTTAAGCATAACAATGACCCAAAGCATACATCCAAACGAACAAAGGAATGGCTTAACCAAAAGAAGATCAATGTTTTTGAATTACCTATCCAGAGCCCAGACCTGAATCCAACTAAAAATCTGTGGGATGACCTGAAGCGGGCTGTGCACAGGAGATGCCCTTACAATCTGGTGGATCTAGAATGTTTTTGCAAGAAGGAGTGAGAAAATATTGCCAAGTCAAGCTGTACCACACTGTCTCTTAGCCAGAAAGACTGAGTGGTGTTATATAATCAAGATGCTTCAACAATGTATTAGTTTAGGGGTGTGCACACTTATGCAACCAGTTTATTGTACGTTTTTTATTTTTCCTATTTTTCCCTAAAATGTTTCTGATTGTCTTTCACTTAATTCTTATATGTTGTAATTTCACATTGAGGGTTGAAAAAGTTCTGACATGATTTATTTCGTTTTCATTCTTTTACAGAAAGTGTGCCATTTTTTAATAGGGATATGTAGATCTGTACAGCACTCTGTGACATCAAATGGTGGATCAGTAAAAGTGCAGGGTGGCAATGAAACTCCACGATATGACTCCATATTAAGGATATGCATTGTTTTATTATCATACTGGAATGAGGAAATTGCAAATCTTGTGTGGACTACTCTAAACCTCATTTCACAATACAGGCTAGGTCTTTTTCCTTGGATTGAATTCATCAAGTCATGATGGTGAGCCACCCAGATCTGGTGAAGAAATTGCATGCAGAAGACTGACAATATTGCGTAACATCTGGTGTAGCGTGGTGTGGTAGGACTGAGTAATACATAAACAGACAAAACGCACAACCCCATGCATGTACAAAGATCTACCTCATATTAATATACAAACACTGTAACTACCCAAAAGTTACAGTGTTGAAGTTTAATTGCCTGAATTTCAACTGCCATTGTATGATTTATTATTTTGTTTTATTTATCGTCTTTTTATTTTAATTTAAACCCAAATTTGACAAAAACCACATAATCTTATAATTGTTACAAATTTAAGTCACTTCCTAGCTACCTAGTCACTGGCATTCTTTTATTTGTAGAACACGGACCTAAACGTGTATTTACCCTCTTATGGGTTCTTCTTCGTCTTCTTCTTCTCCTACTTCTCAATGTTCATTCAGATGACTATTCTTCATCTGAGTTATGACATATCCTCATGGTTTGGTTCCCCTCAGAATAAAGAAATTTGTGAAGTGTGTGCCTGTGTGTGTTTGTGTGTGTGTGTGTGTGTGTGTGTCATGACAGTGTACGAAAGCAACAAAGCAACATAAAGATTTGAATAAAAAAAGATTTGAATTTTAAAAGCTATTGAATTCTTAATTTTGAAATTTAAAGACCACTGAATTCAGAATATTGAAATATAGTAGGCTGAAAACCACACATCTGTATTTATTTATTTATTTAGAATTTTTATATTCAAATATTTTTTATATTCAATTTTTATATTCAAATCTGTATGTTGCTTTTTTGCTTTCATACACTGTCATGAAACAACACACACACACACAGTTACTTCCACACTTCCATATGCAGTGAGGCAGCGAGATAATTACCCCTCCATGAATTGCCACCATATCACGGTGGATGGGTTTGTGATCCTAGGAGCTATTGATGTCAGGGGCGAATAGCCCCTGGTAGGGATTCCCAAGGCAAACTGGTCCTAGGTGAGAGGCCAGACTAAGAGCAATTCATAGATCCTTATGAAAGAAAAAACAATTACCCAGATACCTCACCTGGAATAGGGAAACCGGAGCCCCTCCCTAGAGCCAGGCGTGGGGGGGAGCTCATCAGCGAGCACATGGTGGTGGGGACCTTACCCATGGGGCCTGGCTGGGCACATCCCGAACGAGCTACATGGGACTGTCCTCTTGTGGGCCTACCACCTGCAGGAGGAGTAGTAACAGTCTGGTGCATTGTGGATCAGGCAGCAGTCGAAGGCAGAGGCCTTGGCGGACCTATCCCTGGCTACTCAAACGTAAGCTTTAGGAACATGGAACATGACCTCTCTGGTGGGAAAGGAGCCGGAGCTAGTGCTGGAGGTGGAGGGATACAGTCTGTCGGGTTCACCTCAACGCACAGCATGGGCTCATAGCCCCCCAGTTCGGTGCTGGTATGTTGGAGTTTACCCCGGTTAACAAGAGGGTCTCCTCCTTTCGGCTTCATGCCAGGAGACATACTCTAACTATTGTTTGTGCTTATGCAGTGAACATCAGTTCAGAGTATTCGGCTGCCTAGCGGAGCCTAGCGGACCTTAACGTTCATGTGGGTAACGACAGCAAAACCTGGAGTTGAGTGGTTGGGAGGAAAGACCCGTCTGATCTGAACCAGAGTGGTGTTCTGTTATTGCATTTTTGTGCTAATCATGATTTATCAATAACGAATACCATGTTCGAAAATAAGGGTGTCAACTGATCACCACCTGGTGGTTAGTTGGATCAGTTGAGGGGGGAAGATGCCGGACAGACCTGGTAAGTCCAAGCGTGCAGTGAGGGTTTTCTGGGAGCGTTTGGCAGAGACCCCTGTCCAGAAGATCTTCAACTCTCCCCTCCAACAGAACTTCTCCTGCATTCCGAGGGAGGCTGGAGACATTGAACCAGAATGGGTGATGTTCCAGACCTCCATTGCTTACAGCTGTGGCTGTAAGGTTGTTGGTGCCTATCATGGTGGTAGTCCCCAAACCCGTTGGTGGACACCAGGGGTAAAGGGAGCCATTAGGCTGAAGAAGGAGGCCTTTGGAGCTAGGTTAGCTTCTGGGACTCCAGAAGCAGCTGACAGATACCGGCAGGCCAAGCAGAATGCAGCAATAGCAATAGTGGAAGCAAAAACTCAAATATTGGAGGAGTTTAGCGAGTCCATGGAAAATGACTTTCATTTGGCCTCAAAGAGATCCTGGCAAACCATCAGACAACTCAGGAGGGGGAAGCAGGGCTTGTCCATGCTGTTTACAGCGGGGATAGAGAACTGTTGACCTCATCTGAGGAGATAGTTAGATGGTGGAAGGAGTACTTCGAGCCTGCAGACCTTCTGAATCCCACACCTTCCACTGAGGAAGTACAGTTGGAGGACTCAGAGTAGGACCTGCCCATCACTAGGGCTGAGGTCACTGAGGCAGTTAAACAACTCCTTAGTGGCAGGGCTCCTGGGGTGGATGAGATTTGCCCTGAGTTCCTGAAGGCTCTTGATGTTTTTGAAATGTTGTTGAAATGTCCTGGCTGACATGCCTTTTCAACAATGTGTGTACCTCTGGATTGGCAGACTGGGGTGGTGGTCCCTATCTTTATGGAGGGGTACCAGAGGGTGTATTCCAACTTTAGGGGGATCCCATTCCTCAGCCTTCTTATGAAAGTCTATGCCAGGGTACTGGAGAGAAGGGTTTGGACATTAGTCGAACCGCAGATTCAGGAGGAGCAATGTGGTTTCCGCCCTGGCCGTGGAACAATGAACCAACTCTTCAGTGACCTCCAGCGTGCTCTAGGGCGGTTTGCAAAGCAGCCAGGATGAGGGTCAGAGGCCATGGTTCTCAGCCGGAAATGGGTGGGTTGTTCCCTTCATATTGGGAATGAGAATTACTGCCTCAAGCAGAGGAGTTTATGTATTTTGGGGTCTTGTTCACAAGTTAAGGTAGAGTGGAGCAAGAGATTGACAGATGGATCAGTGCAGCATTAGCAGTTATGCAGACATTGAACTGGTTTGTCATGGTGAAGAGAGAGTTGAACTGAAAGGCAAAGCTGTCAATTTACCGGTCAATCTACTTCCCAACCCACACCTATGCTCGCAAGCTTTGGGTAATGACTGAAAGAATGAGGTCGTGGATACAAGTGGCTTCCTTTGCAGGGTGGCTGTGCTCAGCCTTAAAGATAAGGTGAGGAGCTTGGATATTCAGGGGGGGACTCAAAGTGGAATCGCTGCTCCTCTACATCGAAAGGAGCCAGTTGAGCTGGTTTGGGTATCTGGCTTGGGTGCCCTGTGGAGGTGTTTCGGGCATGTCCAATGGGGAGAAGACCACAGGGCAGACCAAGGAGTAGATAGAGAGATTATATCTCTCAACTGGCCTGGGAGCACCTGGGTATCCCCATGGAGGAGCTGGAGGAGGTGGCTAGGGAGAGGGAGGTCTGGGCATCTCTCCCTAGACTGCTGCCCCCGTGATCTGGATAATTGGGAAAAAATGGATGGATGGATAGATGGATGGAAATTCAAATTATTTTTCTTTCAGGGATTCAGGTATTCAAAAAAATATTTACAAATATATATATTTTTTCTGTGTTCACAAATTCAGATTCAATAATTCACTTTTTAAATATTCAAAGTGCTCAAATTCAACCAGTCAAATTCAGGGTCCAAAATTCAATACAAAAAAAAAAAAAAAAAAAAAAAAAAAAAAAAAAAAAAACATCCAGGCTACTCAGGTAGGCAAAGGCAATCAAGCCAGGTGTGTCATTTTGAATCTCCTATCGTTAAATACCAACCCCATCCTACAGACATTTCCACACACGACAGTGTCTAGAGTTTACTCAGGATGGTGCAATATAGAAAAAACATCCAGTCAGCAGTAGCTCTGCAGACGGAAATGCCTTGCTGATGAGAGAGTTTAATGGAGAATTGCCAGACTGGTTTGAACTGACTGAAAGGCTACAGTCACTAAGATAACTAAGCTGTACAATTGTAGTGAGCAGAAAGGCATCTCAGAATGCACATGTCAAACCTTGAGGCAGATGGGCTACAGCAGCAGAAGACCATGTCAAGTTCCACTTCTTTCAACCAAGAACAGAAAGCTGAGGCTGCACTGAGCATAGGCTGGACAGTTAAAGATTGGAAAAATGTAGCCTGGTCTGATGAGTCTTGATTTCTGCTGAAGCACACAAATGGTAGGGTCAGAATTTGGCACCAAAAGCAGGAATCCATGGACCCAACCTGTCTGGTGTCAACAGTCCAGGCTGGTGGAGGTGGTGTAATGGTGTGGGAAATGTTTTCTTGGCATGCTTTGGGCCCATTAATACCAATCATCGCCTGAATGCCACAACTTATTTGAGTAATGTTGCGGAACATGTGCATCCCTTCATGGCCACAATTTACCCATCTTCTAATGCCTACTACCAGCAGGATAATGCACCATGACACAAAGCAAAAGTCATCAAACTGGTTTCATGAACATGACAATGAGTTCAGTGATTTTCAGTGGCCTTCCCAGTCACCAGATCTGAATCCAATAGAACACCTTTGGGATGTGGTAGAATGGGAGATTCACAGCATGAAAGTGCACCTGAAAAATCTGCAGGAATTGTAATCATGTCAACATGGACGAGAATCTCAAAGGAATGTTTCCAACATCTTGTGGAATCCATGCCACGAAGAATTGAGGCTGTTTTGAGCACAAACGGAGGCCCTACCAACAAGTAGCATAGTGTTCCTAATAAGTACTCAGTGAGTATGAATCAGATTAATAAAGAAATCTGTCTTTTATCTGTCTTCTGTTCTTTAGTAGGAGTGTGCAGTGGGGGTGTTGAGGAATGAGCAAATTATAAAGGGGCACACCTGATGCTCATTGTGTGGTTCTTACTCTCTCTCTCTCTCTCTCGCTCTCTCTCGTGTTTGCGGGAGAGAAGGGAGCTGAAAGACGATGTATACACTTAAAAGAATGATTCAGTAGTTCAATAAAGATAATGGCTACCCACAAATTAATATTTTTTGTGTTTCCTTTGCAATTGTTTAGTAGCAAAGTTGAAGTTAAAAATTATTACGGTCTGTGCCAGACTAAGGTAAGGAAAGTTTGGTTTCCACATTTCTTGTTTTCTGTTGGCTTTACGACCTAGGACTGTTGTCTTATGAAATGTTTTGCAATTTCATTTGTTTCAGTAATGTTTTCTTAATTCACCCTCTTTGTGTCTCTCAGTCAGATGTATGGGGTGTGTGTTGGTTAAGTAGTGATGTTAGATTCTGTAAATTTAGTCATTATAAAGACTGCCATGCATCTTCCCATTACTATTTCGTTTTTGGTTTGCACTGTATAAGATGGTCATTTAGCAGTAATCATTACAAATCACTGGCAAAATAAAACCATTTGAAACAGGCACATTTAGTGTACTCTGTGCAAAGTACACTGATCACATGTGAATTTAACAAGACTATTTATGTCACGGTTCATGGGTTCACAATTTAACCAGTTTGTATGCACACACAGACAATTCAACTGACTGAGAAACACAAAGAGGGTGAACTAAAAAAAGTGTTACCGAAACACTTGATGATATTACACAGTTCATAAGACAGTAGCCCTAGGCTAGGGGTTCCCAAACTAGGATTGCATGATTTACAGAAGGGAGAGAAACTCACAATTACTTCTTTTGTTTCATTCATTTATTTCACAAATTAATATGAAGAAATATTGAAGATTCTAAATTAATTGGGTACATGTTATTTTAATCTTTTTCACTATCCTGACAATAGGCAAATTTCCCTGTCCATCTACCTCTACTAAACCAAACTAGCACTGTGTCTCAAATCATATACTTATGTACTATTCTAGACCGTTATTGAGTACTAACACTAACCAGAATTTCTAATATAGTTAGCCAATTTTAAAAACCTTTTTTTTAAACGTCACTTTCGACCCTAACCAAATTTCTGTTTTGTGCACCTGTCTACTAGATTTTCTAGACTAGTAAATACTTTTGAATGTAAAGTCAGAGTTTTGATTTGAGATGCAGCACATGACATCAGTCACAAAGACAGAGGAAAGCTTTAAACTTATAAGCTCTGTCTCTCCTAATGTTGCTGTCCATAAAATCACAAAGCATTTTACAGACAGGGATGTTTTTGCTCTGATGCACCATCTAGTGAATGTAGCTTTTAAATCTTCTGGATGTACATAAGATATGCAGTGACTGCGTGAATAACAATGCGTTGTGAATAAAGGGCTGATCAAGGATGGGGTGCAGAAAATTCATAAGGTCCATTTGGGGTCTTTTGCTCAAAAAGTTTGGGAACCCCTGTCCTAGGCCTTAAAACAAACACAGCACAAGAAATGTTGAAAACAACCTTTCCATAACACTCAAAATTAAATCATTAAACTTTTTTTTTTTTCATATTGAATTTTGCAACATGAATTTGACTGGTTAAATTTGAGCACTGAAATTAGCGACCTGAATATAGGATTTTGGATATTTGAAAAATTAATTATTGAATCTGATTTTGCGAAGACTGAAAAAAAAATTTAAATATAGATACTTTATTATTTGAATTTTAAAATGTGTATCTCTAAACACAGAAAAAAACATAACTTGAATTCATTCAAAATAAATAAAAGCAGATGTGTGGTTTTCAACATAGTATATTCCAATATTATGAATTCAGTTGTCTTTAATTTTCAATATTAACAATTAAGTAGCTTTTAAAATTCAAATCTATTTTTTTTATTCAAATCTTAGTAATTTTTTGGCTTCCATACTCCATTTTCCAGATAAGAGTTTAATCATTTATAACACGCTCACAGTGCGTTATGGGTAATACACACACTGAGATTAGCAACGTATGAACACTACGACAACAAATAACTATCATCAGGAAGAACAGAGTGTGCACATACAAAAAAAATTGAAAAAAAATTCCAATAAAATTTTATTTGAATTATGGTCCATCTCTTCTGTCCACTGGTTTGGCTTTATCAATGGAATTGATGTCGACGTGGGTTCTTTAAGGTTCTACACTGGTTATTGAAGGTTCTGCACAGGTTTTTCAAGGTTCTGTATGGGTTCCTCAAGGTTCTACAGTGGTTCTTCAAGGTTCTACACTAGTTGTTCAAGACGTCTTTGAATAGGTAAGGGTTCTGAGCTTCCACAAGAGGTTTTACTTTGTGAAAGGGAAAAATTCTGTTGTGGTGTACTCCATAGAGAAGGACAAACCAAGGAAATCTTAAGGGTTCTAGATTTAATCATTTTTTTCCTATTTTTCTAGACTATAAGTCTTTCAATTCATGTGATTGTCAATATTTGAACCCATGTGATGTATTTTACTGATGCTTGCCTTGACCCCCCCTGGCTAAAGAACAGCTGACACACACACACACACACACACACACACACACACACACACACACACACACACACACACACACACACACACACAAATTCCATCCAGGTTTGTGAATGAGTCCTATGCCCTTGTGGAGGTTTGACTTCAGTGTCAGTAATGAATGGTGAACATAATAATACAGACTCAATACAAAATGTGTCACAGTGCCACCTACTGGCTGACAGGGATAGATAGATAGATAGATAGATAGATAGAGGGAACTTTCTGTCCTTGGTACCAAGTACTACGTTTGGTGAAATTGCACCACTGCTGATCACCCTGAGAACACCATCCCCTCTGTGGTGGTATGCATGGTGGTGGTAGCATCATGTTATGGAGATGCTTTTCATCAGCAGTGAAACTGGTCAATGTTGATAGACAGATAGACAGACACATTATCAAATAAGAACTTATGTACATATTTCATTTTCGTCTCCACACTGAAAACCATGAAACAGCGGTTTAAAATGCTTTTTTGAGAAGGTTCATTTGTCAGTGACGCAAACCAGGTGTTCATGTGGACGTGAGGCCAAAACCCACAGAAATAAAACTACGCTTTCAGAAATATCTGTGTGCGTGTGGACGCTAAGTCTGAGATTCTCAGAGTGAATCTGCTAAACCTGTTAGTGATGCTGTAAGAGAACATTGAATCAACGTGGCTCTGTATCTTTCTCAGCCCGAAGAGAAAAAGGAGTGTTTAACCCTCCTGTGGTGCACACTACTCCTCATGGCTGTGTGTCATTTCCCCCTCAGCCATCTCCTGAGGTTTTAGATTTTATCAGATTCAGCTGTACACACAGGATTGTATGCAGTATTTTAATTAATTGTTCCATTTGAATGTAAAGGTTACAAGGTGTTGTTTTGACTTTTATATCTCTCTGTGTGTGTTTGTGTGCCTTAAAATGTATTTATTTCAACCATCCACACCTCTACAAACCCAGCACAGCATTTCAGAGAGAGGAATAAAAATAGACAATAATGCAGGAAAGAGAGCAAAAAGAGGGTGAGTCAGTCATTGGAGGAGGGGCATTTGTTTTCTCTCGTGTGGAATATCTCAGGATGAAACTGCATACAGCACTATGAGAACTCAAACCAGTGTATCTTTCTTACTTTATTTGCTTTAGGAACCAGAAATTAGGAACCAGGAACTTTAGTTTCTGAGTAAAAGTTCCAGGAAAAAAAAAATTTGTTTCTGTTCCAGAGTCTGTACATTATTGGGAACAGGAGCTGTCTGAGACAGACCTAATATTATTAAAACCCATAGGTGTCATGTTGGCTAAAGTACTTAAATTAGCAACAACAACAAAAAATTGTATTGTCTGAGCGCTTGTTACTATATTACCTCCCCAACAGAGTTTTTGGACTGATGGTATTCCTAGTTTGTGACCTAGTGAGCCATTATCAGAATGTATTTATTGATAGACTTCAAAGATCTGGATAAGGGTATCTGCCAAATGCCATAAATGTAAATGTAAATGTGGAGTAGTGTTTAGGAAGCAATCAACAATGAACAAAGCACTATTGTGACTCAACCTATGAGCAAAGCAGAGCTCCAGATGGTTTTGGCACTTTGGGTAGTAGAAGAAGACTCTGATGTGGCACTGGAATATATATTCTTGTTGTGTGACAGTAGTACAGTGCGTAGCATTGGCTCCTCACATTTCCAGGATTCTAGGTTTGATCCTAAGCTTAGGCGAATGTCTCTGTGATGTTTCACATGTGCTCCCAGAGTTCTCTGGTTTCCTCCCACCTCCCTAAACATGCAGGCAAGTGGGATTGGCTAAGATATATTGTCCATTAGGGTGTGAATGTGTGTGTTTCATGAGCTGGAGGGAGAGAAAGTTTGCATATCTGTGTAGAGGAAAGGCAGTAAAATGAAACTTAGAGGATTCTGCACTAGATCACTTTCAGATGCTAGTGAGTTCCTGATTAACACTAATGTTGTTTTTATCAGTGTATCACAACATTGTGGTGAACAGCTGTTATCTGCGTGAATGAGATCAGATTAAATTTGTCACTGCAATACACACTGCTCAAAACATTAAAAAAACAAAAAAGCTGATCTTTGGCCTTGTCCCTGTGTGTGCTCAGAAACCTGATTTATTTCATCTCTCTGTTTTCTCTGTTGTTTTTATCCTCAGCATAGTGAGCGGTGGTGTGTGTGTGTGTGTCTGTGTGTGTGTGTGTGGGTGTTTTGTATATTTTGTTCCTTATGTTACTATGTATTGTACATGTAGAACAATTTACCTGAGCCTCAATATAAGCATTTCAGTATACATATGTCTTGACATACTGAATGAAAGATAAATAAACCTGACTTGACTTGATCTAATTTGGTGATTAACGCTATCCCATTGACTCATACTAATCCTAACTAGTCCTAACTAGTCCTAAAAGTCATTATTTCATCCTTTGTATCATATGATAATTCTGTTTGTGGGCCATTAGACTGTGTGCAGCCTTTCTGCTGCCACCTGTTGGAGACAAGCAGATAAAATCTTGAAAGTGGGATCATTTTTGTCTAAGAGTACAGTGGTGCACCTGAGGCTTACCTATATAAGAGCTTTCAGAAAACCTCATCTACTCTCCTGAGAAGACTACAGTGCAAGTCAAGTGGATCTTTACGGTCATCTTAACCATATACAATGTACAGTACTCAGTGAGATAGTGTAACATATAAATGATATATATCCCATGCTGACACAACATAAATCACAATTTAAATTTAACATTTAAAATTACAGTAAAGACACTGACATCACACTAAACACTAACAAGGTCCATAGCTGCAACTTGAAATTTTAAAGAGGTAGTGATGTGTTGTGGTTGTGAAATTGAGATGAAATTTTAAAGTGGCAGTGCAGTATTGCGGTGTGAACCTGAGATGAAATTTTAAAGCACCAGTGCAGTATTGTGGTTGTGAGCTTGCATAGCAGCTCGTAGTGCTATGGTGCAAACTTCCTGGTTGTCAAGTGTTTGTTTATGTTGCCATGTGTGTTTTGTTTTGGCTCATGCCTTGTCAATGGTTGTCTCCCTTGTGTGTCATGATTACTCTGATATTGTTGTTCTCTGATCACCTGACCTTTGCCTGTGTACTGTGTAAAGTTTCATTTCACATTTTGGATTTGTCTGCCTACTCATCAAATAAAGGCTTAACTGCACTTGCATCCTTCTCAGCCTCGCTAACATGGCAGAATACTTCACCACTACCATGGACACAGCAGGAAGGCAAGAGTGGCTTAAAACCAAGATGACCATGCCAGCGTTCGACTCAATCCATTTCCCCAATTTATGCAACACCCCAGCTCCCTATGAGGGTACTGAATTCACTCTGGATGGATACCTGCTACAGTGACAAGTTTATTTTGAAAGCTTGATGGACCTCAAGCCTGAGGAGAGGGAATGGCTGCAGTTCACGTTGTCCCTGATTACCAGCCAATCAAGCCAATGGGCTGAAAACCTGGTCGCCTAAGAACACCCAAGCCTGAAGAAAACCACCAAGTTTGTTAACCTCCTGAGAAGGGTGTTCCGGCTGCCCGGGTATGAGCTCCCAAGGCTGACGCTGCTACACAGAGGGAAGGGCTGGAGACGAAGGGGAGACGAAAGCTCCAGCCAAGCTCATGTCAGAGGCCGATGGTGTGGTCTCTCAAGCCAAAGCTCACTACGGAGGCCTACAAGGCAGCCTCACAAGCCAAGACCATGCCGGAGGCTGATGGGGTGTCCTCCCAAGCCAAGCTCAAGCCAGAGGCTGACGAGGCAGCCTCCCATGCCATGCTGAAGTTGAAGGCCAATGGGCCTCCCATACCAAGCTCCCTCCAGAGGCCGATGTGGCAACCTCCCCAGTCAAGCCAGCCAAGCTCATGTTAGAGGCCGACTGGGTCTACGTCCTTGCCGGAGTCAGGTCACTGGGATTGACCTGGGAGCCCGGCCCGCCAGCCTCTGGAATGGGCTGGAGAGGCTGCCCAGTCAGCCTCTGGCTTGCACTTGGATTGAGAGGCCATCCTGTCGGGCTCTCCAGCCAAGCACAAGCCAGAGGTCGACTGGGCAGCCTCTCCAGCCAAGAGCAAGCCAGAGGCCAACAGGGCGGCCTCTCCAGCCAAGGTACACGTGGCACGGTCGGCCACGCCAGAGGCCATCGGGGTGGCATCCCATGGCATGCTCCCTCCAGACGCCTATGAGGCAGCCTCTCCAACCAAGCTTATGTCAGAGGCTGACTGGATGGTCTCTCAAGCCAAGTGCAAAGCCAGAGGCTGACTGGGCAGCCTCTCCAGCCAAGCCCATTCCAGAGGCTGGCAGGCCGGACTCCCAGGTCAGTCCAAGTGACCTGATCCCGGCAAGGACATACCCGCTCTGCCACCTGACCTTGGCGAAGACGTCCTCGTGCCACCACCAGACCCTGGCAATATCGTCACAGGTGCACCACCTGACCCTGGCAAGGACATCGTTGCCCTGCCTCCTGCCAAGTGGTCCAAGTTCTGCTCCCAGGTGCCTCTGGGAAGAGCACCATGCTGGACAATGCCTGCCTCAGGACCCTGGGAATCTTGTGGATATTTTACCCGGGGGTGCTGGATCTCCTTGGGGAGTGTTAGAAGGCGCTTCGGGTTTTGTTTTGTTTTGTTTCGGCTTTGGTGTTTGGTTTTTTTATGCTGCCACATGTGTTTTGTTTTGGTTCATGTCTTGTCTCCTTCCCTGTCTTGTCATTGGTTGTCTCCTGTTTTCAATTTGCCCTTTGATTACTCTATGTATTTAAACTCGTGTATTTCTTTGTTTGGTGCAAAAAATTGTTCAGTGCTAAACTGATCAAGGTCAGGATGCTCTCTATGGTGCCCCTGTAGAACATAGTGAGCAGGAGGATGTGATTATGGGACATGCCATGTGTCCAAAACTACTGAATTACTTATAACTGTTTGGTTAACAGCTATGGAAAGCTGTTGTAACTGCTCCTTGGTATACCCATTACCATACATGGTTAGTGAGTGCAGTACAAAAGGTTTAAATCTATACTGTGCTCGGTTGTAAATTAGCCAAGTGCCATGTAACGAGTAGGTGCTAGCACCCAGAAGGCTGTGAGTTCAAATCCCAGGATTTGTAGAGAGATGCTGTTGGTCCTCTGAGCCCTCTGTGTTTTGAACCATCAGTTGCTTATATCTTTACCTGAATTCTACCTCACTTGTAAGTCACTTTGGATAGATGAATCAATGCCAACTGAATAAATACATATATGAAATAGAATTTCATTTTGCATATTTCAGATGCAAGTTACTTACAAGTGAACATTCTTTTTTTTAGGGTGCTTATGCACAATTTAGGGATGCAACCGAATATGAATGCATTATTTGTTTTGAACACATAATGCATTCTAAATTAATATGAATATAGATATGAACAATAGGCAAAGTATTTTTTTTTTTAAAGAAAGCTTTGCACTAGGTGCATGCATCGGGACTGTGATCCCACATGATGAAACAAAAGTCACACAAGAGCAAGATTTTTGCTTTATTATTAAGCTTTAAAGGACAGCTCACCGCTGCTCATGGAGAGGGTTGCCATGTTTCAGATAGTCCCACTCAACTACATCTCAAAACCATACAAAAAGGCATGAAATGTTCTGGGATAGTTGAGGTTAGATGTATTTTTCTTTAAAAATTTTTTTTTTTCAAACTTGTAGGTTCATTATGCAAGTCGAGCATGTTCTTTGGCCTCATTCTCCATTGCTATTAAAAGAAAATGTTCCCAGAAAATCATATGAGCATTATAATGAAGTGCTGGGGGTGCATACCAGCTCTACAGTAGATTCTGATAACGTGACAGTGAACCTTTCCTATCCTTCTGGAACCCAAAAACTGATGTAAATCTGTCAAAATAATATTATATGCTATTGTTGTCAACTGTATCCTAAATAAAAGTTTCTTGATTTGGGAAAGACATTGTTGCTTTGAAACGTTAGCTTGCTTATGTCACAGCACTTCTGGTTTTGGCCACAAAATGGCCGACAAGGACTCCACATCCCAGTCTGTCACGCCAGCACTGATAATGGCACAGAACTACATTACCCATCATTGCCAGCACATCACATGACCTGGTCACATGCCTTACTGATTACTCACACCTGTTTTCTGTTTTACCTAATTAGCACCCCTACATAAGTTTCTATGTTTTTGTTTGTTTTTTTTTTTGTCAAGCATTTGTTGTGAGTAACCTGATGTCTTGTGTAGTATTTCTGTGTTTCATACCACAGTTTCCTAGCTCTTGCTGATGACTCTTGCTTTTAGTTTGTTTCATGTTATCTACAATAAATTGCCTGCACTTGCATACGCCAACCCAAATCGGACAGCTTACACAGTCACATTAGACAGAAAGCTTTCCAGAATGTTCCACAGAGCACCTGGTTCAGGAGTTGAATAAAGTTGTTGTAATGTTCTGCAAATTGCTGTTTGTTGTTATAATATGTGAGCCCTGTTTTTCCCCAGGGTTTTCCAGTATTTCCCAGGCATACTGGCAGGGTTAACATTAAAAAAAAACATCTTGTATAGACCACACTCACTTCCAGTTTAACTCTAAAAATGAAACCAGATATGAATATTTTGAGTAGGAAACACATGCAGATAATAATATAGCTTTACAGTGCCTATAGAAAATCATCATATCCTGTGAAAACCTTTACCTTTTGTCACATTACACCTTGGAAAATAAAATAAATTAAGTCTAACTTTTTCGAGCTGCATTTACACATTATAACCCTCATCATTAAAGTAAAAATATCATTAAAAAAATTCTGGAGGATTATTAAAAATTAATCAGTGAAATGCCTGGTTTGGTAAAGTGATCAGCCCCTTAGAGTATACCATTATAAACTTGCTCAGGTGCAAGCAATCAACTTCCAGATTAAACACCAGGCTAACTGCCTCACCTGACATCGATAGTAGTGGTATTGATTACTTCAGAATAAAACGAGCTGTTTCTTGAAGATTCCACTGTTAGTAGTGCATGGTACGGCAAAGAATTCACCATGGTTGGGAAATTGTTTTCAAAAGACCTCCGGGATGAAGTTGTAGAAAGGCACAAAAACATTTCAAAGGCTTTAGCTATCCCTCAGAGTACTGTTCAGAGCATCATTAAGAAGTGGAAAGCGTATGGCACCACCAGCACATTGCCTAGATCAGGCCGTCCATCCAAAGTGGATGACAGAGCCAGGAGGACATTGATAAGAGAAGCTACCAGGAGGCCAAAGGCAACTTTGAAGGACTTACAAGGCTTTATGGCTGGGTCTGATCAGTCTGTGCATGTGATAACAATCTCCCAAGCTTTATACAAAGCTGGCCTGTATGGCAGGGTGGCATGAAAGAAGCCTTTCCTAAAAAAGTGTCACACTCAGTCTCGTTTGCGCTATGCAAAAACAGATTTGGAAGAGTCTGATACCTTCTGGCAAAAGGTGCTATGGTCTGATGAGACCAAAATTGACCTTTTTGGACTGAACTCCAAGCGCAATGTTTGGCGAAAAGCAAACACAGCACACCACCCAAAACACATCATACCTACTATGAAGCATGGTGGTGGCAGCATTATGTTGTGGGGGTGTTTCTCTTCAGCTGAGACTGGGCGATTGGTCAGGATTGAAGGGAAAACGGATGCTGCCAAGTACATCCAAATTCTTGAGGAAAACCCGCGTCCCTCTGCTAGACAGCTGAAGATGGGCAGGTCACTCACCTTCCTACATGACAATGACCCTAAATATACTGCCAAAACAACAACGAAATGGCTTAAGGATAAGAAGGTGAATGTCCTTGAGTGGCCAAATCAGAGCCCTGACTTAAATCCAATCGAAAATCTGTGGATGGATTTGAAGAGAGCAGTCCATTGCTGCTCACCACAGAATTTGACTGAACTTGAGCAATTCTGCAAGGAAGAATGGGGAAATATTCCCCAATCAAGGTGTGCAAAGCTAGTACAGACATATCCAGAAAGACTGATGGCTGTAATTAAAGCAAAAGGTGGCTCTACGAAGTATTAAATCAAGGGACTGATGACTTTTCCAACCTTGTTATTCTAGTTTTTTTGTTTTTTATTAATTTGCAGAACTGTTGTGTTTTTTCTTTCACTGGTTTGATGTTGTAAGACCAAAATTGTAAATAAAGCTGGAAAAGTTATTTGGAATGGGGTTTGATTTCAAGCTGTATGACAAATAAAGTACTATTTCAAAGGGGTATGATGATTTTCTATAGGCACTGTACATCCCTAGGACAATTCAGTAATCAGATTCCCTCCAAGAAAATAGGAGAATTTACATTTTACATTTGTATCTGTAAAAAATGCTAATAATATAGTAAGAATAAAGTATGAATAATAATAAGCTATAGTATCTGATTGTTTACAACAACAACAACAACAATAATAATAATAATAAAGAATTTTTAATAAATAATATTAAATTACAAACAATATAAAAAAGTATTATTATATTATATTATATTATATTATATTATATTATATTATATTATATTATATTATATTATATTATATAAAAAGTATTATTACAAATTCCCCCTCTCAGAACATGGTGTGTTCCCCAGCATGGAAAGTGCTGGTCTCTTTTTTAATAGTCTATAATCACTGCTCTCTTTTGGTTTGTTTATAGGCACTATGTACATTTTGTTTTTATTTTGATCCTTGTCTCCGCCCCATCCTGTCATTGGTGTGTTTCCTGATTGTGTTCAGGTGTTCTGTGTTTAGTCCTTCATTAGCCTGTCTTTACATAGCCTGTTGTGTTCTACTAATTGTGAAGTCTTATCATTTTGTCCGTTAAGAGCCTTAGGTTCTTGTTCCTGCGGGCCTCATTATTTCTAGGTTTATTGTTTGCGATTATGGGTTATCCCCTTTTGACAATGTCCTCATTTGATTGCCCTCTACCATGGACTATGACTTTAATTACTGGATTGCCCCTAATAAACACTATGCTGAGTATTTGCACTTGTGTCCTGCCTCATTAACCTGCATATTACAAGTATTCTTTAAAATGCAAAAATTATTTTATTTTTGCATTTTAAAGAATAATAAATATATATTAATATATAATAAATATATATTAATAAATATAAATATATAACAATAATAAACCTAAACTATATTTTTACTAAAGATTTTAAATAAAAATAAAATATTCATTAAGCATAAATCCATAGAAAAGATACTGGTAAACAAAAAAAAAACTAAATAACTGACTTAATTAATAATAAATAGTCATAAATAACTGACTTGATTATTACTATAAGAAGACATTTTATCCAGATTCTGTGTGATAAATGTTAAATGACACCTTTCAGAGATTTTTTTTTAATCAAATATCATCTATTTTTCATGCGGATCATCAAGTCTGAACCAGTTGGCATTTTCACTTGGTCCATTAAGTTTGTTGAACAGTGGTTTCCTTTTTACCCTCTCTGTGAGGAGCCTGTGTTTCTCTCAGCTCTCTAAATCTTCCTCTGTTTGCTCATTCACTTACTCTTCATCCCCACTGCTCTCTCTCTCTTTCTCTCTTCCTTTTCCTCTCTTTCTCTCCCTCCCTATTTAGATCTCTCTCCCTACCCAGGTTTCCAAAAAAGTAGTCAAGGGATTCTTGTTGTGTAAATCCCTCAGTAGATCCCCTCTGCATTTCCATATTATATTGTTGTCTTGTGTTTTTTTTTAAACATAACTTTGATTTTGAAAAATAGACTATGCATTTGTCTCAGAATCTAAAGTCAAAAATAAACTTGATGGAGCTGTTTATTTCTATTTAAAGGGTGCACTCTTGTGTGAAAATAATTCCTGACTGTTTGTTTTAAAGCTACAATCTCACTATAGACAACTGTCCCAATAATTCAGATTACCATCAATATTTGGAATGTCTTTGAACATTTTTGAATGACTATTATTTACGCACTATTTAGACACACCAACCCTTATCTGATAGCTTAGAAGTTAATGATCTCTGTGAAACAATAACCATACTAGAAAGGTTGTGAGAGGCAGAGAGAGAGAGAGAGAGAGAGACAGATGGAAAGGGAAAAGTAGGACTAGTGAATGATGTTCAGGTGTGAACACACCCCTTCTTTCTTTGACTTGTTTTTCTCCTCCTTGCTCAGGCCTTTATGGAAGTTACAGTAATTTTTCTGCTGTACTGGGACTTGACATGTAATTAATCACTGTGAGGTCACCAGTGAACGAGGATTTCAGCTGGGTCACTATACACTGTGAATATAAAGTAGCCTAAAATGCTGGATAGCGGCCAGGTTGAATTTTAAGTGACCTCCTAAAATCTCTGTTTCTCTCTCTCTGTCTCTCTCTTTTTCTTTCTCTTTCTCTCTCTGTCTCTTTCTTTTTTTTCTCCCTTTCTTTCTTTCTTTCTTTCTTTCTTTTTCTTTCTTTCTTTCTTTCCTTCTTTCTTTCTCTCCTTCTCTCTCTCCATTTAGCCTCCATCTCCTGACTCTCCATTTGTGTTCTGGGAAGAGTGATCATTACATATGCAGTTTGTTCACTCCTCTTTTCGGGTTCTGATTCTCTGCCCACTCCAAAAACGCCCACTGTCTCGTCTCACTATAAAAGCATGTGTCACTATCTAAGAGAGAGGGAGTAAAAAAAGTTGTTGATAAGGCATGCGTCCACAGAGCAGTGAAGGGTCATGAAGTTTAAAGTCCTGTTGTGTTTCTGTGTCCTGAGCCAAATAAAGCAGGGTGAGTATGCGAATGCAATGATCATTTTGTTCTGGTTAAATCAAACAGGTAAGACAGTGTTAGGTGAGATTTGTGGGAGTGTCTATATCAAAGTATGAATATTAGCATGCAGCAGCATGACCAGTAATCACTCAGTTCTCTGTGAAGTCAATCACAGTCAGTGGCAATGCACTTCAATATACATGTTTACTAATGTCTACTAATTTAACTGTGTAAAGTGTGTAGAAATCTTATCCAGTTTGACCATCAGAACCTGTCTAAGTGTAAAAAAAGATCTCTGACAGATAATACTGTGACAAATCAGCCATATATACTATTTATCTGTTTGTTTGTTTGTTTGTTTGTTTGTTTGTTTTTTTATCTTGCTAGCTAACTAGCAAGCATATGTTAGGTAAACTTGCATGAAATGAAACATGTAATTATATGTTATGTGCATATGATACATACATATCGCAGTTTGAACTTAAGAATAATTTATTTGCATACTCATACTGCACGTGCAAACTTTAACAACATTACTACCCTCATGATGACAACTAGGATCATGGTGACCTTGTATATACTATATGGAAGGGCTTCCAATTTTCTTTAGCAGACATAAAGTATCATGTTATAACTGCTATATCAGTTTTTGTATCCAAGAATGAGTTTCATTTCATTTTAGTTTTTCCATTGTATTTTTCCACTGTAATCACTTTTGCCCCATGTTGCTGCTCTATCGTATCATCTTAAGTCTGCAAATGTTCGCTTGATTCTTGGCATGTAGCTCCTTCATTGACTCCCTTATCAGTGGTTACAAAAAGTATATTCAACACACCATCAAATCATTCTCAACTGTAAAAGTTCACTGATCTAGCACAGGACTGAAGCAATACTTACAAACTCTTGATTTGGTCTCATGTTTGAAAGTTCAATTAGTTGACATTCATCATTTTTTCTCAATCAGACTTCTCAATGTTTTTCTTTCAACTCAACATGGAAAAGAATTAATTTTCCTGCTTTATCCTTTTATTTTACATCACACCTCAGGTTTTCATAGTAAATGTTACTAAACAAATGCAAGAAGAATAACTATATGTCTTGGACAGAAAAATGAGTGTCTTTCATTAGTTTAATAAATGACCAGAACAATAAATATTTGTCGGTAAGACATAAGAGTATGACGGAGTAATTGCACTTGGCATTAAGTCAAGGACTTATTACATCCCTTCTTTATGATAGATGATCAGATAACAAAAACGAATGATGGAAAGACAGAGGTTAATGGTTCTTATCTTGATGTTGGTTAATCCAACTGAAAGGAAGTTATCACTTGTACTGAACAGTGTGCAAATAGCATTGTAAAAAATCATATAAAAAACAACTCTCATGTCTTTTATGAATCAGGCTTTAACTGGGCATTATTGTTAAATGCTACTGTGAGTCAGATTATGTATTTATGATCACAAAGTGTGTGTGTGTTTGTATTAAAGACAACCTGGAAACAAATTAGACTTTAAAATCTTGTTAGCTCATGGTCTTGTTTAGTTTTTGCACAATTCATCTTTACAAATTAGTTAAAAGACAAAATTCTTCTTTCTCTATGATCTTTCACAAGTGCAATGATTTGTGTCACATTTTCGTATTTGACAGTGTTACTATGGAACATGTTAATCATGAATATTAATTGGAATAGAGCATGGCTTTTAACTTGTAACTAGTCCTGGCTGCACCTACAGGCTTATATCATTTTCAAGTCATGTCAAATGGGTTTTTATTGTAATTCCTCTATATAGCTTATATACTTTGGAACGAAATGTGTTTTCTCCAGGACCATGGTGCAACACGTAACAGCATGCAAGACTACATAAAGTGCAAATGTACAAAAGTGTGAGACAAGTACAGGACAATAAATATACAAAACAATAAATACAAAGAACAATGAGTACATAGGTGAATAAGTATACAGGACAGGACAATAAATACACAGAACATGGGCTGTAACTTTAAACTATTTTGTAGTGTAGCAACAATAGGTATAGCAGCAATACTGGCAGCAAAACGGGCTTCCATAAATATAAATTGACTGACGCAGCTTTGTAAAGTGCAGTTGTGCAATGTTTTTGAGTCATACTTTGTTAGGTGTTTGACTAGCCCAGATGAGCATTGGGAGGCAGCAGGGTGTTGAGTAATCTGACTGCCTCAGGGAAGAAACTGTTGCAGAGTCTGCTGGTGGTGGCACAGATGCTTCTGTACCTTCTGCCAGATGGCAGGAGAGTGAAGAGTCCATGGCATGGGTGAGAGGGGTTGTCTCCGATGCTGGTGGCTTTTTGGCCTTATTCCTGGGACTATTCCTGGGACTAAATTTAAATTTTCAGCTGCCTCCTCTAATGAGCCTGTGATGTTGGAGGCGAGCAGTCCTACATGACTGACTGTAAGGTTTTTTTTGTTTGTTTGTTTGTTTTGTTTTGTTTTGTTTGACATGGCATGCCAATGAAAATCTGATGGATAAAAATTCTGATGAAACTGATGAAATCTAACTCGAATATGCCGTTTCACTCAGAAATACATCAAGCTGTGGAAGAAAAATGCCTTTGATTTTTCACTTAATGTTGTCTTTTACCACTTGCTTTTTGTTAAATAAGTCCACATAGCAGTATTACTAAACAAGCTCTATGCTGATACAGTGGTATCATTTCCACCAAACTCAAGATAAACTCCACCCTAAAACACATTAAATAAATATATGTATTGAAATTGTAATGAGTTTAAAGATTGTGGTGCCAATTTTTCGGTATTTTCACTGATGTTACATGGGGCCATTGCTAGCTCAGTTATAATGGCGTTTAATAAGAGAACAAATTTCAACAATCTCAAACATCATAACCGGATAACTGGATAACAATCAGATCTCACTGTTAGCTCCTAAAAAGAAAAACTCAAGAGCTTCTTGTCTCACCCACCATGTTCCCATGTTCAGTGGGAAATCAAATATAGAAGTAATGAAGACTGCAAATGTTGGACTCACAGAGTTCCAGATGCAACACGGCCATATGATGCTGAGCTTCTGAGTTACAGTAGAGACTCTTGGCTATACAGTGATCTACAAGATGACCAGTGTCGTGGCAATTACAGCAGTAACAGCATGAAAGTTAAAGCATTAGAACCTGAGCAAAGTGTACAGATGAGGAGATGAGAGAGCTGGACAGACTAAAGACTAAGCAGCACGCTGCGTCACTCTCTTTAGTTTGAGATAAACCAGTGGCTAAATTTCAGCGGGTATTCGAACATGTAGGTAATGTAGGAAACTGTTATCCAAAGTTTAAACCAAAACAAGTCAAATTTTATGAATTTAATCATAAAATAAATCTTTTGTACCAAAGGACATCAGGAATTGGTTATATATATTGATATGCAAGTCATTCAGGGTGCATTTTTCCTTTAGGCTATTACTCAGTCAAGCTACAAACACTAACAAAGCACTCAATCAACAATTGAAGAAGAAGAATATTCAGTCAACACAGACTCTTTCTTCTGATAACTGTTGTAACATTATGTAATTCCTTTGTTACAACATTCTGGTTTGTATGTAAGTGATGTTTAATTACCTCTGCCCATTTCTGTCTTCTGCATCCCAGTATTTCCCACAGAGATATCTGTGCATCTGAGCTCCTCTGCTGTCCTGCCCTGTTCGTTTCAGCTTCCAGACAACGATGAACTTCTCAACGTCACTTGGTCCTTCAACGGATCCGTCATTGCATCCAATAATCAAACAGAAAGTGGACATCACTTGACTCTGTCAGCCAGTGGACTCAGTGGATTTTTCCCCCTGATAGTGTATAATGCTACTCTACACAATCAGGGGGTGTATGAGTGCCATGTAAAGAGCAATCTGACCAATTATTTCAACAATGTCACACTGATCATTTTGGGTAAGTTACAGGAGTTACGTATCGCCATGAGGATGATTCCATGATTTGGGTTGCCTTTTAACGATTAATTAACTTTTAATAAAATAAACCTTTTTTAAAACATGTGGTGACAGCAGCTGCATTTTTCTCTTAAATGAGTAACATGGTGGAATTTTTTAGCTTAGAATTTGCAAATACACTAAATAACCAAAACGTGGTTAACTAGCATCCATGCTATTGGCATGAAGACATTAAGGATGTTCTAATGATTTAGTTGAAATGTTTTTTTTTTTTCATAATTTAGTTTTGATCTATAAATTGGGTAAAAGGGTTGTACTTTCAAAGTGACCTTGTCAGTCAATATCACAATATTACAACTTATGCAAAAAGAATGAGAGAACATATTTTTATCCTTCTCCTGATCTTCAGATGACTTGTGGAATATTCCAAATATTTCACGGGGGGAATGTGTTCAGGTAACAGGGTTGAGTTAATTTTGTGGGACATCCAACAAAAAAAAATTTACATTTTTTTCATAACCTATAATGGATTACTCATGGAAAAGAATAGTGTCTTTTAAATACACATTACATACATATTTGTGAATTTAACTTCAGTGGTACACAAACGGAATCCCAATTATGGACTCAGCCATGAAATCTATATTCCTGTAAGCAACCTATAAGCATAGAGAAGAAGAAAAGACATAACATAATGTCTAGCAGCAGTAAGTAATGTCGACTTGACTTCTGGTAGAATTTTGAAGATGTTTCATCATTCAACTAAGAAGCTTCATCAGGTCTAGGTTATGCTCTACCACAAGTCCAGTCACTTAAAATGACCTGGACAATTAAACACCTTACAGGACAAACAAAAAATTTCTTTTTAGCACTTACTTTCTCATCTAGTGAGTGACTGTTCTGTGGGTAGAAGAACTTTGTTGATCAGAGAATAATGTCCAGACTGGTTCAAGCTGACAGCAAGTCTACAGTAACCCAAATAATCTTTTTCCAATCTTCAGCTGTCTAGTTTCGGTGAACTTGGGCCAGATGTAGCCTCAGATTCCTGTTCTTGGCTGACAGGAGTGGAACCTGATGTGGACTTCTGCTGTTGTAGAGCATCCACCTAAATGTTTGACATGTTGTGCATTCTGAGATGCTTTTCTGCTCACCATAGTTGTAAAGAGTGGTTATTTGAGCTACTGTAGCCCTTCTGTCAGTTTCTCCTTACTGACCTCTCTCACTAACAAGGTGTTTCCAATCAAAGAACTACTTCTCACTAGTTAGATTTGTTTGTTTGTTTGTTTTTCACACCATTCTAAACTATAGAGACTGTTGTGTGTGGAAATCCCAAGAGATCCACAGTTTCTGAAATACTCCAGCCAGCCTGTCTGGCACCAGCAACCATGCCACAGTTAAAATGGCTGATTGGATAATACACGAATGTGCAAGTATGTTTCTAAATCTCACTCTTCTTCATTCGCAGCTCCACCGTCCATATCCGTGCCTTCTCCAGAGGTGGTGTTGGGGCGAGAGAGTGCAGTAGATTGTTGGGCGAAAGGCTTCAGTCCTCCTAATATCACATTCTCTTGGACACGAGCAGGCAAAGAGATCAGAGCTCCTCAAAAAGCCAAAACAAACCACACAGAGGATGGTCTATATGAAGGTCTCAGCCAGCTGGTGTTCATTCCTGAACTTGCTGATCGAAACACTACATATGCCTGTGTGGTGAACCATGAAACTCTGGAGAAACCACTTGTGAGAGAGTTCAGAATAAACATCACCAGTGAGTTTCTTGTATTACTGATAGCCTGGGGGTCATCACTGCAGTCTATGTGTTTGAGGTGTTACTTTAACTTTATTTTTATCTTTCGCAGGAACATGTAAAAAGGGAACCTTACCAACATTCCAATGATTTTTTTCTCTTGTACATTGCTAATGTCTTAAATTGTATGCACTTAATACATTACTCTGCAGAATATAGCCCATTATACAGTTGGTTCCAGTCCACTAATTTGATTGGACAAGCAGCATTCCAGGAGTGCTTATATTTAGTATAACCGCATTGCGCCGTTTCACTGCTTACATCATTCTGCATTTCTGTGTTCGCCACGTACAATTCCAATTCTAGCAACAGTCCCATTGAAACTGTTACTACAGTAGTGTTAGTGATATCATCAGTGATAAATGATACATTTGTCATGAATATAACCTCTGACTTACAATATGAAAGCTTATCAGATAAAGATGGAAAGGAAGAAGGGAAGCCAATTTCACCAGATGCACCTTTAACGGGAATGTACAAATCAATGTGAGCCAGCTAGCTCAGTTATTAGTGAGTGTGGGTTCTTCAGGATTTATTTCCACTCACAGAGCAAAATAAACAAATTATTTGGTCATATTGTGTCCAAAATGTCAGTTACTAGATACTAATTTCTTATTTATAAAATTATTCTATAAAAGCAACATCACACTCCCAATCGTGTTGATACACTGAAGGTCTGTGGCCTCATGCCTACAGCTGAATGACAGCCGTGCCGATATTCAGCATAACCGCACTCTTGCTCGTGTGATATTGCTTAATTAAATCACAGCACTGGTGAAATCTCTCTTCTGAATGTGGCAGAAGGTGTTCGTTCAAATGAACAGCAGCTCTGACACTATCAGTGTTGGGTGTGAGACAAATCATTTCTAGTAACAGCTTACACAAGGACTTGTATGGCAGACATGTCACTTAAACAGATTAAAACATATATTATTTAGGTTTTCTGACATGGGAGAGTCTTCAGGACAGAGAGCTTTGCTTATTACAGTTTCTGGTTAACAAGATAAGTCTGAATTTCTTTTGTCTTTCTAACATCAAGAGAGAAGAAAAGATTAATGAGTGAACTCCTGTTTATAGCTGTTATAACAAGTGATAACAGGAACTGACTTGTATCATGGACATTCCACAACACTAAAAGTAACTAAAAACAGATCTTTAAAAAATATGCTGTTGTGTTTTTTTTTTTTTTTAATGCTGTGGTATAAGAGGAATAAGATATGCTGTTTTTGGAATGTTATTGGACCAGCATGCCCTGTTCTGTTTTATTATTCTTATACCACAGCAATTTGCCAATGCTAACAGTTTTTTTTTTATTTGTTAAAACAGTGTGTCATAAGTCTGTTTATAGTTACTTTTAATGTTGCAGAACATCCTTGAGACAAGTTAGCTCCTGTTATCAGCTATCAGCTTTATTTTCATGTTATCTTAATCTTATGTACATGTTCATATATCACTCACTACATACTGGATGTGTGTATGGCATGGGATGAAATGACACTAAAATTGGACTGACCTAATTTCTTTCAATCTTCCTGCTTTTCCTATCTTCCAGTCCTTCCCAAAGTCACTGTGTCTGTTGTGCCATCCTCTTCGCGCTCATCCCCCCTCACTTTAGCATGCGAAATCAACGGATTCTACCCACAGAATGTGTCTGTGCTGTGGATCAGGAATGGCACTGTCCTGCCTGAGACTCCTCAGATCCAACAGAACAATGATGGAACATATAGAATGCGTCGTTTTCACACTCTCAGCATCGAGGAGAGAGAGAGAGCTGGACAAGTGCAGTGTGTGGCTCAACAACCTCACATATCTCAACCAGCTTTGAGCTCCATTGACCCATCAGCTGCTGATTCGTTGGGTAACTTTCATAAATATACTGCATGTCAAGTGATTTTCACTTAATGATCTTTGTCTCTGATTCCTGAAAAGCATCAGCATTGAGAACAGTGTTAAGACTGAGTTTGGGAGAAGTTGAGATTTTTCATGTTTTATTGTCTTTTGTAATGTTTAATAAGTAAAAGGGCTATTGGCTTCTCATCAGTGTTTATTGTGCTTCTTTCTCAGTGCAGAAGCTTGTTCTGACTAAATCTGCAAAAGCCTCAGTGGCAATGATGATCATCTCCCTGGTACTCGTCCTTCTGCTTTGTTTTGGCTTCTCCTGGAAGAGAAGAGATGGTGAGATAGCATGGAGAAACAAACATACCTGAACAAACATGTTCCTAATTTTTCATGCCATTATAGAGTTTGTGTTGCCACAGCTCAATTCAGACATCGGACATCTGGGGTTGGACTGTTATGAAACTCTGTACCAGGGATTAGTGGTGTCAAACTCATTTTAGGCAACAGACCACATTACACTTAGTCCAATGTCAAGTGGGCCAGACCAAAAAAAACAAGTTTAGTAGACCAATAACACATCAAGATCTGTAGTTTCAATGAGCCTATGCCCAGGGTAGCCTCAGAGTCCTGTTCTTCTTCCACCTCAAGGTTTGGCATGTTGAGATGCTTTTCTGCTCACCAGAATTGTAAAGAGTGGTTATTTGAATTACTGTAGCCTTCCTGTCAGTTCAATTCTTCCAGTGTTACAGACTCAAGTCACATGGACTTGACTTGGACTCAGGTCACAAATTTCAACTCAACTTGACATAATCAAAGAAGACTTGTGACTCAACTATTATGACTTTTGACTGCACTTCGACTCGGGCCCTTTGACTTGTAAAGACTTGATTCTCAAAACCAAAGATTAAAAATGGTACATTTAACTGTGGGCAGTGAATCAATTATTTAATTGAATTATTTATCAGTTACTTTTTCTAATTTTCTAGTTTTCTAATATTAACTATTCTAATTTTTAGCAAATCAGCACCATTCTTCATTTCCAGGGTCAACATTCAAGCAGCCAATCAGCTTTCCATAGACAATGACAAAGATGAAAGACCGCTTTTTCACTGACGACAGAGGTACTTTTTCAAGAGCCATGCTCCTGAAGACAAAGACAAAGATTACGATGTTTGCAACAACAAAAGGGTTGCAACATGTAGAACCTGTGGCTCAAGAATATCAGATGCAAAAGGAACTTAAAATTTTAGCTATTATTTAACTTAGCTTCCTTGTGCTGTCTGTTGCAATGCGTCATAGGACCTATTCCTCTTATACCACACTCACACATGCATACCCTTATTCACACATTCTCTCTCTCTCTCTCTCTCTCTCTCTCTCTCTCACTATCTCATACACACACAATCTGTAGTTAATCTGTATGAGTATCTTGGATCTGCAAAGTGTTTCGCTGATGCACAGGCCAGTGTTCAAACTGTTGGCCTAATTCAAGTTTGGTAACAGTTGTGTTGAATAGCAGTTGTGTTGTTTACGTGATTTTGCCTTCATGGCAGGGTTTTTCTGCTTCTGTGTTCTTCTCAGGTATCCCAGGGGTATAAGTAAACAGAACTGGACAGAAAATAGAGGAACTGATAGGTCTGGTGTGAATGAATTTTTTTTTTCTATACAAATTATTACTCTGGCATTAAATTTGGTAAAGAGCACATTATGGCTTGTTTAGGACTGAAAACCTAAGTTAAGGAATTGTAACCTGACTTGTGCTTGTTAGTCTTGACTTGAGAATTGACTTGAGACTTGAATGCCAAGACTTGAGACGTACTTGGTCCCAACTCTGCATTCTTCTCTGACCTCTCTCATCAACAAGACATTTCTGTCTGCAGAACTGCCACTCATTGGATTTTTTTTTTTTTTACGTATCATACAGTGTAAACACTAGAGTTGTGCATGAAAAAACCCAGTTTCTGAAATACTCGAGTTGTTTCGGAAAGATATCTATTTACAGAGTCACACTTTTAGCGTGCTAATGAATACATAACACATTTTGTCAGTAGTTGAGTTTAGGGCCATGAGTTCATTGCTATATTCTGCCCCGTAGTGGAATAACAAATTCCAGCTCTTTTTAAATCTTTCAATTCAGTTACAGTCCATGGCATCTGGCTAGCTCAGTTGGTAGAGCATGGGACTCAGGATTGTGAGTTTGAGACTTGGGCGCCAACCCCAGCCTCTAGGGGGTACACAGGCCAGTGCGCTCTCAGTGTGGGTCCCAAGCCTGGATAAATGGGGAGGGTTGCATCAGGAAGGGCATCTGGCATAAAATCTGTGCCAAATCAATATACAGACAATGGAAGGTGATCCACTGTGGCAACCCCTAATGGAGCGGCCGAGAGAACAACAATTCTTGGTCCACAAGATGATTTTAATTTAGAACATGGATGAACCATATATTTGACACCCCTGTTCTATACAAA
Organism: Pangasianodon hypophthalmus; assembly: GCF_027358585.1. Classification (NCBI taxonomy): domain Eukaryota; kingdom Metazoa; phylum Chordata; class Actinopteri; order Siluriformes; family Pangasiidae; genus Pangasianodon; species Pangasianodon hypophthalmus. Next base: position 5,473,584 of record NC_069721.1, on the reverse strand, counting down.
AAAAAAATCACCTTGACTTAACACTGAAAAGCTATAACATCTCCAAATATCTCTCTACTCCTTGTAGAGAAGCAGAAAAGTTTAAGTGTGTCATGCATCATTCTGCCCCCGAGGGTTGTGGTGGGACAGAAAGGCCGGGTCACCATCAGCATAGAAGGAAGAAGAGCAGATCAAGTCCAAACTGCCTGGTTTCTCAACGATGTCCCCATAGTAGATACATCTTACAGAGGTAACTCTCCCCACTACAAACCTTTAGAGGTAGAGATAAAATAATATTTAATATGTGATTTAATTATAAAGAGTGTGTACATGTATATAAATTAGCGTTCAACAAAACACACACACTCTACCAAGACAAGCATCAGTGCAGTCAGATCCTCAGTCACACCCAGATGAGAGACAAAGGTGTTTACATTCTCGCTAGAACTCTAGACACTGATCCATTTCAATTATGGAGGTACTGTATATGATTAACCATGTTAAAGAATTATGAAAGCAGAATATTGTTGATATTTTGATGGATCAATTGCGACCCTGACCAGGATAAGACAGTTACTGAAGATAAATGAATGAATCATGATAATGTCTAAACTGTGAAAAACATTAGCCAAACAATAGGACAAGATAAGATAAGATAAACTTTATTGATCCCACAGTGGGGAAATTCACTTATCACAGCAGCTCACAGACAGTTAAAGAGCAGGTATTAAAGAAAAAGAACTATATATATATATATATATATATATATATATATATATATATATATATATATATATATATATGTATATATATATATTATATGGAAATATAAAAAGAAATATATAATATATATAATATGGTATGAAAATTTTATATTGGGACTAACAACAGACCATTATTCACCCTCTGTGTCTCTTCCTGTGGAGAAGAAAGCAATGGCTCAAGAAGTCACACTCCAAGGGCATCCCGTATATCAGTATTGTCAGAAAAAGCCCCTCTGCTGGCCTCTACTGCTCGAGGTTATTACAAACTGCATATGCGGAAGCCCGTGCACTCGACCGGCCCCACCAAACAGCTCCTTTCCTCCTTCACCTTCATCCCCAACTTGTCTGTTCACAAGGGGGCAGTCTTCAAATGCCAGATTTCCTATAAAGGGAAGGACAAGATAGTGATGGAGAGAGTGTCAGAGAAGTTTACTGTTCTGTGTAAGGAAGCAACTTTTAAAACAACATTTTAAATTTTTGTTTTTATATTGCATATTTAAACACAGTGTAAGTTTTCTTTCAACAAGCAAGCTATTTTTTTTATTGTTTTTCTTCTATTGTTTTCATATACATATTCCCTTGTTATTATTATTTTTTTTTGACTGTGTGCATTACTGTTCATTAATTAACTAATACATTTTTTTGTAGCACCACCTGAGGTCTCAGAAATCCATCTCTCAGAGCCAAATGAAGAGACAGGTATGAGGCACACACACACACACACACACACACACACACTCACTCACACACAAATGTCAGTAACAGACAATCCTTTTTCCAGGTATTGTCATAATGACTGTCGAGGCCTCCCACTTCCACCCAGACGTCATCACCTTCCGCTGGTTCTGTGAGGGGGGAGAGCTGAGCCCCGTGGCTGTCCCCTCAGCCCTGGCAGCACCACGTCCCAATGCCCAAGGCTTCTTCTCAGCCCGGAGCCAGTGCAGGTTACCCAAGACCGAGCTGGAGACAGGAGGAACTGCAGTGTGGGTCACCATCCATCACATGTCTCTCAAACAGCCTATCACACGAAAGACCAGAGGTGAGAGCATGCAAGCATCCAAGCTATCAGTGTATGTAAATATGTTCTGTAAACATATACTGTACATTAAATTACAATAGATTTTATTTGTTTGTTTGCTTGTTTGCTTGCTTTCAATTAATATTTAGGTGTAAAACCTCTTATGTATATTCACACTAATGTGTAAATAACACTTTATTTATTTATTTGTTTGTTTGTTTGTTTGCTTGTAATATATATTTATATTAAAGTAGGAAACCTCTTACATATATCATATATCCAGTGGTGTGTAAGTAACACATAAATTGTTTGTTTGTTTGTTTTGTTTAATTGTTTATTTGTTTGTGGGTTTGTTTAATCTTTTAATTATTTATTTATATTTAAATTGAGGTGTAACCCTCTTACTTACTGTATATTCATTGGTATATAAATAACACATTATTTATTTGTTTGTTTGTTTGTTTATGTGTTTGTTTAATCATTTAATCATTTATTTATATGTAAATTGAGGCATAAATCCTCTTACATACTGTATATTAATTGGTGTATAAATAACACATTATTTATTTATTTGTTTGCTTTTAATATTTAGGTGTAAAATTTCTTACATATATCCAGTGTCATGTAAATCATATATTATTCATTTATATTTTTACTTTTGATTAATATTTACATGTAAAAATTCTTACATAAATTCAGCAGTGTATGTAAAAACATATGTATTATTTATTTATGTATTTATTTATGTATTTGTTTAACTGGTGCTCTATACATAAAAGTAGTACATATATAATATATGGCAAAACTAATTGAAAACTGAAGAATAGAAGATAGAATGGTGAACGTAAACAGGGCTAATGACAGAAATGAATATACGAATATGGCTCATAATATAGTTTCTTTTCTTCTCCTTGTACCAGGGTTCATAAAGAAGCCCACTGTATCAGAAATCAGCTGCGCACCCTACCCATCAAGCCCACAACAGGGACTGTTAACATTGGCCTGTAGAATCACAAGCTTCTACCCTCCTGACATTGCAGTGAAATGGCTGAAGCGATGCAACAATGGGGAGAGGGAAGTTAAGAAAGAGGAAGGGCTGGTGGAAGTATGGGGGCCCATCCAGACACAGCTGAGGACATTTAGGGCCATGGCTGTGCTAACAGAAGTGGAGAACGGGCTGAAGGACTTAGATAAGGATGGAAAGATTGTGTGCAGAGTTGAGCACTGCTCCCTCCTCGAGCCAATAGAGCGAGTCTGGACAAACTCTCACTTTGGTAAGGCAATCTCAGTGCACATTAATGCAATCTGTCATGTAGGAATAGTTTGGGTTATCAAACATGAATACCTCGTTCTTCATCAATATACCTCAAAATAGGTATTGGCTGATATCAGCAGCTATGATCCTGTATCGTATATTGATGCCTGTACTAAAGAAATCAACAAATAAAACAAAAAAATTAATACTGTGCATTATGAGTGTACGAGTAATGCAAATGGTGTTAAGTAAACAAAGTAGAAACAGGACATTCAGACATACAGTGGCTTTCATAAATATCCACCCTCCTTGAACCTTTCCACTTTTTGTGTTGCTGTAACCTACAACTGAAATGTACTTAATTGGGATTATGGCTGAATACAGGAGGCCATCCACCAAAAGCCAGTAACTGGATAAAGAGGAGATTAGTCATAGAAGTAACCAAGAGGCCAAGGGTAATGCTCAGCATGATGCTACCACCACCATGCTTCACTGTGGAGATGTTCTTAGATTGCAACTGTATTTTATACAACCTTTTTTTTTTTCAGAAAAATAGATTTGTCTCAGTTTTAAATAATGTAGTCTTTAGTAATATATTGACTGAATTAATTCTTCTACTGGTTTTTGATACATTATATCCCTTCCATACTTTTCTTTCAGCAAATCTTTCAGATTTAAGTTAATATGAATGTGGAGTCATAGTGAATATGGCTGTACTACACGAACATATTCATTTACTGTGTTTTATTTATTTACTAAAATAGTTTTGATAACTTTTCATGTGATCTTTCTTTTCTGCCCAGTGGCTCCCTCCATCCCTGCATCCTTGTCTGTTAACTGGAATAATGATGGTGTAGGGGTGTTTTCCTTGTGCCTGTCTGGTGGCATTCCACATCCCAAACTGCAGTGGGCTGCAGGGGGTTCCACTCTCACACCACTCATCTCCAGAGAGACAGAGGAAGTGACAGACAAAGCAGGAAGAGAGCTACACAGTGTCTGTGCTTTGGTGAAGTCCAAGGTACCACAAGGAAGCGAAGCCAACGTTCGCAATCTCCGAAGTGGACATCCATGCAGTGAGTAGGCTGTACATGTTATAAACTATGAGAGGTTATGGGGTTAATTATGTCTATTAAGGTCACTTTTAAATATCTAATAATAGTAAGTGAAGAAATCTGGCCTTGTTTCAAGTCACACATACTGTAGTGCAACATACAAGATAACCGTTGCATGTCTTCTGTAACTTTATCAAAACCATCTTTGTCAACATCTTAAAGACCATACCCTGCTTAATGAACTTTGTAAGATGAAGCCAATGGGATCAAGTGGACATTGCTGTAGACTTCAAGTTTTGAATTGGTCCAAAAGGCCATGACACAGTTAAAACAGCAAAACAATTGGTGAATGAAGCTGTGTATAAGTGTACAAGGGGCAATAATTTTAAATTTTAATATCGATATTAAATATTTAATATTGATATGAAACATATCAATAAAAAATTCATGATTCCATCTACCTCTAGCTAGTTAATCTAGTCAAGCCTGTTTTAGAGTGTGATTACATCAGACCTTTAAGTTTATTACTTGTCAAACAACTTACTTGTTTATTACATACAAGTTTATTACTTGTATGAAATGATCCCTCTTGAATTCTGTAACAGACTGTGCGATAAAGTGTGCTTGAAGTAATAAGGATTTTTCTGCCTATTAGCATGTTTCATTTTCATTTTGCCATCACTGCTAACGTATTTCTAGCTGTATCATGAGTTTTGCATCATCCTGTGCTGTCCTCCTATAGGTGGCTTTTAGATGAGTGTCATAGCAGTGCTCACACTCTGAGATTTTAATAATAAAATTCTGCTGTACTTGGTAACAATGACACTAAAGTTTTACACTGTATGACTTCTAACACGAGTTTGCTGTTGCAGAAAAAAAAATTGCACATCATAAAAGAAGTCTTTGGTCATGTGTTAAGATGGTCTTACAGTGTGATCTACCAGTGGTGATTCAGTGCCACGGCTTGTTCAAATCTGTGACTGGCAAATGCATTACGTGATTAATGAGAATAAACAGTTACCTAATTGTTTAAATGCAAAAATGATTGACAGACCCACACTTACGTACCTGCTCACTCTATTCTATTCACTCTAAACTGCAGCATTCCCCTACTTCTACACTTCAGAGTAATGAAGGGAAATTGAATAGTGAAATGTAGGGAATACCGGGGCATGAATACTGTCCAAATAACACAACCATGTCATTCAAAACAATTGGAGCATAATGCAATAACCACTCAGGACAGTACAAGTTACTCCACAATACATGCTAACTACACAGAAAAACAGAAACAGCATCAGTTTAACCCTAACAGCACAAAGACGCAAACCTGATTTCTAGTATATCATTCTTCAATCATCTTCAGTAAAAAAATAATAAAATAAGACCTAGGAAAACAAGGCTAGTAAATTAGTGCAGTCTATAAGAGAAACAGGTCCAGTTGCTTCAAATTCCTTCTATTAGGTTCCTATTTTATACTTCACAGGAATGTTAGACTGCAGGGGGAAAAAAATAGAGAATTGTGCATTAGGAACAAGCAAATCTAGTAACAAACTGTAGATTGAAGAATAAGTGTCATGTCCCCTAGCCTAGTATAATCAAGCCATACTAAAAAGATGTGTTTGTTTAATAGATTCTCAGTTTCCAGTATTGCAAAGTGAAGCAAAAGATGAGATGACAGACAGTGAAAGAGGACAAGAGAAGCAAACAGAAAGAGCTGCAGTGACACCAGACATCACAGAGGAGACGACAAGAGAAGCTGGACAGACTGAACTTGAGTCTTTGTACATAAACGCAGTATATGTGGGGAAAGAAGGAGGACGGGCAGAGAGAGAGTGTCTGAGAGTCACAGTGGAGATTACCCATCCTGCACTTCACCTGCCTGTTTACTGCACCTGGACAGGTAACTGACACGTGGCTAACACGAGCATCATTTTATTATCAATATCTATTAAACCAGGCCATTTCTTTAGAATTTATAGCAATTTAAATTCACCTAATATATTCAGTTTTAGATTATTAGAATATAAATGGTATTTAAAGAAATATAATAATTCAGAAATGTGACAGTGTCTAAAGTCACCTTTTTGTTCAGTATTTGAATTTTACAAAATGACCTGAATATCATGTCTGTAATATTATTTTTCAACCAAGTGCATAAAATTTTTCTTACATTGTTTAGTGTTGTTCCTCTCTAACAAGGTTAATAATAACAAGGTTCCTCTCTAACATTAGTTAACAATTTGTTTCTTTTTGTACACATTCAAAATATTTTCCTAAATATGTAATTTATGCTTCTGTTATTTTTACAGAGCCTGAAGAGGAAGTACACTCCTAATAATGAAGAAAAAATTATCCAACATTTTTTTTTTGCCTTTTTATTTTCTCCTTACATTTACAACTTACAGCATGTATTATTTTCATTTATATGTTAATTCTATAATACTATGAATTTCAGTTTTAGGACTAATAACTTATTTTTACAAAAGTGTTAAATTATGAAGAAAGTTCTGTGCTGTACACTTTAGATGCTTGAATTTACCACGTGCCAAAATGGCATGACAAGTTGCAGATGTTTATCTGTTGTAATAATACTGTTTATTGGTGGTTTGTCCTAATGTGTAACACTACTGTATAAAGGCGGTGTGTGTGAGAGGAGGTGGAGCGAGGGGTTGTGTATAGCATGTTAGTTATAATAAAGTTTTTATTTTGCAAAAGAGAAGAATTTTGGTCTACAGTGCCATTCTTAGACCTTGAGGAACTGGACAGTGGCAGTTGTTGGTATGGCATATGAAACTGAATGAAAGTAACATAACTGATAAAAGTAGTTTTGTGCATGTAAATGTGCATGTGAAGTAGAAACTGGGTTTATTAAAATGCTTTGTTAAATAAAGATAGTTGGATTTAAAAATGCAGATTTTTATAAAAACATAAATCAGGTTTACAATTTAGCTCCATATTCTGTCTTTCATTATCATTTAGACCATAAAATGATATCAATAACATGCAATGTTACTACATAAAAGAAGAAGTAACAACTATTCCTTCATAAGAAGGGTATAATTTTATAATATTACTGGGGTATTTTTACAGTTATCCATCTCGAGTACTACTGAAGTGTCGTTCATAAATGAGTCGACTCTTTGAGCCGGCTCTTTTAGGTGAACACTGGGAGCCGACTCGCATATCTGTAGCGCTGTAATTAAAGCTTTCTGCTCAGCATGTTCAGCAGTAAAGCCTTGGCAGTTATTTTAATACTGTATGTAGCAGGCTTAGTAATATAATAATGCAGTAATATAATAATACTGTCTGTCAATGCGACTTGAAGCATGATGGTTTTATGATTTATTTAAATACATTTTATTAAAGACAATGCAACGTGTAAGCTAATGTTATACAGTTAATATATAAGAATGTAGAGTAAGGTATTGAACATAGATAGGTAAGATCAGCGACTTTGAACAGCTTTGAGTGGAAAAAAGCTGGAAAGAGCCGAAAGAGTCGACTCTTTTAGGTGAGCTGAGTCGATTGATCTGACTCACTGAAAAGAGCCGGAATTCCCATCACTAGGATTCAGGCTCTCTATAGTCTGTTAGTTCCAGTGAATAAGGCGTGGCTTCACACTTTCTCAAAAAAGTTAAAAACATATATATGTTCATTTTTTTTTTAAACTAAAGCTGTTATGAAGTCTAAAATGGAAATGTTTGTGCATTAGCTGCTGACTCGCCCTGCATGTCCTCGCGCGCGTTAGTGCTGCTGCTGATGCGTTCCTCTTACATCACAGCCTCCCCTGGCTAACACTCCACTACATCACACACAGGCGATTATTTCTTCCTGGTTTGTTAGAGTATTAAAGTTTAGGGAAGTGGACACAGCAGCAGTCCGTTTAGAGAAGTGTTTATCGCGTGGATCATCTAACAGTGTTTCAGCTATACTTTTTTTTTTTTTGTAATTAACCACAAAGCCACACATGTCCTGTGCTGTGTATTGCTCATGTAATACTTTTCTCTTCAACCAGACCTGATCTGTTCTGCTCCTTCCTCTTTAAAACAGCAACTCGTCAACCTCACGAGCTAAAGCCTGACGACCTGCATGTACTTCACACACATTACTAACTGATCTGAACGACTCGCTTCATCGTTTTTTGACTAAAAGAACATTTGGTTGAAGGTTGTCAGAGATGGAAGGCTCCGAAAGCGCAATAAACCGATTTGGTCGTGCTATATGGACTGTCTGGGTGAGTGCTTGTTTGTTTGTTTGTTTGTTTGTTTGTTTTTCCATAAGTTTCATAGGTTTGTCAGCCAGTAAATTCTTGTGGCCTGTGTTCAGGAGGTAAAGCCTGTTTCCTGAAGGCATTTCAGACTACTAACTTTACCTCAAATTCAAGATCAAGATCAAATTATCTTTTCTTTTCTTTTTTTTTTTAAATTATTATTGTGGACCCTTGTCCTCAGGTTCTGATCCACTGATTCTGAAGCTTAGTCTCCAGTTAAGTACAACCGGCTGTCAAAGTAGAGTCTGTGATCATTATTTAATTTATCATTGATCATTTTTAGTATACTAAATATACTTACATACTTATTGTTATATTTATGATTAAGTTCTTATTGTTATTTATACTGGTGACTTGAATTGAATGGGTTAAATCCAAATGTCTGATTATAAATTGGCCTATAAATAACGTCAGCTTGGATCTAATGTGTTCTGTAAGTGTAAAGTTCAAGAATAAAAAGCGATAGATAGATAGATAGATAGATAGATAATGGTATTGAAATACTAGACAAAGGTATAACGGAGACTGAGACATGTATGCTATACAGCCAAAAGTATGTGGACACCTGAGCATCACACCCGTATGTGGTTCTTTCCCAAACTGTTGCCACAAAGTTGGAAGCACACAGTTGTGTAGAATGTCTTTGTGTGCTGTAGTGTTACGATTTCCTTTCACTGGTACTAAGAGGCCCAAACCTGCTCCAGCATGACAATGCAACTGTGCACAAAGCGAGCTCCATGAAGACATGGTTTGCCAAAGTTGGAGTGGAAGAACTTGAGTGTCCTGCACAGAGCCCTGACCTCAACCCCAATGAACACCTTTGAGATGAACTGAAACACCGATTGCACCCTAGACCTCCTCACCAACATCACTGCCTGATCTCACTAATGCTCTTGTGGCTGAATGAACACAAATCCCCATGGCCACGCTCCAAAAATCTAATGGAAAGCCTTCCCAGAAGAGTGGAGCTTATTATAACAGCAAAGGGGGACTAACTCTGGAATGGGATTTTCAAAAAGCACATATTCATGTGATGTTCAGGTGTCCACAAACTTTTGGCCGTATAGTGTATATTAACAAATAAGACAGTGTAAAGAGAAATTAGTCATTATGCGCAAAAATACCATGTCATGTAATAAGGTGCAGAAGGACAGCATCAGAATATGAATAAGTGCAAAACTACAACAAGCAGCAGCAGACATTCACAATGACCAAGTGGTGGTGATCTGTGTGTGTGTGTGTGTGTGTGTGTGTGGGAGAGAGAGAGAGAGAGAGAGATAGAGAGAGAGAGAATAAATTCTGACCAGTTGTTCATTCAATCTGAAAAGCTAGAGGTGCGGCTCAGTGGCTCAAATTATTAGCCAAATCATTCTTGTACATGTTTAAATAATGAGCTTCGTATTTGCGAAGTGAGATTACACTCATGAAGCAGTGCTAAGCGAGTGTTAAAGTGGTGAGCGGCACACCCCTCACAGCTTCAGGGTCCCTGGTTCATCTTGAGCTTGAGTTAAACTCTGCACAGCGTTTCTGTGCATAGTCTCCCCATATCCACATAGATTTCTTCTGGGTTCTCTGGTTTCCATCCACCTCCCAAAAACATGCCAGGAGGTGGACTGACTATGAAAAATTACCTTTAGGTGTGACTGTGTGTGTGCCCTGCGATAACATGGTGTCCCTCCCAGGGTGTATTCCTGCCTCTCACCCATTGTTTCCAAGATAGGCTCCGGATCTACTTCACTGACAAGGATAAAGTACATACTGAAAGTCAGTGAGTGACTTAAATGCCTGCAAAAAGTTTGAGAACCTTTGACGTAGGCTAGCTATGTGAGTATGTAATAGAAATAAACTGCCAAAGTCAACATCTTGCCAACATCTTGCATGGTTTCATGTAAAAGTTTTTTGTTGGAATATTTCTGGATTGATGAATATAATGTAAACCAATATTTGATCAACACGCCACTCAAGATTTCCATTTGTATAAAGAACTACACCTGTATACTGTAATGATTTTATAATAGCACTATCCAGTATCACCCAGAAGAGGCTAGGTTCCCTTTTGAGTGTGGTTCCTCTGAAGATTCTTCCTCATGTTTTGTCAGAAAGATTTTCCGTGGCACTGTCACCACTGAGTTGCTCAATAGGGATCTAAATCTGGATTTCTGTAAAGAAAATGGAAAGAGAATCAGGGTGTTGATATGAAAGACAGCATATACTGTGTATGGCAAGAAAAACAAAGAAGAACAATTTTTCTGGAAAAAAAAGCAAGTTCATGCACATATGTAGGATCTTTTGGAGGTGAAGAAGCACGTTTATATGCTAAAAGGACTGGGGGTGGGGGGGTGGTGGTATAGAAAGAAACATAGAAGGGATGGACAAGTTTAGACATGTGTAGGTGTGCAATAAGCAGGTTTTTACTCCAGCAACACCAGCTTACACTGCTGCAGCACATATCCTTGCACAGTTGATTCAATTCATCAAATATTTGTATGTAATACTGGTCTCCTGTCTGAAAAAAAAAAATGTTGCTGATATAGGCGCCTGAGTATCAGTTGCAAAGTCGTTTCCGTTTCAAGTCAACACCTAACTTATCATTTTGCTGTTTTGTAATAATAACTCAGGGCCTCAGCTCTGTAGGGCAGTGTTCAGTTTTGACTTTTGTAGCTGCTACTGTGTCTCTCCCATGATACACTGAGCAAGATGTCAAGGCTTTTTTTTTGTATTAAAAGCATAGCAGCAGATCCCAGCAGCATTTCTTGAAGTGATTCAAGAAAATTAAAAGGTTTACTGCAGATGCATTGTGAAATACAGTACCAGTCAAAAGTTTGAACACACCTTCTTATTCAATGGTTTTTCTTTATTTTTATTGTTTTCAACATTGTATATTAATACTGAAGACATCCAAACTATGAAAGAATACGTATGGAATTATGTAGTAAACAAAAACGTGTTAAATAACCCAGAATATGTTTTATATTTTCGATTCTTCAAAGTAGCCGCCTTTTGCTTTGAAGACAGCTTTGCACACTCTTGGCATTCTCTCAGACAGCCTCATGAGGTAGTCACCTGAAATGGTTTTCCAACAATCTCGAAGGAGTTCCCAGAGGTGTTGAGTACTTGTTGGCTGCTTTTCCTTCACTCTCTGGTCCAACTCATCCCAAACCATCTAAATTGGATTTAGATCGGGTGATCGTGGAGGCCAGGTCTTCTGATGCAGCACTCCATCGCTCTCCTTCTTGGACAAATAGCTCTTACATAACCTAGAGGTGTGTTTGGGGTCATTGTCCTGTTGGAAAACAAATGATGGCCCCACTAAGTGCGAACCAGATGGGATGGCATGTCTCTGCAAAATGCTGTGCTAGCCTGGTTGTGCTGTGCTGGTTCAGTGTGCCCTCAATTTTGACTAAGTCACTAACAGTGTCACCAGCAAAGCACCCCACACCATCACACCTCCTCCTCGATGCTTCACAGTGGGAACCACACATTCAAGAACTGTCCGTTCACCCTCTCTATGTCTAACAAAGACACGGCGGTTAGAAGCAAAAAATCTCAAATTTGGACTCATCAGACCAAAGGACAGTTTTCGACTCATCTAATGTCCATTCCTTGTGTTTCTTGGCCCAAGCAAGTCTCTTCTGCTTGTTATTCTTCCGAAGTAATGGTTTCTTTGCCGCTATTCGACCATGAAGGCCTGACTCACGCAGTCTCCTCTGAACAGTGGACGTTGAAATATGTCTGCCACTTGAACTCCGAGAAGCATTTATGTGGGCTGTAATCTGAGGTGCTGTAAATCGGCAGTTTCTGAGGCTGGTAATTCTAAAAAACTTATCCTCTGCAGCAGAGGTAGCTCTTGGTCTTCCTTTCCTGGGACGGTCCTCATGAGAGCCAGTTTCATCATAGCGTTTGATGGTTTTGGCGACTGCACTTGGGGATACATTCAAAGTTCTTGAGATTTTTCAGACTGACCTTCATTTTTTAAAGTAATGATGGACTGTCTTTTCTCTTTACTTAACTGAGTGTTTCTTGCCATAATATGGATATGTAGTAGTTGTAGTAGCACTAATAGGGCTATTGACTCTGTACCCACCCTTCCTCTGCACAAGACAACTGATGGTCTAAAGCACATTAAGAAGGCAAGAAATGTCACAAATTAACTCTTGACAAGGCACACCTATGGCACACACCGGTGACTACCTCGTGAATCTGATGAGAGAATGCGATGAGTGTGCCAAGCTGTCATCAAAGCTAAATGTAGCTACTTTGGACAATCTAAAATATAAAACATATTCTGGGTTGTTGAACACTTTTTTGTTTACTACATAATTCTATATGTGTTCTTTCATAGTTTGGATGTTTTCAGTATTAATGTACAATGTTGAAAATAATAAAAATAAAGAAAAATCACTGAAGGAGAAGGTGTGTCCAAACTTTTGACTGGTATTGTACATTTTCACAGATCAAACATGAGGTGATCAGTGATTAAATGCTGTTTTAGCAAAAGTTAACTAAATAATTCAACCCCTGCATTGCTGCTACAGTGTTATATGACCTTTAATAGTCTCCTTTTTTCATGTGCAGCCGTGATATTTTCATTACAAAGTTCATCTTGGAAATTTATTATACCATTCCAGATGCAGCAAACATGCAAGTGTGCAACGATGTGAAAAGGATCAGTACGTGCTGATTACCCATACTTTATAGGTGCTGATCCTACTCAGTGTTCATTACTAGCACTCTATAGAGCATGGGTTTTGAACGTCAGTCCTAATGACCCCCTGCCTTGCACAGTTTAACGTTTTCCCTACTGTCAACACACCGAATCCTTCAGATCGGCTAATTATTAAGCCCTTAATGAAGTGTGCTAGGGGTGTTGAGGGTAGACACAACTTCAAACTGTGCAGAGCAGGGGGTGTTCAGGACTGGAGATAAAACGTCTGCTATAGAAGTACACTTAGGAAAGAAAATATCTGCAGCTGGGAGCTTTGTAAGCTGAAAAATAGTGTTCCTGAACTAAAAATTGTGTTCCTGAACTAAAATACACTGTATGTTTCCTTATACATGTATCTCAACCACACTTATAAGTACATGCTACCATTTTAAGGTCTGGTTACCTCCAAAAGTGAAAAGGAAGAAATTTGCATTTAAAAATTCCACTCTGACTGCAGCGCAAGAGCAATTTTCACAGCCAATACAAGATTACAAACTGAATTAATTAGACTGACAACTTGGCTATCTAACAGCTTGATCAATGTGTGAAATTCACTGAAGAAGTCAGATCTTAGAGATCTTGAGATAGATCGACATTTTCTCATGCCGTCACAAATATATGTAATCATCAGCGTTTTTTTTTTTGGTTGTGTATTTTTTTTTAAATAAGTATCCATTCTGTCTTGCTCTCTCTGGACACATTATATCTGAAATGTGCCATATTGATTATAGCAACATAAAGTATCAAAATAAAGTAACTGAGAGGCACTGTGTGACATGCATATGATAACTAAAGGCCATGTAGCAATGTTGTACTAAATTGCAACACAGTAAAAGCATGAGCAAGACAGCTGCAAGAAATAAATACATGTGCCAGGCAGTATCCAGTATGCATTATACAAGGTTGTACAAGGTTATGCAAGGTTATGAGGTCAACAAAAAGTATGTGGCCCCTATCCACCCCCTCTCCATGATGCCGTACAGGTGACTATATTCCCTTTTTGCTAACATCGACCATAAGCATGTGACCAAACCATCTTAAACTAAACACAAAATACATGGCACTTACACTGACTTTGTTGTTTGCTTGTTTTTCACTGCTGTGTCTACAGGGTTACCTCACAGGCAGTGTAGGAAGATATCTCAGACCAGATGTCACAAATGAAGAGGCCCATAATGTGCATTTTAAACAAGAAGACACTGTACCAATCGGTAAGGGTCATAAGGAGTTAAAAGTAAAGGAAGAAGAAAAAGAAAGAATTGAAACAAAGACAAGTGAGAGAAGGACAAGAGAAGATCTGCAGTATCCCGGGGTTAGAGTGCGGGCTGCTGCTGTTCAGTGGGAAAAGGGGAACATTGCTCATGATGGTCATGAAGGAAAAGACAAGAGCAAACCCACTTGCGCTAGCTCAGAGGGCACAGACAAGAAATCGCAGATGAAGAAGGATAATGAAAATACATTGGATAATAAAAGTGGGTCAAGAAAAACTCACAGTAACCAATTTACTGAGCTAAAAGATTCACCTGCTTACATTGATGCAGACATAAAGTACCAAGACAGAACTGGAAGCGAGGAAGCTGATCTAAATGTTGAGAGGAGTGAAACCCATCAGGAACAGACAAATAAACTGGAAGAGGAAGAGAAAATCATGAGGAGAGAGTTTGATGAAACTGAAGAAGAACCAGTTAAAAGTGAATTTATTGACCAGGGCTTATTGGCCAAGGAAGCTGATCTAAATGTTGAGAGGAGTGAAACCCATCAGGAACAGACAATTACACCAGAAGAGGAAGAGAAAATCATGAGGAGAGAGTTTGATGAAACTGAAGAAGAACCAATTAAAAGTGAATTTATTGACCAGGGCTTATTGGCCAAGGAAGCTGATCTAAATGTAAAGATGAGTGACAACAGTCAAGAGCAGAGAAGGAAATCCGAAGAGGAAGAGGAAAGTGTCAGTGCAGTTATGAGGAGAGAGAATGATGAAACTGAAGAACCAATTAAAAGGGAGTCTATTGACCAAGGCTTACTGGCCAAGGAAGCTGATCTAAATGTTGAGATGGATGAAAACAATCAGGAGCAGAGAACGAAGCAGGAAGAGGACGAGGGATATGTTGATGAAATTATGAAAAGAGAGAATGATGAAACCAAAGAAGAACCAATTAAAAGTGAGTTTATTGACCAGGGCTTATTAACAAAGGAAGCTGATCTAAATGTGGAGAGGAGTGAAAGCAGCCAGGAGCAGAGAAAGAAACTAGAAGAGGAAGGCCTTGTTGAAATGATGAGGAGAGACAATGATGAACCTGGAGAAGAACCAATTAAAAGCAAGTTCATTGAGCAGGGCTTTCTGGCTGAGGAAGCTGATCTAAATGTTGAGAGGGATGAAAACAATCAGCAGCAGAGAATGAAGCAGGAAGAGGACGAGGAATGTGTTGATGAAATTATGAAGAGAGAGAATGATGAAACTGATGAAGAACCAATTAAAAGTGAGTTTATTGACCAGGGCTTATTAACAAAGGAAGCTGATCTAAATGTTGAGCAGAGTGAAATCAGTCAGGAACAAATAATGGAACCTGAAGAGGAAGATATTATTGAAATAATAAGGAGAGAGAATGATGAACCCGGAGAAGAACCGATTAAAAGCAAGTTCATTGAGCAGGGCTTACTGGCCAAGGAAGCGGATCTAAATGTTGAGATGGATGAAAACAATCAGGAACAGAGAACGAAGCAGGAAGAGGAAAGTGTCAGTGCAGTTATGAGGAGAGACAATGATGAACCTGGAGAAGAACCAATTAAAAGCAAGTTCATTGAGCAGGGCTTACTGGCTGAGGAAGCTGATCTAAATGTTGAGATGGATGAAAACAATCAGGAACAGAGAAGGAAACCAGAAGAGGGAGAGGAAGGTGTTGATGAAATCTTGAGGAGAGAGGAAGGTGTCGATGAAATCTTGAGGACAGAGTATGATGAAACTGAAGAAGAACTAATTAAAAGTGAGTCTATTGACCAAGGCTTACTGGCCAAGGAAGCTGATCTAAATGTTGAGAGGAATGAAAACAATCAGCAGCAGAGAAGGAAAGAGGAAGAGGAGTGTGTTGATGAAATTATGAAGAAAGAGAATGATGAAACTGAAGAAGAACCAATTAAAAGTGAGTTTATTGACCAGGACATAATAACAAAGGAAGCTGATCTTAATGTTGAGAGGAGTGAAAGCAGCCAGGAGCAGAGAAAGAAACTAGAAGAGGAAGGCCTTGTTGAAATGATGAGGAGAGACAATGATGAACCTGGAGAAGAACCAATTAAAAGCAAGTTCATTGAGCAGGGCTTACTGGCTGAGGAAGCTGATCTAAATGTTGAGATGGATGAAAACAATCAGGAACAAAGAAGGAAACCAGAAGAGGGAGAGGAAGGTGTCGATGAAATCTTGAGGAGAGAGTATGATGAAACTGAAGAAGAACCAATTAAAAGTGAGTTTACTGACCAAGGCTTACTGGCCAAGGAAGCTGATCTAAATGTTGAGAGGAATGAAAACAATCAGCAGCAGAGAAAGAAAGAGGAAGAGGAGTGTGTTGATGAAATTATGAAGAAAGAGTATGATGAAACTGAAGAAGAACCAATTAAAAGTGAGTTTATTGACCAAGGCTTACTGGCCAAGGAAGCTGATCTAAATGTTGAGAGGAATGAAAACAGTCAGCAGCAGAGTAACAAATCCAAAGAAGAAGAGGGAGGTGCTGATGAAATCTCGAGGAGAGAGTATGAGAGAGAAACTGAAGAAAAACCAATTAAAGGCAGGTTCACTGACCAAGGCTTAGACCCTGAAGAACAGGCAAGTGTGTGTGGTATGGGAGATACAGCAGTGGTCAGTCAGGGAACAACTGAGCATGAAAATGAAGCAAGTAAATCACGAATGGTGGATGAGGGTTTGTTTATTCAGCTGGCCTCAACATGGGAAGGGAGGGTCCCTTTAAACGACGGCCTCAAGCTGGAAAATGCCTTACTGTTGCAAGAAAAGGAAGTGATTGAAGTCAGCATTGAGGAAACAAAGCAAGAGACTGTGGGAAAATTGAAGGATGGATATCAGGAAGAGTTCTCAGTGTGTGAGCAGTTCACAGGCACTGACATTGTTGAAGAACAGAAAGTCTGTGACACAGAAATGAAAGAAACTTTGAAACAAACTGAAGTTATTGATAGAAGTGTGGATACTGAATGCCAACTTTTGGAGACAGCAGATATAGAAAATGCAGAAATATACAAAAAAGTGTCTGAGCCCAGCAGAATGTCTGAAGATGAGGACAATAATTTGGCTGTTACAATGAAAATGCAGCAGTTAGAGCAAAGTAACAAAGAACAAAAAGCCATATCAGAGGTGGCCCTGAATGTAGATCTCAGACAGTTAGATGATACAGCTCATGATCACAATGTACCACAACGGCCAGCTGTAGTGACTAAACAAGACTTTGAGGGTTTCATTACACGACCAGAAACAAGGACAGGAAACAAGATGGAAACTGTTGAAACCACATCAAAATTCAGAGCAGAAGTTGCTGCAGTAGATGTGAAGAAATCAGCTGAGGGAGAGAGTAGCTTTCATGAGCAGCCCATAGATAGAGAAGAGGTGGCTGTACAGGAAATAATGAGCCAGTGCTTGCTTGAACAAGGGTCTTTGCTAGAAGAATCAGCTGAATCAAGAATAAATGAATTGAGCTTACTGGAAGCACCATTTAGTCAGTCAATAAAGTCAGTTCCTATCGAGCAATTAGATGACAGTGCAGTTGAGTCTGTTGATGAAATGCAAAGTTCTTCACTGCAGGAACTGGATGAGTGCTCCAGTAAAGCTGAACTAAAAGTGGAAGCAAAGTCCAGCTCTCCTGAACAGACAGCCGAATGTGAGATTTCTTTTGTAGAGAACACTTGTGATAAGTCAATTCTCGATGAGACCCCATTAGCGGATCAGATAAATCAGGATGAGTGCACACTGCAAGATTCAACTGCTGAAGCTTCATCACATAAACTTCAGATTGGACTCTCAGAGGCTTTGTACTTGCCAGAGAGGGAATCAGAACAGGAAGCACTGGAGATGCAGAGAGATTCACAGAAAGATACAGAGGAACAAGAGAGGACTGGTGAGGCAGAGACTGGATTATTAGATGAAATAAAGGATGCTGCATCCTGTTTGGGAGTTGTGGAGGAAATAGCAAAGGAAAGAGAGGATAGTGAGTGGGAATTATTGAGAGAAATGGAGGCTCCTGAAAGAAAAGAGCATAAAAGTGAACTTGAAAGCCATGAGGAAATGTCAGAGAGCAGCATGAATGTGGAATTACTGAATGACACATGGGAATGTAAAAAAGAACTGGTAGCAGAAATGACAGATATTGAAACCATGGTAGTTTCAACAGGTGGGGAGATGGAGTCAATGAAAAAAATGGAAGAACCTATCACAGAGGAAGAAAAGGATAAGTGTCAGCTAGTCTTTTCTGAATCGGAAGCATCAAAGGAAATTAGCAAAGAGCATGAAGAAAAATTTGAACATGGAGAATCAGTAGTAGACAGTAAGGAGGACGTAGAGGAAAGAGGCAGACCTGGACTGAAGAGAGGGTTCGAAAAAATGGCAGGAGACAATGACGAGGATAAACCAGGAGTATTAACAGATCTTTTACTTCCATCACAGGTAAAATACTGATTAATGCACTTGGGGTAACATGGATTGATCGTTTCTGGAATTTTTATTTTAGTTGACTGCTGTTGTTATTTTTATTTCACCATTGTAGGCTTCATCCTTGGACTTTACAGTCCAGAAGTCGAAGATCGCTGTTAAAAACCCTCTCGTTCGACCCCCTAAAGACCCTCGTACGCTTATAAACATGGCTTCTGTAGAACCCTTGACTCCTCCTCAACCTTCACAGCCCGGCTTTCTAAAAAAGAGTCATATACAAGGTCCATCGGTACCAAGCAAAGGTGTGATTGGATTCAAACTCCCTGGTGAGTTGATAAATCTAGAGTAAGGCTAATTATTATTATCCAAAGACTTGCAAGTAAGTATGTCCAGTGTTAAAAGGCTTTGCTTCCATTGATTGACCAGAGGTAAGTGCAAAACAGTTATAGGGAGAACATGTTGACACTAAGCACAAACGTTCATAAAGAGACATTTATATAAAAAAAAACATAACTACACACAAGGATTGGAATAAAGATAACAAACCTTGTCAGATAAATGCTGACAGGCCATTTTAATAGGAACACCTGTATACCTGGCTTGAAACAGGACAAATTAGGCCATGTTAGTCCAATGTTCCACAGTTGCGGTGATCCTGTGCACATTGCAGACTCAGATTCTAGTTCTTGGCTGCCAGGAGCAGAACCCAAAGCAACTGCAGAATTGCTGTTGACTCGATGGTTTTTTTCCGCACCATTCTGTGCAAACTCTACAGATTGTTGTGTGTGAAAATCCCAGGAGATCAGCAGTTTCTGAAATACTCACACCAGCCAGTCTGGCTCCAAGAACCATGCCTCAGTTAAAGTCACTGAGATCGCATTCTTCCCCAAATCTGATGTTCGATGAGAACATTAACATGTTGTGTATCTGCACGATTGTATGCATTATACTGCAGCCACATGATTGGCTGATTGGATACTTTCATGAATGAGCAGGTGTACAGGAGATCTTATTAAAGTAGCAAGTAAGTGGATACACATACTTAAAGGTAGAATTCTGGGGTAATTTAAAATCTAAAATGTCCATTTCCATTGTCCAAATGTCCATTGTTTGCTAATCTGCTATAAAACTTTGAAATATGTTAATTTTCTGAATAGCAAGATGTGGTTTGTGCTATTCTGCTATAAAACTTTGAAATATGTTAATTTTCTGAATAGCAAGATGTGGTTTGTGCTTATTTGGGATTAAATTTAGTAATCTTGTTATGAGTCATGTTGAGTTCAACTGGAAATATGGTTCCTGTTTTAATTTGAATTCAAATATTGTTTGATTGCAATGCCTCATATCACTGCCCACCCTGATAGTCCATTCCATAACTCTGATGCACTTCTTATTGACTATGAATATTAAAATGAATTGCAGGTATATTCAGTGACTTGGAGAATGGTCAGTTATATCCATGTACAATGCAATTCATGTGATACTAGTGAGTTTATGTTGTTGTGGATGGTCCTACATGGATATCCTTAAGATCTGCACTTTATACAGTTTATCGCTAAGTCTCACTCTTGTTTCAGTGGATAACCTCACCTCGATACTGTAGATTTGTAGGTTCTAAGAACTGCTGCTGTAATCATAAAAACTGCCCTGTGCATATTCCAGGACTCTTATTCACAATCTGCCCATACCACACTTTTAACACACTTAAAAAGTTATATATATGTATATGTACATAGAAGAGTAATGATTTACTGTATAATCCCTTAGGATGGGTTCTCTCTTGTGTATGGTTCCTCGCAAGTTTCTTTCCTCCTCATGTTATCTTGGAGTTTTTTTTCTTGCCACTGTCACCTCTAGCTTGCTCATTAGGGATCTAATTTTACATCTGCTTTGTGACAATGCCTATTGTTAAAAGCACTATACGAGTCAAATTTGATTTAATTAAAATGACTGGATGTTTAAGAAAATGTCTACATCATTGTGCATTAGCATACGTTAGAGGACAACTGATAGTGTGATCATAATGAGGCATGTGTATATATAGTTTGCAAAAGAAAAAGGCTTTGGTATGCTAGCATTGGTACTGTGATGTTGTGAAATAGTGACTTCCTCTTATTCTGTTGTTGAGGTCTGGGTGCAGGTTTCCCTGCACTGAGAAAAACCGAAGCTGGAAGAAAAATAAGAGATGGGGAAGATTCAGAGAGTGTAACATCACAGGTACAGGTATAAAAATAAACTGCGAAACCAGAAATTTCAACTTAAAATATGTATGACATGTTCACAAACAGTAATTAGACTATTGGATTTAATGTCAGTATATTACTGGATTTGAATTACTAGATGTAGTAGTATAACTACAGTACCTACTGTTTATCATGCAGAAATCTGACTCAGGCTCACAGTCAACAGATGATAATGTCAAGCAAGAGACATCGCCTCCCAAACCAAAATGGACACCACCAAGACAACCTGGGTACAGCTGTCTATTTTATTCTGTAGATGGGTGACGAATTAAAGGAAAACCAACATAAATTGTGTTAGTAAGGTGTTGGGACACCACAAGCCACCAGAACAGCTTCAATGCACCTTGGCATTGATTCTACACATCTCAGGTCCAAAATGTGACTGCAAGGTTATAGTATTTACATGATTTACATGATTTTCATCCTCATTAACCAATTTCATGAGCCTTGATGGTCTGTGGATGGGGGCGGAGTCATCCTAGAAGAGACCACTCCCATCAGGATAGAAATGCTTCATCATAGGATAAAGGGGATCAGTCAGAAAAACTTTGTACTGATTTGTTATCAACTTTCCGTGCAAGGGGACAAGTGGACCCAAACGTGGCACAAAAAAAATTCTGTTCCTCCCATAGCATAACAGAGCTTGTGTTTTTTTTCCCCTTTGTCACCCACCTGTTAAAAAAAAAAAAAAAAACCAAAAACTGCATATTGAGACAAAATTAGACATTACTGCTAAAATCAGACTAGTTTCTTGTGTTTATGCAAATCACTTTTCCCCCTTCAACAAATGTTTTGTGTGGTGTTGTGTGTGCAGGATGGGCAGCCCCCTGATGATGGCAGAGCTGAAGAGCAAACTCAAAAAACCTGCAAAAGAGTAAAAGAAATTTACCAAAAGATGAATTATTTTTATTTTCACATCTGTGCAATGTAAATAAATTAGTGTTTAAATGATATATAATGTGTGTTTATAATTAAAAATATTTGTTGAAAATGATATACCTTGCTGTGGTGTAAGTTTTTATTATGATTAGATAGATAGATAGATAGATAGATAGGAGTCATTTTTTCCCCACTATTTTATCAGTGTATGCATTCTTGTTCCTCTGGCAGAGAAATTTTATCACATTACATCCATGGATATCTCTTTTTAACATCAGTTTCAGGTTGTAACACTCAACAATGTGCAAAAGTTGAAGGGGGTGAATACTTAAGTAACCAACTGTAGATAAGCAGATATGGTAAAAGTACAGTGTAGTACACACAGCTTCTAGAGTAACAGGACGTTTCGGACAAAGTCCTTCATAAGCCGTCCACATACACACACACACACACACACACTTTCCCCCAATATTATACTCTGCTGTTTGTTGGCTCTTTGAAGTGATGTGTCGTTCGGCAGTGAGTCGGTTCTTTTGAGTGAACGTTGAGAACCGACTCACATAGTCGTTTGGCTTTTTTAAATTATTTTTAAAAAACTAACAGTGTAGTTTAATCACATTAGTGTTTTTAACATCTGATCTGTTCTTGAATGGTGAGGGATGAGTTCATGGGCTCTGACTCTTGAGATGTGTGTTTGAGGCAGCATAACAACGGTTTAAACGGATTTTAAAATCGTTTAAATAAAAAAAAATCCGATTAAGAAGGTTATTTTGTCGATTAGAAAGTAGAGTAAGATTTCATGAAACAAGTTAATCCTTAGTTAAGCAAAGAACAGCAATCGAGTTTATCCGCTTTAGAAAAAAAAAAAAAACAGGTAAGGAGCCGTTTGCGAGCCGAAAGAGTCGACTCTTATTGGTGAACCGAACCAAAAGATCTGACTCACTGAAAAGAGTCGGTATTCTCTCCCCCAGGCGGCGAGGGAGACGCTTTCAGTCAGCGAGACACAAGGGCTGTATTCAAAATGTGATTCAATCCGCTGAATAAAAGCACTACAGAGTGTATGAAGGGATGGATTTTGCACGCTATTAGAAAGCACTACATGTGCAGCAGGGAGCTGTTTGGGACGGAGCCGCGGTCTGGGCGGGGTGATGAGGGGGGATGATGACGCGGGATGATGACGGAGTGGGGGTGAAAGGGGCGGGGTGATGACGCGAGGGGGCGGAGCCTCGCGCCGGTAGATGGTGTCGAATGAAAAAAAACGGCGAGCCGGTTGAAAGAAAAAAAGACTCGCGAGGGAGAAGTTTCCTGGGTTTTTCTGAACTCACCCTAAATCCCAGTGAAGTGTTTCAGGTAATTTAAACAACCGCTTGTAATCGAGTTGTTGTAATTGTGTTGACTTCAGTGTCGCGCAGTTGTAGGTTTTAGCCGAAGTGCCGTTGTCGTAAAAATGTTCCAGGCCTAGCTAAGCTAAGCTAAATTAAGCTAAGCTAACGCTCCCTTCCCTAAGCACAGGAGCTGACATTTTAATATTTAATTTTTTAACACGCCATCTGTTGGGGTTCATTTGAAAATTCGCGGGTCGTCTAGAACAATCCCTAAGTGTGTTTTAGCAGTTTGAATGCTGAGAAAATGTGTTAGAATTGTGTCCTTAACCTGTCGCGTTGATTAGCTCAGTTAGCTTAGCTGAGAAGTCTGGAACGATGAGCTAACGGCTCTCAGGGCTAGCATTCCAGAGCCGAGCGCCTTAAACACAGTACACCCCCAAAATATATATCTAAATCATTCATATATACATAAATATTAATAATAATAACAACCTGGCAGGTGTGGGACGATAATAAACGCGTATTTCAGCCCTATTGTGTGACTTAGCCATGCTAAGATAAGCTAGCAGTGCTATTTATTAGTGTTTGCGTCAGAGTTTGGTTCCGCTGGCTGGAACTGGTTTTTCACAGAACTCACTGGATCACGGACAAACACTTTCTTGTAACTTTGGAGATTTAAAAAAAAAAAAAAACATCAGTACCAGGTAATATAAGTTATTTACATTATTTTAAGCCATTGTGGGAGTTGTCTTTGCTGAGTAGCATTTTGTTTTTATAGTTAATGAATGAAGTTTGGAGTTTTAGCAGATTCGCCATTTTTCTTTTTTTTATTCACTTTTACTTTAATTTAATTTAAGGCAGGACACTACAGGTGGGTTAGGGGTTTATTTTATTTTTTAAGCTATATTATGATTAGTATTCTCGAGTTTTAATATTCATTTTAATATGCTTGTATTGTAACTTTTTAGAAAATTACAGTTCTGAAACATAAGGTTTCATAAACTTGCCTATTTAATAAAAAAAAAAATCAAGTCTTTTAATGTTATTAGGATTAAAAAATTTCAGTGTTGAGACACTCTGAAGAAGAAAATCATTCACTCTTCTAATAATGTGGGTTTCAACGTTAAATTATCAACATTTATTTTGGAAAATTAGTACCAGTTAGGGATCACAGTGAACTTTCATGCATGTATGTCATCTAATATATATGTATATGTATGTATATGAGAGAGAGAGAGCTTTAGTTAGTGTGTTTTTAAGGTTTATAAAGGAAACTGACGTGTGTGTATATCACAAAATGTGTATTTTAGAGACACGAGGTGATTGTGCATGCAAGTTTCAGGTTATAAGGTGGACAAAAACAGTGACATTAACACTTTTCTGTTCAAATTTTTATTATTTTTTGTTTTGTTTTGTTTGTTTATTTTTTTGCACTACAGTTTAAGATGAGCTTTGTTGTCTTCTATCAGATTGTTTCTTTCTGTAGTGTCTTGCCTTGAGGCGTACAGAGACAGGGTGGTGTTGGTGTTTTTCTGGGTGGAAACGTGAAGCAGTTTGGGGCTGAATCCAGCGCACCCTGCACACTCCCATTATAACTACACTACGTCTGCCTGGCGATCGCTGCGTATCTGCCTTTACTCGTCACGTAATAGCTGATCTAATAGCCTACTCTAGCTTTTCTTTTCTTTTTAGTCTTTTCCCCTTTTATTTATTTTAATCTCCTTGAAAGAAAATAGAGAGTATAACACTGTGTATATACAGCTATAATGCACAACATGGACATTGTGTTAATCTCTATCACTGTATAAATTTGCAGACTGAATACCGACTGCAGTTTGAACATAAACTCTGTAAAGTTTCTTTGATACATCTAGGGCTGGATTGTAAAAACCCTCTCAAATGTTAACATTTCCTGTTAATAGCATCTGTCGTTCTGAACAGTACATTTTTCCTGAACTTATCTACTTCATATCTCAACCAGAAGTCAAGTTTTAAAGTCTCACAAGTTTTACAAAGTTTTTAAACACTGTGTTCAGACACGATCCTCATCGTCTCCTTTGATTAATTCAGTCGTTTCTCTTCTCGTTCTGTTAAAAGCTAAAAGCTTGCTCTGCTGTCATCCGTACAGCACTTGCAAACGCGCGTCTCTGTTTTGACAATGTGACGACACGTGAGTGGCGAACATTTTAGATCGCTATCTAACAGCTTGACAAAATCCTGACGTTCACTCTGATCTCACACTTAGCTAGAAAGGTTTTCTGGGCATCGTGAGACTTGAGTTTGTTAAACTGATTCCTTATCCGAGACAGTCAGTCAATGGAAGGTTAGAAAGTAACCTAAATAAAAATATTTCCAAGTGTTCTGGTAAAATACAGTATATTGATTTACTTAAAGTAGATATGTTTCTGTATGTTACTGTCATAAAATCTCCAGAAATTAGTTTTTCAAAATGTAGTCGTGACATCCGGCACATCAGCAGAGTCTGCCAGACCCCCGCCACCTCATTCATCAGGAAAATGACCTGAAACTGACCCCGATGAAGCGGTGGAGAACAATTGACATGTACTGTGCAAGCTGAACTGTCCGTCTATATTGTGTAGATTTTTTTGTGTCTGAAGCATTCATAGCCGCAAACATGAAAGCATGCCACTGTTCAGTGCGTTCATACCTGTGGAGCGACTTCTATAAACTAGTACACAGTGAGGGATGGCACAAATTTAGGTGTACCTAATAAACTGGTCATTAAGTGTAGCATGGTTTTATTCTCTATTCCGCAGGAGTCTTTACCGTCAGGATCCCTGCCACCCCAGCGCCGTATCCATATAGTGTGTTGTCTTGCTGTGTGAGTGTGTGTGTGTGTGTGAGAGTGTGTGTGGGGAAACGATTCAGCTTGCTTTGTGCGCTTCACCATGGGTGACATCAGTGATCTGGACCGACAGATCGACCAGCTGCGGAGATGTGAGCTCATCAAGGAGAACGAGGTCAAGGCTCTGTGTGCCAAAGCCAGGTAATAAACAACGAGCAAAGAAAAAATGCCTCTGACTAACGATAGCTCAATACTGATTTAACACTGTATTCCATAACAAAGCTGTCTGAAGTTATGATCGTCTGGATAAATGACATCAAAAGATCACCTACTTCTAGCAAAAAAATGAGAGGAAACAGTATTTCCTTATGCATGTTGTGATTATTTCCGTCCTAATTGCAGTGTGGGTTTGTTTTGATCTGTTTGTGTTCCAGAGAGATTCTTGTGGAAGAGAGTAATGTACAGAGGGTGGATTCTCCAGTCACAGTAAGTAAAGGGAATCCTCTGAATCACTCGAATTAAATGACTCATTGCAATTTAATGATTCACGGGAGTCAAGTGGATTATCGAAATGTTTTCATTATCTGTGTCTGAAAGTCTTGTTTTCTTCTGCTGGTGTTATTGGTAAAGAATCGAATGGCAGATTTCTCAGGCCCTGACCCATCCTCCCAACACATTTGTTTAACATCCAGTTATATTAAATGTATGTATAATGTGTAAAAGGGTTAGTGGTGCGTTCGACTTACTTCGGAAGCCAGAAGTCAGAGCTCGAAATTATTGTAATTTTAGCCGTGCGTTTGAGCTGCGAAGTGGGGGAACCGTGGACACCTCCGTGTTCGTCTTTTGTTAGCAGCAAGTTAGTCAGCTAACTGTGACCAGCGATCTGTATAGTGATTGATATAGATTTAACAAACTAGTATCTGTGTATGTTGTTTGATCTAATGCTAATATGTTCGTCCTGATGTTTGGAGGCCACGAGTTCGAATCCTGATGATGCCGCTAGTCACAGAGGCACTAGTCAATCGTGGCTGTCTCACCTCTTGTATGCAGAAGTCGGCGGATAGCTCCTTCCTCTGTGTACATTTTGCTGCCTCTCGTCACAGCTGGCTGGCTTCACGCGTCTCGGAGAAAGACTTTGTTTACGTGACTTTGTTTACCGTTGATGCTGTAAGCAGCCATGTTGATTTGACGTCACTTGCTGAACTCCCGACCTTCCTGAGCTCCCGAGTAGGAATTCTGAGTCGGACCTGTAGTCGAAAGCTGTATAAGTATTGAATACTGTCCTACCTTTAAGATCTACAGAAATGTCTAACTCCATTTTATACCACAGCGCTGTTGAATGCTCATTCTAATCATCATTTCTAAAGTAACAGCTCATTCACAGTTATTTAACAAAGAAATACTTACAGTCGTTATTGTGCTGAAGAAAGTTTATTTGACATTTATGGAATGAGTCTCTAGTGACAGCGCAGTAAGTTTTTTTTTGCCATAGAAGGAGACAGAAGAGTTTGAGCTTTCTGTGACAAGCTGAGTTTTTTTTTTTTTGGCTTAATTTCAAGAGGAAGAAAAAAGAGAGGCTGGTAAGGGAACATCTGTTTATTAACAGGAAATAACTTTTCTCACAGACGTTCTACAGTGTTAAGCATAACTATAAACGGATTTAAAAAGTATGAAGTGCTGTTCTTTAATGCTGTGGTAACAATAATAGTAATAAAAACACAGGTAGCAGTAACTCTGTTTCGCATCAGGCCACATCGCACCACCCTGTTGCCGATTATTTTCCTTTAACAGCACACGTTTGTACCATAGCCGATACGCTCTCAGATTTAGGTTAGGAAGACATTTGTTTTACATCAGAGATGTTCTAGATAGCGCAGTTTCGCACGATGTTGTGGAAAAACGATGATAAATATCATGAGATGAGACACCGTGCTGTGTGAAAGAGGGCTGCAGCTGTTCATATCCCATCATGGGCCACTGGGGATTAAATTATTTTTATTAAACAAGATACAATGTTTGCTTAATCTTGGAAAACATGTCTGTCCTCTTAACAGATGATTAGTCATCATAAGATCAAAAAAGTGTATGATCTTATGGCTTTTAATCATTTGCAAACAGCAAGGTCATGCAAATTTAACTTGCATTTAAATGTCATTGATATTTACTTAGATCTAGCCAATTCTGTGGGTTTGTAAAATGCTGTTATTTGCCAAATGCCACTATCAGATTGGTGCTGATGGAGTGATTAACATTTATGCAGTTTGTATTTCTTGTGTGTGTTTCTCGTGACTAAAACAGTGATGTCGAGAGAAGCTATGAAAAACCACAGTGTCTAGAATACACTCTGCTCACACCCATGCGAACAACAAACACTCAGCCTTTTAGACTTTTTTTTTTTTTTTTTTTTTTTATAAACAAACCCAGATGGTTGTATGTGTTCACATTTTTTGTTGTTGTACCTGGATAAACATGCAGATCGATGTAACATCACATGATCTTTTTCCCCCTCAGGTGTGTGGTGATATCCACGGACAGTTTTATGACCTGAAGGAGTTATTCAGAGTGAGTCTTGCGTTCACACCCACATATAATGTGCTCAGTTAAGTTACTGGATTTTAAATCATTTAAGTATCAAAGGTGCTAAAAATGATTTTAGTGAGAATTATAAATAAGAAATGATCTAATTTCCAGTGTAATGGAAAGATTTTATGTTCAAATTCTAGTTAACCACCATGATTAATATTCACATTAAACTATAACTGAGCCATAAAAGAGCCAAGTCCAACATACAAAAACACCTAATCAATAATCGTCCCTGATTGTACAGTGAGCTCGACAGTAACAGTATTGTGACATTGACGCATCACTGCCCAGGACATGCAGATTACGTTTCCAGGCGATCAGTTTTTCGTTCAGTTGCCTGGTGTACAAGCAGGTTCAACCAGCTGTTCATATAACTGCCACTAAAAATTTATCACACTCACTCGTCTAACAACCAGAAGGAAAAAGTTCGTCTCTGTACTGACTCATGCAAAGAAGAATTTGATATATTTTTTTAAATACAACACACCCCAGCTGGTTCACATATTTCCTAATCCTAATACTTGCTGTACGATGCACACACACACACACACCCAGAATGTGATCAGCTGTTGGTAGGAACTGTTTCTGTTTTTACTAGTCGTATTAATTGGCTTGGACAGATCTCTCTAGAATGTTAGAGTTGCACAAAACTGTAAGTGTAACACAACACACTGTCTGCTCAAGAATGAAGACGGTAGCGAAAGAGGATAAAGGTTTTTGACTACATGAAGTCGCTCCTCACAATAATTCATGCACTCACTCATTGTCCGTTGTCTGTATTAATGCATTTATTCAGCTGGGCTTGGCATACTTTTTGAGTTAATCTCTGTTAGTCATCACTTTTAGTCTAGATAATTGGACTTTCGGGCATGAGCCGGGTCAGCACATTGGAGTTTTCACTTTCCTGATGGGCTTGCTAATGGATTTATCATTTGTCCACCCCAAAGTATACAATATAACTGATTGTTATCTCAGAAGTTTTTATTTATAGAAATTGGATTTCTGGTTCTGTTTATTTTAAAGTTAAAAGGTCTTTTGCTTGCTGCATGAAAAAAAAAGTTATTTCATTAAAAGCATATTTAAATGGACTTTTCTGTACAGGTGGGAGGTGATGTTCCAGAGACAAACTACCTTTTCATGGGAGATTTTGTGGACAGAGGCTTTTACAGTGTTGAGACTTTCCTGTTGCTCCTAGCTCTTAAGGTTTGTAATTTGTTTCTCACTACTTTTTTTTTTTTTTATTGTTGGTTTAGTTTAGATGTGTGTGTTTGCCTAAGCTTTTATCCAAAATGACCTAAAGTGAAGTAGAAGTGCATCTGATCATAGAGCTGAGTAGTCAGGGGTCAGGGTTTTTTTTTTTTTTTTTTTAAGGGGCTGCCAGTGGTTCTCTAGCAGTTCTGGGATTTGAATAATGACTGTTTGTTCACTAGCACTGAGCCAGTGTTGCACAGGAAAATTCAGTGCATTAGCATTTTGGAGCCTAGGGTAGGGCATCTTGCTGGGAGAGAAAGTTAAAGTTCTACTAGCGCTAATGGTTAATAAAAAGTGACTTTAAAGTGAATTATCAGTCTAAAGTTTGTGGTGGTCCACTTCAGGTGCGCTACCCAGACAGAATCACGCTGATCCGAGGCAACCATGAGTCCAGACAGATCACGCAGGTGTATGGCTTCTACGATGAGTGCTTAAGGAAGTACGGCTCTGTCACAGTGTGGAGGTACTGCACCGAGATCTTCGACTACCTCTCCCTGTCGGCCATCATCGACGGCAAGGTCAGTCTAAAAACAACAAAAATACATATCGCTCGCTTACTTTGATATGTTTTTGGGGTAATGTGGTATTTAGAAGAAGAAGAAAGCCTTTATTTGTCACATATACATTACAGTACAGCAAAATTCTTCTCTTTGCATATCCCAGCATGTTAGGAAGTTCACAGGGTCAGACATGATGCAGCGCCCCTGGGGCAGAGAAGGTTAAAAGCTTTGGTCAAGGGGCCAGAAGTGGCAGCTTGGCAGTTTTTGAGGGTTTGAACCCCATGACCTTCTGATCAGTAAAGACCAATTTATACTTTTGCTTTAATGAGTCTTTGCATCGCCATGCAGAGAGAGATGAAACTGCTTCCTGATAATATAGTCTGTTTAAAAACCTTAAAACAGGTTTTAAAACTTAAAATCTCAGTTAAAACATATTCACTCTTAGTTTCTCAGACTTGTGTCATTTGCCGAATACTTTTTATAATCAAGTGTCAGTTATAATCAGGTATTCTTGACAGCCCTAGTGACTTGCATTTTAAAAAAAAAAAAAAAAAAAGCAATTATGTCCACAATGTCTTCAATTTATCGCAATATTAATATTAATACTCATATTGCAAAGCCCCTAATTGTAGGAACACAACTAGGACAATCTAGCCATTAGTTCTGTCTCAACAGCAGAAGCTTTGGTAAATAATACTGTCAGATAACTTTATTTGACTAACATTGCCTCTGAAACATTCTCAAACACCGTAGCACTTTGAGCTCACTTTATGTGCATTTCAAATGGCAGAAGTGGTGTGTGTGTGTGTGTGTGTGTGTGTGTGTGTGTGTGTGTGTGTGTGTGTGTGTGTGTGGGGGGGTGTGTGGGGGGGTGTGTTGTGTGTAAAGATGGTAGTGTGTTATGAAATAGTTCAGTTACTGCAACAAGATGCAACGTCCTGTGTATAGAACAGCACAGCTGTAGTTTGTTTCTCAGATGCAACATTAGACTAAACACACCGTTCTGTAACAAGCACAGCCATTTTCTGCTCTACAGACGTTGTTTGTCATGACGTTTGGAGACATAATAGTTCTTTTGCACAGCTTTTACCACGAAAGGAAAGAATTACTAGCTCATTTTCCACTACGCATGAGCATGCACCACAGGGCTTTTAACCACCGTCTATCGCCTTTCTTTGTTGTGTTTTGACGTATAAATGTAGCATACGTATAAATATCGGTAGTTACAATGTGGTGAGTTATACTAGTGTAAGCTTACTTTATAGAAGGCGGTTAGTTTGTGTCAAATATTTATCATTCGTTATCTTTACAAGTTATTTACTATGCTTGTATTATGTCTAACAAGAGTCTTATCTCATTTTTAAGAAGTCAGATAATCATTGGTCTAGACCTGATATGAACGATTTTGTGGTCTCGGTTTGCTCTGCAGATTTTCTGTGTGCATGGTGGCCTCTCGCCCTCCATCCAGACTTTGGATCAGATCCGAACCATCGATAGGAAACAGGAAGTGCCGCACGACGGGCCAATGTGCGACCTGTTGTGGTCAGACCCTGAAGGTAACACAGGATTTTTGGGATTCACAACAACTAGGGTTACATAGATTCAGGTGCCAGATGCTTTTATCCTAATCTGATCCATTTCAGACATTTTGTACTCACTGGTACCAGTGAAAAACTATTACTAATAATTAATTTTAATTATTCACAATTAAACATGTGAAAACATTTTTTAGAAGATTCTGGAAATCTTGTCCTGAAACCTTATGGCATGAATAGGACTGAGACGGAATAATACCCCAAGGCTTTTCAGTTATTTGAGTAATCCACTGCTGTATAAATTTCCTGATTTAAGCAGTGTTTTTTTTTTTTGTACTTTCATTTAGTCTATATCACAGCACTGTTGAATTCTTGAATCTGATTTGTCAGAAGCATTGATTCATTTTCTAGAACTGCAGCCCTTATAGTAGTGCCGGCTGTAAGCCAAATCACAGGTTTATATCAGTTCATTCGTTCTAATACATAATAGCTTCTACTGTAACGGTGAGATTTAGACATTTATGGAAGGAGTCTGCAGTGTCAGCGCTTTGTAAAGCAGAGGACTTTGTGAATGTCTTATTCCTCACATAATTGAGTAGTAAAATTGAATGAAATATGATGGTGGATGATACTATTTCCTGAATTAAAGCTAGGTTGGATTAGTCTGTACAGATGTTTATGAAGATGCAGAAATTGCACCAGGCGTCTAAATGATAATGTGTTTGTGTGCAGATACCACGGGCTGGGGAGTGAGCCCAAGAGGAGCGGGATACCTGTTCGGCAGCGACGTCGTGGCCCAGTTCAACGCCGCTAATGACATAGACATGATCTGTCGAGCCCACCAGCTTGTCATGGAGGGCTACAAGTGGCACTTCAACGAGACCGTGCTCACTGTGTGGTCTGCACCCAACTACTGCTATAGGTGTGTGTGTGTGTTATTTTTAAAACAGGAAGTGTTTGAGACCATATAGTTAGTTTCATACAAACACTCGAATTGTATTAGGTCGATATTAATGTTTATGTGGACGTCGAAACCTTCAGGATAGGGTCTCTATTGCACCATTTCCACAGACATGGGGTTGGAGGCAGGAAACCTGTTAGCCTTAAGACACAGTTCTGCCAGTTTGAGTGATTATGCAACCAGAAACAGCATAATCCCCTTGCCCCCCTTTTATTTTATTTATTTATTTATTTATTTGGCTGTCATGTTAAAGACTGACCTCCGAGCCATGGCTGTTGTTGGTCCATCGATTCGAGTCCAGCTGATCGAGCCAAATTTAATTTTTTGGACTTTTTCCTAGCACTGGCACTGTGATGATGGAAATGTGCTGTGTGTAAACTGTTCTTCATTTTTACTCCTACTGAGTAATTTTTCTCTCTTCCCTGTCAGGTGTGGGAACGTAGCAGCCATCCTGGAGCTGGACGAGCACCTGCAGAAAGAGTTTATTATATTTGAAGCTGCCCCACAGGAAACCAGAGGCATTCCCTCCAAAAAGCCGGTGGCTGACTACTTCCTGTGAGCCTGCCGCAACTGTAGGAAAGGAAATGCCGCCTTTGCAGGAAGCGTCATCATATATTTACCTGTGTTTCTCTCTGTCCCACCCTTCCCTGCCCAGGTGTCTTAACTGTGCGTTCTTTTTCTTTTTAAGACTTTTTCCTTTTTTCTTTTTTTTTTCCTTTTTGTCTTTCTGCTTATTTTCTCTCTTAGCCACGCACTGTCACCTAAACTTCTGTTCTGTCTCTCTCTCTCTCTCTCTCACACACACACACACACACACACACACACACACACGGACAGAGACTGGCTTTGTAGTTCCTCATACTGCTGTAAAGTCACTTGCTCTCATAAATACACTGTAGCTGTATGCAGTTCTAACCAATGTGAATAGCACTATGGTCAGTTGAAAGCAGCAGGGAAATGGAGGTAAAGACGGATATGGTGTTTTGCAGACTCATCAAAGAGCCCTCGTTTGTTTAAGGAAATCTATCGGATATCCGCATTACTTTTTTTTTTTTTTTCCTTTCTTTTTTTTTTTTTTTTAAACTCTTTTCATCCTCTGTACCCTTTGTTTTAAACATGTGGGCAAACGAAAGTGACACTACTGCCCATTGTTATAGTTTATGCATCTTTTTTTTCCCCTCTTGAGCCTTAGTCTTACAGGTTTTGACTTTTGTGAAGGAATGCCTACGATCCCTGCAGTGATCAGGAGCCACACTGGAAAGTATTGGAACAAAACCAAACTTTTAGGCAACATGCTTTTTTTCCTCCCATCTGACTTCTCTCAATAGAGGAAATGTTGATTTTTATTATTTTGTGACAATAAACTGTACTTTTGTATGAACATAATGCTGTGTTGATGCTTGCTTTATGCATTTGAATAAAGATGCATGGCTACCTGCATATAAGGTTTTAATAATCATAATGGTATATACATAATGTTTATAGATATTAATAATGTACACTCACTGTCCACTTTAACGGGAACACCTGTATACCTGCTCATTTATGCAGTTATCCAATCAGCCAATCATGTGGCAGCAGCACAATGCATAAAATCATACAGTTGCAGATCAAGAGCTTCAGTTAATGTTCACATCAAACATCAGAATGGGGATAAGTGTGATCTCTGTGACTTTAACCGTAGCATGGTTGTTGGTGCCAAATGGGCTGGTGTGTGGATTTCAGAGACTGCTGATCTCCTGGGATTTTCACACACGACAGTCTAGAGTTTATACAGAATGGTGCGAAAAACAAAAAACATCCTGTGAGTGGAGGGTCTGCAGCGTGAAATACCTTGTTGATGAGCGAGCTCAGATGAGAATGACCAGACTGATCTTATCTGACAGGAAGTCTATAGTAACTCAAATACGCTCTCTTTACAACTGTGGTGAGAAGGCACAACACATCAAATCACAAAAGTGGATGGGCTACAACAGCAGAAGACCACATCAGGTTCCACTCCTGTCTCCAGTGATCCATGGCGACCCTGACCAGGATAAAGTGCTTACTGAAAATAAAAGCATGAATTTGTTGTTACCTTCCTGTGTAAAGATGTAAGAGTGTATCTATAGTAACTATCTATAGTAATTTTACTGTTTTGAGGCATATTTCACATATTTATAACTAGAACTGGAATTAGACATACACTACATGACCATCACACCCATAAGTGGTTCTTCCCCAAACTGTTACCAAGAAATTGGAAGCACTCGATTGTATAAGATGCCTTTTGTATGTTGTAGCTTTACAGTTTCCCTTCATTGGAACTAAGAGACTCAAACAAAGCAAGGTCCATGAAGACAAGGTTGGAGTGGAAGAACTCGGTAGCCTGCACAGAGCTCTGATCTCAAACCCTATTGGGATGAACTGGAATGCCGACTTCTTGCTGGACATTAGCTCCCAACCTCCTGCTCCCCTACCTGGGAATTGTCCTTGATAACCAGTTGACATTCAAGCCACATATTGATCATATTGTTCTTAAACTTAAATTAAAATTAGGTTTTTATTTTAGAAATAAATCTTCTTTTCCTATCAGTGCCAGAAAGTAATTGGTATCTTCAACATTCTTACCGATACTCGACTATGGTGATATATTAGATATGCATGCCCCAGTGCAATGCTTTGGAAAATTAGACACCCTTTATCCCAGCGCTTTACGTTTTGTTACTGGTTGTGATTATAAAACCCATCACTGTTCTCTTTATGCTAAGGCTGAACTGCCACCTCTGGACTTACGACGGTGTTCACACTGGTGCTGTTTTATTTATAAATCTATATGTGGTTTGTTACCTAATTATTTGTCATCCATCATTTCTGTAAAAACCGGACATTACAATCTTCGCACAGAGGACATTTTTCAACTTGTTGTTCCCCGTCTTAGAACTGAGCTGGGTTTTAAATTTAATGCCTCTCCAACATGGAACACCTTACAGGAACCCTTAAAGCTGACTGTGCTGCCTTCGCTGGTCGAATCTACGGCACTTATAAATAATTTTGAGTGCAGCCATATTGGAAGTTGCTTCTTCGATACTTGACTGTTTTACTATGTATTTTTATATTTCTTTTGATTAATTTTTATTTTTCTACTAATTCTTTCCATCTGGTATTTATTTATTTATTTATTATTTTGTTGTTGTTGTTGTTCTGTTAATTGTTGTGTCTTTCGCTGCCTTCTTGGCTAGGTCACTCTTGTAAAAGAGATTTTATCTCAGTGAGTTTTTATCCTGGTTAAATAAAGGTTACTTACTTACTTACTTACTAGCTCTTGTGGCTGAATGAACACAAATCCCCACAGCCACAGTCCAGAATCTAGTGGAAAGCCTTCCCAGAAGAGTGGAGGCTGTTATAACCTCAAAGAAGGACAAACTCCCATAGTTAATGCCCATGGTTTCGGAATGGGATGTTCAACAGTCACGTGTCCCCATACTTTTGGCCATGTGGTGTATTAAAGTGATTATTTCTACTGCAGAAATATGTATCTGTAAATGGCTCAGTGACTTGATAAAATGTTTTTGCCCTCAGGTTGTGTAGTTCAGGCAGTTTGTGGTGCTGCTGATTGTCTACTCGCCACTACGCCAGGTGGCAGCTGTTCTGGCGGGCTACGCTACGTCATTTCCTCTCTCGCCGGAAGTAGCCAAAAAGGCTCGGGCGCACGCCGTCATTTGTGCTGACCAATTTGCAAATCTGGCTTTTAAATCGGGTCAGAATAAACTCATAACACAAGAACTGACCAGTTTTATTAGATAGCAGGTAAGTCTAGGTGTGGATTTTTAGATGTTTCTAATCCAGTCACAGCGACGATGTTAATGTTGATGTAGAACCGTTAGCCGGCGTCATCAGCCTCTCGTGCGTTAGCTAGCATGCTAGTTATCTTAGCGGCAGATCTTTAGCTTAGCATAGCCGGTATAATAGTCACATTATTGCTATTATTGTAGGTTTATTTACCACTGAGGAGCCGGTGTGTGATTTATTCTGCAGTTAGCTGTTGTTCAGAACAGACATGGTGGTAGTTTTTTTGCCTTTTAGACGCTGAGCTAAGATTAGTGTAGCGGTGAAAAGGTGTTTTAGGAATTTCCTCCATTTCAGCCTCGTGTTTATTAACTGCTTCACTCAGTGTATGTAGAAGTGGCAGTCTATCTTAGTTAATATTATTTTTAACAATATATTCTCGACTTGCACAGCTCTCCGTGCGTCACAGCCCAGTCCAGTGTAGCCAGGTCTTTTCAGGGGAAAGTAGCTGATGCGTGCTCAAAATGTCGCCAGAACTCGCCGCGTGACGTCACGCGCTCATTTGCATATCCATTCACCTATGAGTGTTCATTCAATCATTCACGGTAATTTGCATATCACAACAGATTAGAGTTTTATCAGGACAGGATGGACAGTAATATATGATAACATTTCTTTTAGATGTTCATGACCTCACTGTTCGCTTTTTCAAAATTAATTTGCATGATTAATTAAAAATTAATTTCAAAATGTATTGGCTTGATTTGATTTGCGTGACTGATGAAAATCTGATTATAGATTCATAGCACTGCTGAATTCTCGATTCTGATTGGTCAGAAGGTGTGCATTATTCTCAGGCAGTAGTTCCTGCTGGAATATGAACACTAGGTTAATATTAATGCACAGGAATCATACAGCTCATACACAGGGATGTATAAGCTTAGCTGTTGATGTGATAGTTTGTTTTTTGTTGTTTAGAGACACTTATTTAACATTTATGGGAGGAGTCTCGGTTGTAAGCGCTTTATAACAGTCATATATACATATAGACAAGGATGTGGAAAGACACTTACATACAAGATATGTACATTTTATAATCAAATTTTCCTTTAATTTTCACCACCAGCTTGTAAATACTGTGATATGGTGAGAACTGTGAGAAAGAATTAGATGGAAGAATTTGCAGTTGTTACTTGTAAATATAACTGAGAAGAGAGATTAAAAAGAAGTGCACAGGTGGGACAAACAGTGATTGGTCCCTCAGCTCGTATATCCAGCGGCTGTGATGAGAGCTGACAGTCGCTAAAAGGGGTCTAATAATCAAGCGGCAGAGTTACTGAGTTGGCAGCACTGGTCCAGTTAGTGGCAGCAATGCACCAGTTACTAGGTTTTGCAACCGCCACTGAAACTACAGAAAAAAGAAAATTGTGGAGCATTGGTGTTTTTTTTTTTTTTTGCTGGTGCTAAACTTTTAATCTTTTTACTCCCAAATCTACAGCGTGAACAGCCTTTGCCATGTCCCGTTTCTTCGCCACCGGATCCGACAGCGAGTCGGAAGAGTCCTCATCCGCCGATGAGATCGCCCCTAAAGCGACCGGGGCTACTTTCAACAAACAGTCAGTGTTCTTTCATTCACATTCTTCACACAAACACTCTGGTCTGTTTTGTTTTTTTTTCTGTGATTTTTCAGTTTTTTTTTAAAATTTATTTATTTTTTTTCCTTCTTCTCAGAGCCTTGCTGTTGAGTGACGATGAAGAAGACACCAAAAGAGTGGTGCGCAGCGCCAAGGACAAGAGGTGAGATGGGGTTTGGGGTGTATATACACACAGAGACACGTAGAGGGAGAGGGTGCAAAGTGTTTTGTAATAATGAAGGAATACAGTTGTGATCTATATGATATCATCGTACTGGGTGTGTGTAATCTAGTTACTTTATTAAAACGATCAGCTAATCCTTGTGTTTTTTACTTTAGGTTTGAGGAGCTGACAAACTTGATCAAGACAATCCGCAACGCCATGAAGATTCGTGACATGGCCAAGTGTCTGGAGGAGTTTGAGCAGCTGTGCCGAGCGTTCCTCAAGAGCAAAGCGATTGTGGATAAAGAAGGAGTTCCACAGTTCTACATTCGCCTGCTGGCCGACTTGGAGGATTATCTCAACCAAGTACGCGTGATAAAGGGAGAAAAGGACGCTTCGCTAAACAAAAGCCAATGAAGGCTTTTTTATTTCAGCTTTAATTTCTCAGCTATTCCTTGGGAACATTTTGGTGACCTTTGTTTTGAGAGTTTAACAGGTACATGTGGTTTGCTCTTGCAGCTATGGGAGGATAAGGAGGGCAAGAAAAAGATGAACAAAAACAACGCTAAAGCTCTGAGCACCCTGCGCCAGAAGATCCGCAAGTACAATCGTGACTTCGAGACGGAGATCGCCACTTACAAGGAGGTCAGTTCAACATTTTAAGAAGGCTATAATAAAGTAATATGAGTTTTGAATTGATCCATTTTGTGCTTAGGATTATCTTATAAAAAGAAAGTTTTTTTTTTTTTTTTTTATATAAATCTGTGGCTGAGTTGGAAATTTGACATGAATAAATGCATACATCCATGAGCAATATGGCAGAAATCTTATCACAATTCTCATACATTTCAGTGTCGAATAATGTCACAATATTTAGATTTAGTGAACATATTGCAGCATACTGCCATCATTTTCATAATTTTTTGTCTTAAACACAAAACTAGTGGGGAAACTGTCCTAATATTACACACATGCACTTAATGAAATCAAACAGATGCTTGGCGAAATAAATTAGATCTCATTTGCCTTACCAGTATCATCCTCTGTGTTGTGCTCTAGTCTCTCACACTGTGCTTATTATATTTTTTAACTGTAAGAGAACAGAAGATGAAGGAAACTGAGTTTTCTTTCATTCTTAAGATCCCCTCTTCCTTGCCTTTAGAACCCTGAACAGTCTGCTGATGAAGAGGAAGAGAAGGAGGAAGCTGGATCTGGTACGTCATGGATCTGGTATCTGTGTGGTGTTTGTTGTTACACATAGATACTGGTCAGGGTCTGAAATGATCATGTGTCAAATGTAGATGAACTGCTAGTTTAACTCATCAGCCAGCTTGGAAAGTAATGTTGTGTATTATTTTAATATAAAGATTAGATATTAATACAAATTTGAATATTCCAAGTGCGATATAAAGTCAGTCCTGCTGCTGCTGTACCACAAAACGGCATATAATTCCTGTCATTAGATTTACTGTATTGACTAGATGTAACGAGTATCAGTAAATACAGAAAGAGAAGTTTATTTTCTGTAAAATGTCAGCACTAGTTACTATATATGGCAGAATTTTCCAAACCTAAAGCAGCATCTCCGACCATATGCTTAATGCTTTGGTATTTAAGAACAAACAATGTTTTTCATGCAGATTTCTGAGGCAGGTAAAGCTGATCACGTCCCTGCAGCAGGGAGAGGAAGTTCCATTCTGGTGTGCAAGTGTAATTTTGATGATGTTATGTCCTGACTTGGATTTAACGCATGTCTTCTCTGCATGTGTGTGATGTGCAGGCTCGTCCTCGGACAGCGAAGGAGAGGGAGCAGGGGAAGGCGTCACAGCGAAGAGTTTTATGAAGAAGAAGCCCGCGGCTGAGCCAGCTCCCGAAGCCAGCAAGTTCCTCAAGGGAGCAACTGCTGTAAGCCAGTGACCTTATTTCTATACCTCAAAGCAAATACAAGAGCATCAGGAAACAAAAATATATAATATTAAGTCATGATACCCAAATCTGAAAGACTGCTTTCCCAATTCTGACCAGCAGCTGTGACATTAGTGCCAGCTGTAATTCACATCACAGGTTTATATTAACGTCATTGTTCTAACATGTTATTGTTTCTCATTCACAAATTCACAAACAATTTAAAAACATGCTGTTATTTAACAAAGAAAAACACTGATGTGGTGAAGCTTTCTGTAAGATGACGTTAGGGAAGGAGTCTCCAGTGTCAGTATGTTTTTTGTCAAGGGAAGGTCTTCAGGACAGAGGATTTAAAAAAAAATATATATATATTTTTTTTAATTGTAACTTGGAGAGAAAGAAATAGACACTAGTGAGGGAACGAAAGTTTCACTAGGTGCTTTAACATGAAAGGTAACAGGAACTAACTTGTTCTGTTGATGTTCCACCACTATACATGTTAACTGTAACACTATAAATGGATTAAAAAGTATAGCTTCTGGTCCACTAATTGGACTGGTCGGGCAACGTTCCAAGAGTGCTTATATTTCCTATAACCGCACTGGGACGTTTCACTGTGTGTGTCACTCCACTCGTTTGTGTTCACCACATAAAATTCCACTTCTGGTTCGAAACAGTTACTACAGTACTGTTAACGACATCATCAGCGTACATGGCAAATGATGCATTTTTCATGAATATGGCTTTTCACTTATGTGAAATATGAAAGCTCATCAGATAAAGATGAAAAGGAAGAAGTGAACCCAATTTTACCGGAAGCATCTTTAACGGGAATGTATAAATCAGTGTGAGTTAGCTAGAGATATTGCTTAAATACATCACTACTATAACAAAAAGAGTCTGGTCAGTGTGTTACCAGGCAGGTAGAACCGTTAGCTTGTTAGCTGACACAGTCCTCAGCTGTCGTATTGACAGACTTTTCTGTGCTGTAGGATGATGAATCAGAGAGCAGCGATGATGACGATGAAGACTGGGGCAGTGACTCCATGGACAGCAGCAGTGAAAGCGATGACAACGAAGGCAACACTGCATCCCTGGCTACGGCTTTCCTCAAAAAGTAAGTCTCGCACAGGAGTGTAAGGAGCGTGGAGAGGTTTTTTTGGTGCAGGGTGTATTTTTGTACATTTTTACTGAATTTTTTATTTATTTATTTATTTATTTTTGCATCATCAAATTTACATTTGCTGTTTGACTTTTGTAAGGAACATATTTAGCTAAACGTATGTTCACTGTGCTACTAGAGTATTGCTGTAAAAGATGTCCTGTGTTAACGAGACTTCTGTTGCCAAAGTAGTGAACAAAAGGTGTGTTTCTCAGGACCCAGGATGGAGACAAGCAGCTGAGCGAGCGCAAAAAGGACGACAGGAAGAGGAGGACCAAGAAGAAGGAGCGTGCCGATGAGGAGGGCGAGGAGGGAGAGGAGGAGGGCGGAGAAGGCGATGATGGAGGCTGGAAGAAGGTGAGGGGAGGAGTTCCGCTGGTCAAGGAGAAGCCCAAGATGTTCGCCAAAGGCACAGAGATTAACACAGCCGTGGTGGTGAAGAAGCTCAACGAGATCCTGCAGGCACGAGGAAAGAAGGGAACTGACAGGTATTCACACACTCCTCACACTGCTGTATTTAACTGTGTGTGTAATTTGTCTTTTCTTGATATAGCCATATCAAGTGTACTGTATCAGGATCAGTTCGACCCAAATGTTTTATCGTTTATGTTATTAGCACAGAGACGTCCAGTCCACTGAAATACACTCGGGTTTTTGTATTTTCTTTCTGGTTATGATTTTCCTGTTAGCAATCTTGGCACTGCAGCATACTTTTCGTACAGTAATATGTGGTGTGACATGTGGACCTCTTTTGATTACATCTTGTAATGCAAGAAAACAACCGTTGTCAGTATTTTTCTACCTTTTCAGAATTCTGCTTTGCCAGAATTGAATTGGATTCTAAACAGAATCTGATGGTAGTTTTCAGTGCTGCTGTATTCCTTGTGTTGAAATGGTGTGTATGTGTTCGTGTGTGTCAGAGCTGCTCAGATTGAGCTCCTCCATGCTCTCGCGGGCATCGCCAATGAGAACAACCTGGGTGAAGGCATCATGGTTAAGATCAAGTTCAACATCATCGCCTCCCTGTATGACTACAACCCCAATCTGGCTGCCTTCATGAAGGTGGGAGGTTTTTATACTTACTTAATTACTTACTTTATTTAATTATGTAGTATAGTTTTGAATTGGGTTTGACATGTTTGTGCGTTCAAACATCTATACGTGCATAAGAACAGTTGTTTCTTTCTCCTTCCATCTATTCCTTTCTCAGGCGGAAATGTGGAAGAAGTGCCTGGACTGCATCGATGAGCTGCTGAACATCCTGTTCGGCAACAACAACATCTTCATCGGCGAGAACATCGCTGAAGACAGTGAGAACCTGGCCGTCTCTGACCAGGTCAGCATTTCTTTTCATCGCCCCTTATCCTAAGAAAATCCAGGGGAAAAAAAATCTGTAAGGTTCTGCCCAAGCTAACCTGCATAAATAATTAAGGGTGGGGAAAGGGGCGGAGTTAGCTCTAGTAGCTTTTCTTATGATGTCATTGGTTCAAAATCCAATGAAATCACTTTTGTTAGACCTCCAGGTTTTGCCTGAGATCAGGTTAAGCCTTTATATTTCTAGTTCATAGCAACAGTTCCAGGGGTTTTCACATGGACAGCGTGGGAATTCCTTGCATTTTTTGCGTTGTGTTGCAGCCTTTCCGTGTTCGTGGTTGCATCCTGACTCTGGTGGAGAGAATGGATGAGGAGTTCACCAAGATCATGCAGAACACAGATCCCCATTCCCAGGGTGAGCCAAATAACTAACTAAGAGTGTGTCTCATTTATACTAATATTAATGTGATTTTGTACCAGATAGACTTGTGCTCAGAATTTTCCATTTTAAAATCCAGAACCATTAGCCTAAGCAGGAAATCGAACATTTCCACCATTTCTGGTTTAAGGAGAGGGCAAAATGGAGGGCGAAATAATATCAGCTGTGCAGTCGGACCTGCGACAATCGCAAAAAGAGTTTATAGACTGAGTACAGCAAAACAGTGAAACACAGAGGGATCAGTGTATTAAAAATTCACTACAAACCTTAACACCTTTGCTTTTTCAGAGTATGTGGACAACCTGAAAGACGAGGGCCGCGTCTGTTGCATCATCGACCGCCTGCTGCAGTACCTGGAGAGCAAAGGCACAACGGAGGAAGTGTGCCGCGTGTACCTGCGCCGCATCATGCACACATACTACAAGTTTGACTACAAGGCCCATCGTCGCAGCCTGGGCCTGCAGGGGGAGAGCAAAGTAAGTGAGCACATATATACACTCTCCACAATTCCAAGGGACTTGAAAAAAACAGCTCGTACAAAAAGCATCAGTTTTTATTTTCATTAATAGTTGTTAGCATAAAAGCATTTTTAGCATTTGGCTCATAAATGAACTACCTTTTTCCCCCCTCAGTCTGAGCAGGACCAGGAAGAGAGCGAAGGGGAGGACAGCGCCGTCCTCATGGACCGCTTGTGTAAGTTCATCTACGCTAAGGACCGCACCGACCGCATCCGCACGTGTGCTATTCTGTGCCACATCTACCACCACGCCCTGCACAGCCGCTGGTACCAGGCTCGTGATCTCATGCTTATGAGTCACCTGCAGGATAATATTCAGCATGCTGACCCTCCTGTACAGGTACACACACACACACACACACACAAACATACATATACACAGATGCCTGTATGATTTAAATGTAGCACTAGTGAGTTGCAATCATTTTTAATATTATAATATCACTTTTACTTGTTTTCTGGCTTGGGAGAACATTAATTTGATAAATGCTGATAAAATCAGGTTTGGGATTTGAACAGTGTTCAAAGGCATATTAAAGACAACAGCCAAAAGAACCAGAGAAACAACACCGTCATCTACATTTATTCTGTACCAAATAAACAGAAAATAGGATTAGGACCTAATGCAGATCCCTATCTGTGGGCACCTTTTTGTTTATTGATGT
Organism: Pangasianodon hypophthalmus; assembly: GCF_027358585.1. Lineage (NCBI taxonomy): Eukaryota > Metazoa > Chordata > Actinopteri > Siluriformes > Pangasiidae > Pangasianodon > Pangasianodon hypophthalmus. The sequence continues at coordinate 5,429,244 of NC_069721.1, read as the reverse complement.
GTAATTTTTTTTTTTTTTACACTGCTCCTATTCTACTAACACCAAAGAAAACCTTTAAATATAATGCATATTTAAATATAATGCAAGAAAACCTTTAAATATAATGCAAATATAGCACATAATAAACTACAGTCTGGGATTGATTTATTTAATTATCCATTTTTGCCCCACAGATCCTCTACAACAGGACCATGGTGCAGCTGGGCATCTGTGCGTTTCGCCAGGGCATGATCAAAGACGCTCACAATGCCCTGCTGGACATCCAGTCGAGCGGCAGGGCGAAGGAGCTGCTCGGCCAGGGCCTGCTCATGAGGAACATGCAGGAGAGAAACGCAGAGCAAGAGAAGATTGAGAAGAGGCGACAGGTACGATAAGTGCTGCTGATCAATAATAAATAACACGCAAGAGTAGATTTTTCATTAATGGTTATTTTCCAAGCGTAATGGTTTGGCATCATGTAGGACCACATAAAACTTGTTGTGACATCAGTTTTATATCACATTTAACAATAGACCTTTTCGCAAAGCAGTTTTGCAAAAATCTGGATGTAAATTTAGGTCGAGGAAACTCTATACCATAAATTATTCTGGTATAGAGGTGTAGAAGAGTAATGTCAAACTGTACTAGGTATGATGGAAGGAAGTTCAGTATGAGCATCATGGTCTTTATGATTACTGCAGCAGTTCTTGGGTTCAAGTCTACATTATACATGTGAAGGAAGTGTAAGACTTGGACACAAGCTGTTTTGGGAAATACAGATCTTTAGAGTATCTGTGTGGGGACATCAACTGCATCAGAAAGTGAGTCACAAGTGCAGAAGCTCGAAGCAGAAAAAGAGCTCCGAGGTTAAGCTCTGGGCCTCGGAAGGTTGTTAGTTTACCACCCGTTTACCATCAGTGGGCTTTTGAGCAAGGCCCTTAACCCTCTCTGCTCCAGGGCAGATCCTAGTGTACTGTAGTTATATATGTGAGAATAAAGACTGTGCTTCTTCAGTCACTTATCCTTTACTTTGTCATTATCAGTGGTGATGGACACATTTTCAGACCTCTGTCATCATCTTAACCAAGTTTAATTGAACTGAGACATATAAATGCTGCTGAAGTTCCTTGGATAAGTGCTAGAATGTAGTTTAGGCTGCATAATAATTTGTGGCTTCCTAATTTAATTAAACCTGCTGTGATATTGAGCTTGGGTATGAAATGTGGTTCAGTGCACCACTCCCAATGGTCCCTGACAATTTTCTGATCTCTGCCTCCCAAATATTCTCGTTCATTCAGTTACACTGGGGGGAAAAAAGTAGACAACTAGACCAGGTAGACTAGCTTGCTATGACTCTAGACTATGTAAGGAAGGAAGCACAATGGATAATGTTCTCATAGGAAATTAATCAAGGCTGGAGTGATGGAAGTTGATTATTTTCCCATAACAGCACATTCCGAAGTGTTTTATTCCTCTTGTATTACACCGATTTGCCAACAGTTCAATTTTTCTGTTTTAAAGAATGACACATCATACTTTTTATCTATTTGTTGTTACTTTTAATGTTGTGGAACGTCCATGAAAAACAGAAAGGCTTGTGAGGGAGCAACTGTTTATAGCTGCTGTAACGTTAGATATTAGTTAGTTCGCACTTGCATTATCACAGTTATTACAGTTTTTATTTATAACGGCTATAAACAGTTGGTCCCTCAGAAGCCTTTCTCTTTCTTCTTTCTCTTTAAAACTTACTGTTACCATGCGCCAACACACAGACTCCTTCCATGAATGTTAAATAAATGTCTCCTTACAGAAAACTTCACCATATTAATGATTATATGTTTTTCTTTTTCAAATAAATGTGTTTTTAATGTGTTTACTGTTAGTCTTAGATTATTATGGATCATCCATGTGAATGAGTTGTTTGTATAGAAATTAATCAACACCTTCTGACCAGTCTGATTTGGGAAGTCAACAATCAAAATATAGCCACAGACTTGTCCTGTATCTTGCAATAGGATGGTGTGAACAAGTGATGATAAGAGCCAAAATCGTGCATAACATTTACTCTATCACTTGTGTTTTTTGCTCAGGTGCCATTCCACATGCACATCAACCTAGAGCTGCTGGAGTGTGTGTATTTGGTGTCGGCCATGTTGCTGGAGATCCCCTACATGGCAGCGCACGAGTTTGATGCCCGTCGCCGCATGATCAGCAAACAGTTCCACCACCAGCTGCGTGTGGGCGAGAGACAGCCGCTACTGGGTGAGTGCCTGAGTGCATTTTGGGTTCTTAAGATGCTATGATGTTGTATTTCATTTTAATAGTCTATAAGTGCTCTAGGTAGAATGCAAAGGAATTCTTGTGTAACAAGTTTTTCCATGTACACTCCCAAAAGCCTTAATCATTATCATTCCTTTTATTTATACATAGCATACACCTTCCGCACACTCAGGGTCACGTTACCACTGAAATAAGATCTGTTCTCTATCTCCAGGCCCCCCTGAGAGCATGAGGGAGCACGTAGTGGCTGCTAGCAAAGCCATGAAGATGGGTGACTGGCGCACCTGCCACTCCTTCATCATCAATGAGAAGATGAACAGCAAAGTGTGGGATTTATTCCCCGAGGCACAGCGCGTACGGGAAATGCTTGTCAGGTAAAGACCACATTCATGATCCGCACGTGTTACCTTAGCTAACTTGCCTAACTTGCCTAACTTACCTTATGAGTTTTTTCTAGGTAGCTAGATGGAAAAGGGTTACTACTTGTAGCTAGTTAACAAAGTTCTATGCACTGGAGTACAAGATAAATTAAATAATTAAGCAATAAAATACTTGGGGGCATGGAGTTTTTGGAAAATAATTAGTGAAAGAGTGGTGTGATGGGGCTGACCCAAAGCGGAGTTACTTTTAGCAGCCCGAAGTTGTTATACCACAACACTTTTCCAACAATTAAAAGAATTTATTGGTTAATAAAACTACATGTGATGGTTTCAGTTTATAGTTGCATTTAGGGCCGGTTGCATAAACATAGCTATTATCTTAAGACTGTGTCTAAGAATTAGTCTGACCAACTAAAGTCACCGGGGAAAGACTGTTGCATAAAATAAGCTCATGGCTGTCTTTAGTAAGACAGTCTAATTCGCATTGCTTTGTGCTAAGATGCTGAACAACTTTAAACAAAATGGCTGATAGTGGGCAAGCGTCACAGTTTTCCTTTGCTGAAAACATGTGTATATTAGAGGAATACAAGGCTGCCAAATCGATTTTGATGAACAAATTTAGTGATTATAACGCAAGTAATAATTACAAGGTTTGGACCACAATAACAGAGAACTTTGTGTCAATCCGTTGGTCACACAAACTGTCAAAGATGTGCAGAAATATTTTAAAAACATGGTGCAAGAGGCCCTGTGGGGAGGGAGAGCGGAGTTGAGCTCTACTCTCGGGAGTAGTAATGTCTTTGCTATTGTTTCTGTCGTTAAGTGTTCGGTAGCTCAGAAAGTGATTCATATTTTATTGCCTGTTTATAAAACTAAAGATTAAAGTTTGCCATTGTAGAAGTCAAAGTCAGCAGGCCACTTTTGTGAATCTAGTGCAGCAGACAGTTAGTTTCCATGGCAACATAGAATATAAAGAAAATGGGTAACCAGTCTTACTTTTTGGTCTTAAATTAGACCAAGCTAAGATTTTAGCCGACTTAAAAAGTAAAGACCAGTCTTAATGAAATAATTTAGATGACTAACTTATGACTAGTCTAAAACAGATCTATGCAACCGGCCCATAATTTCATGGAACGACCGTGAAGCAAGTTAGGTCATGTCATCTGCATTGTAGCAGCTGTAAACAGTCAAGCTTTTTAATATTTTGTTATTTTCCAATTCTACAGGAAGATTCAGGAGGAGTCATTACGTACCTACTTGTTTACCTACAGCAGTGTGTACGACTCTATCAGGTACTGCTACAGTGAGCTGGGTTTACATCTAGATTGCTGACTGTTTTGTGGTGATGATGCTACATGACGTGTGTGTGTGTGTGTGTGTGTGTGTGTGTGTGTGGGTTTGTTTCCACAGTATGGCGACTCTATCTGAGATGTTTGAGCTGGAGTTGCCCACAGTGCACAGCATCATCAGCAAGATGATCATCAACGAGGAGCTTATGGTAAAGGCCAAAGTGCTGGGTGTCACTGTGGATTTGCCCTTTTTCTTTCAAGCGGTTTGATTATATTAGATTTTACACCTTTTGCTGTATTTCTCTTCCAGGCGTCTCTCGACCAGCCGACACAGACGGTGGTAATGCACAGGACAGAGCCCACGTGCCTGCAAAACATGGCTCTGCAGCTGGCAGAGAAGCTGGGCGGCCTGGTGGAGAACAACGAGCGCGTCTTTGACCTTAAACAGGGCGTCTACGGAGGCTACTTCAACAGAGGTGAGGAGCAAATTACAGATTTGTGATAAATAAGCTATCGTCATTCCATCAGTATACAATGGGGCATAATATTAAGTGTGCATATGAAATACGAATAGTGTAAGGCATTATCACTGTACAAAAGGTTCAGCTGCAGTAAAGTAGAAGTAGAAATAACTACACAGTTCACACAATGTATAACAGTAGCAGCATGAGAATAAACTAAATGACATGTACCGAGAGCATTGCATATAAACAACCATCAGTGTGTGGCATTCTGGGAAAACACAGCAGGTTTACTCAGAAGTAAAACCTATCATACACTATGTAAATGTCTCTGTACTGATAGCAGGCTGTGAGAGGTTTGAATAGCAGTAATGTGAGTTCTTCGTTTAAGACTATTATTCAAAGGAACAGAAAGTGAGATCATGGATCTCACATGGATCTCTTCTTATAAAGCTGCTTATATACTGGGAAATTCTAAGACACTTGAATATCTAACTCCTCATTCTGTTTAACAGATCAGAAAGGAGGTTACCAACAGAAGCAAGGCTACCAGAGAGGTAGGTGTACAGCCATGGCCAAAGGTTTTGACACACTTTTTATATATATATATATATATATATATATATATATATATATATATATATATATATATATATATATATATATATATATATATATATATATATATATATAAAAAACACACAAACACACGCATATATATATATATATATATATATATATATATATATATATATATATATATATATATATATATATATATATATAAAAAAAATGTATATAATTTTGTGTGTGCAGCAATTAATCGGAGATTGTAGATTGTCTAAAATAAATGTTTTGTTTAATCTATAAATCCTATCCATGTAATGCATGAAATTTTGGATAGAAAATGAAGTTTTGTGTGTGTGTGTAATATAAAATATATAGCCTTTTAATCTTGATTGTAAAGCTGGACACTTCAAATTAAAACATATCTGATCACCTACCGTGGATTATTTTCCTATAACAGTGTTTATTCAAGTGTTTTTTACGTAATAAGGAGTGCTGTTGTGAGGAACATAAGACTGCATGCATGATCACAGCAACACTGACTGTGCTCTCATTGCTAACTGTTTCTTTTCTGTTCTCTCTCCCTCTCAGATCAGAAAGGTGGCTACCAGCAGAAACAAAACTACCAGCGAGGATCCTACAGGAGCCAGAACCAGGGCTCTTACTGAGTTCTGTTCGAGCGAATCTCTCATTCCATTCTCGCCTCTGTGCACTTCCATCATCTCCACTGCTTCAAAATATCAGCATATTTACTGCTTGTACCCTAGTGCAGTTTTGTAGCTGGAGCAAACATCCATCCAGATATCTGAAGTTATGCTTAAACCAGATTTGCTTCCCCTTTGAATGCATTAAGGGTGGAGCGGATTTTAAGGTAGAATATGAGCAGGCATGGGGAAGCATTTTTTTTCTGTGATGCCCGATACACTTGATGAAACAATAAATATTATTCAGTTGATAAAGCTGCTTGTTGTTTGTGTGGCAATTTGTGGTTTATGATAGGTTTTATATATTTATATATCTCACCTGTGTTTTTTTTTTTTCTTTTTCTTTTTTCCCCTGATGTTTTGAATAACGTATTGGCCATTTTCTTCATGTGAAGGTGTTCCCATGTAAACAGCAACGCTGCTGCCGGTAGATGAACTCTTTGCCACACACGGGTAACTGCACAGGTCAAAGTTCAAATATGTTCAATATTTGCTCGATCCTCTACAAACTACCAGTGTGAACGCAGGGAGTGTGTCATGAGCAAATCAGAAGCTAGCAACCGTTTGACACAAATAATTTTAGCATTACCTGAACACAATTGTATAATATAAACAACTGTATAATATACTGGTATAAATTCTGTTGAAAACTGGCAAAAAAAGGGAGCAGGTCCATGTCAGGTAGGTCCTCAAGGTTTGTATTATAATTTCAACACCCTGCACTAATGGTGAACACACACTGGATAGAAAATGAACAGATTGGATGCACTCAAGCAATGTCAGGTGGCTAAAATTACCAACAGAGCTAACTATCTTGCTATAAAGTTAACTAGTTGGCTAGAGCACAGACACAGACTGTTAACAGTGCAGCGAGGGAACATCAGCATTTCACTTTTTTTCTGCATTTCACTGGCATGAAGTTGGTTTGGTTTTGAATCAAGGAAGCTCACTGTCTGAAATACAGACATTTATTTTGCAGAAAATAAGGCGAGTTGACTTGGTATATCCAAGAACCATGCAAAACTGATTTTTTTTTTTAAATAAGTAGCCAATGTTAGTCTCATTCTACATAATGTAAATATAGTTTTAAAACAAACATTAGTGTTTTGATGTATAAAAAATGATTGCTGCAGGTTTTTTCATGCATTCATGTTCAGTAAGCACTTTATCCTGTTCACAACTGCAGTGGATGTGGATCTGAAACCTATCCCAGGAACCCCTGAAATACACACACTCACTCAAACCTAGGGGAAATTTATCCTAGCCGCTGTATCTACTGGCATGTTTTTGGGATGTGGGAGGAAACCAGAGAACCCAGAAGAAACCTCACAAAGACATGGAGAGAACATGCAAGGTTCTTGTTGCATTTTAGTGAGAATTGTTTCGATTTCACTGCATATTGAGCAAGTTACACCTGAATGTGCAGGTAGTTGCATTGTTTTAAAAAGGAGCCTACGGAATGACTTGTCTCCATAAGTGAAAAGCTTCGAGATTGCCGTGATAAAATATGTAAATCAGACATACCCAACTCAGCAAGCCAGCAGGGTGGCAGGATTTCTGAAAATCTGAATATCTGGTATCTGAAAGAATTATTCCTGAATTAACAATGTGCTTGAATTCTGACGCCTATTATTATATCAGGCCATAATTAGAGCAAAGACAAGCTCATATCGGATACTGTTCACTTTATTTCTCCCAGAAGTTATCACTCCCATCATTTAATTGTTTAATTTGAGTTAATTATGAGAAATCAGTATGCAGTATGATTATGAGTTTACTTTCTGGAGCAACAGTAGTGATGCAAGTTGTAGCTTAATTTTTGGCCCCTGGTTTGTTTGCAGGGTCAGTTTCGGATCAAAGTCTGTGTCTAGAGTTGGAGTCTAGAGTTGTCACTGACCACTAATGTCACTGGGTCCATTTTATTTGTTTTGTGGCTTTTGCCTTTGACTTGATTGTTTCATTTTTTTTCAAGTCAATTGAAATGTTTGTGTGGAATGTTACAGTTACTGTTTCTGCAAAGGAAAAAAAAAAAAAAAAAACATCACCACCATTAGTCAAATTTCTCTCTCTCTCTCTTTCTGCTTTGGTCATTTGGGACATCTTGAAAATGGTTTTGTTCCAGTAGTATATGTGCATAATAAATATGTCTAATATATTAGTCATGGAAACTTTATAACTTATTTTTCTTGTTTCAAGATTTTTGGGGTCAACTTCCTGTTTGATGCTGAACTCAAGCTTTATATGATGGCACATGAATTAAGTCATGTTATTTCTATCAAGCAGTTTCACTTCAAGGGCTCAGTAACAAAAATGTTAACGTCCACATCAGGCCAGAAAATAAAAGCTGCCAAGTGAAACTGTTCCAATTTAACTGATGTCCCAATATAACTGACTTCACCCTAATATCAGCATCCAGAATGAACAAATGAACTACTGTGTTCTTCCTTAAAGGGATACACATGGTCACTCGTATAGTGGAACATAGACTGAAAATCAGTGACAAAATTGTCCACATTCTCCTGCTGTTTAACTGCCTGAAGAAAGTCGGTCTCAAATCAGTGGCTTTGCCTAGAATCATGTAGCATTGCGGTGAAAAAGGCAACGCTAGAGCAGCCAAATAATATAGACTCAGATAGTTCATGAGTGCCATAGAAAAAAAATATAAATCCATCATTCATAATGGAAACACCGATTTAAAAACTGCTTGATGATACGATTCATTAGAAACACAGATGACTTTTTTATCTGCACAATGGGACACTGAACTGTTTAACATAAAACATGGGGTTTGAGGAAAGCACTTGTGATCCTGCAAAATGGGTATTTCACTGGTAATATCTAGATATTATACATAAAATATACATATGTGAGAATCACGTGTGTGTGTGTGTGTGTGTGTATACACATATACATATTTACTTAAGTAAATATGTATATATACTCACTCTCCCTCCTTATCTCTCTCTGTCTCATTCCCTCCCTCTCACTCTCTCTGTCTCTGTGTCCATCTCTCCCTCTCTGTCTCTCTCTCCCTCCTTATGTGTCTGTCTGTCTGTCTGTCTGTCTCTCTGTCTATCTCTGTCTGTCTCTCACTCTCTCTGTCTCTGTCTCTGTGTCTGTGTCCATCTCTTCCTCTCTGTCTCTCTATCCCTCCTTCTTTATCTCTGTCTTTCTGTCTGTCTCTCCCATTCTCTTGTGATCTCTATCTGTCTGTCTGTCTGTCTGTCTGTCTCTCTCTCTCTCTCTCTGTCTCTCTCTCCTCATTCTAAATGGGCCTTCAGTTTTATTTAAATATAATGACCTGTAATGAGGTCAAAGAAAACTGTTTTTCCCTTTAATCCTAATCTCAGTAACACATAATAATCCCACAGTGCATTTCAATGTTAGGCTGTGATCGAATGCGTTTAGCTATTTTTTTTTCAGCGCACCAACCAAAATGAATTGACCAAAAGTTTGTTCCTAGAGGTGTTCCCCACTGCACGGCCCAAAGTTCATTCTGTTTGTCAGTAATTAACCATGAGATCCAACATTAACCCCAAACCTCCATCCTCTCTCCTCTTTCATCCAAATTTTTCTTTCGTTGAGTATTCTCCCACCTGTCAGTTTTAGTTACAGCATTCACGTAGTAATCACTCGTCTTTCTGGAAGTAACTGCTTGGGCTTGGGAAGGTATGAACTTGGACTTGAATGTCAAAGTATGCTGTTTGATAACTCATGGCAAATAGATAAGTGGATTTTTGTATAAATTTCAAGTGAGAGCTTTGTTGGATTTGAAGAGGGCAAGGTTAGTATCACTACTCAAAGTGTGCTATCTATCATAATATATAACTACACATTATACTAAGCCTTTCACTAAACATGCACTTCACGTACAGATCTCTGGAAAGCTCTACCAGAGGAGAGATTTGGACTTGGAATTATTTAAATTCCAGTTTGAGGATAAAGGGCTTCAACATACACAAAGTTCTGCACCAAATCCACAGAGATGTCCTCTGTTCTCCGCTCGAGTATTTTACATCATTTCCAGTCCCTGCACATGATAGGTGTACGGACGCTGACATCAGAACGTGTGGGGTTTGCACCCGTCGGGAGTCATGAGCTCAGGGACCCGGTTCCACCTGCCCTGCTAGCTTTCAAGGACCCACGAGCGTTCCAGGTTAAGAGCTGGTGGGAGCTAATACGAGCGCTTGGGGTTTTTAGACTCTGCTCTTACCCTGTGCTGGTCAATAACTGTGGCAAGGTTAGTTGTTATATCTCAGTTATGATTCTCGTTTCTTTCAATTTCATACAGTTTGGTGAAGTCAGTCAAAGATGTTTGTGGCTGAAGCACACTGGATCATAATGGAGGCTGAAATGCAGAACAGCAGCTTCTATTTGAATGAATATATTTACCTTTTATTAGCTAAATCATATATGAATATCATGAGGACACTAAATCATATATGAATATCATGAGGACACTAAATATATTCATTCTATTTGAATGAATATATTTACCTTTTATTAGCTAAATCATATATGAACAAACATATCATGAGGACACTAAATAACTGGTCACTTGGATGCTTAGTTACTCCTTTTTCAACTATGTTTCAGTGCATCATTAATACAGACACCCATATACCGAAGCTGACAGAATCAATTCTATATGTACTCTATATGTATATATTATGTATATGTTTTATATGTATGTTTTCTATATGGAGTGAATAGAAGTTGCAGATAGAAGTTGTCTCTCTGTATGAAGACCAGAAATTGCCAATGCCAATTAGTAAAAGAAATTCCAGCTCTTTTCAGTGAATCAGTTTCTTTCATTTTCTCCCAAATGACTAATTTTTTTCTAAACTAGACATTTGCAGTAGGTTATTGTTCTTCTTTGCCTAACTATTTATGAACACTACTTTGTATTGCATTTCATAGTCTATTTAAATAATCATTAAATCAACAAGGCACTACAAATGTGCACTGACAAAAATATGCACACGTATCCCTGAATGAATGTTATTGTGCCTGCTGTATCTGCTTCATTAAGAAGATTCATTTTAATCCTGATAATCCTGATTGCCTCCCATAATACACATGACAACATACAACAAATCTTCAACCAGAAGCAGTGCACACAGATCCTCTCTGTCACACTGCCTCATTCATACAACTGAGTTAAACAGATGTCTAACTTTTCACACTGTTGAACAGCTCATTTTTAGTTAACTGAAGAATTTGGGAACCACCTCTGACAGTACCCACCTTGCTACAGGACAGACCTAAAAATATACTAAAATATTGCAGGCCTAGCAGATCATCACCAGGGAAAATCAATGTCTGGCCTTAAATAGACTGTATTTACAACAGAGTATTAAAATTATACTAGTTGGCTTTGATTCCTATATGCTTCATTTATATAGATTAATATATGCTGGAAGTATAGATGACATTCTGCCCTTTAACTCCATAACCATTGTTGTTCACTGTATAATCAAAATTCAAATAATTGTGCAACATTTCATTTTTCTGCAGGCTATTAAATTACTTTTTACTCCTTACTTTTGAGTAAGGAGTACTCATTACAAATCTCGAACTAGTACTCGTTACAAAATACGAGTACTCATATAAAATGAGGCATCTCCTTTTGCGTCTCTAGATGGCATGAACTACGTCTAATTTGAAAAAGCATGCCGAGGTAAGTTTGGTAATTTGTTAACATGAACTGGCTATATTTAACTAAGTTAGCCTGTTTTTCTTGCTAACACCAGGTTAGCATTGATTCCTGTAGCTAACATAAATGGCTAGGCAGCGAGTCAAATTCTAGCTAATGATAAATAATAGTTACTTACATGACATTTTAGTTCTGATTAATCCATAAGCAAACTATGACCAGCAAACTTATAGAGACTGAATGATGTTTTCAGGCATGGCATCATTGCTTGTAACAGTTTTAGATACTTGAGTACATTTAAAAGTAGCACTTTTTTGACTTTCACTTTTGAGCAATAATGTGATTTTGACACATTATCTGTACTTTCCATTAAGTATAATTTCTCAGTACTTTTACCAGCCCTGAAAATATGTTTCAGTAAAAAAAAAACTTGGCATCATATTGCTTCAGCCTATCCCTCCTGCTTGCTCTTATACAGTCCCCTTGGAAAGTAACGTCGAGAAACGGCAAGGCCAATTCATTTGTTTTTGCTATACACTGATTCTAAATGGCTTGCTTTTCTCCCATAGACAGCTCTCTGGTCTTCATATTGGTTTATCCTTTTTAACAACAAATGCAGTCTTCACAGGCAAAATCCAGGGCTCAACACCAAGAGTAGACATTCAGAGCTATTAACTGTTTAAACAATCAATCTAACAGGTCACACCTGGGCAACAAGAAACACCTGTCAGTCACACGTTTCAATATTTTTGAGCTCTTGAAAAATGGGTAAATATCAGGAAATAAAAGCTACAATTCTGATCTATTGTCTCATATTCATCTTTTTGCTCTCAAACCCACAAAGGTTTTCAGTGTATAGCAAAAAAAAAAAAAAAAAAAAAAAAGATGGTCTTGTCATTCCAATACTTTCAGAGGGGGTGTATGTATATACACAGGACATACAGTATATCATGATGTGTACCCATATGTATCCATGACTGTCATTTCCTTTTGAAACCTCAGAGTGTAGTATATTTCAAATTTCATGCATGTCCTGCTTTCTCTTAGATTATGTCGTTTACACGGGCTATCCTGGGCAAACGAGTTTTCGCCATGGTCCTTCGGCCTTTTGTTTACGCTCAGTTTGTTGCTGGGGAAACAGAGAGTGAGATTGCAGTGTCCATGGAGAAGATGAACTCGCTTGGACTACATCCCATGTTGGCTGTTCCCATTGAAGAGGATCTAGGAGAAAGCTCTGGGTAGTAAATTAAAATAATACATAAGCATATAATTACATTATGAAAGAAAGGGGCTAAAAATAGTCAATGCCTGACTGACATATCTACTGTTACAACATAAACAGAGAGAAGAGGTATGATGACAACTTGGCAGCCATGTTGGAGTGTGTGCGCATGTCTCACAGCAATGGCTGGAGCAAAGATCCCATGATGCAGCTGAAGATCACTGCCTTGGTCAGCCCTGAGCTTTGTGTAGGTGACTGATATCAGATATTAATGTTAGCAAGATGCCAATCAATCTGCAACATGCTGTTGTTTATGCATAATTTTTTGCGTACTGGTCATTAGACAAAGACGGCTGGTCATACTATTGAATGAGAGGGCAAAAAAAATTCTACTACTTATCAGTAACTTGCTGTTAATATTATGAAACCATAGGGTTAGCCTTATAGCAGAGTCTCAATGTAGACTGTAAACTATTACATAAAGGAACACACACTCACTGAAAAACAGATAGGCAGGACAATTCATTTGTACTGTCCCAAAAAAATCGTAAGCAAAATAACCAGGTATACTTGCTTCTGTGCTTCTGTCATTTGTCGTTTTGTGTAATTTGTATTTTGATGCTTAGTCTATTTACTTAGTCTAGCTTCTCCTCCAAAGGTATTTAGAAAAATTAATAGTTGAGAAAGTAATCCACCTTGTTCATGTTTATTACACCTGCTATTGAATTACATTTGTGCCTTCTCAATCGCTGCTGATGACAGGTTACAGATGTGTCTGTGAGGCAGGCTTAAATAATTTAGCTCCAATGGGCACCAAATGTAGTGGGCGTTTCACTCCATGTAATCACATGATACAATGGCTAACAATAGAATCCATATTCTGGGCTAGACAGAACTCAGCCCCAGCCTGTTGTATGTGATTTTTTTCTTATAATAATTGGTGCAATTGTTCCTGGTTCCACACACACAAAAAATAATAATCCACGGTACTTATTAACAGCAAATAAGACAGTGTGGATGCCAAAAATCCAAGAAGGGCTTAGCCTTGCTAGGCCATGTATACCAGCCCGCCCTGGTGCTTACTGTATTGGCTATTTACTGCCTTGTTGAATGTTGTGCCAACGTTTAGGTTAAGCTGACTTCCTTGCTGAAGAAGCAACATTATGATCTTGACCTTTTGGTTAGAGCAATGGACGGAGAGGTACAAATACTTGGCAGCTTATTCTCTTATTCCTTTGTTCCATATTTACAAGAAATTGTCAAAGCCAATAAACATTTGATTAATGTTGCATGTTTTTGGACCCTTCTTTCTTCAATCAGGCTATTACATTTCCTGGGCTCAGTGAAACTGAAAACACACATTTTCTACTTGGACTCAAGAGACTAAACCAAATTGGAGAGGTACCAAACATCAAGAAACTTAAACTGTCTTAAAACAGTAATATAAAAATGCTGATATGACAACCAAGTAATTGTTTTTTGTCAATAGGCAAGTGTTAACAAAGTCAGAGTTCTAGTGGATGCCGAGTACACGTACATGAATCCTGCGCTCTCTCTCATCACCATGGCCATGATGAAGAAGTTCAATCGAGATAGTGCCTGGATCTGGAACACATACCAATGCTACCTGAAGGTTAGTTGTCATTTAAATCAAAAAGAGCAGTTTATACACATTTAAGTTCTTCCTTCTCCTCCCACCTCCCAAAAACATGCCAAATTGCCCTAGGTGTGAATGTGTGTGCTTGGTGGTGTCCCATTCAGGGTTGTGTCTGCGACTCATACCCAATGTTCTCCAGATTCACCATGATGCTGACAAGGATATAGCGGTTACTGATGAATGAATGAAAGAATGAAAGAATTATGCTTTTCCATCTCTTCCCAGGAGTCCAGAGACCTTGTGTTTGATGCTATCCGCTTGTCTGTGGACCAGTCTTTCTGCCTTGGGGTTAAACTTGTCCGAGGTGCATATATGGACAAGGAGAGGAAGCTGGCTAAAAAGGAAGGACGAGCTGACCCCATTCACCAATCCTGGGAGCACACAAATGATAGGTGAACGGATCACACAGTCAGAATATTAAGAATTCAGAAATGTCCTGCATGCTGGTTTCTGGTTTCATGCTGTGGCAACTTTTGAATGCAGCTACAACGGATCTCTGGAAGTGATGCTTAACCTGATTTCCCAGCAGCCTGACCACTACAAGATCATTGTAGCAACTCACAATGAAGAATCTGTTAGAAAGGCAGTGACATGGTATGGTGCATGATGTCGTCTTGCTAGAGTGTGACTAGCAATGCTAGTCACATTGCTGTCATCTTTGAATTTGTTCTTGACTTCCAATTCCAAGATTTCCAATTCTGTAGCTTTAAAAAATACATTTGCTGGGGAAAATATAATTAATATCTTTTTCAGGATGACTGAGTTAGGGATTGCTCGAGACAGGGGTTCAGTGTGTTTTGGTCAACTTCTGGGGATGTGTGATCATGTGTCTCTCACTCTGGGTAAATATCATCATTTGCTTCTAATATGTAAGGAATAAACCAAGATGGCCAGTGCTGTTAATTTTGTGTTTTATACCTCTTATACTACGTCAAATTTCCAGCAATTACAATATTACCATGTTATTTACAGAACAACACATCATACTTATTTCATTTTGTAGTTACTTTAAATATAAGGGAACATGCAAAAGACAAGTTGGTTCCCATTATTACAGACATTATTGACTCACCAGCTGACACTGGAGACTCCTTCCAAAAATGTTAAATATCTCATATTATTTCTTTGTTAATTAACACCACATTTTAATTAGTTTATTATTAGGCTTAGATTATAGAGATCCATGCAAGTCCCTGTGAATTAGTTGTTACTATAGAAACAATAACATATTAGAGTGAACACATTTATATAAACTTGTGATTTGAATTACAGCTGGCATGTTTGTCAGAATCAGATTTGAAAAATTATTCTTTAAACGTTAGTGCTAATATCCTTATTAAGCTTTTTATTCTTTCTTTTTGACTATTTGACTTCCCTCCAGCTCAGCAGGGTTTCTCAGTGTATAAGTCCGTTCCTTATGGCTCAGTGGATGACACGCTGCCGTATCTGGTACGGAGGGCTCAGGAGAACCGCACCGTGTTGCAGGGGATCCGCAAAGAGAGAGACCTGCTGAGGCAAGAGCTACGTCGTAGAGTCCGGGAGAAGATCACTCGAGCAAAGTAGAGAGAGGGAGAACGAACAAAAAAACGACAAATCAGAGAAAATGCAGAAAAAAGGGTCTGCAATATGAATGTGGTTTGTTGGTAGTTATGATAGTTACATGTAGGTATGTGACAAAAGGGTGACTATGGCATACCTATAGAAAATTAAAGGGAATTTAGTTAGACTGCTGTTTTTGCTTAGGTGTTGGCTAAACTGATGTCTTGAGTTGAAGTAAAAGCAAGCGAAAAGTAATTGGTAAAAAAAAAAAGAAAGAAAAAACATGATTTTATGGTAAGTGTAACAATATATTTTATTAAACAACAAAGACTGCATAGGTATGGTTTGCAAAATGTAATGAAACTAGTACATATTCTTTCATTATGGTATTTTCATGTGATATTATTCCTACGTACCTCTGCTTAAAGTGTGCCTCAGTTTATTGTATTTCATCAACTTGCAGGCTTCTGTATGTTTTTTCCTCAAAGATAATTAACTCTATAGGACTTGTTTACCTAGCCTTTCAATTTTTCTCCAATCCACTGCATCACCAAATGGAGAGAAAAGGAGAGGAGGGGTTTGTAGTCATTATCACCTGCTCTTTAATGACTTTCAGCACTACAGCCAGTTCACTCCCGTTCAAAACCTGTTCTTGAGCAAATGGGCCTGTACTCTATTACTCTGCAGGATAACAAAAATACTGATGATGATGAATGAAGAGGGAAAAAAGTGCAACAATTCAAAGTTCCAACCTTCATTGTGTAAATAACACCAAGGAAGAAATGAAAATAGGAACACTAAAAACAGAACTCTAAAACAGCAAAAGGAAATCCACGACAAATGTGAACATTTATGACAGCCATCCACAGTTTTTCAGTACTTTGTGTGAGTGCTCTTTACAGCCACTTCTACTTGATACCCCTGGGGTAGGGAACTGGAAATCTTCTGAATCATGAAGAAGCTATTGAGCAGCAGAATGCACAGTTGTGCGATGTTCTCTACACATACATCCCCTCAAATGAGCCAGGGTTTCACAATGGTGTGCCAGGACCGGATCTTTGAGATATCTCTAATCTTTGTCTGCACAATGACACAGGACACACTGGAGCAGCTTTACTGGGATGCCAGCTTGAAGCGTTCCAGTTCACTCACCCTCACTTCTCATGAAATATGGAGTATTATTGGATGTACAAGAAAAAGTGTGGCCTTGTAAATTAAGGGAATTTAGGGACTTTTAATGAAATATACCTCACCAAACTTGGTACACTGCAGTATGTCAATATCTGTAACAAATCAGTGTTGTTCTTTAAAAATACACAATCTACAGTGGGGCCCAAAACTCTGAGGTCACTAGTGAAAATGCTGAAAATTAAAATTTTGCATTCTTTTCAAATTTAATACAAGATATTTCATTACAAATTACATTATCAGCAATTTGAGTGAAAAGTAGAATCTTAAAATACTGACATGAATTTCAGAATTTCTTAGTGTGTGATATGCCACCTTTTGTTTTAAAGCTGGTATGGATGCAACAAGTTTGTGCAAAATCTGGCGATCAGCGTTTGGATCCAATGGCGTGTTGTCTGAATAAGTGCTGCTTTCTTTGTTTTAATTTTTTTTTCAAAATTCTAAAACTTTCTGTTTATTTCCAGCTTTAAATAGAAAAAGAAAACAGATTTTCAAAGTGATCTCAGACATTTGGACCCCACTGTATAATTATAGTTGTTTCATTTAAAAAATGTTTTTACTTTTCTGATCTCTGTATATTAATTGAGGGATTCCAAGTAGAACTATGTGAAATGCTAAACTATACTGCCAAAATTTTGTGGACATCTGACCATAACACTATGTGCTTTCCGAGCATCCCATTCCAGATTTAGTCCCCCTTTTGTTGTTATAAAAACCTCCACTCTTCTGGGAAGCCTTTCCACTAGATTTGGACAAGAGCTTAAGTGAGGTCAGGCACTGATGTTGGGTGAGGAGGTCTGGGGCACAGTTAGTGTTCCAATTCATCCCAAAGGTGTTCAGTGGGGTTGAAATCAGGGCTCTGTGCAGGACACTCAAGTTTTCTGCTCCAATTCCGAAAACAAACCATGGAAAACCATGTCTTCATGGAGCTTGCTTTGTGCACAGGGGCATTGTCATGCTGGGACACTGTTTTGGCCACTTAGTTCAAGTAAAGGGAAACTGTAACGCTACAGCATATGAAGACATGTTATACAATTGTGTGCTTCCAACTTTGTGACAACAGTTTGAGGAAGAACCACGTATGGGTGTGATGGTCAGGTGTCCACATACTTTTGGCCAAATAATGTATAATGAGAACTGTGAATTTGCTCTAGACATTAGAAATTACAAGCTAGAAATTAGATGAGAACATTCACAGCACTCTTGGCACATTCATTAATTCATTCATATTTAGTAAGTCCTTGTCAGAGTCATAGTAAATCTCGAGCCTATGGTGGGAGCACTGGGTGTGAGGTGGGAATACATCCTGGATGGGATGCCAATCCATTGCAAGACACCATTTACACAAACACTCACACACTGTTTAACACCTAGGGGCAATTTTTGTGTTTTTGGGAGGTTGGAAGACACTGGAGAACCCAGAGGAAACATGCAAAACCCTGAAGCTGTGAAGTGGCCAAACTACCTGCTGCTTATCACATTAATGTTTTACTTGAATAGATGATTTCTTTTTTTGATGAACTTTATGATGTCACAGGTTTACCATGATTTAAAGAGTGTTCCTAAAGTTTATTTTAATATAAACTGGAATGATGTCTCAGTGTTTTTGGTATGAAAGTGTTTAGAACTAAAATGAAGTTAATTGTGTATATCGAATTCATTTTCTTAGATGAATTTATACAAGTACATTTATAAAAATACATTAAAGGGTTATTCATACTTGTTTTGTTCGTATTTTTTGATTCTTCAGTCATAAAAGAAACAGAAAGAAAATGTTAAACACTTTATTTGCTAGATTCAGTATACAGATGTTTTAAAATAAGTAAAAAAAAATGATACATTTGATTAATCTATCCTGAATGCAAAAATAAACACTAAATCTATCACATAGAGTTTTAAAGCTGTAGTCTGTCATCTGTTGACGTCGGCAGAAATTCCTTCATCTCATTTATAACATTTTGTGTCACTTCTCAAAATGCAGGCCTTCCTCCAAGGTCTAGGTAGGACCCCTGGCTGTTAGCATGTACATGTTGGGGCTGCCTGTAAATGTGTCTGAGCTGTAAATGGAAAGAGGATCGGGGGTCCTGACAGAGGCGGAGAGGATAAGAAGGAAATGGGTTATAAAGGGAAGTAGCGGAAGAGGGCAGGGTGTTATCTAATGAAGGGAGAAGAGAAGGGTGCAATACCATATCAGAAAGGTAGGGGGCAGGTGGGTTAAGCTGAGAAAAGGACCCTATCTCTGAAGGCGCTACTGGAGGATATGCAGTGGAAGTAACAGGGTACTGTGTATGGGATGATCCTGGTGGGATGGGGTGGTTTTGTAGGGCTGAATGTGGAAGAAGTGAAGCTGTAGGAGCTGGCATAGGTGCAAAGGACTGTGATGGGATTTGAGAAGAATTTGCACACTGGGGAGGGATATGGGAAAAAGTGGAGGTTGAGAATGACTGGGGCATAGTTGGCTGGACCTGGGCTATATTTGGAAGAGCTGGAACAACCTGAGAAGACCCAATAGCTGGCATTGCTACATTCTGGAGAGGAGGGGGACCAGATGGGATGGAAGAGGGTAAGGGATAAGACATGTAAGAGGTTTGAGTTGAGTTAGAAATGGACCCAGAGACTACATGTGTGGGCAGAGATGCAGGGAGAGAAGAGAGTGAAGACGCAGGGATTGGATTGACTATGGGGTTGGTAATGACTTGTGAACGGGCTCCATTTACAGAACTGGAAGGCATAGTGAAGAATCCAGTTGCTGAATTTGTTGGGTTTTGGTAAGATGAAGGATTCATATCGGATATTGCTGATGATTGGAAAGAGTAAGGTGCTAGGGTTTGTACAGGCAAAGAGGTTGAAGAATTTGTATTGCTGGGTTGTGGTGGGAAAGGAAAAGCAGTGGTGTTGCTATCCTGATCTGATGGGGTATTTAGAGGCGGGGAGTTGGATTCTGGCACAGAATTAAAAGGGAAAGATGTTGGGATTTGATTTGAATCTGGTTGTCCATTTGGATGTGCCACTGGAGGAAAGGGAAAGGCAGTTTGGGATAGGATTTGGGATGGGGGAGTAGTGGAATCTGGATTGTTGGAGGACTGCACTGGTGGGAAGGGGAAGGCAGTTGGGGTGGAGTCTTGGACAGCAGAAGGTGTAGAATTGGAGGAAGCCAAACCACCAATAGCCTGGCTCTGAGCTGTGTCAACAGAAAGACCAGAAGCACAATTGTTGATTGACTGGCAAGGAGGTTGAGGAAGAGAATGGAAGGGTGGGTTTGTAGGTGTGTGAGGGCTTAGGTTTTCTTGGGATGGAAGAATGGAGTGGTAGGAGGAAGAAGGCAGTTGGGTAGAAGAGGATGAGTGACGGATGGAGGTATGTGTAGAATCTTGGGCAGGGGTAGAGGAAGAGGTGATTGGAGAAGAGGAATCCAGGGTAGGATAGTGAGCTGAAACTATGGAAGAATAATCTTGCACAGATGTTGGATTGGAATGAGAGGATGGTAGATCAGTCTGAGTGGAGGACAGAGAGGAATAGAAGGATGTAGGCTGTGATAGAGGCACTGACAAATGAGATGAGGGTGTAATTGAAGCAGCTGCAAATGTGGTGTATGAAGAAGGGCCTATCATCTGAGTAGACCTGTGAAAAAGAAATACAGTTGAAAGGTTGATATTTCACTGGTGTTTTCATTCACATAATTCATTAAACTTTTTTAAAGCAGCTTATGACTATAGTTTATGTTTTATATATGAATTTTTTTGTAGGTTTATTTGTAACAGTGTAAGACTCACCCATCAAGCAATCCATTGTTCACCTCATTATTTGAGGTTGCCTGAGACTGATTCCCTACTGAATTTGGAATCTCTGAAATCTCAGGCACCTGGGTCATCTGGGAACTCAGAAATGTTTGACCAGAGCTATGTTGCTGTACTGTCTGCTCTGGTAAAGATGGCACATCAGAGCAGAAGCCTGAATCAGACAGAGACAGAGTGGTGCTTTCCAGTTCCATTGGCTGTGGTAACACCTTGGTGGAATCACACGGGTCACATGATTCTGGTGGAAAGACAGAAAAACACTGGGTTACAGAAACAACTAGTCTATGTGGTTTCTGTTTTGATAAATTCTAACTGAATTTGGTTACCTATGTCTAAAGGTTCCTCTTGATTGGGTTGGTTTAATTTCCTCTTTTGCCTTGCTTCTCTTTGTCTGAAAGAAAAAGGATATGAGTAATAATGACATGGTTTTCCACAAACATGTTCTTGTATAAACTATGCTTGTCCATAGGTATTAACTTACTTCTTGCTGTTCATGCCATTGTCCCTGAAACCTTTGGCAAAGGGATTGGAATTGATCTTCAGTTCAGTTATCTAAGAAAACACCCAAAATCAGGCTTTTTCTCAAGTACTGTTAAAGTGAGCTGCTCTCTTCCTATGTTTTATACTTAACTGTGAATAATGAATCTGCACGTTAAATGTAAAGTCTCTAACATTAATTTATTTATACCTTGTTGTTCTGGTAGGCTGTAACAGTGATGAACTGGGTCTCAGGGAAGGTGAAGGTGTGTTGAGCTCCACCCCACATCATCACATCTCTGGTTTCAACCACATGCACTCGTGCTTGGTACTTGTGCAGGGAGTGCAGAATGATCTGGTGGACAGGGATTTCAAAGGAAAGTAAAAATGCTTTTTGATGGGACAATTGCCCTTTTGCAAAAAAAAAAAAAAAAGAAAAATTTCCTTTACTTGCTAAGAACTAGATTCACATATAAAATATAAATACACCATGATGAGCATGTATATACTCACATATCCTTGTCCATCCAGTGTGTTGTTGGTGAGTTTGGCTCTGTGGAAAGAGATGGTTCGGTTCTGCCAGTGTTCACCAGTTGCAGGAGAGTCTGGGTGGATGAACACTCTGTCTGGAAGTCGAGCTTCAGCTCCTCCCACCACCTGCCAATTGTCATCTTGGAACCGATAGCGAAAGGAGTCTACAGGTATGATGTCCAGCAGGAGGATGTAACGCAGAGATGGGTTCAAGCCAGACACCTTCACTTTTAGCTGAGGAAACATCCGTCTGATGGAGAAAAATGAATATATAAATGTTTAATAATACCAAGTTCATTAAGTCATCTTCAGTAAGCACTATATCCTGGTCAGGGTTGTGGTGGATCCAGAGCTTATCCCAGGAACACTAGGGACAAGGTTTTAAACAACATATTTCAAACACAGAAAATGATCATGCCAAGTACTTTGCACACATTTCTATGTGAAGATATAAAGAGTACTTAAACGAACAGTATCATTTTATTTTATTTATTTCTGAAGGAATGTTCAAAATGTTCAAATAAACAGAGGACATCTTGAAATGGTATGAAAATGCATAAGTGATACAAATAACCACTTTGTTTTACTAAAGTCTATTTTCCATAGTGCTGAAATGAATTACACTCCATTAAGTGATTCAACAGCTTTCCTGTCAATTCATGCATCAAATAAAAAAAAAAAAAATGCACTACCTGCCCTTCTTGGTAATGATCATCTCTGTGCCAACAGTGCTAAACTGTTTCCATAGTGATACATTTTCCAGCTCTATCTTTATAATGTCTTCAGATTTCCCAGTGTTATCTCTTTTTGCCGGGGGCGGGGGTAGCAGGCGAGGAGGCAGGCTTCGGGCCGCCATGTCACATGATGTAGGGTACAGGGGCACGTGCGCAGGGGGCTCTCGATCTGGAGGGAAATTTACAATGACAATATATCATGCATAGAATCAGCATTAGAAACTGGCACAGTTTATTCCTGTATGTCAGTCATATCATCTAAGGATCACATTTCACCCTTCTCCTATCTGAGGTGTTCACAACCTACTAAATAATTTGATAAATAGCTGATAACTGAATGAAGAGCAGTAAATTGTTCCGAGTTGTAGTGTTACAAGATTGGCACAGTTTATTCTTCATTCAGCTTTTTTAACTAATTGTTTTGTAAGCCCAAGGCTGCTCTAAAATACCCCTAAACAGTCAATCAGTCTGTCTTAACTGTCAATCCTGATTGAATTAATACCAATCATATCATAATATATCAGTTAATATCAGTAATATATATCAGTATCAATAATATCAGTTAATATCAGTAATATATATCAGTATCAATAATATCAGTTATTTAGGCAACACACACACACACACACACACACAAAGCGATCAATAAATGGAGCACTTGGGAATGTGTGGCAGAAATTTCCCTTTCATTTCCCATTCATTTAAATTCAAAGTCTTGCACTCACAATTTCTTCTTTGACTCATCTGCTCATCTGATTCTGAAATTTGAGAACCTTTCAATGGTTATTTCTTATTTTGTGGCTACTTTAATTCTCTTTTTGTCTTTAAACAGAAAACACTCTCTTACCTCGATAGCAGCAGTCTCCAAGTCTTTGTGCTGCAAGAGCTAAACTCGGATACATCTCTACTCCCAACATCCTCTTGCCTGTTTCCCTTCTTTTTTCCCTTTAGAACTTCAATAAATCCTTTCTAGTGTCCAATCTTCCAACTTATCTTGAATGTCTTAACATGTCTTATGCTTCAGTATCTTCTTCTTCTTTCTTCTAGTCTTGCTTCTTTTCACAGCCAGTGGCTCTGTCTCTCTGTGTTATATAGGTGAGTGTGTATTAGCATATCAACCAAATGGCAAAGTTTTCACACTCCCTCCCTTTCCTTCGGTCTCCATCAGGCCCAAAGGACCACACTCCTGTCCTTTGCATACTGTTTAAACAAACAAACACATACACACTCACGTGCACATGCATGCAAATTTCTATGAAGACAAACAAAATTCTCACACACTTGGGGTTACCGAACAAACAAACAAAAACAACAAAAAACCCAATATGGAGTAATTAATCATATACAGTTATATTACACTTTAAGTGTGTTACATAATAGGGGTTAGTTAGTCGTGGGTAGCTTCAGCAGATACTTCTCACTGAGTTTGAAATACTAGTAACAGATATTTAGACTCACTTGTTAGAAAACCTAACCTAATTCGCGGCAAGGTTTGAACAATGTATTAAATACCATCTAGATACCTTGTTGACAATGTAGACGTTATTTGTTCCTCTATAAAGCTGTAAGAAGTGACCTATTAATGGACTGTATGACTGGATTGTGTACATCAGTGATTGTCAAAGTGGCTCATGAAGCAAAGTCAGGGGGTCCGTGATATTTTAATACTTTGTCACAGTGTTACAGCTTTGTTTCAGCTATCTTTATTATAAGTTCTTACCAATATTAGACAAACTGAATCAATCGAAACCTCAGTAACTCAAAAACAAATAGGCTTAAAAATAATGTTCATTTAAATCTAATTAAAATGTGTTCTAGTAGAAATTTCAGGAATTAAAAAATCTCCATGGTTCCAGTCAATAGCCAAATTAATTTTGTACAGATGTACAATGTAAAAAAAAAAAACCAAGCCTAATATAAAAACAAAACAAACATAATATTTGAATAATTCGATTCAATTTTAATTCAATTAAATTTTTATTTGTATAGCGCTTTTAACAATGGACATTGTCAAAAAGCAGCTTTACAGATATGTATAAATTCAGGATATAAATTTAAAATTTATGAATTTGTCCCTATCGAGCAAGCCAGAGGCGACGGTGGTGAGGAAAAACTCCCCGAGGAAGAAACCTTGAGAGGAACCAGACTCAAAAGGGAACCCATCCTCATCTGGGTGACACCAGATAGTGCGATTATAAATAATTCCCTTCTAAACTGTACACTATATGGTCAAAAAGTGCAATTGTGTAACCACGAAAGTTCATTATAGTTTAAACACAAAGTCTTTTTTTGTTGAAGTTATCAAATCTTCACTAAGAACAGAAGATCCTCAATCCTCAATCAAGAATCAGAGGTAGACCTGTGATTAAAGAAAATAACTACATTCTGCTTACATCATCAGTCAGCGTTATCTGGAGATCGGAAAACGTTCTCACATTAAAAAAAAAATAGTATGGAATAGTTGGATTAAGGTCATGAAATAAATCAGTACTCTGGGAGTGTGTGGAATTTATTTCACAGTTAAAGGTGTACATAATAATAAAGTTACTCTTCTTGGTGGAATCTAATGGACATTTTATTATTCAAGTAAGGTGTACATGGCGGTCAGGGAACTGTTTAACAGAATACAGAATACAGTGATAGGAAATGAAACAAGCTAAATGTTAGCATGTACCTTTAAGGTATCAGATATCTGACAAGATAAAATAACTTTCTAAGTTGTAACATTACTTGTACCTCCCACTGTCTTTCTCCTTCTCTCCACTGGAGGTGTGGAGGGCAGGGTTTTTCAGGCAGAAGCATGTGGCACAGTTTGGTCTTATTGCTGCAGTTTGGTCTTCAAGGTAAACACTGCAGCTCAGACACGATGTATCCACACGTCTCAGAAACAGCCTTACAATAACACTGAGCTGTAGAATAACAACCAATGAGGTGCTGGATGAAATAACAACTTCCCACAGCCATTAAGCCTTGAATAGTTTAGTCTGTTTAGTCAGGTGAATAGTTTGGAGTGTAGTGTTAGTCTATTTTATTCTTATTCTCCACAGTAAGCAATGAAGTGCACTGCTTGTCCTGACAGATAACAATCACAGTACAATGAAAAATATTTGTGTTGCACGATCCTTTAGATCTGGTGTAAGTATAACATTTTCATCAGAGGATGGATTCCTTTCTGAATCTAGTTCATCTCAAGGTTTCTTCCTCATGTTTCATGTCTCGAGGAGTTTTTCTCTCCACTGTCGCCTCTGGCTTAGAAGAAGCCTTTATTTGTCACATATACATTACAGCACAGTGAAATTCTTTTCTCGTATATCCAAGCTTGTTAGGAAGCTGGGGTCAGAACGCAGGGTCAGCCATGATAAAGAACTTGCTCAAGGGCCCAACAGTGAAAACAGAACCTTAACCTCTGAGCCACCACAAGTAATGGCTTGCTCTTTAATTCAATTCAATTCAATAGACATTGTCACCAAGCAGCTTTACAGAAATCCAGATGTAAATTTAGGTCCCTAATGAGCAAGCCAGAGGTGACAGTGGCAAGGAAAATGAGGCAGAAACCTTGAGAGTCACCAGACTCAAAAAGAAACCATCTTATTCTTGGTGACACCGGATAGTGGGATTATAAATAATTATTCTTCTACTACTCTATAACCAAAAAATCAAACAATGCTATGTGTGTTGAAAGAGTGTTCAGGATGAACATTATATTTTTAACGATGCCAGCAGCAGTTCTTCGGTACAAGTCTACAGAATCCAGGTGAGATTATCCACTAAAGAAAGTGTAGGATTTAGGACATGTAGATTTCTGTAAAGCTGCTTTGTGACAATGTCTATTGTTATATATAAATAAAATTGAATAGAAACTTCTAGGCAAATCAGGTTCAGATGTAATGACCTTGACAAGCTTAAACTTTCACCTTAGGAAGACCCCCTCAGGTTAGAAGCAACTTCTCCATTTCCACAGGCCTTAATGTTAAGTCCAGTGTTGTTGTAGTTGTTGTTTTCATTTGCCACTTGATGGGGGGTTATGAAAGACAAACTGGGCGAGAGAGGAAGTTGAGGTGTGAATGTTCCGCCTCCTAAAGTTTGTCTCACAGTCTTAAGGTCATTACGTACCCATGTGTGTATAAGGGAGTGTGGGATCGGAGACTGTTAAGTGTAACGACCTTTAATGTGTTTACGAGTGGACAGGTGTGTCATGCTAGGAACCAGTAGCAGTACAGGCACACTTATGATATTAGTGGTAATGAGTGGGTTTTTTTATGCTACGGAACAGTGAACTGTGCTAAAGCTAAATGGGTTTACTGTGCTGTTTAACTGCAAACTGAAACTTTAACACCTCACTTGTAACACATCAGTGCTAAATACCTGTTACGTTGCTATTAATACGATTAGGATATATTGTTTTAAGTCAATATACACACTATAATTTTAAAGTTGTCTGTCATTTTTATTCATCTAAAGAGTCTTTCTTAGCTGAGGAAGTCCTTTTAAGGTGATCTGCATTATACTATGATTGGTTACAGCATTGTGTAATTGTGGGAAGCACAGCAGCTTTGTGGTCTCCATTGTGATACGCAGTGCTTAACACTGACACCAAGATATGTGCAATACATTCTTAGAAAGAGGATATCGCAGATATGTGCAAGGATAAGGGATTTCAGGCTTACGAAGAGGTCAACAGTCCATGTGACGTCTCGTGGAAAACGGACGTTTTGTGGTGTGTCTTCAGCAGAAGCTAAAGATTAAAAAGCTTAAAAAGACATACTTTGCAGAAATGATTCCTAGCAGTTATAAAGTTTACAGGCTTATTTCTACTTATTCCACTTCACCTCAGTGTGTCATGCAACAGTGAGAAGGTCATATTGTACTATTATACTACATAAGAACCTCTGTCTCCCATCCAGTATACTGTTTAAGTTGTGTCATACCTGACCATACACACGCTTCTCACACTTATCACACCCACATACACTCACATGTTCCCTCACATGCATACTCCAATGGTTTAGGTCATGTATGAACAATGTGATCAGACCAGAAGTCCGGTAAAGATAAATTAACCTGTTGCTCAGTTTCTGAATCATTTCAGCAAAACAGCGTACTAGTACACACTATGGAGGCTGTGGTGGGCATTGGGGTGTTGGTCGTGGCTGTAGGATTTTATATCTTATGCTCTGTGTATCTGCTGTGTAACCCACTTATTCTCCACAAGAAGAAATATTTAGCCTTTCACAGCAGACACATTTCTCACAGAGGTGGTGAGTGCTCCACGTATTCTGATTTGTCTCTGCTTTTTTGCATATTGTTAAGTTAATGAACAACTATATTATTTTACACAGTGTTTGTTCTCTGGTACGCTCCATTAATTGGTGATATTTGCTTGTTTGGATACTAACAGTGATGATCATCTAATACAGTACTTAGATGCATTTTTGATCATTTTACTCAGGTGCGGGTGAGAGGATAGAAAACACCATGGAGGCTTTTACACAGTAAGTAAGGCAGAGCTCTCTCAAAGGTTTCTCACTTCAATTCAGTTTAATATGTCTCCGTTTATAGACTGAATGTGTTAGACTATGAGTTGCCAAAGACAGGGTACATATGCAAGATGAAACGAAATACGTCTTGTATAATAAATAAAATATTGAAGATACACAACACACCAACTAATATAAATATATTTACTATTACTCTTCCTAATTCTTTTTGATTAATAGTGAATAGTATAGGAATTTTAATTAAGAAAGTTTGTTAACAACTAATATACATTGATATAGTTTACTCTGACAAAATGTCATTTTAAGATTATTAAAATATGTAGCATTGTATTGTAACAATGTTGTATTATAGCATACAAAATCATCAATATCATGTGTGTATGTGTGTGTGTGTGTGTGTATATATATATATATATATATATATATATATATATATATATATATATATATATATATATATATATACATATATGTAGCATTATATTGTAACAATGTTGTATTGTAGCATACAATATCATCAATATCATGTGTGTGTGTGTGTATATATATATATATATATATTCTTAATAATTGTTTAATTGTTTCACTTAATAATAACACTATGATATATAGTCTGTTATAATACTACATTATGTTACAATACAATGCTCATATTTAACCCTTTCCATGCTAGTCCATTCTTATGGTCAGTCAGTTTAAGGCTCTTTTTTCTATTTTAGGGAAATATAAGATCCTCCAAATCACTTGAGTACGTTACTGTAAATTAACATAAGCTTTGAGACTATTTGTCATTCTCAATATTTGCAAGCTTTCTATATAAAACTAACAAGCAAACAAACAAACAAATAAATACATATTTTAAGTAAAAATGTTTTGTGCCACACTCCACTGAACGCCTTAGATTTTTTGTTCGTTTGTTATTTTGTGGGAAAGATAGATTTTTTTTTACCTCCTAGCGTCATGTAACAGTCCTAAACTGTGTAACTTTTGTGTGTTCAGAAATTGTTAAAAACTTTGTACTTTTTTAAAAATTATCATTTTAATCCATTTACTTTTTAATATAAGTGATATATGAATTCTGATTCTAAATATCATGCAATTTGAAGTAAAAATTAAAAAAATCTGGATATGTGTGTAAATACTTTATGCACGAAAGGGTTAATTGTTACATGTTACAGTTACACAGGAAAATATAGAATACTAATACTAATTATACTACTATTACTACTAATAATAATAACAGCAACAACAACAACAACAATCAGTCAGTACAGTCAGTAGTCCAGCAGAGGAGGATCACAGGTTGTGGGAAGGAGAGCAGATAGGCAAGAGGATACTGTAATAATAATAATAATAATAATAATAATAATAATAATAATAATAATAATGAACCCTCTACCTTCCCCCTCAGTGCAGTGGATGTGGGAACTGAGATGTTGGAAGTGGACTGTCATTTAACTCTAGACGGTTATGTTGTGGTGTGCCATGACAAAAACCTTGAAAGACAGACAGGATGTGACGTGGACGTCTCTTTGGTTAAATATCAGGTGAGCATTATACAAATTCTGCTTATTCTGTGCTTTATTAAACCTATTTTAATTAAGTACAGTTTTATTATAATGTTTTATTATTTATTATTTAGGACTTGCCACTCTATAGAGAGAAGCTTGAGGTCACATTCAATGCTGGTAAGTTAGTCCAGATTCCAGTGCAATAAAATGTTAGATTATGAAGTGTGAAAGAGTAAAAAAAAAAAAAGACTCTTACAGTGAACTTGTATAAAAATATGAACACCTGAAAATCTCCATCAGGGCAATTCAGTACGGGGAAGGACCGGAGAATCGCCCTGCTGGAGGACGTCTTCAAGAAATTCCCCCAAATGCCAATCAACATCGAGGTTAAACAAAACAATGATCTGCTGATACAAAAGGTATTCACCACTGTGCTTGCCTGATTACCAGTAGAGAAATGTAATCTCTGTCATTTTAGCTATAATAACAGCGCTGTGTTATTTAGGTCTCCTCCCTGGTGAAAGAGTATGGCAGGGACAACATCACTGTCTGGGCCTCTGAAGACTCTCAAATCATGGCAAAATGCAGGAAACAGGTACATCACCGCATTACATGTGTCTATGATCTAGATGCGGCTACGATCATATCTGAAGTGACAAAGACTTGTGACCATAAGTCATCTACTGTATCACTGGTTTTATTTTAACACCATTTACTTAAACACAATGCAACTACAATTTAAATAAATCACTCACTAGCCCGAAGTATGAAAGAAAATTGTTCATTATTAAATAGCAAAGTGAGTACTAAAGATCATTAAATGGCAATGTGAGTACGGATTTGGCATTCTATACACTGACTTGTGAAACTGCATGCACAGAATCCCTTCATGCCATACAGCTTCACCATCAGACGAGGAATCCTTCTTCTAGCACTCTACTACACTGGCCTTCTGCCCTTCTGCCCTCTGGGAGAAAGTCTATTGCAGTTCTACCTGCCCAGAGTAATCAACAGGTGAGGAGCTTTTTCACTCCAACATCTCCCACAGAGTTTCAGTTGGATTGAGATTAAGTGACAGTGTAAGTCATAGCATATGATTTACATTAGGGGTGCAAGACATACAGCCTGCCTGAGGGTACCATCTGTTTCACGGGATGATGAGTCAAATATAAGAGAAAAAACTCATTATAGTTCTTTGTTTATTTAGTACGTGTCAGCTTCTGGCTTTTACTGATGCCCAAATGCAGATATTTTATCCACTCATTTATCAACTAGTGGTCTGTTTTTAGCATTATTTACCAGCTCATAGGACTCTGTGACAGACACATGACACAATAATCATGTTCTTTAGCTAAAGTAAAACCCCTTGACAATCTTTATACTGTAAGAGTCTAATAGACATATGACACAATAATGACATGCTCTATAGCTAAAGTAATTAAATTCTTGTCACTAAAGTAAAGCAAGCTCCATTTTAACTTATAACGCTGTATGACTGAAACGTGACACAATAATGACATGTTCTATAGCTAAAGTAAAGAAAGCCCCTTTTTAACAATCTTTATGCTTATCTTAACATGATGTGACAGACACAGCAATGAAGCGTTCTATAGCTAAAGAAACGCAAGTAAAACCCCCAACAGTCTTAAGGCTCTAAAACACAAGGCCAGTAATGGCTAAAGTAAAGCAAGCTCCATTTTAAGTTATGATACACTATGACTGAAATACGACACAATAATGACATGTTCTATAGCTAAAGTAAAGAAAGCCCCCTTTTAACAATCTTTATGCTTATCACAGACACATGACACAACAATGAAGCGTTCTAGAGCTAAAGTAAAACAAGCTCCTTGAAAATCTTAACACTCTAAAACAGACATATGACACACACACACACACACACACACAATAATGACATTTACTGTAGTTAAAGTAAAGAAAGACCCTTTATAAACAATCCTAAGTCTGTAAGAGACATATTAGTTTTTTAGTAAAAGTAAATGAAAATAAAGAAAGCTCCTTTTAAACAATCTTAACAGCCTATGATAGACACATGACACAACAATGACATGTTCTATATCTAAAGTAATGCAAGTAATGCTTCATAATAATATTAGCACTATATGACATACACATGACACAACAATTACTTATGTTATAGTAAAAGTACAAAAAAGTCCCTTTAAATCATCTTAAGACTCTATGACACTCATGACACAACAATGCCGTTCTATAGTAAAAGTAGAAAGCCCCTTTTAAATAACACCTTATGAGACACAAGACACAATAATGACATGTATAGCTAAAGTAAAGCATAAAAACCCTTAAGCATAAACCCCTTGTTAACAGTTATACACTCTAAGAGAGACATATTCCATAGCTAAAGCAAATAAGGCCACTTTTTTGTGTTTAAAAATAAAATTGTCTATGACACACATGACACAATACTAACATGGTCTATAGTAAAAGTAAAGCACGCCCCCTTGTTAACAGCCATGACAGGGTCATGATATTTTCTATAGCAGCGGTGCAAATCATATGGCTCGTTTAATGGTATGGTCTGGCCAGTGGAATGACGGGTAAAAACGAAGGCGAAAACTCATTATAGTTCCTGATTTGTATACTAGCTGCCAATTTCTGACTTTAATTGATGCAGATGCAGTTAGTAATTTAAATTAAGAATTATTTAGCGCGGTTTCCCAGTCTCAATAGGGCACACAGGCTAATGTACACATAGCAATGTACATTGTTAGCATTGTGCAACATAATGGAAATATGTTTGTTAAATAAAAATAACAAACCTCATAAAATGAAAAAAGCACATATTATAAATGACTGGTGATTGGATGTATTGGTGCAACCCCTTTATTCTGAGATTTTAACCGTTGAACTACTCTGCCGGCCCAGATTTACATACAAATTTTCATCCTCATCGAACCATTCAGTGAGCCCTCATGCCCTGTAGATGGGGGTGGAGTCATCCTGGAAGAGACCACACCCAGAATTGACCATTTCATCAAATGGATAAAGTGGAGCCAAACCATGTCAGTAAAATGCCTCAGCATTACAGAGCCACGAGTTTGAACTTTTTGACCCATCTGTATATTTATCAATTGTGTTCTGATGTGGTGTTAATCATGCTGACACACTATATGCCCAAAAGTATGTGGACACCTGACCATCACACCCGTATGCGGTTCTTCCCCAAAGTTTTAAGCACACAATTGTATAGAATGCCTTAGCATGCTTTAGCGTTACAATTTCCCTTCACTTGAACTAAGATGCCCAAACATGCTCCAGCATGACAATTCCCCTGTGCACAAACTGAGCTCCATGAAGACATGGTGTGTGAAGGTTGAAGTGGAAAAACTTGAGTGTCCTGCACAGAGCCCTGACCTCAACCCCACTGAACACCTTTGGGATGAACTGGAACACCGACTGAACCCCAGACCTCCTCACCAACATCAGCGCCTGACCTCACTAATGCTCTTGTGGCTGAATGAACACAAACCCCCACAGCCACGCTCCAACATCTAGTGGAAAGCCTTCTCAGAAGAGTGGAGCTTATTATGACAGCAAATGGAGACTAAATCTGTAATGAGATGTTCAAAAAACACATACAAGCGTGATAGTCATGTAGTGTACACACATGTGCTAAAGATTTGCGCGCTCATCAAAAAAGATTTGTGCTAACATGCCAACTGTATATACTCTTACAGGAGTTATATTCCAGAAGAGTCTTTCCTTAAGAAAAGATTTGTGGTCTCGCTCATTGAAAAGTAAGTCATAAATTCTATTCTGGTTAGTGTGTGGAATTTCTGTGCATGTTCTCTGTGTGTCTATATGAGTTTCCTCTGGGTTCTCCAGTTTCCTCCCCCAGTAGGTGGATTGGCTATTCTAAATTGCCTTAATTTGTGAGTGAATATGTGTGTGTGTGTGTGTGTGTGTGTGTGTGTGTGATGCCCTGCGATGGATTTACATCCCATCCAAGGTCTATTCCTGCTTCATGCCCAGTGTTCCTGGGACAGACACCTCGACCTTAACCAGGATAAAGAGCTTTCTGAAGATGAATGAATGAATAAATGAAAAGGTTTAGTGTTTTTTTTTCCCTTCTCCAGGCTGACTATGAGAAAGTCTTTGTTTGAGCACTTGGAGAAGCGAGGCATGCAGGTGTGTTTGTCAGTTTCTTTCCTCAGTAATCAGGATTAAATCACACAGCCGTGATACTCTCTATAAACTGCGTCCTGTGCTCTTTCTTCCTCAGGTGCAGTTGTTTGTGTGTAACAAGGAGAAGGACATGGCTGCGGCTTTCGGATTCGGTGCTACAGGAGTGATGTCTGATTATCCCACCATCCTATCAGACTACCTGCAAAAACATCGGGCTGTTTAAGTTTCTTACTGCAAAAATGTGACAACAAAAAAGGGACGACATTCCAGTGTTGCATAGTGATCACGTTTATTCTTTTTAAATCATTCAGAAATCCAATGTTAAATATCTGAAAAGGTGCGATGATTTGGTACTTCAGCAGAGTAACTTTAATGTAATGAGCGTGAGATAATGAGATCACATGACCTGCAGCGGGTCTTTGTCTTTTTGGGAGATAATTACGGTAACAGAGTCTGGTAGGTGTGCAGATAGCCGCTCCTTAAACACAGTGAGAAAACCCCTCTCGCTGTTACTGTGCTCACTCAGAATCACACTCGTGCCTTTAGAAACAGCATCCAGCACCTCGTGATGGGACATCTCACCTGAGAAAAAAAAAAAAAAATACACATCATTCTTAGCTCTTAATGCAGGGGTTTCCAAACTACAGGGTCACGACCCCATGTGGGGAAACTTAATTTACAAACAGGGTTTTAATTGTCTCCTCTTTTGTAATTACTTCACTCTAACTATGAAGACGCATTTTGTCTGCTACTGATTGTACTTTAGTCTTACTTTAGTTCGCTATCCTGATTTGCTGCATTAGCGTAGGAGTTCAGCAATATTATTCCATCCGTTTACTTCTGCTAGTTCCTAAACAATATCAAGTCAAGACTGAAGTCAGGAAAACAAACACAAAAATATGCCGAACTATCTATTAAAATAATTCCTAAATTATAAATGTGGAATAAAAAAATGCACAGTGGTCAAGGCAAAAAAGTCCATTTGGGGTTGTTTGCCCAAAAAGTCTGGATTAATCCTACTATCACTATGGAATACCAAATTATATCATCATGAGGACTGTTAAACCCCTGCAATTAATCTGAAGTCTTTAACGAGATGAAATTAAAATAACTTTCCTCCTCCTAAAACTCCATGAAGTAAGGATACTATACATATTTCACA
Organism: Pangasianodon hypophthalmus; assembly: GCF_027358585.1. Classification (NCBI taxonomy): domain Eukaryota; kingdom Metazoa; phylum Chordata; class Actinopteri; order Siluriformes; family Pangasiidae; genus Pangasianodon; species Pangasianodon hypophthalmus. The sequence goes on along the minus strand of NC_069721.1, from coordinate 5,394,445 downwards.
AGTTCATCATAATTAACTATACCTTGTACATAATAAATAAAAAAACCTCTGCTCTAAACAGCATTCTGAAGGACTTTAAAACAAAGTAGCACAGTAAAACTCAATCCCATCTCCAACTCTAATTATTAAATCAGTTGAAATTACGATCTGGCCACCAATTCAGTTCTCAAAGTAAGACCTCTAGAATATCATTTTATTTTTAAACCAGGATTTTATACTTTTTGTCATTACCATTAGCATATGTATCCTCATTTCACTTCATCTTGTCTAATGTGGAGAAAAAAAGAGGCTTAGAAAAACAGAATCATTTACCTTCTCTTAAATTATTGTATTTATTGTACTGTATTGTGTTTATAATTATTTTAAACAATATGTCATCTACACTATAGTATAATAACTTGGCAAAAAAACAAGAGTAAGTTAAATGTGCAGATAAATCTGCTTAAAAGTATCAACACACACACAAATGGAACACGCTCCACGAGAGAATTTGTTTCCGATTTGTTTCTTCGCTTACTCCAAGACACAAGAAACAAATTGCGCAGGGATTTTGCCTTCAGCCAACTCAATTCCCCTTTCAAAGCCTCGCTGCCTTCCGAGAGCCAGACATCATTCTGGCAAACCAGGAAGTATAATCAGTTAAAGATCCCTAGAATTTCATGAGGTACTGAGAGGTACAGAAAATCATCATGATTAGAATTTTAAATGAAGTTATCAACTGTTCATCTTTGGAATATTATATAATAATTTCATCTTTGCTGCTTTGATTATGTTCAAGTCCATCGTTAAAATAAAGTCACCAGGAGGACCTTGCGTTCAACGTGCTTGCATATAAAATAACAAAATATACAAATCTAAAAGTTTGTTGAGACGGAAGATTCATTTGGTATAGATTTACAGTTTACGTGGCTCTTACATAGTTATGTGTAAAATGTTTTATTGCTTACCTTGCTGTATTATTTCTAGTACTATTGATCACAAAGCCATAACCTTAACCTACAGGTTATATTATTATTTTTCTTTATTTATTTCTAAATTAAATATTAAATGAATTCTGTTTCTAATTATTTTGTCTTCATAAACATTTTGTATTTCATTTTCGATCACATAAATAAATGCCCTGTAAGAGAACTGAATTGTATATGTGTGTGTGTGTGTGTGTGTGTGTGTGTGTGTGTGTGTGTGTGTGTGTGTGTGTGTGTGCACGTGTGTCTGAAGGTATACCGGTGATGTAGAGGTCTGCTTTCACGCCCTGCAGGACTGAAGCTCCTGAGCCAGCACACACAGCTACACTCTTCACAACAGAATCTTGGGAAATATTGGCAACAAAACACACAGCCTTCAATAACTGTGAACTGAAAACAATAGTAAATAAACACGCCTGGTCTTGCTAGGCAATAACAGCTGCTACACGGACTAATCCTAGTGCTACAGTCTGAATGCTTTCTTTTTACTTTCTGTTTCAGTTTTTCCCAGGAAAGAGAAAATTTGTCATTTAATTGAATTTAAATTAAAAGAATTTGTCATTTAAAGTTGACCAGCACACTAAGTCCCTGTTCACCCTTCACCAATCCACTTACAAAATAAAATAAAAAATAAAATAAAATACAATAATAAAATGGCACAGGGTCAGGCCAACTGTATTAAAGCTTGGAATATCAAGGTCACTAATCTTACAGAAAAAAAAAGTGGAAAAAGAAGTGCTGTGTGTCAGATCTGAGTGAGAATAGAGAAAACGTCGCCAGTAAGCACAAGATGGATGAGTAGCAGATTTCCACTTTGCTAAAATCGTACAGGAAACTATAACACTGTACTGTGAAGCAGAGAGTGAAACGTACACCAAATAAGACAACTAAAGTGCAGAGCTTAAGAAAGCTTTTTAAATAAAGAATTCCTAACTAAAAGTGTCATTTCATTCAGGACCAGGTTTAAACCTTGCCGGGAAAATCACAAATTTAGAATATTTGGTTCAGTTTCGCTGTCTGACTCTCACACTTTCACACTTCCTTACAAAGATATTACATAAATAAAAAGAATTATTAGTAATAATGGTTCATCATCATTACCTAATGTTTTCTGATTTCCCAGAGCCAGTCTAAGGTGAGGCAGACCGAGGTGTTTCTTCATTCTCTGGAGTGCCACAGCTATGGATATCGGCTCATCCAACACAGCATGCCGTCCTTGACCACAGCCGAGTAAAGGGGGCTACGGATAAACACAGTAAGACGGACGGCTTCTCATTCCACTGGCCACCTGATAATATGTACATTAGCAATAAAATCTGAATTTCTAACCTTTAGAAGGCTTTGCTAGCTTTGATTGTTTTTCACTTCCTTTCTCATTAGACGCAGAGGCAGTAAATATCATCAAAACGTCATGTCATTTTTTTTAACTGGATAAATGACAGACTGAATATACAGTAAAAAATAAAGGCATTTAAAATACTTACATAAAATAATTTCTAAGTATGTTATAAATATACTAACAATTTTTTGCACTTAATTAAAATATGCTAAAAAATATAAAACTTTCAAAAGTATACTTGTTGATCACACTTTAAACAACTGTGAAAACAATTGCATTGTAGTAGATTTTAATAAATACATTAGTGTAAAATATACTTTAATTTAATATTTAGCTAAATGTAACAATTTAACAAAATTCTCTTTTCAGCACATTAAAAACTGAACTATAAATTTTATTTAAAAAAATTATTCAAATTACTTGAATGCACTACATTAAAACACAATTTAATTACAACGCTTTAAGCACTTCTTTTTAAATTAAAGTTTGATATTTTAAAATATTTTTGTAACTGCCCTAAGGCTATTGGGAAAAAGTAAAAAGGACAGCCTAAGCACTGGTTTGAGAACCGCTGGTTTTACATAAACCAAAATATTGCCCTCAAGCGTATAAACTCCTCCGAGTTGAGGGATATTTGCATGCATGTATCAGTCTGTCGTCCATTTGCTTTGCGCTGCTATGTTACTTCTGTGATTGTCTTTGTAAAGCATCACAGAACTTTAGAAAGACACTCTGTAAATTACATATACTTTGCCTTAGAAAGACTGTACATGGATCCTCAAAACCATTTGTCTCGGTCAGGCCAAGAATATGACCATGAACATCCCATACACACCTTCTGCCTACTGACACCAAATTGGTGCACATGTATGATACATGACTCTGAAATTAGCTACCAATTTTGACTCACATATCCCAGTAGGAGGAGCTATAACCTTCAATTAACTGATTTTGGGAACAATGGGATTTCCATAGATGACTTCATTACCTGAAAACATAGCCAGCATTGGCCAATCAGCTTTCAGCATGCATTTGAGTTACAGAATTACCTTTGTATGGAAGTATTTTGGAGCCTGCCAAAATTCAAATGCAATCGCAATTCTCTTTGCATTTGCATTTCCGATTGCATTTGAATTTTGGCAGGCTCCAAACGTGACACCGAGGAACTGAAATAGCTCACAGGGTAACTGATACTGCTATTTCGATATGACAGCATCATAACTCTTAAGACATGGGAAATGCAATTGCAAATGGACTTTGCTTTTCCTTTGAAATTTGGCAGACACTGTACTTTCGTGTCAACTAAAATGCAAACTGTAATACGCAATTTGCATTTTTATTTGAATTATGTGAATGGCTATCCACTAGTGTTCAGAAGGATAAGACACAAAAGGTTTTGTTTGTAATAATAAGAAGAAATATAAGCTCAAGTGGCAATCACTGGGTTCCAAGCACTCCTTCGTATGTAGCGCCCCTAGTGGCCAATTCATGTAATATTACATAGAACACTAGTGGGCAGCCATTCACATAATTAGAACATCTCATCAGATACAACTGAGCTCATGACCACACAAATATTCTGAGACTAAATCACAGGAATCCATGTCATTTAAAATATCAAGCTGGACATCAGCACTTAACACAGTATATTAGGAATAGAGAATATATACAGTGTATGAGGTGTAAAGACAGCTGCTTTTACCTGCTGGACCTGCGTGATGGTGAGAGTCTGGCTGGCTGTGGCGTTTCCTGATATCGCCTGAACAGCAGAGGTCAGTTCTGAGCTGGGACAGTTCAGGATCACATGCTGTGCCTCTTGTTCAGTCCTGAAACACACATGAACAAATACATTACCGTACCAGACACTTTCTAAATACTAGCAGCCTATGTAGTCTTACAATTTTGGTGCTTCGGTGATGGGAAGTAAAAATACCAGGACTGCCATAGAACCGTGGTTGGAAACTGTGTCAAGGAAGTTAACACTCTATTAGACATATATTTATATCATATACCTGGATTCTGCTTCTGCTATTTCAATTTTCCTACGAAATACCATGTTTACAGTCAGATTTATGGACCTCGTTTGTGCACAGGGGCATTGTCAAGCTGGAACATGTTTGGGTTTCTTAGTTCCAGTGAAGGAAAATGTTAATACTCCAGGACACAAAGACATTCTATACAATTGTGTGATTACAGCTTTGTGGCAACAGCTTGGGTGTGATGGTCAGGCGTCTACAAACATTTGGCCGTATTGTGCATGTTTCGTGTAGATAAACGGACACACTTCCCTTTCCAAGGCTTGTAATGTAAAATCACCCATAGTGACTGAGATTAAATATGATATTACTGTACCTGCAATCTTTTACTAGAGAATATGAAAAAGTATCTTATACTCATGTCTGTTTTACAAGTGCTTGACACTTAACTAGAATTTGTAACAGACAAGCAACTATGACTTTTCATCTATACTAGATGGCAGTGATGTTCGCATGTCATGTTCATATCAAAACAATATACATACAATTTCTGCCTCTAAAACAAGTTTTGATGCAAATCAGAACCAATATTAAGAACTTGTGTCTGAACACCCACATACCTAAGTATATTGTACTGAAAGGTTTCGCTGTTTTCTGTCTTTCTCATGTCCTTCACGATATTATTGAGCTCCTCTTCATTTCTGGCTGTAAACTCCAATCTGTGCTTTTTGTGGGCACTACAGAGAGCCTGGCTTAGCACCAACACTTGTCCACTACCTGTACATAATAAATACATTTTAGGATTAATAAAAATGACAAGAAAAAAAAACAAGCATATTACAGTGATTTACCTGGCATTAGATTTAAACAACCAACCTACGCCTTCTATCAACCAATCATTAAGGCCGCCTTTCACGCTATCCCAGGACGTATGCGGTGAGAAGACAGCTACCCCACTTTCTATAGCTCTGATGGCCAACTGCTGTTTCCAGTCTTTCTGAACGAGTCGTTTGAAAGGCCGGAAAAGAGGTGGGTGATATGAAATGATGAGGTCACATGTCATCCCTTCAGCTTCATCCATAACGTCAGCGGTCAGATCATTGGTGAGGAGGATCGTCTTGACTGGACGCTGTTTGCTCGGTTCCACCAAGAGACCAACATTATCCCAAGATTCAGCCAATGAGAGTGGAGCAAGCTGCTCAAGAACTTCCAGGACTGTCTTTAAATCCATGGAAGAAGGAGGATGAGAGTAAGGACGAGAAGAAAGAACGAACGGCGGGGTGCAAAATGGATGACAAATGGAAGAATGCAGCACGGAATAAAGACAGGATGAATGATCGAATGTTGCAGAGGCTGCTCTCAGGAAGTGGGGTTTTCTTTTGAGGGCAGTGTTCGAGATGACATTAAACCGAGACGGGCTGCAGCTCAACCTGAAGAATCTCCTCGAGATGTTCGTAGACCTAGTAAACATGGATGAAGTCAGCTCTGGGAAGGAATAAGAAACAATGATTACACAGTGTGCAATCTCCAAATTATATGGAGAAATATCTAGTCCCATCTTTTAGGTACAATAATATCAGAACATGTCTATCTTCACAAGAAAGAAAGCAAGAATAAATATAAATAATCTTACAGTATAATGCAGTTTATTTCATTGCATTTCTATGCTATTATATGAAACTAGCTTACTACAAAATGATCACTGTGTTTATATTTTGTAAAACTATCTAACAGCTGCAGGACTGACCAATACACGTTGTAAATCTACATGGCTGAATGCCATTTGGCTTCCTAGTGGACATGCAGTGCACTATGTAGAGTGTAGACGCTGTTAGCATGAACCCTACGCATGTAGTGCATGTATACAGGGAGTACAGAGGGATTTGAGATTGAGCCCTTACTTAGGCAGCTCGCGAGCTAACACACCTCCGTTAGCAAGCCTTACATTAGCTTTACAAAAAGCTAGTGCTAATTAGACTGTTTCGCGCACAAAATGGATGCACACTAGTATTACAGATAAACCCTATTTGTTTACAGCCAGTGAAAGCAAGCTAAAAGTAAACTAGCGTATAATATCACTACCACAACACCAACTCACCCAGCAGTGACACTGCTAACACTTCCGGTGGGTGGGCGGGGCTTTTAAACAACGCCAACTCTGATTGGACGAATAAACATTTTGTATTGCGTTACCTGAAAAGAGGCTAGTCACAAAAACTACTCAGATAAGTCAAATATAATTCACATATTTCACTGATTAAACTATCACTTCACTATCCCCAGTGGTAGTATTACGTATAGTAAGCGAGAAAGCTTATTTATTACCTAAATACATCCTTAAATACACTGGCTTTGAAAAGCAACTCCCTTCCTCTATATGATATTTGATTGTAACAAAAAAGGGAAAAAAACTACCCGGGTCCAGCCTGACCCAAGCTTGCCCTTTTTTTTTTCTTATACAGTAACATCTGTCACAATAAACCCTAAAAGTGAAAAGTACAACACATTCATGTATAGCCTATATTACAACATTAATGCATACAGTAGATTCACATTATACATTCTGTTAGAAATAAAGAAAATTAGCTTATTGTACATGTACGTATTCTTGTACATGTACGTCTCCACACCCCCATGGCCGACTCCGGATACTCTAAATAGCTGAGAGTGATGTGTGACACATCACACCAGCTGTGCTGCTGAATAACCCTGGGTCATGAGAGAGGCAAGAGCAGATTAATTTGGATTAATGAGATCGAGAGCAAGAGCCCAGGAACATCCTGGATGTATCACAATATCTTCTTATAGTGGCTAGTTGCCAATTCTTGTCCATCCAATCACAAATTTTACCTCTAAGAAATTACCCTGTTGCTGTCTTCTGACAAATGTGCATGGTGCATGACAGATGTGAGAGAGACACCCATGACAGTCCTGTATGGATAATTGATGTTGTAAGCCTCTGATAGCCAGCTGGAAATATTTGTATTCGTATTCGTATTCGTATAGGATTTAATACCAGAATTGTGCATTTCTATATTGAGACCTCAGGCATAATTCCAGATTTAATGTGATAGTTATTAGCAATTAGCACTCTTCATGCAGCAATATATTGCCAGTATACTAGACAGCAACAAATTGGCCATATACTAGAACAAAACATTATTTCCATCTTCAATCTGCATTTTCTATCCCTGATTTTTTGTGTTTGAAGGCAGTGTTTGAAAGAGGCTACTGAAAAACCCTGCCTTGGACACTTTTACTAAAAAAAAAAGTGCCAAGGTGTGAATTACACACAGGTAATTTGCATGATCTGAACAGTGCATCAAGAAATTCCCCATGAACTCCGCATGAACTCCACAAGATCTCTGAAGGTGTGCTGTGGTATCTGGCACCAAGACATTAGCAGCAGATCCTTTAAGTTCTGTAGGTTGCGAGGTGGAGCCTCCATGGATCCATGGATGGTGCTAGATGTTTGTCTAGCACATCCCACAGATGCTCGATTGGATTGAGATCTGGGGAATTTGGAGGCCAAGTCAACACCTTGAACTCTTTGTCATGTTCCTCAAACCATTCCTGAACAATTTTTACAGTATGGCAGTGAACATTATCTTGCTGAAAGAGGCCACTGAGCATCACACTGCCTCCGCCAGCTTTCCTTCTTCCTATAGTGCATCCTGGTGCCATCTCTACCCCAGGTAAGTGACGCACATGCACCCGGCCATCCACATGATGTAAAAGACAACATGATTCATCAGACCAGGCCACCTTCTTCCACTGCTCCATGGTCCAGTTCTGATGCTCACGTGTCCATTGTAGGCACTTTCGGTGATGGACAGGGGTCAGCATGGACACCGTGACCGGTCTGCAGCTACGCAGCCCCATAGGCAGCAAGCTGTGATGCACTGTGTGTTCTGACACCTTTCTATCATAGCCAGCATTAACTTTTTCAGCAATTTGTGCTACAGTAGCTCTTCTGTGGGATCAGACCAGACGGGCTAACCTTCGCTCCCCACGTGCATCAGTGAGCCTTGGGCACTCATGACCCTGTCTCTGGTTCACCGGTTGTCCTTCCTTGGACCACTTTCGGTAGGTGCTAACCACTGCATACCGGGAACACCCCACAAGACCTGCTGTTTTAGAGATGCTCTGACCCAGTCGTCTAGCCAGCACAGTTTGGCCCTTGTCAAAGTTGCTCAGATCCTTACACTTGCCCATTTTTCCTGCTTCCAACACATCAACTTCAAGAACTGACTGTTTTTAAGTGCTGTTGTGCCGAACATTGACAGGTGCCCATAACCAATACAACAGCATGAGTGTTTATACAACAGCTCTATAAACACGAAATTAATATCAAGTAAGTGACATTTTAGTCACAATATGGCCAAATATTTTTAGTTAGGCCAAATAATTCCGAAAGAAGGCACAGGCATTTGAATAGAGCGTTGCATGTTGCCATGCAATGCACAGACTGAGAGCCCATAGTAAGTGTAGTAGCTGTTTCAACATAACAAACTATTGCTAGAATCGAAATTTTATGGGGTGAACGCAGACAAACGGAGTGATACAAACAGTGAAATGTACCAGTGCTTTTATACTAACTATCAGCACTCTTATCAGAATGCCGCTTGTCCAATCAAGTTAGTGAATTGGAACGAACTGCTGTGGAAAAGAATAATATTATACTCATAGAGACATAATTGTCATATTCCTGTTTCATTCATTCCTATTCAGTAACCCTTTCATCCTAGTCAGGGTCATTCCTCAACTCTCTGACCCACATCTTAAAGAGTCTCTGTGTTGTGGAATCACAGCCAGTGATTTCTATTTGGCACAGATGCAGGTTTCAGGGAATCAAATCTTGTCTCAGAGGACAAGTGAATAACTGCAGGGGAAAAAGGAAAGGGTTGCTGCACACATGCCTCTCACTGAGCTCAGTGGCTGTGCTGGTGAATGATGCTGGGTCATGACAGCGACAAGGGCGGATTAATTTGGATTAATGAGTTTGAGAGAGAACAGAAATGTCCTGGATTGGGGACATGAGACCAAAAATCAAGTGCAGATGCTTCACCAAGATCACCAATATTATCTCTTTCTCACACACACACACACACACACACACACTTGCCTTTGTCTAATTGTCTAATTTCCAATAAAATTCTCTTTCAAACCCTGATTGATTGATCAACCTTGACTGATTTTCAATATATTACAAATCTATTACAGTATCTTTTGGCAGTGATAGTTACCTTTACTTTTTTGTGTACATCTGTCTGATCAGCCAAATGTTTGAGTGTGTGACTGAATAAAGCATGTATTTGAAATAAACACCAAGATGGTTAAACCTGAGAAAGTGCACAGCATTTTAATCGTGTATCATTTAGAGATCTGTACTTGCTTGATCTGCGGTCATCTGATACCTGTGCTTGGATGATGTTCTACAAATAGCAGAAAATAGCATTCACTAGAGCATATGAGATTAGAGATTTGAACATTACAGTTTGGAGACATTTTAGTTAATCATCGCCCAGTTTCGTAAAAGATATGTCTTGGCCTTGGTTTTATTACATGCTCTCAGTACAGCTTTTATTCAGCTGCAAGGACAGCCAGATCCAGGGCAGTTTGGGATTTTAATACTCAGTAATCACATTTTCCTTCCATGTTGTTCTCTAGCAAGTTCTGTCTGTCTGAGATTTCTGCACTGTGTATCCTTAATTCATTCATCCTCACTGACCTTTGTTAAGATCATGCAAGAGCAGCAATATTCATTGCTGGCCTGAATTATTGTTTAGCATTCCTCCCTGAATCGTGGTTGACTTCTGTATATATTGTATTAATAGTAAATTTGCATTGATAATCTTATAATTTTTTTTCATTATGATGTTAAACCAGAAGCAGGCCTGTCTGACCTTTATCAATGATGGATCAACAGCAACAAATGTTCACACCTATGGTAAAGTTTATTGTCATATGTTTTCAGAATACTGAGTACACAAACACAATGCAATACCTCTGCTATAGTAACATACAACATAACGATCAGTGGCTTCTGTAGGTTCCATAGTGTAGTGGTTATCACGTCTGCTTTACATGCAGAAGGTCCTGCGTTCGAGCCCCAGTGGAACCAATATATTTAGGACTAGAGCTTGGACTTGCTTGCACAGCCCTGACTATTTCAGACTGTTGTTGCACAGCATACAGTCAGGTCCATATGTATTTGTACAGCAACACAATTTTGATAATTTTGCCTCTGTACACCACCACAAAGATGTGTTGATGCAAGTGAAGGAGGCCATCATTAGGCTGAAAAAAACAAAAGTGATCTATCAGAGAGACAGAAGAAAATTTAGCAGTGCATTCCTTCTTAAAAAGAAGGAATGCACTGGCGAGCTCAGCAACACCATGAAGGATGAAGGAGTGGCTGGAGACGCCGAGGGGGAGAGAGAGATACAGGCATGTTTTGTGTTTGTGTTTTACGGTATGTTTATGTTATGCTTGATTTATGATTAAACGTTACATTTATGTTCACTTGGTTCCCGCCTCCTCCTGTTACCACCATACATGACAACAACATAAAGAGAGAATTGCATGTGTATTATTGCACAAGTTGGAGATCGCACATAATATGAATAATGCAAATTATGTTGATATAGATGATACGGAACATACAATGTAGTGGTACAGAGGTACGAGGATGATGGTATACATCATAGAACAAAAAAGTCTGTCACAGTGCAAAAAGCATGCATTAAAAAGTATGTAGAATAGTAAGCTAGTGGAAAATACAGTATATAAGTATAACTATATGAATAAAGAAATAAAGAAGGCTATATATAAATATGTAGTGTGTATGAACAGTATCAGTATCAGTTAACGTTTGCTGTTGAGGATCGTTGTGGCCTGAGGGAAAAAGCTATGCTTGAGCTGAGAGGTGTGCACATTGATGCTTTGGAAGCATTTTCCTGAGGGGATGGGCATGAGCTGGTCCATGGTTATAAACTGGGCTCTTGTCCTGCATCTGGATGAGTAGATCTGTTGGAGTTGATGGAGATCTGTGCCGATAAATTGATGCAGTTCTCATTGTCCTGTGGACGAGTTTTAGGTCATGTGTGCTCATATTGCCAAACCAAACCATAAAGTTGTATGTGGCTGCCATCACAACATACCACAGAACTGTGAATGGCATCTCTATAGGGTCTCATAAACTTATTATTGCCTTTATAAATGAGGGCCTCCACCTATCGTGGTCCTCGAAGAGGCTGACACGGGGCTTCCCTCTTGTGCTGGAGCACCATAAAATGCTTTTGTATGAGCTTATGAATAATACTGACTTGAAATTGGTGTCACTGAAAACTGCCATTTCAGTAGATTTGGGGAGTTTCATGCTCTGGCTAAAAGTCCACCTCACATACATTTTTGGCCAGATGACTCTGGCGTGCCCTTGTGGCTGAATCCAACCCAATGATATATCACCCAACCTTGTGAATCGGTCTACTGAATTTCAATGAGGGTGAGTGTGTGGAGAATACATTGCTGGGCCTGATACATGCCCAAACGTATTATCTGGTTCAATTTGCAGCCATCCAATACTCAGATTAACTGTGCGTTTGTTATGGGGGTAAGACATGTGGGGTCCCTTTTCTGAGACTGGTCCACTGGGTGGAGGACATCATCATCTTGGACTACAGATGGGCTTTACACTCAGTCCATACTGTGATATACCACTATCTATGAAACGCCTCCTCATGGGCCATTTAGAGACATGCCACTTTAGCCTGAAGTCTGCTACCTGGATGCTTCCAAGCACTTTCTCCAGATTTTACATTTTACGATCCTTCCAGTGGTGTAGCCTTTAGTGATATCTAAAGTGAGTCCTTTTCTTTATTACAAGGTTGGTATACAGTATCCAAATGTTGCACCTGGTGGTTAGGAAGGACGAAACGGGATGCTAGTTACATATGTATCTGTAGCTCTATGAACCCTGGATAACAGTCAGGGATCCCTGAAATATCTGTGTGTGTGTGACTTTGTTGGAAAATCTCACATGTACACAAGAAAGTATCCACAGATTACATACTGGCCCTGGCAGTTAGGAGGCGTGAAGTAGAACCACAGTCACACATGTAACTAGCATTACCTATCTGGTTGAAGTTAGCAAACCAGATTCCTTCTGCTGGCTTTGTGACTTGATGCATACTCAAAACATAGTGTAATACATATTTAAAGCATACCAATAGAACGTTTTTTTTAAGCAATACATTTATTAATAAATGTTGTCCAAGATACAGTAGTTTATCACCATACAGTGTAATGTATAACTTTTTGAGCCTCGTAAACACTAATTTTATCATTGCATAATGTGATCTATTAAAAAAAAAAAAAAAAAACCATTTTTAAGACTTTTGCATAGTTAAAATTGCATATGTAGTCATATGTGTAGCTATGCATATACAGATCAGTGACGAATTAAAGGAAAAAATGGAAAATATGAATATAAAGACCAAGATGATTCCAGACAGGTGCAGGGAAAGATTTTGGCAAGATGGCAAGAGGAAAAGTGTAGGTGACTTTGGGTTCATTATCGGGGCATGGATGGCAGGATTGTCACACACAAAATCTGCTCAATAGGAATATCATGGCAATGCTTTCTTCTGTGACACAGCCAGGTAAACTACATTTTCCATGAATCCCTGTCAGCCAACAAACCACACACCTCAGCCTATACCCATTCCCCGTCCCTGTGACAGTCACCTGCTTACTTGCGAAGTCTCGATTCGGAAACCTTTCTGCTATGTTAAACCTTTCAGTCCAGGTTATGCCAGCTTGCTCATTGCTTGACTATTTTCCCGTTCCTGTTTTCACTATTGCTTGCTGCTTCAGATTTGTTTGACCTGTACATGTGTCCTCCCATCTGCAGTTTATGACAAGGAACTGTGATTAAAGTAATCTGGATTTAGCTCCATGGGAAAGGCAGCAGGAAATAGGATTGGAAATTTTGGTTGAGAGCGTACATTCAGTGACCCTGATCCTCGTAAATTAGTGCGATATGTAAGGAAAACCAGAAGAAAACCAAATTTTATGCAGGTGACTATGAATGTCAGTGCAGGACATGATCAGACTGTCAGCAAGCACAGCTATATGTTGTTTTTTTCCTACAGTGTATATACTATGAACATATTAATTAATTTATGCATATTTATTTTCAATGTGTGTTTCCATCAGTATTAGCTTACACCTATCCACAGATCATTCTTTACTCAAATAAAAGTGCAATTACTCATATAAATAAATAATCTGATAAACGTTGATGCTTCCAATTCTTCATTCAAGATAAAGTAGAAAAGTATAAACCCTTAAATTTAATGAAAGTATGAAAGTACAAGAAAGATTTAGAAAAAAAAAATGTCTAGCTCAAACCACACACTGATTTTAGTTACTTATGGTAAATTAGTGCTTCTTTCACCAAGTAATCAAGGAATGTAGGAAAAAAAAGCCTTAATCCTAATCTCTCAAATGTTTGCTAGCATGATCATAAGTCTTACAATAAAAGCTAGCTGAATGATAATAGCTGGCCTTCATAATATAATCTGCCCTGATAAATACAACATGTACATAGTAACAGATAGATTACAGGGATGGGTATCAGGTCTAATTCTTACTGTTAAGTCTGTTAAAGTTTAATTATATCAACTCCTTATACATGATTATACAAATCCTGTCTATGATTATCGAGAAATGTAGTGATGTAGTTTGTGAAAATGTAGTGAGGAGAAAGTCGAAAACTATTAGGTGAAAGAAAGTAAAGTACAGACCATTAAAACCCAATTTAAGTACAATAACAAAGTAATTGTACATCATCACTTCCCACTTCTGCACCTCTCTCAGCAGCTTGACATCATTTTCACAAACTCTGCAAAAATAAAAAGCAAAATTATCCTATGCTCCATCCACAGTAATCTGGAAATCAAATTTTTTTCAATTATATTTCTCATGATGGAGATTATTAACAATGGCTGTCATATGTTCACACCTTCAAAGTCTACAGTTCCATCACCGTTGTCATCGACCTCTCTGACCACGGCGTCAATCTCTTTGTGAGTCATGTTTTCTCCCAACAGCTTATTCATAGCTAACTTCAGCTCTTCTGTCGTGATCTCTCCATCGCCGTCCATGTCAAACTGCAGAAGAAGAACAAGAACTTAAATAATAGAATAAATAATAAAACAGTTAATTAAGCATGTCAAAATTCTAGTGGATTCTATTAGGTGCCACGTACACAGTGGACCGCATTCACTGTATTTATGCGTGTGTAATGAGGATTTCCTATTGATATTGCGCACATCAGTATTTAGTATACCTCACACATACCTCACACACCACAGACTTAAGTACTATCGGCAGAGTTGCACATAGGGTGGAGTTTGAGTAAAACAGAACTTTTTTTCTGAATGTGAATGTGTTTCACAATGTGTGTACTGTAAATACACTCAAAAATACACTCAATAAAATAGGTTCCATTCCATGCACAAGATATAGAAGCCCATGGCTACATGGTGGGATCTCATGGCTGCACTTCTTGGTGCATATCAGATAAGTTCAACTAATGAGGGTGGAATTTTGTTGAATTAAACCAAATTTGCAGTGTTTAATGTGATTACTACTACTACTGTTCATTCAGCAATATACTAACAACATATTGTAGAGACTCTTGTTAGATATTTCTTTCAATGCATGCCATCTTCTCATTCATATATGATCATATTAGTCTTTTTCACCTTTTGCTATGTCATGTTACATTATACTGCATTTGACAACAAAGAAAAAACCCACAATTTTCGACTTTAGCCTGCATTTTCTATCCCTAGTTTTTTGGGCTTAAAGGCAAGTGCTTGTGTTTAAAGGCAGTGGTCTAGATGAAACCCCTACATCTACTCAGACACACAGGTGATCTTCATAGTCTGAATGCTGCACTCAGAAAGTTGACTTAAGCAGGTGCTGAACCCGTTTCTGAATACGCCTAACTTTCCCTGCATAAATTTATGTTCAAACAGAAGGTTTGAGCATAAATCACCAGCTTGTTCCAGTATAAGGTCATATCTGACATACTCACATACACACACTCACAAATATTTGCAGGTTCTCTACTGACCTGTTTGAAGGCATCCCGCAGCTCTTTCATGCCGATCATTCCAGCTGTTTCAGCCAGGAGTTTTGGTGCCATCAGTTCCACGAAGTCTTCAAAATCCACCTGTCCTCCCACTGCAAGGCAGAAAATTATATTATTGTAGAAATGTATTAAAATATAATACAATTGTATTTATTACAATAAAAACTTTAAAGGTCGGACAAAATGCACTGCAAAAAAATATATTAAGATGTAAAAGTATCTTGAACATAGTCAGATATATCTAATATTTATGATTATTCAATTACTATAATATTATTTAAAAAAAAATTTAAATAAGCTTGAAATTGCTTTCTTCTATTAGCAGATAATGTTATTTATTTTAAGGTTTTTTTTTTTTTTTTTTAGAAAGAATTCATTTTTTGCCTATAGAACAAGACCATTTCCAGATTATAATCTAAAAAAAAAAATATCTGCAAATCATAATCTTATATTTGCTTTATCAAAATCCAGACATTCCATATATTCCAGATATTTTTTGATATTTTTGATATTTCTTTGCAACATGTCTTAAGAAGACATCAAAGAATTTACGGTTCATATTGATATTCTGGCCCAGTTCAATCAGCTCCATCTCCGTAGGCATGTAACCCATAGTTCTCATCAGGTTGCCTAGATCTTTACAGCTGATCAGTCCATCTTTATCCTTATCAAACTCTTCGAACGCTTCACGCAGCTCTGCAGCGAGACACAAGCACACAAATACAACAGGAAGACAAATAGCGTTTAAAGTACTAGAGATCTTAGTCTCATATATTGATATCAAGAGACTTGATATCAACTGTTTACTGAAATCCACTTGACTAAAATAAGAAGAAAAATAGATATGTCTTTTTTATATCTAAGTGCTGTTGAACTTGCCTGATAGACAGAAACCAGAGAACAACCAGAAAAACCCCTTATTAATATTCCTTATTAAGTTTTACAAAAACAAACTTTTGAAATCAACTCCAATGTAAACACTGTAAAGCTGTCATACAGCAGTCACCTCGGGGTTAAACATGTTGAGAGAAAATGAAAACATTAGCTGGACCTGAGTATCTTTTACATGAGATGAGAGGACAGAACGCTAGATCTCATAACTGAAATTTTGGCCAATGACTTGCTGACTTTTTTTCAAGGGCGTAAACACAAATTCAGAAGATGATACCAGTGATATACAGTACTGTGCAAAAGTCTGGCAAAGAAATCATGGGCAAAGAAACGCTGTAAAGCAAAGATGCCTTCAATAATAATGAAATTATTTGTTTCTACATTCAAAAATACTTTAAATCATGGTAAACAGTAATAACCTAAACAAAGTTACTATTTGGTGTGACAATCCTTTGCTTTAAAAAAAAAAATAGTGGTCTCAGGTACAATTTGTGCAGTTTTATAAGAAAATTAGCTGGTTTGTTTTACTGGGGCATCTTGGGGAATCTGCCACAGTTTTTCTCGAGGCTTTGACTCACACTCGCTTCTTTTTAGCAGCAAAACCCAGCAGCCTTCATTATGTATTTTTGTCTGAAAAGTGATCTTTAATGTAACATCTTATTTTCTTTACTGACATACAAACATTGTTCTGTAACATTTCATTTTGTGCTGGAAAATTAATGTGTGGAAATATAAAATGTTTCTGTACTGACTTGATAATGCAGAAATCATAAAACAAACATCTGTAAAAAAAAAAACAAAAAAAACACTGTACTAAAAAAATAGGGTGGCTAAGACTTTTGCATAGTACTGTACTTGCTCATTTCACATAGTCTGCTAGCTCAACATATATTACATTACCTCTAGATCCTTTTATCCAAGTCAGTTAAGTTTCCAGGTGTCTAAAACAGGGGTCACATTCACTTGCCTTTCACTTACTCCGTGAGCTAGCTAATGAATGTACCATTTGTCCAAAATCAATAATGCAAATTTAACACTCAAAAAGCTTTAAATCCTCCTGATAGTCTGATACACCAACCATAAAGAATTAGGAAACAGTAAATGATAAAGTAACCCTTTTAATCCTTACATAGAAAGCTGAAATCAATGTACTCTTTATGAGAGAAATTACAAGATTTGGAAGTTACATACATAGATGTCAAAGCAGGTTTAAGTTCTCAGTTTCTTTTCGCACCAAGTTGAATATGTAAGTGCTTATTTACCTTCAATCTCATCATCTGCCAATTCTCTCTCCTGAAAAATAAAATCAGTGTAAGTTACATTATCTATTACATTATCTATTACATTACATACATACATACAGTACTGTGCAAAAGTCTTAGGCACATGCAAAGATACCATCAAAAATAATGCAATTAAATGTTTCTACATTTAAAAAAATACTATAAAGAGCAGAAAACAGTAATAAATTAAACAAAGTTAATATTTGGTGTGATGACACTGCTTTAAAAAAATAGTCTCAGGTGCAGTGTGTGCAGTTTTATAAGTAAATGAGCTGTAATTGTTACTGAGCATCTTGCAGAAGCAGCCACAGTTCTTCTGGAGACTTTGACTGTCGCACTCGCTTCTTATTTTTGCAGCAAAATCCAGCAGCCTTCATTATGTTTTTTTTTTTTTTTGTCTGAAAAGTGGTGTCTTATGTAATATGTTGCTTTCTTTACTGACATAGAAACATTTTTCTGTAACATTTAGTTTTTGTGCTGGAAAACTAATGTTTAGAAATGTTACAGTTTTTGTACTGAATCAATAATTTCATAAAATACAAATTAAAAAAAAAGGGTGTCTAAGACTTTTGCACAGCACTGTATACATATATATATATATATATATATATATATATATATATCACATATAACCACATACTCATGCACAGTTCCTACAGTGAGTCCTAGGGTGAATGTGACATTTACAGTTTTTCCAACTGGTCCCAAAACTACAGTCTTAGGTACACGCAAAGAAATGCTATAAAGCAAAGATGCCATCAAAAATAATGAAATTAAACATTTGGACATAAAAAAATCCACTATTAAAAGCAGAAAAGAGTAATAAACTAAACAAAGTCAATATTAAGTGTAACAACCCTTTGCTGTTTAAAAATGCATCAGTCGTCTCAGGTACACTTTGTGCAGTTGGTAAGTTTTTTTGAGCATCTTGGAGAATCTGCCACAGTTCTTCTGGAGACTTTAACTGTCACACTTTCATCTTTTTTTACATGCAAAACCCAGCTGACTCTGACAGTTATACCTGTTTCTGTTTTTGCACATAAAACCAGACAGACTTCATTATGATTTTTGTCTGAAAAGTGGTGTTGTTATGTTATTATGTAATATGTTGCTTTCTTTACTGTCATACAAACATTTTCCTGTAACATTGAATTTTTTGTTGGAAAACTAATGTTTGGAATCTAATTTTGTTAGATTTTATTTATGTTTTAATAGATTTCTATTTATTTTTAGTTTATTTTATTGTAACTCAATAATGCAGAAGTCATAAAATAAACATTTAAGACAAAATTTATGTTTAAAAACATAACCTAAGACTTTTGCACAGTACTGTATGTATTTGGTAGTCAGGAAAGATAAACAGATCCTGGACCATTAAGTCATCTAATATTTACAGTTGGGAATGTTGTGGAATGTTTAAGGATGTGAAATTACTTACAATCTTCCCTCTTCGTATGAAGATGCACGCAGTCATTGCTTTCAGGAAGATGAGGTTTAGCTGAACTTCAGTGCTCGGCTCTGCCTCTGTGGCACGGCAAGAAGTAGTGCAAATAATATTATGTGCAAAATTGAGGCCAATAAATGTTCAGAGTCAGGTAAATATAAAAAAAAATATTAAAATTATTAGCACTGTATCTGTCATAAAATTGAAAACATTTTACTATTACAATTATGTGAGTTACAGTGTAATAAGCAGATCACATCTATTTTTTTAATCTTAATTACATAATGCATTAAAATAGAGTTTATCCATCTCACCTAAATTTTCTCTTTCTTGTTTAGAAAGCCTAATGTATATAAAACTCCGCTGTGTGTCCTCCGCTGAACTGTCCGTCCTTGTCCTTCTCTTGTCTCTCTCGTCTCTGCTTTGCCGAGAGTGTGTGAGTGGTTTCTATAATGTGGGTTTCTGGCAAATAGGAGAGCAGCAGGAGGAGGGGACACGATGACATGATCTACAATCGGATCAGTGCAGCGAGGCAAAAAAAAAAAACACCATGACATGACCTCTTAACAAGTAGTACATATATGACATGTAAATGTGATGTACTTCACATTTTAGTTACATTTTAGATTTGTTACACATATGTACATACAAAATTGTGTGCAGATACAGAAGCAGCTCCCATGACATATTTTTATCTTCACAAGTTTTTTATTTATCTATTTATTTTTTCAGCTGGTGTATACTTGTATACTGAGAATCTTAACAAACTTATAGTGAGTCTTATGATTACAGTTGCCAAATAATGCACATTTTTTTTACACAAAAATGAGGCCAAAAACAAGGTTCTGTTTGAACAAGGCCCTAACTGAGGAAGATGTCATGGGTTCATGGGGTGTAGATGACTTTTAATTCTTCCTACAGAAGACATGAAGGAGGCGAAATATGCGAATCAGTGAAGGAACAAGTCAAATCAAGTCAAGTGCATTTTTATTGTCATTCCTCTATATAGCGTGTATACAGAATGAAATGTGGTTTCTCCAGGACCATGGTGCAACACAAACAGTACGCAAGACTACATAATGTGCAAATACACAACAGTGTGAGACAAGTGCAGAACAGTTAATACACAGAACAATAAATACACATGACAGTAAATACACAGGACAATAAATAAAAAGGACAATAAATACAAAGGACAGAACAATAAATACAGAACATGGGCTATAGACTGTAAATTATTGGTAGGGTAGCAGCAATATGTTGAGCAGTCCTAAAAAAAAGTGTCTAATGCAGCTTTGTAAAGTGCAGCTGTGCAACGTTTTTGAGTCATATTGGGTTAGATGTTTGAGTAGCCCAGGTAAGCGATGGGAGGCAGCAGGGTGTTGAGTAATCTGACTGCCTCAGGGAAGAAACTGTTGCGGAGTCTGCTGGTGTTGGCACGGATGCTCCTGTACCTTCTGCCAGATGGCAGGAGAGGGGTGAGTCTCAACGGTCGCTCCGTTGATGTGCAGTGGTGAGTGGTCTACTCGGGTCCTCCTGAAGTCAACAATCATCTCTTTGGTCTTATCAACATTAAGAGAAAGATTGTTGTTTCTACACCGTTCTGCATGATGGTTCACCTCCTCTCTGTATGCTGAGTCATCATTGTTGCTCATGACATGACAACTGTAGTGTGATCAGCAAACTTGATGATGTGAATTGAACTTTACTTTGCAGCACAGTCATGAGTTAGCAGGTTAAACAGCAGTGGACTGAGCACACAGCCCTGGGGAGCACTGGTGTTCAGCGTGGTTGTGCTGGAGGTGGAGTTGCCGATCCTGACAGTCTGGGGTCTCCCAGTCAAATAGTCCAGGATCCAGTTGCAGAGGTGGGTGGTCAGACCCAGAAAGCTCAGCTTTGTTATCAGTTGTTGTGGGATGATTGTGTTGAATGCTGGACTGAAGTCCATGTACAGCATCCTTACATTGTTGTCCTTCTTGTCCAGATAGGTCAGAGAAAGGTGGATGGTAGCAGATACTGGGATGGTACTGAAATGGGTCCAGTGTGGTGAGAAGACTGCACTTTATGTGTTTCATGACTAGGCGCTCGAAGCATTTGATGATGATAGGTGTGAGTGCAAATGGGCTTGTAGTCATTCAGGCAGGACACAGATGATTTCTTTGGCCCAGGGATGATGGTGGTCGTCTTGAAGCACACAGGGAAGACTGCTTGGCTCAGGGAAATGTTGAAGATGTCTGTGTGTGGACATCTGCAAGCTGATCAGCACATTCCCTGAGCACCCAGCCAGGTATGCTGTCAGGAAATGCAGCTTTCTGTGGTTTAACTCTGGACAGAGTCTTCCTGACGTCTACTGCAAACAGACAAAGTACTTGTTCAGGGGGAGTTGGGGTGGTCTTCCCCACTGGCATGCTGTTCTGTGTTTCAACACTGACCTCACCAGGACAAACACTGCATAACATTTCTCTGTACTTCTCTGTCATAAGAAAAATGACATTAGATGTATATGAATATGTATAGTATATGTAAACAATTTTCTTTGCATGTGCCTAAGACTTTTGCACAGTACTGTATGTACAAGAATCATAAGATAGATACAGACTGTAGTTTTGGGACCAGTTGGGAAAACTGTAAACGTCACATTCACCTGTAAAGTGATATATTTCGCTATATATATGTGTGTGTGTGTGTGTTACGCATTCTGAGATGCATTTCTGCTCACCATGTTTGCAAAGACTTTATTATAATTAAAAGTTTATTGTTATTTGCGTTATCATAGCCTTCCTCTCAACTCAAATCCAGTCTGATCATTCAACTCTTGACCTCTCAGCTAATCCCAGCAATTTTTTTTTCTCTCATCATTCTATGTAACTCTAAAGTCTATTGTGTGTGAAAGTCCCAGTAGATCAGCGGTTTCTGAAATACTCAAACCAGCCCATCTGGCAGCACCAACCATGCCATGATCACAAAGTACCTGAGATCACATTATGTCCCTATTCTGATATTTGATGTAAATACTAAATAAAGCTCATGACCTGTATCTGCATTATTTTATGCATTGCACAGCTACCACATGATTGGCTGATTGCTCAGTTGAATGAGCAGGGGTACAGGTGTTCCTATTAAAGTGGCCAGTGAGGGTGAAAACACTTTTGCTTTCATGCAGAGAGAAAGTAGTGATGCAGGTTTTAACCAAAATGCACTCTATGAAAAAACAGTCAAGGCTCCATGACTGATTTCCACTGTGTGATTCTCACATTTATATCCTAATGTACTCCATCGTGACTAAACCCTCACTGTGGTGTCCTCTACCCTGACCTTGCATGTGTGCATGTGCCAAAACTCTTCCTGCTTGGTTACATAAAGGGTCTGATTGCACTTCATTAATCCTCAGTTTTGGCCTTGAAGACTGTAATACAGGTTTCATTATTATTATTACTATTATTTTGCATTATAGTCCAAATACCAATGCCAAAAATGTTACGTAAAGGACAGGTGAGATAAGGAAAACACGAGTGGGCTAGTGGGAGTCAGGTAGCAGTATGTAATGAAATAATAATTGTGTAATTATACAATAACATGTGGATATGATATGATAATTATACAATAAAATGTCGATATGTGGAGAGATTGATCAATGTCTGGTCCGATGCAGCCAAGCTGTCTCTGTTCACATACGCTGAGGCTGGACGCTCTTGTGCTTGGGAAGGCTCGAGGAACAAACAAACTGGTTGGAAAAATATAACCTCTGAGTCTCCTGAGCTCCCCGAGTGTAAACACAGTTACCTCCAACCAAAGTTGGTGCCATAGACCCAGTGCTTGAAGTGTACTGGTCCTCACTGACACCAGCTAGTCAAATGGACTAGTCAGAGGTTGTACATCCCCAGCTATCATCTACTTCAAATGCCTGAATGCTTACATTCTAGCTAGCTATCTTCCTTTCTTTCTTTTATTTTAGCGTCTAGAGTACCAACTTTATCACACTGATAATTTAGCCTGGAAACAAAAGCACGGAAATAAGCACAAATACATGTGGAAAGACACAGGGTAAATGATTTCCTATGAACCTTACAGCCGATTATTATTATTGTCACCAATGGAATTGCCATTATTATCATTATTATCACCAGTGGAAAGATTTTCACCTCAACCTTTTCAATGTTGTAGAGAGTAAACTTTGAAGACATGTCCAGAATTGTTAGAGAACTCAACAACAAAGGATTCCAAGCTGAATAAAGGATATAAATAAGTTGTTAAAGAATTTATTCACAAAAATATGCAAATAATATGCAATGTTAACTGACATTAGCACTGATAATGAGTAGCTAGGTATTGACATTGTGTTTTTATTGCTTCATGTTTACCATACTTACCATACAGTTCATTTCCATTAATCACTTTACATAATGAAATGTAAAAATTCATGTCCAAAAATTCTGGACAGGTGAAAAAGTAAAACATTTAGCACTGATAGCATAGTTTTGCTAATGTTAGCTAGCTGTTTTGCTAATTGAGGCCTCACTCAATTAGCAAAACAGTAAAAATGATGAGTGGGTTTGTTTATTCTGTGATAAATATATTGAACAGTGAGGTAGCAGTCGGACGTAGATAAGGTGGAATGAAACACCACACAAACTCGGAGTCTGTCAGATTAGCATTGTGCAGAGAGCATTTCTACTCACTACAGCTGCAGTTTATCTGCCTCGAAACTCTACTTTCATTTCAGTTTTTCTAAAATACTTCTTGTAATCTGTGTTTGATTCTATTGGCTTTGCATTGTTGTTGTTGTCGTTGTTGTTGTTGTTGTAGTAGTAAAGATAATAGAAGTGTGAAAAGGGCTAACAAAGCAAAATAATGAGTGAATCTAGCTAACACTGCTTCTGGCAACGCTAACGGCTCTTAGCACAGAGCCTGTGAAGAGTTCGTACAGACACAGCAACAGATATAACGACTTCTGGACAAATAAAGAGCAAACTTATATTTCTGGTCTGTTCTCCAACCGACAGTGTTAAAATATTTAGTTAAAGACGAAATGTTGGGGTACAAAGTATATAGTGAAATCACTTCACTCATGGCTGTGATGGAGGTCTGAGCTGGAGCGTCAAATGTTTGATTTCCTACAAAGCTAGACAACAACATTCCTAACGTAAGACACTGCCTATGTTTACATGCACATCAATATTCCGATAATAATTGCCAATATTCGAATTAGCATTTAGTCATGCATTTAAACGCTGCAATCCGATTGCCCAAATCAGATTAAGACAATATTCTGATTCCCCAAATTCCGATTCCCACCCCTGGAATATGCCTGTCTTAATCGGAAATTTGTTGCATGTAAACACTTTATTACTTATTTTCAGAAAATCCACTGAAAGGAGATATATATACGTGCATGCTCAATCTGCAAGGAATTGTGGGTGCTAACAGATGCTTAGCTGTAGGCTAGGTGTTTAGGAAAGGCAACTCAGGCATACATACAACAACCATGTATACAGGAATATTCTGATGCCTGCACGCATATAAACATCATACTCGGAATATGGCTGCAACCCGAATATAGACCTTAAACAGAATTTGATTTGCATGTAAACATAGCCAGTGAAAGGGCGCAAGAAATAGACGAGTTGGCCTGAAATTCATGAGCAAATAAAAGACTCCTTTAAGTATAGTCCTGTGGGCTGTGTGTTGGTCTTCAACCATGATCATCAGGATTTTACATATATTACGGCATTTTGGCAGACGCCCTTATTCAGAGCCACTTAGATTTATCTCATTTATACATCTGAGCAGCTGAGGGTTAAGGGCCTTGCTCAAGGGCCAAACACTGGCAGGTTGGACTTCTGATCAGTAGTCTAATGTCTTAACCACTGAGCTACCACTGCCCTATTGTTAAAGGATGCTTATATTCAGCAGTACTGTGGTCATTTCTGATGATGATGATGATGAAATTGTTATGCCATGATAATGTGTGCAATGTGCAAATGCACATATGAAAAAGAAATACTCATTATTAATGAAATATTCAGTAAAAAAAAGAGCTTCAATTAACATGATTAATAGTTAGCGCGCGCGTGCCTCGAATCGTACTACATTACCCAGAATTCCGTGCGGCGGATATTACGCTTCTCTTCCTGGTTACGTTTCAACTGTCAAAAGAAACAATTAGTGGAGCCTCGAGATGTCTTTTAATAACACACGGTATGTTACTTTGATTTTATTTACACTTTAAAATTAATTTGAAAATAAAACACTCCTCTTATGAGCTAAATGTCTAGTTTAATAACAGTAATTCTTATAATTTGGATAATTCCTAGCTAGCGTAGCGAAATGTTTGTTTACATGCAGTGGTTTCAAATCTCACTCCTGTTAGCTTATATTTACTATAAAACCACAATAAAAGCTAAGAGTGAAGATAGTATTAACATGTTTTAGTTCATTTTTACACATTTGCCACGACTTATTCTCGCAGCTAAGACTTTCAGACAACAAAAGTTTGTTTCTAATGAATATTAAGATGCCTTTCTTATTTCTTATTTCATATTTCATATTTTATTCACCCATTTCAGGCTAACTCCTATCTCCATTTCCTAACACTGAACTCCACTCCACTTCCTCTTTCATTCATCTTCAGTAATGCACACATTAAAAAGAAATACTCATTATTTACTCATATACATATATATATATATATATATATATATATATATATATAGAGAGAGAGAGAGAGAGAGAGAGAGAGCTTCAGTAAAAATGATTATGCTCAGGGTTGTGCTGGATCTTCAGTTCAATTCCATTTAGTTTTATTTGTATATCGCTTTTAACAGTGCACATTGTCTCAAAGCAGCTTTTTAAATTTATGAATTTATCCCTAATGAGCAAGTCAGAGGCGACAATGGTGAGGAAAAACATGAGGAAGAAACCTTGAGAGGAACCAGACTCAAAATGCAAGCCATCCTTATCTGAGTGACACTGGATAGTGCGATTATAAATCATTTCTCTTCTATAAGTGTATACTATAGAGTCAAAACCTGCAGTTGTGTTAATAGGAACTTATGAGCAACTTATGAGTTTGAGTGTCAGAGTCATTTGTGAATTCATTATAGTTTGCAATTCAATTCTATTTGTATAGCAATTTTAACAATGGACATTGTCACGAAGCAGCTTTCCAGAAATATATACATTTTAAATTGATAAATTTGTCCCTACTGAGCAATTCAGAGGCGACGGTGGCAAGGAAAAACTCAATGAGACAACATGAGGAAGAAACCTTGAGAGAAACCAGACTCAAAGGGATAAATAATTTCTCTTCTATAACTGTATGCTCCCTACCAGCATGTTTTTGGAAGGTGGGAGGAAACCAAAGAACTTGGAAGATACCTACATGGACATGGGGAGAACACACAACACAGACAATAACCTGAGCTCAGGATCGACCCGGGGACCCTGGAGAACTAGGCAGCAATGCTACCCACAGAAATCCAGATGTAGATTTAGATCCCAGATGTGACAGTGTGTGGAAAAACTCCCTGAGATGACATGAGAAAGAAATCTTGACAGGAACCAGAGTCAAAAACCAGAGTCACCTCTTCTAGGTGACACCACATAGTGAGATTATAAATCATTAGAGCATACAGATGTAGAAGTGTAAAGATAAACAGTACTAAGTTTATGGAAAGGATGTTTAGTATGAGCTTACTGTGACGGATCCTGGGATGAGCCATTCAGTCTTTATGATTACAGCAGCAGTTCGTTGAAGTAGTGCTACGTCACAACAGACACATTTGAAAACATTTGAGTGAACTTTGAGCCTATCACCAAGGCATCAGATCCAAGCAGTGTGCAGCGTTTCCTGTAGGCAAAACATCACCGCTGTCTCCGTAGGGAAGCAAATGCTTCATCAACACAGAACGGTTTTGCATCTTTAGGTGGCTTTACGTACACATCTACAGTATCCAGGTATGAATTATCCTCCCAAGAAAGAACGAGACTTGGGCACAAGCTGTTTTTGGGATGTCACGAGTGCAGAAAGTTTGAAGCAGGAGTAGAATCACGATGAATCAGACGGGTCTGGAGCCACAGCTGAGGAAGTGTGTCAGGATCAGGTACTGGCATCACATCAGGCAGCAGGAGTGTGACAAAGAGACAGAGAGAGAAAAAATAGATTATTAGATATGCTGTTATCCTGTAGTGGTGTAAAAAGGTGTACAGAAATAAAATGGAGAGCCAGAAAGTCATGAGGCTGTCACTCTAACGCCATCAAACCTGAAAAGAAGCGGTGAGACGAAACAATGAAAACATCGCAGTTTACCAAAACTGTCTTTCCATCTCTTGTGTTTTTCTGCAGCACCGTGTGGGTGTGAAGGTGAATGAGACAGCCACGCCGAGACGCTTGTCCTCGTCCAGCGATGGAGGATTTCAGACGAACCTACCAGCGGCTGTGTAAGGAAGCAGGCGTGGAGCCCCAGGAGTCGGTCCTGGCTCAGCTGCAGGAGGTCCGGGCTGCGGCTGGTGGCACCAAACTGGACCTGAGCGGCCAGAGCCTGACGGTGGAGTCCTGCTCCATGCTGGGCAAGACACTGCAGAAAGACACGCTTTTCACTGAGCTCATCCTCAGCGACTGCATGCTTAGCGAGGAAGGTGAGTGGTGATGAAGTGAAGATGCTGGGAACGGTGCGTTCAGCAATAGATATAATACTTAATAATACCATCTGTAATATTAGTTAATCTGTTAATACTAGATAAGATCATAGTGCTAGCTGAACTCACCCATAGCTAATCTGTGCTACAGTAGAAATGGGTTCAGTACATCTGATACAGCTGAGTGAAAAGTTTGCACACCCTATGGTGTATGGTTAAAAACAAGAAAAACTTTCATAAAAAAAAAAAAAAAAAATGATAATATATACTCACCATCCACTTTAATAGGAACGCCTGAAAACTTACTCATTTATGCAGTTATCTAAACAGCCAATCATGTGGCAGCAGCACAATGCACAAAATCATACAGTTACAGATCAAGAGCTTCAGTTAATGTTCACATCAAACATCAGAATGGGGAAAAGTGTGATCTCTGTGACTTTAACTGTGGCTTGGTTGCTGGTGCTGGATGGGCTGGTGTGAGTATTTCAGAAACTGCTGATCTCCTGGGATTTTCACACACAACAGTCTCAAGCGTTTACACAGAATGGTGAGTGGAAACGCCTTGTCGATTAGATTGTCAAGATGTTTGACATTGGGTTCTGCAATTGTCAGCCAAGCACAGGAGTCTGAGGCTATCATGGGCTCAGACTCACAGTTTTTCTCCATTCTGATGTTTGATGTGAACATTAACTGAAGCTCTTGATCTGTATCTGTATGATTTTATGCATTGTGCTGCTGTCACATGATCGGCTGTTTAGATAACTGCATACATGAGCAGATCTACAGGTGTTCCCATTAAAGTGGACGGTGAGTGTATAAGCAATAAATTCCAAGAAGCTACAACTGAAATGTCGATGCATAGAGCCTTGCATAAGTATTCACCCCCTAGCGAACAGTTGTAGTGTTCCAACCTGGGCTTACTTCTTGTCCTAAGGATATGGAGACTTTTGATTCACCCAGGCTTCATGGTGCAAACTGTGTGTCGTTTATACTCAGTGCATCTTTTCTGTCAATCACAGGCACCAAGCTTCTCCTGAAAGGGCTGTGTTCCAACACCACAGTAAAACTGCTGGATCTTAAGGTAAGGATTGGATTTTTAGAAAAATTAAGTTCTCTGACTCAGCATCGTGTCATGATGTACACTGTAATATTTGATTTTTAACAACTCTAAACACACCTAAAAGCTGTGCAAGCGATATTTAGAGAAGAAAGAGGTCACGCTGTGTGCTGGCCTGAGCCGTGACCGGACCTTTACCCAGCCGAGCTGCTCGGGAACGATTTGTAGTGAAAGGTATAATCTTGGAAAATGTGTCTTTGTGCTATCAGGGAAATAACTTAAGAGGTGCGGGAGCAGAGGCTTTGGGGAAGTTGTTGGTGAGAAACAAGACATTGCAAAGGTGAGTGTACATTTACGTCTTCAGCTGAGCAGCCTTTAATTCTGTGTAATGCCTTATCCCAGTCTCTCCATGACTGCACTTTTTATAGTTTACTTCATATCGCAGCTGAAAATGTTTCTTTGTGTGTGTTTTGTGTTACTTCATGTTATATGCTTAGTAAAGTGACCTTGGATGTAAGAAAGATGTTATACAAATGGAACACATAAATAAATGAAATAAATTAATAAGTAGATTCTGAATTAGTGTTTTTGTATATTTTAAATCAATAGTATGTTATTACATAATATTAAATATTAAGTATAATTTTAATTACAAATAATGCTCATAATCAGTGAAGTAAGGAATCAGTCACTCGAGGGTGTGCTGCTATAGATAAATAACTAACAATGGGGCGGTGTGACTTAAAGTTACAGCACTAGAGTTGATTATTTTCCCATAACAGCATGTCTCAAAGTGTTTTATTCTTTTTATTCCACAGCAATTTTGCGAATGATTAAATATTTTTTCCTTGATTCCTTAATGTCATGTAATATTATCCGTTTATGGTTACATTTAATGTAGTGAAGCATCTAGGTAGTTCCTGTTATCACTTTCTCTACAGCAGCTATAAACAGTCGTTTCTTCAGCAGATTTTTTTTTCTGTCGCTCTTGAAGTTAATAAAGACTAAGAAAGCGGAAAGAGCCTAGTCCTCTATCCTGAAAACTCTCCAAAGCAGAAAACTTACTGTTACAAAGTGCTGACACTGGAGACTCCTTCTATAAATATAAAATAAATGCCTTCTTACAGGAGCCTTTACCATATCAACTATTATATAGTTTTCTTTGTTAAATAACAACACGTTTTTAACCTGTATTATTTAAATAAAGTGGAGCGTTTGCTATACAGGTCCCTGTGAATGAGCTGTTACTATAGAAACGATAACACATCAGAACGAGTGCATTAATGTAGACCTGTGATTTACCTGCCGTCAGAGCTGCTGTTATGGAAATTTTATCAACAGCTTTTCTCTAAATCAGAATCAAGAATTTAAAGTTACAATATCATGTTAGAGATTGTGCTGTGTATATTCTGCTGCAGTTTATAGTGCTTGAATATCTCAGTTCATCATCTCATTTACAGGCTTGTGTTGGAGTGGAATGCTTTAGGGATGTGGGAAGAAGGCTTTTCCGTATTCTGCGAAGGTCTCGCTTCTAATGGTTCCCTTATTCAGCTAGACCTGCGCAACAACCAGATCAACCACCAGGGAGCAGCTGAGATTGCTCTGGCCTTAAAAAGGAACTCGGTCCTGCGAGAGCTTGGTGGGTGTTGAGCAGTAGACACAGTGATCATTTCCCCTCTCTCTCTCTTTCTCTCTCTCTCTCTTTTTAGAATGTTTCTCAGTCCATTCTTTTACAAAAATAGTGATCTGGTAGCTACTAGAGTGCTATTCTCTTTGTGTGTGTGAAGATATCTTCTCTTTCTCTGATTAATTAACATTTTCTGAATGCGTGTGACAGACCTGCGGTGGAATAACATTGGCCTGCTGGGCGGCCGCGCTTTGCTAGAAGCTCTACAGCAGAACCGCACTCTCCTCCAGCTCGAGATGGCCGGCAACAACATCCCAAGCGACATTCTCAAAGCCATCGGTCAGATACCAGCGTCTTTGTAGTTCTAATGCAGCAGGAAAGCCTAAGTGACTGAAGATGTTACCAAATTATCAATTCCCAAATTTCCCTTCAGGGTCAATAAATGTCAGAAAAGTCAGGAACCAATGAGAGTAAAACTACAGATACTTAATTTTCTATTTAATATTTACAGCATATGCTCCACATGTTCACTCTTACACGTTATTTTCTCAACCTCTGTATCATTTTTTCACGGATTTTGCTCAACATATTCAGATTGACATACTCCCCTTGGTTCCTGACTTTTTGGACACTCAGTATATTTAGAGATGGTACAGAATGTTGGTGTTGGTCCGATACCACGATGGTTCGAATATCGGAGAAAAATATCAGACCCTGTAACAAATGCCAAAGTTTGGAGTTTTTTGGTTTTGGAATGAAATGTATTTTTGGAGCTGGAAAGTTGTTAAAAAAAAAAAAAAAAAACTTAACTTTTTTCTTTTGTTAGGATTGATTTAGTATATTTATACTTTATTATATTTTTTATATTTACAATGTAAGTGATTTTTGTGTGAAAGAGTTCAATTGTGAAGTGGTTCAATTAAAAAAAAAAACATTTAAAGCTTCGTAGTTTTTAAAGAAAACAATATAGATATCACCTGATAGTCAAGGTTTCAGTGTCAGTATCTGTAAAGAAAAAGTGTCATGCCATCTCTAAATATATTAACAGCAGATATATATGTAAAATTCTTTGTAATGCTTTTTGTAGATGATTCAGATTGAGATGATTCCGTTTGATTTTTTTCTTTTCAGAGCAGGCTATGGATCACAATGCAGATAGACATACAACCCTGCGAGAAAGCCACAGCAAGACTCACGTGCTCAGCAAGGAGATCCAGATCCTCAAAGAGGAGAAGAACCGACAGGTCAGCGCTGCCGAGAGGAGTAGCTCTAAATTCTTTGGCTTCAAATATTTTACTATTTTACTTTTCAGGATAAGTTAGTAACCCTTTCTCCCCCTTTTGTGCAGTTTCTAAGTCTGATGGAGACCATTGATAAGCAAAGGGATGAGATGGGGAGGAGCAGCAGGTCAGTTATTGCCTTAGTGATTTTAAACTTTGCACTCCAAAGTAGTAAAAGTCCATTTTTCAGTGATGTAGCGTTGCCGCCTCGCCGCTCCATGATCCCCGGGTCGATCCTGAACTCAGGTTACTGTCTATACGAAGTTCTGCATGATCTCCCTGTGGGTTCCTCTGGGTTCTCCGGTTTCCTCCTATTTCCCAAAAACATGTTGATGCTAAAACATTTGAAGGCAACTTGCAACATGTATTTGTCTACTCTAATTTTCATTATTAAAATAATAGACATGTGTCTGATTCAGAACTTCGTCAGTACGCTTGGGGCAGCTCCAGGAAGCTCTGAACGAACGGAAATCAGCCGTGAATTCCCTCACAGCCAAGTAAGCAGGCCACAGACTTGATCCTCTCTTCGTATGCAGTTCAAAAGAATATCTGGATTTTAGGTTTTTAAGAACAAGTTATATATTTGAGGTTTCATGGTTCTCCTATTCCCTTAAAAGCAAATTCTTGATTTCTAATCAGAGGTGATGTTATTTATTTCTTTATTTTTGGTTATGCAGGTTACAGATGACTGAAGCTGCTCTGGCTCTGTCTGAGCAGAAGGTCAATAACCTGGGAGATCTACTGACAAAAACAAAAGTGGAGAGGACTGAACTCATGGACAAGCAATCCAGAGAGATGAAGAAACAACAAGAGGTGGTACAGTTTTTTTTTCCTTTTCAGATGCTAAATGTAATTATTTCATAGCACTGTTGAATTCTTGATTCTGATTGGTCAGAAGGTTTTGAGTATTTTTTTTATAACAGCAGCTCTGGCAGTAGTGCTGGGTGTTTTCCAAATTACAGGTTTATATTACTGCGATCATTCTAACATGTAATCATTTCTGTAGTAACAATGCATCAAGTACTTTCTCTGTTTCTTAGTAACATGACAAGCTGCGTTTTTTTTAAATTAATTTCAAGAGGAAAAAAAACAGGCTAGTGATACAGCTGATATAAAGTAACTGATAACAGGAACTAATTATAGTTATTTATACTTGTACCTGTTCCACAGCATTTTAAATTCCACAGCAGATTAAAAATTTTAATTGTAGGAAAATTGCTATGGTATTAGAGGAATAAACCACTTTGTGATGTGATTTTATTGGAAAATAATCACCAATAACTCCGTTTTGTGTCTGGCTGCATCACACCACATAACAGCATACTCCGTTGTGTTTTATTCCTTATTTTATGTATTCTTAGTAATGCTGACGTTTGATTTTTAGGACGGTATTCTTCGAGAAGGGAAGCTTTTGAGGGAAGTGAACAGTCTGACCGAGAAGAACCATCAGCTGAGGAACAAGGTACAGAGCTTGAGGAGCAGAACTGAGTTTTAGATATCATTAGGTGTAGAGTGTATGTTCACGTCTGTGTCGTCTGTGTCCAGCTAGAGGAGGCTGAGCGGCGCTGCAAAAGTCAACAAGATCAAATCTTTGAGCTGAAGCAGGAGCTGACCAACTCCACTGCAGAGCTAAAATTACGCCTGTCCCAAGCTGAACGTAGCGTCATCCACACACACACACACACACACACATGCATGCATTGTATCTGTGCCAGACAGAGTGACTTGTATTAAAGTTCTTTCTTATGTTCAATAGAACGCTTGGACATGGAGAAGAGAAGATCCAAACAAGCTCTTGAAGACATGGACAGTTTGCGTCAGAAAGAGGTGGTGTTTTATGCACAGCGACATCACATCAGTATACATCACATAAGATTGTGTCCTCCGTATATGTTACATGAGAATGTGTGGTGCTGTGTAGGTAGATCATGTCAATAAGCACCTGGAGGAGAGTGAGAGAGCTCTACAAGACCGTATTCTCAAACTTGAGGGTCAGCGGATCCAGCTGGAGGAGGTATGATCGACTCGTCTTTTAAATCCAAATCCACAAATTTTTAGCTTGGTTTGGTCGTATTCTGCTGGAATTAAAGGTGCATTAGGTAGGATTATTTTTACTGTTTTCCCCAAGATTAGGTGTCTAATGGTTAGTTGGGTTCGACATTTGAATGATTCCCGCCCATGTTCACGAAGCTCCGCTCCCAGGATCTTAGGTGGCCCGTATAATTGCTGTGAAATGATTGACTGGAGACGTATCCAAACACAAACAAGCATTCTGAACCAGAAATCAGTTTTCCAAACAGGTTTTCTCAGTGACTTAAGCTTTCTGAAGCAACAGCTTAACCCATTTTTTTTAAACATGTTCTACATATCTTCTGGGTTATTTGTACAAGTAAGGAATAAAAAATCGACTACTGCACCTCTAAACGAATGAACACACACACACACACACACACACACACACACACACACACTGTCTGCGTTTTCTGTGGTTTCAGTTCACCAGAGAATTTCCGATTGTTTATGTGATGAAAGGTCACAGTAATGTGTTTCAGGAGCACTCTTATTCATTGTTGTCTGAATTTAATCCAATGTCTCCTCCTACTTTTGCTCCACGTAATGCTCTACATCAGATAGTCTGTATAGTGCGTGAGGAAGCGCTAGCAGAAGTTAATCCAGAACTGAAATGTTTAACTAAAGAGTTTACAAGAAAAGCAAACAGGGATTTTGACTTGCAAATTTGATTCTAGCCTTTTTTTTTTTCCCCGCACAGGAGCTGAGCCGAATGAAGGCTGCTATGGTGACCGAGAGGGCTCAGGCAGAAGAGGAGCTCGGGAAAGTGCGTGCACATGTGCGTCTGGAAGAGGTATGGATCTCTGTCGATGAGGTACATATAGAAACATGGGGACCAGGGATGATTTGAATGGTTCTTTAAAGCCAGATGCAAGAAATCACTTCAGGATGTATTACATGTATACATCTGATAGTCATAATTACAAGGATCTTATAAATATTCTTATACAATGATGAAATGATCCTCTCTGTATAACCCTGCAGCAGCAGCATTTGAACAGCATGGAGGAGAAGTTACGGAGCATACGTCAGACACGTGACGAGGCTCAGAGCCACTGCACGCAGCAGAAGCAGATCATCACTGAGCTGCACAGCCGAGTAGGCCAGCAGAGCGTAGAGATGGACACCCTGCGGCGCAGGATAGACGAGCTGCAGCAGGTGTGGTGCTGGCGGCAAAACTGCAGAGTAACAACACACACATACAGACGGGTGACAGATTAAAGGAAAAACCAACATAAAGAGTATTAGTTAGGCGTCGGACCACCAGAACAGCTTCAGAGCATCTTGGCGTAGATTCTACAAGTCTGTGGAACTGTAATGTAGGCATGAAGTCCATTCTTGTTTTGAAGATGGAGCGTGTTGTCTAATATGTCCAATATTTCCATTAATTGACTCTGCCACAAACTACCGAGCTATGTCGTTACCCTGACCAGTCAGGTTAGGCCCAAATCCATACAGTATGAAGGACCACCTTTTTTTCCATCGTCTCCACTAAAGGTTTGTACTCAGGACTTCTCTCTTTAAATGTAGAGACAGCTGTAAGTGGGCTTCATAGTTAAGAATAGCAGTGAAGCAATTATCACCTGAAACGGACCCATTAATGGCTGTTATTTTCACACAGTGAAGCATGGTGGTGGTAGCATCACATGTTCGCAACTTTTATTAAGTTCGAGTTTACTGTAGGTCAGACCCATGCTTTCTCACCATCATGCAAACTGAATAAGCATGCACAGACTCTGAAAACTCTGAAAGTTTTAAACATGAAAAGGACAAAATATTATTAAAAAAAATACTTCCAATTTAATTTTTTTACTTGACAGAAAATGGGGTTTTCTCCAACAAGAGTGGATGAACCCCGCTTTTTTTTTTTTTTTTTTTTTTTCCTTTCCCAAATGGACATGGGCAAAAGTGACTTACAAGTCACAGTTGCCACCTCTCCCTTATTGCCACATCCAAAAAAGGAATACTTTAAGCAAAGTACAAAGGGGCTACAAAAAAGAAAACCTGGCAGCGTTTCCTTACTTTTAATTGGCAAAAGCTGAATGTATTACACTAAAGTCACAGCTTTGCTGTCTGTGTATAAGGCTGCGTAGTTATTACTATCTTCTTTGTGATTCTGTTCTGAAGTCTTACCATTCTGGCCCACAGGAGCTTGCAGGGAAAGAGCAGGAGAAGGTGGCGGAGGTGACGCGGGTTAAGGTACAGCTGCAGGAGCAGATCGGCCACTTGCAAGCTGAGAGGACAACACAGAGCGGCTTAAAGGAGAAGATCGCTGCTTTGGAGAGAGAGATAAAGGGTAAAGGCTCACAGATGAAAGTTTTTTGCTTTCGCTCATCACATAGAACTTTTACCATAGATAAAGAGCACATTTGATGCTTCTACATATACGTATTCTACATATACGTATACCGGAAGATTATTTAGTTTTTGTTTCCAGGTTGAAACAGAAATCAAATCGTTAGAACAGCTGAGGAATAACTTTGGTCAGACAGGAAACTGGGTTTAATTGATTTCAAAATTTGTCCATATTACACATTCATATTCCAAATCTGTTTATATATCTATTATAGAGGAATTGGGCAGCTGTCTGTCCTTATTTATTGTACATTTTGTTATCTTAATGTTGAGAGGATGTGTAAAATGTGTGCTTTGTAATCAGGGCAGAAAAGGACTAAAATTTGATACACAATTATTTCCTGAGTAAATACAGTAAAAACACAACACAACCATTTTTGTTCTCCTAGCAGAGTGTGCACAAGAGTAGTACTTGAATTTTGCCTTTTAATATTTAACTACCGGAAGAAACCTGAAAAGTTCAAATAAATGAATTTTAAAATAAATAAACCTATTAACCAATCAACTGACACAAAGCTAGCAGTGGAATCTGGCAGCCAAACCAAATGATGAGCACAGGCATGAACCCTGTCCTAGGATCATCAGACTGTCTGTGCATATGTCCATGTGTCTGAAAGGTTTTTTTTTTATTTTTGGAACAGCACTTAGCACCACTCATCGAGAAGCTCTTCTGGACAAAGAAAGCGAGATCTCGTCCCTGCAGGAGCGCCTGCGCATGCGGGAAGCGGAGATCCAACGTATGCGTGAGGACGAGGCGCAGAGAGCCAGTTTTCTTCAGAACGCCATCCTCACATATGTTCAAGGTTCCACTCTTGGACACTACAGCCCAAAAAAATGACCCTCACCCAATCCATAATTAAACCTGCTGAATTCCTTTACTGTGTCTTCAGTCACTGAGGTCATTTTGAATGGACAGTAGTATTAACTGAGCAGAATGGACTTGGACTTGGTATAGTCTTGAACACTCATCTGAGGGGCTTCTTCAGTTAAAGCAGCCGTCTTCAGATGACTAAAGATTGTAACCCAAGTCCAGTCGCTTTGACTTACAATGCAATAACACAATTCCTCTGATTTTAGGTTACAACATCGAGGTACAACAAAAAACCACCTGGAAAAATGTTTTAAATTCAGACTGCATTGGTTTGAGAAGTTAAAATTTTAATTTTTTATGACGCAAGATATAATATGTATTGAGCTGACTCTGCATATTCTTATCTCGCTGTGGTATTGTGTTTTATTCAATACGAACAAACTTTTTTTTTTTTTTTTTTTTTAACAAGTAAATCATTTTATCATCGTTTACACCGGCCTTCTGGTATCTCAGGAATAGCAAATTGAAAGTAAATCCCCAAATACTTTTCTATGTTTTTTTTTTTATACTTGATTTTATCTTATTTGTTGTATGGACTGGTTTTATACAATAAAATCTTTGCACAAATAAGTTGCTAATGTAAATTTTCTTACACCAAAGATAATAGTGTTGACATATATGGTACAAAATATATAGAACCTACATTTATTATTAACGATATTCTCTTACAAATAAGCCCTGAGCAATCTTCCTGCCCCATTATGAACCAACATTTTTCTATATTATTTTTTCCGAATGCAGCGACCATCTTGGAAACCCAGAATGGTTTCTTAGGCACATTTTTGTGTCTCTGCTCAGGAAGGACAGCAAACCTGCTTCCTTTAACTTTTAAAGCAAAATGGGAAAATTGACATGCACGTTATAGCCAAAACCTCTAACATAGTAAATGTGTCACACAAAATTTTTCTTCAGGATAACGTCTTATATTTATATTTTACTGATAGCTGACTGATATTGGACTACTCACACCCCCTCTCACACCCCCTCCACTTTCCATTTTACCAACACAACTGTAAAGCTGTTTATCTCTAATTTATCTAATTAACTTTTTTAAGAATGATTTTTATTACAACAATTATGTTCAGTCGTGTTAATCTGAGAGTAGCTCCAGGGTCCCTGGTTCGATCCTAAGCTCAGGTTACTGTGTTCATGTGTTTCACGTGT
Source organism: Pangasianodon hypophthalmus (assembly GCF_027358585.1). Classification (NCBI taxonomy): domain Eukaryota; kingdom Metazoa; phylum Chordata; class Actinopteri; order Siluriformes; family Pangasiidae; genus Pangasianodon; species Pangasianodon hypophthalmus. The sequence goes on along the minus strand of NC_069721.1, from coordinate 5,356,319 downwards.
TCTCACCGTGTCTGTATGGGTTTCCTTTGGGTTTTCTGGTTTCCTCCCACCTCAGAAAACAGGATGCATACCTTCAGTTGCCCCTTACTATGAATGAATGTGTGTGTGTGTGTGTGTGTGTGTGTGGGATGGTTCCATGCGGTGAACTGGTGTCCCTTCCTTCCAGGATGTATTCCAACCTCAAGTCCAGTGTTCCCTGAATGTGACTGAATGAAAACGAGGTATATTGGGTATTTTAAAATAAATGTTGTAGCAGTTGCTATGACATTAAAAGCGATGACCTGGTCAGTGGGACGTCTACGCAGTGAACAGAACAGACGGGTTATTCCTTCTCTTCCTCTTCCTTTGCCTGCTTGGTTTTAAACATAATGGATGCTCTCTTAGTCTGCTGTCCATAGGGGGTAGAAGGAACTGCTCAGTTAGTCTCAAAACCCATTCTGCACACTCACATTAATTCAGTTTAACATTCAGGAATCTGTGTTTTTAGATGAGCATGAAGGATGCTGATTAGCATTACCTTGAATGTACTATAAGAAGCTAATGAACTATAAGGTTTCCCTTATCATTGGGCAAAACCAAGGAGAATTTGATTCATGACGTTTTGGAATGTAGTGACAGGCTTTCACTCTTCTTTCTTCACAATTCATTCATGGCCACTGATTTGAAATAAGGGTCAGATGATGGAATGCCACACAAATCAAGCGTCACAATAGCAAAATTCCAAACACATTCCATAGCTCAGTGGAAATGCCTTCGACTAGTGTCCCTGTCCAGATTGTGCCAGTGTGATGGTGGATGGGAAACTGGTCAGTCTTGGCCTATGACACACGGCAGGACAGGAAGACTATGAGCACCATCGGGTTGTCGCATATCCACAGACGGTGTGTGTTTTCTCTGAAATGACTAATCTAAGCCTATAATGTTAATATCATGCTCTTTCTATCCCACTGAGATAGTTGTATAGTTTTGCATTGTATAGTTTCTCCTAGACAGCAATATCAAATGGAAATAAAAGGGAGACGTCTGCTTCAGTCTCCTGTGTCTCAGCTTTTTATTTGAGGAAGTTTTAATCCTGTGATGCTATGATGAATACATCTTTTGGAGAAGAGATTTCAATTCTATTTTACTCAAATATTTTAACTTGATTTTTGCTGTGCAGCTCGTTCACTATCACATAACTTGACTCAGTAAACTGGTGGTAAAGTATTTGCTTTGTGATTAGGAGATTGTGTGTTCAAATCCAGCTGGTGGCAATCATGGCCTTTTCATGTTTTGTCTCCTTTAATCTCAGAAAAAAAAATCTCATGTCCCTTTTTAGGCTCATTCTATTTATTCTAGGGAAGAGAAAATATTTACTAAATCTCTTGATACTCTAAATGGCCAAAGGTTTGTGGACACCTGACCATCACACCCATGTGTTCTTGTGAACATCCCATTCCAGATTTATTCCCCTTTGCTGTTATAATAAGCTCCACTCTTCTGGGAAGGCTTTCCACTAGATTTTGGAGCGTGGCTGTGGGGATTTCTGATCATTCCGCCACAAGAGCATTAGTGAGGTTAGGCCCTGTTGTTGGTGAGGAGGTCTGGGGTGCAGTCGGTGTTCCAGTTCATCCCAAAGGTGTTCAGTGGGGTTGAGGTCAGGGTTCTGTGCAGGACACTCGAGTTCTTCCACTCCAACCTTCACACACCATGTCTTCATGGAGCTCGCTTTATGCACAAGGGCATTGTCATGCTGGAACAGGTTCAGGCCTCTTAGTTCCAGTGATGTTCTAGTTCTGTACTCCCAACTTTGTGGCAACAGTTTGGGGAAGAACCACATATGAGTGTGATGGTCAGGTGTCCAAAAACCTTGGCAACTTGGTATCTTTCAAGCTTCAGCTCACCTGCCATTGAGCAATGCTCTTCACCTTCACCTGCTCTGATTTTTGCTTGAAATTTTTTCTCAGGTTTCTGAATTGCTCTAGATAAAAAGCACCAAATGAATAAAATGTAAATTGTAAGTAAGTTGAGGAGATCTTTTTGGAAAAAAGAAAGCCTTTTTTTTTTATTTGTAGCTTTATTTCATTTCTTAGTCAAGCTTGAGGTTCAGAGTAATGATGTCAAAAGGCAGAGCCTGAGGAGCACGGGTGTTACTGGCTAATGCTGTTAATTCCCAATTAGCAGAGGACAGAGGATTATTGTGTAGGCTGTAAGGGGGGGAAAGGAGCAAAGCAAAGAGATTTCAGCACACCAAACGGCCTCTGAAAAATGCGCCTCCATTGCATTATGCACTACTGATGGGTAGTGTCCTGACACTGAGTGCCATCTTGCCAAATATATAAAAATAAAAGCCTAAATAATATAAGATTAGTGTCATAGACTACAGTTTCTAAAGACAGCTGTTTAGCCAATTTAATAATTGTATCTTGTATACTTGTGTAATTGTTCTCTTTGATTATGAGCTTATTTCTCCTGCTCTTCTGGAAAGAGTGCACGCTGGCTGAATGTGAGGAGTTGCGATACATATTTCTAGTCAATATACCTTCGCATGTACGCATGTGGAGTACACTGTAGGTGTTGATATGCAAGTGTTTGCACTTAATGTTTTTCCTTCAAGCTGTCAATCCTCCTAGAGATTCCCACAGAGGACTCCAGTCTAGCAGGCCAGGAAGCCTCCATCTATCGGCAGGAACGCTCCATTAGTCATTGCACTCTTGTCACTAAGCAGAAACAGTATGGCATGGACCACATCCTCCACTTCTGTAAAAACAAAACAGCAGATGATAGTTTCATCAGATGTAGTATTATGAACACTAGATGGCATTTTCAGTCTAAACAACACTACTTAGCTTATTTATCTTAATACATGTTATGTATAACTGAAAATACAGTATATACCAATATTATATACTAAACTACCTGACATTGAGCCAAGGCCATATTTTATTCTACAGCTTTTTACTGAAATCTCCTCTCTTAAATGATCATTTCACAATAACCCACCAGCAAATTTGCCCATCGGGATACGTGATATCATGGTGTTAGCCTTCGCGGGGTCACTCCATCCTATTTTTGCCATGTCCGTCATCACCACAGTTGGGTTTACGGAATTCACTCTGATCTGCTCAAATTTGACCATAAAAAATATTAGAGAAACACATTGAAAAATGTAATGTGCTGTCCGTTTTATCTCTGTTCCAATATTATTGCGGAGAGGTGTGAATTGTTTGTCCAGCAGGGGGCTCACACCCCTCCCATTTCCCATCACCCTGCTGACCAGCAGCTAAACACAGAGTCATGATACTCTACACACAGAAACCCAACAGTGTCCTGACTAATCTTATCACAGGCTTGTTTATACTGATTTAAAATGTCATACAAGTCGATTTCTCCCAGTGGAATGGAACGCCAGTGTACTGTGAGAAAAGGTTAAGATTTATTACAGCAATCTAGACCATCGCTAGGCTTGCTGCTGCAGTATGAGAAAGCGTTCATCCAACAGACACTGGATTTATTGAGATCACACACAGACCTTCTGAATGCAAGTGGATATAAAGCAGCTTTAGTCCATTTTTCTCCTGATATAATTATCATTGTGGCAGCTAGTATAAACAGGCTTGCAGGAATAAGCCCCCTTAAGTCCATCTAAGACATATGAAGCAATCTTTTTGAATTGCTGATCACAGCATACATTCATTCACAGAAGCCCTCTATTGGCTACTATCACTGACATGGGGAGAAATGAACACCATCTTTCCCACACAGAGAACAGGGCCAGTGATAGTAGCATTTTATGTTTTGGTTAATAAAAATAGACTGCAAAAAAAAAAAAAAAAAAGTCATCTTAGCAAGTGAAAATATCTTCAATACAGTCAAATTTATTTAGTATTTCCTATAATAAGATTACAACTAACCAAACATAAGATTATTAAACCTATTTCTAGACATTTTCCTCATTTCAAGCTTTATATTTTTTAGACTATTGGCAGATAACTTTACTTTTTCCAAAAAAATTTAAAATTACTAAATAGTAGGCTAAATATTCTTACATTAATTTAATGTAAATCTAATAATAGATAGGAACTACTAGATAGGAACTACTAGTTTAACTATTTTCAAGGCATTTCCCCTTGCTAAGATGTCTTTTTTTGGAGTGTAGTAATTGTTTTGATGGTTTTGATGGTGCATTAATGAGGTAACAGCGATTCACCTGGTACGGCGCCAGCTCCAGAGCCATCACTTTGGTCAGCATGTCGAGAGCTCCTTTGGTAGCACCTTCATTAACAGTGAGAAAATGTCATTGTCAGATAGATTCTGATATGTTTTAAGAACAAGACAACATGAAGAGACTGAAGGAAGTGACAGCAGTAAAAGCAAAACATGTTAACCAAAAATGCAACAGCAAATCAAAAACACACACAAAAAAACAAAACAAAACCAAAAACCCAACAACATGAAATCCAAATGGAAAGGGCGGATCCTTGTTGATGATCACATGATCGTTCCTGATTGGACACGGCGTCTATCGCTATCACAAGGAAAAAGAATTTCACCTTTTCAGTCTGTTATTTAGTTAGCCTAGTGAAAAAGATTTCATTCAAAGTTACTTATGTTGTTGTAATGAGGAGTACACTTCCTGTGGGCGGGGTTTCAGTGTTCGGATGCTGATATTAATGGTGCTTAAAGTTGACAGAATGTAGAAAATAGCACTATATGATGCCCTTGAAAAAATAATCAGGAATAACAGCATTAATAATTCATTTAGACTCGTATTTCCTGCTAATGCACACATCCGCCAGCTCTCCATTTTCTGCTGTCGATCAGACTGATGCTCACCTTAATCAGCAACGAGCACGTGATTATTCAATAAGGGCCCACTGTTTCCATTTTGACTTGGTGTTGTTGCGTTTCCAAAATTGCTGTCCTGTTTTTTTTGTTGTCGTGTTTTTGGTTTTGCTGTTGTGCTGTTGTGTTTGTGAATTTACTTTCCTGTTGTTGGTTTTTCTGTCATGTTTTTGGTTTTGCCATTGTGTTTCTGAATTTCTTGTCCTGTTAATAACCATAAGAAGCCCCAATAAACAGAGCTATAAATAATCATAATCAAGTGCAAACCCACTCATAACACTGTACAATAAACTTCTACAAGGACACACAGTGATTACAGATACAAAGTCCTACTATTTTATTGCAACCAGTGTTCATGTCCACCACCAGATCCGAGCTGTGCGTAAATTTAAGCCTCCTGCACTCCTGCATTCATGTGTGTGTTCTGGTTTGTCTGCAGTATTGTAATGCTTCTCTAGGTGATGGATATTTCATGCATTTTGCATGCTTTCTGCATTACTTGACTTTTTTTTTCATCTAAAACTTTAGACTTTTATTTACTACGTTTAAAAAACTCTACTTTCCCCTCACTGCATTTTCAAACACGAGTTATTATAACATTTGACATTTATTATGTTATAAATGTTATATTAACATAACATCTGAGACATTAGCAATAAAGCTGCTTTTATATTAGCAAAGAACAGAAGAGTGAAGAATTTATATATATACATATATACTGTAGATTGTTGTGGAGGACGTTTTACCTGTGTTTTTTTTTTCCTTTACTTTACATAAGTGGGATACGGACAGCACCCCAAATCATGAAATCATGCTTAACAAATATTCCAATCAGCACTAGAATTCTAATAAATATGAAATGTTGAAACTATTTTTTCAAAAACACACTTTTTTGAATATTTTGTTTGTTGGGCGGCATTTTAGCAGTTCTTTTTCTTAAACCGGATACAACCCCCTGTCAGCTTAATGTGAATCAGCTAAGCTTAGTATGTGAAAAAGGTGAAGAGGAAATTAACCTAGAAGCTCAGAGGCCCATCAGGGAAGAGCTTGTTTCTACTCACAGTACACGGCATGGTCTTTAAAGGCGCGGTGTGAAGCTTGGCTGGAGATGTTCACGATGGAGCCACCACTTCCCCTGGCTTTCATTCCTCTGGCCACAATCTATATTTAAATTCACCACTTAAAGTCAACACGCCATTTTAATGAGTAAGTACTGGTTCCATTTATTTATTTTTTCTCTCCTTACTTGTGTGACATGCAGAGCTGCTTTCACGTTGACGTCGAAAGACCTGCAATTACATTTAAAGCATGGCAAGTCCAAATGAAATGTGCAGTTTTAGAACATAGATTTATATGAAAGTATGGAAGTGAAGATGTCTTTACTTATCGAAGCTGTCCTGCGTGATCTCGAGGAAGGGTTGCAGCATGGCGCAGCCTGCGTTGTTCACCAGCAGGTCGATAGGACCCACGTCCTTCAGCGCACGCTCCGTAGCATCCCAGTCCGCCAAGTCCACACACACAGGCTTAACAGAAGGACACTGCAGATTGGAGAAAAAAAAAAAAAAAACCCACACACAATAACTTTTCACATGTGGGAATGAGGAGGAGATGAATGTAATATTCTAAACATAAGTGATTTGGTTTTAATTAGAATGATTAAACGTAATGTTTGAGATTAATAATTACATACTAATTATATATTAATAATTTAATGCGTGAGGACGCGTGAGGACGCGTGAGGACGTGTGAGGATGTGAGGACGTGTGAGGACGTTTCCTGATGACTTCTGTAAGTCTGAACACAGGGACGCGAGTCTGACTTGTGGATCCGTCACCATCTTGGTGGCGCAGAGAACGAACAACATTTCTCACTGTTAATGTTACCACTGTGAGGAAGGACCTCTGCAGTGAAAAATATTATCCAGTGTATTGTGAAGAATGGATGGATAGAAAAAAGAAAGACAGACAGAGAGAATGACAGAGAAACAAAGAATGACAGACACAAAGAAAGACAAAAAGAAAGCAACAAAGAAAGAAAGAAAGAATAACAGAGAAAGAGTAAGAGAGGGAGAGAGGGACAGAGAGTTAGCGAATGAGTGAGTTAGTGAGTTAATTAGTTAATGAGTCAGTGAGTTACTGAGTGAGTGAGTGATTGAGTTAGAGAGTGTTAGTGAGTGTGAGTGAGTGAGTGAGTGTTAGTAAGTGTTAGTGAGTGAGTATTAGTGAGTGTTAGTGAGTGTTAGTGAGTGTTAGTGAGTGAGTATTAGTGAGTGTTAGTGAGTGTTAGTGAGTGTTAGTGAGTCAGTGAGTGTTAGTGAGTGAGTATTAGTGAGTGTTAGTGAGTGTTAGTGAGTCAGTGAGTGTTAGTGAGTGAGTATTAGTGAGTGTTAGTGAGTGAGTTAGTGAGTTACTGAGTGGGTGAGTGTTAGTGAGTGAGTGAGTGTTAGTGAGTGAGTGAGTGAGTATTAGTGAGTGAGTGTTAGTGAGTGAGTGAGTGTTAGTGAGTGAGTGAGTGAGTGTTAGTGAGCGAGTGTGTGTTAGTGAGTTAGTGAGTGAGCGAGTGTGTGTTAGTGAGTTAGTGAGTGAGTGTTAGTGAGTGAGTGAGTGTTAGTGAGTGAGTGAGTGAGCGAGTGTGTGTTAGTGAGTTAGTGAGTGAGTGAGTGAGTGAGTTAGTGAGTGAGTGAGTGAGTGTGTGTTAGTGAGTGAGTGTGTGTGAGTGAGTGAGTGAGTGAGTGAGTTAGTGAGTGAGTGTGAGTGAGTGAGTGAGTGTTAGTGAGTGAGTGAGTGAGTGAGTGTTAGTGAGTGAGTGAGTGAGCGAGTGAGTGAGTTAGTGAGTGAGTGAGTGAGTGTTAGTGAGTGAGTTAGTGAGTGAGTGAGTGAGTGTTAGTGAGTGAGTTAGTGAGTGAGTGAGTGTTAGTGAGTGAGTGAGTGTTAGTGAGTGAGTGAGTGTTAGTGAGTGAGTGAGTGAGTGAGTGTGTGTGAGTGAGTGAGTTAGTGAGTGTGTGTTAGTGAGTGAGTGAGTGTTAGTGAGTGAGTGAGTGTTAGTGAGTGTTAGTGAGTGAGTGTTAGTGAGTGAGTGAGTGTTAGTGAGTGAGTGAGTGTTAGTGAGTGAGTGTTAGTGAGTTAGTGAGTGTTAGTGAGTGAGTGTTAGTGAGTTAGTGAGTGAGTGTTAGTGAGTGAGTGAGAGTGAGTGAGTGAGTGAGTGAGCGAGTGAGTGAGTGTTAGTGAGTGAGTGTTAGTGAGTGAGTGTTAGTGAGTTAGTGAGTGTTAGTGAGTGAGTGTTAGTGAGTTAGTGTTAGTGAGTTAGTGAGTGTTAGTGAGTGAGTGTTAGTGAGTTAGTGAGTGAGTGTTAGTGAGTGAGTGAGAGTGAGTGAGTGAGTGAGTGAGCGAGTGTGTGTTAGTGAGTTAGTGAGTGAGTGAGTGTTAGTGAGTGAGTGTTAGTGAGTGAGTGAGTGAGTGAGTTAGTGAGTGAGTGAGTGTGAGTGAGTGAGTTAGTGAGTGAGTGTTAGTGAGTGAGTGTGAGTGAGTGAGTTAGTGAGTGAGTGTTAGTGAGTGAGTGTGAGTGAGTGAGTTAGTGAGTGAGTGAGTGAGGGAGTTTTCAGGGGAAACAGAACTGAATGCAGTAGAGTTTTGCAGAAGGGAAGTGGAACAGGAGGGATGCACAGAGTGATACTGACGCTGAAGTGGTGGAAACTCCTGATCCTGCTGTTTCTTTTAGACAGAATCCACTCTGACATAAAAATATCCAGATCATGGTTATTTATCTCAATGTGGTATATTTTAATGAAGTTTTTGGGGACAAAAAAGCAGTGATGCAGGACAGAAAGTACTGCAGCAGGTTTCACTGCAGGAGGAGAAAAGCATTTCCAGATCAGATGAAAAGTCATTTTCTCGCAAAACTAGCAAGCTTATTTACCTCGCGCACGAGCGTCTCCAGGTCGGCCTGTGTGCGCGTGACTGCTGTCACTTCCGCTCCCCCGCGCGCTAAAGCCAGAGCTGTGGCTCGCCCGATGCCTGCAAGTGTTACAGTCAGCTAGCGGAGTTAGCGGCGTGAGAGAGACAATAAGTGTCACTGCGTCTTTAATTCAAAACAAAGAAACAAAGAAAGAAATACAAGAAAGTACCTTTTCCGGCGCCTGTCACGAGCGCACGCTTGCCAGTGAACGTGATCTCCATGGTTACGGGTGTAAAGTGGTTGGTTAACGCGTGAGAGCTGCACCAGCGGCTGCAGCTGCTTCCTCGCGGCGGGTAGCGGCGCAGTGAGCGGCAGCGGGATTTATCCAGAGCGGGAGGAAGGAGGGGAAAGTTCAAGGCTTTCTTTAAGGTCAAAGGTTGTTTGGTTACAGTGGACTAAACCGCTGGAATTCACCGACGGACAGCGGGTTAAATATTTAATCGGATTTTTAGTCTGAACCTTTATAAAAAATCAGGTTTGATGTTTTGTTTTTTTTTCGTGCGGTGTATATATACTGGGTTTTACGGTAATCACCAGGCGCTGTATTAGCAATAACATTAAAAACACTGACAGGCAATAAGTGAACAGTCAGTTCTTGAAGTTGATGTGTTGGAAGTAGGAAAAATGGGCAAGTGTAAGGCTCTGAGTGATTTTGACAAGGGCCAAACTGTGCTGGCTAGATGACTGGGTCAGAGCATCTCCAAAACAGCAGGTCTTGTGGGGTGTTCAGGGTATGCAGTGGTTAGCACCTACCGAAAGTGGTCCAAGGAAGGACAACCGCTGAACCAGAGACAGGGTCATGAGTGCCCAAGGCTCAGTGATGCACGTGGGGAGCGAAGGTTAGCCCGTCTGGTCTGATCCCACAGAAGAGCTACTGTAGCTCAAATTGCTGAAAAAGTTAATGCTGGCTGTGATGGAAAGGTGTCAGAACACAGTGCATCACAGCTTGCTGCATATGGGGCTGCGTAGCTGCAGACCGGTCAGAGTGCCCATGCTGACCCCTGTCCATCACCGAAAGCATCTACACTGGGCACGTGAGCATCAGAACTGGACCATTGAGCAATGGAAGAAGGTGGCCTGGTCTGATGAATCACGTTACCTGGAGAAGAGATGGCACTAGGATGCGCTATGGGAAGAAGGCAAACCGGTGTAGGTAGTGTGATGCTCTGGGTAATGTTCTGCTGGAAAACCTTGTGTCCTGGCAGTCATGTGGATGTTACTTTAACACGTACCACCTACCTTGGAGATGGCTTGGGGATCTCATATGGGGAGTTGTACCGTGATGGCTTGGGGCTGCAGTTGCTGTGAGCAGCTTTGTACTCAGGACTCCATCAGTGGACAGTGGATAGGTTTAACAAACTGGACTTCTTGTGAAAGCCGTGATGAATTTACTGCTTGCAAACTGCACTATTTGTCCATTTAGTACACTGTTATAGAGGGGCTCGATTTATACTCGCACTATCCGTTAGCACCCAGATGAGGATGGGTTCCCTTTTGAGTCTGGTTCCTCTCAAGGTTTTTTTCTCATATCATCTCATGGAGTTTTTCCTCACCACCGCCTCTGGCTTGCTCATTAGGTATAAATTCATATATGTACAATGTATTTTGGTTTAAATTAATTGTTAAAAGTGCTATACAAATAAAATTGAATTGAAATTGAGTCTTGTGGAGTCCATGCCTCAGTGGGTAGGAGCTGTTTTGGCAGCACAACGGGGATCTACACAATATTAGGAAGGTGGTTTTAATGTTATGGCTGACCAGTGTGTGTGTGTGTATATATATATATATATACACATACATACACACTTGCTTAGGTTTATTCAACAAAGACACCTTTGGGATGAACTGGAACACTGATTGTGCAGCAGGCCTTCTCACAAGCATCAGTGCCTGACGTCACTAATGCTCTTGTGGCTGAATGATCACAAATCCCCACAGCCACGTCCACAAGAGTGGAGCTTATTATAACAGCAAAGGGGGACTGAATCTTCAACAAGCACATATAGTTGGGATGGTCAGGTGTCCACAAACCTTTGGCCATACAGAGTATACTGACTGACAAGAACTCCAGCTGCAATAAATGGACACTTAAAAAAAAAAAAAATCAACAACATGGTTTATTTGCAGGAGAAAAGAAGGACAGGATAAGAGTCAAATAGCAATGGTATTTGGCAGCAGCTTGGCATTGCTTAATCCTCTTCTGTTCACTCGTCAATAACATTTTCATCATCACTAACTAGGAAAGTAATACCTCAGTCTGTTTTTTGGCAAGTTAACATGAATCACTGACCTGCAGTGAAAAGCCATGTTTGTGCATAAATGAGCAGAGACATCATAGGATTTAAAAAAAAAAAAAAATCACAAATATTTTGGCAGCTTTTTGAAATGTGTTAAGGCATCTTTTAGTGGAGCACAATTATAATGCACAGTAGAGCTGAGAATATTTCTAAAAACTTTTTTTCTTTTTTTACTTTAATTAGTTTTTTCATTAGTCAGCTGATGCGTATGAATCCATACACTGACTTAAGGCCTCCATTCATTCATGCGTTCTCATCACATTAAAATCTACGTTAGATATCCTTCGCTTTAAATTCCAGGATTCCAGGAGCTCCTAGACTGAATTCATGCCTAAACTGCAACTGTAACGGACTGAAACCTTATTCAAATGTATGTCCTCATGACTTCTCCTATTTTTGTTTAGGAGTCTATCTGGAGGTGAAACCTGACTCCCCAAACAGATTAAACTGATATTTACTCCTGCATGACATGCCTACTAGAACAGCTCAGTTCAGCGTTTTTAAAGCCTTGAGCTGAAATGTACTTGAGGGCCTTTATTTAAAAAAAAAAAAAAAAAAAAAAAAAAAAAAATGTAACAAGATCAACAAAACAAAAAATGATCGAAGATAGGCTTGGGGGAAATATAATATAATCTTTTGCTATTTCTCATAGTCTTCAGACCAGACTTTGGGACATCAAAATAAATTATCCTGTTAATCTATTTAAAAAAAAAAAATTCAACAAACTTCATTGACGTCTGTACAGAATGCAGCAGTGCTAAATTGACATGGTAATCAGCCTGCTAGTCAGTTATATTAGTGCACGATTATAGCCATTTGAGATTGAGAGTTCAGACAAGATACGAGATATTTGCTTTATCCCCAGAAGAGCGCGTTGAGGTCAGCGATGACTGTCGCGGAGACACCATTCAGTCTCAGGATAAAGCAAGCAGTGAACAGTCTTAAACCTAAAGGGGGAAAAATAATCCATAAGGGATACAGAAATCAAGGCAGCCTATGGTATGTCCATGCAAAATAGACCGCACTAATATCCGAATTGTGTTTATGGTAACGGTAATGTGCTAGTGGGTTGGCAGCTCCAGAGTTACAGTTCTGTGTTAATAGATGTGGTCAGTGGTAATAATATTCTCAATAAACTTGTAGAATGTTACCGTGAAGGGTCCTCTGTCAAGGAGAATGCTCCGGCAATAGGTATCACATTCCTCCTGTTCTCAAAACCACCATAGCTGAGCGTGACCTACATCGGTGAACAAACAAACAGAGCGCAGACAGTGAGGAAAAACACACTGAAAGATTACACAACCTTTACAGCAAGTTCCGCAGGGTTACGAGAGATAAAATACATTTATGGACGAAGATCTAGATAAAGATATTGTTCTGAGTACTGTATCTTTAGAAGCCAGTGCTTTTACAACGCAATATAGAGTTTATCATTTCATAGATGTAGGTCAACATATGTAAAATATTAATACCAGGTTAATGGAATACTAAAAGTCATCATTACATAAGCATTACATACACTTATACTACGTTCTGCTATGTCATTCTATCTGTTTAGTCAAATCTTTGTGAACTTTCTATATCCCTCCATCATCTAGTATCAAGTGTTAGCAGCTATTGTACTGATGTTGAAATCAGTTCCCCACTCTTCCTGTCCATAATTACAGGTGTGAAAATCAAGCGTGCATCCCGCACCAGTCATTCCTATGCAAATCCGTTCCCCGAGTCACGCTGCGGTGTGAGAATAGCGTGCGAGAGACCTGTTTGAAGACGTCCGCCGCACGCATCCTCTGCAGGTTCTCCAGATGTGAGTGGAAGAGGTTGGTGTGTATCAGAGGAACCTCCAGCAGCGCCTCGATGATGTAACCGATCGTACAGTCATCCGGGAGACGGATCTTCTCTGCTGTAGTGATGAAGTTCCCCAGACTGCGACAATGAAACATCACACTGCATTGGTACACAATAATGCTAATAATATGCTCACTGGCCACTTTAATAGGAACACTTGCTCATTCATGCAGTTGGGCAGTGGGCACAGGGTCAAAGAAATTGGACAGCTGAAGTTCCAAGAGTGTCCAGTTTGTGCCTGTCAGGAGTCTGTGCCTCCTGTAGCCTCAGATTCCTGTTCTTGGCTGACAGGAGTGGAACCTCATGTTGTCGTCAGCTGTTGTTCCTCAACCGCCTCAAAGTTTTGGTATTCTAAGATGCTTTTCTGCTCAACACGGTTGCAAAGAGTTATTTGAGTCACTGTAGACTTCCAGTCAGATTGAACCAGTCTAGGTGTTCTCCACTGACCTCTTTCTCCTGCAGAACTGCCGCTCACTGGATGCTTTTTGTTTTCTCACGATTCTGTGTACGCTCGAGTTGTGCATGAAAATTCCAGCAGTTTCTAAAATACTCAAACCAGCCCATCTGCCACCAACAACCATACCGCGGTTAAAGTCACAGAGATCACATTTTTCTGCATTCTAATGATTGATATCAACATTAGCTGAAGCTCTTGTCTGATATCCACAAGATTTTATGCACTGCAGCCACATGATTTTATGCACTGCAGACTACACGAATGCGCAGGTGTACAGGTGTTCCTAATAAAGTGGCCTGTGAGTGTATAGGCATACACAAAAATGGTTATTTATCAAATTCAGAATGGTAGAGAGGTTATTAAATGTGGAGCACTGTTAATTCATACACAATACTCTTGAATACCTTGCCCATGGACTCATCTTGAGTGCCAGGCCTCGACTGATACAGAAGCCAGCACCTCCAGTAGCAAACCAGAACTTGACAGACGTCTGGAAAATAAGTAATATACATGGTTAAGAGATCATCCTGACAATCATTACTCACCAACTGCCCACTAACAGCACGTGTAGCGTCTGCTTTAGCTTTAAGAAAAAGGGCACTAGCTGATTCTGACCCAGCTTCCTCCACTTTTCCCTGATCTCACAGAAATGAACCTCTCCACCACTTCCCCGAGCTACGCCCACCACACCACACCACACCACTTAAAAATAAATGAATGAATGAATGAATTAAGTAATTAATAAAGTAATGCAACTCCTAATTGCATTGTGCTTCAGTTAAAATGAATATTTTAATATTCACGTGAATTAATCGACAAATGTTCAATGAATTTGCTTAGATGTGGTATATAAATGATGGCTATAACAAATAATTTAGCATTTTGTTTACTGTTTTTTTCCCAGTAATATAACATAAAACAAAACTGTGAGCAACATTAACATCTAACCTTAACATTTTTAACATCTTGCTACTCCACTGAATTTCTTCTCTAGTACTAATCCAATGATTATCCCTTTTACAGTAACAATAACCAAGAAACTTGAAATTTGTGGATTTAAATGGAGCTTTCTTTCTACATCTTTATCTAAACTGCACTGAATCACAGACGTTGTCTCATCATTAATCTTAACAAACCAAAGTTAAACAGATTAAACATAACTGACCTTACTAAAGTATAAAATTGCTATACATATTTTATTTCTAAATATAAAAAAAAAATTAAAAAAAGCCTTGTCCATGAAATGTAATATGAGGCTATAACGTATGTTTCACTCAGCAAGCAGGCGTTTTCTGATGCTTTTGTGTTTAATGTTTGTGCATCGTCTCTGCTCTGTGATGCTGCTTATGCATACTGTGGCATGACTTTACTGTTTTGAGGTAAAACATCCGGGTTTTAGGTTTCACTCTTTTTGACTCCTGTGATGTACGACTTCTTAGAGACCTCTGTGCTCTTACATTATAACAGGGGAACCCAAACTGGGGGTCACGACCCTGTGTGGGGTTCTTGATTTACAAATTGGGTTGCGAGAGAAAAATCACAATCTCCCCTTTTGTGTCATTTATTTATTTATTTTACGAATTAATACTAGAATTATTTACTGGGAGTGGCAATTTAAACAAGCCACATTTAAATCAAGAGTGTACATGCTATTTTTGTCTATTCACTCTTGTTACATGCTGCACTAGGATAAGAATTAATAAAAATAAAAAATGGACAGACTTCCCTGTACGTTGTCTCAAATCATATACTTATATACTGGATTTCCTATTAATGTTTGGAAAAAAAAAGAAAAAAAAAGAAAAAAAGTCTCATGCCACATTCAAACCCACGAAAAGATCTGTTTTGAATATCAGTCTTCTGGATTTTCTGAATTAATAAATACTTTTGAATGTAAAGTCAGTTTTCGATTTGAGACACGGCTCATGACAACAATCACGATAACGACGGAAAGTTTTCAAACGAGACAAAGCTTGTCATTGTGTTTAACACTGCTGTGAATGACATCGCTAAACATTTTACAGGTGACAGTTTGAAACCTGATGAACAGGGAAGTGCTGGCTCTGATGTGCCGTCTAGTTTTATTCCTTAGGTTCCTTATTATTCTAAGTTGGATGTGACAAAGGCATGTTCACCCTTCCCACTAGAGTGGTAAATCAGTGCAAGGAATGTTCATTTGGTTTTTCTTCACTTGTCTTACACATATTTTGCTGACATAAAAATTTTTTAAATTGTACACTAGTCTTAAATTATAAATCTGTAAAAATGTCCATTTGGGGTTGTTTGCCCAAAAAGTTTGCATTATAGCACATTTCTGTTGCCAGTTAAGTAAATAATGCATCAAATATAAAAATCCACAGTGATCATCTTTCATAACTGATGTATCCGATTATGTCAACTAATCCTTACAGCTCCTGTTTCAATAATTCGTCAGTGTCATTCCTGAAAGTCATGCACTGAAGGTCATGCATTGGTTTCATGGGCTTCTAGGAGGTGGAATTGCTCACCGATCCATCACTCCTGACCCTCTCAGGAGCCTCTATAGGGTGATCGAGACTGGGCCGGCCCAGGTACACATCCTGCGTGTGGGAATAGGATGAGAGCAGCTGCAGCAAACTCGGCAGGATGACATAATTATCGTCATCCACGTGACAGAACCATCTAGTGTGAAGTGGAGAAAGTGAAGAAGAGGTTAAAGACAATATTTACCACAGTTATGTTGTAAACAGTTCCAGCAAACAATAGCACATCGTATAAATGCAGTTCTGAACAGGCAAACTGAGATGGTTAAAAGGAAACTACTATATTTCAAGTATTTAGTAATTGGATCCTATGGACAGTATAAATGTTTAGCAATATCCTATCCTCTACCTCTCCAGTTCTCAAAGTGGGGTCTGTGAAGCATAGCCAGGGGGTCTGTGATTTTTACATTTAGTTACAGCTGTAGAAATCACATACGTTATAAATAATGGATTATAAATAATGGAAACTCTGACCTAATGGGTTTTGGCAGGTGATAGTTAAGTTTGCTCTACTGTAGATGATAACTCAGTTCCATTTGCTTGCAGAGTATTTACTGGCATGTCTGGTATTGCTGTGTCTTAGTTTGGAAAAGTTTATGTCCTTGATCATACAGAGTGTACTGGCCTGCTTGACATCAGGTCAGCTGATAAACAGACATAGTCACGGAAAGAAAATGGCATCAACACTGATAAAAATGATGAATAATGATCCAGGAAACTAGCTTGGAGTTTGCTGGACACATTTTTATATCTGTGAAGATCAGTATGTCATGATGGTGATCACATCTCCATACATCTTTGCCACTGCACCAAGCTAACGTGGACGATGAACATATTTATTACAATGACTTCAAAACCTAACTTTTTCTGTGACTCGATGAACTTGTCGTACTCCACAGACATCTTGCAGCACAGCGCCTGTCGTGTGTGAGCAGCTGAGCAGTTGGTGTTGATGACATTGCCTCCTTGAATGGAAGAACAAATAAAGGAAGAAAACACAGAGATGAGAGATGAGTAACAACCTGAAGGGAAATTTAATTCAAGTTTTATTGCTTTATGTGATGTTTCTGTGATGATTACCTGGAGCCCTGGATTGTTATTTAGCTATTAATTGTGGGTTAAAAAAAAGCTGCTCAGTGTGCTTTATGTATAGGCTGTTACCTGCTTTCTGCTTCAGCTCCTTATCCTCACCATCCGTGAAGATAAACGTCTGAAAGAGACAGAGCGATAGTGTTTAAAACACATTGGCTCCAGTGTTGGAGCTACAAAACGTTCTTGTCCATCTCCCTCGGTCTGAACTCGGCCAAGCGTGACTACAGTGTTACTACTGTTAGAAATCGCTCAGATTATTAGTTATAGTGATACTCACATATACATTGCACAATTGGGCGGCCCACCCCTAACGTGAAGCCTTGTGTATGCTGATTATTGTGTTATGTAAGGAATAAAATATGAAGCGGTCATGTGATGTGAAGCAGGCCACTGTTATCATCCCAAACGTTGATTATTTTCCTATAACAGCATGTTGTAAAGTGTTATATTCCTCTTATAGTTTCAGTTCTAAAATCTATGCTGCTTCTGAAACTGTTGTTTAAATCCTTGATATACACACCTGTGTGTGTGTGTGTGCGCATCACAATAACTGAAAGGTTTTAAATCAATAAAACCATTTCACTGTTGTTCTGTCCATAGAGTACCCTAATCTTTGCCATTATGTTGCTTAGCAACCAAAGCTGACTGTTAACAGACAGTGCATGGTGGAAGAATTGTTTATTTGAATATCATTAATAATAAATTAAATGGTGTACTGAACACTCTTTGATAAAGCATTGCAGTGATAAATGGTGTTCTTGGACACAATGCGAAGCAGAGAAATCGCAAAGTTACAGCTTTACACCTCTGCAAAGTGCTGACACTGGAGACTCCTTCCATAAATGCTAAATAATGCTGGAGACTCCTTCCATAAATGCTTCTCATCACGGAAAACGTCACCACATCAACAATCATGAATGGTTTTAATCTGCTTATGGGGAAAGTTTCACCATACGAGTCCCTGTGTAACATTTTAGAATGAGTGCATTAATATAAACCCGTGGTTTAGCTTGCTGCTGGAACTATGATCATAGCTGCTGTTGGAGAAAATTAATCAACACCTTTTGAACAGAGAACAGAGAACTAAACAGCACTGTGGTAAAACACTGACACGTAAAATGGTTCAGTGAATTCCATCCTGCAGTGGATTATGGAAGCTTTTACGGTTGGTTCGGAATGTCTGTGCCACGTTTCAGCATTATGCTGTATCAGTAATCCTAATCAGTCTCTTTAGAAACATAGCTCTTGACCATTTTTTTCCAGATAAAAGTGTCTGGCCTGCACGCTCTTGGTGAATTTATTATGGCTTGTGACAAACTAAACTGAACAAAAGCCTCTTTCAGAGTGCCTCCTTTTGCCACTTGATTGAAAGTTTAGTGCGATTCATTTCCAGGAAATTAATACCATTATATAATCTTGTACGCTTCTTATGTTTAGAGCTGCTTTGGATGAAACCTGAGATCAAATGCTTTTTAAACATAGACAGAATTGTTAATACAGAGAAATTAAATAAGTGACACTCTAAGCCGGGGAAAACTGTGAAAAGATCCTTTGTGTTTGTCAAGCTAATGTGATTTAACTGGAACCCATACTCTGGTGTTAGGAGGCTGATTGTGAAACAGTTCTCTCTGGGTATTGCTGTTACTCAACACCCACCGCTTATGTAAATGTTTGCGTACAGCCAAGGTAGAAATTTTGACTTTTCTTTGCCAAACCAGTTCGCTAACTAAGGACTGACTGATTCTTTGGAGTTCTCATTTATATCACTTGATTCTTTGTTTATGAATGATGCGTTTGGCCCTACTGCAAACCTCGTTCAGGAAAAGAAGTGCCCCAGCTGGTGTTTTGGCCCGCAATAAATTTTGCACGAAAGCAAACACAGTGCTTTTTCACCCCAAACATCCCTCCCAACTTATTTTTCAGTAACTCTCCACCAAGCATGCTGCCAAATAATAGCTGCCTGTCCGCCCCTTCTGGCCCTCACTAGCTACACCTTTAAAACTGCTGTACTCATCCTGCTCCTGCCCCACAGCCCCAGTTCAAGTTAAGTCATTTTATTAATTCAAATGAACAACAGCACGTGTGTAGAAATCCCAGTGTGTATCTCACGAGAGCAAATCAGTGAAGGCATGCAGGAAAAAAAAAATGTTCCAATCTAGAAACCAAATAAACTCCGCTCCTACTCTCAGCTCCTAACAGCTCATGGAAATGGAATGTCACACACTGCAGACTTCACATCTAGGTTTTGCAGTAACAGCAGTCCAATACTTCACATCTAAACTGTTAGTTGAGAGTGTGCCCCACCTGCACCTTGGCTTCTGACACCCAGGTCTGAAAAAGAAGCTCCAGGCGTGATTTGTGGTACTTCCTGGTGGTTTTGACTGCAATAAAAATGTCTTTCAGTCCCAGAGGCTCCTTGGAGTGTGAGCTGAGGAAGTCAGCACCTACAGAGTCCCTTTGGGATTTGTCACTAGGAAAGGGTAGCCCAATGACTCTGCCATGCTTAGCCTTACTAGCACCTTTGTAGCCAGTGGTGTTTTGTCCTCTGGCAGGCCTGGTTTGGGGCAGAGGTCGGGGCAGCTCGCCCTGCCGCTGTGGCGTTTGGAGGGTTGGGATCAGCAGCAGCACGATGGCACAGAGGGCCGAAGAGGCCAGGAAGCAACGTCTGTTTGTGCCAACCGGAGACAAATGCATTCTTCCTGAGCTCAGTGCCAGCTCAGCCACCTGGGCTCGGCCACCTCTCCTCTCCTGTGTCCATCTTCAGTGTAACGAGCTGCAGTCTGTATGAGAAAACGAATGGAAGAGAGAAAGAATGACTATTACAGATAGGTATGAAGTAAAAGTAGCATGTGTCGTCCATGTGAGTGATTTCTGGACTTCTACTTTCAGAGCTGACACTTCAACTGCTCACAGATGTGCAGGCTGGAAGCTGAAACAGCCTGGAGTTCTTAAGGGCCAAGAAATACTGCTGCATTCGACTAAAGGCCGAAGGCGGAATTCCTACTCGGAAAGTCGAGACGGTCTCCTCAAACCCCAGTTCAGCAAGTGACATAGCATAGTTCAACATGGCTGCTCTCGTCATGAACAGTAAACAAAGCAGCACCTTTTACCTTTAAATGAGTTCTACTGTATGTACTAGTATTCGCTTCAGATCAATCAATATACAGACATACTTGCTTGTTAAATTTAGAAAAGGTAAATATACATCACTCATCACAGTTAGCTGGTTAGCTTGTTGCTATCAAAAGAACATGCAGGCATCCATTTTGCATTTCGAGTCTGGTTGCTCTCTAGGTTTCTTCCTGATGTCTTCTCGGGGAGTTTTTTTTCTTGCCACTGTCATCTCCTGCTTGCTCATTAGAGATCTAAATCTAAATCCATATCTGGCTTTCTGTAAAGCTGCTGTCCACTGGTAAAAGCACTTTATAAATAAAGTTTTAATTGACTTGAAGTCCATGCTTTTTCACCGCACTTTGTTTCTCAAGCACACAGGGTGGGGGGTGTCAGTGCAGCAGCGCTTTAGACCTGATCTCGTAGAGCACTAAGCTCTGCCGTAAGTCCAAGTGCGTCATATAGCTGCACTGCATTGTGGGACGTCAGCGTTTGCTCTCTCCACTACTTCTACGCTGGATTTCTCACTAATATGGTGAGTGAGAAAAGCTCTTGCTCTTTTTGCTTTTATGCGCCAACAGTAAAACCTGACCAATGTTTGAGATTTTCTTTCTCCTGTAAAGCAGCACTGTAACTGATCCAGTAACGTCCTCCTGTGATGTCAGCGCAGCACACAACCGCTAACTCCTCACAGGAATAACAGAAATACAGCACCAACCAACAAATCAGCACCACGATCAGTAAACACATCACAAATATTTCAGTATAAATTCTAGGGCTGCACGATATTGAAGAATAATGTGATATTCGATAACTTGTTAAATACGATAATGCTTAAAGTGTGTAAAATCTATTTAAATTATATTTACATATATAAATCTATATATTTAAAAACTGAAAATGACATAACCAACATACGGTTCATGTTCTTTTCAGGAAAAGAAAACATTCTCTGCTATCTGCGTTTCCCTAAAACTTTGACTTTTTATAACTTTTTGAAGTATTAAAATCATTCAGTTATCTCGAGCCTTTTCGATATGCATGTCACCATATTTTGATATTCCGATAATTTCGGTATATATTCTGCAGCCCTAATAAATCTATTTCATGTGTTTCAGGATGGAGCTTTGTTTGTGTCTAACAGGTAGGTGACTTTGACATTTGAATGATTCCCGCCCATGTTCACGAAGCTCCGCCCCCAGGCTCTTAGGTGGCCCGTACAGTTTGTATAAAGTGACTGACAGGAGGCGGATCCAAACACAAACAAGCATTCCGGACCGGAACTCAGCTTTCCAAATGGGTTTAATCAGCGACTTAATAATTTTCCTGAGGCCACAGCTTAACCCAGTATATAGTTTAATCATGTTCTACATATTTTCCAGGTTATTTGTACAAATAAGGACTAAAACAAAATCGACTATTGCTCCTTTAACTGTGTCCTAAATGGCACAGTAGCTTATTAAATAATGCAAAATAAGTTCTATGTTAGTGTACTACTTTGACACACGATGTAGCATTTCAGAAGTCCAGTCAAAGACTAAATGTTATTCTAAAAGTGACTCTATATATCCTATTAGCAGCTAGCTAAGCATTAAAGAGCAGCTAGCTAAGCATTAAAGGCAGTTTAATGAGAGAATTAGCAGTGATGCAGCGTTTGTGTTGGGTTTGTACACCTCCGAGCTGAGCGGAAAACAGATTTACACAACAGTTTCAACACAGTAATGTTGAAATAAACCGGAACAGTGCCTCGGTTCATGTTGAACAAGGACACATTTTATCTTCCAGACAGTTCTGAGCTGAAACGCGTCAACAGCAACAAAGTAACAGCACACAAACAGCTCGCAGTGCGTCCTGCACAAAGGCGCAATCTTAAATGGACATGTAGTGCACTATATATGGAACAAAACACCTCTATTGTATGCCCTGTGCAGTGCACTTAAATAGGGAGTATGGATCCATTTGGGATTCACCCAGAGTCAATTCTCCTTTCACTCCACTGACTTCTGGCTCGCTAACCCAGCTAGCAGCTACTCGGTACACAGTTCAGAGTGACCCAGTCAGAGTGACTGAGAGAAAGAAAAACAGATGAGAAAAGAGTAAAACCTTACCGCAAACCAGCATGTGTGTAGTAGCAGTTTTCTTTCTCACATCATCTGTCTTCATCCTCTCGACTTTAGCAAAAAAAATTAAAAACAAAGCCTGACGAGGAGAAGTGAAGGAAATCACACCCTAACAGAAACTTTTTTTTTTTATATATTAAACATCGACTTAAAACAGTAAAGTTTTTGTTCTTGTCTTCACCAAGCAGCTGTGACAAACTTATACCTTCTGCTTCAATTCACACAGCACCGAATAAAGCGCTCAGCAGCTACACAAAGTCCGGCATTCATCCTCCAGCCTGTGTTAAATGCCCTCCGCGTCGTGTAGCGCAGTCACAAGTTCTCTCTGCGCCTTTACTAGATCGTAGCGGTAATGTAGGACGACAGCTCTCTTTACCGTATTTACTCCAAGTATATAAACCGCAACCTGCAGATCCAGTGGGCGTGACAAGCAGACAGAGAGTCAATCATTTGATGCATCAGCCAATCATAGAAGGGTCAGGTTTAGAATTGGGGTTAAGGGTTAGCCAATCATATTACAGATACTGACTCTCAATCACAAAATGTGAAGTACATATCCATCATATTATTCATTATATAGTATTCTGCAAGTATAAGGAGGTTATTTTTAACAAAGCAACTAACTTTGAACTTTGTTTATATATAGATGTGTGTGTGTGTGTGTGTGTGTGTGTGTATATATATATATATATATATATATATATATATATATATATATATACATAACAGAGTTCAAAGTTAGTTGCTTTGTAGATTAAACAACTATGAATATATAACAATATACATCTCTATCTATCTATCTATCTATAGTATATACAAATATCTATCTATCTATCTATCTATCTATCTATCTCTCTCTCTCTCTCTCTCTCTCTCTATATATATATATATATATATATATATATATATATATATTATAGATAGATAGAGAAATATAATGTTATATATTCATAGCTGTTTAATCTGCAAAATGCAGAGACTTGTATGCTGTTTATATAATTACGCTGGCTGATGAAAGACAGAACAAACCAAAAAAAAACAGCTTGCATCATATGATTGATGGGCATAACCATAATTATTTGATGGAGAAAATGATATCTTTCCAGCCACTCTAGTCTCTGAGCTGAAACATTTGTCCTAGCCTTCACTACTCGTTTTCATTCGTATTCACTCGTATTTATGGGTGAATTTGTAGGGTTGCTCCAAACTGAAGTAACAAAAAGCATTTCGGTCAAAAGGAAATTTCAGAACTGCTAAATTCTAAGAAAAGTTTTCTGAAAAGGTAAATAAGGGAAAACTGATGAACACTTGCCAAGATTTTTGTGCTGAATGGGGAAAAAAAAACAACTTCTTCAGCAGCAGGTGAGCTTAAATGTAGGTAAAAGCAGAAGTGTCATATTTAGTCATATTAAAATGTAAGTAAATCGAATGAAACACCTGAAAGTGACTCTTTGATATGACTTGCTTTGACTTTACTGCTATGTATTAAACCCCATATCTCCCATATTTGTGTTTGCTTACCTCTGCAAACACCACAGGAAGCACTACTAATACACTGCTGAAATTACAAGTGGGTCCGGCAGGGGGCAGTGTCAGACCAGAAGTCGATGTGACACTATGCCTTGTATGTTGCTGTTCCTCTTTCAGCTGCTCGCGTTAGGGGTCGCCACAACGGATCATGAGTCAGTGTATTTGAGTTGGGACAGTTTTTACACCAGATGCCCTCCCCAATTTTATCCAGGCTTGGGACCGGGACTGACAGCGCAATGTTGCACGCTACCCCAGTGGCTGGGGTTGGTTTCCTGGTCGGGAATCAAACCCGAGCCGCAGCTTTGAGAGTGCTGTGGCCTAACCACTAGTCCTCCAGGGACCCTACACTCTACCTTTTATATTTTACAGTAAAATACAGTATAGTGACAATTACTGCAATATACTCCAATTATGATAAACTGTAATGAGTACTGTAAAATAATTCAGTATACAATTTTTTGGTCATATTCATTCAAATACACCCAAATCAGTCTATACAGAGGAAACTAATAACCAAAACAGGCGATTTGAATATCTTATATAGAAAAGAATACTGTCTATTCATTCATTCATTCATTCATTCATGCCTAGTAAGCACTTTATCCTGGTCAGGGTCGCAGTGGATCTGGAGCCTATCCCGTCAACACTAGACACAAGGCAGGAATGCACCCTGGACGGGAGGTTAGTCCACCACAGGGCACTGTGCACACACACACACACACACACACACACACACACACACACACACCTTCACACACTCACTCACCCACCTACCAGCATGTTTTTGGGCAACACAATATACTTAACTAAATTATAATGTACTTGATGAAATGAAGCTAAAATGAGGGTAAAAATGATCATCTTGCATATTGTATTTAACAACAAGAACAAGAGAATATATATAATATATAAAACAATAATAATAATAAATAATGCACTTATTAACTACACTTATTAACTATACTCATTCCTAATTGTTTCAGAGCAAATTTGCCTCCAGAAGCTAAAAGGAAAGTATATTATTTTCAAAAAGTCATAGGTAACATTTCTCATCTAATCTGCAATCTCTGTTGTTCATTTTGTTGCAGTAATGCAAACCGATGTTTTTTTCCCCTTTTCAACCAAAATCAGTTGAAACCACGTATTCAGGCTGCTGACGTGTTCCTGTTGCCGTCAGAAAGCTATTATATGGATTCAATTCAATTCAATTCAATTTTATTTGTATAGCGCTTTTAACAATGGACATTGTCACAAAGCAGCTTTACAGAAATAAATGGATTCACAAAAATATATTGTAAATATTTGAATTTATCACTGTGAATTTATCCCTAATGAGCAAGCCAGTGGCGACGGTGGCAAGGAAAAACTCCCTGAGATGATATGAGGAAGAAACCTTGAGAGGAACCAGGCTCAAAAGGGAACCCATCCTCATCTGGGTGCAACGGATAGTGCGATTATAAATAAATCCCTTCTATTATTGTGTAATATATGGACAAATAGTGCAATTGTGCAACCAATAAATTCATCACAGTTTTTGCAAGAAGTCCGGGTTGGTTAAAATCTATCCACTGTCCACTGATGGAGTCCTGAGTACGAAGGTGTTCGTGGCAACCGCAGCACCAAAGCCACTCCAGCAATCGCAGTCCCAGGCCATTACAGTAAAGCTCCCAATATGTGATCCCCAAGCCATCTCCACAGCCCCCAGGTGGGACTATCCCCAGCAAACCAAATGGTTCTTCAGACCGTCCATATGGGGCCGCCCACAGCAGCAGCGAGCGAACTCAACCGATGAGAACTCCAACCAGAAGTAGGGCATCAGGATGGGTCAGGCAGCGAGGAGGAGCAGAAGGGGTCAGGATCACTGGCATCTCAGAAGTAGCATGTGTAGCTCGACAGAGAGTGAGGGGGAGAGAGAGAGATGGAGAGAGAGGGAGAGATTGTTAGGTAAGCTATTGTCCTCTAATGGTTAAGGACAATGTACTTTGCGTGCAGAGTGCAAGCAGGGACTCCGGACATGAGGGCACCCTGGGACCCTGGGGGGGGGCGGTGGGAGACAGCATCCAAACATCCCAGTTCACCACAACACTCTATGCCTGTGAACCCTCCAGACCTGCCCCTGTACCTAAGAAAACTATTCACTAAAGGCTTGACTAAACAAATATGTTTTCAGCCTAGACTTAAACACTGAGACTGTGTCTGAGCCCCGAACACTAAGTGGAAGGCTGTTCCATAACTATGGCGCTTTGTAAGAGAAAGCTCTAACCCCCAGCTGTAGCACGCACTATTCGAGGTACCAACAAATAGCCTGCACGTTTTGATCTAAGTAGGCGTGGCGGATCATAAAAGACCAAAAGTTCGCTCAGGTACTGTGGCCCGAGACCATTTAGTGCTTTATAGGTCAATAGTAGTATTTTATAATCAATACGAAATTTGATTGGGAGCCAATGCAGTGTGGATAAGATATGGGTGATGTGGTCATATCTTCTGGTTCTAGTAAGGATTCTTGCTGCTGCATTCTGGACTAACTGGAGCTCGTTTATGCATCTACTGGAACAGCCAGACAGTAAGGCATTACAATAATCCAACCTAGAGGTAACAAAAGCATGAACTAATTTTTCTGCATTGTGTAGTGACAATATATTTTTTATTTTAGCAATATTTGTGAGATGAAAGAAAGCAATCCTTGTAATATTATCTACATGAGCTTCAAAAGAAAGACTAGAGTTGATAATCACACCAAGGTCTTTTACTGCTGCACTTGATGAAACAGAAAGGCCATCCAGAGTTATTATGTAATCAGAAAGCTTACTTCTAGCTGCATGTGGTCCCAGTACAAGTACTTCTGTCTTGTCAGAATTAAAGTAAGAGAAAGTTAATAAGCATCCAATTTCTAATGTCTTTTACACAATCCTCAACTTCATTAAGCTGGTGTCTGTCATCTGGCTTTGCTGAAACATACAACTGTGTGTCATCAGCGTAACAGTGGAAGCTAATACCATGCTTACGGATAATTTTGCCCAGAGGTAGCCTATATAAAGAAAAGAGCAATGGGCCTAAAACAGAGCCTTGCGGGACACCAAACTTTACCTTAGTATGAGAAGAGAAGTCACCATTTACGTTTACAAACTGATAACGATCAGTCAAATAAGACCTGAGCCAGGAAAGGGCCATTCCCTTAATGCCTGCTACATTTTCCAGTCTATCGAGGAGAATAGCATGATCAATGTTATCAAAAGCTGCACTAAGGTCAAGCAGCACAAGCAAGGAGACACAACCCTGATCAGAGGCCAGTAGTTAGTCATTTACAACTTTTACCAGTGCTGTCTCTGTGCTATGATGAGGCCTAAATCCTGACTGACACATTTCATGAACGTTATTCCTATGTAAGTATGAGCATAGCTGCTGTGCTCCAACCTTTTCTAGGACCTTGGAGATAAAGGGGAGGTTTGATATTGGTCTATAGTTAGACAGCTGACAGGGGTCAAGGTCAGGTTTTTTAATCAAGGGCTTGATAACTGCTCATTTAAAAGATTTAGGTACATAGCCAATGCTAAGGGAAGAACTGATTATTTTTAAAAGAGGTTTAATTATTTCAGGAATTATCTGTTTGAGGAAACAAGTAGGTAAAGGATCTAGTATACGGGTTGATGATTTTGATGATGAAATTAGTGAAATTAGTTCAGTCTCTTCAAGGGGAGTAAAACATTGTAATTGTTGATCTGATATTATTATATTATCGTCTACAGGGTTAGTTATAAAACTGTCCGGTTTTAAATTAATAGTCTGAATTTCTTGCCTGATATTTTCAATTTTACCGTTGGAAAAAATTCATGAAGTCATCACTGCTATATAATGATTGTGTGCATGTTTCTATTGTGGTCTTATTCCTAGTTAATTTTGCTACAGTATTAAATAAGAATCTAGCATTATTTCTGTTATCTTCAATTAGGGTGGAGAGATACACTGATCTAGCAGCACTAAGAGCTTTCTTATAGCTCAAAAGGCTCTCCTTCCATGCTAGTTGAAATACTACCGATTTAGTTTGACATCATTTACATTCTAGTTTTTGAGTGGTCTGTTTTAAAGTTCGTGTGTGATCGCTATACCAGGGTGCTAGCTTTTTCTCCCTAATTATTTTTCTTTTAAGTGGAGCTATCTTATCTAGCGAGTTGCAGAACGTTGAGTCTAAGCATTCAGTTGCCTGGTCAAGTTCTTTGGGATCAGACGGTGATCCAATCATGGTTAGTAAATCTGGGAGATTACTGATAAAACTCTGTGCAGTTGTTGACGTGAAAGTATGTTTGACATGGTGACGTGGCAAGGTGAATATATTATGATTAATGACTTGATGGCCGTGAGGCTTCTTTAAACTAGCCAATCTGGCAAACCCAGGCCTGCCAAGTCCTGTGCTCCTCTCTTGAGCATGGGGCAGCATGATTCCTACCCCAACAGGCCTCGTTAAGTGTTTGTTGTAGTTCACGTTTTTGACCACTTTGTGCAATAATAACTCTATGGAGCTAAATGTGGCACTGATATCAAATAGCAACATTTTTTAAAATCGTTGGTCACTCAAAAGAGATAATTAGAAGTATTTCAACGAAATGTATGGAGTTGTGAATGAGAACTTTATGAATATTGACATTTGTTGAATGGCTGATATACTGTACGTGATGCCCACCCTGCCCCAATGGATGAGCCTCCACTGAAAATTACACCATTCATTCATTCATTCATCTTCAGTAAGCTTTTTATCCTGGTCAAGGTTGGGGTGGATCCAGAGCGTATCCCAGGGACAGTGGGATATCCCTTCCTCTGTGACACCCCTGACTGTAGCTCAGTGGCAACTGAGTGATCCTGTAATGTCCTAAAGCAAACCTTAACCTTGATAAACATCCATTTCAGGCACTGTATCTGTCTACCAAGCAACACAAAATGATGTGGTTTCCATCCCCCCCCCCCCAAACACACACACACACACACACACACACACACACTCATACAGAGACACTGGTATGGCTTTATGGCTGAAATAAAAATAGCCTCCCTTTTAAACTCAATGGGGATGCCACTGTCTTTTCCAGCTGGTCTTGTCAGTCAAATTTCAAAACAAGATGGCAGACAGAAGGAACTGGGTTTTAACACTCTCAGGCAAGTATTTGGACTTTTCTTTTGTTCTGCCAAATGGCTTTGCTTATGACAAAATGTTTGATTTAGCCACATTCATGAGTCCATGCAATACATAGACGAGCTTTTAACTGACCAGTAAAAACCGCCTGAATATAGCTTTATTATGACGTCAGTGCCTGACCTATATAGCTGTACTAATCCCATATTACTGTGTCCTATTCTATGTGTAAACCCGTGAAAAAAAAACACAATATATAAATGTATGTAATATTTACTGTGACTTTATTGAGGCACTTTTCATGAAAGTCAAGACTTACATATTTCCTTTTATTTTCCACATGATGTTTGTGTAAAGTATTAAACTGTGTGTTTGAGGGCAGTGGAAGCACAGAAGATAGGGGTAACTCAGTTCTGTGCTAGTGACCAGAAAGCTGAGAGTGTAATTTCCAGGACTGCCAGAGAGCCTTTGTTGCCTTCCATCTACCTTCCTGTGCTTGTATAAGATTCTGCCTCCCTCTAAAAGATCCTGTCAGATGAATGAATGTAGATGAAACAGCATTTCTCTCTCCTCAGTGTGTATAATCTGCTTGCTGGTGGTCCGAGCAGACATCATAACGCACGCTCCAGTGGGCCAGCTGTTTGTGCACGAGCTAAAGAGAGAAGTCTACCAGAATGAATTTGAGCCATTCCTCAAACACTATGGTAAGCTGTATTAGAATATTAAATTAAATTCCCTTAATAAGCAGAAAGTTATTCAACTGACTCAGTATGCCAGTATAATGAGGACGTTTATTAAAGTGATGACTGTTTCCACATTTATAGTTCATGCCCTCTTCACACACACAGAGAGCTAAACATGAATCATTTCTCCCTTCTGAACCCTTTTTGTGCATCTTTCAGGCTGATGTTTGAACTTTGCCTAGTTAGCTAATAAGGAGAACAAAAGCTACATGTATTTTTTACTTTTTATTCTCCTATCTATGTTTTCTGCATATTATATCTTAACTAGCTAACATTAACCAGCCAGTGATACCGTTAGCTGTGTGAAGCCGGACTTCTTTCTAAAATTGGAGCGTGATGATGCATCTTAGTTCTCATATGAAGCCAAATCCCACCCAACAGCTCTCAGTGGGACTTAAGAGGACTCGCAGCATTGTGGGAACACCCCCTGACTCTCTATAGTTTTAAATTTACAATAAAACAGACACACTGCAGTTTTGAATATTAATTCCTCCATGTCTTTTACACATTGCATAATTCGAGGAATTATATTTTGTAAATCATGCACATTTATCATTTTGTACACATGGAACAGACTCCCAATTGCCACATTTCACTGTCTATATCATCTCCCTTTGTGTAAGCAGGACGTGTGTATAATGACCCCATGGTGTTCAAGTGCAACAAGCAGCAGTTCCCAGACCTGCCACGCTGGCTGCGCTTCGCACAGCGTCACCCGTATGACAACGGCTTCCTGTACGGCACACCGCTGCCCCAAGACCTGGGCAAGAACATCATAGAGGTACAAAGCATCTGATTGAAGTAAATGTTGAATTCATGTAAAGTTGGTATTTTATAGTGCTGATGTCTTTCCCTCTTTTCCATTTAGGTTTTTGTGACAAATAAACGAAGTTATGAGACTTTCAAGGACCGCCTTGTTATAAACATTGGGCCTGCAGGTAAGAAAAAACCCACTACAACTCCCACCTATCTGTAGTAAAAGGGGATATCTTCATCTGTAGTGATGAGTTAGTGCCATAAGTAACTCTTCTTGGTGAAACACTTCTTTATCTCATATTTACCCAAACTGATAGAAATATTTTGAGTCATACCAACTTTCCTGATATAATAGCAGTTGTAAAGCTAATTTAAACCCCAAATAATTGCAGTATAAACAGTTTAGATAGAAATGGAGTCTTAAAATCTTTTTATCTGACTGGGGATCTTGATGGAAATACAATATGGAGTAAATGTGGCCACTAAATATTCAGACTCACACACTTTTATTGCACCTTGCTTCTCAGGGATTTGTGGTCATGATATTAGGAGGCTACAATTGAAATATCTAAATATCTCCCAAAAAACGAAACTTTATATAAATATGTATTTGTGTGTGTGTGTGTGTATATGTATGCATGATTTAAAAACTTTAGTTGACAGTACTATAGAGTACTACAAAGGAACCTTTTTCCCCCCAAGATTAGCTAATGGTGAAGTAGGTCAGTTAGATATTTGAAAGATTTTTTTAAACTCCTTGAGCCGACCCCCCACCTTTCACCTTCCCGCCCGTGTTCACAAAGCTCCGCTCCCAGGATCTATGTCGGCGCATAGTGTAGAATGTCTAGAAAGTGTCTAACAGGAGGCGTATCCAAACACAAACAAGCATTCCGGGCCGGAAATCAGTTTTCCATGTGGGTTTTCTTAGCCCTCTCAGAGGTCATGTCTTAAACCATTATTTTTTTTTATTATTATTATTATTATTATTATTATTATTTAAAAATCATCTTCTACATATTTTGCAGGTTATTTGTACAAGTAAGAAATAAAAAAACCTGACTCTTGCACAGATATTAAAAATAAATTTCATATTTAATATTACAGAGATTAAATATGAAAGTGTAACAGTATAGAATTATACTGAGTGAGAGTCTTATAGCAGAACAATCACACAGGAGTCTGTAGTTTAATGATCAGCATGTTGGTGAGTGGGAGTGCGAAGATTAACAGCTCAGGGATAGAAAGTCTGTGCAATTAAAAATATATTTAGCACTGATTTGTCAGTCATGAAGTTTATATGCAGAAAAAAACCTCACAAAAGGATTTAGAAAATTACACCTCATTTTAAATGACTGGTCCATAAAAACAAATAATACATAATCACGTAAATGTGAGCTGAGCAAAATAAAGTCATAAATATTGTCATTAAATAAAATACGTAAAGCAACAGGTGAGGAGAAATGCAATCATGCAGTATTTCTTTGCTCCCAGTCAAACAGATGCCTTACCAGGCTGAATTCTTCATTGGGCTGAGGGAGATCGAGAAGGTCTTACCATCTGAGGTTCAGGAGGAGATCAAGCAGGACATCCAGCTGATCTGGGGAACTGATAACCTCGACTACGTCAACATCACCTCTGCTCTGGACCGTGGTGGACGTGTCCCTCTGCCTCTGGCTGGACACTATGAGGGGTGAGTTGAAGTGTTTTATTCTTTTTTATACAACAATCCTGCTGAACTCTCGAATAATAGGTTTATATTAATGCGTTCATTCTAATATGTCATGGTTTCTATAGCAACAGCTTATTCACAAGGGTTTTTTCATGGCAGACGATCTACGTATTCCCACAATAACTGATTAAAATTATGTTATTTAACAAAGCAAAATGGATAATTGTTAACATGGTGAAATTTTAAAAAAGAAGACATTTATTCAACACTTATGGAAGGAGTCTCCAGTGTCAGTGCTTTGTAACAGTCAGCAAGTTTCCACCACGGGAAAGTCTTAAAGATAGACGACTTTGCGCTTTTCAGATTCTGATAACATGACTAGCTGCGTTTTTGTTGTCTGGTGAGGGAACGACTGTTTATAGCTTGTGTAACATAAGTGCTAACAGAAACTAACTTGCCTCATGGACGTTCCATAAAATGTAGCTATAAACAGATAAAAAGTATGGCATGTCATTCTTTTATGAATAAAAAAAATATAATAAATTGTTGACAAATTGCTGTTTTATAAGAAGAATAGTCGATTTCAGGGGTTGGAATGGTGTGTGTGTGTGTGTGTGTGTGTGTGTGTGTGTCAGTGTGTATGTGAAGCTGGGGTCAGATCGACCCTACTCCCCATGTCTGCTGAGGCTGCAGACAGAAGCTCATCTGCGAGAGTGTGAGGCTGGAGGGAAGCTCAGCGGAGACTGCAGTGTGTGCAGCATCCCTGCTAACTGTGTGACCTGGTGTAAGTCAGCTCTGGTAAGCATTTACAACATCACCAAGTGTGAGCAGTGATGGCTGAAAGGTTAAGGTTATGTATCAGTGACAGCAAGTCAAAGTTTAAGTTTAAACTCACAGGACAATGAGGTTCGAACCAAAAGAAAGAGAATTTAAACCCTCTTCTGTGCAGCTTGGAAGCTGATGTGCAGCTAGCAAAATAGTAAATAGTAAAAAGTGAAAAAATTTTGTAACTACTGGGAAAATATAGAGTTTATAGAACTTCTTGGTGAATGCTGAGGAGGCAATCTTACCTTAAGACACAATTATATCTCAGTGAACATTACATATGCTAAATTTAAGGCTTTTTTCATTTTAAAAAAGGCTTTTTAGAGCTTTATGTATTTGTGCATGGTGGCACAGCGGGTAGTGTTGCTGTCTCACAGCTCCAGGGTCCTCGGCTCTATCCTGAGCTCGGGTAACTGTTTGTGTGGAGTTTCTGCATGTTTCCCCATTACTGCTGGTTTCGTCTGATTTCTCCAGTTTCCTCTGGGTTCTCCAGATTGGCTATGTTAAAAATAGCCCATGGGTATGTGTGTGTGTGTGTGTGTGTGTGTGTGTGTTGACTGGTGTTCCACCCAGGTTACATTCCCACCTCATTCCCCAGTATTCCCAGCATGAGCTTAGGCTCTATAAAAGAAATATGCTAGAAAGAAATGATGTCAAATGTATACAGTGGGATACTGAGCCTCCAGCAAGATGCTGCAACATGTGAGATAATAAAGTCCTGTCCACAAGGCTACTGTATATACTCTTCAATATCACAAGCATAATAATACACATAAAACTGCAAGGAAGTAAAGTACACTCTAACTAAAAAAACTAGTAATAAACAAATCAATCATTTATCATTTCTTTATTTCCCTCAGATTGATTTATCCAGGCCTGTGCCTCCTACTCCGGCACCAACCATGGGTTCGGGCATTCTGGCATGGGGAGGAGAGTTTATCCCACCTGCCTCTCCACCTGAGAGAGACTTTATCCCTGATTACATCGTTACTGTTATCGTGCCCTTCGCTCTCGCCATCCTCCTCTGCCTCATTCTAGCTTACGTGATGTGCTGCAGGAGAGAAGGAGTGTAAGTTCGCTTCATTCCAGACCAGAAGAATATACTTCTGAAATGAAGAATGTCGATGAGTGTATATACACTTACTATTCCATTTGTCTCTTTTCGCAGTCAGAAACGTGACGCCATTACTCCAGAGTATGTATGCCACATTACTATCTTAGTATTCTCTTCACATTTTCACATTTATTTTCTGGTAAAAGACATTTGATTAGTGATTGAATGTAAACTCCAATAGCAGTAGTAATGATAGTAATGATAGTAATGACAACAGACTGTACTATTGGAGCCATTATTAGATGTTCATTATACACTCACCATCCACTTTATTAGGAACAGTGCACACCTGCACATTCATGCAGTTATCTAATCAGCCAATCATGTGACAGCAGTACAATGCAAAAAATCATGCAGATACAGGTAAAAAGCTTCAGTTAATGTTCCCATTAAACATCACAGTGAAGGAAAAGTGTGATCTCGGTGTTCTTTGATCGTAGTATGGTTGTTGGTGCCAGATTTGAGTATTTCAGAAACTGCTCATCTCCTGGGATTTTCACACAAAACATCTCTAGAGATTACACAGAATGGTGTGAAAACAGAAAACACTGAGTGAGCGACTGTTCTGTGGGTGGAAACGCCTTGTTGATAAGAGAAGCCAGAGGAAAATGGCCAGATTGGTTCGAGCTGCCAGGAAGGATATAGTAACTCAAATAATCACTCTGTACAACCATGTTGAGCAGAAAAGCATCTCAACATGCACAAAACATCAAACCTTGAGGTCGATCGGCTACAACAGTAGAAACCACATTGGGAATTAGAGGCTATCATGGGCACAGGCTCATCGAAACTGGACAATTGCTCAGATTCTTGTTCCTGGCTGACAGGAGTGGAACCTGATGTGGTCTTCTGCTGTTGTAGCTCACCCACCTCATGGTTTGATGTGTTGTGCTTTCTGAGATGCTTTTCTGTTCACCACAGTTGTCAAGAGTGATCATTTGAGTTACTATAGACTTCCTGTCAGCTCAGACTAGTCTGGCCATTCTCCTCTGATCTCTCTCATCAACAAGGTGTTTTAGCCTCCAGAACCTCCACACAAAGGATGTGTTTTTTTTTTTTTTTTTTTGCTCCATTCTGTGTAAACACTAGAGACTGCAGTTTGTGAAATTCCCAGGAGATCAACCACGGCTAAAGTCACAGAGATCATATTTTTTCCCATTCTGATGTTCGATGTGAACATTGCACTTGAGCTGTATCTGCATAATTTTATGCATTTTGCTGCTGCCACATGATTGACTGATTATATAACTGCATGAATGCACAGGAATACAGGTGTTCCTAATAAAGTGGACAGTGAGTGTAAAGGCTGTATTCAGATTTGGCAAGTTAAGTTCAAGAGGTACGTCAATATTTATGTGGAGAAAGTTACTTGTATTCAGAGTCGGGTTAAGCAGGTGGTCCATTCAGATTATTAAAATGACCTGTGTGTTGTTTACACATCCAAGGTTGCCAGATTTGTATTTATTTATTTATTTATTTATTTATTTATTGAGTAGAGGTGTCCAAGATGGCACTTTTTTTTCAGTAGCCTCTAGACCTCTACCTTTAAACACAAGCACTTGCCTATAAAATGGTGGAATAGAAATGCAAATGTTGTCAATTGCAATACAGTGTAACATAAAAGCAAGAGAAAATTTACATAAAAGCAAAGAAACAATAAAAAAAAAATCTAATACAATTATACAGTATATATATAATATATTTGGCCATATATATACACTATATGGCCGAAAGTATGTGGACACCTGACCATCACACCCATATGTGCCCATTCCAAAACCATGGGCATTAATATAGAGCTTGTTTCCCTTTTGCTGTTATAATAACCTCCACTCTTCTGGGAAGGCTTTCCACTAGATTTTGGAGCGTAACTGTATGGATTTGCCTAATCAGCCGCAAGAGCGTTAGTGAGGTCAGACACTTATATCAAATGAGGAGGTCTGGGGTGCAGTCGGTGTTCCAGTTCTTCCCAAAGGCGTTCAGTGGGGTTGAGGTCAGGGTTCTGTGCAGGACTCTCGAGTTCTTCCACTCCAACCATGGCAAAGCATGTCTTCATGGATCTCGCTTTGTGCACAGGGGCATTGTCTTGATGAAAAAGGTTCGGGCCCCTTAGTTCTAGTGAAGTGAAATCTTAATGCTACAGCAGTAACATTCTATACAATTGTGTGATTCCAACTTTGTGGCAACAGTTTGGGGAAGGCTCACATATGGGTGTGATGGTCAGGTGTCTACATACTTTTGGCCATATAGTATATATATATATATATATATATTACAACTGAATCAATATATTATAAGTACAACATTTCTCATCACTTTCTTAATGCTAATGTTCCTCCTCTTTTGTTTACATGTGTCCATACCATTTCTTTTTCTCTTCGCTCTCACACTGCATTTCTTCCTGTTCTTTCTTCTTTCTCTCATCCCTCCATCTGTAATGCTCAGGCTCCAGCTTTACCATCACCACACCATCCATGGGAACTGCAATGAACTGCGGAACATGGCAGGCAGCCGTGGTAGTGTACCACAGCCCCTGTCTACACTGCCAATGTTTAACGCCCGAACCGGGCAGAGGGCTCCTCCAGAGTATCCCTCCGACAGTGTCCACATCCCCCTCATCATGGCCCAGCAGTAAGCCGTTATTCTTTTTGCACATTAACTATTTGTACTGTTTTAATCGTTGACTCTCACATGGTGGAAGTGCATATCGCCCATGTCACAGCAGAGGGCGTTCTCAGCAGGAATAATGCTAACCTTGGGAGAAAGAAGTGTGTACTCGAAGCCATTGCCTTGGTGTTTTAATGTTACAGCCTCACCTTCAAAAAGCTCCAAACTGTTTTGTCATCAACCTTTGTGCATACACTGCAAAAATGATATCTTAACAAGTGAAAATATTTTGAATATGTCCAATGTTATCTGATATTTTTAATTGTGCGTTTAATATAAATTAAATATAAGATTATTCAGCCTGGTTTTAGATTCTTTTACTCATTTGGAGCTTTAAAGCTTTCTAATGTCAGATAATTTAACTTTTTTTCTAGAAATACATTTCTGAATTTTTAGAAAGATGTCTGAGATCACTAGTCAAAATGCTTCTGTTTGGCATTCTTTTTCAATTTAACACAAAGCTTTTCCTTACAAATGAGATTAGCAGCAACAACTTGAGTGAAAAGTGGAATCTTAAAAATATTTGCACGTATTACACATCAGAATTTATTAGTATTTGGTATTTCCACTTTTGCATTAAAGGTGCGATAGTTGATAGTTGCTAAAATTTCTTACTTGTGCTCATAACCTAGAATATATGTAGAACATGATGAAAAATAAGTGTTTAAGCCATTGCCTCAGCACAAGTGTATCAAGTGGCTGAGAAAGCCTGTTTAAAAAAAGCTGGTTTCCAGTCCGGATGGACCTCCTGTCAGTCATTTTATAGATGGTCTAGATCCTGGGGGCGGAGCTTCCCAAACATGGACAGGAATGGAAAGTGGGCTCAAGTAGTGTAAAAAAAAAAAATCTACTTAACTGTTATAGCCCTAATCTTGAAAAAAGTCTTACCTAATACACCTTTAATAACTGACACAGACTCCAAAAGTTTGTGTAAAACCTGATGTTAGTTCAAATGCATGAGAGTGTCGTCTAAATCCGTGCTTCAGTGGAAGGGATAAGACTCACGGAAAATCTGACCTTTTCTACCAAGGAGTCAACATGATCAATATCACAAATTTCTTAAATTTAAATAGTGACCTAGAAATAGTGCAACATCTCAAACATTGAATAGTCAAGATATTGCACATTTCCTTTTTTCTAAATGTTATTATTTATTTCCAGTTTTAAATAAATAAATAAATAAATAATCTCAGATTTTCAGTGTGGTCTCAGACTTTTGGACCCCATGATACGTTTAATAATCTTGTTTTGTTTGTTGCAACCTTATAATAGGAAATACTAGATAAATATTAGCATTTTATTAGCATTTTCTCTTGCTAAGATGTCATTTTTTTTTTTATTAAAGTTTTTATTGCTTTTTTTTGGAAGGCTGATAGGTAACAGAAATACAACATTACCATAATTATGCAAGGTTACAGGTGTAATGTAATAAGTGTAATAATTACAGGTGACCATGTAATAAAATACAATGCAAGACAGAACACAAAATAGTTGTCTATTCAGTTTGAGACCTTACAGTAATATATGTCCAGAACTCTTCCCATGGAGACAACCCCTCCTCTCTAACACCATTTACTCGATTAATCATGGCTTCATAGGATGCAATTTCTACCATTGCACTGGCCCACTCTTTCAATTCTGGGGCTTTCACTGTCTTCCAGTATCTCAAAATAATCCCACTTGCCATTGTAATACATACCATAATAACAGAAAATACACGCAAGGGTTGTCGACCACAGGGCCACCTTTAGACAATATACAATTACATAACTGTAGAAACTTCCAAAAATTTTCTTTTCCTACAAGATTATAACATTTAATAAAATTTTCATATGACCTTAACACCCCATCCTCATATAAGTCATCAATGATGCTTATACCCTGCTGGTGCCAGTACTTCCAGTAAACCATCTTTTTACCAATGCGGACTGCTGGGTTAAACCATAATGAAGAATATTTCTGTAAATTATGAGATAATTTGAAT
The DNA here is from genome assembly GCF_027358585.1 of Pangasianodon hypophthalmus. Classification (NCBI taxonomy): domain Eukaryota; kingdom Metazoa; phylum Chordata; class Actinopteri; order Siluriformes; family Pangasiidae; genus Pangasianodon; species Pangasianodon hypophthalmus. Next base: position 5,317,681 of record NC_069721.1, on the reverse strand, counting down.
ATTTTGTGAATTCTAATCCAAGCATCTCTAGAAAGATGTCATTTTTTTTTGCAGTATTGCATGAGATGTGACTCTCAAATGGAATATAGCAAAGCAAGGGATGTTTTTTAAATACATCACTGTTCTGGTTTTGCAGTCAGAAACACTACGGTATGACTCCAGAGTACGGATGAGACATGGCTACATCAGTGTCTTCTCACATCCACGTTCTGTCATTCTGTGATAAAAGTAAATATGTAATACATGCAGTAGTGCCCAGTCCTAAAGCAGTAATGACAGTAACAGGCTGTACTAGTAGAGAATGTAACAATGATTCCAAAACAATTGGAGGAATTTGAAGCAAATCATGAAGATGTTCATGAATCATGTTGTGAAAACCATCATATTAGGTGGCACTGTAATGGTTTACTGTCATCGTCCATCGGCCAAGAGAACAGAGAACAATAGTCCAGGTCTAAAATCTGTACACGGGCTTCCAGTTAGTCACAGAATGCATTTTAAAGTGCTGCTTCTAGTCTAAAGAATTTAAGCACAGTAGATGTCTTTGGTGCTTGGGTACAGGTCAGTTAGTAGCGACTAAAATCCGAATTAAACATCAAACATTAAACTTTTATGTTCCATGTAACTGGAACCAACTTCTGGAAGATCACGGATGTGCCTCAGATGTAGCTATTTTAAAATTCCAGCTGAAAATCATTTCTATTTTCTTGTGCTTACCTTGCCATTTGCGCTTTTATTCATTTAACCTTAAATTTTAAATGAATTTTGCTATATTAATTCTGATTTTAGCTCAATTTATTATCTCTCTCTTACCTCTTTCTATCATTTCTGCTCATGTAAAGCATTCTGAATCACCTCTGTGGATGGAATCAGCTATACAAATGAACTTTCCTTGCCTTTTGTGACCGATAAATAATTATTTACGATTTGGAAATACTTTTCAAAAGTCCCTGACTTCTTCTTCTTCTTCTTTTTTTTTTTTTTGTCCCTACAGGGAACCTAATGTTGACACACTGCCCAGGTAATCCTCATCTCTGTTGTTGTTTTTTTAATCATTTAATTTCATTCATTTCATTTATGTATTTGTTATTATATTTCATAATTATCCACTTGTATAACTATAAATATCTAACTCTTTTTCTGCTTTTTAGGAAATAAAGATATGGTTCTTGGGAACCCAGTGAAGGATCACAAGTTGCTGGGGAGTTTTTTTCTGCTTGCTCTGATTTTTTTTTTCTGATCTGCATTGTGTGTTTAAGTGCATTTTAATAGGCGTACGGTATGTGCCACTCTGCTTTGCTGTTATGGATAAAGTTGCAGTACCATGTGGCTTTAAGTGCACCAACTGGCTCTTTTAGAAGTGTAATGCTAATGTTTAAAATCTGTATTTCATCTATTTCTTGGTGTTAGGAAAATATATAAATAGATACCTGTAGAATGTGATTTGCTTACATATTAACCATAAGAACATGTCCTCCGTCCACCCAAATGCTAGCACATGTGTAAATATATCAGTCCAGTAAATCAAATATTATTATCTAAGCAGTATAGATTGCTTAATTTTATAGAAAGGCAATGAGGCCATGGCAAGAAGATGACATGCCGAACATTCCTTTGACCACTTTAAAACATGCTTTATTTCAGCATCCAAAATAATTAAAAACATCTCGAAATATTATACATGTACAAAATAAGTACAGATCCTCTGTTTGGAACCATTAAAGTGTCTGGTTGTGGTTTTCTTTCTGTGCCGCCTTATTTAACTAAAAACAAATGAATCAAAACCCAAAAAAAAAAGGAAAAACGAAAGGTGTGCATTGCATTTGAAGAGGAAAAAAATGAAAAATTGACAGTCGGGGGGCCATGTGCAGACACAAATAAAGATTTCCCCAAAGATTACAGGGAACCTGGGAATCAAACTGGCAATCGGTCCACCTACTTCACTCACCTACAGTAAGCATCGCTTTCAGCTTTTTTTTTTTTTTCAGCCAACAGTATAATGAGAGAAAACTTGCATCACATTGACAACAAGACTAAATAGCACCAAACAGGTCCCAAGAGCACAAGAGACAGAAACAAAAAAGAGCATTTTCTGTTCTTTTGGTCAAACACATATACACCACAGTTAGGACCCGGAGAGGAAAGTAGCACCTTTTCACAAATGTTACTTGTGTTTTTAGTTTGCTAATACGTTTTTTTTTTTTTTTTGAGTGGTAATAACCTGCCTTAGTGTCCCCCCAAACACCCATAGGTAACATGATTGGTTGTCCTGAGGTAGCCATTACGAGTTTGAGTCTAAAGCCTGTGTGACACAATGATGGGATGTTGACATCTTTCCCCTTTTGGCTGGAAGAACAAGACACTTAATTGTCATTTTTCAGATTTATTCAACACCAGAAAATGGTACATTAGCACTTGTGTGTTTTTTCATTGTCCTTCTGCAGTGGCAAAAAAAAAAAACGGCAAAAAAGTCACCGGTATTTTCATGACCTTTTGGGTTGTTTGCTCTTTTTTGGCATCTTTTGGGGGGGGTGATCTTACACTTTACAAGTACAGGTATATATTATTTTCTTGTTGCCAAATGACTCACAAAATTCTCACTAAGTGTCCATGATGTTGACGCTGATTGGCAATAGTGGTCCTCAAAATTATTTTCTTAAAAAAAAAGAAAAGCGGAACGTCTCTCGAGATCACAACAAGCACCGTCCTCAAGGATGTTAAAGTGTAAGCACGTGGACTGATTGCAGCCGAATGAGTTTTTTTTTTTAATGCATAGAAAAAGATTTGGAGATGATTGCTAGAAACAAAACAACAACATTTTTAATGTCCAGATTTATCTTTTTACAAGAAGCAGACTGAGCCAACTTCTATGCCGAATTCCTGATTGGGAGCACCAATGTCCATAGGAGCAATGTCAATGATGGGAAGACGAGATGTTTTCGTTGTCTTATATTCGATGACTGTCTTGCCCCAAGTGCCAGTGTGCGACTGTGGAGACAAGAAGATGGAATAATTATATTAATCACTAAGCAGTATTCATAACACCAAGAGACCCTTAATAACTTATATGTAAGTAATAATTTTACTTATTATGCTGTTATGTTTAAAAATGTGAAGGATGATAGACAATCCTTACAAGTGAAAAAAAAAGATAAAAATATGATATATAGTAATATAAAGCAAAAACGAGTGGGAGCAATGTGAGACTGTAAGAAAACACAAATGCCATGCTGAGAGAAAAGAGAGAGATCTCACCGTGCAGCCGTCCTCGCTGACTGTATACGTGGAGCGACTGTTGCCCTCGGCCCTGATCTCGGCATCGTTGGATCCCTGCAGGAGCAGAGCCTTCTTCAGGTTGCCTGAGGCCTCGTCCATGTAGGCAATGCTGTTCTTGCAGTGGTATGTGATGTTCTGGGATGCCTTGTTGGACATCAGGCGCATGAAGGTCATCTGGATGCTCACATCATCAGAGTCGGAGCCCTCGCTGCCATACTGGAACTGTGGATGGAGACAGAGAACTTGGTTTAATCCATTCACCTGGATATCATGGGTTTAGGATATAACATGCAGGATGTGCATAAGATGTGTCGGAAACACATGGCCTTGATGCCTTGCTGTATTATAAGGCAGAACTTGGATATTTACGAAGTTAATGGATTGAGACAGGGTTCTAAGGCAGCATATGTCACCATGTTGCCAGGTTACCAACATACCCTAATGCTCAACAACCTTGAAGTCCATTAGGTGAGATGGAATCATAATGTTGGGGATAATAGAGCGAATATTCTGACTACACCACCCTTGGAAGGCTGAACTGTATACAAACATTTTATTCAAGTATGGCTTGATGTCTTCAAACCTTTCAGACACACCCATAATCTAGCCATTCTCATTTCATTACACAATGTAATATGTTACCCTCCTCTGTGGTTCCTGAACTATTCCTCTCTATTCATCGGTTATTTTTTTTCCTCCACAGCCATTTGCTTTAACATTTGGTCAGAATTAAGACTACTACATCATCTTCCCCTACCTGGAAGCCATCAGGCATGGACTCTCCGAACCAGACGTGCTTCTTCTCACGGATGTTCTTGCTGATGTACCAGTTCTTCAGAGGAATGCTGGCACGAGTCGGGTTGACGCAGGTCTCACCAGTCTCCATGTTGCAGAAGACCTTGATGGCATCCAGAGGAGATCCCTGGTTGGGATCCACCCAGTAGGAACCTTTAGCAAATGAACAGAAGATTGTAGTGAAGAGTCAGAGACCGTAAGGCTAAGACTGAAAGGTTAAAATTATCACTTAGAACCTAGCTGTGTAGTAAATAACAATTATATTTTTACAAATGAATTAAGTTTGAAGTTGAGAAGTTGAGGCACAAAAACCAGAAAAGTCAGATACTCTGCTAATTTCTCAGTGGCCTGCTCGTTTTAAGGATAGTTTTCAGTGTTTGAAGGACTAACACATTCAAAAATATGAATGTTTCACCTAGTTCCTCACTTAGTTTCATAAGGCACTGCTGTCTAAATATCTAGGAAAGGATTAATTTCTCTAGCTATCTCTGGACTCTTCTGGACTCACCGCTCTTCCACTCGGGATGACACATCCTGAGGTCACGGCACATGCGAGCTGGGTTTGTCTTGGTTCCCTCGGGGCTGCGGATGTTCTCAATCTTCTGGCTGATGGACTTGAGGGTGGTGTCCACCTCAGCATCGCGGTCACGCAGAGTAGCTTCATCAGCCCTGTAGCCGTGGAATGGGTCAGCTGCCTTCTCAGGCTGGGGAATGATGGGGAATGGCTCACCAATGCCTGCAGGACCGGGAGGACCTGGGGGTCCGGGAAGACCAGGGGCACCCTACGAAAAGAAAGGTAGGTCAAGGACATCAGGGACTGCCAAAGTCAAAGATTAGATACATAGAGGGAACAGTGGGATGAATTAAAGAGGGATTAAGCCACTCACAGCAGGTCCCATCTCTCCAGTGCGGCCACGAGGTCCAGGAGGTCCAACAGGTCCAGGAATGCCGTTCATGCCATCCTTACCATGGACACCAGTAGAGCCAGAAGGTCCCTATAACGAAAATGGCAGTACCACTCAGCACTGAAATGAACAGCCAACTGGTAAATAATTATTGTGTCAGAACCTCTTTCTGAACTAAATTACAGATTTGGCATCAAAGACTTACACGAGGTCCGGCAGGGCCAGTGGGTCCAGCAGGTCCTGGCTCACCAGGGGGGCCCTAAAGGTGCACAAAATGATAATAAACATTCTCTACTAGAGACGTTACGTTAGATCTAAAATATAGCAATAGCTCTGTAAAGCTTTGTTTAGCCTCTCTGCTTGGGTTGAGTGGCTCTCATTCTCGCTATTTGACATGGTCACTCACAGCAGGTCCAGGCAGTCCAGCCATGCCACTGAACCCACGGTGTCCCTTCATGCCTCTCTCTCCAGTCTCTCCAGCCTCACCCTTGTCTCCACGAGCACCAGCAGGGCCCTAGACATAGATATAAGTATTTAGCAAAAATACTTTTCCTGAATAAAAGTGTTATTTTATGTTTGAAAGGCTTCGGTGCACTCACCACAGCACCACGTGCACCAGCAGGTCCTGGAAGGCCGGCGGGACCAGCAGGACCCTAGAGAGCGCGAGAGATAGAGAGTAAGACATGAGTAAGCTACGCACTATATTAATAATGAGAACATTAATATTGATAATTAAAATGTGCGTTTATTACAGTTGTACGTCATTGACTGGATAACCCTTTAAATTATTCCCATCTGGATAAAAATACCCAGCTGTTAAATGTCAAAAAAAAAAAAGCACACAAGCTCTTGGAACTCACAGCCTCTCCACGATCTCCATGCTTGCCAGATGGACCAACGGGTCCAGGAGGTCCAGGGGGTCCAGGAGCTCCTGGTGCTCCAGCATGTCCAGACTCACCACGGTCTCCCTGAGGTAAACAGTAAAATCGCAAAAATAAAGTATTGCAAGCACAGCACTGCTTCATACTCCTGACTGTACACACACACACACACACACACAAATCCATTCGGCTCTTCAGACTTCAAAACAGGGCAAAATTAAATGACATAAAACTCTTCTGCATCATTGCAAGTAATTCATTATCTTTCTTGGAGTATCTACTACATTACTAAAATATTAATATACAGCACATAATGCAGGAATACCATTTCCTGTGATATGTCTGTTCTTTTAAATAAAGGGTACCATACAGTTTAAACTACTGCTCTGCAAGATTATAAATACAAGCTTAAAAATGCAAAGACAGTATAAATCACCTTGGGTCCAGGAGCACCATCACGACCAGGGGCACCATCATGACCAGGGCTACCCTGCAATGAGACACAGGAAAAGAAAGTTCATTTATTTGAATAATATTACCATGTCATCACACAAAACAGGATGCTCCCTATGTTAGAGGAACAAAAAAGTATGCTCCAGTGCTAGTTGTTTTTTTTATATTTAGCATCTAGCAGTTTTTTAATGGTACATGGATGTGCAAATGTATAAAAGTGGTTTTCTTACCTCACGGCCAGCCTCACCAGGACCTCCGCTCAGACCAGGGGGTCCCATTGGGCCAGGAGGTCCACGCTCACCAACTGCACCAGTACCTCCCTGTTTTCCTGGCTCTCCCTAAGTGGAGAATGAAACACAATCAGCTTTATGAAAATCCATTTCATAACTGATGTAGACTAGTGTTATGTCTTGATTAGAGAGTAACTAAAGTTTTAAGAGACTAATGTAAGCTAGACTCACAGTTGGTCCGGCGGGACCTGGCAGGCCTCTCTCTCCTCTTTGTCCAGGGCTACCAGCAATACCAAATCCTCCATTCACACCCTGAGGTCCAGGGGCACCAGCAGGACCCTAGAGAAGAAACAAAGCAAAGGGTAATGTCTTCAAATGGCATTATTACTGTTGCAATACTATCCATTGTTATACTTTGTGCACAGAGGACCAGAATATTTCATTTCCTTACTAATGAAGTGCCAAATTTCAAATAATTAGTTCCATACAATGTTACAAAGACAAAAAAGGTTTCAACTAAGAAGCAATTGAGGGATAAATTTAAACGAAAATTTTATATCTGGATTTCTGTAAAGCTGCTTTGTGACAATGTCCATTGTTAAAAGTGCTTCACAATATATAAAATTTAATTGAACTGAATAAATGTGAGTGAAGGAGTTACATACAGCAGGTCCATCAGAACCGGTAGAACCTCTCTCTCCGGGAGGTCCTGGGGGTCCAGCAGCACCAACCTCACCGGGGCGACCAGGTGCTCCCTTCTCACCACGTGCACCACGCTGTCCCTCTTTACCACCTGGGCCAACAGGGCCAGGAGGTCCAGCAGCACCCTAGGAAGGAGAGATTTATGAGCAGATCATTTCAATTTAATGTAACACGTTGTAGAAATGTCCGTTTTTAAGCTAATACTTTATAAGCTAATAATAATGCCTTATTGGGAAGGGACTACAGATACGACCACACCGAGGATGATGAAGGTGATCGTGAGGAAGTAACTTACAGCAGGGCCGGGAGGTCCAACTCTACCAGCAGCACCAGGGAAACCAGTGGCACCCTATTAAAAATAAAGAAGTATACACAGCTAATGACTTATCTTGTACAACACTTGTTAGCATACGAGCTGCATCAAGCATATTAACAATTGAACGAGATGTTAAAAACAGGTTCTTACAGGAGGTCCAGCACCACCACGAGCACCTTTGGGTCCAGGAGCACCAGCAAGGCCCTGGAAAAAGAAAAGAGAAATATTTATATATGTATGTCCATTTATCTATTATCTACTCGTTATATTAGCTTTCGGCACGGTACCTGAGGACCGCCAGCACCAACAGGTCCGGGAGGTCCAGGAGGTCCAGCATCACCTTTAGGTCCACTGTCACCCTGCTCACCCTTGGCTCCAGGCTGGCCAGCTGCACCCTGTATTATAAGGTAAAAAACAACAACTTGTATTTTCTCTCTATACTGGATATTGCCTGAAAAATAAATGACCATATTTCTAATGTGATAGAGAGAAAGACAGAACACTCACAGGAGGTCCAGCAAATCCAGCAGGTCCAGGAGGTCCAGGCTCACCACGGTCACCCTGGGTAGTTCGGTGAGAAAATGTCATGATTAGCCATTACCTAGCTAAGAAATGTATATATTGTCAGTATATAACCGGTTCTGGTAGAATTCTTACATGAAGACGTGTTGATATGTATAATTTTATACGTTTGTACGTTGAAATATGGCCGATGTGCATTTATATTGTGCCAAAATTCTTGTCAGAGTCTCTGATTTGGGCTACTGGACAGTGTTTTATGCTCTTTGGGTTATAGTGAATACATCACTGAGCTACAGACAGGGAAAGCAACTAAGGTGTCTTACTGCATTCACCTTTCCTACGAAGGGTTTATGCACTGTGACGCTATTATTATACCACTTTCTGTGCAGTTGGATTGTCCTTGCTGTCAATCTGATCACATCCTGTATTAACATCCTCAGTCACCTGAAGCACAGTTGCCCTTCTGTTTTGCTTTACAAATTGCATTAATGTGCACTATATGGCCAAAGGTATGTGGACACCTGACCATCACACACACCGGTATGAGGTTCTTCTCCAAAACGTTTGCCACAAAGTTGGAAGCACACAATTGTATAGGATGTCTTTGTATGCTGTGCATTAGTATTACAATTTCCCTTTAACTGGAACTAAGATGCCCAAACCTGTTCCAGCAGGACAATGCCCCTGTGCACAAAGCAAGCTCCGTGAAGACATGGTTTGCCATGGCTGGAGTGGAAGAACTCGAGTGTCCTGTACAGAGCCCTGACCTCAACCCCACTGAACACCTTTGAGATGAACTGAAACACCGACTGCACCTCAGGCCTCCTCACCTGACATAAGTGCCTGACTTCACTAATGCTCTTGTGGTTGAATGAACACAAATCTCCATAGCCACTCTCCAAAATCTAGTGGAAAGCCCTTGCAGAAGAGTGGAGGTTATTATAACAGCAAAGTGGGACTAAATCCTCCTTTAACAAGTATGTATTGATGTGATGGTCAGGTGTCCACATACTTTTGGCCACAGAGTGTATGAGAATCATTGATGTGTCATTCATTTCCAATTCTATTTACTGAAGCCAGATGTCACATTAGTCACTGTGCCTACTGAAACATGAGCTAACAAGAATAATGAACTCTCTTTCAAGGTGAGCTTAGTTCTCTGGATTTGGATCTTAATCCAAAATCAGGGTCAGCTAGGCCTGCTGATCCTGCATGGTAGGATGTTAATCGCTCGAATGTATCTTGTAGTTCGCCTGTATGGAAAATCATCTGCACTCGTTATGTTCCTCCACCCATTTATTCGAGTTTTTCCCATGTTTTTCCCTTTCCCCCATGTACTGTTGTCATGTCATAAGTCATGGCAGTGTGTGTTTTGTGCAGATTATTGAAGCATGCATGAATCACTCACAGAGCCACCACGAGGTCCAGTAGATCCAGCAGGTCCTACAGGTCCAGGTTCACCCTGCAGCATGACAGGAAATGCATGTTAATGACACAGCACATGTTCCAACACACACACACACACACACACACACACACACACAAAAACCCTACAGGCAAAAATAACATGTTCTGTCTGATCAAAATTGCAGATTTAAAATGGCTACAAGGGAACATGAGATGTCGTCAAATGTTATCAAGATGATTAGACTGTAAATCTGAAAGAAAATGGTGATTGTAGTCTGTCACATGACCACATGACCAGCTGCCATCTTCAAGAATCTTCAAGAATCAAGAACTGTTGATATGGCTACTGAGTTAAGATGAAGATTCTGTACTAAAGCAATAAGCCACTCGAGGGTGACAAAAATAATACAGTAAAATGTAATGTTCAATTACTAGGTAATAAATTTTATTAATAATAATATGCGCAATGAATCTTTTCACTATGCTATCTAATCTATTAACATAAAGCTTTGGTTGCTAAGCAACATAAACAAAGATTAGGATATTCTTTGAATAGAAATGATTTAAAAACTAGTGCGTTAATACTGAATTCAATTATTGTGATGCGGTCACAGTTGTGCGTGTACTGAAGACTTTCACAGATTTTAGAACCGAAATTATCTATTTTATAATGTGCTGTAGAACAATGTTCTGAAAAATGAAACAGGATGGAATGGGTTTAGTGACCTTGATGGTTAAGTGAGAGCATCTATAATCAATAGTGTACATTCTCATAATCAAATAATCGAATAATCATAATCGAAAAATCATAAACAAGCAAACAAAAAAAAAAAAAAAACAATGCAGCTTTGCTAACCTTTTCTCCAGCAGCACCAGGAGGTCCTGGGGCACCAAGGGCACCAGTCAAACCACGCAGACCATCCTTACCAGGGGCACCATCAGGGCCCTTAGGTCCAGAGTCACCCTATCAACGGAAGACAGCACTAGTAAAGACGTGATCACACACCATTCTCCAAACTCAAGTGAAAGCTTTAGAAATTATTGTTATAATTTTCCTGTGCAACATTCTACTATCACTTTTAAATATAGTATGGATCTTTCAGTTGATGCAGCTGAAACAAAATTCTGCAAATTATACAGGATCACAGAGTTCTCTTCACCTGATATATATTTATATACAGTAAATTAGGGCTATATGATTAATATCATGAATATTGAATGTTAAAATTTTGCTGTTAAAATTTTAATGTTAAATGTTTTGTAATGAATTTTTTACAATTTTTACAGATTTGTTCGCTTTTTCAGTGTTATAATAATACTCATAATCAATAATTATTTTAGACATGAATAAGTCTCATCAGTAAATATCTAAATGTAGCTAAGAGCCACCCACCATGACATCATCATGGCTTTAAAAAAAATTACTAATTTTAAAAATGACTCTGTATCTGTAAGCTATGATTATGGCTGAACGCTTCATTATTTACAATTTATTAGTAACGTGTGTTTTAAAGAATAGAACAGGCACTACTCTGAACCGACTGGGCTGGAATTTCAGACACAGGGTCTATCCTTGTCATGTATTACTTTCAGTGTAGCTGTCCATTGCAATTAAAAAGGTTTTTAGCTCAAGACTAGGCTTAATGTGTTCCTAAAGCCGTCAGAGAGGAAAATAATTTGGTGTAGATTTTCAAAGTGGGTTTAATATGAAAAGGTGATGTTCAACACTCACTCTATCTCCTCTTGTGCCAGGAAGTCCACTAGCACCGCGCTCTCCAGGCATTCCCTGTGGACCAGCAGAACCCACACCACCAGGAACTCCAGCAGCACCAGCATCTCCCTAAACACACACACACCCACACACACACACATAAACACACATATATTCTTCTACAGATGTAAGCAGACTTTATTCCTGTTTCTCATGAAACTACAAGCCATGTGAAACCTACCCTAGCACCATCGTTACCAGCAGCTCCGGGAGAGCCGCGAGCACCAGTGGGGCCAGCAGGGCCTGGGGCACCACGCTCACCAGGAAGACCTCTATCACCCTGAGGGGAAAGGATTTACATTTTAGTTATATATAACACCAAATGTAGGTAGACTAATAGCAGGTTCTTATTAAGCTGGGGCAATTAAGTTTTTGAAGATTTTGAAGAAGCTATCGCTTTTTTTGGATGGAAAATCTGACCATAGTGATACTTACTCTGGGACCAGAAGGTCCAGGAACACCAACCTCACCAGGCAAACCCTACTCAGAGAAACAAACAGTATTAACAGTTAATAGTGACCAAGGACTAAATATCATAATGCAATATATTACCTGGTTGGCTTCAAAATGCCTATGTTAGGCCTATACTTAATACAAACGCAAGTAACAAAAAAGGAGCAGAACCTTATGTTATAAGTGATGGATATTACATTTCCACCACACTGCACTGGCACTCACCTGGTCACCAGCCTTGCCTGTCTCACCAGTGGCACCCTGAGGTCCAGGAAGTCCCTGCCAAGGTAACAAAAGCATAGCAGTGATTGATGGTGCCCCATTTTAATTGATTGACCTGAAAGGCTTATAAATAAAAAAATTTCATTAATGAAGAGAGCTTGTTTTGGTATGAGGGTCAACAGCTACCTGGAATCCAGGTTGTCCAGCAGGTCCTTGTTCTCCTTTATCTCCAGCAGGTCCCTGTTAAAAGAAACAGTGGAAACACTCAGAATAGAGATTTATAATGCATTCAATTATAATGTGTTACATTTATGAAAACAAAATACAACACAAATAATACATATTTGTTTTTATTAATTATTCCTATAAACAACGTACAGCAGGTCCAGAAGGTCCAGGAGCACCAACATCACCATCTTTACCAGGTGCACCCTATAAAAGATCATTCAAAAATCACTCAAGTTTATAATGACTTCAAAATGCCATGTAGTGTGGAAGGCAGTATACATGAGTAAGATTTTCCCAGGTACACAAGTTGAGCAATCTTCAAATAGAAAATAAATTTATTCTTTTTTTATATAAAGAACCATTTTAGTAGAGAGGAAAGAGTACACACCACAGCACCAACGGGTCCTTCAATGCCTCTCTCGCCAGGTTTACCAGACTCACCCTACAAGAGGACAGGATCATAATTAATTCTCAGGGGTTTTTTTGCGGTATACATCAATTCAAGTTGCAAATGACTGCAAATGATACATAACACTGTGAGTAGCCAGAATGCAATTCACTAATTTTATCTCCAATATTAAACAAGAAATAGTATGGTGATGGTTTGGTGATGAGTGTTTTTTCTTTCCGTACATCAGCTCCCTTAGGTCCAGGGAATCCCATCACACCAGGGAGACCACGAGATCCAGCAGGGCCTGGAGGTCCAGCAGCACCATCCTGACCAGCGGGACCCTGAAAAAGAATGAACCATGCTAAATTCCCTTGAAAACAACCCAGCGCCAAGTGTGTGCAAGGCTTGAAATTATTACCCAGTGGCATGTCTGACATGTAGTTAATATTTCTTTACACATGCACCATGATGTTATAGTCAAAGGCTGTATATTTTGACGCATTGAACTGTATTATAATAATGTGTGGTCATAAACTTGACTTACAGCAGGTCCAGCTTTGCCATCAGGTCCAGGGGCACCAGGGGAACCAGACACACCCTAAATAGGAGACATGGGACAGTAAGATAAGACTAGAAATGTGGAAATAATCACCAAGATGAAAAAAAAAGGACAATAATCTTGCCCTGGATCCGGGCAGTCCAGGCTCTCCAGGTCGGCCAGATTCTCCAGTGGCTCCTTGAGGTCCAGCAGGTCCGTTGGGGCCAAGCTCACCAGGGGCACCCTGTAATACAAGAAAATACATACAACTTATACATCTCCATCTTATACTGTTATCGATGTGCTGCGCTCTGACTGCTCTGATCCAGCACCATGGACAGCTCTACAGAACCACCCAAGCCTACATTTTGTAAGAAATTTGTAGGAACTGTAATTTCTGATGAACAATGTAATGCTTTTAGTGGATTTTAGATGTTATGAGAATGAAGTTCTAAGAACAACTATGACCACTAACCCCATAAATCCTGAAACTTTCAAGTGTGTTGACTGACTTTTTTTCTTAGACCATGCAGGAACTTCGAGTTGCTTCATGATGAAACAAGGGGGAGTTAGAAAGACAGAAATTCTGACCCATTTCATTTTATAATAAACTACATCCTATCAGAAACTGAAAGGGCTTAGTGGGGCAGCTGGTACGAGAATACGCTCTGCACATTTCTTCTGTCCTACGGTGCAGGAATGATGATTCCCCACTTACGTTTGATACGTGACCCATAAATGAATAGTGAATTGTGTTTTTGAAAGACTTGCCTTGGGGCCTGGGGCACCATCAGCACCAGGGAAACCACGGTTGCCAGGGGCACCCTGTTTGAAGAGACGGATGTAAAGATTAACAGAACTTAATAATAATAATGAAGAAGGGAAGAATGAAAGGAAGAAGAAAATTATATATGCAAAAGAACTTGTGGCTGTATAACATTCTGTACATCTACATATCTTTTACACTCTATTTTTATTTATGAATATGCATTAATTGGAAAAAAAACACGTAAAAAAATAGTTGTTTATGTAAAATAGTTCTGATCGTAGGATACTTTATGTACTTATGACTGTGAGTTTTGAATATTAGCTCTAAAAGTTATATAAGATTATGCATATACAAATTAGGCTTGAAACTTGTACATTTTGAGTCATCTGAGCTTCTGATGCACAGGCCAAAGCTTATGCTCTGTGACATATCCTAATAATCTAAAATTTTTTCAGTAGTCAACATGGACAAGTTGATGCTCTCCTCTGAGCATTTTAGCGTGTTGATTTAGAACAGACACAGTGGCTTGATAATGTATGTGAAGAGAACTGCGCTGGCCTTGATTTACAATGAGATACTTGATGTAAAGGTGTATTTAACACTTCTCTAAGCTTCTTTGCCTTGAAGATAGTCTGTCTGTTGTTGTACTGTATACAAAAGATTCTCTGCATTCCCTTTGTGATTCTGTCACAAGTCCTGATTATTTCTGAGGGATCTGTCAGGACTCGGGAAGAAACGAGATCAGGAAAGTGCTCCAACACAAATATGTAGAATTTTATATTTTAAACTTACACGAAGTCCAGGAGGTCCAACGGGTCCAGTACCGCCAGGCTCACCGCGAGCTCCTCTCTTTCCCTCATCACCAGGAGGTCCAGCAAGACCCTGAGGTCCAGAAGGTCCCTGTATAAAAGAAAGACAAAGAAGAAATGGAAAGAGGATCAGATCAACAATTCTCCACCATCACATTTCACGTACACCTCTTGGTAAACATTAAGCATACTCACAGGCTCTCCCTTAGGACCAGGCTCTCCTTTGGGTCCCTGGGCACCAGCATCACCCTGTGATCGGCAAAACAAAGTACCATCAGAACCTATTCATCTTCTCTAATGTGAAGCGATAAATATAGTAATCAACCCACGAATGATTGGAGGGATAAAGAATCAGGTCCATCTTTGAGTTAGCTTGTTTTAACCCACCAGGGTGGCTATAGGTGTTAGAAACCTACACAAAAATAACAGACAAAAGTCTATGGTCAGACAAAAGTGTACGTACATTGACACCCTTAGGTCCAACAGCGCCGACAGATCCAGCGGGTCCAGCAGGTCCACGAGTACCGGGGAAACCAGGAGCACCAGTAATACCAGCAGGACCCTACACAAGTTCAGAGAAATGAGAAGCGAATATTCAGTGAAGGTTGTATGAAATATTCTGGATATGATAACTGTCTAACCCAGTATCATATTGTTATATCAAGCTGCTTACGCCTTAACAAATACAAAGAGATGAAATGACGTGTAACACTGGAGCAGCAGTGCTGCACTAGCAGACCCTGCGAAAATCATTCTTAAAACACAATCTGCTCATTTTCTTTGATTTTAGCCTAGCATTGTTTTTAATCTGGTTTAAAAATCTTCTAATCTATTTCATGGGATGTTTTGCACAAGGCTGATTTTTTCATTTATTTAAGATTTCCTGTCATATCAGTATGTCAATCAAACCTAAAGTATGTATAATATTGTCTAAGCATAATGACTAATCATAATGATATGTCTGCTATAAAAGACAAAACAAATTACTTACAGGAGAACCCTTGGCACCAGGGCTGCCATCGCTACCAGGAGGACCCTGGAAAGAGAAGTAGAAGAGAAGAGCTCAGTTCAGACTCAAAACTGTTAATTATAATTATACAAATAAATATAAAAAGTATTGACTCACTGGGGGTCCAGCAGCTCCACCAGGTCCAGGGTTACCAGGCTCACCACGGGCTCCCTGAGGTCCCTCTGAGCCACGGCCTCCAGCAGGGCCAGTCTCTCCCTGCAGAGGGGTAAGAGGTTAATGTAGATGCTGTTGTCATGCAGAGAGGCAGTAGGGCAGTGCTGGATCAGCGGTTAAGGCTTTGAGCTACCAATCAGAAAGCTGAGAATTCAAATCTCAGCACTGCCACTGTCGGGCCCTAAACCCTCAAATGTTCAGTTCCTTCCTAATTTTGGATAAAAGTATGAGCCAAATGAATATATGTTCACTATATAGATGTTTACTTCATGTAGCACCCGATATGAGGAACAGTTCAGCCCCGAATGTCCTTTTGACAGTCAAGCCAAGGTATATAAATATAGAAGCTAAGCTGAGAAAAGATATGTAATTCAGCTTCGGTTGTCTATGTTAATAATTTAAGTATCACAAAGGAAACTAGAGAACAGAATTAATCTAATAATCTGTATTAAAAATGGGACAAGGAAATCATTGTGTCTGCAAATGGATGTTTGCAAACATGTTTATGTAACACACTTCTTAGAGATGACTAAAAAGTGTCTCTAAATGTAAATGTAAAATGTCTCCAGGGTGTAATTCTGCTCAAATCAATACCATGGAAACATACAAGGGGAGCATAACTATAAGGAATACGTTCTGTAATGATGATGATGATAATGATGTGTGTGTGTGTGTGTGTGTGTGTGTGTTGGAGAGGCTTAAGGCCTACCTTAGTTCCAGCAGCACCAGGGAATCCAGGAGGACCAGAAGGGCCGGTGGGTCCCTATAAGAGAAAATCAGATAAAAGAAAAGCTCACAACACTTACATCACTTTTCCTCTCTCCATTCAAGCATCAACTCTGTCTGGTGAAGTACAACGCATATCTAAATCTTTTATATTCCTCATGTCAGCTTATGGAAGTGAAAAAGACGTGGAAAGATGCTACTAATACTTCACCATCACAAATTAATAGTTATATTTAGACAATATATATAAGACAATTATATATTATTCAGTATTTCTGTTGTATTTAATAAAAGTACAGGTAATGCTTACAGGAGGTCCAGCAGGGCCAGAGTTGCCGTCGTTACCGCGAGCACCCTATGGCAAGCAAATATGACAGAAAAAAATCAGTTAAACTGTCAGAAATGTGTTAAAAATTTATACAAAGCATATAGAATGTATTATTTTAGTATAATGTGCTGACAAAAAATATGTTAAACTAGTTTAGCCTGTCAGATAACAGACAGTTAATGAAAAATTATAATTAGTTTGAGGTTAAATGTCTGAATGAAAAGTCCTGTTCACTTAATTTTAGGAATGATTGAATACATAAAGTACACTGTAACTTACTGTGCATTAACTGTAAATCTACTCGAGCTAGAACTGCATTAGTAGAATACCTCCCTATTATTTATATCATTTCTGATGACCTACATAACATAAATGTTATTACCTCTGAAAAGGTTGGTGTTACACAGTTTCAGTGGTACAGTGCACGATGGGTGCGGCTTTTGTATTACGTAATTCAGCTCATTCTTTGTAATCTGTATGTAATGTAAAGGAAGGTGGAAATGGCTGATGAAGGGCTCGGAGTGACCAAGACACTTACAGCAGGTCCAGCAGGTCCAGGGCGGCCTCTCTCACCAGGCAGACCACGAGGGCCCTAGAAAATAAAAAAGGGAAAAAAAAGTCTTTTAATAAAACTGGTACATATTTCTGTCTAGCAAATAGATTTGACAGACTAAACAACAACAACAACAACAACAAAAAAACCTAATGGACTCACCATAACACCAGCAACACCATTCTCACCAGGTGAACCAGGCTCTCCCTGCAAATAACACACAATGCAATTCATTTCCATAGAAATAAATTCAACTAAGATCAAACAGTTCCTTAAAACAATTCAATCCAAATATATCATACACATCGAAAATGTTCGCAAAGTTCAAAGAGAGAATCGTACCTTAGGTCCAGCAGGGCCAGTATCTCCCTTAGCTCCATCTAGACCAGGGAAACCCTAAAGATAGATAAAGGGATAGAAAGAAAGAGGTCACAGAGGGTTCAGAGGTCAACTGACAGGGTTTTGACTTCATGCTCTGTCATACTCACTCTGTGTCCCTTGATGCCGGGAAGTCCAGGGGTTCCAGGGAAACCGCGAGCTCCCTGTGTGTGTGTGTATGTGTGTGTGTATGTGTGTGTGTGAGAGAGAGAGATGAGACTTCCGTTAATATGAACTAAATGCTCTAAATGGTTCATTTTACTCAAGCTAGTTTATTCCATTAAAATGATCATTTATTACAACAAACAGAACAGAATTTTTTAAACCAGGATTTTGATTTATTTGTTTACTAATAATATGAACAGGATGTGAATGTCTATATTCAGTCAACACAACGTGAGGAGGGAAATAAGAAAAGCAAGTAGGTATACGGACCTGAGCACCAGCGGCTCCACGCTCACCAGGGCGACCAGCTTTGCCAGCTTCACCCTAAAAAAGTGAGAAAAAGGTTTAGACTTTCATGTTTAAATGAAAGCATGTGCACATATAATACAACAGATTATAATACACTGGATACATCTACGCAAAGGTCCACAACTCTAACGCTATCTAACACTGAGAACTGTTTTTATTACATTATTAATGATTCTATTAGATTCTTATTATCTGTGGAATTTATTTTGGATACTTTATTATTATTATTATAAATATTTCATCATATCAGTAAATGAAAATCTTATATCTAATGAATGCGGTGTGGCAGAGACAATTCTGTGTGAATACTGTGTGAGTATGACAGTAATAAATATGTTACTATTTCAGTGGAATATTAAACAAAAATCTAAATCAAGCTAGTGCTTTGTATATTCAGAGAGATTTTAAATTTTATATGAGGAATGATATTGAAATATCCACCGAAACTTTTTTCCTGAATATCATACCGAATAACAGTTTGCATTTGTTTTTAGAAAAATCCTGAAAACTGTTAGCTCTGGATAGTAAACTCAGACTGTATAACACTTTTCAATAAGAAAAGAAATTCAATAAGAAATTAAATATGGACTCACATCATCTCCGTTCCTTCCAGGAGGACCAATAGGACCACGAGGACCCATCGGACCCTGAAGACAATAAAATCATAAGTATGAAATAGATGTCATACACTTATATACTGTATAAAGATATGCATACATTTGTATGTAATAGTAATAAGTTAGAGATTGGGTGATCTCAATAATCCCAAATCTGTTTCTAACAGAAATGTTCCACTGTTTGTGGAAAGGAAGTGACATCTACAGAGCAAGGAAGTGATGTTGCCAGTGGGAGAGTGTTGCAGGAAGTAAATACTCACAGAAGGGCCAGGCTCGCCAGGTTCACCTGCAGGGCCAGTGAATCCTTGAGGACCCTGAGAGAATGAGAGAGGGAAAATGAGGAGAAAACAATGTCACTGACATTGCTCTACTGGCTGCAAATGTGTTCTTAATAATGGCCTTGGTAATAATGGTGCACATTTTAGGATTGAACTGATCTGAGCATAAAACTATGTGACACTGGGAAAAAAAAAAACTTACAGGAGAACCTGAAGGTCCAGGAGGTCCACGGGGTCCCATTGGGCCCTGAAGGAGAGACACAGAGAGAGACAATTAGGTGTGTGATGCATTTATTAGTGTGAAATTACGGAAAAAAAGACACAGTCTTCATGTGTTTATGCATAATTCTATAGCATAATAGATTTTATGGTTTTGTAAAGTTCATCTACCACGTATCACAGTCAACATCAGAAGAGAAGAGAAGAGAAGAGAAGAGAAGAGAAGAGAAGAGAAAAGAAGAGAAGAGAAGAGAAGAGAAGAGAAGAGAAGAGGAGGGGAGAGAAAAGAAGAGAAGAGAAGAGAAGAGGAGGGGAGAGGAGAGAAGAGAAGAGAAGAGAAGAGAAGAGAAGAGAAGAGAAGAGAAGAGAAGGGTAGGGAAGGGAAGGGAAGGGAAGAAAAGAAAAGAAAAGAGAAGAGAAGGTTAGGGAAGAGAAGAGAAGAGAAGAGAAGAGAAGGTTAGGGAAGAGAAGAGAAGGGTAGGGAAGGGAAGAAAAGAAAAGAGAAGAAGGGAAGAGAAGAGAAGAGAAGAGAAGAGAAGGGTAGGGAAGGGAAGGAAAGAAAAGAAAAGAGAAGAAGGGAAGAGAAGAGAAGAGAAGAGATGAACAATGGTGTCATACTGGTGGTCCAGGAAGAGCTGGGCCGCTGGATTTCTCACTACCATAAGACAGCTGGGGCAAGTTGTACTGCAAAAGAACAAACAAAAGTTATAAATTAAAAGCTATAATAATCCGTCCATTACGCCTTCAACATGTCTCTGTGCATCCCACTACTTTGGTTTAGATCACAGGTTAGCATTTAGACTAAAATGATTTCGATTTGATTTGCTGAAATTTCTCCCTCACAGCGTCAGTATTACTATTCTTTATACTATTTACTATTTTCATATTCATACATTTTCTCTAGTTGGAGTTTCTTCACATTGTCACTGGTGTCACACGCTGCTCATGTGATGTGTATAAATATACAGCACTCAGAGCTTCTACACGTAAAGAGTTAAAGCTGCTCTCCATCTTAGTGGTGCTGATTTACAGGGAATTCATGGGAAAATGGTGGAGTTGGTTTCCTTGGCTGTCTTGGTGTGACATGATAGAATCACTTAACAGAAAAAAAAATCTCCAATTCTAAACCACATGTCCTTTGTGATAATTCCTGGTATCTCTGTTAATCACAAATTCAGGTGCGAAACCTGATGACACGTACTTTCCTATGAATTACTTTTAATTTATGTGTTAAGAGATTTTACATTGCCGCATCAGATTCCCATTAGCACATGATATAAACCCGATCTTTCCTGCTAACTAGATGCTGTAGTCCACTGTAAGTTTTAAAGTAATGTGTTGGATTTTGTGTTTGAGCCACATGGCATAAGGACACTGTCCTCATGATGTCTTAAACATGCATGGGTTTGCTTTTCACAGCTTTATCTGTGGAAAATTTATAAAGTGATGTACTCACTCCACCGAGACCAGGGGGTCCAGGGGGGCCAGGAGGTCCAGGAAGTCCAGGCTCTCCGGGAATGCCATCGTTTCCGGCAGGTCCAACGGGACCCTGTCAAACCAAAGCGCAATTTATATTAGAAATACATAAATGTATTAAACGCTTAGCAACAGCCAGTCCACCTCTTACAGTGCAGTTGCAAGACACAGAAAATGATGATACGAAATAAAAAAAATTAATCTATAAATTTTGATATGTTATAAATAGATATACTTAATATGTTATAAATAGAATAAAATAAATAGAAAGTTGTTAAATAAATAAATAAAATAAAAGTTATGATATGGCATTTATTATTAAATTAAAAATGTTGAGGTCATACATTAAATTTAATGTGGCAAAGGTCAAAGTTGACACAGGTCATAAGGTCATAAGGTTACAAAATAATTTTGCCATTATTTTGGCAACAGAGGATCTGTATAATTTCTTCACTCAAAATAACTGTATAACCTCCATAACCTATGGTTTATATAAACAACTGTTTCTGTGTTTCTTGTTGAATTTATTAAATATTTAACACTTCACCAAAATGTGTCTGGATAACCTTTATCATTTGACACAACCGAAAAAAAAATTATAAAAGCAAATTAAATTAACAAGGCCAACATAACCACGACCTTAAAGCAATACACAACCATATCAAAGGAAGACAGGAAGAGGAAAATGGTGCTTACCGGGTCACCCTTAGGTCCAGTGGGACCTTTGGGTCCAAAATTCTAAAAATACATACATATATTTATATAATTGTACCTCAAAAATATAACTTTTACAAACAATATGATATTTATATATATATAAACAATATATATATATATATATTTAAACTAAAGTGGATGTGATTTTTTTTTCATTTGTACACAAATTATTTTATTATCTATCTATATTTAAAAATTTGTCATTTTACACAAAATTATATACAAAATTATGAAGAATATATGACTAAGGTATGTGTTGAGTGTAAGCTGGTATTGTTACTGACCTCAGGACTATCAGTGGTTGGTGTTTCTGTGCCTGAGAAATGAAATAAAAATCAAAATTAGTACTTTGCCTGTCTATAATCAAGTGTTTTGGACACATATTCTCTATCATTATGTATTTTTTCATTATGACTGGCCCAAGATAACGGATGAAACACTCTTTGATCATGAAAAAAAAGTGTTCCACTGTGTTCCCTTTCACGAAATCAATAACTGCCAAACACTGATCATTCCAAACGTAATCTTAATCCAGTGTGAAAATAGATCCGCAGAAGCGCCCTCCCAGACTGTGCTCCCTTCCAGCAGGACGGCCATCGGAGGAGAGACACCTCACTGGGTTTTAATATTTCCGAGCTCAGGTAAAGAGACAAGTCTGCTAGAGGGCGACATAAAACTAGCACGTCTGCGAGCGAGTGAGTGGTGATGTGGCAAATATACCGTCGATGCAAATAGGGCAGCATTCGCCTTCGGGGATTTCTGGGTTGGCGCAGTCCGGTATGTCCTCGCAGATCACCTCGTCGCACATGACAGTTCCGCTGTCGCACACGCAAATCCGGCATGGCTCAGGTTTCCATACGTCCTTGTCATTGTACGACTGGCCGTCTAATGTGCAGCTACTGAATATGCCTACGAATGAAAGACCAAGAGGAACACGTGAGTTATGAGCATTTCATTAGGTTCCTCACTGATTCCTGACCTTCTGAATTCCTCACAATGTTCCACCTGGAGCAAGTGGAAGAAGGAGGTTCAGTTACGAACATCTCTGTGTGTTCACAAAAATATTTACATAGGTAATATAACGTGGATAATAAACGAGGATCTGAGTTATTTTGGTAGTCATCATGTCTATATGTTAATTCATTTATAAAGTCCAGATGTCTTCCTGTACAACTATTTAACGCTTTATACATTTTCACAAACACTGATCGCTTTTTTTCCCCAACAATGACCAGTCATGCAAGACCCAGAAACTCTGCAGACATAGAAATGCTGAATGTTTCAGAAATGAACAAACAGAACTGTAAATACAGTCTCCGTACCATGGCAGTGTATATATGCATGCATGTATGTATGTATGTATGTATGTATGTTGGCTATTTGAACAATCTTTTTCAATTAAATTGTACTAAATCACTGCTGTATTTTTAATCACTGTTATCATTTTTATGACCTTTCTGGTTCACATTAGCTAAAGTTCACAGCAGCAGCTTGCATGAGAATGCTTCTGAAGTCAACACAGCTCTACTTCAGCAAAAAAAAAAATCTGGGGAGAAAAAAAAAACACGATTTTTTGTTCAGTGGGCGTGTCCTAATCCCAGACTATACCCCGCCCCCAGAAAAAAAAAAATTGCGCCTGCATGCAATACACCAAGCGGCCACATGGTGCCGCCATTGACTCACTTTACGCATGAGTGACTTCACCGCCCAAACTACATCATCGATTAAAGCCTATTATCTTGTCTCTGGATATTACAGAGCAGACATCACTGATTTTCATCGACATTAGCTTTTTTTTTTTTTTTCAGTTCATTCCTTTTCTTTTTTTTTTCTTTCCTTTGCACAGAGTAGCCTCTGTTTAACTTCTACTCTGATTAATGCTCAAAAACTGTCCAGATGTTCCACATCTGTCTCACGCTCCATGAAATTCCCCCTCTGCCCTCTGTCAGGAAGAATTTCCGTTTGTTAAAAAAAAAAAAAAAAAAAAAAACAGCTAAATTGAGTGCAGCTTCATTTTTTTTTTTTAAATTAATTTATTTATTTTCTGCTCAAGTGGGTCCAGAGTTAGAGTTTGGGGCTGCGCGCGAGGCAGCTGCAGCAAACTTGTAAGGGCGCGCGCTCAACACAACACAACACAACACAACATCACACCACACCACACCATAACACAACAACACAACACAACATGCAAGCGCTGTTTGGACCCCAGCTTTATAGGAAACCCACTTCTCCACTTTTTCCCTTTTTTATTTATTTATTTATTTTTTTTTAAATTTCATCCCAAAAGCTCGCGGTACTCACTGTCATCCTCGCCCTGTCCTCTCGCCACGAGCGCGGCGGCCGCGAGCAGCAGCCCTAACCGGATATCCACAAAGCTGAACATGTCTAAATGTTAGACATGTAGACTCTTTGAGGCGAGAGTGTTGTGTCTTTAGTTCCCGCAGGCGCCGATCATACACGTCGAGGTTATAACTCCAAACCCAGACCCCAACACACACACACACACTCCCTACTGCCCAAACACACACCTCATCCCGGCTTTTATATTGCCAGCAGTGTTAGGGAGGTGCTCAACATCCTCAGCATGTTCAACACACACACACACACACACACACACATACACAGAGAGAGAGAGAGAGAGAGAGAGAGAGAGAGAGAGAGAGAGAGACCCTCCTTCGCCAAGAAAGAATAAAACCATGTCGAGAGAACTCAATTGCAGGACAACGTGGACGTTTTGAGTGGTTTTTAGTGATGAGGTGGAAGATTCTTCCAGGGAATTAACATGGCATGGATGAAGATGAACACATGAAGATGAACACATGTGCATCTTCATGTTATGTTACACAAGACAACAATGGACGCAAACTGACAGGGAGCTCTGTTACATATTGCACTGCGGCTGTTTTTTTTTTTTTTTTGGCACTTATTGCATTAGATATAGATTTTATTATTATTATTATTATTATTATTATTATTATTATTGTAGTGCATTGTTGAAAGTCTCTCCAACTCTTCTGGCTTTACTTTCAAATGAGCAGTGAAACATGCTGGTTAAAGATTGCATGCCATTCCACAGATCTGGTGTTTACGGTGGATCTGTTTAATCCACATCTTTCTACTGTTCTGTGATTGAAAGCAGTTGTTGACTCTACCATTGACTTGCTAATGACTGTTTTCATCGAAAAGGGTGGTTCGAATCGCAGAAATTAGGCTGATGCAGAGTTCGCCGTCTTAATCAAGTGTATTCACCCAACTCTCCTCCTTGGCCTTTTGCATTTGTGTTATGCTTAATAAAATACAAAATCTGTCTTTTTTCCTCCCTCGTTTCAGAATAGCAAAAGTAACAATGCCATCTATGATCATCATCTTCCTCCACTTTATAACTACATTCCATCATTTTCCTGTTGCATTTGTCTGCTGTCAAAACTAGAGTCATTTATGGTTCATTCATGGAAATATCAATATGAATTAAAATAAATCACATTTGAACATAATGGGGCAATTATCATCTCAAACTTTTTAGTGATTTTAAGCATTTAGGTTAAATATGTAACATGGAAGATTATGTACTTGTGTGTGTGTGTGTGTGTGTGTGAGAGAGAGAGAGAGAGA
Organism: Pangasianodon hypophthalmus; assembly: GCF_027358585.1. Classification (NCBI taxonomy): domain Eukaryota; kingdom Metazoa; phylum Chordata; class Actinopteri; order Siluriformes; family Pangasiidae; genus Pangasianodon; species Pangasianodon hypophthalmus. The sequence goes on along the minus strand of NC_069721.1, from coordinate 5,292,452 downwards.
GAGAGAGAGAGAGAGAGAGAGAGAGACTTGGCGTTATTTGAAAGTATGCGTTGTGTCATGGACACGTTGCAAGTTCAGAGCCTGATCTGAAGAGTTCATACAGTATTGTGTGCTGTCTTTGATTAGTCGCTGTCAGCCTCACTGACTAAAGAGCAATGCTGTTCACATGAGAAGAGACTAATTTAACCTCAGCAGAGCACAGAGCTGATCAGTTGAGGGTTAACAGCACTGTCAAAGGGTCGAACCAAGGGTCTACTTTCCCGAATTTATGAGATATGAACCTGCAATCTACCAGATACAAGTATAGAACCTATAAATGGGCTAATCTTCCAAAGACACAAAATATAAGTTTTTTTTTTTTTTCATCCACATCAGATTATTTTCTGTTAAAAAATCTTAAAGTGGACTATTTTGGGCTTTTGTGGAACCAAGTGCAACAGCACCATCAACAGTCATAAGAAAAATACATAGATCGGTATGAAGAAGCAAGGCTGTGGCTGATTTCTTTCTAGCCCAGACTGTAGATACATGCAGCCTATCAGACAGTGTCAGGTGATTACACAGAGTGACACGCCCCCTAGGCTTGATCTCCATTAGGGCTGATATTTTTCGGACACCTCTGTCCGAACACGTAACAGACACGTCATCGGCAGTGATTGAGAAGGGGCGTGTCAAATACATTTTCAGATGTAATGAATGTGAACGAGGTGGATTTTTCCTCTATCATCCTTTTCCCCAAAAATCCATTTGGAAGAGAAACTAAAATACACAGACTAAGCAAACATTGTCCAATCAACGTACAAGCTACACAAAAGGAGAAATGACAGAACAGTAATTTTAGTGTTGTTTTGGTTTGAATGAAAAGGCTACAACTTTTCTGTTTAAGGGGTTTGGAATTCCGAGGAAACACAGCATGAACGGCATAAAAAATGAGAAATCGTGTGTGTGTGTGTGTGTGTGTGTGTGTGTGTAATAGTTCACCCCACATCATTCTTATCCCACCATTAATGAGTCCTTGAGATATAATGCATTACTCTATAGTAATAGTTTCACTGCTGTGGTAATGATAGATATTAGATTTTAAACTCATAACTAATATCACCATCAGACATCAAGAGAACCTTCTCCAACACGTCTCATTTTTTATGAGCTGGTCTGCACTGTCAGAAATGCTTGTAAATGATAATAGAACAATTTTAAAAGGAATTGACTCATAAAGTTTTTGAAATATAACATTCCCACTTCACTTTGGCAGTAAATACATTTAACCTGATCTAAATTTACTTCTATTTTCACATCATATATTATAATTAATTTAACAAATCTATTTTCTATGTAAAGTGTATCAACGCACAACTCAGAAGTCTCAAAGTGACCTTGTAAATGTACTAGTAGCAGAGTTGCCAGGTCAGTACTGTAAGTAATATTTACAGCTTTATTTCTATAATGTTTATTTACAGTAATGGTACGTTGTGCTGTAAAAAGGACTACATATTCATAAGAACATATTACTGCTGCAATTTTAGTTGACTAGAGAGTTGTATAATGCAATTTTCAAATACACATTCTAAAAATCCTAACTAGAGAATTTAAAAAAAGTTTATTAAAACAATTATTTTATGTTTTGTCTCATAAAAAATTAGAATAAATAACACTGAGTATACAGTTATAAGATACCAAAGTACACAATAATCCTACATTCATATTAGCAAGAGGTAGGTGTTCATTTTCAGCGTACATCTGCAACACAGATCCATGATTTACAGACCACCACTGGGAAGATGAGGAACTTCATTACTAGTGGACAAAATGACAGATGGGAATTAATAGGAAGTTAATAGGAATTTATAGGAAGCTTCAGGCATGTTTCTTTCCATAAACTTTCCACAAACTTTCATAACTTTATTTAGCTAACTAGCTATGCTACCATTGCATCGTGTTGCCTAGAGCAGTGTTATTTGGGGGGTCCATGAGGATCAGTCACAATATTCTAGGGGCCCATGGCTGAAAAAAGTTTGAGAAGAACTGGCCTGGAGGTTTCAAAAGTTTTGCATTCACCCAGGTTTCTCAAAAACAAAAGCTATGTGTTAGGATTACAAAATAATGGAAAGAATGAAAAAATGAGGGTCCTTTGCTGCTTCAGATAAATGCAATTAGTGCCTAGTTTTGAAATAATGTTAATGATAATGTATGTTTTACTGAATTTTTACAATATAGTCAAAACAGTGTTACAGTAGCTATACAGTATGTCTATTAATACAGCAGAATCTGGCAGTAAATATTTTCCTGGAATACCAGACAGACCACAGTATTGAACTGTAAGACTGATGCAGTATTATAGTGATACGAACACATTATTTTAGTGTAGAAATGACAATAACTCTTTATAGCTTGATAGCTTTGGCAGTGGTGTTTAGTATGCACAAGCTGTAAACTCATCATTACACTCCAGAAAGAGCTGCATTCTCAATTCTAATGACTAACAATGCTAAGTCCAGTTTACTTTTATCATTTATCAGATGTTGTCTACGTTCAGCACCCAAACCCCTCAAACAACCAGTGGGTTTTCCTGTCTACGAAGTCTAAGACCATTTCTCCATACACATTGTATCCAGATTCCTGAGTGGTTCTGGTTTTCATTTCACTCTTGTCTTAGAAGTGATTGCTCACTATTTGGTGCATTTCATTTTGTGCATTTCACTGTTTATTTTCACCTGGTTCTGAGAGAAAACTTAATTCAGTTTGAATCTAGCAAATGTGGGTGTTTGTGAGTTCATATATACAGACGCAGCATGAGCAGCAGTTGGAAAAGATGCATTAGCTGGCTTCATGTGTTATGGAGGAATCTAGCCCTCAGCATCTCATGTTGGTTGCTATACTGTGATACAGGAAAAGAAGAGGAGGAGGAAGAGGCAAGCCGTTGGCTTGTTATGTGTACATTACAGTACAGCAAAAAAAAATTTTCTTCGTGTATCTCAGCTTCTTAGGAACATGGGCTCAGAATGATATTTGCCATGATATAGCACCCCTGGAGCAGAGAGAGTTCAAGAGAATTAGTTTTCAAGAAAACTAAGAATAGGTGAGAAGAAACAGGAACCAGACCTATGTGGAAGCAGAAGACAAAAAAACAAAACAGAAGACAAAAAAAAACACTGGAGTGAGTGAACTTGCGACATTTAGTCTTATGACAAATAAACAGAAACTCTTATTCTTCTTTTAGTCATTGATTTATTGGTAGTTTTAGTTAATGAGTAGGTTTTGTGAATTACGACCAAACAGTTTTAACTGACAAAAATGCAAAGAAAAAAGTCTATTGTCTCACAAGTTTCCAAAGAGCAAACACATTCAATTCCGCTGTTCTAATTCCTTCTAGCTTAAATATGGCTTTGCCAAAACCATTCATCTTCTTTGATGTGCGAAAAGAAAGTCGTGAGGTGGCTGAACCATCCTATCATATGGCTACTACTGTGTCTCTAACATCCAACAGCTCCTTCACAGGGATGTGGGATTTAACAGTGTTACTCTGGTCAGAAAATATATTACTTTGCATACACTTATAAAAGTAAATATATTTTATACCAACTTGAGTGTTTCTGGTCAAGTATCATCAGGTATATTAGTGCTAGATAGCTAGCATTGTGTTAGCCTAACAATACACAAAAAGTTTTTTTGGGTCACGAAAGTAAAATTGCTGCACTCGGAAAAGGTCACAAATTCGATTACATTTGCACAAAGCAGTTTTACAGAAATCTGGATGTAGATCCCTAATAAGCAAGTCAGAAGTGACAGTGGTGAGGAAAAACTCCCTTGAGGGGAAGGAGCTCCCTTGAGTGGGGAGGGGAAACCTTGACAGGAACCGGACTCAAAAGGAAACCTGTCCTCTTCTAAGTGACACGAGATAGTGGAATTATGAATCATTACAGTAGACAGTCATATAGAGAAAAGACAAACAGTACTAAAGGGTTTGAAGGGATTTGGTGTAGATTTGCAGTAGTAGGTATGGGAGTCCAGGGATGAGCAGAGAAGTGTTTATGATTACAGCAGTAGTTCTTAGAAGGTACAAGTCTTCAGTATCGGGTGAGATTATTTTTTGAAGAAGGAAGATGAGTCCTTGGCATAAACTGTTTTTGGGAACTGTGAATCTTTAGGGTATCCAGGTGAGATTATCCACAGCTACAGGAGAAAAGTCAGAAGTGAAGAAAGTTCCAGATGAAGAAACAGGAAGAACAGAAGCAGAGTAGATCATCAGGATGAATCTTGCATGTCTAGAGGGTGAGCAGAGCCACAGCTGGAGAACTGTGTCAGGATCAGGTACAGGAATCACATCAGGCAGCAGAAATGCATGTCTGAGTAACCAGCAGAAAAAGAGATGTGCGCTTATCATACAGTGGTTGAAAAGTGGTGGTAAATCGTGGTCAGAGTCCAAGCAGAGATTAGCTATGAAAGTATGAATAAAACAGAGAGTCAGAAGCTAACACAGCCATGAGGCACCCTGGGACATAAAACAACCCACTACACCAAAGTCAACAAGCAGAAGTGAGTATGTGTGAGAAGGGGCAATAGCATCAAAACAAGTTTTTACCAAAACTCTCTATGCCCCTAAGCCCCCAAATGTGCTCCATTACCGAAGAGAACAGCTGTTAAAAAAAAGCTTGACTAAACGAAAAACTTTTCAACCTAGACTTAAAGAGTCCTGAATACTGATTGAAAGGCTGTCCCATAGCTGGGGGCTTTGTAGGAAAAAGCCCTCCTCCCTGCTGTAGACTAGAATATTCTAGGTACTAATAAAAAGCCTGCACATTTTGATCGAAGCAGGCATGGTGGATCATAACAGACAAAAAGTTCACTCAGATACTGATAATTTTTTTACTACTAGGTGCAATAAAAACTCTGTGGCGCTAAATGGGATACTGAGCATGCCATCCCATGATTGGGCAACATTTAGAAATAAGAACAAATCTAAGGAACATGGGCTTATGTCTCTAAAATTGCAACTTTTTCAATCAATAGAGGCAATTAGTATTTCAACAGAATTTAAAATGCATGGAGTTGAGGACTTTATGGAGATTAACAAGCCTGATATACAGTATTTAGTTGGACTATGACCCACCTACCCCTATGGACGATCCACCCTTGAACCTCCAGATCCAGATTTAGAATAACTGATGAGCAAGCCAGTGACAGTGGCAAGGAAAAACTCTATGAGAACTCAGAGCTATGGTGGAGATACTTGGTCAATTTCCTTAGTTAAATAGTTCTAATGCCTATTAACAACAAGCACTTCTATAAATTAACCGTAGAACACTGGATAGGAAACATTTATTTGTCGGAAAGTAGTGTTGAATATATGCTACTGGGTTATTGACTGGCTGATTCTATATTATCAACACTTTACTGACTGAGAAAGTGCGATGAATGTAGAAATAATTTAATTTTCTTTTTTTCTTTACCTCTGTTGTGGTAAAATGGCAATGATAAAGTATCAGTTACTTCCCTATGTCCCACCCAAAAATCACATCCAGTATTTACTACAAGACAGCACACAAAAATTCCAGCATGTACATTTTCATATGCATTCGCCTGATTGTCAGGGTTTCATATCACTGAAGGAAGTGGAAATGTGGAGATACAGTTAAGACTTGCCTGGGTTTAAATAGAACTTGCAATTTTCTGTGTTTTTGTCCAGGCAGGAGCCGCAGTAATGTGGGGCTTTGTGGTTTGTGTCTGGGAGAGTTCAGACTGGCGGTTAGGGTGGACACATGTTGGACCAGTGCACTATGAAAAAGACAGCGCACTGGTGTGTTAGAAATAGTGCTCCTGAATGCACGAATCATATGGGAATGGAATAGTGGGTAATAAAGTATATTAAATATATTTTGTTTAATATTATTACATGGAATAATTATGAGATTATCACACGCAGTCAGTCATAGCTGTGACAGTAACAGTCTATCATATTAATTTTCATCCAAGTCTGTAAATAATGAAAGGTATGACAATAATAATAATGCACACTTAACTCTCATAATTACCATTTTCAAAATCTACAAATGTTTTGCATCTTCTTACCGCAAAGATTTTAACTGATGGTGGTGCAGCGGGTTAGAGTTGCCACCTCACAGCTCAATCCTGAGCTTGGGTCACTGTCTGTGGAGTTTTGTACAGTTTCATTTGTCTATGTGGCTTTCCTTCAGGTTATTCATCCCACCTCCCAAAAGCATGCTGGTAGGTGGCTTAAGTATGATAAACTGCCCCTAGGTGTGAATGCGTGCATGAATTTGTGTGCATGGTGGCATGCGATGGACTGGCATCCCATCCAGGATGGGCAGGAGGAGGCTCTGGATTCCGATTGAGTGAATTTTAATTGATTGGATTCCCTCCAGAAAGACTAACATAGTATTATACGATGTATCTGGTATTCTATCTTGTCTTACATCCTTATAATACTAAGGTTACGACTTGCTAGAAACCTCAGGTGCTAGCTCTGCCACATAACCCCTTCCCATCTCTCAGCAGTGTCCTGGTTTTATCTCAGTAGTACCACCACGTCAGATGACTAGGTGCGGCTCCTGCTTTGTTTCATAAGACTCCCTTTCAAATCCACCAGCTGCACTGGTACCTACAATTAGAGAAGTCTGAAACTCCCCCCTTTCCCAATCCAGAAAGAAGTAGAATTAAATGGAAAGTGTTCACTTTCCTCATAGACACCATCAAACAAGGCATTTTGCTAGCCAGGGACAACGTGTCACCACTCCAAAATGGGCATGTACAGGCTAACGTGTTCTGTATTACACACCTGGTGGCCAGACAAAAGCCAGATGAAATATTAGGACCATACGAGCTTTAAGTGCTTCCATCCCATCCTTCAGAATACTCTGTTTTTCAGGATATTTTGATTCCACAAATTTTGAAAGTAGTTTTGTTTGCGATTATGGTTTGACCTATTCAGTATTAGCGTATTAGTAAAATGTTTTGAAACTGTCAGAAAATCTCACTGATTTTAAAAACCTTCAATTTACATGGAGGTAGATTTTTGAATTTTGAAACATTTGTCTGTTTCTAGAAGCTCTACATTTGTTCCTAACCTAGTACACATGCCAGATTTGGCTCTATTAAAAAACATTTTTCTCAAACCAGTTCATTCTACTTGGAGTTAACTACAACTACAACCATTTTTCTCAAACCAGTTCATTCTACTTGGAGTTAACTACAACTGTAGAATGAACTGGTTTGAGAAAAATGCAAGCACCCCTCCTACCTGATATGGTAAGTGCAGTGATAATGTTGGCCTGAAGCTTTGAAAATTTAGCATTCTTTCTGCACCCCCTCTGCTAGGCTTCTACCTCTTGGGTGTGTCTGTTAGGCAGATCCAGTTTATTCTTAGGCTACATCTGCTTTGCCTGTAATGTTTTGACATTTGCATATGAATTAATTTATAATCTGAAAAATGTTGTGTTTGCCTATGTAATGATTGCATGATCTGGCACTGCAACCAGAGAATTCATGATTTTTAAAGGTGCTTGAACACAACATCAATCTTATAGATATGCTCTTCAGTGAGATTCATACCAAAAACAGTTTGCTGCTTGGTGTGCCATCATGTCTGATTTTTCACACTCACACGTGGCAGCTGTGATGATGTAATGTTGTTGTCAGCTAACACCAGTTTTACGTCATTTCCTTCACAATTGAGTATATCTTACATAATTCATAAGACGTCCACTATGTTTGACTCAGAGCTATTAGATTCTATTTAGACTGTTGTGAGGACCATTAAGAACATTTCATGTTTAAGGTGCTGAGAGAGTCTAGGGCTGCAAAGATTCCTCAGTCCTTGAGCATCTGGTGCTTCTCGCGTGTTCCTACTTGCAGAGAGGGGAGAGAACACTTGAGTTGTTGCTGGAGAAATCCATGCCAAAACCCCCCAAGCTCTCCCTTTGTCCTTCCCCCTTTTTCTTTTCTTCCTCTCTACTTCCCTCCTTGTTTCTGGGATTCTGTCAATCACCGTAGCTCTGCAAGGCTTGACCTAAAGTTTTTTAATATACTAAAGTACCTCAGGGAACTAAACTAGCAACTAGCCATTTGGAAATTACCATAAAATAATTACACATGCCATTTTGCACTGGTCACTATTTATTTGTTGTAATGCAAATCATGGTTTGAAGGTGTTCAGACATATATTTTCATACATTTTCAAGCTTAATGTCTGACTTTAAAGAGCTTGTTTCGTATTTGCAAAAAAAAAAAAAAAAAAAAAAAAGGTTTAACCTTGAGCTCTGCAGTCTGTCTGAAAATGTTCCTCGGTGAAGTAAGTACAAAAATCTGTGCCTGACTAATGCTTTCCTGACATCACTCCAGCCTTTCCTGCATGAATGTTTGACTCAACACTGTAGATGGTATTCCAACGTTTTTGTCTGGATTTTTTTTTTCAAGATTCCCTCACACATATGCTCTTGCAGCAGCAGTTTAAACACAAACATAAACAAAGTCCTGGGCTTCGCAGTTAGCAGTTGTCCATATGGAAGGGGACTTTCAGAAATTAGGTTGGTCCCTCTGAGGCATGGACCATTAAACTGAGGTCTGAATGGATACACTAGACTGGATTGACTTTCTTGTCTAATTTTCTTTGTCCATCAACAAGCTAAGGGGCTAAATGTTATCCTGTACTGTTGTACTCTGGAATCTGGGAGATCACATACGTACAGGTTCCCTCAAATTGTTCCCCTGATGGGAATCCAGCCTGCGACAAGCTCTTTCTCAAGAAATGCTTGGAGATCCAGCAAGGCTCTACAGTCATTCATTCATTCATTTCATGAATAATCATGGGAGAAGTGAGGGCATGAGGCAAGGACACAACTTGAATGGGACAGTCTACCTTGATTCATGGTTTTGGGAGGTGGGAGGAAACCAAAGAACTCAGAGGAAACCCACATGGTGAGAACATGTGTGAGAAACTCCAGTCTAACTTTAACCTGATTGAACATGAACCTGGGGCTGTGAAGTGGGAACACTACTCACTGCACTACCATGCCACCCAAGACTGTACAGCTTAGCAGTAATAACTGATTCAATGGGGAAGACTGGGATTTGGATACTGACTGTGCATAAACACTTGAGGGTAAATCTTCCACCTTTAATTTTCACACCTGGGATGCTATAAGAAAAATTGCCCTCCCAGCACCACCTTGAGATAAGTGCACTCTTACTTTCAACTCAACTCTGCAAGCAAGCGAAGGCCCTGACTCCTCCTTCAGGATTTGTGTGGGTGGACTCGATTATAGGGTGGCAGGCTGTCTTCTGAATACTTGGCAGGCTTGCACCTTGAAGTCGTAATGACATGGCTTATCATGCCTGTCTTTAGACAGAGTCATTGTCCAACTCTCTCTAACAAACCCATCATTTTCCCTAACAGGGGACTATTTTACTGTCTCAGTAACACACACTGATTTCATTTATTGACATTCTGAGCTCAGGTTCTTGACGAGATGGAAGGTTCATAGATTTAAGGACGTATAGGACATCTGTAGCTAGATAAAATTGGAACTAGTGTCTACTTGGTTGTTAAAGCTCCTCCTAAGGAGATTAATATGTTTCATTCTCATACCACGTCACCAGTGGACACGCTGGGATGTGGATGCCTGAAGGAAAAGGAGATTGTAATCATAGACCTCCCCTTAGATATGGCTCCTCCCATTTCAGAAAGCGTGCCGGGGGAAAACTAGGAAGATGTTTTCATTGCATGATCTGTCTGATTTTGGTTTTCAATAATGCAGCATAATGTTCAATAATGTTTTAACATAACAGGAACACTGGAAATACGTGCACATATACCATACTTGTCCAAATACACATCTGGTGTTTGAAGCTGTCCATGTTTGACCTTTTTTGACCTGGCATCTATTTTAAAATGTGTAACCTCAGCAACAATGTTTTTGGTAAGACAGCTCCAGAAACATTTGTTGTTTCTACACGACCTGCTCCATTTGGTTCACGTTGTGACGTGGTTTTTCTTTCTTCATCTTTCTTAGTTCCTCACTTCCTTAATCATGCAGATGTGTCTCCACGGTCCTGTCCCTTATTTACTCCCCGCCCCCGAGCACCAGTCCCCTCCTCCTTCCTAAGACGCCCATGCTAACGGTGAGAGAGAGCAAGAGAGAGAGAGAGAGAGAGAGAGAGAGAATGGAAAATGTGACTGAATTCTTCCCAGACTTCTGATAATGTGCATATGGTGGGTGGAAGCTACCATATTACTGTTTCAGCAAAAAGAAAGAACACAAATGCAGTTCAGTTAGACTGCTTAGACTCACAATTAAAGAGATTTATAATGTTCAGTTTAGTCAGAGGCTAGTTTTAAGGTTAATTGTCTGAAATGGGAGAAGGTGCTGTGGTGAAAGAGTTCAAACAAGTGAAAAATGAGTGATCCACTTCAATCCATGTGTGTCTCGCTGTGAGTTTGCTATCCAAGGGGTGTGGTCTAAATGTGTTTCAGATTTCAAGTTGTTTTGTGTCAAAGCAGCAAAGACCATAAAAAAGCATACATCACTGACCTTGCATTATTCTTCTTTATTCTTTTTTTTTAAAACTGACTCCAACTCTGAAATAAAACACAAGCTTATTTTAAAGGACTGGGTTCATATACTGCCTGTGTAAACACTCATTTCCTGATTAATACCTAGTGGTTACCTAGTGGATGATCTGAGATGTCAATCAGTTTAAAAAGCGACTTACCATTAAAGCAGACTTCTATTACAATATTAATAGTACACACATCAGGCACTTTGTTTCATGGCTTGTAGAACAGTTCAGTGCTCTTTTCAATCTAGACATAATTTCCAGTCTCTCTGGCAGACATTTAATTTCAAAACCTCTGCCCAGGGAAACATCTGGAAAAAGTTCTCTTTAGACTCTATGTTTAATACGCTGTTCTCCATTGCTCTTGCTGTTTATATGCATGGGCTTTCTTCATTTGTTTTATTTTGTATATATATATTTTTTTGCTCTCTGCAAATTTTGCTCTCTGTCCCTTTTTTCCCTTCAACCTGCTGGCTAAACAGCTAGGCAGGATAAGAAGTCGTCTCATTTGTCTTCACAAAATTGATGAAATGCAAGAGGTGACAAAGACGACACAATTTGAATTGTGTTTATGTGTTTAGTAATGTAATGAACTGTAATTATGTCACTATCAAATGTTCCTAACTTCTATGACCATGTGTCTGATTTTTAATTGTTAAAAATCAAAAGTAATCATGGGGGGTGTGTGAGAGAGCATGGTGGGGGAACTTAGCTCAGCGCCATGGTCTGGAAACCTCATCAGTCATCCCCTGACGCCACCGCACAGGCACTCGTAAATACTGCTGCAGGCCTGTGCACGGACTGCAAGAAGAGGGAGAGAGAGGGAGGCAGGGATGGAAAAAAGGGGAGCAGAGGGGAAGGAAAGACTAAGAACAAGAGATGAGGTGGTACGAAAATGTGGTGGCTAAAGTATGGATCCATATGGAGTACAGATAGATGGAGTACAGAGAGAAACAGTACAAGGAGGAGGGATGGTAAAAGGGAATGAGACTCTTTATTCACTTATATGCTGACAGAAAAAGAGAAAGATGACCTGAATAGCTTAGGTCTGACTCAGACACTCTTCGGATAGCAAAGCTGCAGAAAACTCCAGTTAGGACAGCCTTATGGAAAAAGAAAATCACACACATTTCATATGTTTTTCCACATATAATTATGTCATTAACATGTGATCACATGTGAAAAACTTGTGAAAGTGCATTTCAACATGTTGTGCCCAGAATTTACACATATGAGATCTTGTGTGATTACATGCAACATTTATATGAAAATAAATTGATCATGTGTAAAAAAAAAAAAAAAAAAAAAAAAAAAATCACAACATAAATAAATAAATAAATAAATAAATAAACCTAATTAAGATTTGCGCGTCTCCTGTATCAGGAACACAGTTTCAGTGGGTCAAAAGTTAATTCAGAGCTTAGCTTGCTAGCCAGATACTCATCAACAACTTCAAAGTTACCTATTGCTTAGCCTAGCATTAGCCTGCCCCACAAAAAGCCAAGCTACTAGCATGAATGTTATGTTTTTGAAATTTTACCTTCATATGCAGAAGCACATGATTACAACTGATATACAGTAGCTAGCAAATGTTACTTTGTTAGCAAGGTATTATAGCCCCACTGTATTTTTGTTGGTATTTAATCATTTGTTGCAGTGCATGTGATGGACTGGTGAGCTAACTTCCAGCCAACAAAAAGTGGTAAATACTGAAGTTAGCCAGCACAGCAACAGGTAGCTGTGTATTCCATATACTGTATATTAGCAAAAATAAGCTACCTATGTTTGTTTTCTTTCTGAACCAATGCCAATACATTCTATAAATAAAGTTACCAGAGAAGCTGCATTAACTGATATGTGTCATCATATTTTAACTGCTATATTTTAATAGATCAATTAATTTAATGGGAGAATCAAATTGTCAATATAGCACGGCCCTTAACCCCCAGCTGTTCAGTTGTATAAAAATGAGATAATTGTTAGTCGCTCTGGATAAGGGCGTCTGCCAAATGCCGTAAATGTTAAATGTATTATATTGTAGTGACTCTTAGCTTATGTGTGTTCTTCAAGAAACAGCTTGGTTTGATTGGTGTCAGTCAGTCTGCTCTATCTCAACCTTTTCTTATCTTTAAAGAAAGGCATTATACCAGTGTATTGCCTGTTGATAGCAACCTTGACTCAGCAGGTGCAGGTATTTCTTCCTGTACTTGCAAAGCCTGAGACAACGATCAGTAAAATACATCAACAGAAAGTGGTGGGCCAAAGCGATTTGGCATCAGTCACCCAAAACTCTGTAAGTAATACTTTACACAGAGAGAAAAACTCGCACTGCATAGCCAGATCCTGTCGCTGCGTTGATGCAGCCTGAAACTGAGAAGGAAACTCCCTCCCTCAAGATGCACGGCCTGCCAGAGAACATCATTAAAAGCAAGTCGTGTTCTACTCCCTTACTCCTGTCTCATACCAGATTCGTGCTCATGTTTGTGCTGTTGAGCACATCAGGTAGGTTCATCTGAACCTCTGGCAGCCCCACACTCTGCATGACAGTGCTGCCGAACCAAAGATCACAATCTGGAATTAAGTGCGGACACTGACGGACAGCCAATCAAAACTTGAGGCAAACCAGAAACATCCCGCCCACTGTGACTGCTGCATAATCTACAGAGAATGTGCAGGGTTGTTGTTGCAGAACAGATAAACACTGTCAGCTACATGCAACTCCATAATGATTGGCACCCTTTAAGAGAATATTGAATACACATGAGAAACAATTTGAGAAACGAATCACTTTTCCTATATACACTTACCAGCCACTTTAAAACTAGGAACACCTGTACCCCTGCTCATCCGTGCAATTATCCAAACAGACAATCATCTGTGGCAGAAGCACAATCCATATCATACAGATGCAGGTCAGGAGCCTCAGTTAATGTTCATGTCAAACATCAGAATGGGGGAAAATGTGATCTCTGTGACTTTGACTTTGTTATTGGTGCCAGATGAGAGTTTGAGTATTTCAGATACTGCTGATCTCCTGGCATTTTCAGGTACAACAGTCTCTAGAGTTTCAACAAAAGTTTAAACATCCATTTCCATCAACAGCATGAATTTGGTGTCAAATCGGCATCAACAGCATGAATCCATGAACCCAACCTGCCTTGCGTCGGCAGTTCAGGCTGGTGGGGGTGGGGTAATGGTGTGAGGAATGTTTTCTTGGCACACACTGGGCCCCTTAATACCAATACCAGTCATGGCCTAATGGATCGAGAGTCGGCCTTGCAACCCAAAGGTGAACCTGAAGGTCGTGGGTTCGAGTCGAGTCAATCCCCGGCAGGGATTGTAGGTGGGGGGAGTGAATGACCAGCGCTCTCTCCCACCCTCTATACCACAACTGAGGTGAGACCCTTGAGCAAGGCACCGAACCCCCGAACTGCTCCCAGGGTGCTGCAGCAAAAAAGACTGCCCACTGGGTGTGTGTTCACTACTGTGTGTGTGTGTGTGTGTGTGTGTGTGCACTTGGATGGGTTAAATGCAGAGCACAAATTCTGACTATGGGTCACTTCACTTCATCAAGCATTGTTTAAATGCAGTAGTATATCAGAGTATTGTTGCATATATGAGGAATCTGTTTCACTTTCCTGAACCAGGAGGAAACCAAGAAGTGTTCAGGACAAATGAGTCAAATGGTAGTTAAAAAATACCATTAAGCTCAATCAGGGCCATAATTTAAAAAAAGCACCAATTGTAGCTAGTACCAACTGCAAAACATGTTGGGGGATCATTGATCATTTAGAGGCTGGTAGCACAAGAGGTCTTGTGAAGTTTAATAGCATCGTTAATTCAGTTAGGTAGCAGGACATTTTACCCCAAAACGTGATTGCTCTGTCAGGTGGTCAAGAGTATCTTACAGATGTATCTTCTAACATAACAAAAAGCTTGAAGGTTTTTGAATGGAGACATGGTCTAGTTGGTCTACTTACAAAGTCTTATGTTTTAAAATGGGAGAATGAAAGGAAAAAAAACCCAACATAAACTGTTTTAGTAAGGTTTTGGGCTGCCACAACAGCGTCAGTGCACCTTGGCATAAATTGTACAAGTCTCTGGAATTGTACAGGAACACTGTTCTTCAAAAAAATATTCCTTCAAATGCTGATGGTGGTGGAGAGCGCTGTCAAATATGTCACTCCAAAGTCTCTCACAGGTGATCAAGTGGGTTGAGATTGGGTGACTGTGAAGGCTGTAACATATGATTTCCATTATTTTCATCCTCATCAATCCAATCAGCGAGTCCTCATACCCTGTGGAGTTATCCTGGATGAGACCACTCCCATCAGAAAAGACACGTTTCATCATAAGATTGAAGTGAGCCGTCAGAATAACTTGCAGTGACTCTTCTCTCTAATGGGACAAGTAGACCCAATACATGCTGACAGAATAAATAAATGCCCCCCCCCCCCCCCCCTTGTTTATTAGTATGTTTAAATTATGTAGAGCATCCATACAAGTCCTTGTGTAAGTTACTATAGAAACGATAACATATTAAAAGGAGCACATTAATACACAGTAAACCTGTGATTTGAATTACAGCAGGAACTACTGTCTGAGCTGCACTTATAGAAAATTAATCAACACCTTCTGACCAATCCGATTTGAGAATTCAACAGTGCTGTGGTATAAGAATTGATAACTGGTCATTTACCTGATACTGGGTAAACATAACCAGCTACTTTCTCATCTTTCTTAGACAAAAAGTAAATGTAAGACCCTAAAAGGTCTGTTTGGATTGTAGGTATTTTTTTCCCCCTTAAATATCCCACATCCAAACCATGGTGACTTTAACATCTGATTGGATCACTCATTACCCCACTGGGAGGAAAATGTCAGTAGTAATCAATGTGACTGATGAGTAAAGAGGTATGGTAGTACTTAAAATAAAAAGCCAGTTTTAGTTTTGTCTATGCAACAAATGGTGGCTCTGGGCCTTTGTTCAGGTGTGTGGGATTTTTATTTTACCGTGATCATAACATCTTTGCTCAGTTTTGCATGTCTCATTTCTTCTTTACATCCCAAAATCTCTACATGCAGCACTGTCAGTTCTTTAACACCAACTTCATTGGATCACCAAACACAACATAACAGGATTCGTGCACAACTAAGCAGACGTTTCCTATGCCTGAAACCTTTCTCTGCCATATTTCTGCAAAGTCTGAGGCTTTTTCTAAAGTTTTGTAGACTCAGACGAATCCCTGCATCTGCCCTGGCCTCCCAGTGCACTTGAGAACCGAGCAGAAACAGTGACTTAAACGGAAAAGAATGCACAGTGGTCTCCTCTCCCTCCCTAACATTGAAACTCAGGCAATATGTGCTCCTTCTCCTGCTCTTGCTCTCTCTAACCCATGACTGAGAACGGAATAGGAGGGAATGAAACACAAACCACAGTTCTCCTTTAACGTTTCCAATATCTGTCCTTCTTTCTCTCCATCCCTTTCTCTTTCTTGCTGGAGTAAATGTGATGTGTTGCCACGTACGATGCTGTGCATGTAGGGGGAAAAAAACGGCCTTGTAAAAGGAAGCAGATAAGTTGTTGGCACACTTTCACACTCCTAAGATATGTGTTGGTTATTTGGAGAATGTGTCGAGATGCTTGCATTTGAATCAGATATTTTCACTGTAATGAAAATGTTCAGGACTGGTGTTGTCCAGACAAAGTGCACATTAGTTGCTTTCTATGTCTAAAAGCAACTTATGTTTTCTTTTGGAAAGTGCACCCGGTCATTAGCTCAGACCACGGTGCCCATGATATCCATCTCTCTTAGAGATGGCAACTTGCAGTTTCTGTGCACTGCCCTTCATTTCGCCTCAGCTGAGACTTCTCAGAGACAGAGAAAGAGAAGGTGATTTATACTTGCCGTCATGGAGACAGAGTTTGATAACAGCTTCCAGATGGTGAAGAACGTACAGTCCCCTTTTAATTTTTAATTCAAATCTTTGCCAATGAACGCCAAGTAACGCAAGATGGATGATACTTGTGATTAAGATGGGTTTGTTGATTTTATAAAAATGATCAAGTCGGAGTATATATGTGAGGAATAAAACACTTTGGGATGTGCTGTTGTAGGAAAATAATCAAGGATGGGGTGATGTGATGTGGCCTGACATGAAGCGGAGTCACTGTTGCCACCCTGGGTTATTTTCCTATAACAGCATTCCTAAAGTGTTTTATTCCTCTTAAAGCACAGCAGCCACAGATTACCATTTTTAATTTATTAATGAACAACATGTTGTGCTTTTTAACTGTTTATAGTTACAGTTAATGTTGTGGAACATCCACAAGACAAGTTAGATCCCCCTATAGCAGCTATAAATATTCATTCCCTCACCAGCATCTCTTTTTTCTTATTTTCATCTCTTTTTTGGTCTTTTTGTTAATAAGACAAAAAAAAAAAAGCATCAAAAATAAAATTAAAAAAGTCCTTTGTCTTGAAAACTCTCCTGTGCTGAAAAACTTACTGTTACAAAGTGCTGAAACTGTAGACTCCTTCCTTAAACATTAAATAAATGTTGCCTAACAGAAAACATCACCATATGAATGATTATATGTATTTGTTTGTCCCTCTGACTTACTTATTATTATGATAGAAAAAACAATAATATATTAGAATGAGTGCATTACTATAAACCTGTGATTTGCCTTGCAGCCAGCACTACTGTCAGAGCTGCTGTTATAGAAAATTAATCAACCTCTTCAGAATCAACCAGTCAGAATTGAGGATCCTGCACCACTGTGAACGTGTACAACTGAACTAAAGAGAACCTCAGAGTGCACGAGAACACTATAATACAGCGTGTATGCCATAATACCATATAATATAATACCACTATGGCTGAAATTATAGAGTGGACATGGCTAACGTGAGTCACAAACGTAGAGCAGACAACACACACTCTTTCTCATACATACACACCCAGTGTTACTGAGACACAACGGAGCTCCCAAAATATCACCACTCAGTCCTTGTCTTTTCTCTGGGCATTCAGAACAGGAACGGGGACAATAAACTCTCCTGAAATAAACATCCGAAATTAAAGAGTGTAAAACCAGGCAGGGCAAAAAATTTGGAAACCAGCTCTTGGGGAAAAAATCATAGTCCATCTACTCTGTATACACCAATCTGAAGTGTTTTAGAGATTTCCTGAAACTTTTTTTTTCTATTTTTAGGCAAAGTTAGATTTAAAAAATAATTTAGAAATTAAGCTATGAGAAGCTATGAAGTCTTTAACGGGTAAAATCACAATCGTCAATTTAATTTTCAACAAACATATGAACTGTGGCTAAGTATTTCTTAATTATAGTTTTAAAACCAAATATCAGTGTGACATATCTTAGAAAACCATATACAGATAGATACTTTTCCTACATTTGTTTTTAACTTTATTAAAAATAAAGAAATCAGTGCCCTAGACTTTGTGTAGCACAAAATTCACATAGAGTTCATTACCACGTTTAAATGATGTCATTGCGGCTGTTTTCGTCTTGCCGCTTTTATCAAATTTGGTCACAAAACACGTTGGCAGACTGGACATGAAATGCAGTGATTTCAGTCTTATCATTGCGCATCTTGGTTTTTTGGAAGTGACTGTAAAATCACGACATTTTAATGTTATGTGGGATCTTTTCCGTTTTTGTCTGTCAAATAGACGACAAAGGGAAAAAAGCAGTCGTGCTGAACGTTGTATTTCCAGACGGCAAGAGGGAGGTGTTTGGAAAGAGAGAGAGAGAGATATAAACACAGATAGAGAGAGAGAGAGAGAGAGACAAATGCCATTCTCAAAATCTCTAAAAGTTAGAAACGAAAGCTGAAAAGAAAGCAAGCTGAATTGTTTAGCTGGTATTATTTGCCAGGATTAGTTTATCAGCATCAGAAATGAACCTTTACACGTCTATGGAAGACAAATTTCAGACTCGCCGTCTCTGAAGCGTGTGCATTCTCTGCCAAATGCCTTTAGCAGGCCACTCTTCTTCAAGCTGTATTTGCTGACTGAACTCTCGGGGCTGTTAAAACATGGTGACTAAAGCAGATGCTCCAGCATGATATAACTAGCATGAACATTGTCTGTGGAGAATTCAGATTGAACAAAACCAGTATTTTAGCCGCTTGAATGAAACACTTTTGTTAAATGTGCTCGCAGTGCACACACATGTAAACCATGGTTCTAGGGTAACAGCATCACTATTCATTTATTCACTCACTTTTGGTACTGTGTCTGTCTATAACATAACAGCAGGACAATCTGTCCCAGGAGTCTTTTTTCATTTTGATGCGCCGACTACACAGAGAATCTTAGTAACAAATTATTGTCATTATGCTAAAATGTGTTAATTAATTTTAGAGAAACTTGCTACTGGTGTTTTAGTAAAACTATGAGGGTGAGTTAAATGAAAACCTTTATTATTATTATTATTATTATTATTATTATTATTATTATTATTATACATTGTTTATTGCAAATAGGTGAATTATCTCACTAAAGTGTAAAATTTTTTTCTTTCTTTTTTACTTTCTTTTTTTCTTTTTCTCCATTTGGTTGTTCTAATGCAATTGTTCTAGTGCCTAAAATTCGATTTAATTCTAATTTCTCTCACACTTTTAAGGTTTTCATTTGACTCAGCTGCATATCATGAAGGTAGATCACTGGTAGCACATTTAATAGATAATAATAGATAAAACCTTATTTAATATATTTAAAATAAGAGCTTATGTTCCTTCATATTGCATGACAACCTTGTAATATTTTGCTTTATTATACTTCTTTTACATTTTTTACGTTAATTCTCCTACATTGTTCCACACCAGTGAACATCTTTATATACTTCACTGAAAGTCGTATGACGCTTTTGGCTGTGTGTTAGTAACATCACTGGCTCTGAATGAAACTGGGAGAAGACTGGGGAAAATATAGCACAGCAATTTCAGATTTAAGACAGATTTCATTTCTCTTTAGCTTGACCACATCTTGAGCTAATAATTCATTAACGCTTTCGAGTCTGTGCTTGCGCATGCACCAGATAACCTGCTTTGAGGTTTTAACACTTCATAATTTTATTGTATTGTAGTCTTATGGATGTGCTACTTTAAAAATACTACAATTGTTTGTAAAATAAGGTAAATAGACAAAAAAGTTTGTCTAAACATCGATTCAAATTGGAATGATATGCAGTTACGCAAATTCCCACATGCTAAATCACTTCATGTGAGGTGCAAGACTTTGTACGATGGCACACACAAACCCAAACGTATAGGGAAAAACAATTGCTTTTGACAAGAACACCTTTAAAAAATAATTATACAAGTTTTTGTGAATGGATTTTAATATTTAAGATCAGCATAGGACAAAGTGTTACATCAATGTTAAGGTGCTGTTTTGATCATGAAGTCTTAGGACTTCCAGAGAGGCCTTTAATGAGACATTTAATCCCCAAGTGTACGGATTTGAGTCTTTCTCACTTGCAAGTGACTTTGGATAAGCCAAAGTGAATAATTTTCTGCTTCCTTATGGTATAAGTATCTTTATACTGGCAATATTGGCTATAGAGTCAATAATGCTAAAGACAATTACATGGAAGTTTGGAATTAATGGATTGGGAAGTGGGGGGGGCATGGTGGCTTAGTGGCTTAGTGGTTAGCACTGTTGCCTTGCACCTCAAGGGTTGGGGGTTTGAGTCCTGCCTCTGCCCTATGTACTCAGAGCTTGCATGTTCTCCCTGTGCTTCAGGGGGTTTCCCTGAATGGGTGTGTGAGTGTGTTTGTGCAGTTGTGCCCTGCAGTGGACTGGCACCCCGTCCAGGGTGTCCCCTGCCTTGTGCCCCGAGTCCTCTGGGATAGGCTCCAGGCTCCCCGTGACCCTGTGTAGGATAAGCAGTACAGTGGAGGGATGGATTGGGAAGTATAGGACAGGCTGTGTGCATTAGAGAAACCCCACAGCAGGCATGTAAATAATTATGTAGGATGTACAGCGTTGTGAAAACGCCTGTGGTTACTGCTTAAGCCAATTGTCTGTGAAGTAAAGGCAAGCATTTCAGTAATCCAGGGGCACTACTAACATCAAACACGTGAAGACGTTTAGGAAAGTAGAGTAAAGATATGTCCTCATTATGATCCTGTCACGTGGAGCTAAACATTGTAAATTACACCCAGCGAGTAGCGGGCGTAAAACTCCTATAGCACAGTAAAAAAAGGAATATAATGTAAGCAGAGTTGCTGTACACATTGTATCCTGAATGTCTGCCAAGGTTAATTTCCCTCAGGCTACCTGTAACCCCTGGAGACAGTAGTCTATAAAGATGCCTACGTAAATTGGTAAGTAATCAGGACCTCACAGCAGGTAAGACGTCCTGTGGAGGACCTGCAGTTAAAGTAAACCACACTTTTCATCACCAGCTTGTCTGTATTTGGAACTAGGAACCTGTCGAATAGACTGAAAATGAAATAGCTTGATGAACGAAGTGAATGAAATTCCTGCTCTTTTAATACTGGTATAAAATATTACTAAAAAAAACTATCTGTGATGAGCTATGGATATTTTACAACGCATATGTTTAACATTGTGTCTTTCAGCTTTTCAGCTATTTACAATGTAACTAGACTGACTTTTGTTGTAATTTCTTTCTTGTTCTGACAGGATCTCTGCATCAGATCTGAATTTCTAAACATGCAGTAGCTCTGGTCCTGAAGAGACTTGTAACATTGAAAAGGTTAAATAATAAAAAAAAGCCTTTTACTAGAAAACACGCCAGAACTTTTCAGCCATGTGTAGGTCAAATGAGCAGGTCCTCATGTTTAGAGATGCCTTCTGTTGGTCACAGACGGAACCGCAGCCCTGCCCAAACGCTCATGGAGGACGAGTGGAACAGATTAGAGCAATCTGCAGAGAGAACTCAGTAAAAAAAAAAGGGCCTACGTGGAATGTATTGGCTCTGGTTTATGATAAATCTTATGCATTATACTGTGTTGTACAAAAAAAGGGGTTACTGATGTTTTACAACGCTTGGCTTTAACAATGCTTTTGTGAAAAGAAAAAAAATAATAAATATTACAAATATTAAATATGAACCTTGTAGTTTGTCTGTTATTGATCATGTTCTAATTTCTTTCTCTCTGTTTCTGATGTGATATATATATATATATATATATATATATATATATATATATATATATATATATATATATATATATACACACACATAAGGATGTGATAATAATATACAAAATAGTGTTGTGTATGTGTAACTTTTCTTTTTCACAAAATGTTAGTCCTGAATCAGTGGACTTCATTGGAATTAGTCTCATTTCAATGGGTTCTCAGTGATTAATAAAGTTTTAACAGGATACCAAAGAGCTTAAATCTAACTAACTATACGATCCAGACTTAAAAATCCCTTCACGGGTCGTGTGCAGACTGATAGACAGACATTGTTGCTCCTTATCCATGGCATGCTCTTTAAAGAAACAGTGCCAAGCTACAAAACAGCAGACTGCAAAAAAGTAAAATAGAAAAAAATCTCCAGTGAAATGTATAAAGTGATAAAGTGCTACGCCATCATGTTTCACTGATCTACAACTCCACCCTGAACGTTGCGTGTCCAGATGGGAAGCAGAAGTTTGTATTGTCGCAGGAAATACCAAGGACGATACAAGGAAAAGTCTGCAGAGAAGACGTGTGAGCTTGAACAACAGAAAGCAGGAGAGTGTGTTAAAGTGTGAAAAAAAAAGTCACGATGTTAAAAGAAGCAGCAGGCAACCAGACATGTGTGTAGTTCTTTACCCAGGTTATGTACTGATACACTACATGCACAAAAATCTCATAACTCATTTTTCATAAGATGCTGTAGTTTCAAAAGCTTTTGCTTTATTTTTTTCAGCTGAACTCCAAGATGAACAAGTGAAAAAAAATAGGAGGAAAAAAAAGGAGAGAGAGAGAGAGAGAGAGAGAGGTGGAGCCATGTTATAACTCATGCACATTCTTACATGGTGGCTGGAGCCTATGCAAATGTTCTGTGCTGATTGGCTGAAGCCAGATGGCCATGTTTAGTTGGGTAAATTCTCAGCCCAGAGGCTATGTTTTTTTTTTATACACTTGAGGAGAACTTCCTCAGCTTCACATTAAGCAAACCCACCCCAACATACTGCTTGCAAATATTCATACCTATGCTTTCTTTCTGCATTAAACATTCGGTTCAGTTGCTCTGAGAAAGGGTCATGAAGGAAGATAGAGAGGAAAATGTGAAACATGAAGCATTATCTCTGTAGCTGTTCTGCCAAAACCTGATTCTTGTTCGATGTTGCAATTCTGCAGTTAATCATGTGAATACTTCTAACACGATCCCACAGTCCCACAGTAAGTATTTAACTGGAAAATACTTCTTCACACGAGATTGAATGCTGTTGTTCATGCTCAATACAATTCCAAGGACTTTTGAATGAGATTCAAAAAATATCCTTAGGTGAAGATACAGAGAGAGAGAGAGAGAGAGAGAGAGAGAGAGAGAGAGAGAGAGTGGAGGATGTGGAAGGGTTTGTCCTTTTTTTTCTCAAGTTTGCAAACACAGTACAGTATCATTTTGCAAGGGCTGCCACATCAACATAAGGAGAGAGCTAAAAAAAAAAAAAAAAAGCACAAACAGCATTCCCTATCAGAGAGAGAGAGAGAGAGAGAGAGATTAATGATTGGGCAATAGCAAGCAGAGCCGAGCCCAGACCTGGATGTTGTAAGATGAATGGATAAAAATGGACTGCATGTTACACATTCAGAACCGAAGGGAAAAGCTTTACATTCCCAATTTAATATAATCCCAATCTAATCGTAAACTGGTAAACCACTGATTAAGTAACAGCATAGAAATGCCACATTTCATTCTTAGAGACATTCTTAGCACCAACATCTGGCTTCTTTTAGTTTCCTGTTTAGGTTTTTTTTTTCTCCAGTTTCAAACATTATTTCGTGGCATTTTTGTTTTGTTTTGTTTTGGGTTTTTTTGTAAATCAGAATTTTGAAAAGGGAATACGAATTGTCAAATACAATACAAATGTCTTACAATGATCCAATAAAGACATTTTAGCTGTATAAAGAGGTATTCCAGTCGCTCGAAGGGTCTTGAGAGTTGATGTAGGAACTCTGTGTACTCTAGGACTATCTGTGACTTTGTGTTCTGGCAGCTGGGTCTTACCTGACCCCTATACCAAATATTAGGCGCAGATTTACTGTGGACTTCTGGGTAATAAAAATAAATAAATAAATCAAGGTTATTAGGGATTGCTACCTAGCAGTTTGGGGAGAATGACACCTGTAGTGGCGCACTGGTGGCTCAAACCTGAGCTTGGGTTTCTGTCCCTGTGGAGTTTCATATGTTCTCCCCGCGCCCGTGTGGGTTTCCTCTGGGTTCTCTGGTCTCCTCCCAAAAACATGGCAGTAGGAGAATTGGCTACTCAAACCTCCTAAACACACATGATATGACAAAAATACTTTTAAACTGTAATGACGTTGATCATGAAAGTCCTGAGGCTCCAGCTCATAGGCAGAACCAGTCTGTTTCCTGAGGGACAGAAACACATGAAGGCACTGAAACTGTCCAGGAGGATCATAACTTCTCTTCCAGACTAGGTACAGTATAGCGTAGGGACGTAACCAAATCCAAACAGATTGAACAGCTAACGTGTTCTAATGAGATATAAATACAGGAGGTACTAGTTTGTTGTTGCTGGGATTTTCGGTTCCAATGGAATTTCAATGCAATTCAATTCAATTTCAAATTCAATTCTATTTCAGTGTAATTCAATTTCAACTAAACTATTCAAATTCAATTTGAATTCAGTTCAATTCGATTTCAATGCAATTTCAAGTCAAATTCAATTCAGTCCAAGTTCAATGCAATTCAAATCCAATACAATCCAATTACAATTCAATTTCAATTCAAATCTAATGAAATTCAATTCCAACTAAATTCAATTCAATTTAAATTTCAGTTCAAATTTTAATGTAATTCAAATTCAATTTGATTCAATTTCAGTTCATTTTCAATTTAATTCACTTTCAATTTCAATTCAATTCAATGTCAATTTCAATTCAGTTCATTTCAGTTCATTTTCAGTTTCAACTGTAATTCAATTTAACTTCAATTCAATTTCAGTTCAATTTCAATGCAATTTAATTCAGTTGTATATAGAGCTGTTAACAATGGACATTGTCACAAAGCAGCTGTACAGAAATCAGGATATGGATTTAGCTAGAGGTCACATTGACACAGAAAACCGCCTTGAGGTGACATGAGGAAGAAACCCTGAGAGGAACCCATCCTTCTCTGGGTGACGGCGGATAGTGTGATTATGAGTCATTACTCTTCCTGTATGTAGCTGTATGCTATAAAATCAAACAGTACTGAGTGTGTTGAAAGAATCCTCAGTACAAGCACCAGGACCTTTTTTGATTTCATACATTCATTTCGTTTCATGTCATTATATTCATAGGCATGATGAATTCCAGTGTTTTTTTTTAACTATTATCAGGACATTTTTTTGGAGGTGAGAGGTCACTGGAGAACCTGAAGGAGATCTGTGTGGACATGTGTGTGGAGATCCTGGAGCGGTGAGGCAGCGACACTATCCGCCCTAATAAATACATTAAAAAATTAGATTAAAAAAGAAAAATCAGCTATAAACAGTTGTTTCCTTACCAGCCTTTCTTTTTTTTCTATCTTGAAGCTAATAAATGACAAAAAAAAAAGAAAAACACAGCTTGTCATGTTACCGAGAAAAGTTTAAGCTTTACCTCTGTTACAAAATCACTAACACTGGAGTCTCCTTCCATAAAGATCAAATAAATATCTCCTTATTAAAAATTCACCATATCAATGATTATACATTTTCTTTGTGGAAATAACAACAAACAAACAAAGCTGTTTGTTTACTTCGATTACTTAGATTGGATCATCCCCCATACAGGTCCCTGTGAATGAGCTGTTACTATAGAAACTATAATGTATTACAATGAGCGCATTAATATATACTTATTACACCCCATCATGCATTGCAGTGGTTGGTGGCTAAATGATGGAATACCCATAATGCACTGTTGCATGACATATTTATTGAATAGGGTGTGGTTTCGACTCGTTCAGAGACTTGTGCTCTTTCTTCCCCCTTTTAACCTCACCTGGCTCGGAGTTATTTTATACTCGGTGCTTTGCTTGGCTCTGACTCTCTGCTTGTCTGTACCTGCCAGCTGCAGAAAAAAGTACTATTCCCAACATTCTTCATGTCTCTTCTTTCTCTCCAAGAGTTAATGACAATTTACAAAATGCAAAAAATATTTTTTTAAATCTATCTGAATAATTTTTTTAATCTTTTTTTGTCAATAGATTTTTTTAAAAAATGAATACATTGGAAAAGCAAATTATTATATGTGTTAGCAAAACAGGAATAGAAATAATCATTCAGGTCATTTTACTTTCAACTCATTCAACAAGTTCAAAATTTCTGGGACACTTTTAGTATCCACAAAGAAGGAATTAAAGGCTTACACTATAAAAATCTGAGAGCCACTGAATAAAACCACCTCAGTCAACAGCTTGCCCTTCAGGTACAGCGGCTTTTAGCTAAATTTTAGCTAAAGAAATGAATCTTCTCTCTACCTGATAAAAGGTAAAACATTTAATTGGTACACTACTCATCGTTTTTTTCCCTCTGCAGTATAGCATGCATGGTCAGCTAACAGGCTGTTATAAATGACATATTAATACGTAAATACTTGTGATATCATAACTATTTCTATACACTCACATTCTTTATTCTTTCTTATTACCTTTTCAAAAGAAAAAGAAAAAAACTTTTTTTTATAGTATAGGAATTCATACCGTTGATTTTAAAAACACTTGTTGTCTCCTAGACATGTCTTATTCTTTCCATTTTCTCATGCTGAAAGCAGAGCATTACATTTTCCACTATTTTTCTGCCACATGGAGCTTCAAGCTTTGGAGCAGCTTTTCTCCGAGCACCAGGCTTACTGAGACTAATCACGCAGGTATTATGAAGAAGTATTCACAATTCGTCCTACTGAGTAGCATCAGATTAAACTAGGAAATTATTTCAATTATTTCAATAATTTTGAATTATTTCAAAGTCTGTTTAAAGTTTTATACTGCTGCAGAGATTGGGGATCTTCTCCAGTTTTGGGAAGGCTGGCTGTGTGCATGGTGTTACGTGTCAGTGTGCTTGCATTTGTGTTTTCTCTCTCTCTCTCTCTGCTCTTTTGTTCCATGGTTTGTTTGCTCTTCTGTCTCTGGCTGTCCTCCTAGAGGTGGATCCCTGTGGCAGGCACCATTAACTGGTTGACAGGACTTGACCAATAGGAAGGCAGGAACCCGACCAAAAGAGGCGGAGCACATTGAAGCCCTTGTGTTAGCCCCTGGGCTCACTGTTAGCCTGTTAGCCCCTTGGCCCTTTGGCCCCTTGGCTCACTGTTAGTTTGTTAGCCAGCTTGCTTGCTAGCTTGTTTGCTTCTCAGGTGTTTTGATTGTTGGTTAGTTTGTTTGTTGCTTTATTCTCCCTTCCACCCCTATACTAGCTCCCTCGGTTTGAGAACAGGTAAAATTGTGTCGCACCTACATCCCATCACATAGGAGCTTTTGTATGTCTAGACACATTAGGTTAGAGGGCGGCTGCCACCACGTGTATTTCTTGCTAGCTTAGCCTAGGGTAGTTAGCTAGCTTTTGTTTAATGTTTTGGCGTTCAGATTAGCTACTTTTTTGATACGTTCATTCTTTTGGCATCGTCCATGTTCTCTCTCCTAGGAGACACTAGTTTTCCTGTCGTCCTGGTTTCACGGTTGTCCTGTTCTCACTGTCTGTAAATGCCAGTCCTGTTTTTTTGTGTGTGGTGGAAATAAAAGCTACAACCATACCTCCAAGCTCCTGTTCTATTCATATCCACCATCACTACTATCCTCCAGCCAACCCGCAATCTTAATTTATTATCGTTCTTGCTCTCACCTGAGGCCTTGGCCTTCTGTGGGAACCTAACAATGGATTATATTTTGTTCTTCACTAATTTTTACTTTGGATAAAAGTATCTGCCAAATGAATACATATTGGGGTGTGACAGAGTGGTGTGATGTGGCCTGAGGCAAAGAGGAGTTACTGTTAAGTTGATTGTTTTCCAATAACTATGTTATTTTGAGTGTTTTATTCCATTTATACAACAGTGATTTGCCAACAGTTATATTTTCCATTAAATAAAGAACAACATGTCACACTTTTTATCTGTTTATGGTTACATTTAATGTTGCACAACATCCGCAAGACGTCATCACTTATGTTATAGAAGCTATAAACTGTCTCTCCCTCACCAGCTTCACTGTTTTTCTCTCTTGAAGTTAATAACACAAACATTCACAGCTTATCATATTACTGAGAAACCTGAAAGAGCAAAGTCCTTCGTCCTGAAAATGTGGTGGCTGACACTGGAGACTCCTTCCATAAATGTTAAATAAACATCTCCTTACAGAAAACTTCACCATATCAACTATTACAAGGTTTTCTTTGTTAAATTACAAAGGAAGATATTCCATTTTTAAGTTCTGGCTTTACCTCTGCTTGTTACAAGGCACTGACACTGGAGACTCCTTCCATAAATGTTAAATGATAATAATAATAATAATAATAATAATAATAATAATAATAATACTCCTTACTCCTTATAATAAAACTCCTTACAGAAAATTTCTTACTAACAATTCTAATATTTTTGTTAACCCTTTCACTAATAAATTATTTATGCACATTCAGCTTTTTTAAAGTTTCTTGTTTTTGTTTTTTTTTAACTTAAAATGGCATGATATATGAATTTTGATTCTGTCTAAATATCAAATATTAAAAAGTAAATGATTGTTGTCAGGAATGTGGTAGCGGAGGCAGATGCAAGTGCAGGAAAACATTTATTTACAGTGACAAAGTGAAACACAAAGACCAGGAAACATGAACAAGAAACAATTAGGATAGACAACAACATGAACATGATAAGCATAGAGAGACCAGCAAGAAGTGCTCTATAATGTGTGACTTAAACACCTGTGCTAATTAGAAAACAATGTGATTCTGGTGCTTTTGGTCATGTGACATGGTGCATGCAGTGAGCATGTGATGTGCAATGGCTTGTGGGTGCTGTAGTCCAGTGCCAAGTTGATGCTACCGTGACAACTGTCCATGAGTAAAAAAAGGCTTGAAATAATAATAATAATAATAATAATAATAATAATAATAATAATAATAATAATAAATCTTTCAATGTCCATAATTTTAACATCAAGGTCTAAAATAGATAATGTACACAGTTTAGGACTGTTGCATGATGCAGAGATAAAAAAAAAAAAAAAAAAATTCATCTTCTCCCACTAGTGAAAAACCCTAGTTAAAAAAAAAAAAAAAAGTTTAAACAACAACAAAAAAATATTTATTTATTTATTTTTTTTTTAAATCTAAGGCATTCAGTGAAGTCATAAAATTTTTTTATTACATTATTTTTTTTTATATTTCTTTACAGTTTATTTATGTAATTACTGTTTAAAATATATTTTATATCTACATTTTATTTTTTTATATGAGAAAAGTTAATAAAGCTTTAGAATGACAAATATTCTAGCGAGCTACAGAAATTTACATTAATTTACTGTAATGCTCAAGTGATTTGGAAGTGATTCACATTACATATTTTCCTAAAATATAAAAAAGAGCCTTTAATTGACTCTCTATGAGTGCTGACACTATGCATTCAAGGCTTAAACAACAACATGTTCTTTATTATAAGGCTTAAATGATGTGGAGCCATACAAGTCCCTGTGAATGAGCTGTTACTATAGAAACGATAACGTAGTAGAAGGAGCGCATTAATATAATGTTGTGATTTGCCTTGCTGCTGGATAAACTGTCAGAGCTGCTGCTCCTGGGAAATGAATCAACACCAATGAGAATGAAGAATTCAACTGCGTGTGGTATAATGAACTGTAAATTAATGGAGATTTAAGGCTAGGTTGTTTTCCCTACATGTGGATGGATTTGTATTGTTCTCTCTTGTCTCCCTCCATGATAAGGAACACCTCTTTCCAATGCTTCAGCCCACGTGTTCTCTGTTTCAGGCATCTGGATTTGTTTAAACAGCTGGAATTCACTATTTTGCAGTGTGAGCGCAACTTTGGTAACAAACCATACTGCAGAAAATAGCCCTTAAATGCTGTTTGCCATTCTAATATGGCTGTTATGGAGTGAATTACGTGAATAGGAATAAGTAGCGAAAGTCATAAGAAATCAATTTATGCCATTTGTTTTGTAACTTGAAAAATACAACTCATCAGTTGTTTCTTGTAGACTGAGTGAAAAAAATATGTTGGATAATGAGTTCAAAATCCCTTGAATTAGTGCTGTGACATATGGCTTTCTCGCTCTCTCTCTCTCTCTCTCTCTCTCTCTCTCTCTCTCTCGCTTGCACAGTCCTTTTCCCATTAAAAGTATTTATTTAAAAGGTTTAACTAAAGAACATGATTTAAAACAGAAAATAGCAACTGGAAGTTTAAGTCTGATCTTAGATCAGATTCTTCTCTGCCACGAGGGATTCTGTGTTCAGGCATGTTGAGTACCACCTGAGGAGTTTGACGTAATCGTGTTAAACTCTTCATTTTGTATTAAGTCTAAAGTGTTCAACAAATTTTCTAAATGTTTCCAAATGTTCTACAAATACCTTTCCTGTGCATATTACATGCTATCTATCTGCAGTACTCTCTCTCTCTCTCTCTCTCTCTCTGTCTCTGTGTGTGTGTGTGTGTGTGTGTGTGTGTGTGTGTGTGTGGTTTATGTGTTTATGTGTCAGTGAACTTATGTGCTTTTACCCGCCTTAGCACTCCAGTACAGCACCTAAACTCACCCCTGAAGACAGCAACCTAACACTTAACCAGACTTTAAGCCTGTTTATTGCCAGCTTATTGTCCTGGAGGTGGAGTCAGGGGTGTGGTGGATAATTTGTTAAAAAAAAAAACATACAGAATTTGAGAATACCATGCAGTCTTCACTGTAAGCATTGACGAGGCAGCTATGTAGACATGCATGGACCAGTAAAGCCTTTATTGACCCATATTACGCTTTGGGAAGGCAGGGGAAAGTGTTATTCAGGAGGCAGAGAGTTCAGGCCAGGGATACTCCTCCCTTTCTAAGCCTAATGGGAGGGAAATTAGTCTCCATTTCTTTGGGAGTGGAGGTTTGGTTGTTTAGGTAGGTTTTATTTAGGTGTATTATTGCAGATTATGACAACAATGAAAAATGGAAAAAAAAATAATAAAAAAAAATCTTGTGGCTAGAGGGTCAGTCATTTTATACAATTGTTCCTCTGGTTTATCTTGACAGCAGGGAGTTTGTACACGCGCGTATGTGTGTGCGTTTTCTCTTGTATCCGGTCTGGGATACTTTTTTGTCTAGCGCTTACTTTGGAAGCATTGGTGTGTGTGTGTGGGTGTGTGTGTGTGTGTGTGTATGTGTGAGGAGTTTTCCCTGGCCACACTTCAGATGCCTGCAGGCCTTACAGCTTGTGCCCTGTGGTATGTCGGCCAACATGTTTATACTGGGCCTGAACACGGTGTATGTGTTTAGAAGAGCATCCTATCATGTCTAATATTATTCCTCTGCACATAATCATCACTCCCGAATGATTTTTCCCTTGCTACATTCTGTTAGGACTCTGATCTGCCAAAATAAGTATTATTGAAACAGTGCAACTCTACCAGTGATGAATATCTCTGGCTTACCACGCAATAACTTTGCTGATGGGATGTAAGAAATGGTTTCCTGCTTTTCATCCTTACTATAAAGTACAGCAAATTTACACTATTTATTACACTCCACTGCATGTTGCCTTTGATATCCTTTCAGCATGCTTCACGTTCCTTGTTGTAAGGGTGACAGACTCCTGAATTCATGTCAGTTAATCAAATTCAATGTACAGCTTCACATTGCCTAATGTACTGTAATATTTCTAAGGGCATGCAAAATACATATTAAATGGATATTATTTTATAAAAACTACTTCCTTATATAAACGGTTGTTTGGATGCATTAATACACATTGGAAAAAGTTTTTCTTTGTCTTTGAATAATCTTCATTCTGTCCAGTTTTGGTGAGTCTGTGCCTCAGATTCCTGTTCTTGGCTGACAGACTTGGAACCATGATGAGGTCTTCTGCCCATCTGCCTCAAGGTTCAACATGTTGTTTGTCTGAGATGCTCTCCTGCTCACCATGGTTGTAAAGAACGATTATGCGAGTTACCATAACCTTCCTGTCAGCTCGAACCAGTCTGGCTATTCTCATCTGACCTCTCTCATTAACAAGGTGTTTTTAGTGTTTAAGGACTGCTGTGTATGAAAATCCCAGGAGACCAGCAGTTTCTGAAATACTCAAACCACACTCCGTCTGACACCAACATCCATGCCACAGTCGCTCAGCTCACATTTTTCCCCATTCTGATGTTTGATGTAAACATTAACTGAAGCTCTTGACCTGCATCTGCATGACTTTATGCGTTACACTGCTGCCACATGATTGTTTGATGGGATAACTGCATGAATGTGTAGGTGTACCGGTGTTCCTATTAAAGTGGCTGGTAAGTGTAGGTGTCAGATGTCACTGTGGCTGAAATCTGGGCATCACCAAAAATGATGAAAAATCAGATTTTGACGAATTGAGTTAAACTGACTTTAAAAGCTTTTACTTATAATTGTGATGTGCAAAAGAGACACACTTTTCAAAAGTTTATATAGCTGAATATTTCACCACATTTCACCAACCACAGACAACCACACATACTATCATAAATAGCTGTGCCAATAGCTATAAATATTTTTGAACCAATTCACTGAAGTATTCATACAGTAAAGTCTACAGTAGATTTTATTTCATATGTAGTTCCAACACCTCATTACTACTGAAACACCATTTTCCCTGGTAATTACTGCAGTTCCACATACACATGGAACACCCCATGCATTTCCTGTTTGCACAGTAAAAAAAATTCAGCCTGTTCATTTGACACAAAGAAGATCGATGTAATTATGCTAATGTAGTCCAGATGGACAACTTTAATCCCAAGGACCAAAAAGTAAAACCATGGTAAATGTTTAAAAGTACCCCAATTCTGTGGCAAAAACATAGACCTAGCAACACTGACGGTGAGCATCCTTCAGCTCTAATGCCGAGAAAAGAGTAGAGAATTGGCCTACAAATCACTGTGTAATGAAATAAAGCACAAGTTAACTACACAATCTGGAAAAAACTAGATATCTTTGTGCTCTGTTAGCCATTAGCTAAGTATAATCTAATGTTAGCTAAGTACTGAATATGCTAGTGCAAAGCTAAGCTGTTTTCCTTCCTAGCATCTCTTGTAAACTGTCTTGGGTTCTTATATTTTTATGTTCTTGTGTTCTTAATTACATTACTTATGGAAATAAATTCTAGTGATAAACTTTTTACACAACCATTCAGTGACTCAGGGACTACACTTCCACTATAAACACTTCAGTAAACTGTATCTGAAACACAGACACTGATAAATCAGAAAGAGGAAGAGGAAAGCGGAGGATAAGCCGGAGAATTTTCCTGCCTCCAAGTGAATCATTTTAAAGCGGTAAGGCTTTAGTGTTGAGCTGGAGTTTTGCACAAGTTAAACTGCTTTTTAGGAAAAGCAAGAGCGTTTTTCTTCCTGAGATGCCAACAATAGTGCTTCTCAATTTATCTTGTATGAGTTATGAACATTAAAACAAGTTTTCCATGTTTCTGTTTCTCTTCTAAGAGCCTCGTGAGATTAATTACAGTTGGACGATTAGCTCTGTATTGAGTTTTCCATGTTTTTCAGTTTTGGCATCAAAATGATATCAAAATGTCTTCTTTAGGCCTAGTTTTTCTGTTATACATTATATATGATATAGCATGTTAGCAAAATAAAAACATTTTGCTTTAATTATCAAATGTACAGTAGTTCAATTGCCTCCAGTTTCTACTATTAAACATTTAAAGTGACACAGATAACGTAAAAGCTTCATACAATAGACTTTCACTGGAATGTAAAATGGCAGCTTTACGTTAACAACCTTTCCTAAATCTTACATTTACATCTTACATTTACATTTACAGCATTTAGCAAACACCTAAAATCTAACAATACCATCAAGCAAAAACACACTGTTATGGTCAGGTGTCCACAAACTTTTGGCCATATAGTGTACTTTTATAGCAACATCTGCTCCACAATATACTCAGTGCCAATGATGCTGTCACCTTTGTAACAGAAAGTTTTCAGGACAGAGGACACTTTCTGGCTAACACGAGAAGGTGTATATTTTGTATATTTTGTATATTGTGTGTCTATTATTCCAAGAGCGTTTATATTTCCTATAACCGCACTGGGACGTTTTACTGTGTGTATCACTCCGCTTGTCTGTGAGCGCCAAGTAAAATTCCACTTCCTGGTTTGAAACCATTACTACAGTAGAATTAATTAATCAGCAGACATGGCAAATGATACTTTTCATTATATAAATAATATTATTAAACTTGTTGAGAGGATGTTGAGGGAAAGGGTTATAGCTGCTATAGTGTAAGTGATAATGTTGTGATGTTCTACACCATTAAATGTAATTATTAAAGAGTCAAAAGTATGACATGGTGTTCTTTCATTCATTTATTCGCTGTTAAATTGCTGTGGTATAAGAGGAATAAAACACTTGAGGATGCACTGTTCTGGGAAAATAAACTTCGGAATGGTAAAGACATCGCACCTAATTAAATGACTCTGATGTAATGAACAGTTTAAGATCAGTTAAAAGCTGTTTTTTCTGCTTGTTCTATCACGAGGCTATTCTGAATGTGAACCTAACAGAATGTATATAACATAAGCATCACATTATTCACAATCCTAGTCATATAAAACCTTGTAATGTAATTTTATTATTCAAAGAGTGAAGGGATTTAACTGAAGATAAAACTAGCTACAGACTCCATTATCTAACCTCAGTGAGTCCTACAATGAATTTCAGATGTAATTGTGTGATGGCTGGAGGTGAGTTTCTCGAGGAAGAGTAGGCTGATAATTTGAAAACAGGTTTTTAATGCCTTATTGATTATAGCACATTGTAAACAACAGGGGGAGATGGAGAGGCAGAGGAAAGAGGATCTCTGGTATTTAAAACAGTTCAGCCAAATCTCTGGAATCAATGCCTGCTGTTGCTCTCAACTTAGAAGATGTTAAGTTGGGAGCATTCTTACAAGACAAGCAAAAATAATTCTCCAATTCCAAGTAACGTGTACGCTATTGCAAGCTGAAATTGCAGCTGTTTAAAGACTTCCAGCGCTGTTTACATTCTCTATGTTCTCTTGTATAAACTGAACCTGCTCTAACCTGATCTAAATCACTTTCTTAACGGGACTAAAGACATATTTTACAGATTCTCTGCAAAATATGTTATTATAGCTAATGTACATTGTACTGTCCAGTGCTCTTCTTTAATCTAAGTGATAAAGCCTTATTACAACTGTCTGCGTTCTTCCTCTCCCTCTCTGTTCTCTTCTTCTGTTTCACTCTCTGATGGATTTGCTCCATGTTACTCTTTCCCTCTATCTGTCTTTGTTCTGCACTTACAAGGCTCCCAAAATGGCCTCCCCTTTTTTTCTCTCTGAAGTGCATGTAACATGTAAGTTATAACCCAGCGCTCTGCACAATCCCGACATCTGAAACGGAAAAAAGTGGAGCAGCTGCCAAGAGGAATTCCAGTGTTATGAGTCGACTGGCGGTGTTAGCAGCGTTCCCTTCCATCCGGCCTGGCAGATCTCTGGTGATGAAACACTGCATAAAGACTACATACAGTATTTAATAGCAAATAATAAAGCAAGTGCAGATTTCTGAGGAAGGTTTTACTGTGAACACCCCACTACAGGAATTCACAATCAATAAAATGATGCTTGCATTAAAATAACAGTAAAAACAACAGCAACAGTAAATAAATATCATATACAGTTTCCATTCTCAGTGTTACTAAATGAATGGCAGTGTGATCTTCATTTCTAGAAAGAACTGAGGATTGTTTTTTTCTTTTATCTGTAGCTGCCAATATGAACTTTTGTCCTACCTTTATTATTGCGTTTATTTTATTTTATTCTGTTTTACTTTATTCTTAACCACCTCTGTTTGTTAGACTGCTGCTTCAAGGTGAAACATGTTCTTTTTACACTGTACCTTTTTTCGTTGTTCTTTTCTTCTACTTTTATACACCTATTTTGTTTATGGCCAAAAAGCATTACTGCGAATAAGCTGCTTAACCTAATGTCTCAATAATCCTGCATATAATAGCAACCGGAAATATAATAAAAACTTTCCAACAATTATTCTTTTCTTCTTTATGTTTCATTAATCACAGAGTTAGCTGGAATCCTGCAAGTAAGGAACGTGCGGTCAACTAAAACATTTAAAATTAACTTTGCTCGTGATCCATTTTCCTTCCCAGGTGACTCGGCCAACATCGCAGCCATTTTGCTGTTCTGTTCTCGTCTGGCCCGTTTTCCTCGCCGAC
Source organism: Pangasianodon hypophthalmus (assembly GCF_027358585.1). Classification (NCBI taxonomy): domain Eukaryota; kingdom Metazoa; phylum Chordata; class Actinopteri; order Siluriformes; family Pangasiidae; genus Pangasianodon; species Pangasianodon hypophthalmus. Next base: position 5,256,231 of record NC_069721.1, on the reverse strand, counting down.
ACAGACATGGAGGGATTTGTGTTTGCTGCACATTATTTATAAAAGCTCAACACAGCCTCTCTCTCTCTCTCTCTCTCTCTCTCTCTCTCTAACACACACCCACACAGACACACAGACACACAGACACACATAGAGGCAGACTGTGCACCATTTCCGTTTAAAAGAATAAACGAAATAGCCAAAAGAAAGATTATAGAAGGACAATAAAAAAGGTTTCTGAGATGCAGGCACTCTCAAACTATCAGCATGAACTTTGTTATCAGAGGCTGAATAGCATTAACTACATACACAAGACATGGAGGAATCAGGACATTATTTCTAAAAGCTTGACACGTCATCCCTCTCACTCTCTCACAGCTACACACAAACACAACACAATGTGCATGGAAGGGTAGAAAGTGTGTCGTGAAAACCTGCTGCACTTCTCGTCATCCATAGAGATTATAGACTCTATACAGACTCTTCTGAAAATGTTCAAGGGATAGTAATGAGAAAGAGAGGCATTTTAGACAATGAAGTTACCCCATATTAACTTCTCATACGAACTAGTGTGTGTAAATTCGCACAAATTCGGATATAGTGATGCGACCTGCTCTAACATGTCTGAAACGAGAATAAACACTGAATAGTGGGCTACTCGAGCTTCTGCTAGTGTTCAGGTGACCTTACAGTGTGTTAGTATGTTTTTCCTCCCCACCCTTTTCGAGCAGTCCCCCCCCCTCTCTTTCTCTCTCTTTCTCTGTTTGTCTGATGATTAAAACCAGCTGTCTCTATTGGCCTCAACACAGCTGGGAAAGTCAGAGACGAAGAAAGCCTCGCCAAATCCTGATCATGGGAGGGACATCTGGAAGACAGAAACATAGAGGAAACGGCACAAAGTAGAGACAAAGAAAGAAATCGAGGGGAGGTAATATTCGTGAAACAAAAACATCGTATGAATTCATGATCCACAGAGCATTATGGTCAAACAACAAAAGTCCACCGGATTGTCTCTCTCATTCAAATGGCTTTCAATTTCAAACTTCAACTTGCTTTTTTTTTTTTTTTCTTAACACATCGAATCATTCTATAAAATCATGTTAATTATAGTATAAAATCCATCTTTAATCTTTCACAGAATACTACATCTCTATCACTGACTGTCTTAAAGCAGCCGAAAGAAAACACGCCCTGCTAGTTTTTTCTCCCCAGAGTGTTGCTTAACTTGTCTGACTTTTGAAATGAGAAAAAAGGTCACATTTAGAGCCCTTAAGAGTTTTTTTTTTCTTAAATATCTTACATAGAACCAGATCAGAAAGGATTCCTAATAAGAACTCCTTTAGGAAGCTAAGAACCCTTTACAAAGTATCATTTGAAGCCTCATGTTTTTTGAAGAGCGTACCACAGTTCCTTTATTCTGAATCTTTTTGTCATGAGAACAACATTATAAATATAAATTAAAGGAAATCTGAGCCTTTGTATATAGTGAAGCAGAGAATATGAAAGTCTATAATTGCATGCTATGGTTTACAAAAGGTTGTAATGTTACCATGAATATGATTTTTCTCCTTCTGAATTCTGACCTCCACCTGCTATTTCCGCATGGTGGAAATCTTCAGGAGACAAAAAGACTGCAAACTGCAAGCATTAACATGAATAATAATTTACAAGAAGTTTAAAATGGCAGTGTATCAAAATTAGGATCAAAATTACACCAGCTCCTAAAACCGTTCGTCAGCTGATTTTAATATTTTTTTAAAAGTTGTTTTTATGGTAAACGTCTCCAGTGAAGAGGGTGGAGTAATAAGGATGGCAGCATGATCTGGAATTCTCTAGCTTATTAATTGTTCTGTCTGATTTTATCATTCATCTTCCATGACCACTTTATCCTGCTCAGGGTTGCTGTGGAGGCCAGGAGCACTGAGCATGAGGCAGGAACACTGGATCAACCACCAGTTTATTACACACTTTTAGACCTGGGGTCAATTCAACACCAACAATCCATCTATCTGTGTGTTTATGGGAAGGAAACCGGAGAACCCAGAGGAATCCCACACAGACACAGGGAGAACATGTGAAAGTCCACACAGACAGTAACCCGAACTCAGGATCAAACCATCAGAGTTTACTGTCTGTTTATCATCAATGTGTGGTTTCTATTTGTATTTTCATCTGTTGAATATTGCATTTAATCAGCTTTGCATTAGATTCAATTTTTGTTGTCTTTTCTCTTTCTACTTTCTTTTAATGTTGTTCTTTTTCCTGTAAAGCCCTGTGAAACTTTTTTAAATGTATTTTTATTTATTTATTTATTTTTTACTGTAAATTTCACTTCTTTTCGCTGATGCCTGATTATGTTCTTTACTCTGCATCATTAACATATTGACCTAAGGCTGAGTTGATATTAATTAAGAGTTGATATTAATTAAGTTCATTACTGTGAATGTTTTAGATAACCTTCTCAACCTATAGTGCAACGATTTTCAGCTACATATAGATATAGATATAGGGCTACAATATAAGCTGTTGGAGTGAAACAAATGATACATACATAGTAGGGATGTAACTGAATACAGATGGGCTGTTTTGAATATTACATAAACCGCTGATCTCCTGGGAATTTCACACCCAACAGTCTCTAGAGTTTAGACAGAACGGTGCAAAAACAAAAAACATTGAGTGAGCGACCGTTCTGTGGGTGGAAACGCCTTGTTGATAAGAGAGGCCAGAGGAAAATGGCCAGATTGGTTCCAGGAAGGATATAGTAACTCAAATAATCACTCTGTACAACTGTGGTGAGCAGAAAAGCATCTCAACATGCACAAAACAACAAACCTTGAGGTGGATGGGCTACAAGAGCAGAATACCCCACTGAGTTCCACTGCTGTCAACCAATAACAGGAAACTGAGGCTATTATGGTCACAGACTCACCCAAACTGGACAGCTGAAGATTAGGGAAAAAAATCACCTGGTCTTTTTCCAGTCTTCAACTATCCAGTTTTGGTGAGTCTGTGCCCAAGATATCCATCATTTTGTATCCATCAGTAATGTTCAAACATTGTAATGTGGAGTATAGTATACTAATTTACTACTATACACAAAGCTACTATCATAGACCATGTTTTTTTGTTGTTGTTGTTTTTTTCGGTATCACTCTGTTGTATACTCCATCCTTCTACTATATCAAGTGCACTGGGGCAATTTAGAGACAGATGTAATAAATCATATCATCTGTACGTGACCACAGGTTATCACCCCCAGTGTGCAGGTCTGTGTTCACAGCGAATAGAGAAGAGCAGAGAGCTGGATGAGAGTTTACATCCCGCTGTGGCTACACACAGTGAAAGCATTCATCCCTCACTCCTCCTCTCCTCCACAGCTCTTTTCATTCATCAGGGCCCATGTTATGCCAACCAATCTGCACGCTTTTCCCAGAGGAAATGTCCACTTAGTTGAGGAAGTTTGAGGTTTCCTGTAATCCCCACACACAGGTCAGAACAACACCGGCACCAGGATTCTGCTTAAACAGTTAAAGGCATTACGTAATGTGTTGATTATTGGATTATTTCACACATCAGCATGCATGGATACAGTTCCCCGTCCAGAGTGACACTATTCTCTCACACTGTGTACTTATGCAAATATAGATCTAGTTGATTTAAGTATATTAAGAGTGAGGAAAATCCCAAACACCATGCTGTAATTGCACATTTAAACCAATTTGGACTAATGGATGAAGTTAAAACAGGTGAAAAGTAAATCGAAGTTAAAAAAAAATAAAGGTTAGGGATAGGATTGGTGAATCAATCTAACTAAAACCAAACTTAATCATAAAAGATTTTTAATGAGATTGCGTTGTCAGGAATTGACTTTTTGGAATGCAGACTATTTGCCTATCAGACTATTTATTTGTTTGTTTGTCTAAATCATTGTGTCATTACAGCATTACAAGTATGAATTAAAGTAAATCTAGACTTCTGTATAGCTAAGTGGGGAATATGAAAGTCTGTAAATGCATGCTGTAGTTTTCAAAAATAATCATTTGATTGCAGGATGTAATTTTACCATGAATAAAATGACTTCTGATTTTTGACCTGAAGTTTGCAGTTGTCAGGAAACAAAATGACTGAGCGTCATTAACCGAATCAATCATTTGCATTTTCTCATTTAGGATCAAAATGAGAGGGCACTAAAATGAAGGACCAAAATTCATTCATTCATTCATTCATTGGTTTAATATATTGCTTCTGTCAGTTGCTGTAGATTTTCCCTCTGATTCACAGCAGCTTTTTGACCCGTTCAGCAGTTTCCCTCGCCTTCTTCCTCTTCAGCTTCTTCTTTAGCATCAAGAGGTCGATGTACACAATGTGTCTGAGCACCGTGGAGGCACAGAGAAGGCCACCGTGTAATGCACCTGCAATACCACAGCTAAACACATCCTGACCTGAGAAACCAAACACACAGTCACATAATCAGTGAACAAACCCTGGAATCCAAGACCAATGCGCTGGAGCTCAGATAACCAGGCACTCAAGGATATAACAATGAGGTCCAAACTGACTCTAATTAAGGAAGGAGCTGTGCAGTCACCAAATTTCATAAGGATTCTAATGAGCAGGAATGTCATTGGATTTTATATGAATGAAGAGGTTTAAAAAAGCTACATCTGCAAACCCCTCCCCTCATCCTAACAGTAACCACTTGTAACTTTCTATACAAGCTGGTTCATGTAAATTGGAGTGTAATGTCATGATGGACAAATATAAGCGCACCATCCTTTCCAAAGCATAGCTAAGAACCATAGAAATGTTTAGTTACTGAATACCACACAGGCTTTTTATACCTGAAATGAAGAGATTTTTGACAGGGGTATCACAACGATTTCTGGCGATGGCTTCTGCTTGGAAGCGCTCCAAGTTGTGCTCAGCTGAGTACATGGCTCCGAGGTAACGACCAAGATAGTGTGTGTTAGACAACGGAGTGGAGACCTCCTGATATACCAGCTAAGAGGTAAAGAGGAAGAAAAATAAGAGTTCATGAATAAGAGCAAAGATTTTGTAGTGAAAAAAATGGCAAAAATGGCAGAATATTAAGTTTTTAATGGTCTTAACAACAAATCATTGGTCAGGAAATTAGCAAGAATGAAACATATAGAGAACTTATAAAAGAACTTGGTATGGGATAGTGTTTCCCTTTGATTTCTTTACATGTTTAAGCCTTGTGGCTCTTGATGGGCTGCATCAGGTGTAATAAACAAATAATGACTAATCTTTTAAGAAAAAAAAAAAATCCCAGAAGATATTTTTGGAAAATTTTGTACACCCAGACATGTGTTAGTTTGAATTTTACACCAAACATTTTAATCATTATCATGATTTTACCTTTGCATACAAGAAGACTATATAAGTGAATTTCCTATATATAAGCGTACAAGAAGACTATATAAGTGAATATAAGCAAAAGTAAATGAGTAAATGGTGGTACAGGAGGTCACAGAGTGCATTTGTTTAATTCTTCTTAATATTCTGACCAGTGATTTGTTGTTAAGCCCATTAAAAGCTTAATATTTGCCATTTTGCTTGTTCATTCATGCAAATCACGATGCAGCAGCGCAAAGTATGAAAGCATACAGATAAATCAAGATAGCAAGAGCTTCATGCTACAGTTAGCATAGGTTCACAGAATCTGGAAAATTGAACAATGGAAAAACATCGCCTGGTTTCGCATTTTCCAATCTTCAGTTATACAGATTCTGTGTGCCTGTGCCTAATGTAACCTCAGATTCCTGTTCTTGGATGGCAGGAGTGGAACCCGATGTGGTCTTCTGCTGTTGTAGTCCAACCACCTCAAGGTTTGACATGCTGTGCATTCTGAAATGCTTTTCTGTTCATAGTTGTAAAGAGTGCTTATTTGAGCTACTGTAACCTTCCTGTCAGTGTGAAACAGTCTGGCCTCCGATCTCTCTCACCGACAAGATGTTTCTACCCGCAGAGCTGCTGCTCACTGAACATTTTTTGGTTTTTGCACCATTCTGTGTAAACTCTACAGACTGCTGTGCATGAAAATCCCAGGAAATCAGCAGTTTCTCGAACAACCCTGTCTGGCATCAACACCCAAGACGCAATCAAAGTAACTGAGATCACATATTTCAATCAAGGTTTTTCCAATCTACTAATGTCCAGTTTCACTGAACCTGTGCCCATGTAGTCTCAGATTGCTGTACTTGGCTGACACTCCAGTGTGGGCTCATTCTGAGATGTTTTTCTGCTCACCGTGTTTGTAAAGAGTGGTTATTTGAGTTACTATAGAGTTCTGGTCAGCTCAAACCAGTCTCCTCTGACCTCTCAAGGCATTTCTGCCTACAGAACTGAATGTTTTTTGTTTTTCCCACCACTCTGTGTAAACTTTAGAGACTGTTGTGTGTGAAATTCTCAGAAGATCAGCAGTTTCTGAAATACTCAAACCAGCCCATCTGGCATCATCAGCCATGCCACGGTCAAAGCCACTGAGACCATGTTTTTTTCCCATTCTGATGTTTGATATGAACATTAACTGAAGCACTTGACCTGTAGCTGCATGATTTTATGCATTGCACTGCTGCCACATGATTGGATAACTGCATGAAGGAGTACCTGAGGAGTACAGGTGTTCCTGTGAGTATGTTTATAAACTATGCTCTACCTTTAATCCGCTGTGACTTTTAATACAAAATATTACATGTGATGGTGCTACTGAAATCTATTTCTGAAATGATGGCTACCTTGTCTCTCAGTTTGGGGTACTGGCTGCAGGCCCAGTCAAAGAGATTGTGGGCAAATCTCATCTTGTACGCTAAATAGTCATCCCCTCTTTTTCTCACTGGAGTGTCCTTCCACTCTTCAAACCATTCATAATTAACCATTGTCAGAATGGTCATGCAAGATTTACCTGAAAAATGAACAGGAGATGCTACTAATATTGGTCTCAATATTATTCTTATAGTAAAAAACATAAGTCTTGTTGCCTTGAGTGGACAGTAACGTGTGGTTTGAACTTGAAATGAGTACTGCATGTGGCATCTGAAACTCTAACTTCAACTCTTGGTCTTGCCACATCACTGAGCTACGTCTGGCATTTTTAAAAAGCAAAACGTGTTCTGCTGAAACATGAGGTTGTACCTGGGTGATGGATCTTCGACGTGGGATCTTTGGCAGATGGAAATGTAAAGTACATCATGGGAACGTTATCTGGAGCTTCGTCCTTCCCCATACTGAAGAACTCATCCATCCTTTACATAAACATAACATCAGAAGTGTGAAAACTCACTGCAGTGCCACTTTGCCACATGTGCTTAACAGGAATAGCCATGCATATTATCCTGCTGAAGCATGAAGTACAGAAACGCTGGGTTTGGCCACGTTCTTCTCAAAGCCTGTAATATAGTAAGAATAAAACCATGTCCAGTGGAAGAATGGCAAAGAGTCGAGTGCTGGGATTGTGCTGTGGTTAACTTTCTCTCAAGGTTTAAACAACAGCACTACCCTGTGGACTTTACATAAGGACAAGTCTGATGAGAAAACTAGGCCAAACAACTAATAAAGTTTTCCTTTACACTGCTGAAACATATGCAGTTTATTAAGAAGTGCTAGATTTTACTAATAACCAATAAAATTGCAAACATTACAGATATCTACTCTTCAGACTCATGTGCCTTTGCCTTGTTAGCCACAGAAATATATAAGCATTAATACCACAGCACTGTTGAATACTTGATTCTGATTGGTCAGAAGGTGTTGATTTATTTTCTATAACAGCAGCTCTGACAGCTCATTCACAGGGACCTGTATGTCGGACGATCTACACAGTCTAAGGCAAATAATAAATCGATGGAAAATGTTATTTAACAAGGAAAAATGTAAAATTGTTGATATGGTGAAGTTTTGTAAGGAGATGTTGATATAACATTTATAAATGCTTAGTAATGCTCAGTAGGTTTTCTGCCACGGGAGAGTCTTCAGGAATCTGCGCTTTCTGGTTTCTATGGAACATGACAAGCTGTGTGGAGTTTTTATATTAATAATGTCAAGAAAGAAAAGGAGAAGCTGGTGAGCTGCTATAATGCAAGTGTAATCTTATAATTGTTCCACAATATTATATGTAACAATAAACCATTAAAAATCACAGTTTCATTCCTTAATAAATAAAGAATTGTAACAGCTGTGGTATAAGAGGAACAAAACACTTCATGATGTGCTGTTATAGGAAAATAATCCACATGTGGTGGTAATGGCACTTTGCCGCACACATCTCCCTCCCGACCGATTTATTTATTTATTTATTTATTTTACCTATAACAGAATTCCACATTGTGCCTTATTCCTTACATGTTATATAACCTTTTCATGCTTTTGTACTGACATGACATCCATATCGTTAGACTTAAAGAGCCACGTGTTGTTAGAATTGATGCCCAGTTCCTCCTGTGTGGCATTGAAACCTGAGAACACTAAAAGGCATCCTCGTCCAGGTCTCATCATATTCAGCCGCTTCTGAATCTCTGCAACATGGGATCATAGCATGTTTAAGGAATGTTTAGTGCTGGATTTAACATGCTTTAACATTCTAATGCCTGAAATCCAGACACCAAAGCAATGATAAGTAAGTGATAAGTAATGTATAAGAACTAATGGTTGAAGAGCTGACCTGGTTTGGATTGTATATGTGATGGAAGAAGTTTCTGGAAGGTGTTGAAGACTCCACAGTTGGAGATGATAACAGGAGCCCGCACTTCCACATCCTCTTGGTCTTGTTTCACAGTGACGCCTATAACAAAGCCACAACTACTGCGTGTTCTAGACATTCAGCTTTAAAAAGGGAAAATTAAACTATATTATAACTGTCCTGTCCTGAACATCATTCATCTGAGAGACTTCATCAGTTCAGTGACATAATTGTGATTATTTATGAATGTATGGAAAAATGAATGGCTTGATAAACATACAACCTCGTATGTTGTATGTTTATCTGCTTCCACATACACAGGTTTTAAAGAGGACATGCTATATAAAATGGCAGCAGTAAGTAGTGCATTATTTGGTTAGAGAAATGGCTGTAATCGTCTTCTGCCACTCACCATATGCAGCTCCCTTATTGTCAACCAGGATGCGATTTACAGGAGCACGGACCAGCACGCGTCCACCAAATTTCTGGATGACCTTAGTGATGTGGAATGGGATTTCACTGGCGCCACCTTTTGGGTAGTACGCTCCACGCTTGTAGTGGTGCAACAGCAAAGCATTAATCACACAGCTGGACTCTTTGGGTGGAACGCCTGTCAATAAAAAAATAGCTTAATTCTATGGAATGACCTTAACATCACCTCTGTAATACAGACATGATCTCTAATAATGATTTTCATATTCCTTAACGATATTAAGACAAGAATAAAAGCTGTTGTGTTAGAGAAACAATATTCAATAATAGTATTGTTATTAAAAAAATAAATAGCTGTCAATAAAAAAATAGCTTAATTCTAAGGAATTTTATGGATTAACACTCACAAAATCTACCAAAATAACTAAAAAAAATCACCATTTTCCTTCAGATGTACAAAAAAAAAAAATCAAAATCATGTTTTTTCTGCATTTTTAGCATACTTACACCAACGACCTTAACATCATCTCTGTAATACAAAGGTGATCTCCAATAATGGTTTTCATGTTCATTGAAGATATTAAGACAAGAACAAAAGCTGTTGTGTTAGAGAAACAATATTCAATAATAGTATTGCTCTGCTTTTAGTCAAATATAAAGAATATAAGGGTTACAAAAAAGTCCATAACCTATTCCGGGAACACACACTGGATGGGATGCCAGTCTAACACAGGGCACCATGCACACACTCATTGTGCCAGTTTATCATAGCCATTCCACTATCAACATGTTTTTGACAGTGTGATGAAACTGGAGAGCCTGTCGGAAACCCAACCAGACACGAGGAGAACATAATAAACTCCACACAAACAGTAACCCAAGCTCATGATAGAACCAATGACCCTGGAGCTGTGAGGAAGCAGCTCTACCTGCTGCACCACCGTGACACCCATGACCGGTAAAACTGCCAGAGTAATATATAGATCAATACAAGCAGTGTCTCACCATAGAAAAGATAGTAGAAGATTATGTGGAGGTCCTTGTTGGAGGTCAGACTGTCGGCAACTGCAGTGGCATTAGTGCCTACAAGGCGAAAGATGGAGGAGCAGAGGTTGGCAATGCCACTCTTAAGCAGGAACAGTGCCACCCACTGAGGAATCAGCTTTAGTGCAGCCAAAAAGTGTGTCTTCCTGGCTGACATCTGAGGAAAAATAAATGCATCTTGTTTCGGAAATTATAAAGATCCTCCAAAAGCTGAGAGAAGAGGATCCTGCTCTAAGCACTTTTGGTTTGTGTAAATAAACAGGTTTCTAAATCAGGGAGATGCACTACCTTCATGATCTTGAAGAACTCCTCTACAGCTTTGGTATCATCAGGGAACTGCTCCTTCAGATGCTCCTCCATCTCAGTTTTGCCGCTGTAGATTGTGTACTTCCTGCTTTTCTCTCCGTTACCTATCACTATAGTGTCAATGTGCTTGTCCAGTTCCACAAACTGTAGTTGTCCTTCTGTGATCTGATCCATGACGATCTTAAACAGACTGTTCTCATGTAGCTGACCAATGTAATGTAGTCCTGTAGACACACATATACAGTGGATATAAAAAGTCTACACACTGCTGTTAAAAGAAACCGCTGTTTCTTTTTTCTATTTGTTTTTCACTTGAATTTTGTTGGTTGCTATAGCACACTGAAGATGGGAAAAGGTCTGACCTGACTTATTTGGTTTCATTTTTTACATCACAAAACCCTGCAATTTTAACAGCGGTTTGTAGACTTTTTATATCCACTGTAGATCAGTTTTTATTACACATTACGTATTACACATTATTTGTTACACATTACATTATTAGAACACGAAGAACATGAAGTTAAAGTGTTACATTTCTGTGCAAGTGACAGGACTAGGACTGTAACAACCTTGAAATAGCCCTTTGTACCATATTTCAAGCCGAGCCTTGACATTTGATATACTTCGTCAGTCACGCCACCTGATTGCAAAGATCTATCAGGAGACTATAGTGATTTTTAAGAGCAAGCCAAGTTTTTATTTTTTTCTAAAATGTCACGTTGTGCTGTTTAGTGTCAGAATTGCAAAAGTGTTCATTAACACATTCGTTTTTTACCGCATACTACTGAATAAGATACTTTTCCAAGCCAACAGGAGAGATAGGAGAGATAATTGGTTTGAGGAGCTCTGTCAGTATGATTTCTAAATAAAAGTCTTGATAGAGTCTTTAGTCAGATTATAATCAAGTTAGCATCAGGTTGTTGTTGTTTACAAAAAAAACCAAAGAGGTTTATTTGCCTGAATTCATTAGCAACCAAAATACTACACCACGATATACCAAACACCATGACATTGAGCTGTACAGTTATTCATTAATCTTCTGTAACCACATTCTTCCTGAGGAGTTGCCTATAATGGACACGTTTATCTAACTTTGTTCAGCTAACAAATGAGTTTATGGCATCTGTTTGGGCAGCACCTCGGCTTTCACTGGGACATCAATAGCCTCGATGCTGTAATCATAAAACATTACGTCTTGAACGTGGCCACAAACAAAGTAATAAGCATCAAGAGACTTGTATGCCTTCAATTTCTAGCAGAAACACTTTCTATGGAGTTTCTATGAGACACAGTGCAAAAGTATTTAATCTCCTTAAAAGTCATCAAATTTGTCTGGATTACAAATGACACTTACACAGATTGTTCCAGCTAATTTTTTCATTGCAACTCTTGATATCATTGACTGGTGCACCTTCACTCCAATCTTAGCCACTCAACTCTGTAACTCCTTCAAAGTGATTGCTGGCTTCACTGTAGCTTCCCGCATCAGGCTCCTTCTTGCTGTGATGCTGAGTTTTGAGGGATGGACTTGTCGCACCAGTGGCTGGGTGATATGATGCAGCTTTGATTCCCTCACATTTCATCCAACAGTGCTCATTTGGACATCTAATCACTTGAATATTATTTTGTAACCTTTTCTTATGTTTTGCACATCTATAACTTTATCTCTAATTTCCTTAGAATGCACATTGGTCTTCATTTCCACAGCTTTCCTTCAGACTCACAATCTGACCAATGATGAATTAAGGGGGTCTTTTATCCTGTAAATTTAAATGTGTAAATATAGAGCTTCCATAGAACAGATGTTCAATACTTATGCAAACTGAATATTTTCTTACATAAAGCCAATTTCAATTTAAATTAATCAATTTTGAGAGTGAGCCTTTTAAAATAAAATATGAAACAGCACAAAATATCAACGTGTCATTTTAACCCTGATGAATCTGATGACTTTTAAGGGGTTAAATACGTTTGCAAGGGACTGTATGTATTTATGTCTAGGCTAAAGCTTAGCACCACTGAGCCACTGACAGGATCCAAAGCCATAAGCTGAAAGTGTTAATTTAGATAAATATCACATCGGGTTGCTACTCAGCTAGCCAATTTGCATGCATCTCTTTTTGCTTACAAACACCAGAGGGGTCTATATGCCTGAATTCATTATCAACCAAAAATACATCACAATATATTAAAAACTGTAACATTAAGCTGTTCATTCATCTTCAGTAACCACTTTATCCCAGTCGAGGTCATGTGGATCTGTAGCTCTTCACTGCGACACTGGAGATGAAGCAGGAATACGTGCTGAAACTCAAAGTCCAAAATTTACTAGCATGATTTCTTACCTACGTCAAACTCGAATCCTTTCTCAGTGAAAGTGTGGCAGCAGCCTCCAGCCTGGTCATGCTGCTCCAGCACGAGCACTCTCTTGCCCAGTTTGGCCAGTGTAGCTGCTGCCGTCATGCCACCGATGCCACTGCCAATCACGATGGCATCCAGATTCTCGGGAACCTTTTCTTTCCTGAAGCCTACGGGAACAAATCGTCAGAGTGTGTCACTGTCTTGTAAACCCATAAATATTATTTTGTTCAGTTTATGTAAAAACTAAGCTTTTCTATTCAATACATTTGCAAAATTAGATTCATCTAATTCACATACAATGGATATAAAAAGTCTAAACACACTTGTTAAAACAGCAGGTTTTAGTGATGTAAAAATAAAACAAAGACAAATCGTACCAGAACATTTCCACTTTTAATGTAAAAATTACAACCTGTACAATGCCATTGAAAACCAAACCAACGGTTCAGGTCTGGGCTCTGGCCAGGTCATTCTAAAACATTGATCTCCTTTTGGTTAAACCATTCATTTGTTGATTTGGATGTGTGAAAGATGAAAGTCCTCTTCATTTTCATCTTCAGCTTTCTAGCAGCAGCCAGAAGGTTCTGTGCCAAAAAACTTGACTGGTACTTGGAGCTATTCATGATTCCCGCCACCTTCACCTAAAGTCCCAGTTCCAGCTGAAGAAAAGCAGCCCCAAATCATGATGCTGCCACCACCATGCTTCACCATGGGTATGGTGCTGATTTTTTGCTGATGTGCTGTGTTGTTTTTGTGCCAAAAATACCTTTTTCACAATTATGGCCAAAAATTTTAATCTTGGTCTCATCAAACCATAACACATTTTTCCACATGGTTCTGGGATAGTGGATATATGGGCTTTTTTTGCGTCTTGCCACTGTGGTCCATGGCCCAGACAGATGAAGAACGTGGGAGATAGTTGGGAGCAACCAGTAGTTGCCAGAAAGAGCTGCAGCTCCTTTAATGTTGCTGTAGGCCTCTCGACAGCCTCCCTGACCACTTTTCTCCTTGCTTACTCATCCATTTTGGAGGGACGTCCTGTTCTTGGTAATGTCACTGTTGTGTCATATTTTCTCCACTTGTTGATCATTGTCTTCAATGTGTTGAGATTTATTTGGTATTATTCAGTCACTTCAGCTGAAGACGTGTGTATTAACTACTTTTTCACATGAGCTTGATGACTGTTTTTTTCTAAACACAGCCACATACCCAATTATAAAAGGGTGTGCACACTTATGCAATTAGATTATTCTAGGTTTTTCATTTTTATCTTTTTTCTCTGAAAAAAAGTCAGTTTTGGTTATAGGTTGTAATTTTTTACATTAAAAATGGAAATGTTTTGATATGATTTATCTCTGTTTCATTGTTTACATCACAAAAATATGCTGTTTTAACAGAGGTGTGTAGATTTTTTATATCCATTGTAATGTTTCCTCTATCATTTTAGGTAAGTGTCTTTTAACACTATGGGCAGTTGGCCAAATCTGTTAATCCAATTAAGATAAGATAAGATAAAGATGGACTAACACATTATTAGTTTATGGCGTGTAACTATTTCTTTTTCAACTTCATCTGAAAAAAAAAAACAAAATCTGTGAACCTTGTATTATACGCTCCTTCTGTTTATATAAATCTTGCTAATAAGATAATTATTATTTCTTTAATTTCATTTCATTTTTGTGTTTTATTTGAGCAAAATATGCTATATTTAGATGCCATTTTAAGCTTTAGCGAGCAATACTGCAATACTGAACACTGCAAATCACACAAACACACAAGCATCACCTAAGGTCAGGGACCTGCTTAAGAAATGAAAGATATTAAAAAAAAAAAAAACTCCTTGTTTTCTTTAAAAAAAAACAACAACATGTACTGTGACGTGTACAGAATCCTCATTCACTCACCTTGCTTCAGAATTTTGTGTCTCTTCTTCTGGTCCAGCTCTAATGGACCCGGAGGTCTAACTGACTCCACTGAGAAAGGGCTCGGTTTGCCAAAGAGGTACCAGTAAGTACCGACAGCCCAAACCAAAAAACACACCACCACCACCAGCAACCACATCCTGAAGGAAACAACACAATTGCTGTAGTCAGAATGAGTAAAGCTGTACAGTTCCTGCTGCAGTGTTGTATAAACTTATTATTGTTGCAACACTGATAAAAGTATTCTCTCTCAAAAGCAGTTTTATAGCTAGCAAGTGCTAAAGGTCTAAGGGCATGATGGGTAAATTAATTTATGATGGATATAAAAAAGTCTACACACAGGTTTTTGTGAAATAAATCAGGTCAGAACTTTTCCCACCTTTAATGAGAAATTGCAAAGTATACAAATAAAGTGAAAAATGATCAGAAACCTTTTTAGGGAAAAAAAGAAAAATAAAAAACTTTCAATACATAAAACTTACAATAAATGTGCACACCCTTAAAATAATACTTTGTTGAAGCACCTTTTTATTTTATTTACACCACTCAGGCTTTTTGTGTAAGAGTCTATCAGCATGAAATTGTGAGGGAATCTCCCGTGCACAGCTCACTTCAGGACTCTCCACAGATTTTTGGTTGGATTCAGGCCTGGGCTCTGGCTAAGCCATTCAAAAACATTGATCTTCTTTTGGATGCCATTCTTTTGTTGATTTGGATGTGTGCTTGGGTCATTGTCGTGGTGAAAAGTGAAATTCCTTTTCATCTTCAGCTTACTAGCAGATGCATGAATGTTTTGCACTAAATGATGCTGCCACCACCATGCTTCATTACACCTTTTGGAATTGGTCTCATTGGCCCATAACACATTTTGCCACATGGTTTGGGGTAATTTAGTTGAGCTTGGATGTGTTTTGTGAGAAAGGGCTTCTGTTTAGCCACCCTACCCCACAGCCCAGACGTGAAGAATACGAGAGATTGTTGTGAACTGCAGAGAGTAATCAGTAATTGTTAGATATTCCTGCAGCTCCTTTAATGTTGCCGTAGGTCTCTTGGCAGCCTCCCTGATCATTTTTTTTTTATCTCCTGTTCTTGGTGATGTCACTGTGGTGCTCCATTTTCTCTATTTGTTGATGATGGCCTTCACGGTGTTCCATGGTACATCTAATGTTTTGGATATTCTTTTATTCCCCTCTCCTGAACCAATGAAATACCATACAGGCTTTGTAAGCTCTTTGTGGACCATAGCTTCAGCAGTCAGATGAAACCAAGAAGACATCAAGAAAATCCTACAGAAACAGCTGGTCTTTATTTGGAGTTAATCAGAATAATTTCATTGATGACATCTGTATGATAATTACTTTTTAACATGAGATTGACTGTTCATTCTGAACACAGCCATATCACCAATTATTTTTCCATAAAATGTTTCTGATTGTTCTTCACTTAATTTTTATACATTGTAATTTCACATTGAGGGTGGAAAAAGTTCTGACATGATTTATCTTAGTTTCATTTTTTTACTTCACACAGTCTAAGAAACATTAAAGCATACTGTATATACATGTGCATCAATACATCCAGTAGTTTATTTATATCACTATATGTATTTCAAGTGTAATAATGAAACTGCAAAACAAAACTAACTGCTTTCAAGATATATTTAAACATAATTAATTACAATTTAAATAAGTTGTTGCAAAAATTAAAGATACACTTAAAAACAATTTTTGTTTCTTTGTTTGTTTTTACAAGGACAGCCACAACTGCTAACATTCCAAGCCTTCAAATTAACTGTTTGCATCATTATTTTAAATACAAAAATGCTTGAGAAAATTTGTAAGAATTGCCTTTTGCGAGGTCAGGTATGCTTTGGATGTAATGGACATGACTCAGAGAGGTTGTTAGGCTTCATGTGCTGGGAGTTTATTAAAAGTAATGTCAAAACTCAACAACAGGCCAGAATCAAACAATAGTGATCCCCAAAACCAAAACCAAATCAAACACAGTCATGTCAAGTGTTCCCAAATCCAAAGGGCAAATCTAAAGAATAGTCAGGAGGCCAGGCAGGGTTCAAAACAAACCAATGCACAGTATTTCACAAGATCCAAAGAGTCATCCAAATGGGTAAACAAAGAAGCAAGGCAATGGTCATATACAAGCGCCGGAACAAGAAAAAGCAATGCAGAACTTACACAAACAGTAAGACTCAGCAAGACTTCGCAATGACCGTGTGCTTTATATACTGACTGAACAGGAATAATACATGATAACAGAGGAAGTGCCTGTAGCATTCAGGGGAGGTGCCCTCTGCTGGCATGGCTATGAAATGTACCAGGTGGATGTGACATTAGACTTTCATTCTTCTGTTGCACTGGATTCTTCTATTGCACTGGATTGAAGTCCCAACCAAATCCTTCCCAAGATCATATCCAGAGTGAGAGTAAGTCCAAAACCACTTACAGGTAACTAGTCTCGTCACAGTCAATGTCAAATTCAGTCCTTTTTTTTGTCACGTGCACAGTATGCCAGAGGCAATTGTACATTGAAATGCTTGTGATGAGGCTCTATAAACTCGCTAAGGCCCAGATACAACAGAAGAGAACACACAAACCTTCTTTAAGAGAAGTGACTAGACAATAATTTCACTAAATACAAACAGTACAAATAGAATACAATACTGGAATGTGGTTGGCTGTAATATTTACTTAAAGAGCAGCAGAAAATGACAGTCAAAAGAGAATACAGCAGAGAATACAGTGATAAATGTCCTATAAAAGGCAGAGAGCAATATGCTTAAAGTGACACACAGTTATTTAGTAGTCTGATGGCCTGCGAAAAAAAAAAAACGGTTCCTCAGCCTGTTCGTCCGTAACTGTGAGCTTCGGAAGCACCTACTAGATGGTAGCTTGACGAGCAGGTTGTTCAGAGCTGGATGAGTGCAATCCTCCATGATATTGTGATCCTTCCTCAGGCAGCTATCTGGTAGATGCCCTCTGAGTTCCTGTGTTTGCTGCCTGTAATTCGATCAGCTGCCTTTACCACTCTCTGCAGGGTCTGTGATTGGTGCCAGTGCAGCTGCCAGACCAAAAATCCACAATCATCTCTTTAGTTTTTCTGACATTGAGACAGAGGTTGTTGTCACAGCCACACTTTGATAGCGCTCTAATCTCACCCCTGTAGGTTGTCTCGTCCCCGCTGGTGATGAGGCCTAGGATGGTAGTGTCATCAGCAAATTTCAGGATGGTGTTTGAGCTGTGCTTGGTGACACAGGTGTGTGTGAAAAGGGAGTACAGAATGGGGCTGAGCGCACATCCTTGTGGAGTGTCTGTGTTCAGAGTCAGCTTGGAGGACATGGAGTTGCCAACCTTCACTTCCTGGGGTCTGCCAGTCATGAAAAGTGTGTATTTTTTTTTAGCACTTTACTCTTGAAACCCACTTGGTCCCACCACTGAAGTTAACAGTGACATAAGTTAACATAAGTTACCAATAGGAAAGAAAGATCTGATGATTGACACTACAGAGTAAACCAGCATGAAGTTCTAATGGACCTGGAAGTCTAACTGACTCCAGTGAGAAAGGGCTTGGTTTGACAAACAGGTACCTGACACACTAACACCAACAGCAACCACATTTTTAAGGGAACAGCTCAATTTCTAGTTAATCTTGTTGCTTGTGTCAGGAGTGCACTGTATGATATCAGCCTTACTAGCAAGCTCTGGGATAATCTTAATTTGAAAAAATTGAGAATCTTATCACAAGCTACAATGCATGATTCAAATTTTAGCAGACTGGTAGCCAGAAGGCCACAACTCCACCCCAAACTGCATACTCCTGTACTGATTAGTATGTTATAAATAGTATGTTATAAATAGCACAACAATGCTTGTACATTACATATTTGTTGTATGTATGACCAGGATAAAGCAGCTACTGAAGATGAATGAATGAATGAATGAATGAATAAGTGAATGAATGAAAGAAAGAATATATTATATTCATAAATTCAATATATCAAACCTCCCTTTTATCTCCAAGATCCTAGAAAAGGTTGTAACACAGACGTTATGCTCATACCTACATAGGAATAACATTCGTGAAATGTATCAGTCAGGATTTAAGCCTCATTACGGCACAGAGACAGCGCTGGTTAAAGTGGTAAATGACCTACTACTGGCCTCTGATCAGGGTTGCTTCTGTTGCTTGAACTTAGTGCAGCTTTTGACACCACTGATCATCTCCTTGATAGACTAGAAAATGTTGTTGGAGTTAAGGGAACGTAAAATAACAAGCAGTAAAATAACTTGGTGTGATTTTTGTCTCCAGTCTTTCATTTGAAGCTCATATACTGTAGATAATATTACTAGGCTAGCCTTCGTTCATCTCAGAAATATTGCTAATATAAGAAATATAATGTTTATATAAATATAAATAAAACTAGTTCAAGCTTTTTGTACTGCTTGGTTGGATTATTGTAATGCGACACAGTCTCAGTGTTTAAATCTAGACTGAAAACATATTTGTTTTGTCAAGTCTTTTGTGAATAGTTTTTTTCTTGGGTAAAGGAGCAGATCTGGAGGGTTCATGGTTATAGAGTGTTGTGGTGAGTTGGGATGTTTGAATGCTGTTGGACCCCCAGTCTCATGCATTCACTCAGGTTTGTTGACGGTGGAGTGGCTGGCTGCATTATGTCCCAGGGCACCCTCATATCTGTGTTATCTTCTGGCTCTCCCTTTTAGTTATGTTGTCATAGCTAGTCTTGCCAGAGTCCCTGCTTGCACTCTGCACACAATGTACATTGTCCTTAACCATTATATGACAATAAGCATACCTACTAATCTGTGTTTTTCTCTCCCTCCCCTTTTCTCTCACCCTCTCCCTCTCTCTCTCGCGCTCGACCCCTTCTTCTGGTTGGAGTTCTCATCACTTGGATACCACTTGCTGCTGCTGAGGATGGCCCCATATGGACAGCCTAAAGATATATGAGATTATTGTGGATGGTACCACTTAGAAAACATGAAGATGGCTTTGTACTGCAATTGATACAAACAGTTTTGCTATGATGGCTTAGGACTGTTATTGCTTTGATAGCTTTAGGACTGCAGTTTGCAATGGCCAGTTTTGCACTCAGTCTCCATCAGTGAACAGTTGATAACTTCAACAAAACAGACTTCATGTGTAAACTTTAATGAATTTTCTTGGTTACACAATTGCACTTTTTGACCATGTAGTACACAGTTATAGAAGGGAATTATTTATAGGATGAGGATGGGTTCCTTTTTGAGCCTCGTTCTTCTCAAAGTTTCTTCCTCATGAAGTCTCAGGGAGTTTTTCCTTGCCAACGCCACTTTAGCGATAAATTTATAAATGTAAAATTTATATCTTATATCTTATTTCTGTAAAGCTGCTTTGTGACAATGTCCATTGTTAAAAGCACTATACAAATAAAATTGAATTGAATTGAGTTATGCATTCGTTTTTTGCTTCAAGTGGAATTCTTTTATGAATAATTAACATAAATTAAACACTGAATGCTCATATCTCATACTCTCACATGCACACAGTACACTCTAAAGGATTGTCTACACTGGGTTGCTTTGGTCTACTACAGACCTGAAGAGCTCAAGAGCAGTAAGGTTCCAACAGGAAGAGGGTGAAGTGAGTTCGAGGGACAGTACGGTAATAGGATAAAATGCTTTGATCTTAATCCTGAGATGAAGTCTGGAGAATAGGATTAAGCATTATGACAGACAGGTAGGAAGAGTGCCTTAGTGGACCGGAGAAGGCTTGACACACAGATCTCATTAGCATTAACTGATATTGGGACATCTGTAAAGCTCCACACATACAGAGTAACTTTTTTTTTATCAGTTTATCATGAATGTATCATACACATAGGCAACAAATAAGCAAGGAATCCAAGCGCATAGAATTAAAATCCATCATCAGCTAGCAAAGAAGTGGTGATGCTTTTTTTTTAAACTAATAAATAGATGCATAAGTTTATATTACAGAATATATTACCAAGAATGAGAATAGGCATTCAGTTCAATTGAATTTTATTTATGTATATAGTAGCACTTTTAACAATGGATATTGTCACAAAACTACTTTACAGAAATCCGGATAAACATTTAAAATTTTAAATTTTACTAATGTCCGCTATATACCCTATCATTTGTCCTCTCTAAAAATACTTTCATTTTTGAACACACATGAAAGAAATAGATCCATGAAGATTATTGGGAAGTGAAGGAGTGTCTTGTGCATGTACTTTTTATTTTAAAGAATGATGAACCTGATGAGAAGGTGAGAAAATTAACGATCTCTTTTTCCTCCTTCAGTCATTTTTGACACAATTTTTATTACACTTGCAGCACGTATAGTAATCTAAATGGGTCCCTGGAGGACTAGTGGTTAGGCCACATCGCTCTCACCACTGCGTCCTGGGTTTGATTCCTGGTCAGGGAACTACCCCCAGCCAGTGGGTTTACGTGCAACAGTGCGCTCTCCGTGCCGGTCCCAAGCCCGGATAAAAATCGGGGAGGGTTGCGTCAGGGAGGGCATCCGGCGTAAAAATTGTGCCAAATCAAATACGTGGACCAATGATCAGCTGTGGCAACCTCTAACAGGAGCAGCCAAAAGAGGAACAACAACAACATATAGCAATATAAATAAACTCCTGGGTGTATTAATTTACATGTACATACAGTATGCTTTAATGCTTCTTATACTGTGACTAAATACACTTTTTAAATTTTGCTTTTAGTGTTTCCAGAAATAAAGTCATCTTTGATGTACCTAATTTTGTTTAAGTATGCTTCAATTCAACTTTTACTAAAGAGTACTTCCTACGCTGTATTAAAACATACCTTGGAAGGTATTACATTAAAGTACTTTTTAAATAATATACTTAAGTTGACATGACAGTTAAAAGTATGTTTCAGTAATAATAGTTCTTTACAGCATACTGAACTATAGTTTAGGTATTACTTTAAAATATATTTTTTGAAAAATACAGAAACATATATTTTAGATGTACAGTACTGTGCAAAAGTCTTAGGCACATGCAAAGAAATGCTGTAGAGCAAAGATGCCTTCAGAAATTATTATGTTTCTACATAATAAAAAATACTAGCAGTAAACAGTAATAAATGAAACAAAGTCAATATTTAATGTGACGATCCTTCGCTTAAAAAAAAAACAGTATCTCAGGTACAGTGTGTGCAGTTTTATAATGAAATGAGCTGTAAGTGTTACTGAGCATCTTCCAGAAGCAGCCACAGTTCTCCTGGAGACTTTGACTGTCACACTTGCTTCTTATTTTTGCAGC
Source organism: Pangasianodon hypophthalmus (assembly GCF_027358585.1). NCBI lineage: Eukaryota > Metazoa > Chordata > Actinopteri > Siluriformes > Pangasiidae > Pangasianodon > Pangasianodon hypophthalmus. The sequence goes on along the minus strand of NC_069721.1, from coordinate 5,234,156 downwards.
AAAATCCAGCAGCTTTCATTATGTTTTTTGTTCGGAAAGTGTCTCTTATGTAATATGCTGCTTTCTTTACTGACATACAAACATTTTTCTGTAAGATTTAATTTTGTGTTTCGAAATCTAAAAAGTTTTTGTACTGACTCGATAATGTAGAAGTCATAAAATACAAATCTATAACAAAGTTTGTACTAAAAATAGGGTGCCTAAGACTTTTGCACAGTACTGTATATCCAAAAAGTGAAGTGAAAAATGTGCTTTTAATATTCTTCCTACTTGAAGTATACTATTTATGAACTTAAGATATTTACTTTAGATATTTACTGTATATGAAATCTAATAGCAATGCTCTCACTCATTATTTCTAAGAATTGGTTTGGCCAAACATTACATATATTACATTATAGCTGATTATTTTATATACTATTTTATATCCTTTTATATACTATCACCATATATCACCTCTTATCTTTAATGTTGGTCTTATAAATTAATTTACCCATCATGCCTTTAGACCTTTAGCACTTGCTAGCTATAAAACTGCTTTTGAGAGAGAATACTTTTATCAGTGTTGCAACAATAATAAGTTTATACAACACTGCAGCGGGAACTGTACAGCTTTACTCATTCTGACTACAGCAATTGTGTTGTTTCCTTCAGGATGTGGTTGCTGGTGGTGATGGTGTGTTTTTTGGTTTGGGCTGTCGGTACTTACTGGTACCTCTTTGGCAAACCGAGCCCTTTCTCAGTGGAGTCAGTTAGACCTCCGGGTCCATTAGAGCTGGACCAGAAGAAGAGACACAAAATTCTGAAGCAAGGTGAGTGAATGAGGATTCTGTACACATTACAGTACATGTTGGTTTGATTTTTTTTTTAAAGAAAACGGGAGGTTTTTTGTTTGTTTGTTTGTTTTTAAATATCTTTCATTTCTTAAGCAGGTCCCTGACCTTAGGTGATGCTTGTGTGTTTGTGTGATTTGCAGCACTGCACAATAAAACTTAAAATGGCATCTAAATGTAGAATATTTTGCTCAAATAAAACACAAAAATGAAATGAAATTAATGAAATAATTAATTATCTTATTAGCAAGATTTTTATAAATAGAAGGAGCATATAATGCAAGGTTCACAGATTTTCTTTTTAAGATGAAGTTGAAAAAGAAATATTTATATGCCATAAACTAATAATGTGCTAGTCCATCTTTATCTTATCTTATCTTAATTGGATTAACAGATTTGGCCAACTGCCCATAGTGTTAAAAGACACTTACCTAAACTGCTCTCATGATAAAGGAAACATTATGTGAGTTAGATGAATCTAATTTTACAATTGTATTGAATAGAAAAGCTTATTTTTTTACATAACCTGATCAAAATGATATCTGTGGGTTTACAATACAAATTTGATTTGTTCCCGTAGGCTTCAGGAAAGAAAAGGTTCCCGAGAATCTGGATGCCATCGTGATTGGCAGTGGCATCGGTGGCATGACAGCAGCAGCTACACTGGCCAAACTGGGCAAGAGAGTGCTCGTGCTGGAGCAGCATGACCAGGCTGGAGGCTGCTGCCACACTTTCACTGAGAAAGGATTCGAGTTTGACGTAGGTAAGAAATCATGCAAGTACATTTTGGACTTTGAGTTTCAGCATGTATTCCTGCTTCATCTCCAGTGTCGCAGTGAAGAGCTACAGATCCACATGACCTCGACTGGGATAAAGTGGTTACTGAAGATGAATGAACAACTTAATTAAGAGCAAGCCTAGCAACCCAATACTACAATTATTCTAATTATTATTATGGAATACCAGTAAAGGTCAGAGAGTGATATTTGGCTAAACTAACACTTATGGCTTTGGGTCCTGTCAGTGTCAATGGTGCTAAGCGGTAGCCTAGACATAAATACATACAGTCCCTTGCAAACGTATTCAACCCTTTAAAAGTCATCAGATTCATCAGGGTTACAATAACACTGACATATTTTGTGCTGTGTCAAGGCTGACTCGCAAAACTAATTAATTTAAATTGAAATTGGTTTTATGTAAGAAAATATTCAGTTTGCATAAGTATTGAACACCTGTGCTATGGAAGCTCTAAGTTTACACAGATGAAAGATATTGCTCTAATGAAGACACAATTATCTTACAGTTGGCCTCTCCTTGTGAATCATTAAAAACCTTTTACCGGAAAAAAGACCCCCTTAATTCATCATTGGTCAGATTGTGAGTCTGAAGGAAAGCTGTGGAAATGAAGACCAGTGTGCATTCTAAGGAAATTAGAGATAAAGTTATAGACATGCAAAACATAAGAAAAGGTTACAAAATAATATCCAAGTGATTAGATGTCTAAGTGAGCACTGTTGGATCAATTGTGAGGGAATCAAAGCTGCATCATATTACCCAGCCACTGGTGGGACAAGTCCATCCCTCAAAACTCAGCATCACAGCAAGAAGGAGCCTGATGTGGGAAGCTACAGTGAAGCCAACAATCACTTTGAAGGAGTTACAGAGTTGAGTGGCTGAGATTGGAGTGAAGGTGCACCAGTCAATGATATCAAGAGTTCTAAATACACAATTAGCCTTAACATTAAAACCACAAGCGTAAGGATCTGAGCGACTTTTACAAGGGCCAAATCTTGATGGCTAGAAGACTGGGTCAGAGCATCTCCAAAACAGCAGGTCTTGTGAGGTGTTCCCGGTATGCAGTGGTTAGTACCTACATAAAGTGGTCCAAGGAAAGACAACCAGTGTACCGGTGGGGAGTGAATGCTAGCCCGTCATGTTCAATCCCACAGAAGAGCTACTGTAGCACAAATTGCTGAAAAAATTAATGTTGGCCATGATAGAAAAGTGTCAGAACACACAGTGCGTCGCAGCTTGCTGCTTCTGGAGCTGCATCGCTGCATACCAGTCAGAGTGCCCATGCTGACCCCTGTCCACTAGTGCCTACAATGGGCATGTGAGCATCAGAACTGGACCATGGAGCAATGGAAGAAGGTGGTCTGGTCTGAGGAATCACGTTTTGTTTTACATCATGTGGATGGCCGGGTGCATGTGCGTCGCTTACCTGGGGAAGAGATGGCACCAGGATGCTATATGGGAAGAAGGCAAGCCGGCGGAGGTAGTGTGATGCTCTGGGCAATGTTCTGCTGGGAAACTTTGGGTCCTGGCATTCATATGGATGTTACTTTGACACCTACCACCTACCTAAACATTGTTTCAGGCCCAGTACACCCCTTCATGGCAACGGTATTCCCTAACAGCAGTGGCCTCTTTCAGCAGGATGATGCACCCTGCCACACTGCAAAAATTGTTCAGGAATGGATTGAGGAACATGACAAAGAGTTCAAGGTGGTGATTTGGCCTCCAAATTCCCCAGATCTCAATCCAAACGAGCATCTGTGGGATATGCTAGACAAACAAATCAGATCCATGGAGGCCCTGCGTCACAACTTACAGGACTTAAAGGATCTGCTGCTAACATCTTGGTGCCAGATACCACAGCACGCCTTCAGAGGTCTTGTGGAGTCCATGCCTCGACAGATCTGATTTGGCGGCACAAGGGGGACCTACACAATATTAGGCAGGTAGTTATAATGTTGTGGCTGATCGGTGTACAACTGGCCTGTATGGAGGATGGCTAGAAACTAAAGAAAAAACCACATCAATGCACATCTGGGGTTTGCCAGAAAGCATCAGAGTGACCCAGCTAAAATGTGGGATATGCTTTTGTTGGCCAAAATTCAAAATGCTATGTGTGGCACAAACCTAACACTGCCCATTCCTGGACTAGCACCATCCCAAAAAACTAAAGCTTGGGAGAAACTTCAGCTTTCAATAGGACAATGATCCCAATTCAAGTGGTTGAACAACCAAAAGGTAAATATTCTACAATGGCCAAGTCAAAGTCCAGATCTTATTCCAACACACCAGACCTAAAACTATTCTACCAAAAAAAGTGGTTCTACCAAGTACTCGTCTGAAGGGGCTGAATACTTATGCAAGCAGCATTTTAAGTTTTAACTTTGAAGCTGACAAATAATGAATTTGACTTTGAAAATTTACTTTAACAGTATATGGTTTGCAATGAAAAAATTAGCTGGAACAATCTGTGTAAGTGTCATTTGTAATCCAGGCAAATTTGATGACTTTTAAGGAGATTGAATACTTTTGCAAGGCACTATATCTCATAGAAACTCCAAGTGTTTGTACTACAAAATTGAATGCATACAAGTCTCTTGATGCTTAAAACTTTGTTGTTTGTGGCCACGTTCAAGATGTAATGTTTTACGATTACAGCAACGAGGCTGTTGTTATCCCAGTGAAAGCCGAGATGCTGCCCAAACAGATGCCATAAACTCATTTGTTAGCTGAACAAAGTTAGATAAACGTGTCCATTATAGGCAACTCCTCAGGAAGAATGTAGTTACAGAAGATTAATGAATAACTGTACAGCTCAATGTCATGGTGTTTGATATATTTTGGTGTAGTATTTTGGTTGCTAATGAATTCAGGCAAATAAACCTCTTTGGGTTTTTTGTAAACACAAAGAGATGTGCATGTAACTTGGTTGCAAAAAGACCTAAGCAGCCTAGCAACCTGATGCTACTTGACTATAATCTGACTGAAGAATCTAACAAGAATTATATTTAGAAATTGGATTGACAGAGCTCCTCGAACCAATTATCTATCCTATCTCTTCTGTTGGCTTGGAAAGGTATCTTTTTGGTAGTATGTGGGTAAAAAAACGAATGTGTTAATGAACACTTTTGCAATTCTGACACTAAACAGCACAACGTGACATTTTCAACAAATTCGGCTTGCTCTGTCTTTGCAACCAGGAGGCGAGGCTGAAACAGCGGTTTCTTTTAACAGCAGTGTGCAGACTTTTTATATCCACTGTATATGTGTCTCTACAGGACTACATTACATTGGTCAGCTACATGAGAACAGTCTGTTTAAGATCGTCATGGACCAGATCACAGAAGGACAACTACAGTTTGTGGAACTGGACAAGCACATTGACACTATAGTGATAGGTAGCGGAGAGAAAAGCAGGAAGTACACAATCTACAGCGGCAAAACTGAGATGGAGGAGCATCTGAAGGAGCAGTTCCCTGATGATACCAAAGCTGTAGAGGAGTTCTTCAAGATCATGAAGGTAGTGCATCTCCCTGATTTAGAAACCTGTTTATTTACACAAACCAAAAGTGCTTAGAGCAGGATCCTCTTCTCTCAGCTTTTGGAGGATCTTTATAATTTCCGAAACAAGATGCATTTATTTTTCCTCAGATGTCAGCCAGGAACACACATCTTTTGGCTGCACTAAAGCTGATTCCTCAGTGGGTGGCACTGTTCCTGCTTAAGAGTGGCATTGCCAACCTCTGCTCCTCCATCTTTCGCCTTGTAGGCACTAATGCCACTGCAGTTGCTGACAGTCTGACCTCCAACAAGGACCTCCACATAATCTTCTACTATCTTTTCTATGGTGAGACACTGCTTGTATTGATCTATATATTACTCTGGCAGTTTTACCGGTCATGGGTGTCACGGTGGTGCAGCAGGTAGAGCTGCTTCCTCACAGCTCCAGGGTCATTGGTTCTATCATGAGCTTGGGTTACTGTTTGTGTGGAGTTTATTATGTTCTCCTCGTGTCTGGGTGGGTTTCCGACAGGCTCTCCAGTTTCATCACACTGTCAAAAACATGTTGGTAGTGGAATGGCTATGATAAACTGGCACAATGAGTGTGTGCATGGTGCCCTGTGTTAGACTGGCATCCCATCCAGTGTGTGTTCCCGGAATAGGTTATGGACTTTTTTGTAACCCTTATATTCTTTATATTTGACTAAAAGCAGAGCAATACTATTATTGAATATTGTTTCTCTAACACAACAGCTTTTGTTCTTGTCTTAATATCTTCAATGAACATGAAAACCATTATTGGAGATCACCTTTGTATTACAGAGATGATGTTAAGGTCGTTGGTGTAAGTATGCTAAAAATGCAGAAAAAACATGATTTTGATTTTTTTTTTTTGTACATCTGAAGGAAAATGGTGATTTTTTTTAGTTATTTTGGTAGATTTTGTGAGTGTTAATCCATAAAATTCCTTAGAATTAAGCTATTTTTTTATTGACAGCTATTTATTTTTTTAATAACAATACTATTATTGAATATTGTTTCTCTAACACAACAGCTTTTATTCTTGTCTTAATATCGTTAAGGAATATGAAAATCATTATTAGAGATCATGTCTGTATTACAGAGGTGATGTTAAGGTCATTCCATAGAATTAAGCTATTTTTTTATTGACAGGCGTTCCACCCAAAGAGTCCAGCTGTGTGATTAATGCTTTGCTGTTGCACCACTACAAGCGTGGAGCGTACTACCCAAAAGGTGGCGCCAGTGAAATCCCATTCCACATCACTAAGGTCATCCAGAAATTTGGCGGACGCGTGCTGGTCCGTGCTCCTGTAAATCGCATCCTGGTTGACAATAAGGGAGCTGCATATGGTGAGTGGCAGAAGACGATTACAGCCATTTCTCTAACCAAATAATGCACTACTTACTGCTGCCATTTTATATAGCATGTCCTCTTTAAAACCTGTGTATGTGGAAGCAGATAAACATACAACATACGAGGTTGTATGTTTATCAAGCCATTCATTTTTCCATACATTCATAAATAATCACAATTATGTCACTGAACTGATGAAGTCTCTCAGATGAATGATGTTCAGGACAGGACAGTTATAATATAGTTTAATTTTCCCTTTTTAAAGCTGAATGTCTAGAACACGCAGTAGTTGTGGCTTTGTTATAGGCGTCACTGTGAAACAAGACCAAGAGGATGTGGAAGTGCGGGCTCCTGTTATCATCTCCAACTGTGGAGTCTTCAACACCTTCCAGAAACTTCTTCCATCACATATACAATCCAAACCAGGTCAGCTCTTCAACCATTAGTTCTTATACATTACTTATCACTTACTTATCATTGCTTTGGTGTCTGGATTTCAGGCATTAGAATGTTAAAGCATGTTAAATCCAGCACTAAACATTCCTTAAACATGCTATGATCCCATGTTGCAGAGATTCAGAAGCGGCTGAATATGATGAGACCTGGACGAGGATGCCTTTTAGTGTTCTCAGGTTTCGATGCCACACAGGAGGAACTGGGCATCAATTCTAACAACACGTGGCTCTTTAAGTCTAACGATATGGATGTCATGTCAGTACAAAAGCATGAAAAGGTTATATAACATGTAAGGAATAAGGCACAATGTGGAATTCTGTTATAGGTAAAATAAATAAATAAATAAATAAATCGGTCGGGAGGGAGATGTGTGCGGCAAAGTGCCATTACCACCACATGTGGATTATTTTCCTATAACAGCACATCATGAAGTGTTTTATTCCTCTTATACCACAGCTGTTACAATTCTTTATTTATTAAGGAATGAAACTGTGCTTTTTAATGGTTTATTGTTACATATAATATTGTGGAACGATTATAAGATTACACTTGCATTATAGCAGCTCACCAGCTTCTCCTTTTCTTTCTTGAAGTTATTAATATAAAAACTCCACACAGCTTGTCATGTTCCATAGAAACCAGAAAGCGCAGATTCCTGAAGACTCTCCCGTGGCAGAAAACCTACTGAGCATTACTAAGCATTTATAAATGTTATATCAACATCTCCTTACAAAACTTCACCATATCAACAATTTTACATTTTTCCTTGTTAAATAACATTTTCCATCGATTTATTATTTGCCTTAGACTGTGTAGATCGTCCGACATACAGGTCCCTGTGAATGAGCTGTCAGAGCTGCTGTTATAGAAAATAAATCAACACCTTCTGACCAATCAGAATCAAGTATTCAACAGTGCTGTGGTATTAATGCTTATATATTTCTGTGGCTAACAAGGCAAAGGCACATGAGTCTGAAGAGTAGATATCTGTAATTTTTGCAATTTTATTGGTTATTAGTAAAATCTAGCACTTTTTAATAAACTGCATATGTTTCAGCAGTGTAAAGGAAAACTTTATTAGTTGTCTGGCCTAGTTTTCTCATCAGACTTGTTCTTATGTAAAGTCCACAGGGTAGTGCTGTTGTTTAAACCTTGAGAGAAAGTTAACCACAGCACAATCCCAGCACTCGACTCTTTGCCATTCTTCCACTGGACATGGTTTTATTCTTACTATATTACAGGCTTTGAGAAGAACGTGGCCAAACCCAGCGTTTCTGTACTTCATGCTTCAGCAGGATAATATGCATGGCTATTCCTGTTAAGCACATGTGGCAAAGTGGCACTGCAGTGAGTTTTCACACTTCTGATGTTATGTTTATGTAAAGGATGGATGAGTTCTTCAGTATGGGGAAGGACGAAGCTCCAGATAACGTTCCCATGATTCACTTTACGTTTCCATCTGCCAAAGATCCCACGTCGAAGATCCGTCACCCAGGTACAACCTCATGTTTCAGCAGAACACGTTTTACTTTTTAAAAATGCCAGACGCAGCTCAGTGATGTGGCAAGAATACATGCTACTGTCCACTCAAGGCAACAAGGCTTTGTTTTGTACTGTGAGAATGTTGAGACCAATATTAGTAGCATCTCCTGTTTATTTTTCAGGTAAATCTTGCATGACCATTCTGACAGTGGTTAATTATGAATGGTTTGAAGAGTGGAAGGACACTCCAGTGAGAAAAAGAGGGGATGACTATTTAGCGTACAAGATGAGATTTGCCCACAATCTCTTTGACTGGGCCTGCAGCCAGTACCCCAAACTGAGAGACAAGGTAGCCATCATTTCAGAAATAGATTTCAGTAGCACCATCACATGTAATATTTTGTATTAAAAGTCACAGCGGATTAAAGGTAGAGCATAGTTTATAAACATACTCACAGGAACACCTGTACTCCTCAGGTACTCCTTCATGCAGTTATCCAATCATGTGGCAGCAGTGCAATGCATAAAATCATGCAGCTACAGGTCAAGCGCTTCAGTTAATGTTCATATCAAACATCAGAATGGGAAAAAAACATGGTCTCAGTGGCTTTGACCGTGGCATGGCTGATGATGCCAGATGGGCTGGTTTGAGTATTTCAGAAACTGCTGATCTCCTGAGAATTTCACACACAACAGTCTCTAAAGTTTACACAGAGTGGTGTGAAAAACAAGAAACATTCAGTGAGCGGCAATCTGGGACTACAATGAGCACAGGTTAAGTGAAACCGGACATTTGTAGATTGGAAAAACTTTGATTGAAATATGTGATCTCAGTTACTTTGATTGCGTCTTGGGTGTTGATGCCAGACAGGCTTGTTCGAGAAACTGCTGATTTCCTGGGATTTTCATGCACAGCAGTCTGTAGAGTTTACACAGGATGGTGCAAAAACCAAAACACGTCCAGTGAGCAGCAGCTGTGTAGGTGGGAACACCTTGTTGATGACAGAGATCAGAAGCCAGTCTGGCAGAAGATTACAGTAAATCAAATAAGCACTCTTAACTTTGAAGTTTGAACTATGTAGAGCAGAAAAGCATCTCAGAATGCACAACATGTTAAACTACAACGGCAGAAGACCACATCAGGTTCCACTCCTGCCATCCAAGAACAGGAATCTGAGGCTACAGTTGGCACAGGCTCACAGAAACTGCAGAGCTGAAGATGGGAAAAAGCAAAACCATGCAATGTTTTTCCATTGTTCAATTTTCCAGATTCTGTGAACCTATGCTAACTGTAGCATGAAGCTCTTGACCTTTATCTGCATGCTGTCATGCTTTTCACTGCTGCACCATGATTTGCATGAGTGAACATGGGTACAGGTGTTCCTATTAAAGTTGTCAGTGATTGGATTTTGTAAATACACTACAAAACCTTTACTCTTATTCATGAACTCTTATTTTTCTTCCTCTTTACCTCTTAGCTGGTATATCAGGAGGTCTCCACTCCGTTGTCTAACACACACTATCTTGGTCGTTACCTCGGAGCCATGTACTCAGCTGAGCAGAACTTGGAGCGCTTCCAAGCAGAAGCCATCGCCAGAAATCGTTGTGATACCCCTGTCAAAAATCTCTTCATTTCAGGTATAAAAAGCCTGTGTGGTATTCAGTAACTAAACATTTCTATGGTTCTTAGCTATGCTTTGGAAAGGATGGTGCGCTTATATTTGTCCATCATGACATTACAATCCAATTTACATGAACCAGCTTGTATAGAAAGTTACAAGTGGTTACTGTTAGGGTCAGCGGCAGGGTTTGCAGATGTAGCTTTTTTAAACCTCTTCATTCATATAAAATCCAATGACATTCCTGCTCATTAGAATCCTTATGAAATTTGGTGACTGCACAGCTCCTTCCTTAATTAGAGTCAGTTTGGACCTCATTGTTATATCCTTGAGTGCCTGGTTATCTGAGCTCCAGCGCATTGGTCTTGGATTCCAGGGTTTGTTCACTGATTATGTGACTGTGTGTGTTTGTGTTCTCAGGTCAGGATGTGTTTAGCTGTGGTATTGAAGGTGCATTACACGGTGGCCTTCTCTGTGCCTCCACGGTGCTCAAACACATTGTGTACATCGACCTCTTGATGCTAAAGAAGAAACTGAAGAGGAAGAAGGCGAGGGAAACTGCTGAACGGGTCAAAAAGCTGCTGTGAATCAGAGGGAAAATCTACAGCAGCTGACGGAAGCAATGACCTGCTAATTAGTGGCACAAATGAATTTGTTTATTTTACATAGCCAATCAGCATTTTATCTTTATTACAAAAGGCTTAGTCCAAGTTGGGAAATATGCAAACTTCAGGTCAGAAGTCAGAAGAGAAAAGTCATATTCATGGTAAAATTACATCCTGCAATAAAATAATTTATTTTGGAAAACCACAGCATGCAGTTACAGACGTAGCTATGTAGAAGTCTAGATTTACTTTAATTCATATTTGTAATGTTGTAATGACAAAAAGATTTAGACAAACAAACAATAAATAATAATAATTTAAAAAAAAAAACACACTTTTGAGGGAATTTTTCTGATTTAATAAAAATTTCCATATGAATGCAAATGTACACAATCATCTTTATCTCTATATGGAATTCATGCATAGATTTCATTCATTTTGTTTTAATAACATTGCAAAGAACAATTGCATCCATTATATCCACCTAGAGCATCTGTAACTTCTATTATGTTGTGAATTTGCTCAAACACCTATGTACGTCTTATTATGTTCTAATTATACATAACATACTCTTTTTATACTTTTAAGCATTACTGTATAATATAATGGTACAGTAGGTAGCACTGGTGCATTGCTGCCTCTTCGATCCTGAGCTCAGGTTACTGTAGCACATTCTCCCTGTGTCCAAGTGGGTTTCGTCTGGGTTCTCCGGTTTCCTTCCACCTCCCAGAAACATGCCACTAGAGGCACTGGTGACTCTGGTGACTCTAAATAGCCCTCAGCTGGGAATGAGTGCATGAATGTGTGTGTGGTGTCCTGTGATGGACCGCAGTTCCTGCCTCACACTCAGTGTTCCTGGGATAGACTCTGGAATCACTGCAACACTGGGCAGGATAGAATGGTTACTGAAGATGAATGAATGAATGAATGAATAATTTGATGCCACATAAAAGACGTTGATACAGAAGAGACAGCAAATAGTCTGTATTGCTGTTCCCCAAGTCAATTCCTGACAATGCAATCTCATTAAAAATCTTTTAGGAATTCTGATTAGGTTTTAGTTAGATTGATTCACCAATCCTATCCCTAACCTTTTTTTTTTTAACTTTGATTTACTCTTCACCTGTTTTAACATCCATTAGTCCATGCAAATTGGTTTAAATGTGCAATTATAGCATGGTGTTTGGGATTTTCCTCACTCTTAAAATACTTAAATAAACTAGATCTATATTTGTATAAATACACAGTGTGAGAGAATAGTGTCACTCTGGACGGGGAACTGTATCCATGCATGCTGATGTGTGAAATAATCCAATAATCAACACATTACGTAATGCCTTTAACTGTTTAAGCAGAATCCTGGTGCCGGTGTTGTTCTGACCTGTGTGTGGGGATTACAGGAAACCTCAAACTTCCTCAACTAAGTGGACATTTCCTCTGGGAAAAGCGTGCAGATTGGTTGGCATAACATGGGCCCTGATGAATGAAAAGAGCTGTGGAGGAGAGGAGGAGTGAGGGATGAATGCTTTCACTGTGTGTAGCCACAGCGGGATGTAAACTCTCATCCAGCTCTCTGCTCTTCTCTATTCGCTGTGAACACAGACCTGCACACTGGGGGTGATAACCTGTGGTCACGTACAGATGATATGATTTATTACATCTGTCTCTAAATTGCCACAGTGCACTTGATTTTTATATAGTATCTTGATTTGTATATAGTAGTAAATTAGTGTATTATACTCCACATTACAATGTTTCAACATTATGGATACAACAGAGCACGTCTTTATATTGATCACTTTAATGTATTAGTTAAGTCAGTTAAATGCTCCGAATATCAGTATCTGTATTCAGATTTAAAGCCAAAGTGGTGTTGTCTAACACACAAAAGTGTTTTGTTTGTTTTTTAATTAATGTGAATTGGAAAAGACAAAAAAATTTACCACTTTAATTTTTCATTAACACGATATACAGTATAACAAAATCAGTTATAGTGACTGTATGATTTATGGTTTTCCGGGTACAATATTCACTTAATACCAACGAAGAACAATGAAAACCTGCACAATGAACGTACAAGTTAATATTATTTAAATGATTTGAATTGAATGTTTTTGGAGACCTCAGGGGAGATATGCTGCCCTGTGCACAGCGTGTGGTCTTTGTGTGCTATATGGAGCGGCGGCTGGGAACTGTTCAATTAAAATTGTCTTTGCACAACAGAGGGACCCCCAAAAATAACAGTAAACCATGGCCTTCGATAGTAGCTTTGTATAAGAATATTTACAATATTTGAACATTATTGACTGATACAACAGTGCATTTGTATATTTTGTATATTCACTTCTATGTTTCTATTTCTTTGTATTAGGGGTGTAACTCTTGGTTAAGTGCTCCAAATATCCCTATCTGCATGCAGATTTAAGCCTAAATTTGCCTAAATAACCAAATTGATGAACAAAAAAATTGCGAACAAAAAAAAGTACGGTAGTTGTGCTTCCTATTCATTTCTGTATTTGTATTCATTTAGAACACATTATATGTTTAATCCATATAATGTATTCATATTCAGTTACATCCCTACTATGTATGTATTATTTGTTTCACTCCAACAGCTTATATTGTAGCCCTATATCTATATCTATATGTAGCTGAAAATCGTTGCACTATAGGTTGAGAAGGTTATCTAAAACATTCACAGTAATGAACTTAATTAATATCAACTCTTAATTAATATCAACTCAGCCTTAGGTCAATATGTTAATGATGCAGAGTAAAGAACATAATCAGGCATCAGTGAAAAGATAGGAAATTTACAGTAAAAAATAAATAAATAAATAAAAATAAATTTTAAAAAGTTTCACAGGGCTTTACAGGAAAAAGAACAACATTAAAAGAAAGTAGAAAGAGAAAAGACAACAAAAATTTAATCTAATGCAAAGCTGATTAAATGCAATATTCAACAGATGAAAATACAAATAGAAACCACACATTGATGATAAACAGACAATAAACTTTGATGGTTCGGGTTACTGTCTGTGTGGACTTTCACATGTTCTCCCTGTGTCTGTGTGGGATTCCTCTGGGTTCTCCGGTTTCCTTCCCATAAACACACAGATAGATGGATTGTTGGTGTTGAATTGACCCCAGGTCTAAAAGTGTGTAATAAACTGGTGGTTGATCCAGTGTTCCTGCCTCATGCTCAGTGCTCCTGGCCTCCACAGCAACCCTGAGCAGGATAAAGTGGTCATGGAAGATGAATGATAAAATCAGACAGAACAATTAATAAGCTAGAGAATTCCAGATCATGCTGCCATCCTTATTACTCCACCCTCTTCACTGGAGACATTTACCATAAAAACAAGTGCAAAAATATTAAAATCAACTGAGGGATGGTTTTATGAACTGGTGTAATTTTGCTCCTTCATTTTGGTGCATGTGAGAATTTATACACTGCCATTTTAAATTTGTTGTAAATTATTATTCATGGTAATGCTCTTCAGTTTGCACTCTCTTTGTCTCCTGAAGATTTTCACCAAGCTGAAATAGCAGTTGGAGGTCAGAAGTCAGAAGGAGAAAAATCATATTCATGGTAAAGCTACATCCTGCAATAAAACCTTTAATTCAATTCTTCATTCCAGATGTCTACAACTGCCCCTGAGCTTGTCTCCTCCATCAAGGCCCAGTCTGCAGAAGACCCCTTAATCAAGGTAGTTCCTGAAGACAAGAACTCCTTTAAATACAAAAATGCTTGTGAAAACGTGTAAGAATTGCCTTTTGCGAGGTCAGGTATGCTTTGGATGTAATGGACATGACTCAGAGAGGTTGCTAGGCTTCATGTGCTGGAGGCTTATTAACAGTAATGTTCGTAATCCAAAACTCAACAACAGGCCAGGGTCAAATACAGTGATCTCCAAAACCAAAACCAAATCAAACACAGTCATGTCAAGTGTTCCCAAATCCAAAGGGCAAATCTAAAGAATAGTCAGGAGGCCAGACAGGGTTCAAAACAAACCAATGCACAGTATTTCACAAGATCCAAAGAGTCATCCAAATGGGTAAACAAAGAAGCAAGGCAATGGTCATATACAAGCGTCAGAACAAGAAAAAGCAATGCAGAACTTACACAAGCAGTAAGACTCAGCAAGACTTCGCAATGACCGTGTGCTTTATATACTGACTGAACAGGAATAATACATGATAACAGAAGAAGTGCCTGTAGCATTCAGGGGAGGTGCCCTCTGCTGGCATGGCTATGAAATGTACCAGGTGGATGTGACATTAGACTTTCATTCTTCTGTTGCACTGGATTCTGAGTAAAGCATGTTGGACCTGTTTATCGAAGGCTATAATGCTCAAGATTCAGTTAAAGACAAAATAGTTCCCAAGATCATATCCAAAACCACTTACTGGTAGCGGGCTGTGTAGGAGCATATCAATGGTTGGTTGTAACAAATACAACCCTTACTTTGAGTCTGAATGAGAGTGGTAGACCTACTGATTCTGAGTGAACTGGTACTTGCAGTTCATGAACGAAATGAAGGAACTGGTAATTGTCATTTGTGCATGAAATGAAGGAACTAGGTGAACAAACGAGGATCTGCTGATTCACTGATGTCGGCTCAGCTGATATACGCATGTCATTCGTTCACTTCGCCATGCTTTCAACAAGAAGAGAAAGAAGGCAGAACAGTGCATTTGAAAAGTGTGTAGCACTAAGACAAGCCTTATTTGTTGTTGTTGTGAGGTTCATAGCATAATCCGCTATACATGAATGTGTAAGAATGACTGATGGCTAGTTTTTTATGGCTATTTTTATTGTAGCCTTGAAAACTACTTCATACACGTGTGTAAAAATGTTTATTTTTTTTCTAATTTCATTCGTATCCTCTTTCGTAACCACTCTCTCAAATCTAGCCTGCACTGACTGAAATGTCTTTCTTGAATATAAATTCACCAGACCTTTTCTTTGTGGATTGAACATTCCAATTTTAATAAATCATAATACTAAAACTTGTCTCTGGAAGACTTTGCATTTTTAAATGAATGTTTTGCATGAATGAAACAATGACTTACTCGTAATATCTAAAAAGACACTCACTGGCACCACCTACTGGTGTAATGATGTAACCTACGGAAAGGGTCACTGAATGAATCAGTGCACAAATCTTTTTTGGTGACCAGAATTAAAAGATTCGAGTCACCGTGATGAACCGAAATTAACACCGCTATTCCTCATCCTGTTCATTCATGACTGTAATTTTCGAAAGGATGGTAGTGTCATCGGCATACTTCATGATGATGTTTGAGCTGTGCTTGGTGACACAGGTGTGTGTGAAAAGGGAGTACAGAATGGGGCTGAGCGCACATCCTTGTGGACTGCCTGTGTTCAGAGTCAGCATGGAGGACATGGAGTTGCCAACCTTCACTTCCTGGGGTCTGCCAGTCATGAAAAGTGTGTATTTTTTTAGCACTTTACTCTTGAACCCGATTTGGTCCCACTACTGAAGTTAACAGTGAAGTTGGTTACCATAAGTTACCAATAGGAAAGAAAGATCTGATGATTGACACTACAGAGTAAACCAGCATGAAGTTCTAATGGACCTGGAAGTCTAACTGACTCCAGTGAGAAAGGGCTTGGTTTGACAAACAGGTACCTGACACACTAACACCACCAGTAACCACATTTTTAAGGGAACAGCTCAATTTCTGTCAAAACAAACACAGTCTGGCCAAACCATCAACTTTTGCAAATGAACATTTGAATAAATCAAAGTCTTCCAGGTTAATCTTGTTGCTTGTGGTGGGGGCACACTGTATGATATCAGCCTTACTAGCAAGCTCTGGGATAATCTTAATTTTAAAAAATCGAGAATCTTATCACAAGCTACAATGCATGATTCAAATTTTAGCAGACTGGTAGCTGCTAAAGACTGGTAACTCCACATACAACTCCAAACTGCATTCTCCCGTACTGATTAGTATGTTATCAATAGCACAACAATGCTTGTACATTAGATATTTGTTATATTATTTTGCAGCAATGTGTAGTAGCTGTTTGGATTTAAAAAAATATCAATTGGTTTGTTCCAATCATTTACATCTGAAATCCAACCAGTTAGATTAAAGTGAAAAATAATATTAATAATAATAAAAGTTCCTTTTGCATAGTCTGCATGTAGGGAAATAAAAAAATTTTTGAAAATCTGGTGCATTGATATGTCCACACACACCCTCACACACACAAATATGCATACAATGGAATTTTACTGTTTTTACTCCAAAATATAGCTATTAAAAGTCACTGGTGGTTGTTATCATTAAAATAATTCCAAGTGGAATTAGTACATTCCCAATATTATTAGCCTGGAAGTTGTGTTATTCTGGACCACTACGTAGTACGGTAGTATACTGCTTGGGACAAACCCCAAGAGTCAGTGAACAGTGAAAGTTATGAAGTCTGATCTACACTCTTGGTTTCTGAGTGAATGTCCTTCCATCAAGTCGGCTAGATCAGGGGCTCTTACATAGTGTATGACTTCTGACAATCTAGCTAAATTGACAATTTAAAACTCTTCCTGAAGTTCTGACAAGAAATGGTAATAGTAAAAATGTTTAGACTACTGTATAATGTATACATATCACCATGTCAGTGCCTCTTTCCAACCATGGGGAGCAGAAAAGCATCTCAGAATGCACAACACATCAAACCTTGAGGCTGATGGACTACAAGAGCAGAAGACCACACCAGGTTCCACTCCTGTTTCTCCCGTTTTTCAATTGGTTCTCCAGTGTCCTCCCACTGACTAATCCCAGCATATGGATTGGTGACTCTAAATTGTCCCTAGGTGTGAAAGAGTGTGTGAATGTGAATGTGTGTGTGTGTGTGTGTGTGTGTGTGTACATGGTGCCCTGCAATGGACTGGCATCACATCTAGGCTGAATTCCCTCTCAGTGAATATGGGATCAGTAGCTACTGAAGATGAATGGAAGAATTAATGAAAATTTTAATACTGGGTTCGAATTCATTTATGAATAACTAACATTAAATTAAATACTCACATGCAAACAGGATTGTCTACACTGGTCTGCTTTGATCTGCTACAGAGCTGAAGAGCTCAAGAGCAGTAAGGTTCCAACAGAAAGAAGGTGAAGTGAGTTCGAGGGACAATACGGTAATAGGATAAAATGCTTTGATCTTAATCCTGAGATGAAGTTTGGAGAATAGGATTAAGCATTTTGACAGACAGGTAGGAAGAGTGCCTTAGTGGACCGGAGAAGGCTTGACACACAGATCTCATTAGCATTAACTGATATTGGGACATCTGTGAAGCTTCACACATACAGAGTAACTTCTTTTTATCAGTTGATTATGAATGTATCACACATATATGCAACAAATAAGCAAGGAATCCAAGGCCATAGAATTAAAACCCATCATTATAACTAAGTGCATAAGTTTATATTACAGAATATATTACAAAGAATGAGAAAAGGCATTCAGTTCAATTCAATTTTATTTATATAGCGATTCTAACAATGGACATTGTCACGAAGCAGCTTTACAGAAATCCCGATATACATTTAAAATTTTACTAATGTCCACTATATACAATATCACTTGTCCACTCTAAAAATACCATACAAATGTAGATATTTTTGAACACACATTAAAGAAAAAGATCCATGAAGATTGGTGAGAAGGAGTGAGTGAAGGAGTGTTTTGTGCTTCTACTCTATTTTAAAGAATGATGAACTTAATGAGAAGGTGAGAAAATAAAACAATCTCTTTCTCCTCTTTCACTTATTGCCTGTAGACAATGAGGAAAAACCCATGACGAACCCATCATAAATCCTTCTGTCATTATTACGAAGACATCGCTATGTAATAACACAACCTCCTTTCTCTTTAAAGGGGTTCTTGTCTTCAGGAACTCCCTTGATTAAGGGGTCTTCTGCAGACTGGGCCTCGATGAAGGAGACAAGCTCTGGGGCAGTTGTAGACATCTGGAATGAAGAACCAAATTAAATTAGATTCAAACTCACTTGTAATCTAATGGATAACTGAGTAATTATTTTTTGTACATGATGATTACGACATCTAACAGGAAGCATATCGTAGGACTAGGGCGTCTCATTTTAGATAACGAGACACATTATATTTAGTCCAATGTCAAGTGGACTGGATCAGAAATAATCTGTTTAGTAACCATTAACATACCAACAAATGTTTTCAAATGTTTATCAGCATTTATCTGAAAGGTCAATTCTGAATATGTTTTGATGATATATCACCTAGAAAAACAGATGAACATGGCTCCAATTCCAAATGATGGTTTTTATTTAATTGCGATTTTATATCATAAAGCGGAGAGAAAAATCAATATATTTTACAAAATTGTTGCCCTAAATTAGTTCTTTTAGAAAGATACATAATTACAGCATAAACCTTTTAGCTTGCTAATGAAGAATTACACATGAATCATTAACATTTTGTCAGTAGCTTAGTCTGTGGCCCTGAGACTAGCTCTTTTATGGTCCACAGGATGATTGTGTCTGTGTGACAGCCGTATGTTTGACACTCGTCTTATTTAGATGCCTGGATGGACACTGAGACAACTCACTGCAGTCCGGGGGGTGTTAACTTCTTTCTGCAGCTGCTCCAGCTCCATTTTCATGATGTCCTTATCAGACATGTCCCGAGCCATCTCAGCTGTCGCAAGAATTTAATACAGACTCAATATAAGATCAAATTTATTGACTGTTTGGAAATTTTTGTGTCAACTTGCTCAAGACAATTCAAATAATAATGAATAGATCTGGTAAAAATATAGATATAAACCTATAATGGGTAATAAAAATCGAAATATTCTCTGTAACCGAACTCGATGATCAGTTTACAAGCAAGTAGAATATTAAAATTCAAATTTACTACTCTTATTTTTTTCCTCAAAGAAAGATTAGATTGCAGTAGCATGAGATGTCTTTAACAAGTCATTCATTTTTACCACCTCACTCCCAACATTAGTAATCACTGATAGCAATCAGTTGTCATTTCCTGTCATATTCTCAGCAAAGTACTTCTAAGCCTTTTCATCCTCATGCTTGCATCCGTTCATTCATAGCACTTCCTCTTACCTGTTGAATGGTGGGACTCTCAGCAGTCAAAAAAATCTCTCAATGTCTTCTAGGATATCATCGGAACTTCTCCACACCAGACTGAGTGGACTGAGCTCTTTTTCTTCATGCCTCTCCTCTTTGTTGCATGCCTAGTCTTTTTTATTTTTTGGCTTGATCCTGGTGGCCAATGATGTCATCAATCCCTGTTGATCTCATTATCACAAATCAGAGAAGGTCAGATGGCTCCAGCTTCTAAAGCTCAGCGAGGACAAATGGGAGAAGAAGAACAGCAAAGCAGGCAACTCTGAAGGTGAAACTGATTGTTGCAACCACAAATATCTCACAAATACAACAACAAATTTCTAAACATTACATGAACATTCATGTAGCAATGATTTTCAGTTAACTGTAAGATGAATGGAAATATATGTTTGTTTGTTTTTTACATTTTATCATAATTGACTTATAAGCCAAACTCAGAATTGATCAGTTGATGGATAAATGCCAAAAGGGCCAGCAGTGGATTTCTGGGATTTGAGCCATATGATTTAAACTCACAACCTTTCAATCAATAGCACAGGAAGTTAATTGATAAAATACAACTGAATAAATGGCCTTTCATTATCTCTGAGCAGGAAAACACAGGGATATTCATGAATCAAAGTCTTATTTATGGATTTATGGATGCCTGGGGATGTAGGACAGAGCATCTGCTTTACCATTCTTGAAGCCTGGTCTGAAGCGGACTGTGAACTGGAACCTTGTGAAGAACAGAGCCCATCTGGCCTGGAAAGAGTTGAGTCATTTAGTGGTTCTCAGATATCAGAGGTTCTTATGATCGGTGAATATGATTAAAGGGTGCAGTGCACCATCGAGCCAGTGTCTCCATTCTTCCAAGACTAGCTTGACAGCTAGCAGCTCTTTGTTCCCCACATCATAGTTACGCTCTACAGGCATGAGTTTCTTGGAGGACAAGGTCACTGGATGACGTTTGGGTTTCTCTCCAAATCGTTGGGAGAGTATGACGCCAACCATTGTATTGGTGGCAGCTGCTAACAGTGTGCTCCAGTGGCGCAATCGGTTAGCGCGCGGTACTTATACAGCAGTACAGGTGAAGCAATGCCGAGGTTGTGAGTTCAAGCCTCACCTGGAGCATGGCTTTTAAACATAGCCTCTAAACTTTCAGTGTGGCTGGATTATACTTTAGTATGCATATAAACAGTACACGTTCTCTTTACTGCACTCTCCTGTCCAAATTCTCATCTGAAGTGACTTTTGGTAAGATTGATTTCTAGAAGGAAAAGCTGGAAACTTCTGCACAAGATCCTTGCAAGCTCCACAACATCAATTCTTCATGACTTAACCCACCGGCTCCTCCTGCTCCATCCTCCCTAACTGCTGTAGACTTTGCTACCTTTTATAATGGGAAGAGTGAAAAAATCTGCCAGACCGTCACTCCTACCCCAACTCCTACAATACACATTCAGGATTCCCCTTCTCTTTCACTGGCACATTTTTCTAATCTAGCAACAGAAGAGATCCTGCAAGTCATCTTGTCCTGCAAACCTACCACCTGCCCATTGGATCCAATCCCTTCCAGACCATCTCACAAGACCTCCTCCCCTTCATCACTACTATCATTAATGGCACCACAACATCTGGTCATGTAACAACTGCATTCAAGAGAGCAAAAGTTATTCCCATCCTGAAGAAACCAACTCTGGATCCCTCAGACATCAACAACTACTAACTGGTATCACTTCTCTCTTTTCTTTCTAAAATCCTTGAACACACCATCTACAATTAACTGTCTCTCTTTCTTTCACAGAGCAACCTTCAAGATCCTGACCAGTCTGGATTCAAAGCAACATATAAACCACACCACAGAAACTGCCCTTGTGGCCATCACTAAGAAGCTGCTAGATCAGCCAAACTGTCATCAAGCCGCAACCTCGTCAACCTTTCAGCAGCATTTTACACATTCAACCACAAGACTCTCTTGGCTATCCTAATGAGGCTTGGAATTCATGGCAATGTTTTTTTCTTACAACCTGGAGGGTCTGTCATATCAGGTGATGTGGAGTGGATCCACAGCTGCTCCATGCAGACTTTCCACTGCAAGGCTCAATACTTGGTACTCTTCTGTTCTCTCTCTATACTCAATCTCTTGGTGTGGTCATATCCTCACATGGGTTTTCATACCACTGCTATGCGGATGACATTCACTGCATTCCCTTCTTCCCTCCCTCAGATACTCATGTTTCCGCTCAGATCTCAGCATGTCTAGTATACTTCTCATCATGGGTAGCAGTTCATCAGCTGAAACTTCCCAGCAAAACTGAAGTGGTGTTCATCCCAGGTGATTCATTAACGTCAGGATCTTGTGATCTCCCTGGACAACTCTCAGATCTCACCTTCGGGCACTGCATGCAACCTTGGGGTAACGACGGACAATCAACTGTCCTCTTACATTGCTAATCTGACACACTCATGCCGATTTCTCCTTTACAACATCAGAAGGATTAATCCATTTCTGTCTACACAGGCCGCTCAGATGCTTGTTCAGTCCCTTGTCATTTCGAGGCTGGACCACTGCAACTCGCTCCTGGCAGGTCTGCCCCAGAGCACAATTCAACCTCTGCAACTGATCCAGAATGCAGCTGCATGACTTGTTTTCAACCTTCCTAAGTTCTCCCACACCACCACATTGCTACGCACCCTCCACTGGATTCCTGTAGCTGCCTGCATCAGATGTAAAACATGCTTTCCCACAAAGCCAAAACCAGACCAGCACCTACCTACCTTAAAGTACTTATCAAACCCTGCGTTACGCCATGCTTCCTCTGATCCTCTAGCACTTCTCAACTGGTCCCAACATCTCTCAGTGTTCAAGGAAGGCATGCATCAAGACTCTTCTCTGTTCTGGCACCTAGGTAGTGGAGTAAACTTAGCCTAGATGTCTGAACAGCTGAGTCACTGGCAGTCTTCAAATGACATCTAAAGACCTAGCTCTTCCTAAAGTATTTAATTAGCACTTTAATTTTAAAAAAAAAAGTGTTGTCTGTGTGATTTTCTTACTATATTACCTCCCCTACAGAGTATTTAGACTGACAGTATTTTTAGTCTGTCACCTAGTGAGCCAGTATCAGGATGTATTTATCGATAGCACTTCTGTAAGTTGGTCTGGATAAGCCGTGTTACTGCCTGGTCTGCCTTGGAATTCCACTTTAGCTTTTTTGGGACCCTTCTTCAACAAGGTGGTTAGGGGGCTAGTGATGGAGCTAAAACCCTGAATGAAGCACTGGTAGCGGTGGTCAAAGTCCTCCACCCTTCTTTTCCACAAAGAAGAGCCCGACTGAAGCTGTGGATGTAGAATGTTAAATGTAACCTTGTGCTAGTGCTTCAGAAATGTACTCTTTCATGGCTCTACTTTCTGTGTCTGAGAGAGGGTATATGGGATCCTGGGAGGTGTGGTCTCTGCATGAATTCAATGGCGCTGTGGTTGCTGTTAGCACCATCGGCACTTGAAGACGGGATTCATGGCATTGTGATGACCAGCTGATGAGCTCTCTTTCTGTCCAGGAAATGTGAGGGCTGTGTTTTTGCATCCATGGGAAGCTGAGAACGATGGGATACTTGGATATGACGGCGATCAACAGGGAGAAGATTTCATAGTGGAAGGTGCTAACTTGAACTTGAAGTAGTTCGGTTGTGTGTGTAAAAGAACCTCCTCCGATGGGGCCTCCATCTAAGGCTCGGATATGGACAGGGTGTTGGAGAGGTCGATGAAATTTCCTGCTGCACCAGAATCAATCAGTACTGTAAGAGTAGAAACACCTTCTGAGTGCCTTATCTGAACAGGAATCAAGAAAGCTAGAGGAGATAAATATTTGGAAAGACTCTCTGAAGGCGGGCGTTGAATGATAGGAGCCCGCTCCTACGTGATTGATGAAGGACTAGGAACTGGACGTACTGGATATTGAGCGACTTGGTATTGGTTGCTGCTGCAGAAACACAGTCCAGATCTTCATTGTTCACCTTCAGGGACTGTGAGTTTGGCCTGGCCAGTCTGCATGCCTGTGACCAGGTTTGCAACGGGTAAGTCATTCTCGAGAATCTTAGGGATTTGGCAGTTGTGCAGTACAAGACAGATAGAGGGATCAATCAGTGAATCCAGGTATTTCTGTTTGTCATGACAAGTTAGCTCTGTGAGGAGGTTTTGGTTTAGCCCACAGCAATAGGCAGCCTTAAGAGCAGGTTCATTCCACCTGCTGTCAGCAGCAAGTATTGTGAATTCCAGGGTGTATTCTAATGCTCCTTGCTTTCCCTGGGATACTGTCAGAAGTTGCTCACCAATTCTGAAGCATGGCTAAAGACGTTGCGGAACAATTCAATGAATCACTCATATGATGAGGTGTGTTCGCCTCCTTGGTTCCATACTGTGGTCACCCAGGTTAATGCATTGCCCGTGAAAAGGTTGACTAACTGAGTGCCTTACATTGTTCAGAAACTCCTTCCTGTTTGGAGAAATACAGAAAGCATTGGAGTAGGAACCCCTGACACTGGGTGGGGTTACCTGCATACTTCTCAGGGTGAACGATGAGAGGGGGAGCTGAGGGATAGGTTGCTTCCATCTTGATGATAGGCATTGTCAGTCTAGCAGACAGCTATTCAATTTTTTCATTAAGAAGGGGTATCTGGTGTTTCCGCTCCCGACTAGGCCTTCAGATGCAGTTGCCTGTTGTCAGTCGAACATTCCCACTGCCTCCATGTTGATGGCGAAGTATACTGTGAGGCTGCAGAGACTGCAGAGAGGGTGAATCCTTTTTTAAAAAATAAAGACTGGCAAGCACAAACAAATCCAAATCACAAAATCCAAGTCAAAACCCAGAAACCAGAAATCCAGAAAGGCAAAGGGTCAGGTGATGTACAAACAGGTATTCAATGGACAAAACCATGATAAATAAATGAGAAAGCAAATGTGGGTCAAAACCAGAACGAGCAAACATGAATCAAAGGCTTGATATGTCAGATGTGGAAACAGAGCTGAGCAAATACTTCACAAAATCTTAGTGCTGTGAGAGTGCTTATATGTGTGTTGTGGTAATCAGGTGTGTTCAATCAGTAATCAGGTGAACTGGGAATTATACCCATGGCGGCTATGTTTGTAGACAGAGGTGCATTCTGGGCAATGGAGTCATGACGCTAAGCTGCTTTAGTGAGAAACATTATTTTCATGCTCTCTATTTTGCAGCACTTTATAAGAAATTCTAGATGCATCTTCTATTAAAGTAAAAAAAAACATTAAACAACTGATGCAAATGACGAATCTTTTAATAATTTAATTGCTACTTTATTGTCATTGATTAAACATAATTGATTGAACCATATTTTGAGAACTATAAGAGCAGGTACTTCAACTTATCACATTGACAAGCGACAAGCTGAGCAAGGGAATCTGCTAAATGCTGTGAATGCAAATATAAACAGTCTACTGTATCATTTATACATATTATTTTTGTTCAAAATGTATTTAAGAATGGCAGTAAAACTCAAAAGCAGATGAAACCATTGGTTGTAGTCAGAACCCAACTTGGATATTATTTAACATAGTCAGAATATAGAATTAGGAGGAAAATAGTCAGCCTGTGGTAATGGATTGCTTCTTGTCGTTGTGATTCAAAGTAAAATTCTCATTCAGGAATTTTAAATGTCAAGATATTTTTTCAACTTTCAACTCAAATTGGTTACCCTTTTAAAATTCCAGCTTATTATTCAGTTATTTAATGTAAGATATATTATTTAGTAACTATAAATGAATCAGTACATAGAGATAGAGTAAAGTAAGAGGAAAGCTACTGTATGCAGTTATGAGGCTGAGGAGCATAAGACTAGATCTGTCTACAGCTGGTTTATGAATCTTTAAAATGAGGGTAATCTTTCAGCTTCTTTTTGCTGGTTATGTGACAAGCATCACTTTGGCTCCATGTACAACTGCACAGCTTGTAATCATATCACTCTAACTGTCCTGTTATTACAAGACAATCACAAAATAAATTTCCCTAAGAACCTGAACCCTTGGCCTTTATATTCGTATCTTAAGTGAATCTTAGGAGAACGTGTGTTGGAATGTTTTGAATTGGATTTTAATTCACTCATAAATATTTCAAAAATACAAAAATTCAGGCTTTATAAATTCACAACAAGATTTATTTCTTTTTTTTAAATCTTGAACTGCCCTGTGTTTGTATTTAGCTCTGTATTTGAGCCGTGGCTAAGCTGGTTATGACTCTCGACTCACCTTTAAGCTGTTTTCTTCAGATCTGGGTTAGGCTCATTTGTAGGAGGATTAATGACGGATATCTGGCAACGATGACCTCCGATGGGTGGAACTATCTGACTTGAACTGGTTAGCAAAATTTAGAAATCAGAATTGAAATGACTAAAGCTTAACCTTGGAAATCTTGTTTTTGATTTTTTTTTTTTAATTATCAGAGTATTTATATCCTCTGTCATGTTGAAGGGTTTTGTGTACTTCAGGGAGCGGCATGTCACCAGGAACTCAATGTTTAGAGACCAGACCTGAGGGGAAGAAGTCAGACAAAGTGTAAACTAAGTGTACCCTGACCGGATTAGGGTTACAGGGTCAGAACCATGGATCCAGGCCTGGGGGTTGTTTCCTCTGGCGAGTATCTGGTGACCAGGCCACCTTCCTAACCCTTATAAGCTTATCACCTGCAAGGGGTCAGGTGCAATGCCACTTAACGTCTTAGCGGCGTCATATAGCTTTATTTTAAGGACATTTTCTCTGGGTAAAATCTGCTGTTGAAGAGAACAGCTTTTATGATGACTATGGGAATTCCTGCTCTTAACAAACTGTACTGAAACACAAGGTGAGCTAATTGAGCTGATGAATTTGCCAATCACTTCTATGCAAAGCAACTTAGAACTGAGCTAATGACGAGAGTTAAAGGCC
Organism: Pangasianodon hypophthalmus; assembly: GCF_027358585.1. Taxonomy (NCBI): domain Eukaryota; kingdom Metazoa; phylum Chordata; class Actinopteri; order Siluriformes; family Pangasiidae; genus Pangasianodon; species Pangasianodon hypophthalmus. The sequence goes on along the minus strand of NC_069721.1, from coordinate 5,207,394 downwards.
TTGCTGAAGGACCAGCACTGACATAACCATTCGATTGGTAGGCTTGAGTCCTAACCACTGAGCCACCAATGACTAAACTGTAGCACAGGAGCATCACAGACATTTCGACAGCCGTTATCAGACTAAAGACGAAACTGATTAGGCTTATGTCCATTTTGCATGTACATCACATCCACAACTATCTATCTAACAACTGATCAAAGCCTGACATTCACTGTGTGAGGAAATTTGTGCAGGACACTCGAGTTCTTCCACTCCAACCTTGGCACACCACATCTTCATGGACTTTGCTGTGTGCATTGTCATGCTGGAACATATTTGTGCCTCTTAGTTCCAGTGAAGAGAAATTGTAATGCTACAGCATAAAAAGACATCCTATACAATTGCGTGCTTCCATATTTTTGTGGCAACAGTTTGAGGAAGGACCACATGGGTGTGATGAGCAAGTGTCCACATACCTTTGGCCATATAATGTAATTAATATTACTATATTGTCTGAGAAGTCCTAGGGTACCAACAAAGGTGAAGATATCAGACAATAAATTGCCCTGATTAGCCCAAGTTTTGTTTTATTGCCCCAGTCATTCACATAGTCGTTAAAATTTAGAATCTTGAATATTAAAATATTCAGGATTTGTAGGGGAAAAAAACACAATCGATAACATAAAAAAATGACCTTTATTTTTTCCTTAAATGGTAGTGAATGTTTTGTGGTGACGAATTTCCTTCTGCTTGAAATGTTGAACTTGATTTTCAATGCAAATGCATTAAATATTATGTTAATGAATGTTTAAAAAAATTAGACTTAATAGACATATATATATATATATATATATATATATATATATATATATATATATATATATATATATATTCCCTCTGTCAGTAGTCATGAATTCAGATTCAGTTTGTGGCAAATATGTTTCATTCTTGTCTCTTACTTTGTACATTACAATGAGAAAAGCTTTTTTTTTTATCTGCTGAACCCTTCTACCTATTTTATTTGCCTCAAGTTCCCCTGGAGATGTTAAGCAGGTTAACGTTAAGTGAATCTTTTGCTTGTTGAATAGATTTTACTCATTTACAGCTTTTGTTGCTGGTTTACTCTACACAACTTTGCCTTGTTTGGTTTTATGGCAAGGGTTTCATGTCTTTTAAGAAAACTAGCTTCATACTTTCAATAGAAAGCTGCCTCAAACATGCACGCACTTGGGAAAGGGGTTGGCTTTGTCACTGTCCATGCACATAAATCCAAATATTAAATATTCCTCACTGTACTTACAGAACATTTCCCACTTTGGAGCTTTGATTGTCTAATTTGCACTTGGATGTTCCTCGTCTTTTACCCACATGGCTGGCCAATTTTAAGTGATTTTAAGGCTTTCTAAAGATGAAGACGCTTACAGCCGTGAAAAATGATTTCCCTCACTTACAGTAATTTATGTATATGAAAATAATTAACTTTGGTGTGGTAAAAGTAACTCCTTTACGTGTTGTGCAGCATCAGACCCCAGCATTGTTGATTAGTTTCCTATAACAGCAAGCCCCCAAGTGTTTTATTCCTTACATAACTAATGGTTCTCATTAAAGAAAGACCTTTTTCAGTGAACCTAACAAGCTGCAAACACTTTAAACACACTTTGGTGGATTATTCATACAATATAAAATGCAATTTTCTGCAATTTCTCACATGCTAAGAGCTCTTATCTCATGACGGGAGGAATTCAATCAACTTTTATCACTTTTTGCTTATGAGGTTGCAGACAAATGCTACAGAATTCATGATTTTAATTAATTTCATTTATAACTATGACTTGTGAAAAAAAAAAAAATAAATAAAATTGTTAAAATTTAACTTGTCATTGTCAAACTCACTGCAATACCACAACAAAACCCTGCTCTAAAGCATAATGGTAATCAAGCTGAATTGAATTTGGGTCATTATTAAGTTTCACACTAGGGGGCAGCAAAGAGTCTCCGCCGCCTCACTGCGCATGTCGTGGCCAGGAGAAGAAGACATCACTTCCGCCTTCAGTAATCATGGCGCCTCCGAGTAGAAAACAAGTGCTGAGGTTCATCGCGCAGTTCGGAGCTTTTATTCTGACCCGGTTCGGTTTCTGGAACTGCTTCAGCATGCTCATGCTTTTTGCCGAGCGGGCCGACGTGAAAAGGTAAAAACCCTCCGTTCTCAGATAAACTTAGAGATAGTTTACAGAAAGGGCAGCTAACGCTAGCCTGTTAGCATCAGTAAATACAGTGGACTCAGTTTTCATTTAAAAGAGTTTTACATGAGACCTCATCAGTCCTCAGATATTTCCTGCACTTGTATACATTCATTGGCTCAGTCTCAAATGGATCCCTGATCAATAATATGGCGCACTACGTAGGGTGAAGTCGCCTGTATTTCGCACCCTATGTAGTGCACCTATATAGGCAGTAAGGAGCGGATTAGGCTTAAAGAAATGGCTACGTCACTTCCGGGATCTGCTTACACATCTGGCTGGAGTTTAACCCACTGCTATGTCTTTCTCTTTCATCTCAAAACCCTTTAATTAGCTCTTTTTGTGGTTAAGCGGTTATGAAAAATGACTTTTTTTGGACATCATCATCTTACATGGCTATGAGATCAAAATAAAGAAAATGACAGAAAATTGCATTTTATATTGTATATACTGTAATCCATCAAAGTGTGTTTGAACTGTTTGCAGCTTGTTAGGTTCACTGAAAGATGTCCTTTCTTTAACCATTAGTTATGTAAGGAAGAAAACACTTGAGAGCATGCTGTTATAGGAAACTAATCAACAGTGCTGGGGTGTGATGCTGCACATGTAGAGGAGTTACTCTTACCACACCAAAGTTAATTATTTTCACATAACAGCACATCCTGAAATGTTTTCATTTCTCTCATACAACAGCAGCTTGCTGACGATTACAATTATTAATTCATTAATAAATGATATGTTGTATTTTTATCTGTTTACAGTTACATTTAATGTCATGGGGCTTCTGCAGTACAGCTTAGTTCCTGTTATCGCTAATGTTATAGCAGCTATAAATGGCCATTTCCTCACCAGCTTCTCTTTCTCTGAAACTGAAACTTACACGGCGCTGACACTGGAGACTCCTTCCATAAATGTTAAATAAATGACTCCTTACCGAAAACTTCACCATGACAACGATTAGTTGTTTTTTTTTCTGTTAAATAACAATACAGTACATTTTAATGCTGTTATTAGTCTTAGTTAATGTGGAGCGTCCACCATACAAATCCCTACAATAATGCAGGACGAGCGCATTAATATAAACAGCCGGCACTACTATCAGAGCTGCTGTTATAGAAAATTAATCAGTGCCTCCTGACCAATCAGAATTGAGAATTCAGCAGTGCTGTGGTGTCAATGTATTTCAGGAAGCCAGATATCCAGGTGCCGTACTTGTACGTTGACATGGCAGCAGCAGTGTTGTGTGCCAGTTTCATGTCGTTCGGGGTGAAGAGGAGATGGTTTGCTCTCGCCGCCGCAATCCAGTTGGCTTTCAGCACGTACGCGTCCTACATCGGTGGACATGTCCATTATGGAGACTGGTTAAAGGTAGGTATGAAGTCGGGGGCAAAGAATACACGGGGCACATCAAATAGTCAAATGTAGTTTAACTTGGTTTAAACTGGTTAATGGTGGTCATTTATTTACTCATGGGTATCTTTTTATTTGTATGTTCCTCAGGTGAGGATGTACTCGAGGGCCATGGCTGTTATCGGAGCTTTCCTAGTGCTGGCCAGTGGAGCAGGAGAAGTGTACAGGCAGAAACCACGTACACGCTCACTACAATCCACTGGCCAAGTCTTCTTAGGAATCTACTTAATCTGTGTGGTAAGCTTTTTCCTTCAAAGATATCCCCCATTCCTGTGTTACTTTCTCTTACTAGCATTGACATCTTATGTGCTTACAAAAAAAGGGTTCTTTGAGGGTTCACTGGAAAACTAAGGGTTCTCAGCTTGCAAAAAAGGGTTCTAGTTGGAAATGTTTTTGATAGAGAAACACTGTTGTAGGAGGGATGACCAGAGAACCCATAAATGTTGCAAAAATGTTCTAATATCATACAACAAGCAATCGATCAGTTTGCATTAAAGATATGAGAACTGGAACTTTTGGTATGAGACCATAGGGCCTTTCGCACCGCTTTAGTTCCAGAGCTAAATTTACAGTACTAAAGTACTGGGCGATTTTGCGTGAACTATTTCCCAGTACCGTTTAAAGGGCTGCATTCGCACCGACAGCGGGCACTAGGAAGTGACGTACGCCGGTCGACAGCGACGTCATTTGTGCGCGGCGATCAATAACGGAAACAAAGAAGAACAACGTAAACAACCGGAGGATGGAGGACACTGTGATCGGAGCTGTGTTTTTGTTGTGTCTCGCGTCCATCTGTCGCTGTTCTCCATACTCGCGAAATAAGTTGACACTACAGTATGTTCACACGGCGTTTTAAATCATGGCAGGTGAGGGTGTTTTCGTACACGTTTGGCCAATCAACGTCTACTTACGTCACAGATAGTGCCAGTTGTGCTGGTCTGCTCCGGAGTAGGAGCTAATTTGGTTCTCGAAAAAGGCAGTCCGGTACTAAAATCGCACCCAGTTCCGGAGGTGTGAAAACACCAAAAAGTGGGTAGTTCCACAATTAGTTCAGGTACTATGAAAAGCCCTCGTGTGTACCAATCACCAATCTGTAATTTCTGTAGAGATTGCGCATCCCATGTGAATCAGTTGGACAGACTTTTGTATGTTTGGTAATCTTAGCACTTGTCGGTGCAGCCCTTGTAAACAAACAGTTAATGATCTAATCGTTGCTAGAGTTGATACCGACTTTCCATGTGCATTTCACTTTCCTGGTGATTGATGTCCATTTTTTTTATTTTTTCACACTTCTCATTGTCTTTCACTAGGTTTACTCCCTCCAGCACAGTCAGGAGGACAGATCAGCGTACTTGGACCACATCCCCGGTGGTGAGATCACCATTCAGCTCCTGGTTATTCTCTTTGGCTTGCTCGCTCTCTCTTTCCTCTCGGGGTACTACGTGCGTTTAGCCGCACAGATTTTAGCCGTGCTCCTCCCACTCATCATTCTGTTCATCGATGGAAATATTGGCTACTGGCACCACACGCGCCGCGTCGAGTTCTGGAACCAGATGAAGCTGATCGGACACAATGTGGCCATCTTCGGAGCTGTGCTTATCCTCGGTACAGATGGCTAAACACACAGGAAGTGAATGTCAGCTTAGCACAAATAGTGAACAGTAGCTGCAGTGGTGCTTAAAAGTTTGTGAAACCTTTAGAATTTTCTATATTTCTGCAAAAATGTGACCTAAAACATCATCATTTTCACACAAGTCCTAAATGTAGACAAAGAGAACCCAGTTAATCAAATGAGATAAAAAATATTATACTTGGTCATTTGTTTATTGAGGAAAACGATCCAATATTACATTTCTGTGAGTGGCAAAAGTATGTGAACCTCTAGGGTTAGCAGTTAATTTGAAGGTGAAATTAGAGTCAGGTGTTTTCAATCAATGGGATGACAATCAGGTGTGAGTGAGCGCTCTGTTTTATTAAAAGTGCAGAGATCTATCAAAGGCTGATCTTCACAACACGTTTGCGTAAATGTATCACGGCGCAAACAAAGGAGATTTCTGAGGACCTCAGAAAAAGAGAGTTGTTGATGCTCATCAGGCTGGAAACGGTTACAAAACCATCTCTAACGAGTTTATACTCCACCAATCCAGTCAGACAGATTGTGTACAAATGGAGGCCACTGGATTTCCCTCAATAAATAAATGACCAAGAATAATATTTTTTGTCTCATTTGTTTAATTGGGTGCTTTTTGTCTACTTTTCGGACTGGTGTGAAAATTTGATTAGGTTTTAGATCATATTTATGCAGATATATAGAAAATTGATAAAGGGTTCACAAACTTTCAAGCACCACTGTACATTCAAACCGCACTGAACGGTTGCTCCAAATTATGTGTTAAATGTCAGAGTAGAGTGGCAACTCTTGAGTTCAATATTGGCTATGTCCAAACCTAGAGAAGAAAACATTTCAGATGTTAAACTGCAGAGCTGGCTTTGTATCTGACATTATTCAGTACGCTAATGCGCGGCTTTGTACTTGGAGGCGGAATACTCCTCTGGCATACTGTACCGGAGAGATGGCACAATATTATTACACACTGTTTTCAGATTATGTTCTGATTATGTTGCCTGTTTCTCAGGGTTGAATTGGAATTCTTCTGTCGTCATTCTAGATACTGACAGGCAAATTATTTATGAATCCAGTTTAAGAATAGAGATATCACCTTGCTACATTTTTGCCTGTGGTCGTCATTTTAAAGAAAAGGCCAGTTTGAAAAAGGTGTTTGAATCTTAAGTGACTGTTTACATTTCATTTCAGCTTTTTTTTTTTTTTTTTTTAACTTAATGTAAGATTTGCTACAGGTCTTAAAAATGTTGGATTGTTAATTAGAGCCTGTTTAAAAGGCTGTTTTGAATGCTGTATACTATGTTAAAAAAGGGGGAATATTTTTTGTCAGCTGTCATAAGCAATTCCAAGACTGCTCCATTACTGGCAGCTCATAGCACTACATTCTTTCTTAATGAAATATCATTGCATCATTGTTTATTAAACAGTGAAAGTTTTCTATTTGAAGGGTTTTGTGTTGTTTTATTGTTGACTTCCTACTTACCTCCACCCAGTCCAATCCTACCTCTCAACTTGCAGACCACAAGTTAACAAGCATGGGCTCACCGTCATATATCAAATATCATCTTTATTAACTGCTTTACCTTGGTCAGGGTCTCGGTGGATCCGGGGCCTAGTCTGGGGAACACCTAGTGTGAGGCAGGAAAACACACTGCATGGGACGCCAGTCTGTCACTGGGCAGCTTGCACACAAACATTCTAGAGTAGGCAGTCCATCTACAAGGGGACCCTGGAGCTTTGAGGCAACACTTCTGCTACGATCAAATATACTCACTGAAATCGAGATTCATCAGACCAGACAATGTTTTTCCAATCTTCACCTGTCCAGTTTCTCTGAGCCTGTGCCAGCTGTAGCCTCGGATTCCAGTTCTTGTCGGACAGGAGTGGAACCCGACGTGGTCTTCTGCTGTTGTAGCCCATCCGCCTCAAGGCTCGATATGCTGTGTGTTCTGAAATGCTTTTCTGCTCACCATGGTTGTAAAGAGTGGTTATTTGAGTTACCACAGCCTTCCTGTCAGCTCAAACCAGTCTGAATATCCTCTTATCAACAAGGTGTTTCCATCTGTAGAACTGTTGCTCAATGGATGTTTTTTGGGTTTTTTCCCATAACATCAGAGTTTATGCGTAAATTCTAGAGACTGATGTGTATGAAAATCCTGCAGATCGTTGAACAGGTACTAATAATTTTCTATTGTTTTGAACAGATTTTTATCTAAAGAAAGAATCATGTGGTAGCATGCAGGTTGTTCACAGACATGCAGTAATTCCAAATTAATAAATTGATAAAAATTTTTGAATTCTTGGGACTAAATTCTTTGAATGCTCCCACTTTTACTTTCTATGGTTATGTTTGGCCATTTATTTAAGCTCACCAGCACTAATGTCAGTTGTGTTTAAATGAGTGAGAAAGCAAGGACTTTCAAAAACAGTTTGCCAAAGACCCCTTCTGCTTGGAAAAATGAATATCGTAATCAACAAATCTCTCAAGAAATGTTGGTTGCTGTTAAAGTACTTGACTAAGACGATATATTGCATTATATACATGAATTCACTGGGAAAACACTACAGAAGTTCTCTGTGGGACTATAGGGTCTGAAGACATGTTCTGCAGCAGGAGGACAGATAAATCCCAAAACCCATGAAAGATGTTCTGCTCCCATCCAGGAACCAGGTACTATAAAGCATTCAGTAGACTTGCACCAAGGGAGGTTTCAAGGCCATGGACATGACAGTCCTGCAGAGTCAGCGATGAGGATATAGCACAGAGTTTGCCTTCAGTAGAAGTGCAAGAAATAAAAGAAAGGGGGGCCTGAACATTCTGAGTGAAATGCTTAGCCAACATCTGTGAAATCGTTCAGTGTAAAGTCTCCTCAACCACACTGAGGGGAAATAAATATTTTTTTGTTGTTATTTAATATACTTCCAGTGCATATATTCACTTCAGATATAATGTCACACATAATGTCTTTTGACTTTGTTTTTGACTTATGAAGTATGTACTGTATTCATAAGCAGAAAACTTGTTTAAAAAACTGAGAAAAAGAATTGAAAGGGGAAAAAGTCTTTGGAAACCACAAATTACCAACATTATTACTTTGTTCCAAAGCTGTTCTTGCCAATTACAGCTTCAAGATGTTCACAGAAAGAAGTAATTAGCTTTTTGCAGCATTGTGATTCAATTTTGGCCATTTCCCCTTGGCAAATCATATTCAATACCCCAAGGTCCTCCATAAATTTTCAGTAGGACTCAAGTCAGGAGATTGGCAATTCAGATGTTGATTTGCTGATGTGCTTGGGATCCTATCCATTTGACTCAAGAATATTCTGGTATAGAGTTCATCTTAGTCTCAATGACAGAAGGTTTCCCAGGTCCTGTGGGTACAAAACAAGCCCAAATCAACACCATCATGCTTGACAGTTGATATGAGGTGTTTGTGGCGATACGCTGTGTTTGATATTTGCCAAACATGGTGCTGTGCATGATGACCAAACATCGCCACATCGCCACTTTGGTCTCATCAGTCCAATGGATACTGTTCGAGAACTTTTGTGGTTTGTTCAGATGTAATTTTGCAAACCTAAATCGTGTTGCCAGATTATTTTTGGAGAAAAGGGGCTTTTTCATAGCTACCCTTCCATGAAAGTCGTACTTGTTCAGTCTTTTTCTGATTGTCCTGTCATGAACATAAACATTTCATGTGCTTACAGAGGCCTGTAGGTCGCATGATGTAGCACTAGGGTTTTTCTTTATATTTCTATGCATTAAACAGTCTGACCTTGGATTGAATGTGCTGAGATGCCCACTCCTGGGAAGATTGGCCACTGTCTTGATGGCTCTCCATTTATAAACCCTCCTACTCACTGTAGAATGGTGAATTTCAAATTGTTTGGAGATGGCCTTATAACCCTTCCCGGATTGATGAGCAGCAACAATTACTTCTCTGAGGTCATGGCTGATATCCTTTCTGCTTAGCATGATGTAGACACACACCTGAATGCTCCAGAACACCAAACTGCCAAAGATTCTTTTATAGAGGTAGTGGCACTTCTTGATGATCAACTAATCTTGTGCATTTCAATAGTAACACCTGGCTGCTAATTATTCTCTTAATGATTGTGGAAGTAGGAAGGGTGTACTTATTTTTTTTTCCATCTGGTTTCTGAATGTTGATTTACTTTTTGGGAAAAAATGACTACATATTGAAATCTGTTTTTTTTTGTTTTTTTTTTTTTTTTTTTTGTCAGCCGAGGTTATTTGTTTGTTTATAGAAGCTGGTGAGGACCACACAATTGTTATTTAGGCCCCGATAAATAAAAACATAGAACTGAAGGAGGGTGTACTTGCTTTTTCCCATGACTGTAAGCAAGCCAATGATTAAGTAATGGAAATCAGGTGACACATACTGTATATTGGTATGTGATTGGTAATGCACATAAATGCATTCAGGTGTGGTGGAGTTGAGATAATAAAACACAAAATGAGATATTCAGTCATGAGTTATTAAGTTTTTGCTCAGTTCATGCCTTGAATTGCCATCATTTTATATTGAAAAGAAGATGGTCCAGGGAAGTAAAAATACACCATGTAGCCAAAAGTTTGTGGACACCTGACCATCACACCCATATGTGGTTCACAGCCATGTTCCAAAATCTAGTGGTAAGCCTTCGTAGAAGAGTGGAAGTTATTATAACTGCAAAGGGGGACTAAATCTGGAACAGGATCTTCTACAAGCACATGAGTGTGATGGTCAGGTGTCTGCATACTTTTGGCAACATAGTGCATAAGGTTGCCTATATTTTGGCATTTTTACACTTTGTAGACTATGTCTGGTGGCTGGCTTGAAAACCATCCACCAGACATCGTTTATTCAGAGGCACATTTACATTTAAGACAAATACTAATCAGTATTATTACAAACCTGGTAGTTATGCAATAATTCTACTTTTTTTTGGTAGCAGTCTTAGATTTATGCAGAGTACCATCTTCACTGATGAGACTGGAGATTGATGTCAGCCATATCAGATTTGGTTAATAATCGAAATTTATCCTCATAAATTATTTGCAACAATTCTGAAGTGAGCAAGTGGAATAGCATGTTATGTTTTGGGTCTCCTGTAAGCACTTAATACTCCATCACAGTGTAATTAACCCTCAAGAACAACTGAATGCCTGAGAACACATGTAATACAGTACCATCAGCTCTGATGGTCTCCTAACCTGACATGAACCTCTTTATAAATTTCTAATATCCTGTACACTATCTAACAGCCATTCTTTTTCCAAAACAGCAACATGGTTCACTCACCACTTGCTTTACGCTCCACTGCTGCTTGGAGGAAGATGGCTACAAATACAATCTCTAGTATCATGAGTCATAACCCCCCTATGTAACAGTCAGAGGTTTAAGTTTTCCACCACAAGAAAGTCTTCAGGGTGGAGGATGTTACATATTATGGTTTCTTGGTATCGAGACAAACTGCATTTTTTTTTTATTAACATCAACAGAGTGATGGGATGGCTGTTTAGAGCCGCTGTAACGCAAGTAATAACAGGAAGTAACTTGCTTCATAGATGTTCCACAACCTTAAATCTAACTATTAACAGATAAAAAGTACAAGGTGTTGTTTAATAACTAAAAATTGTAATCACTGGCAAATTGCTGTGGTATAAGAGGAATAAAATACTGTCTACTCTGGATGTGCTGTTATAGAAAATAATGCGCAATAATACACTCCGTTTCACATCAGGTCATTGATTGTTTTCCTATAACAGCGCTTCTGAGAGTGTTTTATTCCTTACGTATCTCTGGGCTGTATGCATTATCACAGTCTGCCCCTCCTCCATTAAAATGTGCAAGATTTATTATATTTGTTATATTCAAAATCTCCTTTTGTGTTTGACTGAGAACTGTGTACAACTTACAAGGTGCCTGGGAGTGTAAAGGCGTCTTGAATGATGTTCTTTAAAACTGGTTCTGTCAAGGATTCCTCCTAATACTTCTCATACCATCAAACATGATTAATAGTGACGTGGTCTGGGATCTCTTAACATACAAGTCAGTCAATTTGAGCAAGTCACTACAGTTAAGGAGACTCTAGTCACTGCCGTGCACTTCTTCTCATCTGGAAAGTTTGTGGAAGTTGTATTTGGAGCATGTCTGTGAAACTTTCATTCACAAATAAGACTCTTTCATTCAGTGATATTGTGTGCTTTTTGTTCATGTGCTTGGTGTGAAAATGATTTTTAAAAAACATGCATATCTCTGTACAGCATATAAAAATAAAAAAAAAAAAACATTAATTAGCAACAATTATTAGCTATAACAATTAACTTTTTTTCTTTTTTTTTTTTCATCGCTTAGCTAGTTTGTTGTTTAAACAAATCGGTATATTCATCAAACGTTAGTCACACTGTACAGTGCACATCAATGTGAAGAGTAACTGAACAAATCTTTCTTTAAACTGAAAATGACTCGAGTCTTAAAGGACAGATTTATGTCATTAGAAACGACAGAGTTGAAAGATTTCAACTCATTTGCTAAAATTGAATTATGCTAATGTGGGATCATTCTGGTCAGACAACACTTTCTGATCGAATGTATAAATATTAAAGTAAATTAATTTAAGTTTGCATGTCAATGACCACAGTCCCAGTGTTTGAAATAGTTGACCATTGCTGAAGTCTTCATAGGGAATCCTAACCAACATCAGCGTCTGCATTCATTTAACTGACTAACTACTGAAAAAATGCTCATTGTACCTGATACAGCATGTATAATGTATATATTCTGCTTAGCTACACAAATATCCTCTGATAGTTTCTCATTGAAGGAAAGGATTGTGTTTATTAACGTTTTCCAAACTCAGTATGTCTCAGCAGTAAGAGTGGTATAAAGCCTGTGTGTGATCATGTAGGTTACCCCACACGCAACACAGTGAGGATACACATCTCCAGAACCTTCCTTCTGCAGGCAACACGATGAGGTGTTTTGTTTAAAAAAAAAAAAAAAGTGACAAAATTGCAGCATTACAGTCAGAATTTTTGTTACTTTTATTTTAGAAAATGTCCTTTTTAAACTGTGGCATTTCAAGTCACATCTTGTTTTAAAATACAGAAAATACAGACACATGTAGAACATGAAGACAGCAAAAAAGGAAAACCGGGAGGGGAAGGAAACAAAGCTAATGCGCTTTTCTGACTGCTTAGGGTTTTTTCCTTTTTTTTCAGAAAATGGAATTGAAGATGAATGGGAGATGGAAATGAAGGGAGGGAAGGAGGAAGAGGAGGGCACAGAGAAAGAGGGAGAGAGAGAGAGATGCTGAGAGTTAGTTAGGAAAACTATGGGTTGCTTAATAGTTGGTATTTTAAATTATCTTTATAAAGTCTAATTTAGAATTAAGTCTTTCCACCCTCACTTTTTATCTGATTTTTTTCCACGTTTTTCTGTTTTTTTATTTGATCTGGCAGACCTGGGGCCCACTGGTGACCCCCCCACCCTCTGACTGTGACACTGAATGGGGGAGTAGGAGAGGACAGAGACGGAGAGAGAAAAAGAGAGAGAGAGAGAGAGAGAGAGAGGGAGAGGGAAGTGCTGTTCTCGCTCAGCTTTCGGGGTGCTGATGCCCACCGTGCCCTCTCTGGCCAATCCGTGCCCGCCCCCTATCACCTCAGGATGATAACGACGACTCCTTCTGTGTTTGCTGTGCTTGTGAACGCTGCATCGACTTCTGCGTTTCCACGTCTCTAAAATGTTTCTCAACCTGCGGCAATGAGAGATGACAAGGACAATTCAAAAACAACATCTTTGCATCTGTGAGATTATCAAAAACCAAACGCCATTTTAATTCTATACACAAGAAAGCGTAAAAGGAATATGGCAGAAAAAAAACTTTTTAAAAAAAAAAGTTAAGTAAGGAATAACACACGACAAGTGTGCTGTTACATGCTGAGACAAGTCAGTGTCAGTGTTTTATGAAAAGCTACATTTCCCCTCATCCACACAACAGCCTTGAAGTGTGTTTTTGGCAGACAAAAAACCCACCATTTTACTGTGTTTGGAAAATCAAACAGATCAGGGAAGACTTGTTTTCAAACTGTTGCGTGTTAGTGTGGACAAGGTGCAAGTTACGTTCCTCAGTGTAAACCTATAAATTCCTCTTAACACCCAGAATTACTACCACCAAGTTATTCCAGATTTATAATATGGGACTACTGCAACATTGGAACAGTTTATATGTATGTTACGTGTAACATAAGTGACTAAAAACCAAACCATTATTCCTTGCCCTGACTTACCAGTCTAGTGTAAAGTGTTGTGTTGTTATAGGAAATTATTCCACGTTGAGGTGGTGTGATACGGCCCGACGCAAAGCAGACTGGTTTATACTTGATGCATAACTTGTGCGTTCAAAAGCAGGTGTAGCACGAGCGACATTGCTCTCACACTCACTGCACATCTTATGTACATTCAGATGCTTTAAAAGCGACATCACTAGATGCACGTCAGAGAGCAAAAACATCCCTGTCCGTCAAGTTTAAAGGCAAACTGTAAAATGTTTAGTGATATTCACAGCGGTGTTAAACACACTGATGCCTCTCTCTCTTAATATTTCCCACTGTCATCATGACTATTGTCATGATCTGTGTCTCATCCAAAAGGCTAGTACACACAGGAAACCTTTCGGTAGGTTGGAAGGCGACATGAGAAGTCTTTAAAATTCAATACCTAAGTGTTTTATGAAACCCGGTTAGTGTTAGTACTCACTAACAATCAGGAATTGTACACAAGTACACGATTTGAGACACAGGGCTAATTATTTTTAAATTGAATTAATTGAATGAAACAAAAGAGGAGATTATAAGTTTCTCTCACGACGACTTTTTGTAATTCAAGTGACCCCATATGGGGACGTGACCCTAGTTTGGGAACCACTGAGTTACTGTATTGTCATGAAACAAGACTTTCTAATGCATACACTCACCCGATGTGCAAGTGTGTGGGCCAACATATATAATATCAGTATAAACATGATGTAAATATGTAAAGATGCAGTAAATACAATAGATATTCTTTAACGGAATGATATACTGTTAGATGGGATGATAGAAAAACTTACAATTTTGCGTATATGACTTAACGCACTCCCCTCTTTGCCTTTGCAGTTTTCCACCTGATAGGGTGGTGAGATTACGACGTCGTCCATCACGATAATGTTCTTCTCCTGCCATTTGCAGTCTTTAATGCTGAAAGAGGTTGAGAAGTTCAAAAACCAATTTCCTATTTGTAAATAACTGACAGAAATAAAATAGCCATTGTTTAAATAACTGTATAAATCTATTCAGTTCATATCAGTGGAATTTGACAGTATATCAGTACGACAGCGCATCTTGTTGCCCATTGTAATAATGCTCACGTTAATTAGAAAAACTGTACATAATCTTAGTTCTGATTGCTCACAACGGCTCATGGTCGAGCTCCAACATCATTAACATGCTTATCAGCACGCTTATTTATAAACAGTGTATACCAATATACCAATACTAATCTAAGACTAATAATAATCTGATCCAAATAGTGTTATTTATTAAAGAAAAAAATGTATAATCATTGATATGGTTAGGTTTTCTGTTAGGAGAAGTTTATTTAATATTTATGGAAGGAGTCTCCAGTGTCAGTGTTTTCTAAGAGTCAGTAGGTTTTCTGCCACAGGAAAGTCTTCAGGACAGAGGAGTTCATGCTCTCTGGGTTTCATGGCAAAATAACAAGCTGCATAACATCTTGTCTCGTGGACATTCCACAACGTTAAATGTAACCAAGTGGATAAAAAGTGACATTTGTTGGATTAATAAAAATTGTAACGGTTGGCCAATTGCTGTGGCAGAACAGAAATAACATGGTTTGGGAAGAAAATAGTCAGCGTTGGGGTGGTAACAGTACCTTTGGCTGTCTCACACCGCCCCATCATTGATTATTTTCCTATAACAGCATGCCACAAAGTGTTTCCTTACTTATTTTACATGAATATGAACGCTGAATATGAAGTTCAGCATGAGTGTCTACATTATATACCAATCACCTTGTAGATGTAAAGATGAAACAAACATGGTACCTGACACAAAACACACAGTTTATACACACACACACACACACACACACACACACACACACACACACACACACATCCAACTAAAGCCTCATGTCACTCATACACACCCACACCCGCAAGTACCACTGATGAGAAGGCTGCGTGCATGTGTGTGTGTGTGTGTGTGTGTGCGTGTGATGTGTGTGTGTGCGTGTGATGTGTGTGTGTGCGTGTGATGTGTGTGTGTGTGTGTGTGTGTGGAGTCTTACGTTTTATGTATAGTCTGGAATAGTTGCTGGCCCTCGACTGAAACCCCAGCGCTGATTGCATAGGCTTGGGACAACTTGTCTTCCTTTTCCGTCCGTGCCCGATTGGCAAGCTGTGGGAGAAAAATACACACACTTACCCTCAGTCATGAAAACAGTCACACACTGGATACACATTTCACGTAAACGAGCACAATAATGTTACTTCAACATTACCGTTCTGTCAGCCAAGGAAAAAATTTCCCATCATGCTGCATAAACAAATACATGCACTTGGCTGTACAGTACGGAGGAAAAAAAGGGTTTTGATGCATTAAGACTAAAGTATATTGTTAGTCTCATTAAATCATTTACTAGAGTTTGTGTCAGTGTTACTTGTGATGGTGCTACTTCACATTTACTATCACAATGCTAAGCTGAATCCCAAATAGCTTCTTTTGCTTTCTACCCAACAACTATTTGAGATCAAGCCAGGGAGAGAGAGAGAAAAAAAAAAAAACGCAGCTGGAGAACAGAACTGAATGTAACAGAGTACAAGTACATTTTTTCTCTGCACTTCAAATGAAAATGAACCATGATCAATGTCCACTGCATTTAAAAGTTACATAAGCCAATGCTCGACACATTTTTACACAAAACTGGGACTGAGATGGTCGTCCTGTTTAATCTCGCCAAAGCAGTCTGTAACCAATTCCTCCTCTCTTACATTCTCACTCCTCGCTGTTTATTCAGCACTTGATCAAACAGAGCTCATTTATTTCCAGAACTGTAGTGTGTTTGCCTCTTAATGTGTGTGTAATCTAATGACATGCTCAACATGCACACACACAACTACAGACTACTATAACTATTTCCAAAATTTAACACATTATGTGCTCATCATTATCGCAATAATGATACAAATACGATTCAGTACACACGCCTGTAGCACAAAGGAGAAAAGAGTGTGGCTCAGTGAACTGTTGTCATACAGTGATATTTATAAAATCACATCACAGTGGACAAACTGTCATCAGTACAGCTGATGTGTGTGTGTGTGTGTGTGTGTGTGTGTGTGTGTGTGTGTGTTTGTACGTAACCTGTACTCCTCTGCTATTTCGCAGTCATCATTTGACTTCTTTTGCACAATTAATTATCATTTATGTATTAAATTTAAACATTAAATGATTTAATTATATAATTTTTAAATATTTTATTTTTAAAATAATTACAAAATGACTGGAAGTTTGTACTCAAATCTTTTAAATTGTAAAATGTTACATTTTTCCAGACTTATATTATTCTCTATTATACATTTTAAAATATAAAAAAATATATTATTTCTACAGACAAATATATATATGATACATTGAGAACCATAAGATATTATTTTTGTCATATCGCCCACCCCTACTGTCATACTAGTTACCCAATTTAACAAAATTTATCTAATAGCCAAGATGATTTACATACTAGAGCACAATAATAATGTTGTATAATGCAGCTGCATGTTTTAGTCTGACTTAGTTTATATTTAGCAAAGAAAAGGTGAAAGAAAATGCAGTTTTCCATTCATTTAAAATGAAGTGGCAAAACCAGCTATCAAACTCCTCATTTAGCTAAATCTATGCTGCCTGCAATCATGATGTCAACACTGCACAATATCATTTTAGCCATCATTATGCAGTGCTGTTTTCATTATTTAAATGTGCTTGTATAAGTGAGGTTTGTTGAGGATGAAATGGAGGGATGCTGATGTCTCAGCATGCCATCACGCCTGTGCTACTGTCTGCCTCTACCTTTCTGATTACACCGGCGTCAGCTTGCTCTGTGATTATCACATACACCATCTGTCAAGTACTGTGCAATCCAGAGTGCCAAACTGACAGGTCATGATCCGTTTCTTTTTCTCTAGATGAACGCCTGAGACCATCCTGTCGTGGAGTTTCAGTTTTTAATCCTGTATGAGTTTCCTCACTGATAATGCTGCAGCACACAAAATCACACATCGTGAAAGAGTTACGAGTTAAAATCAGTGGTGCTATATTAAGTCACCAGAAGGAACAATATCATCATATCACAGGACTACTGTGAGAGAATCTGTCCTACAATCTGATGTGCAGCTCATGTGAACATAATGAAATGATGCAGTCTGCCACAGAATGTTAAGATTTTATATTTGCTTCTTGCGCAGTGTGACCCGCAGTGGCTTTGTCTACCAGGGACCTTCTGAGCCGGCTGGATGTACGGTCAACTCTCCCAACATTCCTGCCAGACAATCATCACTTCCTGTCTAAACTCAGGCCATGTAATGATTTCTAATTAGCTACACAGTTCTTCCATGTTCTCCCATTCATTTATCATGCTCTAGATGTGGAACTTTGATTTATTTTGGACTTTTTCCTTAAAATTCTTCTAATAGACTTTGTTAGATAGACAACAAGCGATATCTGAGTTGAGTTTTTCTCAATTCTGTATTAATTAGGTCTAACACAAAAAAAAGTGGCTCCAGTGATCTACTGATCCATATGATCATTTCCACTGAGCAATATGAGTATGACATTAGCCATCTGCTGGCGTCTGAAACGCTCAGAGCTTTAGCTCCTACCCATGTTCAGCTCTCTTTTTTTCTGATTATTCCAATTATATTATATTACCAGACCTGCCGGTCTTTATGCACGTTGCGTAGGAGCGCTGCAATTTAACAGCAGAGTATGTTTATTTTTCGAGTTTCATCTGTGTATATATAACATTAGTTTATTATACTTATTAGGAATGCCAATGACAAATTTGGGGCAAGACCGCAAAAATGATTAATATTTTTGTGTCAAAAACTTTAACAGGCCTAGAAAGAAGTGTCAGATTTAACACTTTACAAATAATGTTACTGGTGAAGAAAATTAGAAAAAGATTAAATACGCTGTTTTGTTTTTGCACATGCTCAAAAACTTGAGAACAGTGAAAGACAAACTACATGATTGCAGCGTAAGACCTGTCCTCATAGTATCTCAAGGTTTTTTTTTTCTTTTTTGAGGCACGTCTCTCTGACTGGCGTTGATCAGAGGAGGACGAATTTCCAGGGTGGGCAAATTAGTTGTATAATTGTAGTTGCCCAGCAGATAAGCAAGTTTAACAGCAAGAAAAAATATGTAATGCTTATTGCAAAAATAGTTTTCATTTAAATCTGGCTATATTTAAATGTAATGTGCATGATGGTGGTGATGTGAGGAGAGAATGCCACATCTCAAGATTCAAGATTTTTGCTTGTCACATATACAGTTATATACTTATATAACATCTTATAACAAATCGTACAAATGCGACGTTGCTACATTTTCATACACTAGTGTTTCCCTAACGTCCTGTTCGGATGGGATAAGATTTCTGAACATGCATCTGTTTAATTATGTTGCCAGAGGACATCTGTAATGATTATGTATCTCTTCAGACTGTATAAATCACAGTGACAAGTGTATCATCACAGCATACTTGTGGTCGCCACACTAAAACTTCTTTGCGCACAAACCATTTCAACACAAACTGATTGTTTTGACCTTTATTATAAGCACTTATGTGGAGCTTGTGGCTGGTCCTGAATGGGACAAAATGTCATGGAGAACAGGTCTCTGCACTTACCTTGCTGACATTCAAAGATGCTAGAGGAGGAGGGGTCTCGGTGCGGTCGTTAATGGTTTCTACGTCAGAAACGTAGGCTAAGTTGATCAGGACGATGTCGCTGAGGTTGGGCTTGCCGCTGGAGGAAGCACATTCTGTCAGGAGGGTTAAGGAAAACAAGTACAAGCAGCTCGGACGATGTTCAGAAACCATCTGAAATTCTAATGCTTAGGTAAACTTGTAAAATTGTAAAATACCGATATCGTTAATGTGGTGCTTTGTTGAGGCAGTTTTTTTGTTTGTTTGTTTTTAAACTTATAGACTATGCAGTGTAAATATTAGACACCAGACACAAGGGCCTAATTAAGTCAAATCTTTTCACACGTAAAGTGAGAAAACAGACAAATCTGTAAACAAGGAAAAACAGATGACAAAGAAGGCATACTGAGGATCACTGCCATCTGGAATACTGAGCAAGCGCGAGGGGAAGTGGAGACAAATATTATGCCAGATTTGAACACTTCCCAAAGAGGATCCACTGCTGACAGATCCGTTTAGTCAAACGCTGACTTGGCCATGTCTAGAAAAGCTGTCTGGCTGCATGATAAATGTGTTCAGCAGCATTCATCTGGAGAGCTGCGCCTGTAAAAAGACTTCAGACATAAGCCAAGAGGAACTGTGCTTAGTTTCTTGCAATAACTTCCAACATTTACAAAGTGATGCAGAACTGAATCCTAGCATACAGCTGAGCAAGTTAAGGGTTTTGATTCTTAAAGGAATATCGGTATTCCCTATCCACTGCCCAGCTAGGACTGACATTACCTTTAAAATGTTTCTACTGCTAAGAAAAGAAATGAAGATGCACTAACTTGAGACTCACACATAATGAAAGTCTAAGGGCAGTCATGCAACGTGTAATAATTCAAAAAGAAAACTACACAACAAAACTACAATAAACGTACAGTGAGAGACACGAGGGAATGTTTTACCAAAGCTGACCATGTGTATGTTTTTGTATACAATCAGGTGTAAACTATTTATACAGGTAAAGAAAATAGACAGATTTCTGAAAGGATGAATTAAATATTCTTTCATTATACTACGGGGATTGACGTTAACACTGGTTACAAATTGTTTGTCTCATGTTCCCTGTAGAAACCATGAAATGTTTCCACACAGCCGACATTTTCACTGTTGATCGTCTGCTCAATGTGTGTGAATGTGTCTGGGCTGATCTGCGTTGAGTTTTTAATTGACTATCATTACCATCTTTCTCTTTCAGCCTAAAAAGTTCAGTTTTCAGTCATTTTCCAGCATTACTAATATAATAAATTGAAGTTAACTACACACTTGTCTAATGTTAGCTAAGACACACATACATAAATACATTTTATTTCACATTAATGAACGCATAATATTCTCCATTTACAGTGACAGAAATCGAGGGTGCCATTCCTGCATCTTACACACAGGAAAATCGAGTAGTGACGAGAACGCTGGCCAAAACGTTACTAATGTGAGATGAAGGAAAGGGGCGGGGCTTCCAGGGTGTCAGGTAATATGACAGACACTTGTCATTCCACATTCATATGTCCACTGGCTTATCTGCCGGTTTGTTTGGAGAAAAACAGAAGACAGCTCTTCTGGCATATTTTGAGTGCTAACTCATACCAGAGCAGCTACACAAAAAGCGTGAAAGCTGGCGGGTGTGGATGTGCAGCGTTGAGTCCGTTTGGAAACACAGCAAACACACACAAGTGTGGACCAAAACATCGGTTCTGAGAGCGACTGCGTGAAGTCTAGTGCGGTTTTGACTGCAGTGAGAAAGCCAAGTGCAGGAAGTAAGTAAACATGCTTGCGAGTGACTTTATCTTCCTGTAAATGTGAGCTGCTATACTGACCCAAAAGACAGAGCTGTAGTGCTGCTTTCGTAGTGACACGCGAGGTATTTGAGACACAAAAATTGTTTCATTTACATTATTACATAACTGTTTATTTAACACTGCAGCTCCATGCTCTTTGGGCTTTGCTGATTTCTGTGATTTCTACACACACGCTTGGTCGTGCTTGGTCTGTTTACCTTTTCCTGTGTCTCCATATTCCTGAGCAGTGAATAAGAGTTTGGGGGAAAATATTCCCGTCCCTGCGTACACACCCTCCTCGTCCAATGTTTTGCTTTCTCATTTCTTTAATTTACATGCAGTGTGAAACCAAACACATCAGTTTCACTCAGACTCAACTAACAGGTGTTAAAACATGTTTAACACTCTATATCAGTCACGAATATTTCAACTTTACAATGCTTTTCGGTGTCAGCTGGGCCGTGAGGGTTCAGCACAGAGAGAAGAACTACACAAAACACACACAATCTACAGTGTGTGTACAGAATACAAATCTAGACTTGGCTGAAAAAGATCAGGTACAAAGCATCTCATCTGGTCAGTGAAGCCAGTTTTACAACTGTGAGATTACAGCAGTCTGTTACGATTACTGCTAAAAAATCATGACTATATGCTATAACAGTCTGTGTGTTCATGTCAGATATATGATGAAGATCCTCTACCGATAGACCTGTGATTAAACAAAATTACTATATTCTGTTCACGTTATCAATCAGTGCGATGCGGCTCGTGCAGAAAATCATGCAGAAGACTGAGCTCGGGGTAATAAAGATATTTTTCTGTCCACTTGTATGTTCTGTTTGCGTTTCACCATCGCCGCTTCCGTGTTTGTAGCTGTCCTGCGAGTTTCACGTAATCGTATACGTCTTCCTATTGGTGGCTTTCAGACGAGGTGTCAGAACATGGACAATAAACCTGGGAACAGTGCAATAATGCAGTTTACACTTTAACACTGTTGTGTTTTTGTGCATTCTTGGTGTGTCTCACCGTTATATTTTTATACTTATATATTTTTTATATCTTTATATCTGCTGCTGTAACAACGCAAATTAGGATTAGGATAAAGGATTATCTTATAACAGCGGCCACACAGATTTTACGCATTCATATGTTGCGTTCAGCGTAAATCGGAAGCAGGAAGTTGGAACTCCACGCTCCTCATTTGTTAGCAACATTCTAGCCAGCTAACAATAGTGATATGAGTGATGTATATTTACCTCCTAAAACCAGTGAGCTGTATTTTCAGTGTCTTAGATTTAACAAGCGAATATATCTGTGTGCTGAATAAGCTAAAGCAAACGCTAGTATATACAGTAGAACTCATTTAAAAGTAAAGAAGCGCTACTTTGTTTACTGTTCATGCCGAGTGGCCTTGCTGATACAACGCTGTGTGAGGAACTCGGGGTTGAGACTCTCCGAGCAGGAATTCTGATTTCAACGGGCGTTTTCTTTGGTTTTTTCCTAGTCGGAAATTTAGGGTTACAAGCTTCAGTCAAAAGCAGCATAAGACCGCCAATCTCAACCTACAACTATGGTTGTTACATGATCAGAGGCTTACCTCACTGGATAAGTTTTCAAAATATCAATGAAATGAGTAAACAATATAGGACTATTGTAACATATGAACATTTTATGATGAGAGTAACATACGTATGTGTAACATAAGTGACTAAAAACCAAAGGAATGTTCTCTGCACTGACGTACCAGTCTAGCAGCCTAGTGTTGTGTTGTTGCAGGGAAATACTCCACGCCGGGGTGGTGTGATGTCGCTTTTAAATCTTCTAGATGTAGGCTATATCACTAGACGGCACGGCAGAGCCAAAGCATCCATGTCCATCAGGTTCCCAAGTGGAACTGTAAAACGTTTAGTGAGATCATTCACAGTGATGTTAAACACACTGACAAACTCTTAATCTCGTTTAAAACTTTCCTCTGTCATGACTGTTGTCATGAGCTGCGTCTCAAATCCAAAACTCTGACCTTAGATTCAAAAATATTTGCTAATCTTGAAAATCCAGAAGGCTGGTACTCAAAACAGACTTTCTGGTAGGTTTGAAGGTAACACGAGAGGTTTTTAAAATTAAAACACTAACTGTAAAAGGAAAACCGGTTAGTGTCGGTACTCAGTAATGGTCTAGAATAGTATGCGATTAGAGACACAACACTGTTTATCAGCGGTAGATGAACGGGGAAATTCATCCATTTTTATTGCTGATCTACACTAGTGCAGTGTGTCAACTTAGAGAAAAAGACTAAAATAAGTGTCAAATTAATTAAAATTAATTTAAATGTGGCTTGTCTGAATGTGACTCAGTAACATTTCAGAACATTAGCACACAAAAATCCTTCGTCCATATTTCTAACATTAATTTAAAAAATAAATGAATGAAACAAAGGAGATTGTGAGTTTCTCTTGTGACCCCAACTGTAAATCACATGACCTCTAGTTTAGGAAACCCTGATCTAATCTTTCTCTCTCTCATTTTTTTTTTTTCTTCATCCATTCAAGTTCCTTACTCCAGTGGTTCTCATCAATTGTGTGTCTGGCTACCCCAAAAAAATAAATTACACCCCCCTTCCTATGGTCTCTCCCTAAATCATATTACAGCAACCTCCGTTTCTCGGTGCAGGGGACGCGCTCCACTGAAAACCTGTCTGCGTGATCTACTACATTGCTACGGTACGTTACTACCTCTGCCATCACTCCTAGCATGCTCATAACTATCACACACAGCAGCTGTCAATCAGACAGAAGAACACGGCACTGCTGACCAGAACTAAACCAAACAGTCTATGTCTGGTTAACCAGCGCTGCAAACTCCCCTGCTAGTCAGATTTCTTTCTTTTGACTCAGCGCTCCGCCTTTCCTCAAAGCCACTCCCTCTTTCACCTTATAATTACAACTTGATCGATAATGACAGCATCCTCCTTTTTTCTGCAACGCAGAATTTAGTCATAGCGTTTATTTCCTCTTTTTGTGCGAGACCTCTGGTTCAACTCTGCACTTGCTTATAAAGGTAGTAAAATATCAACAGCACTCCAAGTTATTGCTTGTTATTTGTTATGATGGTGTTATTATTATTATTATTATAATCATTTATTTTTCAGACCTGTGTTGGGAAAGACATCAGCTAACTCAAGTCTGCAGTCACTCAGGTTTCCTTATTAAAAACTAACTGCAGTAAATTATTGCAGTGCAGTAACTGCGATAACTCACAGTACTTCAACTTTTCATAACCAAGTACATTTCCAAGTATTTTAGTTCTTTAACTCAAGCAGAAATATTAACAGAAAACCTCTACGTTTATTCAGGTACGCATTTTTTTGTGTCTTGTTAGCTGCTAATTCTGAGCTATGAGCGTATCTCAGCAAGCTTCTGTCATGAACACACACAGATAATGTTAGCTAGCCAATCTCACCGTTATATCAGAGAACAAAAACTCCTGAAATAACTGAATCCTGACTCGTCAGCTGCTGTTTAGAGACACTGGACACAGCTGGGCTTTCAAACAACTAGCTAATCTCAGTAATGTTTAACTCTGTTCACACACAGTTTTAACTTACACGTGTGTGTCGGTATTCTCCTGACGAGACGCCGCGGAGATCACGGCACCTCACGTCCACGTTCAGCTCTGATGTGTGGTTTATGGTTAAAACACACCTGCTCTAAGAAAACGTTTCGTTTGTGCTAGTTATCATGGCAACCCCTATCTGCACACACAATACCAGCTTTCTGCAATTCCAGAACTAATAAGATTAAATATTAGAAATGTCAGTCTCGATAAATCACGATGAAACACACCACAGAACACAAACTAGTCCGCTGACATTGAAATAACCGGAAATCTTACACAAAAAACAACAAAACAGACCGGGTTCATCGTAACGCTGAAAACGCTGGGTAAGAGAATTTATGGAAAGGTCATTGTCCAAAAAATAATAACAATTTTTTTTTTTTTTTTAAAAATCAGTTATATCAGGATTTGATTTTTTTTTTTTTTTTGGTTTATATATAGACATAAAGAATTTTACTTTCCTTTTCACCACTGACTTTTTTTTTTTTTGTTTTTTTTTGGTTAATGGTCGACTAATACAGAAACTTTTTTTGGGGGGGGACTAGGTTAGGAAACTTTTAATCCGTAACACCCTTAAGTGATTTTTATCTGTGACAGTGAAATAAAAATAAAACCAATCACAGTGTAAAGCTGGCTTTAGTTGTCAGGTTTCTTACAGCATGTTGAGGACATCATGACAGTGGAGTCTGAAAGTGATGCTCTGACACTGAAGGTCTCAGGAAAGACTCTTGTGTCAATCAGGAAAAAGTATAAAACATGAACTCTTAGCTATGACTCAGAAGCCAGTCAACAAGTCCACTCAGTTTACCCAGGTGTGAGAGGAAGCCATCTCCACACAGCAGAGCCTGAGGAACAACTCCAACACCACAACCTTCCAGCCTCTGGGTCAAGAACGTGTCCCGTCCAGCCCTCAGCGGCTAAGCTAACTAGCAAGCTTAAGACTCTCAGCAGCTCAAATCTGAACTTCTCAGGTCTCTCTCCACAGCTACTTATTTCAGTATGTGTTAACAATTACAGCCATATTCAACACTCCCAATGTCAAGGATTTATAGCAGCGGATACAAACAGTTGAAGAACACCACTAGCTCGCTAAACGGCTAACGTTTGCTAATCAACACACACACAATAATGCGCACTAGCTGCTCCTCAGCCTGGAGTAAACATTCCTCACGCAGGGAGAATATAAACACACAACATGTACAGCTACTGAATTTTAACTAGTGTTTAGTAGAAAAGGTGAGAGCTAATATGAGAGAGAGAGAGGGAGAGAGACAGAGAGCTTCTGTGAGGCGCTAATGCTAACTTAGCTAGTGAGGTAGCAAGGACAGGTAGTGCGGCTAAGCTAGCTGGGATTAACATGTCAAAAAAACAATAAATATAAACAAGAGTCACAATTAAACTGGGAAAGGAAACAGGTCCGGTGAGCCGAAGTAAGAGTGAGGAGCAGGATAAAAACAACAGCTGTATGAAATAGAAATAGAAGTAAAAATAAAAAGCAAGCGGAAATTGGCGGAAAAGCAGTTTTGAATGAGGGGAGAGAGTGTGAAGTGTGCGGCTAGCAGCAGCGCGCATACAGCCGCCCGAGCACTAGCGCGCTCCGCTAACAGCTACAGCTACAGCAGGCCCCGGGCGAGCCGCCGCGCGAGCCAGCGTCCCGGAAACCGCCAGCGCGTGAAAAGGATACTCAGAGTTAACATCTTGGTCTGGTAGTCGAAGGCCACGACTTCTCCTTGCAAGCGCTGGCCCAGGCAGGTGAGACAAGAGACATGGCTCCCAACGCTAAAATACTCCCCCGGTCCAGGAGCCGCCATCTTCTCCGCCAGGGAAACCGGAGCGCCAGCTTTACGTAAACGCACGCGACGGCGTGACTGCGCTCAGGAACCTGGGCGTGGCCACATGACGCGCTGCGTGCTGACGCTGCGCACAAGCCTGCTGTGTGGAGTCTGAAGTCCTAGAGTCTGAGTCCTGCTCCAGACATGCTGTGTAGTAGGGTAGTGTGCATTACTGCTGGAGGAGCAGAAATCTCAAAACACACTACAGCTGGGGTTCTCCAGACTTTTATTCTTTTTTTAAACTGACACATTCAAAAAAAATCCACAGACCCCTCAGCAAATTATTTCAGCTATAGCATTATAACACAACATAACTGTTAAATGTGAATAATAATTCATCCTTCTTCAGTAAGCACTTTATACTGGGAACACTGGGTGTGAATACACTGATGTTGCAGGACACCATGCACGCACACACACACACACACACACACACACTCGTTCACTCAAACTCACTCATACATGCGCACACACACACACACACACACACTCGTTCACTCAAACTCATTCACACACGCACTCACACACACACACACACACACACTCACTCATACATGCACACATGCATACAAACACACTCACACACACACTCATTCACTCACACATGCACACACACGCACACACGCTCACTCACTCACTCACACGCGCACACACACACACACTCACTCACTCACACATGCGCACACACATGCACACACCCACACACTCACTCACTCACTCAGTCACACATGCACACAGACACACACACACAGGGGCGATTAAGAGTAGCCAATCCAGCTACATGCATGTTTTTGGAGGTGGGAGGAAACCAGAGAACCTGGATGAAACCCACACAGACACAGACAGAGCATGTGAAACTCCACAGAGAAAAATGAGGCTCAAATCAGGGACCCTGGAGCTGTGAGGCAGCAGCGCTTCCCCCTACACCACCTTACCACCATGCACTATAATAATCTGGCTATTTATTGCTGCCATACCTCTCTTTATTCCTAAACTTACAGAACACTTTTTAAAAAAAATCGACAGTTGATTTAAGGTGATATTAGTGCTTTTCAGATATTATTTTAGATATTACATACTGTTGAGTTATTGAGGTTTGGATTAAAGCCATTCAGTTCTCTTGACCAGACAAATAGGCTAATAACTAAAATAACTGAATAATAACTGAAAATGATAATGGTGCGTTGTGGTTTCTACTAGTTACCACAAATCCCGGACCCCCAGGCCATACTTCCCCATGGGACTAGAGCACTGTTTAGGAAGGTGTGATGTGTCAGTGAGGTTGGCATTGAAAATACTTTCCATCTCTACACCAGTTACTGTTAGTGTAGAAGTACAAGATCGTAAGAAATTGAATAAACTAAAACTAAAAGAGATATAAAACTAGACTGTGAACAGGAAAGTACAACAAATACAAGAATCATAATATCACCCAAACTAAGTGAAATAATCTAATCATTTTCATTTCAACTGTCTTTTTAGAATAAGTGTCGTTTTAGTCATCTAGTTATAGTCAAAAATATAAGCCTAAGACTTCAAGCCAACACAGAGACTGAAAACTGTCCATTTGATTTTTTATCCAATGTCAATATGAAATTTGTTGTGATGCTGTTCCTCTGCTCCGATCAAATTTTGTCAATCTTTCCTTGTTTTTTTTTTTTTAAATGTACATTTATTCATTTAGTTGATGCTTTTATCCAAAGTAAATAACAAGACGGTTGTTAAGACACTGGTGGTGCTGGAAACTGAATCTACAAGCTTACAATCAGTAGCCCAATGCCTTAAATATCTACCTACAGCTGCAACTCTCGTCTTTTGTTCAGGCTTACTATCTGTCCTTCACCAGTATGCATAACTATATGAATAATTTGCTTGACTCAACTATAGAGGGATCCTTCCATAATATAATAACCTCAAACATACATCTAAATCCACACAGAAATGACTGAAGGACACTAAATCAATGTTCTGCATTGGCCTATAAAGCCTGTGGTCTGAATTGAATAGTGTCCATGTGGAATCCTTTAAGAATATAAAAGACATATTCAAAAAATGTTCTGCGTCAATAAGTGATCTAAGATGTCTCTACGTCCTTAAGTTCTAAGGGAGATTTCAGTGGATTCGGAGTCTATCCGGAGAACACCGGGCGTAATGTGGGAACACACCCATTCCAGGGAGTCATAAACACACACGCACTCACACAGATTCACACACTCGTTCACATCTAGGGGCAGTTTAGCATAGCCAGTTCACCTTCTAGCATGCTTTTGGGAGGTGGGAGGAAACCAGAGAACCTGGAGGAAACCCACATGGATACAGGGAGAACATGTGAACCTGCACACAGACAGTGACCTGAGCTCAGGACTGAACTGGGGACAGTGGAGCTGTGAGGGCGCAATGCTAACTGCTACACAGAAAAATATATATGTTACAAAAAAACTGTGTTTTAGTGTTAAAATAAAACGATACTTCTACTCAAAACATCACTCATAAAGACAGGTTTGGGCTCATTTTCTTGAAGGGTGCCAATAATTCTGGAGCTGACAGTTTCTGTGGTCTTACAATCAGCACTAGCTATATTTCAGCATTTCGCGTTTTCGTTTTTGTAAGTCCCTTGCCGGCATCCGTAACGAAAAAGTAAACAGATGCTGACTGTAACTTTTCTACCGGCGGATTCGTTAGCAGTAGCATTAGCATGAGCATTAGCATGAGCATTGTTGTCAAGATGTGTGTGAGGAACCCGAGTGTTAAATATTCGCCCTAGTTGTTTTCTTTTGAACCTGAGCATCATATCTGTCCTACAGTGTTCCTGCTGCTCGTTAGCCCCGGCTACATCACTTAGCAAGCTAGCTCTCTTGTGCTCTGATGCTAATCAGTAGGATTCAGTGAAATGGAGATAGTCTACACTCAAGGCATTTGGATGGCTGAGCTTCTTCAGTCAAACACCAGAAAGTATGAATCTTTCTGGCTGCTCGTTACTCATATGGGAGACCCAAAAGCGGCGTTCCTGCTCGTTTTCCCACCCGTTTTCTACCTGCACAGACGAACAGGCATCGCCATCCTCTGGGTGGCTGCTGTATCAGAGTGGCTTAATCTTCTCTTTAAATGGTAATAAAAGGCTAAGTTTCAATTTTAAATGGTGGAATGCCTTGTGGGGTCTGGCTTGCAAAAGGAATGGGGTTATTGAGCTTATCATTATCATTCACAACAAAATAATCACTCCACTCCACAAAATAATAATAATAATAATAATAATAATAATAAAAATGCCGCATAGATTCAAACAGGTCCCTCTGGATGCCAGCGGGTCGACAGGCATACCTCCTAAACCACCATGTCTAGTTCTTCCTGTTCCTGATTCGTATGCCAGAACTTCCTTTAAATCATACATCGAACAGGAAGGAAGCTATTGAAGAAAAAACTGTTTCAGACATTTGACCTTGCTGTGACCTTGACCCTGTTTGGATCCATTGCAGAATCTAATCAGTTCATCAGCTGGTTACAGTAATAATTCTGAAGAAATCCTACAAACATTCAACCAGTCGTTCTTGAGATATCGGACTCACGAGAATCTCAGACAGACGCACCGATGGATAGACGGAAGCGTGGATGGCAAAATTGGTAGTTAGTGATGAAAATGGGTCTTGGGTTCTTGAGTGCATAAGTAACATCTTTGTATGACAGACAGGAAGGGAGCGATTGAAGAAAAACTGTTTCAGACATTTGACCTTGCTGTGACCTTGACCCTGTTTGGATCGGTTGCAGAATGTAATCAGATCATCTGGTTGCAATCTTAATTCCATATAAATGAGTGATCCTGACCCCTTCTGCTCTCCCGACCTGCCTGATCCATCCTGACATCTTACTTCAGGTTGGAGTTCTCGTCACTTGGAAATCACTTGAAGCTGCTGAGGACAGACACACGGAGAGCCTGAACATACATGAGATCACTGTGGAGGTGAAACCACAGTGAAACCATGAAGATGGCTTTGGACTGCAATTGATTCCAACAGTTTTGCTATGATAGCTTTAGGTCTGCAATTCCCATGAACACTTTTGCACTCAGTCTCCATCAGGGCACATTTAATAACTTTAACAAAACAGACTTCATGTGTAAACTTTAATGAATTTTCTTGGTTACACAATTGCACTTTTTGACCGTGTAGTACACAGTTATAGAAGGGATTTATTTATAATCGCACTATCTGGTGTCACCCAGATGAGGATGGGGTCCCTTTTGAGTCTGGTTCCTCTCAAGGTTTCTGCCTCATGAAGTCTCAGGGAGTTTTTCCTCACCACCGACGCCTCTGGCTTGCTCATTAAGGATAAATTCATAAATTTGAAATTTATACCCTGAACTTATATATTTCTGTAAATCTGCTTTGTGACAAGGTCCATTGTTAAAAGCGCTATACAAATAAAATTGAATTGAGTTGAATAAATCCTGCAAACATTCAACCACTCGTTCTTGAGATATTGCTCAAGATATGTGAAAATTTTTTTAAAAAAATCCAAAATTAATCACTGTATGTTAAATTCAGAGTTTGGTCCAGTTTAAATTGGAAAAGATTTGATAAATTACATCTACAGTTGATAGTTTTGAAGCTTCAAGTTAAGTTGTACTCTCAAATTGTGATTGACACTCCGTGATGCGGGCTGAAATTAAAAATCTGATAACTATCAACAGCTCAGGAATGAAACTGTTAGTGTTGAGTAATAGCAACAAAATTCCACTTCAAATACGTTACCAAACACAGAACACGAAAAAAAAAAGTAAGACTTTCGTTCAAACAAAAACACACTAAACTTACAGTTGCTCTGTTGTCTGTCCTTTTACGAAATTGTTCCACAACATTAAACATACAAAGCATGACATGTCCTTATTTAATAAATGATATTTTTATATATAAAGCAGAGCTCCTGTCATGTTTTATTCCTTACATGTGACTTATTCAGTTATATCATCTCATCACTACATTGCTAATTCAGTCATCCTGCCCTGTGTTGTTTCTTTTATAGGGTCCTGTTTGGGGAAAGGCCTTACTGGTGGATAGGTCAGTCGGGTTTGTTTGTGAAAAACAGCCCTTCGGTCCAGCAGTTCCAGTCCACCTGTGAGACAGGACCAGGTTAGGAAACCAAAACTTTATATAAGTTGCTAACACACTGCTCATTGCTCATTGTTCAGTGAGTTCAGGGGTTTTATGGAAACCGTTTTTTCAAAATGGCAGCAAATCAAAACAGGCTTAAGACATTTTCACATTTCTTATGTTGACTGTGTCTTTTGGACAATTTGGCAAAGATGGTTCCAAGTACTGTGATCATTCATCCACTTATTAATTATAACCAAATCAGCTCTTTGACATTAATAACTCACCGCTTCACACTTTCCAGGCAGTCCCTCAGGCCATGCCATGGTCACCGCTGCAGTCTGGTGGGTGGCGGTGTCCGCCCTGGCCTCCTTTCTCCACGCTCGCTCTGGCAGGTTAGTCAGAGTATAGCATGAGTCATAATTTGAATGTTATCCTGAATCGTGGGATGGTGTATGTG
Organism: Pangasianodon hypophthalmus; assembly: GCF_027358585.1. Lineage (NCBI taxonomy): Eukaryota > Metazoa > Chordata > Actinopteri > Siluriformes > Pangasiidae > Pangasianodon > Pangasianodon hypophthalmus. The sequence continues at coordinate 5,175,336 of NC_069721.1, read as the reverse complement.
TCAAAGACTATCTCTAACATATACTCTCCTGTATGCAGTAAGATACTGGCTGCGGTACCGTACGTCTTCTACACGCTGCTGCTGGGAGCAGTTGGTCTGTCTCGGGTCTTCATTTTGGCTCATTTTCCGCACCAGGTCATCGCTGGTGTTCTGACAGGTCAGTGCTCAATCTCACATTATGCTATTTCTCACATCAGCTGTTTATTTAAGGGATAAAACATGACGTGCTGTTATAGGACAATCACATCAGGATGTGTCCTGATGTGATGATTAGTTACTGTTCCAACTGCGAAGTTTCTTTTCCGCTTATACCCCAGAAATTTGTCCATGCTAAGACATTTTTATTTATTAAAGGACGAGAATGACATCTCATACCTTTTATCGATTTATAGTTACACTTAATGTTGTGGAACATCCGCTGTAGTATAAGTGAGGAATAACACATGATGGGCCATGCTGTTATGTGACAGTAATTTACAGTCTGACGCATACTGGGGTTATTATTTTGGGATTATTTTATTTTCTTTCAATATTCTATTTACGGTTTAACAAATTTGAAAAATGATAATACAGAAGGAAGATTCAAATAAAGTGCAATTAACAACTCATTAGACCCTGTCAGCTCACCCCAGTCCTACCCCAGATCAGCCCACACCCCCATCCAATGCGCAATGCGCAAAATAACAAAATAAAATTATATATATATATATATATATATATATATATATATATATATATATATATATATTATAGACAGACAAATATGTACAAAAACAAATATACCGACCGAAAAGACCGAGAGGAAAAAAAAAAATCAAATTAAAAATTTAAATAAGTAAATAAGAATCCACAAGGAAGTCACAAGAAATAACTGGGAAGAATAACTGAGAGAACGGTAGCTGTCAGGAATGTCAAGCGAATCAATCTCAGAAAAGGCCCCAGGTGTGTTGAAAACTTTGCACATCAGCTTTGAGTGTATGATTCATCTTCTGCAAATAGAAACTGAAGTATCCCTAGGAGGCAGACCAAACAAGACAACCAAAGGGCAGGACTTAAAACATGTGTTCAGAATTAAAAAAAAAAAACAAAAACAATCAAATACTGACTGCCAGAAGCTCCCAAGAACGGGACATGACCAGAACACGTGATGGAGGGCGGCAGGAGCTAGGGTCAATATTTGGCTTAATTTTGGCTAGCCTTGACTTAGTCCTAGACACATAATATAACAATTTCAGTTGAATCAAACTGTGTCTAGCACAGGTTGAAGATGAAGTACTTTATAGAAGAGCTGAATCCCATGCTTTGTCTTCAAGTCTTAGCTTTAAATCTTTCTCCCATTGTTTCCTGATATGAAGATCAGAGGAAGAAATGGAGGAAAAATCAGGGCATATATTTTTGAAATAATACCTTTAGCAGGGAGCATAATGTCAAATATGTGATCTAAATGTGTTTTTGGAGGAAGATGGGGGAAAACCTGGATATGAATTCTTAACATCATTTTGGATTTGCAGATACCTGAACAGATGAGTATTAAGGAGAGGGAACCTTATGCAAATAAATCATCTATGTATAAGACTAACATGCTCATGATTACCAGCCTTATGCCAATTATGAAAGGCAAGGTCTAATAAGGATGGAGGGAATGATGGATTACCAGTAAGTGGGGCAGATACAGAGGGGGATTGCAGCCCAAAATGAATTCTAAATTGGCACCAAGTACGCAGCGCTCCCATGACTGTTGGGTTATTAATTTTGTGGGCACAAATGTGAGCACAGCTAAGCCATAAGAGAAGCAGGTCTACATGAGTTGAGCTCTGTGGAAGCCAGTCACTAAGGCCAATAATGGCCTTCACACAAGTACAGGAAGTATGTTATTTTGCTTATACCAATTAAACCGTTTCATTTAATAATGAACAACACATGCTTTTTAACTCTTTATATTTACAGTCAGTGTTGTGGAACATCCAGGAGACAAGTTCCTGTTATCACTTAGCTTTTAGCAGCTTTAAACTGTCATTCCCTCACAAGTCTCTTTTTTTTCCTCTTATTTTTCTTTCTTTTTTGACATGAATAAGACAAAATTGCAACTTGTCATGTTACCGAGAAACCAGAAACCACGATGTCCTCTGTCCTGAAAACTCTCCTGTTGTGTAAAACAAACTGACTGTTACAAAGCACTGACACTGTAAAGTTAAAAAATAAATAAATAAATATAATATAAAATCTCCTAACAGAAAACTTCAACATATCAACAATTATCAATTATATGTTTATTATATAAACATATATGTTTAAATAACAACACACATTTTAAACAAAATTGCTTTTTATTATTAAATTTAGATTATGTGGAGCGTCAACCGAACAAGTCCCTGCGTATAAGCTGTTGCTATAGAAACAAGGACATATTAGAATGAGCACATTAATAAAACCTATCGCTTATGTTACAGCCGGAACTACTCTGAGAGCTGCTGTTATAGAAAATTAATCCACACCTTCTGATTCAAGAATTCAACCACGCTGTGGTATAAAATTTAATAAAATGTTTGAGATGGATTCACCAGCCACACTATAAATACTATCCAGGTTTGGTGAAAAACACAGTTGGACACTACCAGTGTGGTGTAAGCATTTGGTTGAATTGTGTCACTTGGACTTTCTCAGGCATGATGCTGGGAGTGTTTTTAAACCGCACAGTGCCAGATTGTCGCCCCCTGCTGTTCTTCCTGTGCTCCAGCATGGCTCTGCTGTTCGGAGCACTGCTCATGCATGCTGTGCTGAAGAAGGTTGGCATCGACCTCGCCTGGTAAGTCCAACATTCTTCTTCACTTTGCGTATTTAGGAAGGAAACACGAGGAGACGCAAGAACTGGGTTAAGCAGGAGAAGTCACCTGATTTACATTGTCGAATCATAGATGTTGCATTTTAGGAGGTTATTTTGAATCTGCTTTTTATTTATTACAGTATGATATAGTTTAGTATTCAAATTAGTGACATCACCCTTTTTCACCAATTTGCTATCATTTGTGTTTGTAATTGTAAGGTCAAGAACAAAAAAATGACTGTTTTTTGCTAAAAAGTATTCAGATACATAGTATTCACTAAAGATTGTAGAGTTTCAAGGGTTTTTTTTGTAGAATTAAGTTTTCTTACACTGAGAAAACATGACCCTTTAAAGAGACGCATAGACCAAAATAAAAAATTTAACCATCAGTACATCTGTTGTAAACACGCCTGTTAACGCTTTACAGCGATGGCGCAGCGGGCACTGTGGTGAGATTTCTCCCTCCTGGTCACGTGTCTTGGAGGTAGACATAAAATTTCAAAGACTACAGTGGTTATGCTCAATAGCAAATGTTCAGGGAAGCCAGATAGCTAGCTGCCTACTGCTAATTAGCATTTACTTTGCTTTGTAAGTGATCTATCAAATGGATTACTCTAGCAACACAAAGAGACAAACATTTGCTACTGGACATTAACTAGATGTCCTACCTCAGTTTGGCTCCCTTTATTCTGGGCCTGGAGCTTCATGAGGAGGGCTGCTATCTGAAAATCTCTATTCCATATTACAAACCTTTGTTTCACATTTACACACTAATTCTACAAACGAGTGCAAAAACAACAGTGAGTTTGCACAAATGAATTTATTTTCAGGAGTGTGTAGTGAGATAGTTGATATACTTCATTTAGTATAAGCAGTACAGCGACCCGGAGATGAGGAGTGGGACTCAGCTTATATAAAAATAGCTGCCATAATGGTAGTGGCTGATAACTTTGGCTGATAGATAACATTGGATTTGCAGCCTATCTGAGGAACACTGGGCATGAGGCGAGATTGCACCCTGGATGGGACACCAGTCCATCACAGGGCACCATACAAACACATTCACACACTCATTTTTTCCTAAGGGTAATTTAGCATAGCCAATCCACCTACCTGCATGCTCCTCTTGGGAGGTAGGAGGAAACTGGAGGACCTGGATATTAACCTGAGCTCAGGATTATAATACCATGCTAATGTAACTTTAATACAACATGAATAATGATGTCTCAGTCAAGAGCAAATTTAAGATAAAATCTCCATTCTTACAGAAACGTCCCTACATTGAATTTAGTTGATGCTCAAAATAGCATGAATGCTCAATAGCAATGCTCAAAACTTTCATGAATGCAGGTTTGCTGTATATAATTTAAACAGATATCACTTCTTCATCAGTGAAACAACATATCAACCTTGACCTGGTTTGTAGTCTTCATTGACTCTTTTTTATATTTGCAACTTGTACTTTTTCTAATTAAACTCAGCAACACAGTGATGTACAGCTTCTAAATCTGATCTTACCCTTTTCAATGAACTTCAGGTCTATTGCGTTGGCCAAGAGATGGTGCTCTAAGTCTGAGTGGGTTCGCATGGACACAAATCCTTTCTCCTCTCTGAGCCGCGATGCTGGCGCGCTGCTCGGGCTGGGGCTTGCCCAGTTCTGGAAGCCGGGAGGATGGGTACTTCCCTGGGTGCCAAAGACCCTCTGCATGGCGCTGTCCTCCATGGCCCTGTACCACGTGAGCCGGTTCCCTCTGCCTACAGCTCCAGCCCTCCTCTTTTACTCACTCTTTTTCCTCAAATATGTCATAGTGCCCCAGGTAGTGATGGTGCTAGTACCTGGCCTGGTGCATCTCCTCACAGCCAAACCCAAGAGGGACTGAGAAGAATGAACAGAATGACTTTTAACCTCTGTATGGAGTCAAAAATTGCCACCGAAGGTAGTGTATTGACAAATGGCTGTTCCAGGACCATCACATTAGTTGTCACAAGGCTAGCTGTTTATTCTACAGGTATCATTCCATATTGAGAAGAATGACAATTTTCATATTGTCCACTAAATTTGTTTTGTTCTGTCAAAATGTTCTGTCCAATTCAAACACTGATTTTTTTTTTTTAAATAAACGGTAGTAATATGTCCCAGACAGAATAATAAAGCAATATTTATAATGAAGACGTTAAATGTATACAGGGAATATGCCCTGAGAAAACATTCCTTCTTGAGTAATCCGATTCGTGAGCAGTCTGCATGTTTGCAGTTCCATTATAAGCAATAATTCTGCTATTGTTTTTGACCTTGTCAGGATTTTCTTAAGTCTAAATACTGTATGTGCTTACATATAAAATGTTTGATCATTCATCTTGATGGGGAAATGCTGGTTAACAGGTTGCTGTTGGTGCAAGGTCACAGAAGTGCACAGTTTAGTTGATTCTTGGCAAATCAACCACTGGATAGCAATTTTGTTGGAATGTCACATGAAAGATGCCCTTCCTAAGAACAGCACACAATTTGCAGCTCCTGAACTCCATTGAAAATTGAGTGCTGCAGACCAAAGTCAAACTTTCTGATCATGAGCAACATCAGCATGTATAAGCAAAGGTCCCTAGCCTAAAATGTGGTGGATCATTGGTGCTGTGGGGCTGATTTGTGGCTAGTGATCTAAGGGCCCTTAATGCCATCATTAATTCTGCTGCGTACTGGGACATTTTAATGCAAAATCTGGTTGTCTGGTTGAAGTTATGACTTGAACATTCAACAATTCAGCTATTGTGTACAGTATTTCATTATTGCTATTACATACATGTTCTCTCTTCATGTAACAGTGGGACATGCAAACCGACTTGACTGTAAAGGCCTTTTATTCTCCTGTTGTTAAGAGAATGAGACAAAACGTAATCGGTGTTTTGCAGTGGCCGTCTGTTTAGCACCCTTCAACAGAGGTAATACAATGGCAACTCCATTAAAAATAATATGTAACCTTACAGGAAGATGAGTCAGTCTAAATGCCATATCAAGCAGAATTGCAGACATTGAGGCCTTTTTGTGTGTTCATAACACAAAGGAAAAATAAAGTCATAGCATTGGCCCGATATATTATTGGCATTTTTGTGGCAGTAATAGGGAGAATAAAGGTATTATTGTAAAAAGGGCCTCCAGTCTGGACCCAATTGAATACCAGTGATGTGAATTGATGGTGTCCATATGCACAAGCCTAAGAATACAAAGGAGTTTAAAAAGGTGCATCACGGAGGATTCAAGATTCTCTACATGTGTCTCAAACTTTGTAGAAATTGTACTGCTTTAAAAGGTTATGCTTGAAAAAAGAATTGTATTAAAATAATACTACACAGTATCAAATGTATGACTTAAAACACCATTAACTGTATGTGTTACTCATTTCATATAATAATTTCTGCTCATTTTCAGAATAATTTTGAAGTTGACTGTATCACAGTTATTTGCAGTATGATTAAACACATAGTCACAGAGCTCTGAAAGACTTTATAAATAAAAGAACCCACACAGCAAGCATGTACAAATAGTTCAAATAAACTCAAATGCAAATTTCAAAAGATTATTTCAAGTTAGAGGTCATTAGTGTGTGAAATGAAGCATTTGGGCACTAGCTTCAGTCTTCCTTTAATTTTATATACACATCAGGTACACTCAGACCCCTGCACGTGAGCTTATGGATGGCTAAGGATAGAACCGTGTAGTTATAGCAAAAATAATCTACATACATAAAACTATTTATTATTAGAGAAACTTTTGTTTTGCAGATGTGATTAACTGACAGAAATGGTAAACAGCATTTCAGACTCACAGTCTAAAAAGTGTATGAATAGATCTTTCCAAATATGTAAAATGGGAACAGCATCTTTACGACTTGAGAATGTCCTCTAGAGATCCACCAGGGACTGTTACTGCATTGTGAGATTTGTGAGAAGGTATATCTGAAAAAGGTACACACAACAAGTCAGTCTTCCATCAGTTTGCCACTATTCTCAATCTACTACCTTTTTGATGCTGTATGTTGGAATGGTTTTATTGGAAATAGTTTTTCCTCATGGTCTGTTTCTGCAGCCTAACTAGCAGGTACTCTTAATCTCCCATTTTAATTATCTGTGGCTGCTTTGTCTGCCCATTCATCTGCCAACTTTTTACCTACTTGTTACTTTCATATACATATAAAGAAGAGCATTCAACATAAAAGATGCTCCTGCACTAGGACCCTTTCAGTCTTTTTGTTTGTGGCATATGTGTGATAACAATGAGGTGGTTAGGTAGGATAGTGTTTTCGATTGTACTAATGGGACTAAAAATAAACTGCCTCCCACAGGGTCCATCTGGCTATAAGTACTGCTGCTCACTGTTTACCAGCTAAAACAGTAAGCATTGACTGAAAAACACATTGATGTGTACTTGGTAATGGTAATGTTAAATCAAAGGAAATAATTGCTCCTTCAACTGCTTGTAACCATTCAAGCATAACCCTAACCATGGTAGAAGAAACTCTGCTTCAGCTACATCAGTAATCAGGCCAATCGTATACCTCTGAATTCAGAGTCAGTGGATTTGAGAGGCTACACCCTGAAATAGATGCATTCTGTCAGTACAGCGGTATGAGTCTCCATGACCAGGCAGCCACACACTTACCAGCTAGAACTCACACCCTGGATCTGTATCTCTCAAAATCTATCCTACTATGGCAGACCCTTCAGCAGAGGATCTTTGCTCCAGTATCTCTGGATCTCTGGATCTGTATGTCTCAGTATCTCTGGATCTGTATGTCTCAAAATCTATCCTACTATGGCAGACCCTTCAGCAGAGGATCTTTGCTCCAGTATCTCTTGCCTTCAATGGATGCGGAAGTACAATCCATCTGAAGATGCAGATGCAGACTGCTGAAACCAAGTGGCAATCTAGACAACTGCCTGGGTGGTCCCCAACAGTGGAAGAAGCTGCCAGCATGTGGCTGAGACCCAACTCCGAGAGAACCATCCTAGGAATGGCCAATATTCTGAAGCTGCTAGTAAAACTATCCTTCTCCTTCAATCACCTTGGCTTCTATTGCCAGCCAACCTGACCACAAACTCCACTATAAACCTCCATTGCCAATATGCTTAATTAATGCTCAATTAACCATTTGATATATGTATTTAAGTATATAAGTATATACTGAAGGCATTCGAGTTTGAGATCGAATGATGAATATGAGATAATGGATCAGAATTTCAGCTTGTATTTACATCTAGATGTGTTAAACAACATAGAACATGACACCTTTGGTGGCAAACCAACCAATTTTAAGGTGAGCAAAAATATTGGAACAGATAATCTTAAAATAAATAACACTTAATATTTAGTTGCATATCCCTTGCTTATAAAAACTGCATCAAGCCGGCAACTCACTGACATCACCAAACTGTTGCATTCTTCTTTTGTGATGCTTTTCCAGGCTTGTACCATAGCTTCTTTCAGTTGTTGTTTGTTTAGGGGTGTTTCTCCCTTCAGTCTCCTCTTCAGGAAGTGAAATGCACACTCAACTGGGGTAAGGTCTGCTGATTGACTTGGCCAGACTCAAACCTTCCACTTTTTTCCCTGATGAAGTCCTTTGTTGTTTTGGCAGTGTGCTTTGAGTCATTGTCCTGCTGCATGATGAAGTTTCTCCAAGTTAGATTGGATGCATTTCTCTGTAAATTGGCAGGCAGAATGTTTCTGTAGACTTCTGAATTCATTCTGCTGATACCATCATGAGTTACATCATCAGTAAAGATTAGTGAGCCGGTTCCAGAGGCAGCCATGCAAGCCCAAGCCATGACACTACCTCCACTGTACTTGACTGATGAGCTCATATGTTTTGGATCATGAGCAGATCCTTTCTTTCTCCACACTTTTGTCTTTCCATCACTTTGTTAGAGGTTAATCTTGGTTCCAGAACTTTTGTGACACATCTCTGTTTTTCTTTGCCAATTCCTATATGGCCTTCTGAATCTAACGGCTGGTGAGTGATTTTCATCTTGTGGAATGGCCTCTATATTTCTGCTCTCGAACTCTTCTTCGAATGGTGGATTGTGATTCCTTCATCCCTGCCCTGTGGAGGTTGTTGGTGATGTCACTGACTGTTGTTTTTGAGTTTTTCTTTACAGCTCTCACAATGTTTCTGTCATCACCTGCTGTTGTTTTTCTTGGCCTACCTGTTCGATGACTGGTTGTTATTACACCAGTGGTTTCTTTCTTTTTCAGCACATTTCAAATTGTTGTATTGGCTATACCCAATGCTTGTGCAGTGGCTCTGATGGATTTTCCCTCTTTTCTCAGCTTCAAATGGCTTGCTTTTCTCCCATATACAGCTCTCTCTTCATTTTAGTTTATTCTTTTTAACAACAAATGTAGTCTTCACAGGAGAAACCCATCTCAGACAAAGAGTAGACATGCAGAGCTATTACTTTTTTAAACTATCAATCTCACAGGACACACCTGGATAACAAGAAACACTTGTCAGTAACATGTTCCATTTTTTTGAACACTTGAAAAATGTGAGGGCTCAAACAAAAGGTGCCATGTTTTAAGTTGTTTAACACATCTAGATGTAAATATCAGGTAAGGAAATCTGAAATTCTGCTCATTGTCTCATTCCTCATTGGTTTCAAAACTAGATGTCTTCAGCGTATAGAATTGGCTTTGATGCCCCAGTACTTTCTGAGGGGACTGTACGAAGGGGAGGAGCAGTCTCCTTGGATATGTATAAAATCAATCTGTTTAACAAGAAAGGGAGGACTAAATCTGGAATGGGATGTTGATCAGGTATACACAAAGTTTTGGCCATATGGTGTATAATCCTGATATGTTTGCTTATTCATCTTCGCAAAATTGCTAAAGCTCTGTCAGACTGGGTGGAGCCTGTTGGTGAGCAGCAATTTTCTTGTTTTGTCATAATTGCCACATTGGATTGAGACCTGGGCTTTTACTGAGCAATTCTTACACACTCTTGTTCTTGGTTTTGAACCGCTCTAGTGTAGCTTTGGCAGTATGCTTAGGGTCTCTGTCCTGTTGAAAGGTGAAACTTTGCCCCAGTCTCATGTCTTTTGGGTGAGGACTAGGACTTGCTTCCTTCAAGGTATGAAGCCAGCCAACCACATCCTTTGGGTTGCTGTCCTTGCTGCCTCACAGGGCAGTGTAACACACTCGGAGAAAAGTGTTATCTGCCTTGTTCAGACAACCCCAATTGGCTGGCATCACTGTGATTGACAGGGGAGAATGAATGTGCCATCTCTACCTACCCAGAGAGCACAGCCAATTTGCTATATTGTGTCCTGGCCACGGATAGCTGTGGCATCGATGGTATTCAAACCATCGAACATGGTTCTCCTATTTGAGCTCTGGATCTCTCCAGCTCCTTCAGAGTTGGCCCCTTGGTTAATTTTCAGAATGACATCCATACCTGGTCACTGACTGGACAGGGTGGACAGCCTCCTTTAGGCAGACTTGAGTCTTGGTTGTGTGATATTCTTTCCATTTTTTTAAATAGTGGATTTAATGGTGCTGAGTGGGAAGTTCAAAGTTTGGAATATATTTTGCATTTCTAAACCCTGAGTAATACGTTTCTAGAGCTCTGTCCTGGACTTGTTTTGATAGCTCCTTTGTCTTCATAATGCTGTTTAAGTATGTTCCTTAATAAGCTCTGGGATCATGGGCCACTTTAATTGCACACAGGTAGACTCCATTTAATTATGTGACTTTTGATGGCAGATGGTTGCACCAGAACTAATTTAAGGGTTTCCCAGCAATGGGGGTAGGATACTTCCACCAATCACACCTTTAAAAAAATCTTTGTAAATAATTGTGTTAAATACTGTATATTGATTTCCCCACTTTTTTCAGTTAGAGGTTCTAAAACTATAAAAGGTTCAAGGGGTGTGAATCAAGGAACTATAGATGTTAGCCTAATTCAAATGTAAAGTGTTACCAATGTTATTTTTTCAACTAATTGACAAACAATATTCAGGTGATTACACTATGTTTATTAGTTAATTTAATAAAGTTCTTGAGGTGCTTACTTTCACAGGCAGACAGTGGAGGAGAAAAAGTAATAAAACGTAACTTAAAGTTCAATGATAAGTATACTAAACTGATGTTTTTCAAACTTCTACAAAATAAAAGTACTGTAAATCACTGTAGTCAGTATTTACAGAGAGTTTGCCACCAAGTGCTAGGGACCATAGAAAGACAGAGATAATGTCTTGAACACCTATGGTACCAAAAAGAAAGAGGTTGAAGCCCTTAAAAGTAAGAACACAAACTTAACATTGTTGTTTTACGATAGACTGCTTCCAGATTACAGCAGGATGGTCATAAACAATCATAGTTACAATGCATCATATTCTATTCATAAAATGTGTTATACCAAGATAGTGGCTGCCACACCTATTCCTCACACACCAAGATAGCTGCCACACCTATTCTTCACACACCAAGATAGCTGCCACACCTATTCTTCATTATGCTATTGTGCTCAATTTGTCTCAGATTTTCAGGTTGTTCACTTTTTTCTTTCTTTTTTTTTTTTTTTTTAACCTTTATCTGTAGAGAACTGAATAATTACATTTGACAGGTTAAATAAGTAATTGCCTACTGGAAATAGTGAAAAATGTTTTTCCACTTTAAAAAAAAAAAAAAAAAAAAAAAAAAAACTTTCTCCATTGTTGGGGCAAATCTTTCAAGAAAAAATGTGGCTAGAGTTAAATAATCAAATCCATCATATCCATCTGTCTACTACCCATATTGCATCATGAATCCAGCTCGCAACTGCTGCATGCTGCTTCCACACTATATACTACAATGCACAGTGATTTCTGTTAGGATGGGTACTGGAGTGGCTAAATCTTGTATATAAATATAAATAAAAGATGATGTTTAATGACCACTAAAGGCAACAGGTACTTGTTAGTGATATGCAGAAAATCTTTGTCTCTGTTACTGCTGTCCATTTTATATAGTGAATTGTGAGCGAGGGAGTGATTTCAGACACAGTGTTGGTTCAGCTTAATAGATCACAGGTTCTAGTATGATAAAAACACATTCTGTTTTATTGTAGTCATAGAACTTTGTCACAGCGCTCTGAAAGCTCACATTTACAGACAAGAGAACTCAGCGCAGCAAGCAAGTACAGTAATATGAACTTAAATGCAAAATAAAAAAAGCCCAGTTCAACTCATAAGAGGTCAGTAGTGTGTTTCCTAATTAACGATTTCAAAAAATGAGAGGTTGGAATGCATTATTTGGGCACCAGCTTCATTTGAGATATACATCAGGTACACTTCAGCATGTGCACATGAGCTCAGGGGAGGCTGAGGATAGAACATGCATCTGTATTTACAGCAAAAATAATCTACACTGATAAAACTATCCCTTCTGAAAGAAAGAAACCTTTGTAGTCCTTTGTTCCCTTTAGGTTGATGAATAATTGTTACTTCTTGAGCATTATCAGTTATTCCTTCATGAGAAAGGGTGAAGGGTTACTGGCATAAATACTTAAAATGTATGGGTTTACTAAAGACAGCAGCTGTCTGAGTCCATTATTGAGAACATGTGACCATAGACAGTTTGAACACTGCACATTGACAATATTGCGTTCTACTGCAGAGAGCTTTGATGACTGTTTTCCGAAAACATTTCCTAAACATTTCTTGGAGTTTATGATTTCATAGTAAAAATCTTTTGGTAGTGTTTCAGGATGCTACTGAACCCTGGACACCCGTGTTTCACGCTTCATATCTGCTTCAATTATTCACCTCTACATACTGGATACTGTTATTCATTTGTCTCTTAGATGTTAGCCATAACCCTGCAACAGTGAAGAATTAGCTATAGAGAAATAGTTATGAATTGGTTATGCATAAACACATCTGGCCAGTATATACAGCACATACAGTGCGCTCTATAAAGGCTATTATATACATGTTTTCATAGCTTTTTAAAAACATAGTTTCACTCTTTTTACTGCTTATTCTTTAGCTTTTTAAAAGAAAAAAGGAAAAAGATTGCACCAATAACAAAGACTGCTATTTTGATTTTCTAGTAGGACAATTAATTCACAAATAATATTCCCGTGTTCACTCCGTTTGTTAATCAGTTTTGTTGTCTAGAGACAACTTCTGTGATTTTGAAATCCAAATGAGCCATTCTTCATGCCTACTGTATGATTTTCCATCATCTGAATGAAATTAATAAAGTGCTATTTTTCTTCAGAGCTTTCATGGGCATACAGTGCAGCAAAAAACTAATATTGTCACTGAAATGTTAAAACAAATATATTATAGCTAAATATACTAATGATTTTTCATATTTTAGAACAATACTGTAACTGTTAAAACTGTTTCAAAATAAAAAAGGAACTACCATCAATTATTCAACACCCCTGAAACATCTTTTTATATGTGGAGCAGAGCATGTACAAACTTTGAGGACAGGGAGATCCAATGTACATAAATGCATTAGTTCATTAAAAAAAAGGTGTAAGACTGTTCTTCAGCCTTTTCAGTGATTGGTCTAAAAACAAAATGAACCCATGATCACTTCTGATTCACATGATTCAGTTTGCATTACAACTATAATGTATTCTCTATCCAGGTTATTTCTAGATAGTAATTTCTTAAGTATGAAAATGTTCTTACTGTAAAAACGAGGATATAACTCTTGTAAGCTTTTGAAAAACAGTGTTCTGAAAGTTTGTACATTCCCCTCTCTAAATCCATAAACTCTGAATCTGCATTTTCGAAAATATTATGTACCTTTTCCCTGCCAAAAAAAGATACAAAAATAAAGATAACTTAAAATAAAACAAACACAGAAACTAGGTTTATGCTTTGATTTGTACATTATCGAACTCAGGTATAAATATTCCTTTGTGTTCCTTCTGTAAATACAGCTTTTTTTTTTTTTTTTTATTAAACAGCATTGAATAATCCAACATTATATACTCTGGAAGGCCTAGCAGTCCTGTTTGGAATTGCCTACTGAAGAGAGGAAATGATTTAAGCATTTAAATTCATGAACAGTCTGTGACTCACACATTCTTGTTCACGATGCTCATACTCATGTGGGATAATAACTGCAAGACACACACTGTTCCTCAAGCTGTGTGTGTGCGCGCATGTTTGTTGCTTCAATTCAGGGAAGGTTCAGAAATGTGCTTTCACATAATGTGCAGAGCTTTAAAGAACATTCAGTAGTATCATATTCATAGAAGTCCAAGTGTCTCAAGTCTTTTGCTCTAGCGCTAAAGCTTATGCCTCAAGTATACCAGAAGCAGGCACAGATCAAGGCATTAGCAATTTCTTTCATGAAGTTGCAATATATCAACATTACCCTCCCTGGGTTAGTAGAGTTTCAAAAAATGACATATTTTCTAGTAATTAATTTTAATACATTGGACCACCACCACATTTAAACACACACTCACTCCCTATCACACATCCGTTACACTCTACTGGCCTTGTTACACATTTGATTCCACAAAGGGTCTCTTTGGTTTAATGGGTGAGGTGGGGCCTTGCCTGGCATCACGAGAGAGCTGGCGGTACATGTTTTCCTGGTAAGCCTGTGCCACGGGCATTGTCCGTGCCACCTTCACATCCTGGTATGTGGGTACCTGACTGACCCGCTCCAGGAGATCCCTGTCACGGGCCCCTCCATTTGCCAGCTTGCCCAGGGATGAGGGCTGTGGCTGGCTATAGTACTCATCCTCCAGCATGTGCCCATTTTGGGCATTGTTGGTCTTGTTGTAGTAGGCAATGTTACCTAATGAGGTGGGCGGGCTGTAGGAGGAGGCTGTAGATGCCTGGTGAATCAGGTTCCCTGGTGATGTAGGGCTGGTGATGACATTGTCCAGAGATGTGACTGGCCATGCACGAGAAGGCTGGTGCAAGTACTGCTGCTGAGTCCGTGCTGTCTTGTCAATGACGCCCATGAAGGGCGTTGTCCGGGAACGCGCTGGCTCACTGGGGTACAGGCCGCTTTGTGAGGGCGAGAGTGAGGATGGCTCATCAAAGCTGCGCTCGTATGCCACCTGTAGGGGGATCTCCATCTGGGCCATGGAGGAGGAAGGCCTAAAGCCAGAGGCTAGATTAGGACCAGAGCCTGAGGAGATATTGCTGCTGGAGGGGGAGAAGCGCAGACCCACGCTCTGAGAGTGGATTAGGGGTCTAGGGGTGGACATGTGTGGTTTCAGATCGCCCGTGTTTGCACTGATGGGCCGACGTACCAGATGTGGGATTTCAGGTGAGCCTAGCTGGCATGGGGACATGGAGGATGCTGCTGCAGCTCTCTCCAGCTCATGCTTAGATACAGGGTAGTATGCTGCAGACTGGCTGCGGCTGATTTGAGGCGTCTGGCTAAAGCGCATTCCTCCTGGACCTCCAGTTGCAGAGCGGTAGGCTGAGGCAGGGCGCTGAGGCACTTCATCTTTCCCCACTCCAGATTCAAGTACTCCTCCAGGCCCACCTCGCCCTCCATGCTGGCATAGAGCACCCACACTCAGACTGGACTGTACCTGAGACATGGACCTTCCATCCAAGGAGGGCTGGTACACCAGCCGGGCCTCCCGCTCTCTTTCCCGGTCTATGTCCATGGAGCTGCCCTGGTACCTGCTGAGTGGGTGGGCCAATTGGCCATAGATGCCACTCCCAGGCTGGTTCGTGCGTACAATCTGGGCCACAGAAGGCTGCAGTCGGAGGCCCTGGGCCTGGTGGTGTTGGGAGGACTGGGAGCACTGGGATGGTTGTGACTGAAGCTGAAAAGAGCGTTGACTGCTCATCTTAGACAGGGGTGATTTGGGGCGGCTGGGCAAAGGTTCCTGCTGGTAGCGGACCGGCGATCCCGATTGGGAACGGTAGAGACACACACTCTCCAAGGGGGGACTGGCTCTGTATGGTGCTGTGCGACGAAGAGGGGAAGGTGGGGGACTCTGGTAATCCATTCCCTGACCTCCACTACCCATAGGTGGAGGGCTGAAGCGGTAGGATGCTTGATGGGCAGGAGAAGTGTGTGGAGGACTATGTCGGTAATGGGAATTCTGGTGTGTGGGAGAGACACAAGGTGAGGTTGATTGGTAGCTTTGGCGAGTTGGAGATGACAATGAAGAGGGGCTTGGGTGGAACTCGAAGGCTTGGCCTCCTGATAGAGGGACAGGAGAAAGAGGTGGGCTGTGGATAATTTGGAGGCTGGATGGATTGATGCGTTCAGGAGGAAGGCCAATGGACATGCCCTCCAGCTCCTGCTCCAGAAAGTCATCATCCTCGAAAAGATCTTGCACAGGTTCCATGTCATCCAGTCGTGGTTCTGGGGGTGGAGTATGATGAGGTGGCTCCTCTTCCTCCTCCACAGGTAAAGGGGATGGGGGTGGGGATGGTGGGGGCTCAAGCTCAGGCTCCTCTGTCTGGGTGACACGCCTGCATTCTTCCTCCACACGCTGCAAGAGGCGCACAATCTCGCGATTGTTGGGACACAGCTTTATGGCTTCCCTGAGGTCATCTAGAGCCTCAGAAAACTGCCTGCAGTGCATAAAGATGGGGAGAAATTTAAAGTGTAATTTAAAATAGGCAAAGAAAACACATACAACACAAAGAAGAGGTCTTATTAGGGTCAGCTGTATGTTTGTAGTGGTAAAATAGAAACTACCCACTATTTCAGTATAGGCTGCAATGATTTTTAAGGTGGCTTCATTTATTTTATTTGTATTCTTGAAAGAACCTTTTAATGTGCTACAGCAAATGAGTGACCACAACGTAATTCTTAAATGGCTGTAAAAGTGCTGCTCATAAGCAAAAAAAAATAATAATAAAACAATGTCCTACCTGCTGCTGCGTTTAGCTCGGGCTCTAGCATAGTATGCCTCATAGGATTTGGGTTTCAGCTCGAGAGCTTTGGTAGCAAACTCTTCTGCCATTCCAAAGTCCTTGAAGACACAGCAGAAGATGATGAGAAAATTTAAGAATATCAGCATTAGCTTTATGCTTTCTGATGAATGTGCCCTTTAATGTACCACTGGGCCTCAAATGTTAACTGTGCCTTTCCTGGAAAGGGGTCTTAAAAATGTAGTGGCTTGGTGATGATCTACTCTACCTCTTCATACCATAACAGGTCACACAGAGTACCCGTATATTTATTCAACATTTGAATGTTTATTCAACTATTAATCTTTATTTATTTATACAGTCAACTCCAGAAGTATTGGCACCCTTGAAAATGAGCAGAAATGAATAAAGCATTGTTCCTAAGTTATGGAAACATATCTACAGTGACCAATCAAATTCAAAAACTGACAAATAATTTTACCAGTGTGTACTATTTATAAGGTGTAAAAATGCTCACAGCCAGGATTTGGTCACTTTTCTTAAGAAAGTGAGAATTTCAGTCTAACAACTTATCAGCTGTTTCTTCCAAGGTAATGTAGTGCAGCTGGATGGCCTAAATATTTGAAAATCAATTCCTTTATTGTGCTTGCTGACATCAGTTTTAAACTATTTATCACGACTTCAAAACACACCTATTAAATACTCACATTCATTTTCCTGCGGCAGCGAGACAAATTGAGAAACAGAGAGACTTTGAGCTCTCGAAAGGCCTTCAGATCTTCACTGAAGCCTTCACGAGGAAACTTCTTTAAAGCATATTGATAACGTTGTGCTGCTTCCTTCACTTTGCCTTTCTGTATTATACACAAATAATTGTTAGAGAAATAGATTATGGATATGTTCTAAAAGTTCATGTAATGTTCAGGCGACACAAAAATCAGACCTTGTAGAAGCCATCGCCTTCCTCGATAAGTTTTCTCAGCAGGATCATCATGATGTCTGGTTTCGAGGTTGCCATTGCCCATGTAGCTGGACCTAAGATCAACAGGATGCATGATGGGTCAAAATGAAGAGTTAACGGTTTGAGAGGGAGAGAGATAGGGAGAAGACAGTGCACGGTGTTCTATGGTAAATGTAAAACAATATGGACAACCAACGAGGACAACCAGACACAAGATGAAGAAAAGACAAATGTCTTCGGCATAGCACCACTTTTCTTTGGAAATACCTAACTCAGATCTTGACAATACAAAGAAAACAAAAAAGTACACACCAACAAAACACTGAACACTTAATGTTTCCCTGTGTCATTTTTTTCATAATCGATGATGAAACAAATAATTTTCAAGAACAATGTGTAATGAGTTGTATTCATATGAAAAGAAACAAGATATGTTTTCCTGTGTTGTACTCTTGCAGTATGACTTAAATTCAAACAAACAAATCAAAGCAGATGGAGACTGCAAACAGACAAATGGACTGAGGATAAACTGAAATACAGGCAAATTGTAAGATGATCCTAAGGGTAATTTGGGGTTTACAGCGATAGCTGCTAACCACCAAACAAGTAAACTAAACAAAGGACACAAGACACACTGAGGAGGAAAGAAGCTATGAAAAGCCTTCTGGAATATGAAGAGTCGAGGTCCTGAGCATGACTGTTACCTCCTTTGTGCCGACTTGGCAAGGTCTGACATCCTGCAGCCAGAGGTCAGGGTGTCATAGGACGTGAGCGTGGGAGCATAGGCAAGGAAATGTGGAATGGAGTGAGCGGCCCAATCAGAGTGAGTTGAGGGTTGGAGTTTAGAGGAGAGGTGTGCAGGTGTGTAGGTGAGTGAAAGGACGAGAGGGTTGGAGTTTAGAGGAGAGGTGTGCAGGTGTGTAGGTGAGTGAAAGGACGAGAGAGATAGAAAAGAAGAGAGATGTTGGTGGTCGTGGAAGTGTGAGAGAGGGAACACAAGAAGAAGCAGCAGTGAGAGGCAGGGAACAAGAGCTCCAGCCAAGAAAAGAAAAAAAAAAAAGCAAGAAAGGACAACACACACAACCAACAACAACAATTACTGAAAGAAAGCTGGGACGTATATAATACAAAGGCACATCTCTGCTTAAGCTTAACTAAGCATTGAGTCAAATTTAAAGTACTTTATTCTGCTGTAATTTTTTAATGACATGATGTCACAGTCTCAACAGTTAGGTTCATGGTCTAGTACCCAGCTGTACTCTGTATATCAGAGTGAGAACAACAGAACGTCAGAAGAGACTGAACTCATCCAGGACATCAAAAGTAAGTCAGTCATTCTGATTTTGACATGAACAGAAATCCACAAGCAGCTGTAACAGAGCCACAGAAGCCACAGGTAAGCAACAGCAAAAACTGAGCTGCAGAGAACACACACAGACACTTGCAGTCACACACTGCAGACTGTAGGGGGCAGCAGAGGAGCAGTTAGAGATGGGCCAGACACACTTAAATCAATAAACACATGATTTGGAATTGGACTGACTTCCCTGACATGTGGTAGTGCTGCATGTCTGTATCACTATCAAACCAACAGTAACGTAACCTTACCACATGACTGAACGGGACTGAATTTTCTAACGTTTCTGACTCCTTCAGACTATGCACCACTTGATCATGGCCATTCATTCCTTTTTTTTCGGTACAAGGAATAATCCAATTTTTAAACACAATGTAAGAATACTATTTATACATGTACAGTGTCTTTCATAACTGTTGCCAGTTTGCATCACAGGCTTACGTCAACCTTTCTTCATACCTATCTTAGCTCCTTTCTTGAGGAGAGCCATCACCACTGATGTGTTGCGGCAACCCACAGCCCGGTCTAGTGGACGCATCCCACTATAATCCACGTGCTCAATCAAAGCACCCTGATCAACGAGAAACTGCACCTGAGAGAGAAACAGAGAGGAGTCATGGCAAGATAGAAAAACGCAGTCTCTGAAAGCTGGAATATTTTTTAACCAATTTTCTACCATTTGCTAACTCCCACCCACTATGTAGTTCTCCCCATCACACGACAGCTATCAACTGTGGATTATGAGGGCTAGTATGTGCTTCTTCTGTGACATATGAAGCCACTGCGTACGGTATTTTCATCACAGGGCAGCATAACACACTCAGAGGAAAGCGCTAACTGCCCTCTTCTGCATACATGAGCTCACAGACACCCATGACTGGTTATTGTTTCTGTGATTGACAGGGAAGAGAGCATTGCCAATTCTATTCTGTTGGACTCCAAGCCAAGGATGGCTGTGGCCCTTTGGGATAAGGCGAACGCTTTTATGGTGCGCCAGTCGGGAGCCCTGAATTCTTGCTTTATTGCTGGAATTCTTGGAATTTTAATCATAGACACTCACAACATCTGCGTCTCCATAAAAGGCAGCCAGGTCAAGAGGTGTGCGCCCGTTCTTATCCGCATGATCAGTGGCCGCACCCCTTTCCACCAGACAGCGAACCACAGGCAAATGTCCCTTTAGACACGCCCAGCTTAGTGCAGTGAGACCTTCTTTATCTGTTATGGGCATGGACGCACCTGCAGAATAGTGCACATTTAATGGTTAGTGTGCAAAAAAAAACAGTAAAGCCCACATATACCATAATCAGTGGCATTCCACAATCTTCCATTCCTTGTGCAAAGGCAGTTTCCCATCTGTTGAAAAGGCAAACAATTTAGTGTAGGCAACTTGAGAACCCATGATTCTGCTATTCCCCTGCAGTGATGCCCCTGATTGCAATCATAGCCTTATGTGAATCCACAAGGTGGAAACACACCCTGGATGGAACGCCAGTCCATCACAGGGCACCATGCACACACACACACATTTTCACACGTGGGGCAATGGGACTATGTTTTTGGGAGGAGGGAGGAAACTGGAGAACCCGGAGGAAACCCATGTGGAGACGGAGAGAACATGCAAAACTCCACAAAGATGGTGACCTGAACTCAGGATTGAATCAGAGACCCTGGAGCTGTGAGGTAGCAATGCTTAAACTTGATTATTAAATTGAATAAACCATATATATAACCACATTATATTCTAGATATTAAATCAAATTTGGAATTTAGAAACTAGAATGTGGAGATTTCACTGGAGATTACAGGCGTGTACTGGATTCCATGACACACCAGAACAGAAATGAACAAAAATAAACTTCATTTACATGGAGCCATGATATTCATTTAAGTCTCCAAGTATAATCATTCAGATTTACCTAGCTTCAGTTTTAAACTGACGTGATCAAATAGACAGAGAAAAGAAACAAAAAGAAGAACTGGTACATGAAAGAGAAGGAAAAAGGAACTTCGATATAAAGCCCTTTAAACAGAACTGAACTGTAATGAACAGTGTTAAAACAGTGTTCAGAACCACAGAGACTGAGTACATTAAAAAGAAAACGTTTAGTGTTTTGTTTTTGTAGAACAGTTGTTCACTTAACAGTTCATTAGATTTACACAGTCGAGGTGTTGCATCTCTCACCTTGAGCCAGCAGGTACTCCACTGTCTCTATGTGGCCCTCGGAAGCGGCCATCATCAGGGGAGTTCGTCCCTGTTTATCTACCATGTTTATCTCTGCTCCGTGAGTCAGCAACAAGTCCACAATCTGTAAGAGATGATTCAAGTTAAGCATGCAGAAACCTACCTCACACACTTGCGAGCCTATGTCAAACAGAGTTACACTCCGAAGTTGACTATTTTCCAATAACAGCACATCCTGAAGTGTTTTATTTCTCTTATACTACACCAATTAGCCAATAATTACAAATGATAATCTATTAAAGAACAACACATTGTATTTTTTTGATCAGTTTATAATTACAATTAATATTGTGGAATGACCACAAAACAAGTTAGTTTCTGCTATTACTTAAAAAACGCTTTTTCTGACACTGCTCGTGAAGTGCTGACACTGATGACTCCTTCCGAAAATGTGTTAAATAAATGTGTCCAAGCTTCACTATATCAATGATTTTTCTTTGATAAGAATCACGCTAGAAACTATAACGTAATAGAACGCATTATTAAGAACCTGTGATTTCCTTTGCAGCTGGAACTACTGCCAGAGCTGCTGTTATAGAAAATGAATCAACCTTCTGACCAATCAGAATTGAGAATTCAAAGTCACTGTGGCATAAGACCAATTATTGATATAATTATATCCATATTTAATGATTGAGAAACATAGGAAACGACTGAAGCATGGCTAAATTCAAGAATTCAGAAGAAAGACAGAAATTCCTGGTTATCTACCTGCCAGTGTCCTTGGCTTACAGAGCTAAAGAGAGGCACAACCCCTCTGCGGTTTGGCTGAGCTACTGCAGAGCCCTGCTCCAGCAGCATCCGGCAAACGTCTAGCTTTCCCCGCCCCGCTGCTGCGGTCAGTGCTGAAGATTGAATAAGAGAGCTGTCAGTCAACTGTTTAACACATACATTACTGCAAAGCTATGGGGTTACTCCATTTACCTGTTTCCCCCCACAAAGTGTCATAGTTGTTCATCTGACCATACTCTGTAGCCTCTTTTTCTTTCTCAGGAAGATCCAGCAGGTATGATACAATCTGAAGAAACAGGAAGTAACACAGACAAGTTGAGTATTGAGTACAGTCACTTTTTATACATACTATTTGGTCAAATACATTTAATGACTATTCACTGTTCTCACTCTTTTATTCTCTTTGCAAAGTATTATTTTTATTAAGAGGTCCAAATGAATCCCATTATTTCTCAAACCGAGGACATACTGTAGTCTAGCTAATGGTAGAAACTTTTTTTTCTACTATAGCTTGGATGGATACTAGACAATCTTTTCAACTCTGAAAAGTTTCTAGCACAACATGCAGTCAGCTCGTATTTAGACGTGTGTTGAGCGAAAATGAAGCCCCTAGCCAGATAACGTCTTTTGCATGCAGAACAGCATAGAGGACAGCACAGCTCATAGCTGAAAGGTTAGCCAAAGACTTTCTGCCTTTTTCTCCAGGGCGCAAACAGGATATGCTTCTTCACCAGAGACTGTAGCTACATAAAGTTATCCTTCTAGGGATTAAAGCACGCACTCATTTTCCCATCTGTATTAATGCATATAATTAACCTCTCATTCTTTTGAGTTAAATTATATTACTTGCCACATTTTAGGCAGTTAACTGAACTTCTAGACAAGCATAACACGGTACTATTCAGCACTTTGGAGTTTTCACTTAATCAGTGGTCTAGCTAATGAATTGATCATTTGTCCACACACCTGCAAGAATAATATACAGTATATATGTATATACATGTGTGTGTGTGTGTGTGTGTGTGTATATATATATATATATATATATATATATATATATATATATATATTACACACACACACACACAATAGTGTACAAAAGTCTTAGGTACATGTAATGAAATCCTGTAGAGCAAAGATGCCTTCAAAAATAATGAAATTTCCGGAGTAATAAATGAAACAAAGTTAATATTTGGTGTGACAACAACTAAAAAAATAGTCTCAGGTACAATGTGTGCAGTTTTATAAGGAAATGAGCTGTAAGTTTTACTGAGCATCTTGCAGAACCAGCCACAGTTCTTCTGGAGACTTTGACGGTCACACTTGCTTCTTATTTTTGCAGCAAAACCCAGCAGCCTTCATTACGTTTTTTGTCTGAAAAGTGATCTGTTATGTAATATGCTGCTTTCTTTACTGACATACAAACATTTTTCTGTAACATTTCATTTTGTGCTGGAAAACTAATGTTCGGAAATCTAAAATGTTTTTGTATTGACTCAATAATGTAGAAGTCATAAAATAAAAATATATAACAAAGTTTGTACTTATAAAAAATAGGGTGCCCAAGACTTCTGCATAGTACTATACATCTAACACAAGAGAATAGAGTGGAAGTTGAACATTCAGTAAAAGATGGGGATGAAAGCCTGGGAAAACAGTGAATACTGAGATAAGGCAAAGGGTATCAGGAATGTGGAGACATAGAATAAATGATCTGCTCAGTTTAAAGCAAAAAATTATTTAGATGTTGACAGAACACATAATGAGGTTGACAGGCCTGGGATATGAACAGCAGTTGTTTGATTTCTTGGCCACAAAATGGCTCCACATCACTATTGTTCATAGTTGGCTGAACCTGACTGGGTTATATGGGTGGCTGGGTCACCAGATGCTCACCTGAGGACACCACCCCGGGGCCTGGCTCCAGGTCTGGGTCCTGACAGCCCTAATCTGGGCAGGGTACACATAGTCTTTTTTGTACTTTTCATAGAGGTGTTTAGGATCGTTTTTTGTCTGACATCTCTCTTCACATCTGTTCACTTACTGTTGCTCCACTGGGAACATTATGCTCCAGACTTTCACTGAAATACACAAGCCCCTTCACAGTGACAAGGTCTTGATCTCACAAATGTGTGAACCAGGAGACGCTTTCTCTGCCTGGCTAGTTTATTTACAATGGATCAGAAAATACACCATAGAGTGCTTTAGAGGCTGTGGAATTGGTATTTGATAATTGAATTCATTTGTACAGTATTTATCTGCCACCTCCAAGGAGCTTGTAGATGAATAGCTTGCATCTGCCCGTTTGACTCGATCCCTTGTATGACAGTCAAAGGTCTTTTGACACCACAGAAGAAACGGAGATTATGGACCAAGTTTCGAGCCAAACTAAAATCATTTTACTATAATCCTGATATAACCACAGACCTGCCTAGAAAAGCCTTTAATTGGCTACTCCCTGCATCTTACTAATAGAGTATCCACAAGCACAGTGCATCATTTTCCCACTGTAATTAACGAAAGGGTACTTATCACAGGATCTCTGCAGTTTGATGAGCAGGAATTATACATACTGATACCTAGACAAGGCAGAAATGATGTGTGTGTGTGTGTGTGTGTGTGTGTGTGTGTGAAATAGACAAGAGAGAATCTTAGCGCTGTGTGGAGTATGGAAGGTACAAATTCCCACACTATGTGCAGAATCTCAATGATATTGGTCCCCAGGTGACTGTTGTAGGACTACAACTAACAATAAAAATGCATCGAGAAGCAAAACCTAAACAATGTGTCATACCTTCTTTTCCCAGAAGTGCAGGAGGGAGAAATAAGGATATTTCCAGCTATGTGCAAATACTGGTGTCAACCGGAAGCTTATCAGTCTTTAAAAGCACTATGAAACAGCTAGCTACCTAAGTAATTTAGCTAGGTACCATTAGATCTTTCCCTAAAACATAGGTAGAAGTCTAATGTCTAAATCCTACTTCGCAGACAAAATTAAATTAGGGATATTGGCATATATTGAGGCCAATCACATCCCACAATTGGGAAATAGCCACAAGATTGAGAAGTATACATTAAGAAATATGCCCATGTACAGGTATATTCTGCAAAAAAAACAGTAAAAGGTACTTTTCTGCACAAACACATATATACACGAGGTACCATTATAGGCCAAATAGATAACTTCATAGTTTTGCTCAATCAGATTAGTTGAAAATTTGAATGCTTTCTGATAACAATCTCTAAAGACAAAATTTCTACTGGTGTCTCATTTCTGCTGGTGTACCTCCCATGACTAGTCTTCACACTCACGGTGGAACAAATGAACTGCTTTATACCAGAAACATGGATTCTACAGGATGATCCAAAGAGAACTACATACATTCACTTCAACAGACATAGTTCTGGAGACACGTTGGTAAATTCAAGGCTAAAGGAGTTCATAGATTTAAGCAAGTCACTCTACCATTGTATTTTAATTGCTATTCCTGGTCGATGTCTTTCATAAACATTTACTTCATACATGGGCCTGTGTTGTAAATATGTTATTTGTTCTAACATTAATAACTTTCCCATCACACAGAAATATGCTGGCTTTCTTTTGTTACCAATACTGCAGCAAGCCTGCCACATGTCAAACTGACAGCAAAGCAAAAGTTCAAAACTACTGAAAAAATTGAAAAATTCATCACTGTCAGCCTAGAACACAGCGGAAGATTACAAATCACTTGGTCAAAGGATTACTCGGGTACTAGGACGAGGGAAAGCGCAGCTTGTAAAAGCACAAAGTAAATTTCAATTAGTAATTTTAAACTTCATTTTTCTTAACATAATTTTACATGCAGCAATATTGTGATGCAGTTAAAAACTATAATCTAATACTTCTTTCTTTCTTTCTTTCTTTCTTATTTTATTTTTTTAATTATAGTTATTTCATAATATAAGTAAGGTATAAAACACTTCCACCGCAAAGTTGATTATTTTTCTACAAAAGCACACCCTGTCATGTTTCATTCCATATTTCTTACTACAGCAATTTGCCAATGATTGCACTTTTATTACTTATTAAAGAGTGAAACATCATACTTTTTATCTGTTTATAGTTATCTTTAATGTTGTGGAGCATCTGCAAAACAAGTTAGTTTCCGTTAGCACTTACATTATAGTATTTTCCTTACTGTTGCTTGAAGTTTGTATGACAAGGAAAGGCAGCTTATTACAGAAAAAAACACACAACCCTAACCCTTTATGAAAACCTGTCTTTGGCAGAAAGCTTAAGAGATACCTACCATAAATGTTAAATAAACGTCTCTACATATCGATTATTACACACATTTCTCTTTGTTAAATAACGTTTTTTTTTTAAATCTAATTATTATTAGCCTTTGATTATGTAGATCATCCACCATACAAGTCCCTGTGAATTAGCTGTTACTATGGAAATGGTAATATATTATGTATACATTAATATAAGCCTGTGATTTGTGTTGTTATGGAATATTAATCGACAACTTCCGACAAATGAGATTTGAGAATTCAACAGTGTAATGGTATAACTATAATGATCTTAATTTGTGATGTATTAGAGAGTAGAAAGGTTAAAAAAAAAATGAACCGCAGAATAGTAAATGGGAAATGTGAGAAGGAATCAGTGCGGCCCTCCAAAAAAGCAAAAGGGTATCCTGTTTCTTCACATAGGAATAAACAAAAGGTTAATTAAAATAATCACCTCAATATGTCCCATACTAGCTGCTGCTACCAGAGCCTGCTGTATTGCGTGACTCTTCCTGAAGGCTTCATGCTGCTGCTGAGGCTGAGCTTCCTGGCGTTTTTTCTCCGACTCCTCCTTGGTCTCCTGCTGCTCAGCAGGGATCTCTGTCTCTCTCTCCTTTTCCTGTGGAGTCTCCTCTCCCTCTTGCTCCTGCTCTTTCTCCTGCTGCTCTGGGCTGGACAGCTGTGGGGAGTCACATGGTTTGGTGGGAGAGGGAGTGTGGAGCTGTGCGGTTTTTGGCCCCTCACCTCCCCAGTCGCTGTGCAGCAGGAACTTCACCACCTCCATGTGGCCCCTTAGAGCCGCATGTACCAGAGCGCACTGGCCGTTCCTGTCCAGCTGGTCAAGCTACAGCGGAACACACACATACACAGAAAGACGTCATAATGGCCAAAAACTGGCTTGATTAATTAATTTGTAGGAGCTAAATTAAATCCTGAGTTGTGAGCTTTAGGTCATTCCCACTTCTAGGTGAGCAGACTGCTCAGTTGAATTGATAATTGGTCTTGAATTTGTGGCACTGAGCTCAACTCTAAAATTTGAGAGGTGTGTACGTGTGTGTGTGTGTGTGGATGTGTGTGTGTGTGTACACCGTGCCTTAGCCTTTCTCTTGCAGAGGGCAGTGACGATGCTCAGGTGTCCCGCGGTGGCAGCATAGCTCAGTGCTGTCATGCCGCTCTCAGATGCCGAGTCCACGTTAGCCCCAAACTCCAGCAGCAGGTTCACCATGTCCATGTATCCCAAGTGAGCGTGAACACACAGCACTGGCGCATTGTTTAGCACCTCTGTCCGGTAATTAACGTTTGCCCCTCCCATCATCAGCAGACGGGACACCTAAACATGCACATGAAGGCCAACGGTCAAAATGACTTCTCAGGGAGTTTTTCCTTGCCACTGTTGTTTCTGGTGTACCATTAGGTCTCTAAATATAAATCTATATCTGGATTTCTGTAAAGCTGCTTTGTGCCAAAGTCTATTGTTACAAGTGCTATAAAAATGGATTTGAATTGAATTGAATTGAATGATGATGTGGACAAACTATAGTATGCTAGCAAATAAAAAAGCAGGTTTACTGGATCCTCACATCCTGCTGCCTAAGGTATGATAAAATAGAACCAAACTAACCAATGAGGTGTAAATAACAATTACTGTTAAGGAGGAATGGGTTTAAAGGAATGTCTCAATAAAAATGCTAATGTGGCTAATGAATAAAAGGATCTAAAAAAATGCTTTTAAAAAATTTAAAAACATTCCTTTCTTCATTCATTAGTAAAGTTATTATTAATGTCCTACTAGAAATTTCTTCTTCTGGTTTGTTTGGAGTGCAGTACCTTAATGTTAGGGGTGTACAGGTTTCTCAGGGAAGATAAAGCAGTGGATAAACTCTCAGTGCTGTAAGACACCCACAGCCCCTGCAAAATGGACGAGGAGACTCCCACCTTCTTACTCAGGCCCTGCAACACAACAGATAAAACAAAACGGCAAATTTTAGCTGAAACACTTTTAGCTGGTTTTTGAGTTAACACATGATAATACTATATATATATATATATATATATATATATATATATATATATATATATATATATATATATATATAAAAATTAAAGATATAAAAAATAATTTGAATAATTCAAATCAAAAACATTCTATTTTACTCCAACGCAAAACACACAACACCACAAGCTTTGTTTCTATTAAAGCCTGATAAAGTGATACCGCTGTATACTTTCCATCCAGAGATTTTTTATTTTTCAGAAGCTACAGCTTAATTTCTCCAACCCATTCAGCAACAAAATACTGTTAGGCTTCTGTACTTTTTAAAAGCCATCAGACTTTATGTAAAAGTCTGTGAATGTTAGATTTGGCAATGTCTGTGCTGACTTCAGATCTGTATATATTTTTTCTGGAGTCAAAACCAACGGACAATGTTTTCATAAGTATCATTCCTCGGATGTTTTTGAATTTTGTGCCATTACTTTTCTGTCCAATGGTCATAAAAATGGCAGCTACCAGAAAAAGATCACATGACTAAAACAAGTCAATTTGCAAAACCATAGACTGATGTTTCCTTTTCTGTCATGTTGAGTTTACGCTTACCTTAAATATATGTGCTTTGAGTATATGATGTCCTAGTTCTATAGTCTGCTGTCTGTTGAGTTTGTTTGTCTGTCTGGAGAACCAGAAGGCAAGCAGTGTGTGTCCATTCCTGCAACAACGGGAATATACAATAAAAAATAAAAAGATGTGAGAAGTGCAAGAGGCTGGGGAAACATTTTGAATTAAATCATGCTGTTGTGCAACATCACTCTTAGCTGAAGACTGTTGGCATTGATTGTCTAACTTCGTACTCAGCAACAGCAGTGCAGAATAAAATTACCCAGACATATTTGTCTATTCTGTCTCAAAATTCAGCTCCTATATGATGAAATCCTGTTTACAATTTCTTTTAGTTGTACACAAACTTCTGTTTTTCCTCCTCACCTGGGATCACAAAGGAACTTGGTCTTCTCCCCTTCCTCCCTCCAGATTAGCCACTCGCGGAAAGACGGGTGCACGAACATACGTGTGCCATCACGCCTCTTCACCAGGAAAACACCCAACTGCTCCATCCTCTGGCGGAAATCGTCCCAGTCGAGCGTGGCCCTGAGGGAGCCGGCGTTGACCGCCTGGTAGATCTGTTCATCGGTGAGAGGGTGCAGCGACGCCAGTGCCACATTGAGCAGGGGCAGTGCTCGCTCAAACGACGACTGTGTGGGAAAGCGCATATTCAGCTGCAGCAGGTAAACTTCAGCCAGGCTCACGGGCACCACTTTGTAGCCGGAGCTCTTCAACACCAGGTAGCCACGTTCGATCAGGTCAAAGGTCAGCTTCAGGTAGAGGAATGATCCACGACTGAGGGCCTTCAGGTGTGAGCTGAGTTTGGCAAAGCCGGCACCATCCATCTTACCGTTGAGCGAGATGTTGCTCTGGATTTCAGCACTGCCATGCACACGCTGCAGCACATAGGCCTGCAGATCCCGGTCGATAGCGTCGTTCTCCTCCAGGGCATCCAGAGAGATACGGTGGAATGGCAACGGTTTCGTGATGTCCTAAAAATCGAACATAAGGATATTATTCTCATCACACTGGCGAGTTTGGTGTTGTTTTGGTGTCACGTTAATGAAAGTCCTAAATGCACTTGCTTTAACCATGTCATCTTTGCTCTGAAGCTAGTTATCAGGTCTTTCAAGTGCGAACTAGCGTAGACAAAGAAATCAGATAAGCACTACAGCTCAGATCAATATAATGCACGCTGACCGACCAAGTAAACAAGCACTCAACAACACTAAACTAAAGATAAAAAAATCAGGCTGGAAAAGCAGGGAATCAGGACTGAGCAGTGTGGATTTTAATTCTAGATTTTTATTATGTACACGGTTACATTTACATTTATGCTTATTTATATTCCTTCAGCAAATGACCTTGGATTATCCCCAAATGTTTTAAGCTGTTTTTCCATACAGACGTTGCAACAATTATTAATTAATGAATCTAATATTTCTTTTGAAGACTAGATGTTCATCAGATCTTTGTTTATAATCATAGTTACACTTTAACTATAGTGACTCAAGGAAAACAAAATGGCTGAAATAATCTGTGTTATAACATACAGTCAGTTTTAGACATACCATTGTTCAACTGTCTTCAATACAGCTTCCTGTCATAGTTTGCTAGATACACACAAGAGCTAATGTCATTAACCAGGGTTGCCAGGTATCAGAAAAATTTACAACCCAGCTACTATCTCAAAAATCACACAAAAGACCTAAAACTAGCTCAGCCTTTGTGTGGGAAACCAGGTCACCATGGTGCATGTGCATTTCTGATGTATGAACATAATCCACTCCAAAATCCACGTTTTGCACTTGCAATCTTTGCAATATATCTTAGAATAGCAATGGTTTTACACATCACAGACACACTGTCTGCACTTACACATTGTCTTTGTTTGCAGAAATGTATTAGATTTAATTCTGATTATTTACTATAAAACAATATTCTGGCAGCTACAGAGTATTTTTAAACTGTCTCAATTTTGGGTAAAAACCATGACTCTGGCAACCCTGTGGTTAACTGTGCTTTCCGCTGTCCTGTCCGCTGCTTCTTGCCCCTGAGCATGGGGCAGCATGATTCCTGCCCTAATGGGCCTCTATTAGCACTTGTTGCAGTTGCCATTTTTGACCACTAGGTGCAATAATAATGGAGTAGTGAGCAAGCAGAATCACGATTGCGCAACATCTAGAAAGGTGAACAGATTTCCGGAACATCCACATGTATTTGTCAAATAGCAGTTAGGGCTTTATGAAGATAAAGATTTTTGTGGAACAGCTGATATATAGTGGACTCTGCCCCATCTGCCCCTATGGATGAGCTAGCAGTATATAAAAAAATTTAATCTACATTATGGATAATCTGAGGACATTAAAAAAAGATTACTTTTTTTTAGAATGTCCAAATACAGTGTGAATTGTGTGGGGAAATAAGATACTAATAGTGTGTGTGTGTGTGTGTGTGTGTGTTACCTGCAATGAGGTTCGAACGGTCACCACTAGCTTGAGCCAGGCTGGGAACCTGTCGATGGTCTTACAAAGGAAAGAGACAATGGTGTCACCGTAATCAGGCTTGTGGAACTCTGCTTCATTAAGACCATCTATAAGAATGATGAAGTCTTCATCAACTGTCATCTTCCTCTCTGAAAGACAAATACATGGACACACAAACGGTTCACTCTGAAACTTAGAACCAACCAACCCAAAATCTAAGCTTATGTCTTGAATATCAATGTCAGAATATAATGTATTCTGGGTAGGCTTCTGTATAAGTCTCTTTACACACCTTTATAAAGTGTGTCCAGTGGCTCGAGGACTCCCCTTGTGAAAGCGCTGAGTGGATCCTGGACGCAGGAGCGCAGACTGAGCGTGCTCTGAATGTGTGGTTCTCTCAGTAGCAGCTCTCTGTAGGTGTTAAGCTGTGGTGAGCGGCACAGCAGCGCTGCCACGTTGTGCACGAACTCTGGCACCAGGCAAGTGTAGGCATTGTCAGCCTGACAGTAGTGATACGCTACCACCTACATGAGATACCAGAGAAGAGTAAAAGTTTTAGCTAGTATCAGTAATCTGGAACTTACAGAGACAAAAACACGTCAGTGAACTATCTCCGGTTCTCCAGTTTCCTCCCATCTCCCAAAAAAATGAGAGTAGATGCATTGGTGGCTCTAAATTGCTCCTAGGTATGAATGAGTGTGTGGAAGTGTATGTGTGTGCTTAGTGCCCTGAGAAGTACTGGCATCAAATATGGTCCAATAGGCTCCAGATCCACCGTGACCCTGACTAGGCAAGAAAATTGGAACGTGCCAAAGTATGTTTTTATATGGATCTGGGCCCTGATTAGCAATTCTTTAGTAACTTTTCCGCTCTTAAACTTTTCTTTAGTAACTTTTCCACTCTCAAACCACTAGTTCAATTAGATGTATGAAAACTTAAATTGAATATTTTGAGGTAAAAGTAGTATCAAGGTGAAGATTGCATATCAGAACACAATAAACTCTAAAGAGGAAATGTAAAAGTGGACGGCTATAGATGCGTCATCTCACTGTCAATCTTTGTCAATCTAGATTTACTTTATCAACTTAAATGAGATTTCTCTGGGAGAATGAACAGAGATATTTTTTTTTGCAGCACTGTGCTTTCCTTTCATGATGGAGAGAGATGAAGAGCAAGGAACAAGAACAGTGAGTAGCAGCTATGCGATTTTTATACTCTCCTGTTCAGCGAAACTCACAATGAAGATGAATGATTGGAATCTGTCTAATGTGTAGATGTGCAGTGAGGGAGAGTGAGCTGCCGTTTGGATGCAGACAGAGAGCTGGAGATGGCTGAACCCAAATCAGTGGAGAGAGAGAATGAAAGAGAGGGAGACGGAGAAGGGGACCAACAGTGTACACATATGTAAAAGAAGTCTCGGAGAGAGAGAGAGAGAGAGAGAGAGAGAGAGAGAAAGAGAGACAGGAGCAGTCCAGACAAGTCTTGGCAGAAATTCCTATTCACCTGAATGGAAAATAATAGAATAGAGGACATAAAGTCATAGGAGTGACTAGTGTGTGTGTGTGTGTGTGTGTGTGTGTGTGTGTGAGTGAGTGAGAGAGAGAGAGAGAGAAAGAGAGAGAAGAGAAACAGAACAACGGAACAGAGTGGAGTAAATTATTAATGCATTGGCTTAAAAAGATCTACTTGCTTGGCAGGGGAATGGCATTCTGTGGGTATGAATATTTCATGAGGCTCTGTGGCAAAGTTGTTTTTTCCTTTTATAAACACATCTGCATAATGCTGCGACTGAAACACTGAGCCTGGACAGGTGATGACGAGGCTTTGAGCATGTTAGCATGTGTGCGCGTGGTGCATTGGAGACTCACTGGGGAAAGTGAGAGCAGGAGTGCATCAGGGTCTGTAACTGCGTTTGTATATGTATTAAAGTTTCACTATTATAAGAGTGAGGGTTTTTTGGTTATACAGTATATCAGTTCAAATGTCACAGCTATAGGTATCCTTGAGTACGCTTTAGGGTTTATTTTAAACGAATCCTCATCTACAAAGGAAACATGGACGCATCAGCATATGACTCATAAGCTTTTATGAGCTCTTCACCCTCATCACTCAATCTCTGCAGACTTCTTCACTGTTCTTCTGGAAGATAAGGCTAGCAAGATCTGCCAATCTTTCCTCCCTGCCTCCACTTCCCTCACTAATCCTCACTCCCCCACATATTTCTCTCCTCTGTCTCCAAATGATATTCTACACCTACTAACATCGATTAGTCCCACCACTTCTCCACTGGAGCTCATCCCATCTACCATCCACCAGACTCCCACAACGTCCTCCTCTTCACCACATCCATCAGAAATGGCTCCATAACCTCAGGTCATGTACCAGTTGCCAGGATGCCACTCTTTCTGAAAAGCCCAAGTTGTCTTTCCTGTCATTCCTTTCAAAAGTCTACAATCAGTTGAACCAGGTCCAAAGTCTTAACAAGTCGGAATTCAAACCGGGACACTCTACAAAAACAACTGTTGTGGCTGAATTCGATCCTGATAGTTCAGCACTTTAACCACACTATCCTTCTCTCCATACTTAGGGCTGAGTTATACTTCTGTGCTGAAGCACATTAATGTGTGTGTGTTGTGACACATTTCGGATAAGCACAAAGATATCACAATATGTATCACAATACAGGCGTGATCATGGCGATAGCGTTGCATTTTTAAAATCCTATTCGATACTACTTTCTTTAATGTCTCCAAAATAAAGCCTATATATATTTTTAACATTTTAAAAAAGAACATTTATATAAAAAATTAATTAATTAATATTTAGCTCTTGAAAAATCAGTAAAAAAATTTTTATCTTTTAACAATTTTAAAGATTATGCACAAAATTTGAACCCCATGTCAGCTGTTTCCAGTCAGCTTGTAATTAAATTTACATTAAAAAACATTTTCATAATATCTTCCCCAATACCTGCTGTCCTCTGAGAAGCTAACTGTGTGCTGTGCGTATCTACAGGGCAGTGCTTCAATCAGCCTTCAGGAAAACACTGACTGGCTTGGGGGGGTGTGTTCAGTTGTGTGTCCGGAAACATTGTGACAAGACAGACTTCGTTGTGATGTGACCCTTCTTCCACGGGTTCTATCAAGCGCTTCAGAATGGTTGAATGAAATATTGTTCCAAATACAACGCAAGTGTGAACAATACAATATTAAACCGTAAAATAAACATTTCCCTTATTGCATCTAGTACTTTCCATCTTCCATAGGCTGGAGATATGCTCATGCTCCCTCAACACTTTTTGTAAAACACTTTTTGTTAAAAAATCAAATACATACAGTAAAAGCCTGCGACAGGAACAGATGAAAAAAAAAAACAGATGAAAAATCTTTCTAAAAATATCAGTTTAGACTGACTTATGCTGCTAGTTTCTCAGGTTGGTGTATTTTAAATAAACGGACAACGCAAGCATACATCCATATTTTTTTCTCCTGCGTTTCACGTTTGTGTCACTTGGTGTGATAGGATCACATTGTTGTACAGTATAATGGATTCATTTACTGAAAACTACAATCTTAACACTTACGAATATAAAGTGTGAGGCTTTATACTGGCTTATTATAATGTGAGTTTAATCCTGCAGGATTACACAATTTACTTTCTAACATACATAATAGATTAGAATAGTGGATTTAAACACTAACTAAACTGAAGTGCTTCGATACATGAGCTGCTTGATACTGCTGAATACAGAAAAGCGAAAAAAACTTCAGAAATACATCGAAGAGAAGTGAAGTGTCTTCGGTGTATTATTTCATTCCTACAGAGAGACACAGAACACTCATTTGTTTTTTAATACACTTTTTTTTTTTGCTTCGGTTTGGTTCTGATTTGGTTCATGGGGCACTGCCCCCTAGTGAATATGCTGAACAAGGCAGACGATGCAGTGGATGTAGCATAAATCAGCCCATCGAATCACTTGCTCAGCATGGCACCATTCTGCTTCCTATCTGGAGTGACACGCATCCGGTGGCATTGAAAGGATCCACATCTGCTCTGTGTACTCTCTCTACTCATATCCTTCTAGGCTCAGTACTCAGCCTTCTTCTCTATTCTCTCAATACCTGCTTTCTTGCTGACATACAATCAGTTATGTGGATGACACCTAGCTCATCTTTTCCTTCCCACCATCAGATACTCAGGTTGCAGCTCATATCTTGGTGTGTCTGACTGACATCTCATCATGAAAGGCAGTTCATCTCCTAAAGCTGAAAGCCAGCAAGACTGAGGTGCTTTAAATTCCTGGAAAGGCATCCCCACACCTTATATACTATATCTTAGACTGCCTTGAGACTAATCTTTAAAGAATTCTGTGTAGCACTCCTGAGATCTAGCACTTACACCAACTTTTACATATCGAGTTGTGGCTGCTCTTTATCCACACTTGTTGTTAGTGGAAACTTATCAGGGACAAGTTGTATCATTCTATCATCTCATTTAATAGCCACATGCTTAGATAAGATTTTGCCTCACCTACTTTGGATAAGAGCATTTGTCAAATAAGTAAATAAATTAATAAGAAATGAATAAATGTCCGCACCTGAGATGCGAGTCTCCTCATAGCCTCCTCCTGTCTCCTCCTCATCTCTGGAGTTCCCGGGCAGCTGCCACCTCCCAACGTTCCATGGGAGGGCTGAGGCTGTGTAAGAGGGAGTCCATCTCCATCTAACACACACACACACAGAAACACTTCAACACATTGAACTTAACAAACATGTGCTTAGAATATCATCAATATCATCATACCATTTGAAAAATGCTACCCCAAGCCTTTGTTGAAATTATGATAAAAAGTTTTGCCTCTAGAAAATAATTTAACCCTTACGTTTGGGTGAAGCCTGCGGGCTGTCGGAGGCAATCTGCCTCATGCGGTTGCCGTGGCAGCTGAGAGCCACCAGACGGGAGATAATGGCCGTCTTGCCAAAGCCAATGTTGCCAACCAGCACCACACCCCGGTTGGTAGCACGGTTGGTGCTACTCAACTGAGCATCAATTTCTTGGAAAAGCCACTCACGCCCCGTAAACACAGAGTCCACCGTGATGCTGGGAACCTCGAAGAGCAACGGCTTCAGCGCTATGTCCTGGAGCCTGTATGGAGCGAAGCGCACTGAGGACAGGGAAAGAGAGAGAGAGAGAGAGAGAAAGAGAGAAAGAGTGAGAAAGGAAACACAATTCAGAGGATGATAGTCGGGTAATAACCGAGCTAACAACTGTGATGAGTCATTTAGATAAGATCGTATACCATAGACAGAACCAGTCATGCCAATGTACAATCAAAAAAGAATAATACAACAGAGAGAAATGATTACAATAGTGTTAAATCAAGGAAACTTGAATTGTAGCATCTTGATGGTGAACTGTTAAAACAGGGGTGACAATCTTATCCACAAAGGGCCAGCGTGGGTGCAGGTTTTCATTCCATTCGAGCAGGAGCCACACCTGATTCCTCCTGTTTAATCAGTTGATCCTGGCTTTCAGTAGACTCAGGTGTGGCATCTGCTTGGTTGGAATGAAAACCTGAACCCACAGCGGCCCTTTCCGGATATGACTGGACACCCCTGTGTTAAAACTTACTACTACTACTACACCTGATGATTGAACAACTTCAAACACAGAAAGGAGTATAAACACTCATACAATACAAACAGGCAAATTGTGATTAACCAGCCACTGTTTTCACACACACACGCACATGTGCACACAACTGTACAGTAGATCACAATATTATATAATGAAGTCCTAGGAAAAGAACTACACCAGTTACACAGCAGGTGGAGAGTATGCAGCGTTAGCAGAACAGGAACTTACGTGACTGGGACTGCCAGGTATTGTGGTTAGCAGAAGCTGAGATACACACACAGACACACAGGTGAGAGGAGAAAAAAAAGCCTGCGCTAAGAGAGAAGCTGCATGGAGTAATGAAGCCATAAGTGGACAAGAGGATGAAAATGAAAGGCAGAATGAAAGCTTATCAAAAAACACTAAATGCAGGAGTGTATACAGTACACACATATACATACACACATACATACACACATACATACACAGTGGGGTCCAAAAATCTGAGACCACTACTGAAAATGCTTCTATTTGCATTCTTTTCTAATGTAATGCAACAATTTTCATTACAACAACTTGAGTGAAAATCAGCATCTTTGAAATATTTACATAAATTTCAGAGTTTCTTAGTATTTGGTACGTCCCCTTTTTGTGCTTTAATGACAATGTGCACTCGAGCTAGCATGGACTCCACAAGTTTGTGCAAAACCTTATGATCTATTTTAGATCAAATCCATGAGTGTGTCGTCTGAACACATGAGATTAGGCATGAGGAAAATCTGACCTTTTGTACAAAGCAGTTAACATGGTCAATATCACAAATTTACTTACATTTAAATAGGGACCTAGAAATAGTGCAGAATCTTGAATATTAAATATTGAAGATATTAAACATTTACTTTCTTTGTTTTAAATGTTTAAAAATGATAAAACTTTCTGTTCAGCACGTTTAAGCACCCGCAGAGCGACATTTTGGCCTAGGTTTTCCACGTATCTCAGATTACCCTTGCCATAGCTGTTTGTAGATCGCCTGACCTAAAACCTTCATAAAGTTAATGGTCACTTGTATTCCACGTCACTTCACTTTCACTTTTATTATGTGTGGTACTAGACACACCTACCCCTGATAGTCCACCTTGTAGAGTGTACGGTTAAAGACTATAGCTTTCTTAAATATTTTTTCCATGCACAACTTGTGTTAATTGCCCTCTAGTCTTCATCAGGAGTCAGTTTTCAACACTGGGCCACTGCTGGGTGGAGATATCTGGTGGGTGGACTATTCTTAACCCAGCAGTGACACTGCTTCAGCTGATACACTCATACCACTGCATCATTCATGCCACTAGCATGCTAACTTCAGTGCTTTACTATGAGCAGTCTTCCACCACCACTGGACAGAGTAACGAGGGCTGAGAAATTGTGCATAGAAACAGAAAATTTATCAAGAAAGAATTGGGATTTCACTCAACATGTCTTTTAGGAATATTTTGCGTAGACCTTTCAGAAATTTCCTGTCATTTTTTCCCAAGGGCCTTGAGGGCCACCAAATGGTGCCAGTTGGTGGCATATGTGTGCCTGTAATATGGATCGCACTAATTGATCATGAAACTATTGAAAACATTTATTTCAGAGAACATAAGGTGGTGGTGTCTTGACCCTGACACAAAGCAGCGCAACAGTGATACTACTTAAAAATATCATGTTATCTTTGTCATTAGTTAAACTGAACAAATCAAATTTAATTCCTCCAAATCAGTTTATAAATTTGCCTGCTCCTGTATAAGCAGCTTTTAACTAAATGGCTTCATTCCATCTCCAGTTTAAAAAAAAAATTAGATGTGGCTTTAAAAAGACTGGAGGAGATCTAATCTACTTTAACTCCGATGTTCCTATCCCTCCACCTGGTTCCTGTCATTTTTACAGCTGATTTTTATTACAGATGCATAAAGCTCAGTAAAACCCTGCTGTTCTCTTTGGTCTTCAGAGGCACCATAAAATAAACCACGCAAAATTAAAATGCATGAGTTTAAGTGTTCCTGTCTGATCAAATTGCCAGTGACTCATCTGCTTTGAAATTTCTTTAAAGACTATTTGTGCACATTAGCTTTTCCTGTTGTGCTGAAGTAATCTGATGCAATACTCCAATCGTCATTTAACTGCTACAGAATTTGCATATATTTGATTTTACTTTGATGTCATTTCCATTTGGTATGCTTAAACACCTACGGTGTCTTGCGTAAGTATTTAACCTGCTTGAACATTTCAACATTTTGTTGTGTTACAACCTGGACCTGAAAATGACTTGGGAATTTAAGTCGTGAGTCTACACCAAATAGCCCATAATCTTTCTTCCTACTTCAATATTATGGGATATTTTGTGTAGAGTCATGACACTTTATCGAAATTGGTTCCATTTCAGTTCCAGATTGTAACACTACAAAACATAAATAAAAAAAACGTAAATATCAAGGGGGCGATACCGGCCACTTTATTAGAACCTGATCATTCATGCAATTATCCAATCAGCCAATCATGTGGCAGCAGAGCAGTGCATACAGTCATGCAGATACAGGTCAAGAGCTTTAGTTAAGTTTAAGTTAAGAGTTTAGTAAAGTTAGTTCAAGGTCTCAGTGACTTTGACTGTGGTATGGTTGTTGGTGACAGATGGGTTGGTTTGAGTAATTCAGGAACTGCTGATCTTCTGGGATTCAAACAGTCTCTAGAGTTTACACAGAATGGTGCGAAAAACAAGAACCATCCAAATCCAAAACCGTCCAAATAACCACTCTTTACAACCATGGTGAGCAGAAAAGCATTTCAGAAGGCACAATTAGTCAAACCTTCAGGTGGATAAGCAATGTTTTTTTTTTTTTTTTGTTTTTTTTATAATTTTCAATTTTTCTAATCTTAAAGTGGCCAGTGAGTGTACAGTATTATCAAATATATATATATATATAAAAATCAAATTGATCATTTTTCTAAATATGTCTTCAAATTATGGTATTAATACTTGTATTGTAAGCATTTATCCAAACTCTGTGTGTGTATGTGTGCGTTTGTGTGTTATCAGGCCAGAACCACGGTTCCTTGGGAAACAACCGAGCAACAGATTTTTGTATATTAAGATTATAAGAGATAATACTCTCACTTATCTCTTCCTCTCTCACTTTTTTTTTCCAAGTAGAAGGTGTGAGCTGCTTTAATTACTGACCCGGTGAGAATGACTCAGCAAACAGGCTCTGAGAGAAATGAGCTGATGAACAAGCTCCATTTCACCAAAGTGTGTGTGTGTGCGCGTGTGTGTGTGTGTGTGTGTAAAAAAATGTAAAAAAAAAAGCATCCATTACAGGCAGGGCACATTCAAGGAACTCTTTCGAACTCACTTCTTAGTATAATGGAAATGTGCTGTTATTCTTACTGAGTAAATCTCTCTTTCTCTCTCTCTTTCTGGAACTGCTTTTGTGTGTGTGTGAGAGAGAGAGAGTGAGAGAGAGAGAGAGAGAGAGAGAGAGAGAGAGAGAAAATGAGAGTATGTGTGTGTCACTCTGGAGAAAGGTTAAGCTCAGTGTAGCCTGGAGGGACAGTGACACTGATGCTCAGAGACTAAGAGCAGACACGGATGTCACATGGGCTCTGTACAAACACTCTTACACAGAGGAGAGGAGAGGAGAGCAAACACACTGAGGCATCCGATTAGGAAAAGAGAATGGCTTTTAATGTTTAAACACCAATTTAAAACACTTGGAAAGGGAGCTGTGTGTGAGTGTGAGCAGGCTGTGTAGGCTAGGGGTTGACTAATACACTAGGTGCCACTGTGGGGATGTTCATTAGTCGGGGCGGTGAAAAAAAAAAAACCAGTGAGGCAGACGGTAAGGAGATACAGGCTAAACATACTTTATTAGCCTGAAAATATTTCAGAATAGATGACTCCGATTCTACAGTCAACTGCACATTGTGTAAGACTACAGTGAGGAAAATCTTTTTTAAATTTCCTTTTGCTTTGATGGAACCTCATCACTAAGGTAGAGGTGTCTGTGGGTTTTTAATCACACTCCCGCCCGCTTCCGAAGGAATTCTGACCAATCCTGCCTGTTCCTGCAGATATTTTTGTTGTCCTTTAAGGCTAAATAAAATGGAAATAAAATCTTTTCACCAGTCATTCTGCCATGACCAGCACAGTGTGAAAGAGTGTGTTCCGTACCGCAGGCTGCACATCACCATCCAATTCCACTTGGGCTACCTTTAAGGGTGGCTGTCACAGCTAGTTTAGATCCTGATCCAAACTCATTTTCAGATGCTACTATGGCCAGAGTTGAACATGGTGATTAAACACCTGGGTCACTGTCAGCCTGGTAAAACCTCCCAGGCACCGCTGTAGACGTAAGGAGGACTCTAATGGTGGACACGAGCTTCCATGCTGCGCACTCTCAGTTTCAGGATCAACGATTTCAGCTGAGCTGCCAGGGTGCATTTTAAGAACCATTTTAAGAACATCCTTGGATGATGGAATATGATACACGGATTAGTGTCTTCCAACCACTTCTAACCTTCTGGCGTTTTAAAGCCTGGTTACCATTAAAGGTAAAAAAGGAGAAAATTGCATGTAAAGATTTCTTTCTGACTGCAGTGCAGGAGCATTACAGACATTTTGGCAGCTGGTATCTGATTACAAAATGAATTGATTAGGCTTATGTCCGTTTTACTACAGCATACAGCTGTACAACAGTTTGATCAAATCTTGACATTCACTGTAAGAGAAAATCACATTTAGCTCGCAAGGTTTTAGACTTGCTATCTTTAGACACAATGACGTTTTTTTTTTTTTTTTTTTACCACTGCGTTTGTTCATTTGGATTCTTATGCAGGAAGAGTAAAAGGTATATAAACCATTTCCACATCATTTTGGTTAAATATATTTATGGTTTCTTAAAGTTGAGGTGTCAAAGTTGAGTGCCTGTTACACGCAGAAAAAAAAAACATATACGACAAAACCTGATTTTTGATCTTTTTGGGTTATTTGCCAGAATTCAGCTGCACATTTGCTTTGATTTAGTCCTTTTAATTGTACACTTGATTTCTTATTTCTTTTTCTCCACATTTAGATTTAGATTTTGGATCTAGGAATAGTAATTATACATTTTGACCTTACAGATAATGTATAATATCCTTAGGTTTAAAAAGACTATTTAAATTGCAGATTCATTTCTAGACCTTAAACATAACCATTACCTACCTTTGACCTTGCGGACATGAATTGCACTGGTAGAGTAGTGTGTATAAGGCTCTATGCACCCCTGAGGAGAGGGCCTTCTATAAATACCCACCTTAAAATACTTTATATTTGCCAGTCTCCATCAGTCAAACGCATATTGATTGCAGAAAAAAAAAAACTTATATTTTTATACTTATTTACAGCTTGACCATTTAATCATGATTGCAGGGAGAATTGGCTTCCTATTCATCCAATCAGGAGACATATACATGTGTGGTGTGTTTATATGCCTCTGGTAATTTTTATTAAGTTTATGTTGTAATAAATGTAAAATAATTAATACTAGATGTATTAGTAGACATTAGTAGTGTGTTTCGAAGTCTAACAGTCCT
Organism: Pangasianodon hypophthalmus; assembly: GCF_027358585.1. Lineage (NCBI taxonomy): Eukaryota > Metazoa > Chordata > Actinopteri > Siluriformes > Pangasiidae > Pangasianodon > Pangasianodon hypophthalmus. The sequence continues at coordinate 5,132,789 of NC_069721.1, read as the reverse complement.
GACTCTAAACATAACTTCAGCTAGACACACACACACACACACTAGGTACATTACCTCTCAGATCCTGGCCAGATCGTCCGGCGGCCATGCTGTTTTGGCGCGCCATGCGCAGTGAAGTTCGGAGTGGAGCGTGTCTCTGCTCATCCAGGTAGGCCAAGTCCTCCAGGTGAGCTGAACTGGTGGCTGATGTTGCGGAGGAGAAATGGAAGACAAAACATCAGTGTTTGAATGAATGAGCAGAAGAAAGGTTTCGGATAACTCAATAATGAGACATTGTGTTACATCATAACACACAAAATGAGACACCTCCATTTGTTCATTTAAGATCATTTACAAATCATCATCATCAGTGACCTGGAACAGAAAACATCAAGGAACGAGCAGAAGAAAGGTTTTCGAGATGAGGTGTTACAGAAAATATAAATGAAAATGATGAGCAAATGATGAGAATGATATATTACATCATAACACCCAGTATTAGACACCTCCATTTGATATTTTAAGATATATTGAACAATGGTAATATTCATGGCCTCTGGCTTTTTCTTAGAACTTCTCCATCACACCTCGGATAGTGTGTATTATGGTAACTTAGAGGATACCGAATATGGTGGTCATGCATTTATGCCTTCATATTTGCCTACACACAAACACCCTTCCATTTTTCTGTAAAGGAGTCATATCACACCAAAAGCAGAATATGAGTAGTGTTACAGCATGAGTTCATTATTTCACGACCAGAAAGTTCAACTAAACCAAGAGAGGATTACTACATCCAATTGGCCTTTTCTCCTTCAGTGAAAATAAAGCATTTTCCCAGCATTTTCTTTTCCAATGGATATGCAGACTTTTTCTATTATAACATACAGTAGATCAACATTATATTGACTTTGGCCAAAATAAAATATGATTATTAAGAAAAGATAATAGCTGGATTTCTAAGTGGAAAGAAATAATGTTAGTCCTGAAGCAAACCAAACTAGTTAGCTAACATTATGCTGCCAGATTGGAATTTACATAATTTAACTGCAGTGCTCAAAAGTATGATTTCGTTCTTGCAGAACTTTGTAAGCAACGTGCTTATGAAAAGTCTCTTTGGCTGTCACTGTATTCACGACATGTAACTTTCATTTTCTAGCCAATTTAGTCAAAGTGGCAGGTGTGATAACAAGCACAATGATGAGATAAACAATGTTATTTGGTCTAATTGTCATTGAAGAAACAATTATTTTTCAGCCTAAAAGCAAAACAATAAAGAAAATCTTAAACTTCTCCATGTTTGCAATGTTCTTGTGTCTCTCCGTATTCTAAAATCATGTAACTATCGCACACCTTGTATCACTTCTGTGCTGCTGAATTCTCATTTCTGATTGGTCCGAAGGTGTTCATTAATATTCTATAACAGTGGCTCTGCCAGTAGTGCTGGATGTTATTCAAATCACAAGGTTATATTAATGCGCTCATTTTTACAGTATAGCTGTTTCTATAGTAACAGCTAATGTGACTTCTACTGTGGACGCTCCACATAATCAAAGCCTACTAATAAATGGATTTAAAAAGTTGTTATTGAACAATATCATATAATTGTTGTTATGGTGAAGCTTTTTGGAAGGAGATGTTTATTTAGCATTTATGGAAGGAGTCTCCACTGTCAGTATCAGTCAGTAGGTTTTCTAGTTACGCTTCTAGTCAAGAAATTATAAATGTGAATTAGATGCAGTTGACTTCCATAATCTGATTAGCGCACCCAGGAAATCAACGTAAGCAGGCGCGTAAACCGATTCTGAATATGTGAAACTTTACCCATGTTACCTTTTGAACTTGAGTCGCTGACTCTGAATATGGCCCATTGTGAATAAGTGTCCTGGGATAAGCACAGGACAGAATGCACCTTGTGTAAGCTTGTACGCTGATATAAATCAGGCTTGCTTGACCATATGTGTGTACAAGTCACAGCTTACACACTCTGCGCAAAGAGAAGAGAGCAGCAGCTAACAATGCAGTGGAAAGCAGCTGTGCCTAGTGTTTCCCTCTGATAGACAAATGTATGTGTGTGTATATGATGATATTGCTGAAAATTAGCAGTAGGTAATATGTAGTTTACATTTCTCTTCTTTGAGCTAATTCTAATGTATGTGCATCGATGTCTATGGTAATAAAAGTACCTCATTTCCTTCTTGCTTCATACTATTAAGCAAACTCATATGAACTCATATTCTACTGTATCTGCAATGCAGCACGCTGCCTGAGTGGGTCTGTCTCTTGGGTCTTGCTCACTGACGCTGATCTTGGTGGGTATGCAAACCATATTTGCGCGTGAGTCTGTGTGAGTTTGGGCAGATCAGACTGCCATCACATGCACACACACACACACCTCTACAGGGTATGACTTTCACCAGTTTTCCGATCTCCCAGTCGACTTACACGAATGAATCTAAATTTTCTGTACAAGACCGCAGGAGGAAGAGGCAAGCTTTACATGGCAGCGATGAATTAACTCTTACAGTGTCCATTTCAGGTCAAATTTTCAGGCCCCGAAGTAATAAAGTTGATTTATTATTGTCAGTTGTGCTATACAGGTTTAGCAGTTTTGAAAGTGATGCTCTGAAACTGTGTTTGTGTACTAGATGCTGGAAACTTTCTGGGTGTGTGGGTGTTTAAACATACTCCTATACTTGCCTAAACTTGATGTGCTGCATGACTCAGAGCACACAGGCTTTAAGCACACTTACATTCAGTCATATATTCCTATTCCCATATGTGTGGTGGTCTGGGAAAACCCATTGGATGTAGCTGTGGCTGAATTCTGCAGCCAAAAAATGACAACAAATCTGAATTAGACCAAAGATAAAAAGGTTTTCTGCCAGTAATATACTTTAACGTCTCTACTTTAAGGAAACAAATATATTTTTTACCAAAACATGTCTGGAAATCTTTTTATTTTGACTACTTTCGATCACTGGCTTGGCTAACTGCCTGCAAAGATCAAGTTATGTAAGGAGCCAGGTGGTAAAAAACAGTCAGTCTGTCTAAACATGTCTGAAACCTTGCTAGCTGACTTGCTGAGAACGGAACTGTCTGACTGAATGAACGAATCAGTGATTATTTCCCTGCCCATGTTAGCATTAACAGCAATCAGTGAAGTGAAGAGATTCCGATGAGGCTCGTGTTTAAACGTCACAAGTGACTTTTCAGAATCAAAAACCTTTATTGCCAAGTGGGTTTACATGTACAAGTTATTTGTCTTGGTGTACTGCTGCTTAGTAATAAGCAATAATAATAAATTATCTCAGGTGATGAGACAGAAACTGATGTGGATGATGCTGATAATCAAAGTAAGAACTCACTGTAAACTTATAATTCTTTACAATTTGACAGTAATGTTTTTTTTTTTCATCAGTAGATTAGGTTATAAATGTAGAGGTAGACACTGTTGAATTCTCGAATCTGAAGGTCTCGAATCTTAATTTTCTATAAAGCAGCTCGGACAGTAACGCTGGCTGTAATTCAAATCTCATGTTTATGTCATTGTTTCTATAGTAACAGCTTATTCACATCGACTTGTATGGTGGATGCGCCACATAAACTAAATCTAATAATAAGCAGATTTTTTTTATTAGTGTTGTTTTTTTTTTTTTAACAAAGAAAACTTAGAATTTTTCCGAAAGTTTTCTGGAAAAAGACATTTATGTAATATTTATGGAAGGAGTCTCCAGTTTCAGCGCTGTGACACAATCAGTATGTTTTTTTTGCCATTTTTTTGGCTTATTAACTTCAAGAGAAAAGAGAGGCTGGTGAAGAAATGACTGTTTATAGCTTCTCATTTCCCACAACTTTAAATGTAACTATAAACAGCAAAAAAGCACAACATATCATTAATTAATCAATTAATTAACTCAAAATTACAATCTTCAGCAAATCACTGCTGTACAAAAGAAATAAAATATTTCAGGACGTGCTGTTATAAGAAAATAATCAACTTCAGGATGTTAAGAGCACCACATCAGCCTGTCATGTTTTATTCCTTACATAATTGGTTGAAGTTCATGTAAAAGAGAAAGTTTAATTGCCAGTTTCAATTTTCAAAACTATGCATGAAAGAAAATTTCATCAAAATTAATCCATGTGAAAAGTTTCCCCAGGGTAATGGTGCTTTACCGTAACATGTTCTTGGAGCACTTAATGATTTAATTATTTCCCCTAATAGTGCACTTGATCATCCTTGTAATTAGGTTATGACTCCTTAAAGCATCTCACTGAAGTTTTTATGACTATGTCCTCTTCTGTCTGCACATTTATGAGCCACTGAATAAGAGAGTCTATTACATAAATAAAAGTTTGGATAAATGTGACTCAGGGGCAGTTAATAACCAACTGACTCTAGCGCACAATGTACCAAGAGTAACGTTTATCCCCTGTGTTGCAGAACAAAATTTATTAAGACAGCTTTTCCTCCATAACATTTCTGGCCCCTCTTTGCCTGAGCAGCACTACAACACAAGATAAGGGTTTATTGTAAGACTGTAATTTCCCTTCTCAACAAATAAAATCTTATCTCATGATCAAGCCTATTATCTTGTATATCCTTGGAAAGTGCTTGTTGGTAATTTCAGGCCTTATGAACCTCGTTCCGTGTAAAGAAATAAATCCATGTAAATGAGAGCACAAGGCGAGGTCTTGATAATTTTGTGAAAATTTACTTAAGAATACTGAGGACCTTGTCTAATATCGGCACAACATTTAGGCACAGCACAATCATCGGATAATTTGGTGATCCTAGCAGTGTTACACAAGAACATAATGTGCAGCGCAATTACAACAGGCCATGGTATAATGTCCTTGATAATTATAGTTATGATTGTGTATGGCAGTAGACGGATGTGATTGCTAACAAAGAGCTCAATAACCTGTTTAATTGGAGGTTCTTGCTCTACCTTTAGATGACAGATATTATGAGGAGCAAAGAGAAATGAAAGCCATACAGCTTCAGAGCTTCATGAAATAACATGACACATGGATGAGCTACATTAACGATGCAGCATTGATTGGAAAGATATGAACAAAAAAAAAAAACCACACCCTGCTGTTTATATTCCACTTCACTGAGCTCTTCACCAAGATACACGGCTAAATCCCCCGTGCAGAATAGCTGTGCACATCACAGCTTTTAGACACATCCTCTTGTCCTTGTGACAAATAGCTGTGATTGTGTAGGTCATTGGGATTGCTATCGACCGCGCTGCCTTCTTCTTTCTCATCTTATCCCTCCATTATTCCTTCCTTCTTTTTAGTGTGTCATTCTCCCATCTTTCTATATCTCTATAGATTTCATGTTGTGCTCAAAGGGATTTGGGGATGGCTTAAAGCTTAGAGTGTTGATCTGCTCTATCATGGGAGTTCAATCTTCTTTTTCTACTTTTTCTTCCTTTGCTTTGTCTTTTCACGTCTTCTCAGTCACAGTTTGTCTTGATAATCCTCTACCTTTTATCACTCTTCCATTGGTTTCCTTTCTCTCCCTCTTCGCATCAGGTTATAACGATTTTTCCTGCCCTTCGCCACCCTCCTCTGCCTCAGGCTACCCCTGAACTATACAGTATATACACTGATGTTTTGCCACACCTTTCTCTCCAGACCCTGTGACCCTTTAAAGCTTCTCCTTAAGCACCACTGTTTTCTTCCTTTTTGTCTCGAATAACACCTGCCTTTTTGAAACGCCCTTTTTCACCCTTTATGAGAAAAATCTTTTCTTTCACCGAAACACACACTAGACACACAAAATCGTTATAAAGCGCTGATTGCTCACACAATATCCCAATCAGACAGGAGACTTTGTTTATATAAATGACATCTTTCCAGTGATACTGGATGAATCTTTGCTGTAGGGGAGTGTTGATCCTGGGCAATGGTGATGATTGTTGCACTCATACACCACTTATTCAGTGTTATCATCACTCAGCTAAAACACAACACACTGCGGTGTTTTGTGTCATTAGGGTTTAAGTGGATGGCATTCTATGGTGGCAAATTAATGTGTTGTTGAGGTTTATTAAAAAAAAGAGAAGATGAGCAAATGGAGTGGCATCATGATCATACCCCAGTGTTCAATGTCTCCTAGCTATTGCTAGCCTCAGAAATGAAACAATGAAAGTAGAGAAAAGAGAAAATATCAGCTCATGTCCTCCTGATTATTCGACACTATTCACACATTCCAATTCTTGTTTGCATTTCAGACACACAGAATGCAAAGTCTTGCCTCATTTCTTGAGCCCTATTCACGTTTCCCACCCACCAGCCAGCTCTTTCATACAACAGCTACCAACTAGGGAGGGTAAGGGCTAAAATGTGCTTCCTCCAAGATACATGAATCCAACCTCCACATCTTTTCGAACAGCTACTCATGCTGCCTAACACACTCAGAGGAAAGTATCACTCTCTTCTACATACATGAGCTCAGAGACACCCACAACTGGTTACAATTGGAGGGGAGAGAGTGTGCCATCCTTCACACCAAGGACGCCTTGCTCTCTTAGATCGTTATGGCACTGTCAGGATTTGGACTCACAATCTCCAGACAATAAGGCAAACACTTTTCTGTTGCGCAACTTGGGAACCCTTATTCATGTGCCTAGATCCTTGCCTTGCATTATCGTTTACTATTTTGGATTTGCCCTTTGGGCTGAGATTTGGCCTCGCTTTCTTTTATTGTGATTTTGGATTGTGGACTTTGTTTAAAAAAAAAAAAAAACTCAGCACACGGAGCCACAAACCTCTCCTGAGTCCATCGTTATGCCAGACAAACCTTTGTTGTCTGTGTATTGGTTTCTTACTACCAGAGGACGATTTCATGAGAACAGCAGATATATGTCAAGACCTGGCCCAAAATAGAGCACAGAAACAGTACAGTAATCGTATTACTAAAGGATAATGCACTGCTGCAGAGCTCCGCATTATCATCAAAAAATCAAATCACATAGGTAGCAAGCATCTCATATTAAGAGTGCTGATGTAAGATCATCTCTGGTTAATACAATCACATTCAGCCAAAGCCAAAATTGATTGATATACTACCTCTGAGTGGTTTGGGACAACTCCAGACATGTCAGAAGAGAGGTGATGCCATCAAAAAAAAAAAAAAAGACAAACTGGCTTTTAATTACTGGGGTGAGCACAAGAGGCTCATAAACCATATAGTGAATGAATAAGAGTCTATAGCAATTTATTCTTTTTATCTCATTCTGAATGGGCCAAAACGTCTTCTCACCAATTTTAGATGTGCCTCTTCAACCCACTATGACTAGTATTTTGAAATGTCTGCCATCTTGAAGTGTAACAAAACATGTTTTTTCTCTACCCCGCTGTTTCATCCCACCATTAGAAGATATTATAATACTTTACAGTGCTGACATTTGAACCATAAAATCATGAATCATCATGAAGCACTTTTTAAGCCTACTACACAGGAAGTTAGGGCATCAAAAACTGCTTTTGTACTACTTCCAAAAGGTGCAGCCGATCTTTGAGTCAGACGATCGTGCAATGGTGGCAGAGGTTACTAAATAGATTTTTGATATTTAAAAGTTTTTGCCTATAATAGACTAACGTCATAAAAGATTGAAGACACTGAACAGGAAGTGATATGATATCTCTGAGTGAGAAACTTGATTTCATATAGAATAATTTACTGCTTACTGCTGACAAAATCACACAAATGTTTCCTTTCCTATTTTCACGTTTGTATTTTTTAAAAAAAATAACTCAGTAGAGATGTCTGCAAAAGAAGGCAAGAGGGTCATGGCAACAGACAGGGAACAAACCCAGCAGAGCAAGCAGCCATTTTCCATTAATAAGATGCTGCTGCTGAAGCTGGAGCCTAGGGTTTATGTCAGCAGTTCCACACTTATCATAAAAAACGCCAAAAAGAAAACACAGCTCTTAACCAGCAAAACCAGTCAGCTGGCAGGACAAAAACCCTGGTGGTCATGGGTTTGGGAAAGAGCCATTTTGTCAACATAATAACAACTCAAGAAACTCCAATTATTTTCATGATTATCGTTAACATAACTGATTTCCTCTTAATAGCAACATGATAATTCGAAGCTAGCAAAACTTCCTTAGCGTAACTACACATTTAGAAAAAATGTGAATAAATAATCAGCTAAAATCGTCAACTTTTTCATGCTATGCACTAGTGCCATGTCATCCTGATTAATGCTTCCTTCCAAACAGGCTTCCGAAGTCTTTGGAATGTTGGAAAGGCAGAATGTGGCTGGAAAAGTCACTCTCCAAAACTGCCCCGCCCCCAAGTGAATGGTCAGTAGAGATGCATGAATGAATGGGAGACGTCCGACACTCTCCTGAAGCGCATTTATCACAGACAGCGTTGGGCCATAGCTGGTCTCACAAGCCAGACCTTTAGTGTTCACTAGAGACCCTGCTACATTTTGTCACTAAATACAGGATAGAATGCACAGAAAAAGGCAATTTCAGCGGCTGGGAGATGATCAACCACAGACCTTTTCCCATAGCCACTGATAAACATGGGAATATGCACCTTATACAAAACACTGAATCATAATTCATAAAAGCATCTCTGAAACTCATTGTGTCGCAATGTACAAAAGATCAAATGTTTGTTTTCCCACTACAAAAGTGCAAAGTGCCAATCAGATTGCAACCTTCGACATTCTGAAGAGTGTGACCAGAAAAGTGTACGAAAAATATCAGACAATCCATGGCCCATGAGCGGATCGTTTGAGGCTGAGGCTAGGCTTTTTTTCTTTCAAGTAATGGAGGTGTTTCTTATCAATGTTTAAAGATGGATAGATAGATAGATAGATCACTTTATAAATCCGAGGCAAATACACAAATTCATGTTTACATGTACGTGTTTAAGGATTTTGTACATTAAATTAGCTCTTAACAGCTTACCCTATTTTTAAAGAATCTTGCACATTTCATTTTCGGATTTCATATAAACCTTCTACTTTAAACTCTTTGAGTAAAAAGCAAAAGCCTTGAATTAGATAGTAGCCTACTGATGATCTAAAACCAAAATGTGTTTTTTTCATCCTTTTATTCAGAACATGCTTTCAAATAAAACATCATTTTTTACCCATTCAAAGCAATTTTATATGGTTTTGCTTCTCATCTTAATTGAAGAACTGTCATTTTACTTGAATAGACAAAAATTATGAGATTTTCTCAAATCACTCCTTGCAATTAACCTGCTAGTAACCTGCCTCCTTGTTTGATGGACAGCTAAGATCCTCCCACTGTTAGGAAATATCATGAATACTCCAGGTTCCAGAAGCACTGCTGACACAGCATAAACCAGACATAAAAGGATCTGTTAATGGGAACAGGGCTTGGGGTATTGACTTACCTGCCACAGAGTTAGGGCGGGGCATGAGGTACAGGGGGGTGGGCTGAGAGGAGTGGTGGGTGGAGCTGGGCTCAGGAATCTTGTTGAGGCTGTGGGTGGAGGCAGCCATGTTTTCGTCAAGCCGGTAGAGGCCGGAGTCGAGTGTGGCGCGCTGAGAGTGCCAAAGTTTGAGGCTGCTGGCGCGAGTGCCCTCTCCATGCTTGGCACTGCGATCTGCAGGCTCTGAGTAACTCGTCAGGGTGGCTGAGTATGAGTGGAGAGAGGGATGTGGAGCAGGAAAAACAACAGAATGGTCACTAATAAAGGATAAGGACAATCTGCTGAGCTACAAGGCCATACTGTACATGTACTTTAGCACGTACATGTGAGTAACGCCTTTCTTACGAGAAATGTAAAGCAGAAATTTAGATTTTTTAAAGAAATCACAGTAATGTGTTTAACCTGGAACAGACGGGTTTGACTGAATATCTGCAACAATAATTTACTAAGTAATGATTCATTTGTTTTCATTTCAAATATATTCTGAAAACAGAAACGTATTTTTGCGACTCTATTCATACACAGTAATTTTCACATTCATATGATCAAAGTCTCATTACAGAAAACAGGTGACTATGCAATTATGCAAAACATATTTATGTTGAGTTTTCATGAGTTGTTCAGTCAAACGTGTTTGTAAATTAAGCTCTAAATCTATCCAGCGTGTTCTTTGTGGTAATGTTTTACCAAGCGTTTACGGAGTTATTTTTCAGCACAGCTGTATTATTAGCATTAGAACTGTTTTTCGTAGGATTTTATTAGATGTTTATTGTGTACTTTTAAATTTGCTTTATATACAGTAGTTGTGTATTTTGAGTGTTGATTTTCAGAATTTTACAACTGCAATCAGGCTTCTAGTATAAGTGATTTTTGAGTGAACAGCTTTTCAGTTCTTTTCTCAGGGAAATGTGTTAAAATTATTGTTTGTGCTAATCACAGATTCAGTGAATAAATTACGTTGTGCTATACATGTGTGGCGGTCTGGGAAAACCCATCAGATATCACAGTGGCTAAATTCTGGCAAATAGTCAAACCAGATTTTGAGTTTTGGCCAAAGATGTCTAAAGTGTAGCAAAATTGACATAATTAATTCAGTTTGTAATTAATTTCATCACTGTCTGTGATGTTCCTGTGCCGCAGGATCGTTAAATGCAATTTTGTCCCTTTTCACTTTTAGGGGAAATAAAACTTTAAATGCTAGAACCTTACTTTTGGTTAAGATACATGCAAAAGAGATCTTTATATAATAATTTGTTTTCCCCCATGTGAAGGGTTTTCCAGGCCACCACACACATATATATATGGCGTATACACAAAACATATTTTAAGAAGAAAATACATAAAAGTGAAAATGAGGAGGGAAATGTAGATTAAATTTGAACAAATCTGTCTGTTTTTTCCTTGTAGCTGTTCGTTTTAGTTCGGAGGTATCCATAAAATAACCCTGCTATGTACCTTTATGGATGGTAGATCTCCAGGAGGACAGATGGTGAGCACTGTTCCACACTCACACACTCGCTCATACACGCGTACTCGGCCATGCATATTCACAAGCTCAACAAAAACGAACACTGTCAGACATTGAATGTCCACGTCAGTGTTTCTCAGTCACGCGCACCTGTTCATTCTTTTATGAACTGCAGCAAAACAAAAGAATGTGTGTATAGGTGGATGTGTAACTCACCGATGATGCCACTGTCTCTGCTTTCCAGCGTGGAGGTGGGGCTGCTGACGGCCTGTCCTGGAGCTCCAGCAGGGAGAGTGGAGCAGGGACTGCAGGCTGGAGGAGATGCTGTGCTGCTGGTCAGCGTGGAGCACGGACTCATCCTGCCGCTCACCCCCACACCCTGAACATACAACACACACCTCTCACTGCCTGTCAGTTAACTCCATCTATAGCTTCTCAGCCTCGTGGAGTAGTCTGAGATGTAGTTCTATGCTTTATATGGCATAAATAATTAAAACTGTCAGATTATCATTAAATTTCATTAGGCTTCATTTCGTTTGGATCCTCTTAAACCCATTAAGACCACAGTGACGCCATCTTGTCCATCATGCTGTCATGTTAATCAAAGCAGTTATTTAAATTAGAAATAAGTATATTTTCACTTTAATCTAATAATCTAATCCCATAATCTAAACAGCTGCTATTTCAGTCAATTATAAACCTCAGCTCTTCTTATCAACACTGTTCTTGTTTAACTGCCTGATGTTTTTTATTTTATTTATTTTTTTTTTGCTATTTGCTCCCTTACGCTTTTGTTCTCTCTAAAATGTTTACTATTATCTGATTTTTGAGGAAAGAGAGGCCTACATTAGTCCGCAGGCGATTCTCAGTGTATTAGTGCTTTATCAGTTAATAGAGCTAAAGAGCTAAAGCATGTGAAAAAACAATAGCAAAATGAAAAGAAGGCATTCAGAGAAAAAAACCTATAATATCCGAGTAGCTGGCTTAAAGTAGTATTCTGATTAGATGTAAACTCTTTTGAATTTGAAATGGAACCTATTCAAATGAATATTGAGAGCAATGGAAAGAGAAGAGAATATGCAGGGAATTCAAATATATTTTGAAAAGCTATTCTTCTTAGACCTTCAGTTTTCTATAGTTACAGCCAAAAGTTTACATAGACCTAAGCTAAAGACATTCAAACTCAATTTTTCCACACATTTCCATTAGCATACAGTTCCTGGGTTAAGTCTATTAGGGTGTCTACTTTATTTCCATAAGATGTCATCTGAAAATATTAACCAAGAGACAGATACTGATATTACTATATCAGATTTTCAGTGGATCAAAAACTTTACGCACACTTTGTTAGTATTTGGTGGCGTTGCCTTTTAATTGCTTGATTGTCAATCAAACACTTGGGGTAGTCTACCATAAACTTCTCACAATACTGGAATTTTTTTTTTTGCTTTTTTGCCTTTTACTCCTGACAGAACTGGTGGAACTCAGTGAGCTCTGTGGGCCTCCTTGCTCACATTTATTTTATATTATTTTATTTTATTTTATTTTTTTAATTCATTCCAAATTTTCTACTGGATTCAGATCAGGGCTTTGTGATGGCCACTTCAATACTTTCACTTTATTGTCTTTAAGCCATTTTGTTACAACTTTGGAGGTATGTTTTGGATCATCATCCTGCTACAAGACCCTATTGTGACCAAGTTTTAATTTTTTTGATAAAGTCTTTCTAGATAATCCTCCTTCCTCATGCTGCCATCTGTTTTTTTTTTTTTTAAAGCAAAGCACCCTCACGACACGATGCTGCCACCCCCATGCTTCACAGTAGGGATGGTGTTCTTCAGATTAAAAGCCTCACCCTTTTCTCTGGCTACACAGTGGTGATCATTATGGGCAAACTGTTCAGTTTTTCTTTCATCTGATGAGAGAGCACTCCTCCAAAAGGCTTCTGATCACCTGCAAACTTCAGTCTGGAATTTTTTTATGCCAGTCTGAGAGTAGAATCTGCTTCCTTGTGCAACATTGATGTAGGACACTCTTAATGGTGGATGTACATACTTTGGTACCTGATGCCTCCAACTCCTTCACCAGTTCCTTTGTTGCTGTCTTGCGGTTCAGTTGAACCTTTCGGACCCAAGTTCCTTCATCCCTCATTGTTAATTTGTGCATCTTTCCTCAACAATGTAGTGTTTGTGTGGACCCAAGATTTTTATATAGGCATGAAATTGTTTGTACAGATCCTTTTGGTCCTTTAGTTGTTTGGCTCCTAAAGAGGAACCGGACTCTAACTCCTAATTATGATAACTGGCCAATCAGAACCTTCTCATTACATCATTTCTGTCTCTTCTGGAATCTTCCAGACTGTTTAAAGAGACAGTCAACTCAGTATATGTAAACTTTTCACCCATTGGAATTCTGATATAGCAAATAAAGCTGAAATAAATCTGTCTCTAGATGATTATTTTAAAATGACCTCTAATGTGAGCAAAGATGCCCTAATTGACTTGTCAAAAGAACTGTATGGTAACATGAAATGTGTGAAGTTGCGAAAAACTGTAATTGAATATCTTTATCCTAGGTGTATGTAAACTTTTTCCCTCATCTGTATAATCAGTAAACAAAATCCTCTGTAGAGAATTATGTAAACGATTTACTTTTCTGATGGCCATGGTGCTTAAAAAAAAATGATCTGGTACTGTGCTCCTACAACACCATCAGCTCTTCATCCGAGTTAAATTAAAAGACAATATCTACACACAAGGAACACACAACATTTTACACTATCAGTGAACCTGTGGGATAGAGAGCTCATAATACTGGAAAGAATTATAAATCAGACCCCAGTTCACATTTCTGGAACCATTCATGCAGAAATTCAGATAATTACAATTGTAAATTAAATGTCAACAAAGACAAAACAGATGTCATTTTTGTGAATTTATGATAAATCATTTTTTCCTATCTTTTGAAAGAGTGAAGGAGTATATTTTTTTCTAACTGAGACATTTCTGATTAAAAAAAAACAAACACACAGAGCGCTCCTCTGTGGATGACTGAGAGAAAGAGAAAATGAAAGAGAGAGAAAGAGAGAGAGCGAGAGAACACGAGTTCTGGCTCTGTGCAGCCCATTCAGCCTAAACGGCTGTCACACACTGTGACAGGGCTTGCTCTGTTCCTCCATCTTGGCTCAGTTTTTCCCTTCAGCCTATTCATTCCCTGGAGTCGCTGACTGTCACGGAAATAATTATTTATATAGCACCTTTCATTTCCAATAAAATCACAAGGTGCCTTACATGAAAGCACAAAACAAGCCAAGTGACAGTAGAGTGAAATGAATAGACCTGATATCAAAAATCAATGAAATAATAATAAATATTTACTAAAGACTGTATACAAAATTGAGTTATGAAAATGTTATGATGATTTAATATAGAAATTGTGAACAGTGGTATTCAGATCTCAGACATAACACTGCTTTAACACTATTCAGAAGCTACGCGGGCCAGCATTTACCTAAAACAGAGGAGTTACGCACAATTCTGACTGATATTTTACGCGATATATCGGCTCGGGTGAGGAGCACTATTACGTCCAGCGCCACTGTCTGACATTAATCAATATATCATGCTGAAATTCTTGTTTTTGGCTGTAAAATCTATGGAAAGCTGTTTAAGCCCAATATTAAATACAAAAACATTACACTGTTGACTAATTAATTGTATTGTCTCTTTAAAGTTTACTAAAAGATTTTTTTCTCTCACGGAGGACATCATAGGAGACAGTGTCTTTAAAGGAGACATTGCTTATCTCAAGGACTGGATTTTTATGGATAATATTACGAACTACAATTATTTAAAGTGAGCTGTAAGCACGTAGCAGATCAGATGATCCTTCAAACCAAGGACGTATTCTTTGCAACAGAGTGCATTCATCTGAACAAAAGCACTGACATTATTTTATTATTTGAACAATTCAAAATATTAAATGAAACATGTGAAAAATAGCTCCCAGGATGCATCTCAGGATGAATAGGAAGAGCTGGATCAAGTGCTATTTTACAAGTTTTCAAACAAACAAAAATCTTTGACTCTTTTCTGGCTTAAAGGTAAGTGCTTGTGTTTACAGGTGTGTAGATGCTATAGAAAAACTTTTGCTACTCATCAGCTACTCAAAAGTTGCTACTCATCTGGCAACCTTGGATTTGTGAAATGTGCCATGACTTAAGCATGTGCGTAACCCGACCCTGAATACAAAGATATAGACGTAAACTCGTCAACTCTGAATTTATTAAAAACGATGAAACAAAACCCCCGAAACAAGTAAAAACAAACAATTTTAAAAAATCACCACGTTAGCTCTGTATCGTCCTAAAATATCCACAGTGTCTCTCGAAGTGATGTGAAGTGAAGTGAAGTGGCCTACCTGTGTGTCCTCGGCCTCCTCCATGCTGTAGTGCAGCTCTGGAGGGCCCTCGCTCATTTTGTCTCCAAGCAGGAAGCCAAGGCGAGTCATCAACGTGTTGGCAGCCTCATCCACTGAAGGAGGGGGGCCAAGCTCCTCACCTACTTCCCCTGATGGAGACGGAGGCAGAAAGAGAGTGGGAGTTAAATGAAGCGCTGATCTTGAGACAACATTAAGTAGCACTCAGTGGACTGGTGTAACAAGTTCATCTCTCGTTAGGCATATGTCAGCTTCATGACTACCACATCACAGCAGAAAAACCCATAGACATATAACAAATAAAATAAATAATATAAGAAAGTGATATGACAAATAGAAGATTGTTTATATATCAGCATCTTATATAAGCAAGTAGCTTTACTGGGTAAAGTGTGTGCCTGAGGGTGGTGCAGTTGCTGATGGGCTGCCTGACACACACACAAACACACACACACACACACACACACACACAGAGCGTGAAGCTTTTCAATTCCTTATGTATAGAATTGAGAAGGATATAGAGAAATAGAATAGAGACAGTGAGAATAATAGATTTCTGCATTGCTGTTACTTCTACAATACAACCTTAAGGGGGGTGAGAGAGAGATATAGAGAGGCAGTGAGGGATAACACACCTGTTCTGAGCCATGCCATTCCACCAGTACCAAAAAATCCCTACTGGTTCAAAATCAACTGTGTGTATCGATCAGACACTGCACAAATCTCAGTCTCTGCCACACCGCCTGATCTGGCTGTCAGCAAGGGGGCTGGGCGTGTATGTAGATGTCTGTGCTTGAGTCTGGGTGTGTGTGAGGTTATGGTCGACACACACACCCAACTCTCATGAGCCAACGCCCACAACAGTCTCACACACACACACACACACACACCACTGTACACTAACCTCATCCTATAAGATGAAGCAAATCAAGTGGGATTTTAAACTTAAGGCAGGATTTTGTGTTATATATAGTTTAAGATTCAGATACATATAGATCTTTTTATAAAGGAGACATTCTGCTGTTACTTTGATTTCTAATGTATATACGTAATTCATTTACATTAATACAGCCACTAAAAGGAAACATTGCTTATGAATTTACAGAGGAGTATTCAGTTAAAATTTCTGAAGGCCACAACTAACAGCTAACGTCTAAATGGCGACAAGAGTTATCTTTTAAAGCTATACTTTCAAATCATTAATCTGTAGTTTATGACTCATTATTTTGACACATCAATTTGAAGTGATTATATTTTGTTTCACACTGGTGCTAAATATTACCACTTTTGTCTCACACCACTGACTGAACGGATAAGACTATTGTTTTGAACTTAAAGCGGGGAATAATCTTATACTTCTAATCTAATACTTCTCTGTCCATTGGTCTTTAAAAATCCTGTTTTCATAGTCAACTTTTTTTAACAAGCCATATTGTTAAATCTCTCCCCTTTCTAAGCGAATGTCTCTAGCCCTGTAGCTTGTTTCTGGTCTGATGACCTGCCTTCAGATAAATAATTTAAATAAATGCATATGACTGGATAAGCTGCATGGATTGCTGGTATAAAATGGAGGATCTGCAACAGAAACCACAGTGGTCCATGATTAGAAAAGTACGGCTCTGCTACAGTTCTTGGTTCGGTTGAACTGTTTTGCTGGGTCTGCATCCGGACTGCATTATAGATCAATTTAAAGATTTTTCCTCTAAATCTCTGAAACCTAGGGACATTATTATCCAACTCATCTGCCTACATTACAACACACTCGGTAAGTCATCCCTCATTCCAGAAACCAGCCAAACTGCCCTCACATCATGACTGCATGGTGCAGTGTGAGTGTGTATGGAAGTGATAGTATCTTTAACAAATGACCCAGAACAAAACAGTGATACTGACAACATCAAAGACCTTCTTGCTGTTCAGTAGTCACACCCACTGTATCTTATATGTGTTCAGTAATGTTGTGTTGTCATGTAGGAAAAACTCTGTGTAGACTGTGTGTGTGTCTGAGAGCAGATCAGTTCAAATTATATGTGTATATGTTCAGGTCCTGAAGCATTTAACTAACATTAAGTAACGTATAATAAAGTTTAATATACAGTATGTGTTTAATACTCAGTATCATGAAGTCCTATAATTCTCCACAATGTCTCAGATTGGTCCACTGCAGAACTGAAGTAACAGTAATTATATCACAGCACTGTTGATTTCTCAAACCTGATTGGTCAGAAGACATTGATTAATTTTCTATAACAGCAGCTCTGACAGTAGTTCTGGCCCTCATTCAAATCTCAGGTTTATATTAATCTGCTTGCTCTATAGTAACAATAATCCACATAATCTAAGACTAAAAAAAATGCTGTTTTGGATAATTATGGATATTGTGAAGCTTGGAGATGTTTATTTAACATTTATGGAAGGAGTCTCCAGTGTCAGTGCTTTGTAACAGTCAGAGGTAAAGCTGATGTTCCAACAAGAGAGTCTTCAGGATAGAGGACTTTGCGTTTTCCGGTTTCTGAATAACGTGATGTCTTATTAACTTTAAAAGAGAGGGAAAAAAAGAGAGGTGAGGGAATGACTGATTTAACTAGCTATAACATGACATAAGTGATAACAGGACCTAACTTTTTTCATGGACTTTCTACAACCTTCAATTTAACTATAAACAGTATGATTTGTTCTTTAATATGTAAATAAAATATAATCTTTGGCAATTTGCTGTGGTATAAGAGGAAAAAAACACAGGTTGTGCAGTTATAAAAGTCATCTTCGGGGTGGTAAGAGTAACTGTGCTTTGTGTCGGGCTGCATCACTTTACCCTGTCATTGATTATTTCCCTATAATTACTATTCCTTCCTTATCACTCACACATGCATCCTGTTATGTTTAGATATGTGCCTATAGCCCTAGTCTTCCCTTGCTTGTTTGTGAAGTCTCGCTGGTTTGTTACCTGTGATTCTAAAAACCTAAAAGGATTCACTGAATTCTGTTTCTTGTTTTCTGTCCAAATTTTGAGTGTCTGCTTTTGGCTCCCAGTTGCGATGTTACCTAGATGGACCACTCCAAATTCTTATTCTCCAACAGCAGAAGACCACATCAGGTTCCATTCCTGTCAGCCAAGAACTAGAATTTGAGGCTGTCTACACTGTACACCCCATAATGACAAAGCAAAAAACTGATTTGTGATAACTTTGCAATTAATTAAAAAGAAAAAAACTGAAATATCACACTGACACAAATATTCAGCCCCTTTGCTATGACACATGAAATTTAGCTCAATTGCAACCCATTCTCTGGATCATCTTTGAGATATTTCTACACTTTGATTGGAGTCCACTTGTAGCAAATCCAACTTATTGGACATGATTTGGTGAAGCAGACACCTGTCTATATAAGGTCTAACAGCTGAAAATACATATCAGAGCAAAAACCAAGATATGAGGTCAAAGGAACTGCCTGGAGAGCTGCCTGGCACAGATCTGGGGAAGGCTACAAAAACTTTCTGCTGCTTTGAAGGTTCCCAAGAGCACAGTGGCCACCATAATTCTTAAATGGAAGAACAACGAGGACTCTTCCTAGACCTGGCCACCTGGCCAAACTGAGCAATCAGGGGAGAAGGGCCTTGGTAAGAGAGGTGACCAAGAACCCGATGGCCAATGGTTGAGCTCCAGAGATCATGTTTGGAGATACTTGCAGACAACCATTACTGCAACACTCCACCAATCTGGGCTTTATGGCAGAGTAGCCAGACAGAAGCCTCTCCTCCATGGAAAAAAAATCAAATTCTACAACAATTTTACAACAATCCTTAGCATATATCAGTGGAATAGACAGCTCTATGCTAACGGCATAAATGTTAAACAGAGACCTGACCAGAGACCATAGCTCTGCCCTCTATTAGGGGTCCAAGCACCAGAGTCTCTGGAACCCTATTGTTTTTGTTAGGGTTATTTCAATTTTCTATTGGTTCGCAAAACTAAGAATTGCAAATTCATTGGTCAAAATTCACCTAGATAAAGTTGGTGAAAAGTGAAAGCAACCACTACCAGGATTAAGTGCATCTTTTATATCCTGTGTCCTTTCCCCTTCAGTGAATTGGCTTTTACGCCAGGGGAATTTTATTTGTGTTTGGTCCGACAGCTACTTTATCTGAAAATGCATAAAAGAGCAGTTTTCTGGTGTCTCCAATAAAAAAATTGTAAATGCTACAGCTAAATCTTATTCTAATAATATAAAGATTTGTGATTTTAGAAGACAAACAAACAAACAAACAAAAAAAAACAACAACAACAAACCAATGGCAATGAGAGATTTCTGATTGATCATTCCTGGCATATATTCTGGAGTAGAGCACAGCAAGACTGAGAGAGAATTTAACAATGTGAGGACTGAATGCTAACGTCTTTAATTCCTGTTTATAGATGCACTGAATGTGTTCATTGTGCGCTGTGATGGACTAGCATCCCATTAAGGGTATATCTCCACCTTGCTCCCAGTGCTCCTGGGGACGGTCTTTGGATCCACTGTGAGCCTGACCAGGATGAAGTGCTTACTGAAGATAAATATTGAAAGTATTTAAGTAGTTTGATGATCAGAACTGTGCTGAGTAAAACCACCATAATGTATAATATTTCCTCTAACGCGCTCTGCAGAACATACACCATGTACTACACCAGAACAGTGAGAGATTGTTCAGTTGATTAAGTCTGGCACAAGCTGGCGTCATCAGCATTCCTTTAGAGCACATATCCCGAAGTTCCTGAGCTGGTGTCTAGACATTACTTTAGTCCCGCACTTTATTATTAATAAACTCGGTATTAAAGCCCATATTACCTCTAAACAGGAGAGAAATTTTTGGCACAGGCTTCATCATTTTAAGGTGCAAACCACAATGTTTTGTTTTATTTTCTTTATTGTCCTATTCTTTCTTTCTTCTACCACTTTTCTTAATCATTGCTTTATATTTGCACCATAATACACTTTTAAGAATTAAACAATACAGAATCGGCTTATGGGAAATGAGTTTGTGTCTGAACAAAATTTGCATTTGATCAAATCCCACATTTCACACTAAAAATAAAGCTAAATCAACCGAAACATATAAATGTATTAAAATAGTACAACTTAGACGACCCAAAAGCTGTTCAGAGGACACAAAGGAGTGGTGAAATATTGCATAATATTAATATTACATTCTGAAATATACATATACATTAGGGGTGGAACGCAATGCCATTATCTATATCTGTATCAGTTTAGTGCTTTAGTGTTTTTGTATTTGGCATTTCGAAGTGGGCATCGGCTGTACTAGATTTATAAATAAATAAACAAATAAATAAATAAATGTATGTATGTATGTATGTATGTATGTATGTATGTATGTTAACCCTACCATTATGTCCTAGAAACATTGGAAAATGGTGGAAACACATGGCTGCTGGTCATATTTCATTCACAAATTATCACAACAAATAACAATTTGTAGACCATAACTGTATTCAAGTCCTGAACCAGACATCCTGTGTCACGTCCTGGAAAGCTTTCTGTCTTCTGTCTAATGTGACAACATCAACAACAACAACAACAGCAATCTAATTCAAATTTTTATCAGATTTACTTCCATTTTTGGGTTTTGTTATGTACCAGAAAGATCAGAAAAGTTTGGGACACGTTATCTGAATCCGTGATAAAATGGGACGAACTTACAGTGCCATCGTGAGTCAAACTGGGGTCCTTTAAGCTACATTTCAGCATTATGCCTGTATGATATTATGAATATTTTTATTTTAATAACGATGGAGAACAATCATGTAAGAATGAAAAAAAAATGCACAATCAGTGTACAAGTTTGACTATATTTTTTAAAATTAATTAAGTGATTATTTTTGTGGAGTCCTGCAGAGATATGCTGCCATGAGCACAGTGCAAGTTGCTTTTTTTCCACACATTCACATGTGTACAATGTTCGCATATTCCATGTGCACCATTGTTAACTTGTTTAAAAAGACTGAGAAAAGGGACAAAATATGTCCACCTTTTCCTGTGCTTAGACATTTTAGGCTAGTTTCAAGTCTTTCTGTGCATTTTTTGAGATATACTTGATGTGGGAATTTTGATGAAACCTGGCAACCTTCCCCATGAGCTTCAGAACTGTTCTTTAAAGTTCAACATTAAAGTAAAAACCTTTCACTGGCTTTCATTTTGGTTTGTCCAGTGGGTTCCTAGTCCCTAATGCTGGCAAGCAGTTTAAAAAAACAACTGCAAAAAAACCCTACAAAAAACAAAAAATATGAATACTCGTCCTATTTTTCATATCTGTATTCATATTCGGTTGGGAAGCATTATCTGTTTAATCTGAATATTGCAATGATATTCAGTTAGTTAGACAGATTGATAGATAGATAGATAGAGATGTGTGAAGATAACATTGTGAGTGAAGAAGAGGGATTATATTACCACGAGTCTAAGACAGTGATGGCTCAAGAGGCTCTGCGCTAATCACCAGAAGGTTGTGAATTTAAATCTCAGGAGTTATTTGGCATATGAATAAATACACGACCGTGTGTTACATTATTACCTGAAATAGGATTACATGCGTTTATTGAGTTGTTTTTTTGGAAAGGAATGACAAATATTTCAAACTAAATACGTATGAAAATTATCATCATCATCATCATCATCATCATCATCATCATCATCCTCCTCACCAGTGCACGAACGGCCTGAGGGATGTTTTGTGTCAGCGCATTGAGACGAGTCCATGTATAGACCTCAGTGCCTACGCTCTGTTCTCAAATACACTCCATTACAGGATAAGAACAAACACGCACAAAACAGCCCACACTCATGCACTAAGGCATACACACACACACACACACACACATATATATATATATATATATATATAAATATATAATACACAGAATAACAGGAGTGTGATATATAATGCTTTCTCATCTAAAATGAATAGCATACACAGGTGTGAAGATGAGAAGGTGCACTGCTGCCAAACACACACCACACACACGCACACACACACACACACAAGCCAACAAACACACACACACACACACAGCTCATCTCAGAATGGGTACCTCTCAGCTTGGCTTGTGAAGGGAGCTCATGAAATTACTGAACAACGTTCCATATGGACATGTCACTGAAATGACCTGCTCTCCCCCCTCGTGAGAGAGAAATATGAAGAGAAAGCACAAACACACACACACACACAGACACACACACACACTCTCTCTCTCTCTCTCTCTCCATGCCTCCTGTCATCCTCACATTTCTGCGCCACGAGAAAGGAAGACAGATGGTTGCTATGGCAACAGGCCGTGTGATAGGAAGAGGGAGGGCGCCGTTTCCTGTGCTGGATTGTCTGTCTGTGTGTGTGTGTGTGTGTGTGTGTGTGAGAGAGAGAGAGAGAGAGAGGGAGAGAGAGAGTGAGAGAGAGAGAGAGAGAGAGAGAAAGAGTGGGTGGCTGTGAGAAAGAGCATGCCAAACCCAGTGTGAGTGGATATCAGGTGGGACATCAGCACTGAGACACAGGCATGACACAAAAATACAGAGCTCATAGAGGGGGAGAGAGAGAGTGAGTGAGTTACAGAGAGAGATGGACAGAGAGAGAGAGAGAGAAAAAAAGAGTTACAGTGAGAGTGAGTGAAAGAGAAGAGATTGATAGAGAGTAAGAAAGAGAAAACAGTAAGCAGACTTCTATAGGTAGCTGACTGTGTGTGTGTGTGTGTGTGTGTGTGTGTGAGAGAGAGAGAGAGGAGAGAGAGAGAGAGAGAGAGAGAGAGAGTAGACCTCTATAGGTAGCTGACTGTATGTGTGTGTGTGTGTGTGTGTGTGTGTGAGAGAGAGAGAGAGAGAGAGAGAGAGAGTAGACCTCTATAGGTAGCTGACTGTGTGTGTGTGTGTGTGTGTGTGTGAGAGAGAGAGAGAGAGAGAGAGTAGACCTCTATAGGTGGCAGACTGTGTGTGTGTGTGTGTGTGTGTGTGTGTGTGTGAGAGAGAGAGAGAGAGAGAGAGAGTAGACCTCTATAGGTAGCTGACTGACAACATAGAAAGAAAGAAAGAAAGAAAGGACGACAAGCCAAAAATAGAAAGAGAGTAGGTGAAACGGAAAAGAGAGAGGTACTAAATCTGCTGAAAAAAGAAAGCAGAAAGTACGACAGAGAATGGGAGAGAGAGAGAGAGAGAGGGAGAGAGAGAGAGAGAGAGAGAGAGAGAGAGAGAGAGAGAGAGAGTGAGAGTGTATATTTGCTGGGTGGCTGACTCATGAGTGTAAGTGAAGCCAGTCATTACTCGGCTGTCTCACACTGGGAAATAACACTCTATCAACATTACAGACAATTAATCATCAATTATATAATATATCACAGATCTATTTTAAGTGTTTATAATGTGATAAAACGTCATTAACACCGCATTATAAAGTGATGAATCGTGACACAGCTGTGCTGTCCTAATAAACTCTATTACAGCTCTATTACAGCTCTACTACAGCTCTACTACAGCTCTACTACAGCTTTAGTCACCTGCCTTTTCTACGTCAAAACAATTTACTTAGCTGAATTATACTAAAGGTAAGGTGTGTATTCATAGCTGTATTGTGGGAGGGATAGAGAGCGAGAGAGAGAGAGCGAGCGAGAGAGAGAGCGAGAGAGCGAGCGAGAGAGAGAGAGAGAGAGAGAGTATCTGCAGTGTATAAAGCTACATTCTGCAGCTGTAAGATGTTAAACGCTTATGTGCAACTCTGCCTGCTATGTGCAGCCCTGTGGAAATAATCTCTCTCTCTCTCTCTCTCTCTCTCTCTCTCTCTCTGCTGAGCTGCAGTGTCTCTCATCTCTTGGTAAATGCTGAAAAACTCTGTATGACTTATAGGCACCCTACTTTCCTACACACCACTGCACAGAAAGAAGAAGAGAAGAAGTGAAGACGAGAAGGAGCTGCAGTGGCCTGTGTGTGATGTCAGCAAAATGTTTAGAAGTTCATAGAAAACAACTGGAGAGAGGGAGGGCAGCATCCATCCATCCATCCTTCTATCCATTCAGCACATAAAACCATCCAACTTACCATCCATCCATCAATCCACCTACCCTACCATCCATCCATCCATGCATCCATCCATTCACCCAATAAAACCATCCATCTGTATATCTATATCTGTCTGCCTGTCTCTCTCTTTGACTTTCTATATCTGTCTGTCTCTCTCTTTGACTTTCTATATCTGTCTGTCTCTCTCTTTGACTTTCTATATCTGTCTGTCTCTCTCTTTGACTTTCTATATCTGTCTGTCTCTCTCTGTCTATCTAGTATATATATATGATGTGTGTCTCTATCTATCTATATCTGTCTATCTCTCTCTGTATATCTATTTCTACATGTCTCTCTCTCTGCCTGTATCTGTCTATTTCGCTCCCTTTCAACCTATATATGTCTATCTATTTGTATTACAGAGAGAGAGAGAGAGAGAGAGAGATCACAGGCCAGTCTTTACACAGGACTGTATTTGTGGTTATAGTAACAAATCTGAATGTGACACAATCAGTAACGTGCGTGTCAACATGTAAACACAAAACGTGCTACAGAGTCCCCGAATCCCAACAGACGTGAGGAAACATGTCATGTTCTTACCAGGTGAGTGTGTGTCCAGGCTGGGATTCTGTGCAGCGGAAGCGGTGTGTGTAGGGGAGCCAAGGTCAAACTCAGGTATGCGAGGGCTCTCCACAAACTTAAGCTTCCGTAGAGGGGCTGAGAGGATGCATGCACGCAACACACACATAACACATATACACACATACACACACACAGACACAAAGAAACACACACACACGAAAGGGTCAGAGGGGAGGACAAAGATCCAAGGTCAGAACAGAAAACACATGACAGATCAGACTGTGTGTGTGTGTGTGTGTGTGTGACAGACAAAACACAAAAAAGGACAACAATGGTCAACAAGCCAACATACAATTGTGTAGTGTTTACAAACACTTGTCCTGGTATGAACTTTCATGAGTTCATGTTTCGTGCAAGGCATTATGGGTAGCAAACTAATGGCCCTGACCTTAAATTTCATCATTCTACACACTCGTATTTCTCAGAGCTCCTATTCGTCTCACATTTTTATATAATTAATCTGTATTATTGCCACTTTTTGTATTAATATTATTGCAGTACATCTTTAAATTGCATCCCCTTTGCTTTGGAAATGTACTATATAAGGGCATGTCAATACAGCAATACTTAATGTATGTGAAATGCAATAATGTGACTGAAATATATATTACTTTAGTAGTAGGTTGATTGGTGTTGCACTTAAATGCATTTAGGAATGTACATATGGTCAAAGACTACTCTTAGGTCCACTAAGGGAGGAAATGCAGCATGACTGGCACAAATTTCCAGTGCACAGAGTAGATGCCCACTCACCAGAATGGCATTATGTGCGACAGTAATTTGATATCATTGTTATAAAATTTAAATCTGAGCTTTCACCTGTCTGTTGCATCAAACTTGTAGATGCTTATTTCGTGACACAAGTTTAACACAAAAATGACCAAGCAGACAGGTTCATAATAATGGTCCGGGCTGAGCCTTGGAGCATTGCAACAGCTTACATTGTCTCTTGCTGATGCAACAAAAGCCTATTTGTTACTTTAATACAAAACAGCTATACATATACTTTAACAGCAAAACAGCAAAACTATAAGGCCAAAAGTATGTGGACACCTGATCATCACAAGCATCTGTGGCGCTTCCGGAAACTGTTGCCAAAAAGCACACAATTTTCTCGAATGTCTTTTCCTTCACTGGACCTAAGAGGCCCAAACCTGTTCCAGCATGACAATGCCCCAGTGCACAAAGCGAGCTCCATGAAGACACGGTTTGCCAAGGTTGGAGTGGAAGAACTCAGATGGCCTGCACAGAGCCCTGACCTCAACCCCGCTGGACACCTTTAGGATAAACTGGAAAGCTGACTATGTGCCAGGCCTCCTCCTCATTAATGCTTTTGTGGCTGAATGGGCAAACCCCCACAGCCATGCTATATGTGGAAATCTAGTGGAAAGCCTTCCCAGAAGAGTGGAGGTTATTATAACAGCAAAGGGGGACTAACTTTGGAATGATATATTCAACAAGCACATATGGGTCAAGGGTTCACATACTTTTGGCCATATAGTGTATTATATAATTAAGATACAGTATATGCTGTGAATCTATCACACCCCAAAGGTGCTCTTGGATTCAGATCTGGTGACTGGGGAGGACACTGAAATACAGTGAACTCATGCCATGTTCATGGAACCAGTTTGAGACAACTTCTGCTTTGTGACATGGTGCATTATCATGCTTTAAGTAGCCATTATAAAGTAGGTAAACTGTGTCCAAAAGGGATGCACACTGTCAGCAACAAATACTCAGACAGGCCACAGCATTCAAACAATGCTTAATTAGTATTAAGGGGCCCAGTGTGTACCAAAAAAAACATTCCCCACACCATTACACCAGCTCTACCAGCCTGGACTGCTGACACAAGGCAGGTTGGGTCCATAGGCTCATGCTGTTGCCAGATTGTGACCCATACAACCTGCATGTCACAGCAGAAATTCAGCGTTATCAGACCAGGTGATGTTTTTCCAATCTTCAGCTGTCCAGTTTCAGTGAGCCTGTGCCCACTGTAGTCTCATGGTGTTGGCTGGCAGGAGTGGAACCTGATGTCATCTTCTGCTTTTTTAGCCTATCCGCCTGAAGGTTTAATATGTTGTGTGCTCTGAGATGCTCACCGTGGTTGTAAAGAGTTGCCATAGCCTTCCTGCCAGCTCAAACTAGTCTGGCAATTCCCCTTTGACCTTTTTCATCAACAAGACCCCTCCTCCAGCAGAGCTGCCACTCACTGGATTGTTTTTTTTTTTTTTTTTTGGCTTTTCGCACCATTCTATGTAAACTTTAGGTGAAAAATCCCTGGAGATCAGCAGTTTCTGAAATACTCAGACCAGCCTGTCTGGCAGCATAATAACAAAAAGGTCACATTTTTCCTCATTATGAGGTTTTATGTGAACAATAACCGAAGCTCTTTACCTGTATCTGCATGATTTTATGCATTGTGCCACTGCCGCATGATTGGCTGATTAGATAATTAATGGTCGTTGTTGGTGAGTGTATATATAGTATATATAGTTCTAAAAACTATAGACTTTCCCAATCTGAATGTATTTCTCTTTTCCATGTGTCTCAATCATAAGTTCTAGCATTTTAACTTTAGCTGCAGTGACAGCTGACAGGTTTTCCCAGACCAACACACACATTAATATGGAAATGAGTAACCTTATCCTGAATAAGTGTTATTAAGTTAGTTTTTTCCAAACTATCATTTAAAAAAATTGCTTTTCATTGCCTTTTTTATAGCATTTGATGTTCTATACTGTTTCAGAACACACTGTTCCCACCTCAGCCCATGCAGTCATTACATCGAGCTGTAAGGCAGCACATTTTAAATTCCTTGTGGTTGTACACTCAGTACCATGAAAGCCTTACATAATCAGGAGTAGATAGCAGCGTGGCCTAAGTAGTCATATCAGTAGTAATCCTATACAGAAGAGAAGGAACATGGCTAAATGTTGCACTGTTCCTGAAAGGAAATACAGCTTTGTATGGCCTTCACAAGATGGCTGAAGTCAATCTTTTTCAACATGCCCATGCCTAAGGAGTTTTTTTGGTTGTTGTTTAGCACATTTTGGCCTGGATTGGTCTTTAAACACTGCACAATAGACTTTGCTAAAATGTTGCTGCTGAAGGTTAGATCAATTCACACTATATTTTACCTGACAGTAAATCACACAACATATAAGCACTCCATTTTATTTAAAATGATTATACAGTTCATCATGAGCACTGACTAGGATGCAGCTTTATCTGGACTACAGCTCAAAGTTTGGTAATGCACTAGCTAGTTTGCGATCACTTTACTGAATTATTTGCTAATTTTATAGTCACAATGATAAGTATTATCAGTAGTATATAAATGTGCCTATTTACACACATATTTTAATAGCTTTAATCTGGCTAATGTTGTTAGAGATAGATGCCAGAGATAAATCTTTCGTTATCCTAGCTTAACTTACTAAATGGGGTATGATTTTTCTCATCTCACAAATGAAGAGATCAGTCAATAAAAACATTGATTAGTTTAATGGCCCAGTAACAAAACTATCCTTCATTCTAAAGATGGACAGAGAGATGGGAAAAAATGGATCTTAATATTGAATTATCATTGTTGTGGGTTTCCTCCAGTTCTCCAGTTTCCTCCCACCTCATAAACACATGGCAGTAGGTGTACTGGCTATGCCCCTAGGTGTAAATGTGTGGATGTGGGTGTAAATGATGCTCTATGATGAACTGGTGTCCTCAGTGTACTCGGCTGTGATTTAAAGGCTAATACCACATATTGAAAGAGTTTACTGTGTGTCACCTTTCAGCCTTCTGTCTGTACAAATGCATTTTCAGAAAAACTGGACCTGGTTACTGAAGTATTAACTGACAGACAAAATAGTGAAGTTTCAGTATTGAGATGGAAAGTGAATTAACTTGTTTTTGGGAAGTGATGGGGTCTATTCACGAGGATGCTGTTAGAAAACAAGTCACATGTAAATATATGGTTATATGGCTAATTACACATAAATGGGTTGCCTGGGTGCATAGATGTCATGCCTTGTGAGAACACTGTTGTCTTCCCAACCAGATCCTTAAATACACTGTGAAACAGCTACCTAGCTAGTTATATAATTTACCTTATGGTTTTCACTAACAGTACCGCCTTGGTTCCAGACCAAATAAGCAGTTTTGCAACAAATAGCATATAGGTCAAAACCACAAGTTGCCTATAAGAGCCCAGTTTTGCTCGACTATTGAATTTTAAAACATTTTACTGACAGAGAAATTTCGCCAGTGACTCATTTCTGTACCACCTACCATTAGTGTACACACACAACCACACACAGGCACAGTGGAAGTAAAGATGCATTTACAGAGGGCAAAGCTGGGAACTACATACCGTATACAACTCTAGTCTCCAAATAATGTGTTGTATTGTACAAAATGTTACATTCTGCCGCTAAAACATCTGTTCCATGTGTCTGTGATGCTCCTGAACAACTGGGATCCATCTGTGAGTGTATGTACTGTATATGTGTATTTGGAGGTTCATGTGAGGATACGAAAACTACACAGTTTGCATTTAACTAGTCCGCATCAACAATGATGGGTTTAATTTATGCAGAGAAAAGCAGTAAAGCTGCTTTGTGACAAAGTCTGCTGTTAAAAGCGCTTTACAAATAAAAACTAAAATGAAATTAAAACCCAATGTGTGCAATGAATGAATGTATAACTGTTCCGCCCTAAACTTTTTGTATTTTCTGAACCAGTCAAGCCAGTAAATCCACACAGGTCACCAATTTTCATTCAGTGTGTGCTCTGAGCATGGTAATTGCAAATGCAGACCGTCCTGCAGTTCCACAGTAGTAGAGGTCACACAGTGATGGAAGACATTTAGCTTATCTGCTAAGGAAAATACAGTGCATGTCAAGTGCATTATGTCTATGGAGGTTTTCAGTCTTCCAGGTCTTCCTTCTCCTCAGATAAGTACACTTGTACATCTTGATACATTTTAGCCACTGCTCCTTCTTTTCCAGCACGTGCCGATCCACAACAGGTGTTACAATCTCAGACAGTGATCACAGGTTGGCTCTGGAACTGACAAGCCGCTGTCCAGAAAGCTGATTTCATCTCAGCCTTGGATTCTCTCCAAGGCTTCCTGGCTGGATCACTCCAGGGAATTCTGCAACAGCTGCTTTTCTATCCTCTGCCTTGGTACCACTGACTCCACAGCTTTATGTATATCTCAGAAATGGTACTTCATACCCATGGCACTTGTCACCACTTAAAAATATATATCTGTTATATACTATGCTGTTGATGTAATCTTCCACGACAAACCTTACATTATCACTAAGGTCTATCACCTTACTGGTAAACTTTCCAGTTGAACTGAACATCTTCAGTAGTGTCTATCTAGTCCATGGTAATCAACTCACTCTCCTTAGAGACATCAACCTCCTATTAGACAAAGCTTCACCTTCCCATCTCCTACCATTTTCCCCCCTTTTTTAACCCTTTCCTCTGATTTACAAAGTTGTCAATATGTTGACTACTCTGAAAAAAGGGACTATGTGGTTGATCAGATTTAACAGATAATATTATGCAGAGTTTACATAAAAATATTGAGCTTCTCATCAAAATGTGATTTCTTTGCTTATACTAACTTTAATTTAAACAAGTTTCTAATTACTAGATTGAATTATGCTGAATTATATCACCGTGATGGTGGAACTAGACAAAAACCTTAAAGAAATCACCATGCCGATTGTGACGTTCATAGCTGCAGATTTAAGACCTTATTTGAACAGCTAGCTAACAGCAGAATGGGAAATAAAAGCCCTGCTTCAGAAATGCCCTCCTGAGCGTCACACCAGTGAAAGCTTGGCCAGAGAGCTAATGTTTAATTAGCCGTGTTTAATTTTGTTGCATTATAACGCACAGCTTTTGTTTCATTATACGTCACTAAGAATGGATCACACAAACACTATGTCATTATTAAGTTTTAATTGTTGTACTTTTGTAACGTTGAACATTTTATTCACTTGAAAATTGGAAAATTAAGGCACATATTAGGGCAATACTTATTTTTGCTATGAAAGTGTTATGGTATGGAATTTGAATTTTGTGTATCATTACACCCCTATTAGTATTATTTAGCAGTACTCTCTTTATGGATGGTGTCATGGTTGCGCCAACACGGTGCAGGACTACGACTCCCATCAGCCACTACACCTCCCCTGTTCACGACACTCACGTCACATGACCTTTTTGCACCTGATCTACGTTTATGTTTAATGAGCACTTGTATTTAAGTCACGTCTTGTACAGCACTCGGTGTCTAGCTTTTGTCTTTTGTTGTTGCTGTTGCTGTCTGTCGCTTTCTCCTACTCATGCTATGTTTAAGCTGTTACCTTGCCTCGCTATTCCTCGTTTCTGTTTCATGGCGTGTTTCACTTGTAAGAAACAAAATCTGCACTTGCATCCGCTTCCGTCTCCATTCTGTAACAGATGGATGCTCATTACCCAAGTTTAGCTTCTATAGATTGCTGGAAATGTCTCCTGTGAGAAGTCTACATACATATACATGCACAATATTCATCTCTACATATGTACAATGTTTTTTCCAGGGAAGTCATTCAGGTTCTTCTTCAGGTTCTTATCATCTCAAGATCTCAACTCACACCTGGCTGATCTTCCAACATAAGCAAATACACCTCTTGCTACTGATTCTGAATGCAGCAGCCTGACTTATCTTCAGGTTCACACTACACTCCTCCACTGTTGTGTTCCCTCCCCTGACTTTTTGTAACTGCCCATATTAGATTTAAGATGCTGATGATTACCTACGAAATGTGTATGTGTGTGTTTGTGTGTATTCTCTAATCAAAGGTCTCATTTTCTTGAGTTACTACTCAATACCCGACTCTGGAGAACTACAACAAATAAAGCGTATTAATTTTTTTACAGGCAATATACAAATATTAAAAAGATGCTGACGAAGACCTACTGAAGGCACCTAAGCCAATACTTCTTTGAAAACAACAACAATTCGAATCAAATTAAAGCAAATCAAACCAACTTTTATTTATGTACTGCATTCTTGTATAATAAATTCATTATAGTCTAACACAAACAGAAAAATATTGCAGTATACAGTATATGGACTAAAATTGAGCACAAAGAAGAAAATAAGAAAATATAAAACGACAATAAAAGAGAGAAATTTGACAGAACTGGATATAGAAACATAATTTATACCTTGCATAAGAACTGTTGGCATGATTTTAAGCTCTTGCCGTCTATCTAGACTGATCTTATACTGTTTGAAAAAGACTCCTACTGAGAATGTGCATCTCACTCAAACGGCGGATTTTCAGCAGGAATAGGTATACCTGCATGTTAGCAAGAGAAGCAATCCTTGTGTAATTAAGAGAAGATGGTTTTAAAAGAAGGCATGTCTACAAAAATGGTAACAGGGTTGTTTCAAGGTATCACAAACACTGGGTCTGATTTGTCAAACTACATATGAACAGATTTATTCATAAACTCTTGACAAGATTATTTACACAAGAAACGTGGCATTCATGAAAATCCAGTTGGTATCCATTCGAGAGCTTGTGTGTTTGTATAAAGGTACATATACAGATTATTCCTAATGTGAACCTCGATTAATAGATATCAAATCATATAAATGGCCAAACTTTCTACAGTTTACACTGTTAAATTTTATTTGTACGCAGGAATTTAATGAACATTTTGTGAAACTCAATCATTTCATATTTTGTATAAGATTTGAAAGAAACCATCCAAAACAAATCGACAAATTGGACAAAATAACATTAGCCAATTCAATTTGGACAAAATACTGTAAATTCATCAACATACGCATGTGAGTATGAAGAAATTCAGCATTTCCTGAGAACTTCTGTAAATCTGATGGGCAGTTTGGCCAACAAAAACATTCACGGACAGCTTTGGTCAAAGATTGATAAATGAGGCCCAGTATCTCTGTAGTTACAGTAAAATATCTTACACAACAGAGCTGCATGACACATGACATTCCTGAGTGATCCTAAACGGATAAACCTGTATAGAAGGCAACTGGTGGCTTCGGTCAGTGCAATGCTCTGATAATCGTGCTTTTGAGAATGAAAGCCACCAAACAGCCATTTTTAGTGATGCAGCAACCAGACAACTTAAAGCAGAAGCTCAGTGGAAACAATATTTTAACTGTGAATATTTTCACGGTCATGACTCATGACTTGCTGAAGAAAAAGATACGCAGAGAGGTTTAGAAGAGAGAGCAATGATTTGGAGCGCCACAGGATTTGGTGGATACTTGATCATATAATGTAGGACACTTATGAATGATCTTTTGCAGGAACCACATTTGACATATTGACATATCTGTGAGTTTCTGCAAAATATTGGAATATTGTGGCAGGCTAATTTTTCTCTGGAAATCTAAAGCACATGTGAACATTAGGCTGATCACAGACGACAACATGGTTATTCTTTTGCTTGGTGCAACCTCATCACCTGGCTGTGTGAGCTCTAAGAAACTGCAAGCAGAACAACCAAGAAAAGGTTAATTCTGTAGTGACATATACTACGTGGAGGAATTTCTATATTGATGATGTTTAATGGCTGTAGAAACTGTCCTGAAAGGAACAGTCATGTCTGAAGGTCTTTAAATTTATCATTGAGATTGAAAAGATTAAGATTCTTGTCTCTGAGTGAGGAAGATAAAGCACCAGAGGTCAAGGTTTTCGAGCCAACAGCTCACAAGAACAGAGCTTTTCATGGCCAGCTTCATCGACACACATGGGATTATAGTATCTGGAAAATTTCTGCAGAAATGACACAAAGGTGAGGAGATCACCTTACAGAAACATACTGAGCTTCAATGGCTGCAGTGGCTAGCAAGTCTTTACAATTTAGCAGACTTCAAGTTGGACAGGTGTGTGGTCATTACAGCATAGTGAGATCGCTTCAGCTTTGCTACAGTAGCTTTAGTGCAAAGGTCAAATACACTGTGCATTGCTAATGACAGAGGCAAGGGGCACATCTCTAACAGACATCCCGATTTACATATTCATAGTCCCAGGTTTACTGATAATAAGGTAGCAATAGCTTTTTAAAAACTGCTTGAAACTATTTTTGAAGGGCATATAATCAAAGGCAGGATGGACAGAGCAAGTTGTGACTTGGTGTATTCTGTCATTTACGTTCTTTTCTGGTGAATCTGATCGGATAATGGTACCATCTGCCTCCAGTGTGATGAATATAGTAAAATATTCTTTTCTTGTCTTTGTGGCTCCAAGTGTCATATCAGTGCCGGATTCGGGACCTCACTACAACTCCCAGTATGCATCGCGGACTACAAACATGTCTGCCGTAAACCACAGTTCCCAATCTGCTTCACAGCCTACAGACATGGCCGCTATGGACTACGACACCGAACACACACAAACTCTGTTATGTTCACAGTCACATACACACCTGGACTCAATCACTTTCACACTCCAAACTTGCACACAATGCGAAGTATTGCTCAGTGAAGAGTATTCTCCAGACGTACCAAGCCATATTATTGTGATTGTACATCTATAGCTCTTGATTCTCATTTTATTTCCTGGTTAAAGATTTTGCTCTTGTCTACCCTAGTCTCTTTGCCCATCGCCAAACCTTTGTCTGTGTTTTTTCACCATGTTTTTGCCTTCTGTTTTTGGAATTGTTTGCCAGTTAAAATAAAGCATTTTAACTTGCACCCGCAGCCATCTCTGCCTCCGGACACCATGGTTTTCAGTCCGAGATTTATCCAGAAAAATAAGCCGATTTAGTCAAATATTTAACAATGTATGCCAGGTTTTACAGCTTCCAGAATTAATTCCTCATTAGTACTTTTCATCCTAAAATGAAATGCTTGTAGTAGACCACTGAGTGGAATGATTTAGATTATTCCTGTTCTCATTTGTGGCATCTTGCAATAGGGAAAATAAACGCTAACAGGATACTGTATGTGGAGAGCTCAGTAGTGGGTCTAAAATTAGGTGTAGTGATTGTCAGGGAGAGCATATGAGCCCTAGGACGGTTTGGGTGTAAGCCAATCCATCTAAAAGAATGCCGTTTCACAGTAATGAATTCAGAATTTGAAAAATGAACATGAATACTAAAAATGCAGTCGGTCTGTGTGTATATGGGCTGTCTGAGATTGCATCGCTGTTGTTGACAAGAGAGCGAGTGGACAATGGACATTGTGTGGCACATGCATATCAGTGTGAAATTGGATGAGCAGCAGTGAATACCTTTGTGCAACACATACTCACACGGATACACACACTCACACACAGAGTGTGACATATCGAGCACAGCAAGCTCGTGAATGTGGAGCCCACATCACCATGGTAACCTGGGCAAGAACATGAACACCAACAGGTCTTCGTGCACCTTCCCCCAGATTAATATCCACTTAAATACCCAGCAAAAACATTTAACCACACACTCATTAGCCTCGGTGGACTCAACTTATACATTTACAACACACAAATCTCTAAGCAGAAAGTCATCAAATTCTATCCATATCCACAATCAGGAAGTCTGGTGAAGAAAATTGTAAACAATTGGCTAATGTTTACTTGAGACTTTTAAAAGTGTGATTATCAGCATTTAAAACACCAACAACACCTGTTCAGGTGATCCAATACACCATTGATTCTTGCTTGAAAAGCAAGAAAAACCTTTTCAGCCTCTTTCCAAAAGCAATTCTAAACAATGTTCAATAGACCAAGTGGACCATGGAGAATTCTCACAAGTTCAGCACTCAATGCAGGTGTGTAAATGCAATCTGTATAAAGCATTGAACGGTTTAAATGGCCAGCTTTATATGACAAATCAAGTACGTACATTTTTATAACTTAGAAAGCCAGATAAGGTAATGCTTTGGACAAACCACCTGCACAGAAATGTATGTAATGCTAGCTTGCTCTGCAGCAAACGATGCTACCTAGCTAAAGCTTGTAGTCATGGTCAGCTGAAAATCTCATGGCAGCTCAATACAAAGAGAAATAGCAAAGCTACTCCTGACCATTCTCGCAGCAGCAAATCACTGGGCCAAATTTCACGTGTTAATTGGCTTTCAAGCAGTTAAATGGAAATGCAATGGAATGTTATAGTTTGCCAAGAGTAAAAATGGGTAACTGCTGAGGGGAGAGCAGTGATGTAGCCATCTGTTGATCCATGTCGTCTACCTCGGTTTCTGAAAACAAACAGCCTCTCTGATATAAACCAGCCTACAGTCACGCTATTCAGTGTTTTAACAACTTGTCAAACTGTTGTTTTAGCTAAGAAAGAGGACCACAGATATCAACCCCACTGATAAGATGTGGGCTATATTGTGTATTTGGTCCCTATCAAGCAACATTATATCTAAACTATATCTAAATAACAAAGTAAGGCAATGCCCTTAATTAACAAACAGCCTACTTCATCACTTGAAAGCAATGTCCTCACAATCCCCTGAAATGCTAATGTTACCTGAACTCTGCTGGCCACCACAGATTCTGAGGGCAGAGCTTTATGGCAGGAAAGAGAAGTGGGTTCAAGAAGGAAAAAAAAAAATTCTACTGTTGTTGTAGTTCACCTACCACCTACCTACCAAGAGCTCCAATCTTGACTAATTTTGACGAACGCAACTTTAACTCTCAAGATTGCCAAAGAGCCTTTACCCTTAAAATGCTTAGCTCTGAGCTCATTTATAAATAATGTGAAATAAAACTTTCTGCTAAGTGAATAAATGTAAACCATAAGTGTAATTGTGTGGGCATCATTTTTGCAGCTAATGTAGCATACAGCACTCTGTTAGCATTAGAACAAAACCAGACAAAATTCCAGCTGTAATGACTTCTGCAATAATATCTGAAGCACAGAATGTTGTACTGAGGCAGAATGAAGTAGATCTTGTTGGTTGCAGGGAAAATAACAGGATAATTGCGCATTAAACTAATATCCATCTTAGTGACATTGGGTGTGACTCAGTGGATATAAATGGCAAATCTGTAGACCTTATCAGCTGTGCTCTAATGTCCTGATTTGAGACATGAGAGACAATTGCCAACAGACAATGCTGAAGGATTTTATTAAAAAAAAAAAATTATAATTAAAAGGAAAAAAAGAATAGAATCCGCAATTTGAATGAGAGTCCATTTATTCAATAATTAAAACTTGTGAGAACTGATAATAGGACTGATGAAATAGCTCTAATCTGACAGGACCATAATAATAGACCTTCTATACACAATTACACTACATTTTCTGCCTAATAACAACGAACAACAATAACAATAACAATAATAATTATCATCATTATTTATATACAGTATAATTCTTCACTGAGTTCAAAATCTGAAAGTGCTTTATAAAAGATTAGAAGGTCAAAACACGGTACTTGAGATAACAGTTAGTTATTGAGCTACAGAGTGTTCCTAAGGTTCTCTGGCACACTGTTCCAGAGGTTTGGGGCAAAAGGTGTGTTGAATTAAAAACGGAAAAACACAACAAAGTTAGAGCCAGATTTCGGTGTACCCAAACCTGGTATTGCTGTTCTGGCAAAACATTTAGAAGAAGGAAGCTTTTATGTCTTTTACGTAGTCTGCCATTTTGCGAAGCTCTGTGAATCAGGCTGAACTGACAAATATAGCTGTGTGTCATCAGCTTAGACAATATCTATGGGGCTTGTGGGATATTATACTGTACCTTTAGGGTCTGACATATGTCAATTTATAATAATAAACTTGTAATGGTCTGTCAAATAAGATCTAAACCAGGCAAGGGCTGTCTGTCTAAACCCATCTTGTTTTAAAACCTGTCCATTAAACTATCACAGTCAGTAGAGTGAGATGCTGGACTCAAGTCCAACAGTATCAAAACAAAGGTATATCCACAATCTGAGGCAAAGAGTAGGTCATTTACCACTTTAACCAGCGCTGATTCTCTGCTATGATGCTTCTGATCAACAGACTGAAAGCGTTGGGCAATAACTTTGTCCAAAATCTTAGTTAGAAAAGGTGTGTTGACGATTGGACAGTTGCTGATCGGAGAGAACAGAGGGGTCAAGTTGTGGTTTCTTCAGTAGTGTCTTGAAAAAACCCTCAGTAGAGATTTATTTTATAAACATAATCCAACTATTTAAATATTAGGCTCATTATTTAAATGTGTGCAAGAATATTTTGAATCTTTGGAGCAGTAGAGCTTTTTTATTCCCTTTCCTTTTATTCATAATTTATAGCCCTACTTGTTTTTTATTTTTATTTTATTATTATTATTATTATTATTTAACATTTTTAGGTTTTGAGTAAACCCATTCAATTGAAGTCAAACAGATTAGTGACTATATATTGAACTTGGTAATAAATAAATTTAATAAGGGTGTTGTAATTTCCACCACTGTAACAAACTTTTAAAAAATCACAGACCCCCTAGCTGTGCTTCGCATACCCCTGAGAACCAGTGGGTCTACAGAACAGCATAAAGGTACAGAGCTCATTATATCCAATAAGACTACACTCATCAAGATGTTCTTAGATAATGGCACCTCCTGGGTTATCATCATTAGAGGATGGAATAGACCATAATGGATTGCTGGCAGCCTGCTGCTAAATTTTAGCCCTTATGGTCTCGAATTTCTTACAGAAAATCATTGCAGCTGGAGAAATTTGAGAATCATAAATAGCCCGATCATTAATGTTACATTCTATCAAGTTTGAAAAGTAAGCTGTTCTGACTGAGACATGAGCCTGATGGTAATTATTGTGAGATTCTTTCCATGCTATTCAGAAGGTCTTCAGCTTCCCTCACACTGTCGGGAGATTTGCTTAAGGATGTGCAATTGTTCATAGTACCAAGGGACAGATTTTCTAATTATTGCTTTTCTCACACAAGATGGTGCTACGCTATGTAAGGTAGATGTGTATTTGAGTCTGTCAAGCTAGAATCTGTCACATGGTACAGTGCATAGTTCACACTTTGATATGGTAGGTTATCTATGACTGCTGCAGCTGTGAGTGGTGTAAATACACATTTGCTAAATTGGCCTAATGTAGTGGCAGAATTTGTACATATCTGAAATTTTAAACAGAGAGTGAACAGATTTCGGTAATACTAGATCTAGAATTAGATCTAGGTTGTGGTTAAACCTATGAGCCGGGCTTAGGGTATTCTGAATAAATTGCCAATATTTACCTCTTTGTCAGCAGACAAAAAGAAATTAAATAAGAATTCAGAAAGGTCTGCAGGTATGAACTTTGTTTTGACTAATCAGAAATGCCAATGCACAGAGTAATATCAAAATGCGTAGTGAATGAGAATTGCTGTAATAGCTGTGGAGACACACAAGCAAGAAAACATTTCTTTCCATCACGTAATAGCAAGAAAATGGCCAAAGTGGTCTATGCGGTACAAGAAACAGTGCATCTCTCATACTACTGGAAATCAGCACACACACACACACACACACACACACACACACAATGCTTCAATACCACTGGTATTAGCTGAAGAGATAGATGTAACACACTGGTAATCCCACTGCTCTGTTTTGTAAGCAAGTCATTACCAAGACTATTAATAGCACACTGCAGCTCTCTCTCTCTCTCTCTCTCTCTCTCTCTCACATTCACTCACTCTCTCCCTCTCTCCCTCGGGCTTGAGTCCTTCTCAATCCCGTTAAGCCTTTGCTTCAGGAAATTTGATTGGCACTGCCTTTTTGCTGTGTTCCTTCCATTATTCCTTAAAAAAACACTCATTCAAAAACATTATGGGTGGAATGGTCTGAAAAATTTAAGGTGTCATAACCATAAAACTCAATGTCACGGTATTCAGAGTATCATTAATATTGCAGCAGCATCAGCAGGGCAAATCTAACAATTTCTAGCCGGAGACACTGACTATTTATTAGCAGCCCTCATCATTCGGTAGCTTAAAAAAATCTTTATAAATCAGGCAACACTGTTTAAAACACAGATACAGAGCATAATTTAAAGGCGATTTCCTTCATCATTATGATCTATACCTATATGGCACAATGTTGACAATCAACTGTTTTTAAATTCCTTTGTCATAGCAGTATATTGTCACATCCCATAACTGACCCCTGCTTGACCAATCAACACACAGCCTTAGTGCTGTTTCACAGTTCACATGCTCGAAATAGATAGAGACAAAAACAGCCTGATTAATACAGAGTTTTTGGAATCAGCACTGATATTTGAATGTAGTTAGACCACTGGTAAATTACCAATACCAAATATGTCCACCAATATTTTTATCTTGTTAAAAGTAATAGAACTTAATAGAATAGAAATTGTTTAGCAATAAAAAAAACAATTCTGCATCAATAAACATATTTACCATTTTCATACTGTTGGCTGCAATATCTGAACTAAATGTAATGGTTGTTAGTAATCTGATCATACAATACAGCACCGTTGAAAATGCTATAAATTTACCCCCTTGTTGGAAAAGTAAGATGTGTCAAGTAAACAGAGAAACAGCATTTTAGCTTCTGCTGCTGTTGTCATAACTGATTTTACCCGATATATTAATTACAGAGGTGCCAAGATACGGTGGATATAAAAAGTCTTTTAAATTGCAGGTTTTTGTGATATAAAAACTGTTAAACCATGTCAGATTTTTTTTTCACCATTAATGTGATATTTTCGACAAAACTATTGAAAGTGAAAAACAAACAGAAACAGTTTAGGAAAGAAAAGAAAAAGAAAACGCTTACAAGAACCTGACTGCGTTAGTGTGTGCGCTCTTTTATAATGGGGTATATGATCGTGCTCAAAATTAACCAATCACATTTAAACTCATGTTCAAAAGTAACTTTCACACAGCTATGTAATCAATGAAGTGATTCTGATTAACCCCAAATAAAGATCAGCTGTTTCTGTAGGATTTTCTTGACATCTTTTTGGTTTCATCCGACTGCTGAAGCCAGGGTTCTCAAAGAGCTTACACAGTAAGGACGGGATCTTATCGACAAAAAGTATTGATCAGAAGAGGGAAAGAAAAGAATCTCCATAACATTAGATGTCCCATGGAGCACTGTGAAGGCCATCATCAAGACGTGGAGAAAATGGACACCACAGGAACATTACCAGAAATCTTATCAAGGAGGTTGCCAAGAGACCTATGGAAACATTAAAGGAGCTGCAATATTATCTGGCATGTACTGTTCACCCCATGCATGTGCCATCAATCTCTAGTATTCTTCACACGTCTGGGCTGTGAGGTAGGGTGGCTAGAAAAACATCCAGTTCTGCCTAAACCATGTGGCAATGTGTTACAGCCTAATGAGACAAAGGTGGAAACTTTCGGGCATATTTCTAAAAGATATGTTTACCACAAAAACAAGTCAGCTTACCACTAAAAGAACACCATACTCACGGTGAAGCATGGTGGTGGCAGCATCATGCTATGGAACTGCTTCTTTTCAGCTAGGACTGAGGCTTTAGTTAAG
The DNA here is from genome assembly GCF_027358585.1 of Pangasianodon hypophthalmus. Taxonomy (NCBI): domain Eukaryota; kingdom Metazoa; phylum Chordata; class Actinopteri; order Siluriformes; family Pangasiidae; genus Pangasianodon; species Pangasianodon hypophthalmus. Next base: position 5,091,287 of record NC_069721.1, on the reverse strand, counting down.
ATTGAGGGAATCATAGATAGCTCCAAATACCAATCTATTTTGACAGAAAACCTGCAGGCCTCTGTTATACAGCTGAAGATGAAGAAAAATTTCACCTTCCAGCATGACAATGACCCATAGCACAAATCCAAGTCAACAAAGGAATGGCTTCAGTAGAAGAATATTAACAATTTAGAATGGCCCAGATATAAATCCTATCAAAAACCTGTGGAATGACTTGAAGAGGGCTGTGCACAGGAGATCTCCTGAGATTTGATAGATCTGGAGCATTTCTGCAAGGAAGAGTGGAATAAAACTGTCAAATCAAGAAGTTGGTAGACTCTTACCTCAAAAGACTGAGTGCTGTTTTACAAGCAAAAGATGCTTTAACAAAGTATTAGTTAAGGGGTTTAGGCACTCTTCTGCCACTCTTCTGCCACTCTTCTGCCACCAGACTGTAAGTTTTTTCCATTTTTTTCTAAAATGTCTCTATTTGTTTTTCACTTGAATTTTGTTGCTATATCACATTAAAGATGGAAAAAGATCTGACATGATTTATTTTAGTTTTACTTTTTAACAACACAAAAACGTGCAATTTTAACAGCGGTGTGTATACTTTTTATATCCACTGTATACAGTTTTGAAAACTATGCTTGTCTGCTTTCTCAGGTAAAGCAACCGTCACATCACTTCGCGTCAACGTTATCTAGATGAACTTGGACTTGTGAATTTGTGTACCTTGAATAACTCTATTGATCAAAGTAAATATCTTTCGGTACAGTTGTGTACAGTTTATTGTCATGTACAGCATAATGAGGACATAAACCAGACTGCAGACTGGACATGCACTTGTTAATATTGTAAATCATACATTCTGTTAGTTCTTTATAAATTCAAACATTTCTGCAGTTAAATATAAGTTTCATCATTTGTTGTGTTAGTATGAGCTGTCCATGTTAGAGATTTTGTGGTAAAAATCAGATTTTTCTTTCTGGCTTTCCGGGATTTTCTTGTAATCAGGTGTGTGAAATTTATCAACATAAGACATAACGGCAAAAAAAAACAGAAAAGTATCAACTTCATTGTTTTCATATATTGCGATATTCATGCTAATGTGAACTTGCTTATAGGTGACTACTTGCCAGTATATAAAAACAGACATTTTGCTTGCTTGATATTAAAGAGCAGAAATCTTGTTTTTCTTGTCCCCACCACATGCTGTCAATGCCTTGTAGCCTTTAAATCATTCATTTCTGCATCATTAAACTAAACAGTTCAATTGCAGCTTTAAGGTCAGGACAATTAATTGGAGAAATCACTGCAGGCTTAGGGTGATGTAGTGTGGATGGATTCTCTAACACTATCTCTACTGCCTCCCCTTCTTCACAACTTCGGTGCTCTATAAACAAATTCAATTAAGTATTTGGCCTGAGGCAAAGCAGACCACCCCGAAGTTGAAGGGGAGATAACTTCACCAGATGCACCTTTAATGGGAATGTACATATCAATGTGAGATAGCTAGCCAACTAGCCGATGAGCTACAAAGAGAGTGTGGCTTCTTCAGGATCTATTTCCAGTCGCAGAGCAAAAAATAAACAAATTATTTGGCCATATTGTGTCCAAAATGTCAGTTACTCAATATTAATTTTTTATTTATAAAAAGGTTGTATAAAAGCAATATCACACTTGCAATTGTGTGGTTGTACTGAATATCAGCACGGCTGTGATTACCTGCAGCACTGCAGCCTCCGGCTTACGGCTGAGCCACAGCCATGCCGATGTTCAGTATACCTGAACTCTTGCTCGTGCGATATTGCTTAATTTTCCTGTGGTGGAAAACTTTAAGGAACATTTTTACCTCTGACTGTTAGAATGCGCTGACACTGGAGATGCCTTCCATAACTGTTCAATAAACTTGTTTTCTTCTTAATGAAAAGTCAATCATATCAATGATTATACGGTTTTCTTCATTAGCTTAGAGGTTAGCATGTTTGCTTCGCACCTCTGGGTTTGGGGGTTCAATTCCTGCCTCCGCCCTGTGCGCCTGGAGTTTACGTCTTCTCATGCTTCGGGGGTTTCCTCCGGGTACTCCGGTTTCCTCCCCCAGTCCAAAGACATGCGTTTTAGGCTGATTAGCATCTCTAAATTGTCCAGAATGTGTGTGTGTGCACGATTGTGCCCTGCGATGAGTTGGCACCCTGTCCAGGGTGTCCCCTGCTTTGTGCCCGAGGCCCCTGGGAAAGGCTCCAGGCTCCCCGTGACCCCGTGCAGGATAAGCGGTACAGAAAATGGATGGATGAAATACTTAATATAGAACTTCTGCCATAGAAATCCCTATGAATTAATTGTTTCTATAGAAACAATAACGTTCTTGGACAAGCTCGTTAACAAAAATCTGTGATCTGCCTTGTAGCCGAAACTAATGTCAGAGCTGCTGATCATAGAAAATTAATCAACACCTTCTGACCAATCAGATTCAAGAATTCAACAGTGCTGCGGTATAAAAAAAAGTTAATGCACACTTTGCAGCCAATCAGAAACAAGTATATGTTGTATAAACTGAAAAAGCAGAGATAGTAATCTCACAAAAAAATGTTATTTTGGTGTGCATCACTTAAAATATGCTTCGATAAAACAGTGGAGTTTACTTTATAAAGATGTGAACATCATAGAAACTGCGAAAGACTGAAAGCAATATTCTGTTATATGGCACTTAATGTCATGAACAATGAAAACTATAAAATCTGTAAACAGGTGACACACTGAGAAGCATCATATTGGATTGTTGCTGTTCCAAGTAAGCCAATTCATCAGTTAGACGATAGTGAAGTATAGAGGAAGATTTAACTATATATATTTTTTGTATTACAGTCAGCTCTTCAGTCCCAGCTCATAAATGGAACATTGTTCTAACCTTTTGTGCTTTGCGGAAGCGAGGCTGAGCAGAGGTGCTGCACAGTCATGCCGACTTATGAGTTATTTCTCACAGGACAGAAGGTCAGAGTGGTAACAAAATGATAAAAATAAACCTTGTACCAAGTCTCTTACAAGGGGAAATTCATGTCTGCCATCAAATAAACAGAATTACATGACTTCTTTTCTGCATAACTACGTGACTAACCAGATTTAACGATGCACAATTGCTGTAGCAATTTATGAAGTGCACACAGATGGTAGAACATTTCTCCACATTTCCCCAGAGACGTTTATGGATTTATCATCACTGAAGTTATACAATCATGTTATATAATCATATGGTGCTTTTTTATGGTGTGGGTGCTCTCTTTATTTGTGATATACAGGTAATTAGAGCAGTTTTCTTTCAAACAGAAGCCTTACATTAGTCTTATAGCTAGTTCTATTTCATTGATGACTTTTCATCTGCATGTAAAATCTACAGTCAGGAGTTCATTATTAAGAACTAGTTCATCTTTTATCAAAAATAATATGTAATGTTACCAGGAGCAGCTTGCCATTTCAAATTCTGTTGAAATATTAATTATCTCTTTTGAATGACAAAGGATTTTAAAAAAAATTTGCTATTTATCAGATATAAACCGATGTTCCGCTGACTTGCTTGCCTTTCTAGATGTTGCAAAACTCACTGCTCCATACAGCTCCGTAGAGTTAATATTGCACCTAGTGGTCAAAAATGTAACTGCAATAAGTGCCAGTAGTAGTCCATTAGGGCAGGAATCATGCTGCCCCATGCTCAGGGGAGAAGCAGCAGACAGGACAGGTAATAATATTAATAACGGTGCACTTTGTCAGTGCAAGTTTAAAAATACCCTGTGGGTGCCAAAATATTGTTTTATAGCAAACAATCAGAATTAAATCTAAAAATAATTGTGCAAATAAAGGCAAAGTGTAAGTGTGGACAGTGTGTCCATGATGTACAGACTCATTTCTACTGCAAGATATATTACAAAAACTAGAAGAGGGGAAAGGTGGGTTATAGAGCAGATAATGCCCGTACATCAGAAATGTGTGTTCACCATGGCGACCTTATTTGCCATACAAAGAATGGGCTAGTTTCATGTCTGTTTTTGTGTTTTATGAGATGTAGTTGGGCTTGAAGGTACGTCTCAAACCACTCAAAATGAGCTGCTATACTATATGCTATATGACTGAATATTATCGGCTTTCAGCTGTCTGTTAGAAAAAACTTATTAGATAATAGTCTATAGCATAAATCAACTTTTTTCAAGTGCGATAGTCTCTTAGATTTAGTTTGAGGCTATGTCATTATTGAAGTCATCCTGTCCCACCAAAATCTATGGTCACGAGCCACTGCTGAATTTCACACATTCTTTTGATAAACAGAATATTACATTATGATTTAAACCTGAAACAAATCAAACGGAAATTAATAGATCCTTCATGTGAATATCCTGTTTACTCAAAATGTTAGCTGTTGTCTGGTTTTAAGGTATTTAACCGGGACTCAGTGTATTCTCTATTCCCGTGCATTATGTTACAGTAAATATGCGTTAGCTTTTAGAAAAAAGTACTGCAATCTTGTTGGAGAAATGTAATTTGACCCTGACGAAAAATCCAATTTGAACAGCTGCCAAAACACGGGCCAAGCTGGTCAAGGTGGTGGAGCACCTCGATTGGGTCACAGTAGAGCTGCTAGACCTGCTGGTGCTTGTGTTCATTAAATTATGTATGAGTGCATTCACTTTGCTGAATGTTGACCATAATTCTTGCTATTCGTTAGACCATGTTGCATTACAGTCCTGAATATTTGGCCAGCAATATCACTTGGTATCTTAAATAAATTAGTTAAATCCTATGTTTCAGTGTTTCTTACCTAAGCCAGACACCAGCTCTGGTGCAAACTAGGTGCTAATGATAAAGACTTTTTCGCCATAATAAATTTTACAGAATTTCATTTACAAAGAAGAGATCATTTTCAATAAATATCCAAAAAAAGAGCACAGTTTAGGTCTTTAAATGACTTGACTCTAAATATTTCATGTTTATGTACTATTGGGTAGTTAGGGGATGGATTTCATGTTTGAACCCCCAGAAGTATTTCCCAGTTCCAGTTACTCCTGGATAATTAACACAACACTCATACAGCACAATGTTATTCAATGTTAAAGAACATGTTTTGCACAGCAACTGCACTGTAGTGACATTCATAAAAGATCAACAGAGTCGTCATATTGATGATTCCATATTTAACCGCCCATAAGTGAGCAAATTAACATGACCCTTAGTTTGTGTAATCACATTTTAATGGCTGCAAAGCTCAGGGATATTGATGTGACAGGTGATAAAGCAGAAGAGATTTACTAAAGGAGAAGAAAGTTAACAGTAGATCTGGTTTTCTAAGATAAAATGTAAATTCCCTCTAAAGCTATTTCATGGCAACATTATTGATATACTGTATCAAGACTGGATGATGGTAGATTGTGCCTTAAATTATCAAAACAAAATAGTTGTGCCGTCACTTCTCCGACTGTTCTGTGGCTGCCACCTAAAATACATGAACATGTCATACTTATCAATATGACTTTATTTAGTATATTTCCTCACCTTCTTGAAACTACTTCCTGGCTATCCTGGCTATGTCACTGCTATTGGCTGAGTGGTTAAGGTTCTGCTCTATTGACCAGGAGGCTATTAGTTAATCCCATGACGGCCACTGACGAACCCTTGAGCCAAACCCTTAACCCTTAACAGCTCAGATGCATTTTCAGATTGTAATCTATCTCTGTAAGTCACCTTAGATAAAAGCGTTTACTGATTGAATATATGTAAATAACGCAAGATGCACATTAATCAAAGTCAGTGTCTGTTCTCTTATGCAGTGTAGAGAAGGATACAGCCTGGCAACTTGTATCATTGAGTATGCTCTATAAATAAACTGGTACATTTTGTTTACCCTCACCTGTAGAGCCGCCCTTCTGACGGTACACTGAGTATATTAATAGTACAGATACATTCCATCTACATACACATACAGTTCCATGCATCATCACTCAGCCCACACACAGCAAAGCACAGTGGGTAAAGCATCCTTCCACTCCCCCCCCCCCACACACACACACACACACACAGGCACACACACCACTCAAACAGCAAAAATGCATCACTCACCCACTCTCAATCCTGATTCATCTAGAGCCGATTGAACAAAAGACCATATTAGGTTGAGCTAAGCGCTACGCTGCCCCACACTCAGCCTCCCACAGGTCCTTCAGTTAGCATCGTTAAGTTCTGCCTATCACTTAAGCTTTAATGAAGCTCAGTCTGTGCTAGCAATCTGACTAAAGCCAGTTTTAAGCTATGCGATTTCAAGACTTGACACAATCTATAAGATGATCCCAATAAAATCCTGAATGGTGAAACAGACTGTGTGATAGCATGTTCTCAGATGTTCTCGTCTGTGTCAGATTATAGGAAGATCCTCTAGTGATAGACCTGTGATTAAAGAAAATCACTACCTTCGTGTAGAAAACAAGGTTGCATAAACAAAAACATTTTTTAACATGAGCTTGAGCTAATAAAGGGTTTTTTTCTGTTTCGTTTATTGCCACTGTATTTGTAACTATCCTGAGAGTTTTGCGTAATCATGTTCTGTCTTCCTATTGGTGGAATTTAAACGAGCTTCATAGAAGTGGTCACATTCTTCAATTTTAATCAAAATTTTCTGACACTGCCAGAACTTTGTCATCGGCTGACTTTGGTTGCAATGACTGGTGAACGCGTCGTACTATGTGTTCTAAAACCACCGATCTCAACTCACGGCCAAAGAATTCTGCTACGATTTGCGATTTTCCACAAAATAGAATCAAAAATCATACAGTGTTAATCCAGGTTAAGCCTAATTTCATTTTAGATGCCAGATGAGGCTGTAGAACGCATTACACAATTGATCAGTTTACCCAAGCTATTATTGTCCATACATGTCTCAGACTATAATAGTCCACAATGCCCACGCACATCACAGCGACATTCTGTAGTCTCATCAAAGCAACAACAGAAGCGGAACAAATAAAACAATTCCCAAGAATAAAAGAGAAAATGACAGAGGGTGGGGTTCGGTGGCTTACCATGCTCATACCAGATCCCGCATTCTCCGTCCAGAGACACACACAGCCCCTGCAGCCGTCTCAGCGATGGCCAGCTCATCCACAACGCCTCTCCGCGTGCCCACACACACACAAACACACACACTGCAGGCCTGTGCAGGCGATCAGAGTTCCAACAACCTACTGAGGGGTATCGAAGCCTGTTCAGTCAAAACAACCCAAAAAATGGATGGATGATGGAGGAGAAAAACAGCAGAGAAGGAGGAGCAGCAGAGGCGTCAGTGCAGAGGAAGAGACATTTCCCTCCTCAAACGTGAACCGTATGTATAAAGCCCGATGACAACCAGACAGGTGGAAGAAGAGCAACATCAGAACTTCAACTGTTACTCCATAACTCTTTTTCTTCCTTTGGTTAGACTGGTGCTCTCCGAGACGGCCTGAGTGTTTGTCCACTGTCCTTACACGCTAGGATGGGGTTTGGGGAGCATGTAAGAGGAGAAACAGGAAACAGAGGTGTACTGTAGAGTGGAACCGTGCAGCAGAAGGAGCGGCAGTGAGGGAGGAGAAGCACAGAGAGAGAGAGAGAGAGAGAGAGAGAGAGAGAGAGAGAGAGAGAGAGAGATCATGTCTTCGTTGCTATAGTCCATGAATGGCGCAGTGCTGCTGTTGTCATGGCAACCAGCAGGGAGGGGGCGAGAAAGGAAGGAGGGAGGGAGAGAGAACAGGAGAGGGAGAGACGGAAAGAGAGAGCGAGAGATCATGGACTGGAAGAGTGAAAGAGAAAGACTTTTTTTGCAGTGACATGGCAGTGATGGGAGCGTATGAATAGAGTGTGAACAGCAGCAGGTTTAATAGAGCAACCTCCTACCGTGACAACTGATCAACTGATCTTAATATCACTCTATTCATAAGCCTTGTTTTATCCTTGCAACCTTGCAGCTGAGACTATATTTCATAACTCTACATCTAATACCTATAAAAGAGGCCAAAAGTCTGAGTGCACTAACACTATTTAAATTGTTCACTCGGTTGATACTTATTGCATCACATTAAAAAGATTTTAAAAATTTGGTTTAGCTGTTTGAGAATTTCCTTAGATCAACTGAATTGCATTTTCACACTCAATTTGTTTCATATTTACTTCACTCACAAGGTGACACGCAGTACTAACACCTGATATAGACTGAATTAGTACACTCCTTTCACATTACTGTCTTCAACAATAAACACAAAACTTTCTTTGAGAAATGTAATTTGACAAATCTGTATTAGTTTTGCACAGCGGGTAGCATTGCGTTCTCGCAGCTCCAGGGTCTCCCATTAGATCCCGAGCTCGGATTACTGTCTGTGTGGAGTCTCTGTGCATGTTCTCTCCATGTGGGTTTCCTCTGAGTTCTCCGGTTTCCTCTCACCTCCCAAAAACATGGCAGTATGTGAATTGGTGAATCTAAAATGCCCCAAGGTGTGAATGTGTGTGAGCCTGTGATGGCTTGGTGGCCCACGCAATGTATGTTCCCATCTCACGTCCTGAGTTCTCAGGATAGGCTCAAGATTCACCAGGATCCTGACTAGGATGACGCAGTTAATGAATGAATAAATGAATGAATGTGTTGGTTTTTGGCAGTGAACACTGACTCTAAGATCCTCCTGTATCTATTTGAAATTGTAATGCTTGTGTATATATTGTTCTTACATCTGTAATGCTTATTCCCTACATCTCAGACCATCAGTCTATTCATTATTTAAATATACAGTATATTATCCATCCATCAATCCATAGATATCACACTCAGGAATTACATAAAATGTTCAGTACATCTACATTTTCTCATTTGCCTTTATCTAAGCTAACCTACATATAATGCAGTATATAATCCAACCATAGAGTTGTGATTTAAAGGTGTTTTGCTTAAAGTTACAACCTTCTGGTCAAAAGAACTAGAATCTTAATTAACTTTAGTATTAAATATCTCTATTAATATGTACCACAGAATGCACAGAAATGTCAGTTCAGTTCTAATTTTCCCTCTTGGAATTCTACTTTTTTACTTTCCATTGCCCTTTTTTAAAGGTTTTGCTGCTCTGCTTGGAATCATAATGTCAAGCTCTGCAAACATCAAACATCTTCTTCCTGTTTCTATCATTCCACAGTGCCTCACTAATCTCCATGTCATCATAATGTTGATTAAAACAGACAACATGGCCACAACTAATTTTCAGATGGTGACAGAAGCAGGCTGGTTTATGACACAGTGTGGATGCTCAGGAAAAAAAAAAAAACATTCAAAAAAAAAAAAAAAAGCAATAGTACAAATACTAAACATTTTATTTGCAAAAACCATCTCTCTCTCTCTCTCTCTCTCTCTCTCTCTCTCTCTCTCTCTCTCTCTCTATGTGATTCAGTTTTTTGCAGCTTTTCTCTGTGATTTGTATGCTTCTTTAACTAAAATCTGGAAGATTCATTATTTTATAAAATTAGTCTCTAATTTATAATTTTAAAAAGAACTTAATTTATAAAAAGAATTTTATTTGGGCTCCCTGGAGGACTGGAGGACTAGAGGTTAGGCCACAGCGTTCTCACCGCTGTGGCCCGGGTTCAATTCCCGGCCAAAGAACCACCCCCAGCCACTTGGGTTGTGTGCAACAGTGCGCTCTCAGTGCCGGTCCCAAGCTCAGATAAAAACTGGGGAGGGTTGCGTCAGGACAGGAATCTGGCATAAAAGCTGTGCCAAATCAAATATGCGGACCAATGATCTGCTGTGGCGACCCCTAACGAGAGCAGCCGAAAGAGGAACAACAACATACAAGTCTAGAATCTTATTTCATTGGAAGGGTAAATGAAACAAAATATTTTGTGTATTTGTATACTCGTTCTGAGTGTCTGAGTGAGTGAATAGAATAGAATAGAATAGAATAGAATAGAGCACAAAAACAGAATATAATACAGTACAATAAGAGGAGCACAATACAGAGTAAAATAAAGTAGAATAGAACAGACCAGAACAGAACAAAATAAAAGATTGTATAATAAAATATAGTAGGAAACAGTAGAGTAGAATAGAATAGAGTAGAATAGAGAGCAGAATACAATAGAACAAAGTAGAATAGATAGAGCAGAGTAGAATAGAGTAGGACACATTAGATCTGAATAGAATTGAATAGAACCTCTCCTTTTTCAAAATGCACCTCAATTGTTAAATGAGAGATGAAACATTTAAAACTAGCAGGTCGATGCACATCAATAATTCATTTCCAAGTACAAAGGTTGTCTTTTTAGTGAAATCTGTGCTGAATGCTAATCCACAGTGTGCAGTGTGTTTAATCAGATTTTACACAGACAGAGATTTACAACTTCAATATCCCCTCCTCAGCCTCAGTGTCCTCTCAATGTCAACCGTCACCTCTGCATGGGAAATACATCAACGTCATGCACAGAGCATGGTACTAACCTGCTCCCCTCACTGGTGTGCTTCTCTCAACGGTACGTCTTTTGTATCTTTAGTACTGGAAAAAGGAAATGTAATGTATATTTAGAATTATTGGGAGCTTCCCAAAACACGAACTGGCGCCTCCTCGATTCCTCAATCGTACCTACTTTAGCCTGTGACTCGGAAATTGATGGAAGTCGGCCATCTTTAAGGATGTAACGATTCTTAAAATAGATGAAGTGAATAGCGTGCTTAGAGGAATCAAGCAGAGAGGAGATAGGAGGCTTCTAGAGCGAGGATACACACGTGTTTCCTACGCAGACACTAACTGTAATAAATGATGCAATAATAATCACAAATACAACATTAATAATCTTACTTAAATAAATAATGAGTACAAATATAATCTCTGCATGAGTCAATTAATGTGCCTTGCTTTAAAAATGGGGAATGATGAGTATCAATCTTGTTTAGGCTAAAACCTCAATGTGTGTGATGTGAACATGCAATAATGATGTACCTGTTACACAGTTCATACAGATGGAACACATCATCCATCCATCTATCCATCCATCTTCTGTACCACTTATCCTACACAGGGTCACGGGGAGCCTGAAGCCTATCCCTGGGGGCTCAGGGAACAAGGCGAGGAACGCCCTGGACAGGGTGCCAACCCATCGCAGGGCACAATCACACACACTACAGACAATTTGGAAATGCTAATCAGCCTACAACGCATGTCTTTGGACAGGGGAAGGAAACCAGAGTACCTGGAGGAAACCCCTGAAGCATGAGGAGAACCTGCACACAGGGTGGAGGCGGAAATCAAACCCCCAACCCCAGAGGTGCAAGGCAACAGTGTTAACCCACCGGGAACACGTCATTAATAAGTGAATTCTCTAAAGTCTACATTTACGTATATGTTTGTTCTGCATTCATTCTGTCTTCATTCCCTGTCCTTGCTTCCTCTAAGGGAGGAGCTAAGAAACAAAGAAGTGAAGCTAGCAAAGGAAACGAGGAGGTGCAATTGAAGAAATGAGAAGTACCCAATGTGTAAAATTAGGGTAAGCTTCCTCTACCGTTCATTCTGGTCAGGAATAACTGACAAATTCTAATAGTTTCTAAAGATATAAAATAAATGATTATGGACACTGCAGAAAGAAAATACTCCAGACAAATGAAGGAGGTAAACAATCCACTTTGCATTCTTTACTCCAGATTTTTGAGATTTTAGATTGATGAAGAATGAAAAGGTGATCTAACTTCTTCCTGGTGTTAACGAGTCAAGTGGTTAGCAGCGTGTCCAGTTGCACTGTCATCTTGGAAAACTGTAATGCTTTCACTATAGGGTGCATCTAGTCCAATAACATGCTGTCATATGCCATTAGATAACCGAAAAGATCATTCATCAGCCTGCTAATAAATTCCACAAGATGGCACAGTATCTGAACTGAAGTCATTCTCTGACTAAATCAATCCAGATTTAGGAAAAAGAGTCAAACATGACTCATCAGGACACAATTTTTTTATTATTATTGGAAAGGGTCACCATTTTTTTGCTCTGTACACCAGGTTATGCCTTTTTCAGTACAGGTATTACATAGCATTAGCATTAGAAGCAGCTTCTGAAGCAACCATGCCATAAATTCCTGTCAGAATGTCCATTTTTGTGGTGAACTGAGGCCACAGGTGCTGTTTCCTTAGTGCTTTTTTCGAAGCCACATTAATATTACACATTCACCTGATACACATACGATACATTCACAAACTATTGTGCTGTCCAAACTGACTTATTAAAGTTAGCATTAGACCTCTTTTACACCTGCTACATACGTATTTCTAATTAATGTTACTGTTTTAGGTCATTCAAAGAGGTTTTTATTCCCCAGCCCCTGAACAAAATCCACTGTACTGACTAGCAATTTGCATAATTTAACAGTTTGAATGGCAAAAACTGAGCTAATGCACTGAATATAACTCAAAAAGCTGGGCTTATATGCTAAACACCTGCTCCATCTTCAAAATCAACGAATTTCATCTATCCTCCTTCCCGCATTCTCTACCTGCGGGAGGCTCTTCTCTGCAAATGTCACATTTCCATTGAGCTGTCCAAATTTCAGGGACGAGGCAAAGAATGGGACGACAGTGGGCATCATGGAGGCAGGAGGGCAATCGGGAAGAGATTTAGAAAGTCAAGGTTGAGGAATTAAGTGGCAGAGGGGGGCATAAGAAGCACAGAGATATGACCTGAGGCTAATCTCTTGTACAGAGTGCTCGAAAGAACGCAGGATGAGGAATGACAGCTGTATTGAAAACAAGGCAATGATGTAATTATAGTGTTTTAATCACTGAATGGATGGGAGAGAGGGAGAGAGGAAGTGACCAGGGTGGTATAATCTCATCATGCAGGCTAATGGGCACGGAGAGGCCAATGTAATTTCGTCTCTTCTAGTGGGAATCCATTGGGATGGCGATAATCGTATTGATTGTGGTGGCTAATTAGCGTCTGATACAGGGTAAGATGGTGGGATCAGGGCCCTGGGGGCTGGTGCTTCTAAAACATCAAATCAGCTTGATGTACCTCCACACACTCAGGCAAGCTTGAGCAATCAACAAGTAGGCTATAAACAGTGCGCACTCAACTCCCCCTCCCCCAAAAAATCTCGCACTGCTGTGCGGAAATAGCGAGCAACAACAAGCTGCTCTAGATGCCACAAAGCACCGTCTGATTAAACGTCAATAAATCAGTTAAGCCATGCTGGGGCTGCATCACCAGTGATGTTGTTACACTCTGAGGTGAAATAAGGAGTCTACAAAGCTTAATAGCTACTGCCTACATGCGTCAAAGGCAAAATCAGGACAAAAGCAAATGACATTCATGGCCCAGGGACCGGGAAGTTGTACACCCTTCTAAAGGCCCTCTCATGGCACAGGCACTGGTGGAAGAAGAAGGGCCTCCTGGGAGTCAGGAAGGGGGCGCATCGATCCGTTAAAAAGGTCAGAGCCCTCGTGCTGTGCTTTGTTTGGCAAGGGAAGCAAATAGGTGGAAAAATCTGTCGTCTCCCTCTTGCCACCAGGCAATCATAGAGCCAGTGAGATAAGGCCAGAGAAAATGGGAGGGGATAAAATTCAAATCCATCACTCCACAAACACATGCTTTGCATAATTCAGGTCCAAAAAATTAGAGTCCACTACCACAAACTGTTTTGAAAAAGTTACTTTTTCATTAAGAAGACATTGTTTAAGAAATAAGAAATAACCCTATACAAGTTTATAATTAAATCTCTTCATTTTTAGCATTTTCTACCATTTTTATCCTGTTTGCACATAAAAAAAATTAAGCATTATTGTAACATATATTTCATTCAAATGGCATCATATATTTCACACAGTGATAATTGTTGAATTCATTAACTATGTTGGTACTGCTGTTTAGTATGGTGCACCCTAGCATAGAGCGGTTTATCTCCTGAGCCTCGTTGCCGTGGTGTAGCTTTTTTTCTGAACATGCAAAGGATGAATAAATAGCACAGGATGAAACAGCTTGCTCATAAAGCACTGACTTTCATTAAGGCAGATGAGAAGCGCTGCATGGCGGCTTACACCAAAGAATTACAAATGAGCCACAGAGAAAACACTCCAAATTACTGCTTGGAATTAAAGTCATACAGCTTAGCCAGCAAGCTCAGTTCTATAGTCATGACCAATTGAACCTTGATTATTATTTTTAGAGGTCTAATGAAGTTAGATGCCTGTTGCTGCTTTTATCACAATAAAGTACGAGCGAACCGCTCAAAATATATTGCGCACTAGTAACCTGCCTTTTTTATGGTTAATCCGAGGAATACACTCACAAACACTTGTTTAGGATTTCAAACGAAAGACAAAGGAATTTTAAAAAATGTTTCGATTTACAGTGTGTTAATGATTTTGACCAACACATGATGGCAGCACTCTCTAGTGGAGACTGATGGTCTGTTTCTCAAAACCCAGACTCGTTCTCATCTGAACTGCAGCAATAAGACCCGCCTACACAGTCAATTTTAGCTCTCAGTCAGTTTCCAATCTCCTTCAATTAAATACTGAAATCTCTTATATTTCAAAAATGAGAGTAAATGTATTATCAACCGCTGGCCTTGAACAAATAGCAGGAGCATTTAATGCATAATACATGAGGTTGGAAAGCTGGGGGTATGGCTCTGCTACTGGCCAATGATTAACATCAAGCTCCGTGCACATATGTGTGTATAGAATTCAAACATCATAAGAAAAATTTCACTCTAACAATAAGAAAAACTATTTCTCTTATTTATAACAAAAATAATCTATTCTCATTAGAACTACCATTTAAAATGAATAGTATTTCTCTCAAAAATATATAAAATATAAATATAAAATTATTAACACCCTAATAAATATTATAAATGAACTGTAATTGTTCATTCTTTATTAAAAAGCACCGTATGTTTAATTTTCTCTTTATGTGTAATTATGTACAAGCTCTGTTGTTGCCTTTAACCATGTCCCATTTCAATATATATCTTTGCAATATATATGAGATTGCAAACATATAAAATCATCTTTTACCATGGGAAAACTGAAGAAAATCAAATGAAACAGATGATTGCTGAAGTGCTCAAATCAGGTAATGGATATAAAAATACATACGTTATTCAAATAAGCATAATTAGGGCCAAATCAATGTCTGAAATCGTTGGATATTTGCTAGGAATTGTACCCATGAGTATGTACTGTCCATCCACACAGTGTGGAGGATGGTGGAAGATGTAAAAAAGCGCCCAAAGATCACAGTTCTTTGCGATTCTCTTGGTGATCAGGTTTCAAAATCTGGTAAATGCCAATGCAAAGGCTCTCTTGAGAGTATCTCACAAAATGCAGCACCTACAGATGGAACTGTGTCTTTGGTCATATGAGACCCAAATCACACTTTTTTGGCCATGCACACCATCAGCATGTTTGGTGACAAAAGTGGACTGCATGCAAGGAAAAACACCTGATATCCACTGTAGAATATGGAGGTAGGTCCATGGTTCTTTCGAGCTGTTTTGTGGCTGGTGGTTCAGGGGCACTTGTGAAGATCGATGACATCATGAATTCAGCTATCTAGCAGTATATTCTAGCCCAAAAGCTGATTGCCTCTGCCAGGAGGTTCAAACTTCAGATGATGAGCCAAACACACATCCAAATCAACACAAAAATGGTTAAGGAAACACAAAATAAATGTTTTGCAAAGCCCAATTCAGTCTCCGGATTTGAATCCTGTGGTCTGACTTGAAGTCCATATGTACAATTGTAAGAATTTAAAACAACTTAAAATCTTCTGCATGGTGGGTCCAACCTTGTTAGGCATTACAGCAAGATACTCAGTGCTGTTAGTCTCTCCAGGGTTGGTGTCACAAAATATTACTTGGAAGAGTGGCAATAATTTTGAAATCAGTGTTTTGCACTAATTAAAAAGCACTGTATTTCTGTGCAGTACAGCAGTAATTCCCAAACCTTACCTGACAACTCACACACTGGTATTTGTTTCCATAAGCCAATACACCTGGCAACAGTCTTGCAAGCCAGACTTGTAGCTATCACTAGCGAGTGTGCTTGTTTTTCCTGACTCGGTATGATTAAATACACCTATTTTCACAGGAAGGGAAGGCAGACATTGCAAATGGCTAACCACAGCCAGCTGTTTTTGCATAAACTATAACTATACTGCGCAAAATCCCGGAAACAGTGTGGGCTTACTGTAGCTCAGCTTGGAAAATGATTTAATGCAAAGCAAACAAAGCTCTTGAATAACTTTTAAAAGCGAAACAGTATAAACCTCACAGACTTTAATGCAGTGACCGTGTCTTGCTTCAAAATGTTCATTGCTCTCACAGTGTTCCTCATTCGGACTAAAATAAAACGAATGTCTGTAGACGAATGTGCCAATAAGTAATTGTTGGGATTCTGAAAGTGTCCAGCATTGATGCATGGACTGTTTGAGACTGAGACTACACCTGCCTCAAGTCATCTCCTTATCTGTATCTTTGTTTCTCCTAAGCAACTCCTTCATGAAGCATTCACCCTTTCATCGAGAGATTGAGAGTTTGTATCCATTTCTGGGAGTCCAAGGGAGCACAACTGGCCGTACTCTCTGGGTAGGAGGGATAGCAATACTCTCTCCCCTGTCAATCAGAGGGAACTAACCAACTGTAAGCATCTGAGCTCTTGTATACAGAAGAGGGTTGAAAGGCTGTCTTAGTTGTGCCTTGTAGGTGGTAAATTTTCAAGCTGTAATAACGTCATTTCCTACCTTAGGATGTTCAACGTGCAAAAAACAACATGCCTCCACGTCTTTTGTCTGCTCTGTCAGAGCACATAAAGCTCATAAAAAGCTACTTTTACTGCACTTTTACAGTTACAGGCCCGAGTGGCTATTGTTACTAGTCTATTATAGTGAACATCAAACATTCCAAATGTTTCCATTCCAAATTCCAGCACAGAAACAACAGTGGACAATAGTGAGTAGCGTTAGCAACAAGCTAACCAGTAGACAATAGCGAGTAGCTTAGCAATAAGCTGGCCAGCTCACATTAGTCATAACATTGATGTTGATGATTACCTTCTCAAAACAGTGATTAGTATGGTCATTGTTATAGATTTAACCAAATATTGCGTCTGTATATTAACCGATTAAAGCCAATACTGCTATAAACTCATTTAAAAGTAGAGAAGGGGTACTTTACACTGTTCACAGTGTGTACGGCCATGTTGATTTGATGTCACTCCATAAACGGGGAAGGAACTGGTAGGTGAGAAGACTACCCCAAGTTGAAGAAGAAATTTCAAGTTGAGGGATATTTTCTGTGGTTTTTACCGATTGTATGTGGGGAATTATGAGTTACAACTTTGCCCCAAATTCAGCAATAGTGTTTTCTTCTGATTGTGTTTAGCCGCCCAATGATGCACCATGGCCAGGAGTTCAAAAAGCTGCTGTGGCTTTACATGTCTCTGAGGAAGCATGTGTTAGTCTTCATGCATAGCTTGTGGGAATTGGCAAAATGGGGTAAAAAATCATTTTTAAAAAATGTTGTTTTCTCCTTCAGACTGAAAAAACTTGGTGCATAAAAGAGTGTACACCAATGAGTAATTGGCAAAATTCTGATAATTGTGTCCAGCATGGACTGGTTGAGAATGAGACTAATCAGAACCAGAACTAGAAAAGTGTTACATGAAATTTAATATGAAAAAAAGACAAGCCTTTCACATTCACCCAAATGAAGTTTGAACTCACAACCATTCAGCCACTAGCACACAAATGTAACCACTAAACTAATCACTGGCATATACAATATATTTTTCAGTAGAAAGTGCTTTGCACCACAGTAACACACAAACAGCAAGAGTTTCTGTGTTTTTGATTTCTGTGTACCTGTGGCTGAACCAGTGCTGATCTTCTTCACTGGCTGTAAGCGCACGTTGACTGTCTGATGAGTGAGAAGAGGAGAGGAAGGGAGGGAGCGAGACACCCCCTCCATGATCCGCATGTGCTGCAGACCCTCAGCCATGGAAAGAGGAGGCACGTCGTAGTCTCCCTCAAAGGCACACTCACTGTCTATACTGCTGCCTACAGCACAGGAAGACGGAGGAAAAACACACGCATGTGCATATCTTATGAAATACATAACACTGATTGTTTTTGTTACATTTCTTTTGTTAGATCTGGGTGTAAGCTGCTTATTTAGGAATCAGTTATGGGGAATGCTTGTGTCCATTACAGTATTTAATAGGCTTGATATGCACTCACTGGCCACTTTATTAGGAACACTTGTACTCCCTGCTCATTCACGCAGTTATCCAATGAGTGAGTCACATGGCCTGGTTGTTGGGTGTCAGACTGGCTGAATTGATTGATTATTTCAGAATCTGCTGATCTCCTGGGATTTTCACACACAGCAGTTTCTAAAATTTACACAAAAAGTTTGAACATTAACTGAAGCTCTTGACCTGTATCTACATGGTTTTATGCATTGTGCTGCTGCCACATGATTGGCTGACTGGATAACTGCATGATCATGCAGGTTTTCCTATTAAAGTGTCCAGTGAGTGTCCTTTTTATTTTCAGAAAGAAGTTGCCAAACTAGGTAGTATTTTTGTGTTGTATTTATGCTCTTAAGACAAAGGGTGGCATAAAGATAACTGCCTTATAACTTAAATCTATATTTTGGCCAAATTCATAGCAAAGACAATCCTGCCATTTAATGTCAGGACAATAAGACAATAGCAATGATTTATGATATTAGCATCATTACTCTCATCTGGTAATCATAATTCCAGAGTTACAATATTGAAAATATTGTAATGATACATCATACCACACATATACTTATATATATGATAATTTTCATATATGCACCTGTCTAATGAAGACTTAATGTTGTTCCACATGTTAGTGATGTCATCAAATGAGTATACATGTGTGCTGTAACTCATATCGTAAACTTTAATTAACAGTATACTGTATATTTTCCCCCTAAAAGTAGAACAATGCTGGTCTTTTTTAAAAAGAACCTACTGCGTCCTGTAATTAACCAAAATATGTTTTGTAATTAATTACAAAGCTTATAACTTTACACAGATTGTATTCACATGATAAAATAAAAGTGGCTTGTCTTTTAAAAACTGAGAACAAAAGGGTGATTTTAGTGGCTAGCACACTCCCTTCTTCTCTTATTTACACTCCCACACTTCCCATCAGGAGTATCTATAACCGGGCAGAGCTGAAATCAATATAGAACAGCTTAGACTGCCAGTCAGAAGTTTTTGAACACCTGGAGTTTCTTATGTTTTATCACAGGTTACTCACTATTATTGGCACAGACCAAACAAAATGCGTGTGTGAAAGTGGGGGCGTGCTTGCGTGCCGGTCTGTGAATGGAGGGCAGAGCCGGAGAAGGTGAGTGGTAAGGTTTGCATACCTGCGGGGAATTGGACTTATGAATGTTCTGTGTTGCAGTGAGCTATGGTGAGAATAAAAAGGAGAAAGATGAGCACCTCAAGAGAGACAGCCAACCAGCAAAGAGCCGTGTGTGTGCGTGCATGTGTGTGCATTTATAAAATAAAATAGCTAAAAACAAAAGTAAAAGATAAAGAATAAAGCACCTTTTGAGTTGTTCCAAGCTTGCCTCCAGCTTCCTCATTCTCTACCTGAGTGTTACACTGGTCCCGAATCCCAGGAACACGGAGGAAGAGACACCGTCATGGAGTCCTCACTGCTGGCTGAGATCATCACGTCCCTCGCCAACTTCCACCAGACCTAGCATCAGGCTCTCCTCCAGATGCTCCTCGAGCAGGAGCAGTGCATCAAGGACCTGCTCGATGCCCAGGCGGCAAATTGGCAGATGCACCAGGGCCTTGTATACCAGCCACAGCCACAGTGGCCGCCGTGTCCATGCCCCACTTTGCCCTATCCAAGATGGGCCCGCATGACGACCTAGAAGCGTTCTTGAAGCTATATGAGTGCTCCGCAGAGGCGTGGGGCTGGCCCGATGCCCAGCGGGCGGCCCATCTGTTGCCGCTCCTAACTGGGGAAGCCCAACTTGTGGCACAGCAGCTGCCAGTCACCAACATGCTGGAGTACCCGGACCTGAAACAGGCGAGTTTGCACGGGTCAGCCGCACCCCTGAACAGCACCGTCAGCACTTTTGCTCGCTAACCCTTGGCCACATGTTAGAGCTTGCCCAGATGCTCAGGGACACCTGCCGATGATGGCTGCTGGCTGAGGGACACAGCGCCGTAGAAGTGATAGACCTCGTGATACTAGAGCGGTTTGTCGCCCAACTACCAGAGGTGACGGCGGAGTCGGTCTAGTGCCATCTACCAGTGTAGCTCAACGAGGTGGTCCAGCTGGCAGAGGATCACCTGGCGGTGTGAACCCCCCTCTTCTCTCTCTCTATTCCTGCACCAAGAAAACAGGGGCCAACCCCCTGAAACCAGTTCCCCGCAACCGTCTCTTCCCCTCCCATCCCTCTCTGTCTGTTTCCTCTTACCATCAGGTGGGTGGATCCGGGGCTGCAGGTGTGGGAGCAAAGTCTGGGCCAGCGTGCTGGAGCTGTGGGGAGCCCAGGCAATTCCAGGACTGGTGCCCTGTGATAGAGTTAGGGGCAATGGTCTGGATCCCCGACATGCCGCAAGCTGTCCCTGATTAAGCTGGGGTGTACTGCATACCAGTGAGCGTCCAAGGGGGTACATAGCATGCATTGGTGGATTCAAGATGTAACCAAACCTCAATTCACCAATGCTTGGTTCAAGGGGAGGCATTGGGAAATGCACGTTTCGTAAAGTTGAGGACAAAAACACATAGTGGAGGCGGCAGATAGTCCTCACCTCACCCATCCACTAATCCTGTGGACAAATTGGCCAAGGTTTCAAGCATTAGTGAAAGAAATGTTTGTGGATGTGTCCTGCAGTAGTGAGACAGTGTGGAATGTGTGCAGCATTGGCTGGAAAGGTGGTGCCAGGGCCACTGATGTCTGGTCCACATCAGGGGACACAGGGAGTGCGGAGGGCCCCATTCCTCTCGGGGACTTGTCAGTGAAGCAGTTGCGCGATAAGATACTGAGGCACACCTTCGAGCAAGTGAGAGTAATTGATGGTCAGCAAATTCAGTCTAATGTTGTGCTCGCCCTCCCCTATTTTTCAATTATTAAGGATTATATTATTATAAGGTTATATTGAGTGATGCAGGACACTCAAACTCAGGAAGAAATGACCCAGTTGGTGGTCCTGAAGAGCCGTCTGGAATTGTTTTTCCACGCAGCTCACCATAATCCTATGGCGGGGGACAGGATAAAACATTGAACCAGCTCACGGCCCACTTCTGTTGGCCACGCATTCATGGCTATGTTCACAAGTGGTGTGCAGCGTGTTGCGAATGTCAGCTGGTGAATCTGCCGGCCACCCCAGAAGCGCCATTGCGGCCTCTTCCATTAATTGAGGTCCCCTTTGAAAGAACTGGAATGGAATTTGTCAGGCCATTAGATTGAACTCCATCGCTTGGTGTTAGTTCTAGTGGACTAAACAACACGATACGCAGAAGCAGCACCTCTGTGTTATCTCCCGAGTCAGCCTCCCGAAAGAGATCCTGACTGATCAGGGCATGTCTTGCTGAGGATGAAATCGATTCACACCAACGTTTACCAGCCGCAGATGAATGGGCTGGTCAAAAGTTCATTCACATCAATGCATGGAATTGGGATAAGTGGCTAGAGTCCCTGTTATCTGCAGTATGAGTGGTCCCACAAGCCTCCATGAGGTTTTCACTATTATGGACGGAAGCCTTGTGGCTTTAGGGAAAATTGGGTGGAGGAATATCCTAACAGTAAAAATGAAATTCAATAAGTTCTTGGCCTGAGAGCAAAACTCCACACCTTAAGTCACATAACACAGAAGAATTTGCATCAGGTGCAAGAATGTCAAGCCTGGCTGTATAACGGGGTACTCGACTATGGGAGTTTGCACTGGGAGATAATGTGCTCATTTTGCTACCCACATCACACTCCAAATTACTCGCCAATTGCCAAGGACCCTTTGAGGTCACAAAGCAAGTCAGGGATGTTGACTATGAGGTGAGGCTAGCAGATAGAGTCAGGGCACAGCACGTTTACCATGTCAATCTCCTCAAACCATGGAGAGAGCTGGTCCCTGTGGCTTTGGCCCCACCGAAGGTAAATCTAAAAACAGCAGCTCAATCCACCCTAGTCCCTTATGGAGTCCACCTGTCCCCGTCCCAAATCAAGAGGTTGCCAAGTTGCAAGCAGAGTTTTCCGACATGTTCTTGCATCTACCCAGTCGCACTAATCCCATAGAGCACCACATAAAGATGCCTCCGGGGTGGTGGTACGCAGCTGCCCCTACCATCTTCCCGATCACAAAAAACAGGTGGTTCATGATGAGCTCAAGGCCATGCTCGATATGGGAGCAATTGAGGAGTCCCACAGTGACTGGTCCAGCCCAGTAGTTTTGGTTCCAAAAGCAGAACCAGGTTTGGTCAGGTTTTGTATAGACTTTAGAAAAGTCTATGCAGTGTCTAAATTCGGCACGTACCCAATGCCTTGCGTTGATGAACTGCTCAACTGGTTAGGTGTGGCTTGCTTTTATTCGACATTGGATTTGACAAAGGTATATTTGCAGATCCCCTTGACTCCAATATCTCGAGAAAAAATGGCCTTTTCCACTCTGTTTGGGTTACACCAATTCATGACCTCTCATTTTGGGTTGTTCAAGGTCCCTGCGACGTTCCAGCAACTCATGTCCATACGCTGCTTATGCCGCTTATGCAGAATCTGAGGGCTGTTCTGAGATCGCTGAAGTGAGTGGGTCTCACTGCAAACCCAGGGAAGTGTGCGACTGGGCAGGTGGAAGTATGGTATCTGGGTTTCCAGTTGGGCCACGGGCAGATGTGTCCCCAAAATTGATAAGACAGCAGCGATTGCGGCCTGCCTGAGACCCAAAACCAAAAAGGTGGTGAGAAAGTTTCTGGGGCTGGCTGGCTATTATCATAGATTTATGCCTATCTATTCAGATGTCGACAGGATGGTGGGCCACTTTAACATTCATCTTTCCCCCTTTTGTTTTGCAGACAGATGCGGCAGACAAGGGGTTGGGGGCTGTGTTGTCCCAAGCGGTGGAGGGGGAGGAGCTCCCCATGCTGTACATCAGCTGCAAGTACAGCACGATAGAGAAGGAGTGTCTGGCCATCAAATGGGCGGTTCTCACTCTCCGGTATCTGTTGGGATGGACCTTCATCCTCTGTTCAGACCACGGCCTGCTCCAGGGTCTCCACCGCATGAAAGATGCCAACGCGCGGATCACTCGTTGCTATCTGGCACTTCAGCTGTTTAAATTCGAGGTGGTCCACAGGCTTTGTAAATGGAGGGCGGAGCCGTAGCAGGTGAGCGGTAGGGACTGCACACCTATGGGGAATTGGACTAATGAATGTTCTGTGATGCAGTGAGCTATGGCGAGGATAAAAAGGAGAGAGACTAGTGCCTCGAGAGAGAGCCAACCAGCACAGAGCCGTGTATGTACGTGTGTGCGTATTTACAAAATAAAACCGCTGAAAAGTGAACGTAAAAGATAAAGAATAAAGCGCCTTTTGAGTTGTTCCAAGCCTGCCTCCAGCTTCCTCATTCCCTACCCGAACCTGGGAAGTGTTACAGTGCGTTTTTCACTCTGATTCAGACCCTGCAAATGCACTAGTAAGCATGAAAGTGCCCTCAATTAGAGCTTTATTAAAGGCAGGTGTACTTGGGAGGTAAATTTGTTAAGCCTATAGACTCATAGACAGTGCTAGTATTAAATGTAATACCTAAAGTGTACCTAAAGTGTCTAATTAGAGCGATAAAGATTATGGCCTTTTCCAATTAGATTAGACGGGAATTGGATTAGAAGTCATTTTTTTAAAAATTCACTAAACATTTAATAATACCCATTTCTCTATTCAGTTATACCAATTCTTCGGTTAGATTGTTTTAGTTCTTTTTAAAAGAGGTCATTTAAATGAAACTTCTAAAATGGCAGTGTACATTTTACAAATGCATCGTTATATCCTCAGTAGAGCTGGACCGACAGAGTGATGCCTGCATTTAATTTGTCGGTTTCATAACTGTTCACACAAAAGCTCAGTCATAGCTAGCCTGTTCCTACATAACAGAACATAAATACATATGAGAATACATTTGCTGAAATATATTTGGACTATAGTATTGCAGAAATATATAACGGCAACTGGCATAATAATCATCAAATACCCTATACCAAATATCTCAAGGCAAAAACATGCACAGGAACATGAACATGAAGATTAGCTAATCATACAGTTTATCTCTCAAAATTACACCTCTGTTTATATTAACACATTTTCAAAAGGCCCAAGCAATAAGCATTTTTAGTTTGCATTTCTAAGAAAGAGTGAAAGCTCTTGTGAAAGTGCTTTGGCTCTATTGTACTACACAGTATCATGACAGTGCATTTATCCTACCTTGGCCGGCGAAACTGTGATGAGGGTCTAAGCTGGCACTTCGTAGGTCACCGACCTCCTCACTCCCTCCATCTGCAGAAGGTGAGAAGCAGAAAGAGGTGAGAGAGTGAGCATGGCGAGGATAAGGAGGAGACACATAGCTTCCAACTTCCTTCTGGAGAAGGTACACCATCCACGGATCTATAAGCCAGGTCCTAGCTTGGAGAATTCCCATGAATGTGCTCATGCACAGGCCTTCCACACTGCTCCGGCTTTGCAGAGACCCATCCCTCAGCGTGAAAAACTGAGAGACAGAGGACAGTCGCTGTTTCTTAACCTTGCCCATTATTGCTAAGGTCAGACCAATGGACACGAAGCCATAGATGACAGGCTTTTACTCCCAACTGAGAGAAAGCACATTTCCTGCAGTGCAGTGGACTGGCTGGACTGGAGAGTGATAAAGCTATCAGTACAGCTGCTTTACAGTAGCTTGTTACGAATTAGCAGGTTGCTGATTGATTAGCATTGTGCTAACAGTAGCCAAATCAATTACTCTGGGCCCTGAGGGAACATATCAGCCTTGGTCTGGTTGCAAGAGGAAGAAAGCTGATGGGGATTTAGCTCCTTTGGGCAAGAGTAGATAACAACAAGAGGCCTCTTTACAATTCTGGATTAAGAGCCATGATAGTCTTGGGTGTTTAGTAGTTTTCACAAGAAAGACAATAAAAGAAAACAAGCATTTGGGTTTAATTATTGATCTACAGTTTTAATCATGTCTGATGCTAGGAAACATGTATGCCAAATATGGATTTGTTCTTGGTCACTGATGGTCATTCTTGGCCACAGACACAAACTAGGGATCTAACTGAATATGAATACTTTAGTAGGCATGAACAGTACAGTACATTACAGTGAAATTCTTGTCATCACATATCATATATGTTAGAAATTTGGGGTCAGAACACAGGATTGTATCATGGATACAGCCCTGGAGCAGAGAGGGTTAAGGGGCTTGCTCAAGGGCCCAAGAGAGACAGCCTGGCTGTGCTATGGCTTAAACCCACAACCTTCTGATAAGAAACCCACAGCCTTAACCACTGAGCTACCACTGCCACTTCTACAAAGATATAAAAAGGAGGCACACTATTTGTTTTGAGTTTTTTTTTTGTTGTTGCTACCAGAAATGTTAAAATTAAAATAAATGCACAGTGTTATAGAATGCATTTGCAGCGTTCATTCATTCATCCTTAAATCCTGGCTGGTCAGAGTCATGGTTTATATTCATTAGAAACAAACAAAAAAAAATCTGATTTAGACCACACCCACTTTGGGGTACATCTGAACACAGATACTGATATTTGTTGCACTAAACATATACTGAGAGTGGTATTGCATTACACCACTAATACACACACACTGGCCTTGAGACCTGTTGGAAAGATCAAGTTCACTGATAGCTGAATATTAGTAGCCTTGGGGCCAAACGCTGTAGTGTATCATGTGCCCAGTGGAGTCATTGTTGTTATCATTAGCCTGGATAACAGCAACTTCACTTCCTAGCCTGACCCAGTCCTGAGTGTAAATCTTTGCTTAGCACTCACAAATAACGACTACGCCTTTTCCAACCATTATATGGACCACTGAAAATCAAGAAAATGCTTACGCTGCGTTTCAACTGATTGATGCTAAATTAGCTTTGGCAGGCTTGTATATACTAGCAATAGCATGCCTCCACTTTTATTGGAAATTGCTGTCTAGTTAAGAAACATCAAGTACAAATTTACCAGAGCCAAGATCAATTTCCCATTAAGTGCCAAGTAGGGACAAACACTTTCTCTTTGTAAACTACAATCTTTTTGCTTTTAAGGCCTAAGGCTTTCAAGGCCTAAGACTTCAAGTGTTGAAGCTGTAGGATTTTGAATGCAACCATTTTAACGAGAAAACCTTTTTTACTTCCTGCTGACATTTTTTTTTCTATGCAGTCTGATTTACTATCTGAGGATGATCATGATAAATCTAGTTAGAGTGGAAGCAGTGGTATCAGCTGAGAAAGTGGTGATGAATCAACAGCCACAAAGATTCAATTATTCCATAGTAAGTGGAGTGATCCACTCACCATTTCATCAAGGTAACTTATGCTGGTTGTCAGCACTTGAAGATAAGCTGAGTGGTTAAAATGTTACATACATTACTTCTTCACATTCACATTCGCTCCCCAGTGAGGCACAATCTAATCCAAAATGCTGAGCAGATGAAGGTCAAGGGCCTTGTTCAAGGACTCGAAAGTGGCTCTGTGGCGGGTTTGGGATTTGAACCTTAATGTCACTAGAAACAAAACTAAACTACTACTGCTGCCTCTAGTCCTCATTTAGGATCAAATGATCTTATCTTGCTGGTACTGCAATTATAAATATGTACATCAGAAAAAAAATGGATGTCCAAAGGCATAAACACGGCAAAGACTGCAAAAAAGCTTATGAAACCTAAACCTCACAATATATTACTCATATCCAATACATTCTGCGTGGGTATTTCTGTATCTGTCTACTTGGTACATTTATGAAAATGTATAAACGCAGTAGAAGTAGTGAATTTCAAGCAGACTCACTTTATAATTTCAAGAGATGTACTTGAATGAATCATCACTGATAAAACTGTAATAACACAGACATCTGTGCAGGAAGGAGCACACCAAACTCCACATTACTCACTCTCTCTGTTTCATATTGCTAGTAATATTTTTATATAAATATTTTAGGTATTCTTTAAAATGCGATTAAGATTTTGAACAGATATCAGTGGTACTGTGTAAGTGAGAAGAAAAAAAACGTAGAGACAGGGGGAGATGGAAAATGTCACTCGTGAGAATTAAATGTATTTGTTCTCTGCAGCATTAGCCAGAGTGACAGCAGCATGAAAATACAGTCAGACCTTATGCAACGTTATCTTGAGAATGAGACAGCGGCTGCGAGGATGGGACTGCACTCACCAGCAGACAGGAGAAAGAAAGAGGTGAAGAGAAATCAACAGAAAAAGGCAACAGAATGAAATGAACCAAGAACAGGTAGTTTGTCCACATAGATGCTATGAAAATCTAAAGCTGAGAAAAAAAAATGCTGTTTACAAAACACATACAGCCATAAACAACATACAAAAAAAAGAGTAAAAGTTGACATTTTGTCTTATTTATTATATTGGAGTAACTTAAAAGAAAAATCCACCCTGAATGACTTGCATATCAATATTTATAATCAATGTGTGATCTTTAATGATGCAAAAGTTTTCATTTATGATTAAATTCTGAGATTAAACTTCTAAAGTTCTAAATTTAGTTTAAACTTCTTTCATCAACATCATTGATATGTTGGTCTTTCATTTCATTTTGGTTAAAGATTTCCTACCCACAATGCCATTTGACTACCTGCTAATAGAGCTGATCTAGCTGAAGAGAGTGATGCAGCAGTGGTTTCTTCAAAATTGCCTGATATCTTGTTTTGTTCATACAACTAAATCTAATACATGTTGAATGTCCACATTATATTGAATAACACTATGTGAATTAAAATCTAGTGAATTAAAATCTAAAATTAGTAACTTTTCAACATCCGGTCCCACTGCCTGCGAATGGCTTTGTTTATAGGCCCACTTTTGAAAACATTTATTTACATTTAGGCTACTGATTCCAACACAAACCTAACAAGTCCAAGTCAGTCTTATTCTCACCAGTTCCCACTTTGATCCAATACTGGTGTATAAAGTATGTTAAACCAAAAGTTTGCAATTTCCCATCTGTCGTTTTAACAAATAACCATTCCACTCTAATGCTTTATACCTGCCTGTGAACGCAGACTTTAGTAGTTCATGTGCTACAGGCCCTAAAATGTGAACTTTTTTCATCTCAAATATAAATAACCGTGCTGGTGCTTCCAAACACACCCAAGAACCAAAACATGTAACACTAGACATAACAGTTTTCATAGCCTAATAGTTAATAGCTACATACAGACGAATTAATCCGACTTTACTCCGTATGATTTCCATCCTGATTTTGCTGTCGCTGACAAAATTCGCACGCCGTAAAAGAGTCCTTTGGTCATGAGTTATGATCCGTGGACAGAAAATATATCCTTATTATACCCTTATTACCTCGTGGTCACTCTGAACAATGTTTCTGCTTATGTAACACCATTTTCTACACAAGTCATGATCACGCTGATTGATGAAGCAAGCAGAATTTTCTTTAATCACAGGTCTATCATTAGAGGATCTTCATCATATAATCTCACATGGAGAACACGTGTTATTGGACAGTCTGTTATAGAATTCAGCCAAGGTTTTATTGGGATCATCTCAGACAGTGTGACAGGTAGTAATCTTAAAGACTGCTATTATCGCACAGTCTAACGAAAAAGTATGTTAATAAAGCGTTAGCATTTCAGCATGAGTCACCATAACATCTTCAGTGCGTCATGGCAGAGAATCTACAAGTCTATGGAACACTACTGGAGCGATCAACACCATTCTTCCAAAAGACATTCCCTCAGCTGGGTGGTTTGATGGTGGTGGTGGAGAGCACCCTCTAAAACATTGATAATAAATCACCCATAGGTGTTCAGTTAGGTTGAGATCTGGTGATTGTGAAGGCCATAGCGTATGATTTACATGATTTTCATTCTCATCATACCATTCACTGAGCCCTCGTGATCTGTGGATGGGGGCGGGGTCATCTTTGAAGAGTCTACTTCCAGTACTGGCATATGATTGGTCGTATTTGGACTATTTTGTGTCCATAATGTTGTGAAAGCCTCAAACGTGGATGCAAAGAAGTTTTACTACAGAATCTTGATTAAAAGTATTAAAAAAAAAGTAAAGGTTAAATTATGCACCAAGATTCAGCTTTATATGGTCTGGAAATGTCTATCTGGTAAGTAAGTGGGGAAAAAATTTGGAGAAATTAAAAGAAGATAAAAGTGAATTAAGTAAAAGAGAGATCAAATAGACCTACCAAATCATCTCCAAACTCTGTCAAGTTCTGTCTCCTGAGTTTGTTCAGTTTCCGATATGGACATGGTTCAGCCAGACACGCAATATTGATACTGGTTGGACATACAATATAATATTGTACCCACACAGGCATTTTATGTCCAGCTTAACCTCATCTATAATGGATAATGAGCAAATCCTAAGAGAGATCGTGTCGCAGGCTTTCAGGCTATCCTTGATACCCTGTTTACATTGGGGCGCTCAGGAAATCCGCAATAACATAAGTAAGCATTGTACATAGTAGCTGCACTGATTCAATACTTTAAAAAAAAACATTAATAATTTAATAGTCACCCAGCACCTTGTAGCAATAATCCATGATTGGGACACACTGACCAAGGCATGAATATGCAAATAATATATGAAGCATATGCACATTAATGGTCTACACATAGTAAATATTAAATCAGGCATACAATTATACATAAAAAGCAAGCAAATTCACACAACACACAGTAAACAAACTCTGCTACTATGGTAACACATTCAGTAATATCTTCAAAGGACATAACTGTAAATTTAGTGAAATACAGAAGAATAGTTGTGACTATGGCCACGCTAGGCACCGAGCCACACCCACACATACACACACATACATACACAG
Source organism: Pangasianodon hypophthalmus (assembly GCF_027358585.1). Classification (NCBI taxonomy): domain Eukaryota; kingdom Metazoa; phylum Chordata; class Actinopteri; order Siluriformes; family Pangasiidae; genus Pangasianodon; species Pangasianodon hypophthalmus. The sequence continues at coordinate 5,061,170 of NC_069721.1, read as the reverse complement.
ACACACACACAAACACACACACACACTTGGCTCACCTCTGGCTACAACGGTGTGTTTCCATAGTGCTTAAAAATCCTGAGGTGAGCAGCGTCTGCACAAATTCCACACAAAGAGACACAGAGCAAGAGAGAGGAAGAGAATATAGAAGGAGGGGGAGATGGATGAGAGAGGAATGCTAATGAAGAGAGAGGACAGAGATGAGAGGAAAAGGAGGAAAAGAAAGAAAGCAAAGGAAGGAAGGACAGAAAGAAAGAGAGAAGAGTCCAGACCGACGGAGGGCTTTCAGGACTCTGAGCTGCATGGAAAGCAAGCACCAGGTGTCTGTGTGTGTGTGTGTGTGTGTGTGTGTGTGTGTGTGTGTGTGTGAGAGAGAGCGAGAGTGTGTACATACAAATGAGTGCACACATATACACAAGCAGCAGCAGGCATGCGTCCTTTCTGCTCAGGGTTATAACTCTCCTCTTTTTCTCCCATTCTCATTCTCTCTTTTATAGATATAGCTGGATGTCCTACATTAAATCACTGGACACTATGTCTTTTTCATTGCTTTCCCAAACACACTTGACCAAAGAGGCAATTCAGACACACACACAAACACACACACACACACACAAACTGTTTCATGCTACTAGTCTTTTCATTCTCTGCATCCAGACATGCCAGTGTTAGTCATAGCAGTGACCAGAATGGTGCAAGCGGCTCACCTATAGTTACACACTCTTTCATTCTTTCTTTCTTTCTTTCTTTCTTTCTCTCACACACACACACTCACACACACACCTTTGAGCAAGGTGTGGTCGATGCAGCTTGAATGACTGAGCAGTTCAGACTGAACATGCACTCCTTCCATGTCTGCTCTACCAGCAGCAGCATTTTTCAACTCTGACAATGACTTTCAGGCTAAAAGCACTCTGTTCATCATCATGGCACAAAACATGGCATATGATTCCAGCATTATACTGTATGTTCTTGGTTTTTTCATTACCACTGGTGCAGGTGGTAAAATGCAAAGAGCAAAAGACTTATAAAAAGGAGCAGTGTTAGAATGAATTCATGACGAAGTACGGTTAGGTGTGCCGTTGTGATATCCAACTAAATCAATTCTTTTTATTCCCATCATCTCACTGTTTGTGTACTGAGATGCAGTCACCTGCATACCTTCTGGCCAGGTGAACATGGATGCAAGATGGATTGGCTTAAAAAGCCAAAAAGTGACCATATGACATTATATATAAACACTGTTGTCATACAGCCATCATTCCATTTCTTCTTCTACCCTCATACAGGTCGGACCTTCTGGACACCTCATGTCACCAGTCCTCCAAAGCTGGCGATAACCTCACATTCTCCTTTCACTTCTTCATGGCTACAGTGAATGTATTTCATACTTTTTGGAGCCATTCAGACCTGTGTGGCTACTAGCTTGTGTTGCATTCCCCTCATTAACTTGATAGTCTTGTCTATCACTCATCTGTCACTCCTGTCAATGAGTTAACTACAAACTGTTCTGTTATTTAGTACTCACAGGTGCATCTTCCTTCGACACTCTGAGTTTTTCACATTGCCCACTGTCACCGATTTTAGCCATATTTGGAAGACGGGTTTCTATGTGCCCCCACCAAGGAGCAAGCTGTTTGGGACATGTCCACCCTTCTCGTACACAATATGGCAGTCAGTCTCCCTAATACTGAAGCAGGTGGCATGTGGCAGACTTTATCAGTCTCACCAACCAGATTCAGGCAGGTTGCTATGTGTGGTACCAGTTCTTGGTGAGGATGCTAGGATCGTTATCCTGAGTTGGGGGACAGTAGTTCCCTAGAGCTTATTGAAATTAAGGAAATTTCAGAAGTGGGTTATCAACATGCGGCTAAACCCCAAATACCACAAACAGAGACACATCCTCATCTCAATGAGAGATGTGAGGGTTTTACACATCATTAAACACATTGGAGAGAGATAGTCACCCCAGACAACTCCCTCAGTGGCTGGGGAAGAGATTGTCCTCTGCTACAATGCCAAATAAACTCTCTGTCGAATGTGAGGATGCACTGGCCTAGGACTGGTCCCACCATCTACTGTGCACATTTCTGCATTATAACTGCACAGAATTCAGGGATCTGAGTCCTTTTTTTGCCCCCAATGTGGCCTGTGAGACCTTGGTTTCCACTGCTGCTCTCAACAGTGGAGAAAAAGCTTGGCAGCTTCTTCCCTAATAGATCTATTATCCTAAATAGATGGAAAGATTTGGCATGCTTGCCAGGTTACTTGCACCTGTGGGATTGATCCCTTCGACTGAAGTGTAGCTTGAGGACTTGTGATCAAGCATTCCAAGAGACATTTCTGAATGCAAGAACCTAGTACATCGTCCTTGTATACTGTAAATCCATTGCACAGTAATGTGAATAGTGTTTCACTGGGTGCTCATAAACTTAGAGCCTTTCTGAAGGGAGGAAGGTGCCTTTGTCCACCACTGTCCCCCAAGAGCTGTAGTCCCATAAGACCTCCCCTTATGAGCCTATACAGGGTGCTGTGCTGAAAAGGACCTCTCTAAGGACATGCAGACACTTCAGTAAGTGTGAAGAACTTCAGAAGTGGGAGAACTACATGCCTTGGGAATAAGCTCATCTTGCATGCATTGGTGGTTCCTGAGTTACTTTCCCCAAAGTCACACATACTTTTGTTAGCCAAATGATGGACCTTCCAGAGTTCCATGAAGGGTAACTGCTGAGAGGTGATCAAAACATCAACTGTTCATCTGCCACAGAAGGAAGGTGTGACAACTGGCCCCTACCACAACATGCCACTCTACAAGGAAGGCCTCCTCCTCATGGGCATTACTTAGATGAATGATGCTTCAGAAAGTCTGCACTGCAGATATCTGTGAGTCACCACTCACCTTCTCCTGATTCTACAAGCTTAACATTGCCCTTCCCTGTGGCATAAATGTGGCATTCATCACTGAACACCAATCTAGTCGGTCCTAAGGTTGATCCTAATAACATTGTATTAAAAGTTATCCCAGTGATTCTTACTGCTCCTGGCAGTTAGGAAGAGTGAAATAGAATGTTAGGTATAAGGCTCTGGTTCTTAACACTGGATAACACCGGGGTTCCCTGTCAATTAGAACTAGTGCCAATCCAGCCGTTCGAAGGTTCCAGGGAGCAATGGGTGTATGAGCAGTATTTATAACAATATTATGTCATATTGTCACCTTGTGACTTAAAGATCTTAGCACGTGTGTGCATATGAACAAAGTATCCAGGTGATTCTCACCACCAGCTTTCATGGAACCATAGTTACATATGCATCTTGTATTCAGGAACACTTTACTATTTGTATGCTGAGAGAGTGGCACCATTTCTGTGAAGCTAATATATCAGGTAAGTCTAGTATATCATTTTTTATGATTATATGATGTTTTGTGCATAATGAAGCATCAACTTTATAATTTCCATTTCATAGCTATAATTGAATTTGCTAGAATTTATGGATAAAATATGCAGAGGAGATGGTGCAGTTAGGTAGATTAGTGCTAGGCGTACTGACCTACATCTCAGCCATGAATATACAATCTCTCTCACACACCTCCATCTCTCATTAAGGGGCAGCCAATAAAACTTGAATGGCTAAGCAGATCCACTGCTTTTACTGAATAGAGAGAGAGAGAGAGGGATACAGTGAGATCACATTAGGCAAAAGTGAAGTCAAACAAACATGCTCGGCTCAATGTAACCTCCTAAATGTAAAAATGCTGCCTATTAAAGTTTGGATTCTGAAGCAGGAAAGCATTGAGTTATGTCCAAATCAATATTTACATACAATGCTGCCTTCTGATGTGCTTTATTTTGCTGGTTTTGAAAGGCAGCATACACAGCATATATCCTTCATTGTCCTATGCATCCCATAATCCAGTGCATTGGGCAGAGTGTTAAAACTGGGAAGAGAAAGGGCAGTTTCTAGACAAGTAAGATTTTATGTTGGAATGATTTGATATTAATAATATAAGATTAAATAATAATATAATTAAGATTTAACAATATAAGTAAAAACATTTTTCATGTAGCTTGTGTATAAAATGCCTAATACAAAATAGCTTTATCCCAAAAAACAGGTTCTGCTCAGGGGTTTGAACAGCAGGACGAAACATGGTATGATAAACTGCTAAGTCATTTGACTAGGGAAAATGCTAAAATACATTTTAAAGTAGGAGAAATAATTAATATACTTAATAATGCAGAACTTGGGTTTTTCTCCAACTTTTACCTGGCATGCCTCTTCTTTGAACAGTTGGATACATTAATTTGAAACCCCTGCAGCTGTACAGGCTTATACACCCACTGTCCACTTTATTAGGAACACCTGTACCTATGCTAATTTCTGCAGTTATCCAGTCATCCAATCATGTGGTAGCAACACAATGCATAAGTCATGCGGATACAGGTCCAGCGCTTCAGTTAATGTTCACGTCAAACATCAGACTAGGGAAATGTGATCTCAGTGACTTTGACTGTGACATTTGTTTGGTGCTGCCAGATGGGCTGGTTTGAGTATTTCAGAAACTCCTGATTTTCTCACACAACAGTCTCTTGACTTCACACAGTATGCTGTGAAAAACAAAACAATATCCAGTGAACGGCAGTTCTATCTAGTTTTCTGTGTGCACTATAGCCTCAGATTGCTGTACTTGGCTGACAGGAGTGAAACCAGATGTAGTCTTCTGCTTTTGTAGCCTCAAGTTTCAAGTGCTGTGTGTTCGGAGATGCTTTTCTGCTCACCACCATTGTAAAGAGTGGTATTCTGAGTTGCTGAAGATTTCCTGGCGGCTCGAACCAGTCTGGCCTTTCTCCTCTGACCTCTCTCATCAACAAGGCAATTCTGCCCACTGAACTGTTGCCTATTGCTCCATGCATTTTGCTGCTGCCACGTAATTGCCTGATTGGATAACCGCATGAATATGCAAGTGCACACATGTTCCTAATAAAGTGGACAGTGAGTACATCTCTAATGTATACTAGTTAACAGAATATCATTAACAACTATTTCAGATATCCTTATCATGGGTACATCAGTAGAATCACAAATCCCTATCATCACTGAATTTGACTTTCAAAGCAATCTGGCTACCACCATATGCCTCTCTATTTCAGCCAACACATCGCTCCTGGATAAGAGGGCTACACCTAGGCTGTCCAACTCTGCTCCTGGAGAGCTAGTTTCGTTAGCACCTGCTTGCAGTTTCCTAAAAGTAATGATTCATCCCAAGACTGAAAAACAGCTTCAGCTAGTTAGAGATTGTCCCAAACTTGTAGCCTTAAGTATTTTCCACAAATAGGACATTCAAGATAGATCTTGTTCGATAAAAAAACACTTGCCTAAAAAGTAATGGCAACAAGCATCAAGGATGGCATTCATAAAGTCTGCTCTCTGTACTGGAACCCTGGCTGTCTGAACAGCTGAGTCTTTAAACAAAGACTGAAGGTTCACCTCTTCATTAAGCACTGAAGTAAGCACTAAATCTATACTTAAAGACACTTTTAGTCTTGTGCACTGTTTTTGAACAGTTAGTACTATCTCCCACACTACTCCTCTCTAACTTTAATGGTATTCTTACACCTTGGCCTGTCTATACTAGTGTGCAAAAATACTTTTCAGTGGGGACCACAAAGCACTTCCGTAAGTCACTAGGTGCCTGCGAAATGCTATAAATGTTAATGTCATTGGTCTAAAAGACAAGTGTGTCACACTCAAGGCCTTCGAACCAAACACGGCCTATTGCCTTGTTTCATTTGGTCTGCGCGAACTTGCCAAAAACAATATCAGCATTTTCAAACTAGTGTGTGTGTGTGTGTGTGTATAAACTTTAATGTTATCACCATGGCATAATAGTGCTTGCCCTTATATTTTCTAGAAACGTCCTATTCTATAGGGTGTCCAAAATGTCAGGAACCAGTGGGAATATTGAGTAAATATGCCAATCCGTATATGTAGAACAAAATCTGCAAAATGGCTGAGAAAATGCATAGAGCATTTGAGAGGAACATGTAAAGCATTGTGAATAGTAAATACAAAACGAAGTATATGTAGTATTACTCTGAATAGTTCCTGACTTTTAGGACACCTTGTACTTTCAGAGTGGTAACTGAAAGAACAGATAATGTGTTAAAAAATAATAACCTTAAATAATGGCCCTTCTAGGGCTCGTAAAAATGCTGATGTGGCCTGGGCAGAATGAGAGTTTGACACCTGTGGTCTATAAAGTAAACTGTAGCTATGGATAGTCCCTAAAATAGTAATAGTCCTAAATAGCTCTTACTCTCCACAGATGGGGTTGGACACTCTTGGGACAAACTGAACAATCTGTCCAATCTGTATCAATCTTACAGTCTGTAAAGTCTGGCACACTTTCACCAAAGGTGGCATATTTGACAGAGATTTAATGTGTGTAGTGCTGAGTCGTTTTATCTCTCGAAGCTAAAATATACACCTGACAAAGGACAATCTCCAGCTGGATCTGAAAGATGAGGCAATATCTGCGATCTTGGGGACTTGGGTGATAAGTGGACTCAGCTCAGGTTGAAATGGGGCCCAGCTGGAGAGCAGAACCTTTGGAATGTGTGTGTGTGTGTGTGTGTGTGTGTGTGAGACGGTAGTAGAGGAGAACTCAGTGATATGGGCTAATTGCACAGGGAGCTCTGGGCCACAGTGGTGGAAAAGAAGGGGCCCATAAACGCAAAGTGTGGCTTCATTTCCTCTCTCTTGGCTTTCTATCACCTATCTTTCTTCAACTTATGAGGTATAGCAGCATCTTATTTTCACCCTGGCGCATTGGAAATTCAAAATATTATGTCAGACTCCAGAGTTTAATGTTTGGCCAGTTCTAACACACCTGAAAACTGAGTGTTTGAGCAAGAAAACTGCAAGCAGAAAAAAAGTAAACATCAATACTGTAGCTCTTCATGACTTGCAGTATTGTAGCAGCAATACTTATTGTACTATTATGTGTGTGGCAAAAGGAACACACTGCATATTATGGTTGAGTGAGGCTAATTTAACATTGTCTATTTCTTTCTACTATGTTGACGATCACAATAATGATGATGATATGTTTAACAAAGAATATAGTTTATTAAAACTCAATTCAGGCATCTACACCACGTGTTATTCGAAGACTAAAAGATATTTTATAGTGAGTCAAGACTGTTTTCGATTTGAGCCAACTGCAGCTTTCCACATACGTGTAGAAGTTGCATTTTCAACAGAAGGCTCATTATGTGCCTGGATGGATTGGATGGCTGTAGGAAATCAATGCATCACGGGCAACACATTCAAATTCGTACAAATGTCACTTCTTCTGCAAAGCTTATTATAATATCAGTTGTCAGGACTGTAAGGGTTTGTAAAGGTCAGTAACAAACTTTATTAACTGATTAGAGAAACACGTAACACTCCCTTATATTTAACTAATCCAGAGCAATTATTTATAATGGCAAATATTATTATCACTAAAGCGTTGAGTCAGTGCATTACTTCATGCCAATTATCTTAAATTTTCCACTTTCTGCAGTAGACCGTTTTTGAAAATGCACATTTTTATTCAAATGTTTCTTAGAGCACTTAGAGCATTGACACACTTGAAATCAATTTGCCATTAACAAGCTTTCTTTTAACAACTGTTCCTTGTATATGTATCTCTCGTTTAGTTCTTTGTTTTTCCTGGTTTGCTCACTTTTGGCAGATTGCCAAGTGGCTTGGAATAGAAGAGACATTTTTTGCTCATTGTCTGACTGACTAACTGATATTTACATGCGCGGGGGTCACTTGTGACATCCATACACTAGGTCAGTCAGCAATCAGTCTATAAATTCAGAAAAGAAGAGTTATCTACAGCTATTATTTCCCCATCTGTATCCTAACAAATCCTGTCTTGTGCCACAATTATTCCTGCCTCCTGTGCTAGTCGACTGGATAAGCGCATCTGCTTCCTAAATGCTGTGAATGTAAATGTAAATGTAAACATAGTTTTTACTCTTAAGCAGTCTGATGACTACTCAGAAGCCAAATTGTGGAAAATGGACATAAATATCTAACAAAAGAAAGTTGTCACAGTGTGGGTGGGAAACAAGTAACATGTCTCTAAAGTGTCTGAAGTTGCTATGAATCCCGTCTGCCTCTTACTCTAGAGCTGCGTTTTCTCTCTGTCTGCTTGTCTGTCTTGTCTTTCTATGTTGCATCCTACATTCATTTTGTTCTCACCATTTTCTGTTCTATCATTAGAACCACCTCAAACGACTGTATCTAAATCGTGATAACATCAGTGTGGCTGAAATGAAGGGTGTAGAGAATGGGAGATTCATCAGGACCTCTTCTGAGGTGAACCTATCAAACAAACCAAAATAATTATGCTTCATGTACAGTACTGTGCAAAAGTCTTAGGCACATGTAAAGAAATGCTGTAGAGCAAAGATGCCTTCAAAAAATAATGAAATTAAATGTTTCTACATTTTAAAAAATACTATAAAGAGCAATAAACGACACAAAGTCAATATTTGGTGTGATGACCATTTGCCAAAAAAATTTATAGTCTCAGGTACAATTAGTGCAGTTTTATAAGGAAATGAGCTGTAAGTGTTACTGAGCATCTTGCAGAAGCAGCCACAGTTCTTCTGGAGACTTTGCAGCAAAACCCAGCAGCCTTCATTATGTTTTCTGTCTGAAAAGTGTCTCTTACATAATCTGCTGCTTTCTTTACTGACATACAAACATTTTTCTTTAATATTTAATTTTTTGCTGGAAAACTAATGTTTGGAAATCTAAAATGTTTTTGTACTGAATTGATGATGTAGAAGTCATAAAAGAAACAAATCTATAACAAAGTGTGTAATAAAAAATATAGGGTACCTAAGACTTTTGCACAGTACTGTATGTCCTATAAGATAGAGAACTTTTGAGCAATGCACAAGTGCTAATTTTAGTTACACTTAATTAAATATACATGACTCACTTAAGTCTTGATTTGGAGAGAGCCCATACACCAGATGCTGTATTTAAAATGATGCCTACACTCTGGAGTATAGCCAGTGAAAACATATTATGGTTCAATATGATATTCTTATCAAGTGATTCAAACATGGTTATTTACTTTAAGTAATTAGTAGTGTTATATGACTCGAGTCTGATCTTGATACGTTTTCTGTATTGACTTGGGGCCATAGTCTCACTAAATATTGTCTTGGTCTCAATCAAATACCAGTGGCTTGCATTTGCCCAATAAAACTACTAGTGGTAGCCCAGTTCTAGGTAATTCTCAAGAAAATTAACAAATTTTGTTTGGCATATATGAAATAGAAGTAAAGGCTTGACTTTTGAAAAGGATTGGATGGTTTTTCGTCTCGTTCTTTATTTGGTCTTAACTTGATCTCGGCTAATTCTGGTCTTGGAAATGACAGCAGTCTTAAATATACAGCCTTGGTAATTAGATAATTCAAATGAAAACTTGCCACAAAACTTGCCCTCTAATTAGCAGGGATCATAAGTAAGGGTTATTCACAGGAAATGCATCATTCACCAAGATAAAAAAAAGACTTTAAATGAAAAAATCCACACTTTCTTTGGTTCATCTCAAAAGAAAATGAAGACTGCTAAATTAGCACACTGCAATTTATGGTTTCTGACTTTTACTTGTTATTTGGTTACAAATCGACTTCCCTTACCTGAGGAAATAGTTGAGAAAAAGACAAAATTTGAAGAAAAAAAAACTAAGTAGGGCCTGTGTCTTCCAAATTTTAACTATGGTACTATAAGTTTAGAAGGACAAATGCATGCTGGGAACACGATGAGGCATTCTGAACCATATGTTAATGATAGAGATCATCAAACATTACATACATATATATTTTTGTCAAATTGTATTTCTCAAAACAGATTCCAACTTCACTGTTTAAATTTTTTTTTTTAATTGTGTCCTTTTGACTAAAACAGTACTAATGATGACACATGTGGGTGCATACTACTGTAACTGCAGCAATATCAGCAATATCAAGTCCTAAACAATGAATGGCCCACAAGAATTAACACTGTGCTGGGAGTGTGTTTGAAAGAAAAAAAAAAAGACCCAGGCATGGGGAATACTTCTTTGGTCCAAATATCTAGAACAAATACAATTTCTGCAGTGCTACAGCTCTGTCCTTTGGCTCAGTTTAGCAGCTCACATCTACAGAAAATGCTGCTTCCAAACTAAAATACACAGCATGTTTGGTTCACTTCCTGCAATCAGATCAATTCAGAGTTGAATCGTTTTCTCACTGCAATTGAAGTGCACGAGTTATAGAATAAAAAAGAATATTTTTACTGTCAATGCAAAACAGTACAACGGAATTTAAGGTGCAATACCTGATTACCTGGATGTGGACGGAGACCACCTCGCTCAGACAAGCAGTTATTTTGATCCGCACTTGAGTGTGATTGCTGTGATTTCACCTGCCTAAACAAACTGCACCAAAGAGGAAAACGCACCAGGGTTCAATTCAAACTAAGTGCTGAATATGTGAATATGCCAGGGTTTAAATGTCATTATATAAACAGCCAGAATGTACATTTTGTAATTGTATGACTGTTGAATGCCACAACTGACCATTTTACAGAAGTGCACTTAACATCCCACTGTCTAAAATGAATCATCTAACCTGTCTGGAGACCTTATTTCACACCGGACCATAATGCCTTTGACCATCACTATATAAAGACTCATGACAAATGAGAGTTGGCAGAAATGATGCAGTGCTCTGAGCCTGCAGTGCTGCTTCTCTGTTGGTCAGTCATATTTGCATATAAACTACATTTTTCAAAAGCTATGAGTTGCCAGTGTTTACTGCAAAGTTCCTGCAGCGAGGAACTGTGGTTAGACACATTTTATTTTCATAGGAGAATTTCTCAGACAGCTTAAAATGGATCGTTTCTGTTTTAAATGGATTCATGCCTGTCTGCTTGCAAAATCATTCTAATACCCACAATTTTAAACATAATTTAGGAGATTTACAGAAATTACTCACTGACCTGGAAATCAAGTTAAAGAGGTTTTATTGAAATAAAAATGTTCGAGTGTGTTTCGTAATCATTCCAATCATAGGGAAAGATTTGATATCTTTATAGCTGCCTAGACTGGAGAATAAAAATCTAATATAATAATACAAAAAATTTAACCTTCACATTTTCTAGGACTATAGACCACTATGGAGGAAATATTTCATTACAAGTTTCCATGGTACATGTAATGCCAAGTGCGGCTAAAAGGAACAGTTGGGAATATATAGCTGGGAATAATGTACTTAATAAGTACACTATATGGCAAAAAGTATATGGATGCCTGACCATCACACCCATATGTGTTTCATCCACAAACTGGTGCCACAAAAGTGGAAACACATGATTATATAGAATGTCTTTGTATACTGTAGCACTATAGATTCCCTTCACTGTAAACTGTGAGGCCCAACCCTGTTCCAGCATGACAATGCCCCTGTGCACAAAGCAAGCTCCATGAAGACATGGTTTGCCAAGTTTGGAGTGTAAGAACGTGAGTGGCTTTCACAGAACCCTGATCTCAACCCTACTGACAACTTTGGGATGAACTGGAATCGCCTGACATCAGTGCCTGACCTCAGTGCCTGACCTCAGTAATGCTCTTGTGGCTGAATGAGCACAAGTCCCCACAACCACACTCCAAAATCTAATGGAAAGCCTTCCTAGAAGAGTGGAGGTTATTATAACAGCGAAGGGGGAATAAATCTGGAACGGGATGTTCAACAAGCACATATGGGTGTGATGGTCAGGTGTCCACATACTTTTGGCCATATAGTGTATGTAATCTTGCTAATAAGCTGCAGCTCTTTTATAAATGTTATGTTGATTGTACAGTTGGTGTTCTAACTAGAACATCAGCAATTCTGTCTAGAACCATTGGAACACATCTAAGATTCTAACATCTAGGTTTTATTTGGTGAACATCATTTTCAAGTGATCATGCATTCGTGTATTCTTAGTGGCAGAAGGACCCATAATGCAGTTTGAACACAGAAATAACTATGGTTCACAAATGCAACACTGAAATAACTGCAATTAAATAAAGCATAAAATTAGCTATGTTGTTTGCAAAATATCTGTACAGGTGATCAGCATCTGTCAGGCTTTAGACGTGTTGATTAATGTAGCCTACAGTACTGCTAAGTCACATAGGTGTGGAATAGGCTACAAAAACAAAAGTAATGACATTTTCTTTCCAACAAAGACTCTTTTTTAAAAAACTTATTCTTGTTTTAAGTGAAAAAATATGCCTAAATTTAATTCTTTATTTACATGTTTATTTAATGGTGATTTCCTATTGAATACCTCAGCTACCTTCATTAGAAAGCTCAAAGGTTTGCATCCCTGTCCACATGCTGATGTTAATTTATTTAAATATGCTTTACTAAGGAGTCTAATGACTTAAACAGTCAACACGTAACTGTAAGTCTTAAGATACAAAAGTTCAAACAGACTCAAACACCTCAAGCAGCTATGAGCTGTCAAGTTAAAAGTCAAGGGAATCAGGAACACAATTCTCACAAGACCTAAAACAGAGAAGACTGACCTTTAACAGAGCTGTAGAAAGGTGCAGAAAAAATATCAGCGTGTTTGAGGAAACCATTACCTACACTGAAAACCTTAATATAGAAATGGCAGAACATAGACACAAAGGGCAGAGTTGGTGATTTAAGTCCAAAATTTACGTCAATATTTACACGGGGAAATCACCTCATGTGCAGGTACTTAAGCTGACGCTTGCCTTTAAGCCCCAAAAAAACAGTCAGGGGAAGTAAATGCAGACTGAAGAAATGGATTATGGGTTTGTTTGTTTTTTTAATGTCAACTTGCATTATAATGTAACATAAAAACAAGACAATTTAAAAATGAAAGTTATAAATACAATGACATATGAATGAGAAGATGCAATATATATATATATATATATATATATATATATATATATATATATACATATTGCTGCATGAATATCATGAGTTTATTTTTTTAAAAAAAGCATTTAATCCAGTATATCTCATTATTTTGCATTTTATTTTTTTATAGTTAATTTAAAACTAGATAATGATATTGTAATGTTTATGCAGTGTAAAGAGTATTTTATCACACTTTTTTGTTATTTTGTTGTGACAATGTTTCAGCTAATTTGATGTGCTATCCTGTAATGAAAACATGCTTACAGCTCACTTTAAGTTAGCGTGGTTCAAGTGTTGCTCCAGAAAAAATCCATCCTGAGGATAAGCAATGTCCCTGAATAAGATGCTGCCTCCTAAGATGTCCTTTGTGTGAAAAATAAAGCTTTTTGTGAACTACGAATTAGTTAACAATGTCATATTCATTGTATTTCCTATTGGACTCAAATGGTATTCCATGTTTTTTGAAATTTACAGCCCAAAACATGAATTTCAGTGTGGCATATGGTGGTGAGTGGAGCTGGACTTACTACTGCTCCTAAAAAAGTCCTTATCTATTTCACATTCAGGAAAAGATGTTTCAATCTTTCATTATTTTTACACAATTTGTCTATTTCTGAATAAACATCTGTGTTTTTACGTGCAGCCATTCTGATTGCCAGACATGCAAACAGTATGTACTCTCACACACATGTTCTTGATAAACATTAATCATTACAATGAAGTCTCATACAAATGTAAGCACTAATATCTGTGTCTGTTGTCTCTGAATGATAAGAAAGTGAGACTGACCACTGCTGTTACGACTCTTCCGGCTGGCTTTTCCCCCCAACAGCATCTTCAGGCTGTTCCTAAACATGATGCCAGTGGTTGGTAGGATCTAGTAAACTACCTGTACACAGAGAAGAAAGAGGAGAGAGAAGTAAATAAGCATAATTAGGCCACTAAAATGAGACTACAATTTTTATTCTTTAGTAAATTTGCTCTTGTTGGTGCCCAGGGTCTAAATTATACACTTATAGATGTCGATCACAGCAGGTTAGAGTTGTATTGTTCCACTGCTCTTAAGGACACTCACACTGTGATGTAACCTGCACTAAGCAAGCATTTACAAAGAATCCAGCTTATCAGTAATGCAAAACAGCTTTGTCCATATTTTTTCACAAAAAAAAACACACACAACACAAGCATGATAACGACTTTACATATGATGCAGTGCAAAAGTGTATACATGTAGGTTTCTTTTCTATTTTTTTTTTTTTTGAAATACCAAAACCAAAGGACATATTTGTTTTGTTAATGTTAATAAATATGGATATTTAAAAAAAGAACAACTGATCTGAGATGAGTTCCTAAAAGCATAATTAATTAACTAACTAATTAACTAACTAATTAATTATCCATTAATCATTCTACACGGTTATTTGTTCTGTAAACCACTGGCTGCATTTTATTTTCTGCATTCACACATTCATTATATAGTTTAGCACGCAGCATGTTTTGGACTTTCAGCTATGTGCAAGTTTAGAAAGGTAGTTAATGTTAATGTTTTTTTTATTCATGACATGATATTCATGACATTTTTATTCATGACATGATAATGAAGTTGTATTTATTGTGTTTTAAATTGTAATTTAAATAGGAATATCCTCATGGTAGTGCAGCAGGTAGCATTGCCACCTCACAGCTCCAGGGTCTCCGGTTCAGTCCTGAGCTCGGGAGTTGGACCCGTATGGAGTTGCACATACACTGCCTGTACGGAGTTGCGCATGTTCTCTCCATGTTCACATGGGTTTCCTCTGGTTTGCCGTCATCCCCAAAAAACAGACCAGGTGGATTAGCTATACTAAACTTCCCCTATCTGTGAATGTGTGTGTGTGGAGCACTGCGTTGGACTGGCGTCCGACACACTGTGCTTTCCTGCCTCAGGGCCAGTGTTCATGGTATAGCCTCCAGATCCACCGCAACCTCAATGGATAAATTTATTTTATATAACAGTTACAGTGACAGTGACAAAATTTAGCCTGTCCTTAGCAATTCATTTGACATTCCATAACACTGGAGTAGTTATATCCAATCGGCCTTGATTTAACGAAGTCCAATTTCTTTCAAATGCCACATTCTCTCTGTCCATTCATTCTTCCAGAGCCTTGGCAAATTTCTCTCTCACACACACATACCCTTCAGAGTGATGACTTTTTACTCTTTCTCAAAGCATTTCAGGAGAGAGAAATTTTTCACAAGAGTCGAGTTGTTCTAGCTAGTGCCCCAATCCAATTACAGCCACATGTGTCCTCTCATAATGCTAGTCTGTATTTTTTTTCCTCCTAAAACTTTCTTTTGCTCTTTAATTGGCTCATCAGTGAAGATACTGGAGGTATGATTATTAACCCCGCTCCTCTGCTGTCAACACTTTCTACGCCTTGGTGAACGCCAAACCGAGCAACTGCATGTTTAAAACAAATTTGCACTCCTCTTAGAAGCCATTAGAGCTTAGAGCACAACAATGTGATTAGTGGCTGCGGAAAGGAGCAAAAACAACATTTACATACAGTAACAGGGTTTTGGGAGAGATGGAGTGGGAGAGCAAAGGACTGTTGTGGCTGTCAATGCAGGGCCTTCAAGCACTGGGAGGTGTCAAACGACATGTCAGCGAGCTGGGGAACGCGCGAGGCAATTTGTAATAAGTTATAAAGTTCTAGTATAGAAAAAAAAGTGAGCAGAAGGGGAGTGCAAAGGTAAGAAACTCCACAAAGTATGGAGTTATTAATAGATGAATAACTATAAGGGAAAATCCAGTGAGTAACTGGAGTACACATCAGTATAATGAAGGGAAAAAGTCCAGAGTATTACATAATGTTGCTTAAAAAAATAAATAAATAAAATAAAATAACTAAAAAAAAAAATGAATCCACCACCACGTAATTCATTCTCATCCCAGCATCACTCATTTATGCAATGAGAACCCCACTCATAATCACAGACCTAATCGAACTGAAACCCTAAAACCAAACACATGTGCCCACTAGATGTAAAATTAAACACTCTGTCAGCAGTAAGAGACTGGAGTTATGAATCATTAGACAATGCCATGATTACAGTTCTGGAAAGTCCATGCTCTCTCTATCCACACTCTCTATCCACACTCAGTTAAAAAGCAATCAGTTAATTACATCAGCTTTTACAAAAGTCCAAAAACTCAATGAATTAATGAGTTGCTTTTCCAACCTGTTACAAATTTTACAGCGCAGTTTACCTTCGAGAGGTTTTGGGCTTTTAGGTTTGCACTCACTAACATTAATTCAACTTGGAAAAGTGCCAAATGATATCAACACCAAATTATATCAAACCTTTATTAAAGTCAAGTAGTGAGAAGATATTATGGGAGATGGGTCAAATACTGTTTGCTGTCTTTAGTTTTTAAGCCTAAAAATAATAATTCCTTACACCTCTTTCCATTTCTATTAATGTTTGTAATTTATAGTAATGTTTGACATTTGGGTGGTCCCCAGTTGGATTTTGGGTGAAAGTGACAGAAAGAAACACAGAGATATTCTGACGCTGATATTATGTAAACACAGGATAGGCAGGGTTGAGCTGATGGAGATGTACTGTACCAACAATATTATAAAGAGTAAACATGAAATATATCTACACAATTTACTCATCGCTATGCTTCCACTATGTCTGCGTGCACAGCTCCAACATAAGAGAGCTGACACGCTCTTTTGAAAGGTTTATGATGCTCTGACACAGTTGCTCCAATCCACCGTGAAACATGTTAAATATGTTTAGCAAGTAGTGTGGCTACAGCAAAGCTCCAGCATCCCCGGTTCAGCCCTGAGCTTTCTGTCTACGCGGAGTTTCGCATGTTCTTCCCATTTTGTGTGCGCTCCCACCTCCCACCTCCAAAAACATGGCGATTCTGAATTGCACCTAAGCTGAATGAGTGTGTGAATGTGAATGTGTATATGTGTGTGTGTGTGTGTGTGTCCGTCCATGTGTGTGTGGTGCCTTGTGATGGACTCGGGCCCCATCCAGGGTGAATTCTCACCTCAAGCCCAGTGTTTCCAGAATAGGCTTGGGATCCAGAATAAAGCAGTTACTAAATATGAATGAATGAATGAAAAATTGATGATGTAGTTAGGAATTCTGCTGCTAATTTGTTGGTTGCTGTTGTATTTTCATGATTCCTGTGAAGATTTAGCAGATGTCGGATGCTCTGACATCACCAGAGAACATTGCTAATGACAATGGCATTTTGTAGGAGAAAAAAAAATAAACAATCTGAAGTGATAATGGTCAGGTTTTAAAGCTGTACAGCTTCCTTCCTCACCATTTTTCAACGAACTTCAAAGTCAATGTAGCAATTCATAGTTAATGAGAAATCCAAAACACAAGTAGTGCAGATAATAAAAGTTGGACTCTGAGTTCCACAATACAATGCAGTTAAATAATGCAGAGGTGTGGTTGGCAACCAACCTGGCTCATCTAATTAGCAGTCTATGAGATGTCAAGCACAGTGTTAGCATGAAAGTTGAAGCTTTGTTTGAGCAGAGTGTACAGATGTGGAGTTCAGAGAACCGGACAGAGAAAGGGGCAAGATGAAACAAATAGATGTGCCAGGAGGGGTGCAGCAAACACATGCTTTCTCTGTGGCACATGAAGCCAGGCATCTTTTCAAACTGCTGTTCATGCAGTATCACAGGGCAGCATAACACACTTGGAGGAAAGCATTGTCTGCCTTTTGATTACCTGAGCTCATGGCTAGTCTTGCTGTGATTGACAGGAGAGAGAGTATGGGTATTGGGAGCACTCATGAACACTTTTTTTGACGAATGCCTAACAACAGGCTCATGCTTTTTTAGTTTGTAGATACAGGCATTGCTGTTACTCTTGCTGTGTAATTTAATTAAAATGCTTCCATGGAAACCTGTTTTAACATCTGTTTGACTCTGTGTGTATGAGGCAGCATGACACGGATGATCCACTGCACTGCTGCTTCTTGAAGATTTACCGTATGTAGTCAAGTGTATTAGGGGAGGCTATCAGTTATCAGGATAAATGGAAATGTATCTTCTTTATGTATCACAGACACAGCAGGCACCGTAATATTAATTCAGGGATGTTTACTGTATTTGTCAACACTTATTTGTATTGCCTTACTGATACAACAATTATTTAGATAGATTTTATGAAATGTAATGCAAAATAATCTGATTTTGTTAATCATAATGTAGCATAAGATTTCATTAAACAGTTTCACTTGTCAACATATCACAAAGTTTTCGGTTTAGAAAAAATGGCACTGAATCTTTGGGGAGCTAAGACTCATCTCTTATTGGAGAGCTGAGCCAAATGATCTGGCTCACTGACAAGAGCCAGATTTTCCATACTTAGAAGCAAGAGCTAATTCGCCACATTCAGACAGTAGTTCAATGGCATTGTGGGTAATGTACTAAACCATTAACTAACTTGAAAATATGTGTCAATACAAGAAGATTAAAAACCATCTCAGAATTTCATGATAAAATAATTTTTTTACATGATTGAAAATGACATATTAATTAAGGAAATATTAAATAAATATTCAGAGTGAATTTTTCCTTTAATAAGATATTGAAGGCCCTACAGGCCACGTTCCAAGCAACAGGAGCCTTAGTAGTGACATACAGTAGATCAATTATATTTTTTACATTTAACTCATTTGGGTGATGCTTTTATCCAAAGTGACTTACAATTGAGACAGGATACAACTGAGCAATTGGGGTTAAGGACCCAAAAATGGAAGCTTGGTGTTGCTGGGATTTAAAATCACAACCTTCTGATCTGTAGCCCAATGCTGCAGCCCAAAAACACTCCACCTGTTACTAACTGCTAGTACTTGGACAGGTCTTTGGTGCATAGGCCCAGGAGACACTAGATCATTATATCCTTTAGTACAAAAAAAGAGCTAGACAATTCAGGAAGCACATTACCATTATGCAACTTTATCTGCCACCACTCTATTGCCACATATTTGGTTTTCAATAAACTGCAACAGTGGGTGGAAGTAGTTGCACAGGATACAGTGGGGGCAGTGGTGGCTCAGTGGTTAAGGCTCCTGGTTGTTAATCAAATGGTTGGGGGTTCAAGCTGCCACTGTTGGGTCTTGAGCAAGGCACTTAACCCTCTCTACTCCAGCAGTGCTGTATCATGGCTGACCCTGTGCTATGACCCAAAAAACAAACTGTGTACAAACAAATGGTTAGTGGCCATAGACCTGAAAGAGCATTTATTTATTCCAGTTGCTGTGGAAAACAGGTTTTTCTGCTTTCACATCAGCAAAATACTGGTTCAGAATCATTCCCTTTGGGTTAGCTGTAGCTTCTACTATGTCTGCATGCACAAGATTTGTAGCTGTATGTACTTCCGTATGTGGATGATTGCCTGTCATGCGGCTGTCATTGGCAAATCGCAGAAAGTCTCACACTCATACACTGTTCAGTTTATTAAA
Source organism: Pangasianodon hypophthalmus (assembly GCF_027358585.1). Lineage (NCBI taxonomy): Eukaryota > Metazoa > Chordata > Actinopteri > Siluriformes > Pangasiidae > Pangasianodon > Pangasianodon hypophthalmus. Next base: position 5,041,685 of record NC_069721.1, on the reverse strand, counting down.
TTATAGATGTGATCATGAGATTCTAAGTGGTGTCATTGCCCATATTCACTTCCTGTCTGGCTATGATCCTGGTGGCAACTACTACAGGAGTGAAACTGGGATGTTGCACCTGAAACATTTCAGATGAATGTGAGTATCACAAAGATATGTGTCAATAGTAGTGGCAAAGGTAAGTATGTGTCCCTGAGGCATTGTTCAGTGCACACTTCGTTCTTTGAGACAGGCCCTTAGGAGTTCTCCTATGAAGGCTGGGAGGCATATGGAAAAACATGAGTGGGCAAGGAAGCTCTGGAGATGGGCAAATACATGCATTCTGTCTCTAAGAGCTGCCTACCTACCAGGCTAGAGTTAGGGCAGATTTCAAAGATCTCAGAGACTGAAAAACCCATGTTGTTGATAGCCCCATTTTGGCAGTTGAGCAAATCACTGTGGCACAGCAGAATGCACTCTGAAATTGTGGCTTCTGGAATTGACCCCAGCATACTGGCATGTTCACAAGGGATCTGACACACTTATGAGTGCACATGCTTCTTCTTTGGAGCACACAACTGCATGCAAGCAAGTGGAAAGAACCTCTCATTTTGGACTGTGAATGATATAGAATGATATTTGTCATATACTTTACTGTACAGTGAAATTCTTTTCCTCACATATCCTCAATCAAAGCACAATGTCAGCCATGATACAGTACCCCTGGAGCAGAGAGGGTTAAGGGCCTTGCTCAAGTGCCCAACAGTGGCCGCTTGGTGGTGCTGGGGATTGAATCCCTGACCTTCTCAACATTACTGCTTCTTAACCACTGAGCCACCAGGAGCTCTACCACTGAGCCAGCTATATACATGTACACACCAGATACCCTTATGGCTTGCTTTTTTTTTTCTTTCTGACATTTCTTTTCTACATTGCTTGGGGTACAGTATATAGTCCCTCCTGAAAAATCCAGTCAAAACACAGGCCTAGGTGGTCAAGCTGGTAGGCCATTTATCCCAGCTAGTAAGTTATTTTCTAGCATCCTTATTACTTAACCAAATTCATTAATAAATGTTTAAAATGTTCTAACTGCCCTAATGTTCAGCCATGATACAGCACCCCTGGAGCAGACAGGGTTAAGGGCCTTACACAAGGGCACAACAGTGGCAACAGTGGCAGTGCTGGGGCTTGAACCCCCAACCTTCTACTCAGCAACCCAGAGGCTTAACTGTTGAGCCACCACTGCCCTACCAGTCAGAGCGGTTGACAACCACTGGTCTACCACTCTAACCAGCTCAGCCTGTGTTTTGGCAACTGGGAGCTGGTCAGATTAAGCTGGATTCGTCAGCAGGGATACTATTGAAAATCTTCGAACTCAATGGGTATGATTTCAACCTGAGTATTCAGTTGCTGAGAGATTGTAATCACTTGTAATCTCTTGTACTTATAGCAAGGTTTCTGCCCACTGAACCAGCTAAGAACATGTGCTCTTTCGTGGTTATGTCACTCTCATCTTTTGTGCAGTCACACACGTGACTCAAATGTGGAAAACTAGAAGAATTTAACATAAATCTTTGCCAGTTCCCTCTTCAATAAAATCTAACTGAAAGCCAACAGCATTATATTATAGCCAAGACAATTATAAAATAAAAATGTAGTATATTAGTCATAAAATTTTCATTCGTACTTCTTAGAAAGAAAAGTAATTCAGCTGTGATGCAGCGCCTTGACCTCTGCTTGACTCACAAGCTCTGGGGAGAAATATTACTGACTTATTCTACAGTATTCATAATCATGTGTGAAAGGAGATATTAAGAAAACCAGCATGCAACAAAGCAAATGATATTACTGGGAGACTTTTGGGTCACAGTTGATCTGACAATGATTGATACGTTTTTGGTATTGAAATTTAGTCATAGCATCAGGTTTCTTTATTACACACAATTCACAAAATAAATGGTATACTCATAACTATTGCATGATCAGGCAGTGGGGAGGGTGTATAAGAAGGCGCTCTCCTGAAATGAAAGTCAGAACCTGTCCAAGTCCACTTCACATTGCAGGGAAGTTCAGCTCTGCTTTTGCCGAGAGGGAAGCAGTGGCTCAGCCCACTGATCTCCTGCTGTATCATCTCTCTGCTGAACAGGAGCACACACTCCTACACGGGCCAAGAGCCATAACGATACATTACATTAGACAGCATGGAAATGTTGCCCATAAACAGAGCTCTTGTTCTGTGTATGTGTGAGTAAGTGTGTGTGTGTTTGTGTGTTTATTACTGCATTTACACTGTATTACCATCAACTGCACGTCTTTTCCTCTGACATAAAACACTCATGCACAGAAAAATCCCCAGTAGATAATAAATGTGTGTTCCTTTGTTTCTAGCTGTAATTTAAAGGCGCAATGTAGAGTTTCATACAATGCTTTAAAGGTTTTTATTATTATTTGGGGGTTTATTTTGTCTGAATACTGAATAAAATTGATTCAAATTTAAATAAAGAGTGTAAAGAGTTAAATGGCACTCAGTTCACACTAAGGTGTGTGCAAGGCGAATTGCTGATCACCGACGCGCACACACACACACACACACACACACACACACACACACACACAGTCCTGCAGGCTTTGGAACAATGTGAGGTTGGCATATAAACATTCACTTTTTTCATGTAAAGAAGTAGGAAGTGATGAACATCTATTAATGGATGGATGGCTAGATAAATATAAATATTTGTGTAGATGTTTGTAGCTATACACAAATTCTGCTGGATTATGTGTGTGTGTGTGTATGTGTGTGTGTGTAAAATGCAAAAAATAATTGGAACCTATTTGCTTTCTTACCTGTTAATACTCTTCTTACAGTTATCCTGACATTTCAAAAATGCTCCACTAATAAATGCTACAAAAGCTGTATCCAAGAAGCATTGTAGCCCATATTAGCATTTTGTTACTTCTAATATTAAGGCAAAAATGCATTTATTATTTTGCCAGACAAAGTGGCTCATAATTGCAGCAAACTCCAATCCAAGTACTGAGCAGTTGAGGTCTTGATCAAGGGAAAAGTGTCTTTGTGACAGGATTTGAAATCATAACCTATTGGTCATTAGGGCAAAATATTAACCAGTGAGCCTTCACTGGCAGACCTTCTGGATCAACTACAGAGCTTTTTGTCCATTAAGTCCCTAAAGCTTTAGACTAGGACTAGGCAATAGGACAATATAATATAAAATGATAAAGTGATAAATTATGTCATAATATGCTTTTCTGAGGTATCATAGATACTGTATAGATAGATATATAAAGATAGAAAGATACATATCTTTTTTTTTTATTTTTTAAAATAATTTTTATTTGCTAACTGACTGGAAGCAGTTGATTTTCTATTGAAATTTTGTATTTAATCTTTACAATTGTAAAATGTACAGATTTTATATATTGTCTCCTTTTCAATAAATAAAATCCTACATTTTATAAAATAAATAATTAAATAAATACCTTTAATTATATAAATCATCCAGTTTTATTCAACACTACTGTATTGCTGGCAGTTTGTGAGTAAACCTATATATCATGATATATCGCATGTATATCTTCAAGAATCATGATATGACATATGACACATCACCCTCCCATGCCTTAGATAATAATATCAAGTTTCCATCAAGTGTCAAGGGGAAAACTGAAGCCACAACCAATCTTTAGACTAATACAATATTAAAACTAACCATCTGTTTATTCTCAGTGGAGATTGAAAATTGTCTCAAACCATAGAAGTGGGCATCTGTTCTCTCAATTATCTGCAGTTTTCAGGGTAGGATGAATAATCAGCAGCGCTGACAGCACCATGTTGACTTTAATTAATATTGAACACGCAGCAGGAGAGATTAAGCACCACTGGCCTGATAGGAGCATTAGTATTGAGTGTTTGAACCCAGTACTTGCATTGTTGTCCACTATTACAACGTTTTTATTTCATTAACACATGCAGGTAGCATTGCTGCCTTACAGCTCCAGGGCCACTGGTTCGATCCTGAGCTTGGGTTACTGTCTGGGTTTCCTCTGGGTTCTCCGGTTTCCTCCCACCTCCCAAAAAACATGCACATAGGTGGATTGGATAAGCTAAATTACCGCCAGGTGTGAATGTGTGCGCATGGACTGGTGCCCTGTCCAGGGTGTTTCCTGCCCATGCCCTGTGTTCTCGTGCTAGGCTTTGAATCACCCGAAACCCTGACCAAGATAAAGCAATGGTAAAGATGAATGAATGATTTTATCTCTTCAGCTGTGATTTAATATTCAAGAATATGCTGCTTATATAATCAGTTAAAGCATTAAGAAACATTGTATAAACTGCTTTCTACAAAACGTTTCAAATTGGAGGTGATCATGACCCAAGCGGTAAGATTACAATAGGCTTAATGAACCAGCGTATTTTCATATTTATTAAATCAGCGTTCATTGTTGTCAGTCTCATAATGATGGTGGATCAAATACAAGTGTGCAACAGTTCACGTCTTCCTGCAGTAAATAGAGGAAGGGAATTTTAATGCCTAAAATTAGGCTATGATTTGGTGATCCTTTGTCTTTACAAACCATCAACAGCTCATTATGAGGAAAAACAGGATTGTATGGGGAACTGTCAGTTACATCACTGACTCTAGGCAGGTCTATTAGTATGCTGTAAGTGCCCTCTGTCTGCCTGATCAGACAGAGAGAACGAGAGAAAAGAGCCAAAGTGTGTGTATGTGTGTGTGTGTGTGTGTGTGTGTTATGTCCTGTGTCCATGACAGGCATTCTAAGACAGCAAATGAAGTTGTGACGCAGGGTTGGAAGAGAGCTATTCACTATAAACTAAAGTAATCAACCTTGGCAGTGGGACTGCATTTGGCACTGAGATAAACATATTTAATCCTACAATGATAATTTGCTTTGGTCTCGTTCTGAGCCATGCTGGAATTGAAGTGAATTCTATTCTGTCTCTCCTAATCTACCAGTATAGGAATAAGCGTGTGTTTATAAACATTCCCCTCCGAAAGTATTGGAACGGAAAGGCCAATTCTTTTGTTTTTGCTGTACACTGAAGACATCTGGGTATGAGATCAAAAGATGCACAGATGAAACGATAGATCAGAATTTCAGCTTTCATTTCATTCATTAATATCATTCCTGATATTTACATATAGATGTGTTAAACAGCTCATAAAATGTCACCTTTGGTGGCAGACCAACCAATTTTTTGGTGAGCAAAAGTATTAGAACAGATAGTCTTAAAGTAAATAACAATTAATATTTGGTTGCATATTCCTTGCTTGCAATGACTGACACCAAACACCAAAAGTTGCATTCTTCTTTTGTGACGCTTTTCCAGGTTTGTTCCGCAGCTTCTTTCTGTTGTTGGTTTTTTTAGGGGGTTTCTCCCTTTAGTCTCCTCTTCAGGAGGTGAAATGCTGCTCAATTGGGTTAAGGTCTGGTGATTGACTTGGCCAGTCTAAAACCTTCAATTTTTTCCCCTGATGAAGTCCTTTGTTGTAATGGCAGTGTGTTTTGGGTCATTGTCTTGCTGCATGATGAAGTTCTTCCCAATTAGATTGGATGCATTTCTCTGTAAACTGGCAGACAGAATGTTTCTGTAGACTTCTGAATTCATTCTGCTTCTACCATCATGAGTTACATCATCAATAAAGATTAATGAGCCAGTTTCAGAAGCAACCATGCAAGCCCAAGCCATGACACTACCTCCACCATGCTTGACCGATGAGCCGATGCATGTTTTGGATCATGAACAGATCCTTTCTTTCTCCACATTTTGGTCTTTCCATCACTTTGGTAGAAGTTACTCTTGGTCCCAGAACTTTCTGAGTCTTACTGCCGATGAGTAGTTTGCATCTTGATGCGACTGACACAATGTTTGCTCTGACAATGTTTCTGTCTTCAACTTCTGTTATTTTCCTTGGCCAACCTGTTTGCTGTCACAATGTCCTTTCTTTTTCAGGACATTCCAAATTGTTGTATTCGCCATGCCCAATGCTTGTGCATTGTCTCCGATAGAATTCCCCTCTTTACTCAGCTTCAAAATGGCTTGCTTTTCTCCCATAGACAGCTCTCTGGACTTTGTGTTGGTTTATCCTTTTTATCAACAAATGCAGTCTTCAAAGGTGAAACCCAGGGCTCAAACCAAAAGTAGACATTCAGCGCTATTAATTGTTTAAACAATCAATTGAACAGGTCACACCTGGGCAACAAGAAACATCTGTCAGTCACACGTTCCAATATTTTTGATCACTTGAAAAATGTGTGAGTTCAAACAAAAGGTGTCAAGTCCTAAGCTGTTTAACACATCTAGATATAAATACCAGGAAAAGACAGCTGACATTCTGATCTGTTGTCTCATATTAACCCATATTAACATAAGTATTTGGACAATGACAGAGTTTTTGTGATTTTGCCTTTATACATCACCACAATGGATTTGAAATAAAACAATCAATATGTGATTACTATTTGATTACTACGTGATTAGATGCGAAGTGTAGACTTTCAGCTTTATTTTAAGAGGTTCCACAAAAATATGGCATTTACCATTTAGGAATTACAGTCATTTTCAACAAAGTACCTCCATTTTCAGGGGCTCGAAGGTATTTGGACAAAGTGACATAATTGTAAATATAACCATAATTTTAATACTTGGATGAAAATCCTTTGCAGTGAAGCCTGAAGTCTGGAGCCCATGTTCTCAAAACTCAAATTCTGAGTTTCCTCCCTGGAGATGCTTTGCTAGGCCTTCACTGCAGCCACCTTCAGTTGCTGCTTGTTTGTGGGTCTTTCTGCCTTCAGTATTGTCTTCAGTAAGTGAAAAGCATGCTCTATTGGGTTGAGATCAGGCAACTGACTTGGCCAACAATATACACCTCAGAATTCATCTTGCTACTTCTGTCAGCAGTCACATCATCAATAAACACCAGTGAGCCCGTTCCACTGGCACCCATACATGCCCATGCCATAACACTGCCTCCACCATGTTTGACACATGATGTGGTATACTTCGGATCATGAGCTGTTCCTTTCTTTCGCCATACTTTTCACTTCCCATCACTCTGGTACAAGTTAATCTTGGTTTCATCAGTCCAAAGAATCTTATTCCAGAACATGGGAGGCTTTTTTAGATGTCTAATCTGGCTTTCCTGCTCTTGAATGTTACCAGTGGTTTGCACCTTGTTGTAAACCCTCTGTATTTACATTCATGAAGGCGTCTCTTGATTGTAGATTTTGACAATGAAACGCCTACCTTCTCCAGAGTATTCTTGACTTCTGTTGATGTTGTGAAGGGTTTTTCTTCACCAAGGAAAGGATTCTGCGATCATCCACTTTAGTTGTCTTCCGTGGTCTTCCAGGCCTTTCGATGTTGTTGAGCTCACCAGTGCTTTCTTTCTTTTTAAGAATGTACCCAGCTGTTGATTTGGCCACACCTAAGGTTTTTGCTATCTCTCTTATAGATTTATGTTGTTTTTTCAGCCTAATGATGGCCTCCTTCACTTGCATTGAGATCTCCTTGGACTTCATATTGGTAGCTCCAGTCAAACAGCTGCCAAATGCCAACTCAATACCTGATATCAGCTCCAGACCTTTTATCTGCTACATTTGTCTTGATGTAACGAGGGAATGGACCGCACCTGGTCAATTAACTTCTTGTCAGTCAATTTGTCCAAATACCTTTGAGCCCCTGAAAATGGAAGTACTTTGCTAAAAATGGCTGTAATTCCTAAAAGGTCAATGCCATATTTTCGTGGAGCCTCTTAAAATGAAGCTGAAAGTCTACACTTTGATCACATCTTGATTGTTTCATTTCAAGTCCATTGTGGTGATGTATAAAGGCAAAATCACAAAAACTCTGTCATTGTCCAAATACTTCTGGACCTAACTGTATATATGTATGTAAATGTATATATATATATATATATATATATATATATATATATATATGAATGCTTTATTTGGAATTAATAGAGCATGTGTTAGAAACAGATACACAATTTTCAGTGCTTTTTTAGACAGCTTGGCAGAAAGGTTCACAGACACTAATGGTGTGCATTGAGACAGGGATCCCGCAGAATGCAGCAAAAAAAAAAGTTTTGCAAGCAAGCAGGAAGATATAAACATGCATTTACAACATCCTTTGTTGCAATGGTTTAAATTAGGCTAACAGTTTGTTTATATTCTGGGAAAGAGAACCAACTAAATTCATCAGAAAATATATATATAAAAAAAAACATTCCCACACACATCTATATTTGAGTTCAATTATGAAATCAAGCAATAAGCTGTTGAGGAATGAAGCATTACTGAGCATCACACACACTATATATATATATACACACACACATTACATATATATATATATACATATATATATATATATATATATATATGTGTGTGTGTGTGTGTGTGTAAAAATGATCGAGAGAAATAGACTTACTGTGTGCTGTGGGCTCAGACTAACTCATCCACCCCTTCTCTCCATGCATCATGCATCGGCAATAAACTACGGAAACAGGGAAGAACTCAATAAGCCTCTTTTATATGAACATATCTGACAATACATTTTCATCAGCTGACTTACAAGTGAGGCAGAATGCAAATCAATCATATAGCTGCATTTTCAGGGGGGCTCAGGAGCCCAACAGTTATGAACTAGCGCAGTCACTAACACAGAAACCTGACTACTGAGCTGCTATAACATTATAAACAGAGATTTTATTTTTCTATCTCTGCACACAAGTTGTAGCAGATTTAACTGGTAACACCTACATCACCACATACTTTATTTACTATGAGCAAAATTCACACCATCCGAAAAGGGTATTATTGAACACTGTTCATTTGGGTGGTAAACTTCACTTCCCCAAATCCCATGAAAGAAATCAATATGATTATGAAATATGAATACGAAAAAGTATTGGAGCAGCTGGACTAGAGCACAGTGATGTAGCTATATGAAATATTATAGGAAGTTGAATGTTGTTGATTTAAGAGGTGCAGATCAATATAGTGCGGGAAATGGGAAGTGAAGCCCTTATCGCTCCATGACTGCAGAAGCAAACGTCCATTTTTCGTTAAATAGGTTCCACTGATTTACCAATACCAGCTTGTACATAACAATACTATGAGAATATAATGAGAATATAGTGCAGTTTGTTATAAACAGTTTGTCAACTTATTTACAAATAAATAAAGCATTTTGGTTTTTTTCGCGATTACCTAAATATTGCTGTGAAACCCCCAAATTAGCTCTGGTGCAATCTGTTGCTATCAGAAGTGATATAATTAGTTGAATGAAGTCCATCTGTGTGCAGAGTGTCACATGATCTCAATATAAATATACTTGGCCCAGGATGGCCCCAGGGTTTGTTACACAAAATACCCAAGATCAAAGAGCTATGAAAAAATCAAAGAGTCTGAAAAAATTATTAATCAAGATTTGGTTATAAAAATCATTCCAAACTTCACAGATCATAACTCTCTGAGGAGACCATCTACTAAAGGTCATTGACTGGAAGGCATTAGTCAGGGAATTCAGGTAACTCTGAAGGACCTAGAGACCAAGATCCATATCTCGGGGCAGGGAACAAGCTGTTCACAGGACAAACACAGCCTGGACACTGAACAATTCTGAGAGTTGGCCTGAGAGTGGTGAGAATAAAGCCATTATTGAAACGATGCCTACAGACGTGGACAAATTTGTTGATAGCCTTCCATGGAAAAGAAGAACCCACAACTATCTCTGAAATAATTTGAAACTGACAACCGTCAATGGCATCAATCACTGTTAATTCCATGTTTAACGCAAATCAGACTTTACTTTTAATTTTTGACTAAACTGAACATTTTACATAATGAACCAAATGAAAATGACATGGACAAAAAAGATACCCGTAACTTAATATTTTGTTGCACCACCTTTAGCAGCAATCACTGCCAACAAGCAATTGCGATAGTTTACAAGGAAACTTCTGCATCAGGTAACAGGTATTTTGGCCCACTCTTCCTGACCAAACTGTTCTAACTGTCTTTGAAGGGTGCCTTCTGCACACTGCATTTTTCAGATCTTTCCACAGATATTCAATAGGCTCATAGAGGGCCATTTAAGAATAGTCCATTGTTTTTTTTCCCCAGCCATTCTTGAGTGCTTTTAGCTGTGTGTTTGGGGCCATTATCCTGTTGGAGGACCCATGACCTGTGACTGAGGGAGAGCTTTCTGACACTGGGCAGTATGTTTCTCTCCAGGATGCCTTGATAGTCTTGAGCCTTCAATAATGTCCTGCACAGATTCAAGGCCCCCTGTGCCAGATGCAGCAAGCAGCCCCAAAACATGACTGAGCCCCCTCCATGTTTCACAGTAGGTATGGTGTTCTTTTCTTTAAAAGCTTCATTTTTCTGTCTGTGAACATACAGCTGGTGTGATTTGCCAAAAAGCTCTAGTTTTGTTTCATCAGTCCAAAGGACATTCTCCTAGAAACTTTGTGGCTTGTCAACATGCATTTTAGCAAATTCCAGTCTGGATTTTTTTTTGTTTTTCTTTCACTAATGGTGTTCTCCTGGGTCTTCTTCCATGGAGCCTACTGTTGTTTAAAATGCGATAGATGGTACAATCAGATAGTGACGTACCTTGACTTTGGACTTCAGCTTGAATGGCTTTGGATGTTTTCCTTGGCTCTTTGTCTACCATCCGCACAATCCTTCTGATCAACCTGGAGTTGCATTTCTTCTTGCGGCCACGTCCTGGGAGGTTGGCTACAATCCCATGAACCTTATACGTTTTAATAATATTTGCAACTGTAGTCACGGGAGCATCAAACTGCTTGGAGATGGTCTTATAGCCTTCACCTTTAAGATGGCTATCTACAATTTTCTTTCTGAGCTCCTCAGACAACTCTCTCCTTTGCTTTCTCTGGTCCATGTTCAGTGTGGTGCACACAATGATACCAACCTACACAATGGCACATTTTCTCTCTTTAAATAGGCTGATTTGCTGTTACAAAGATTGAAGACACCTGTGAAACTAACTAAGGTTAAACAGTTCAATTTAAACATGATTAGAATGCAATGATTTCTAATCTTTTTTAGGGGTACCAAGAAATCTATCCAGGCTGTTTTAGATTATCTTGGTAAAATAAACAATAAGTCATTTCTCTTCACAATTTTATTGGTTTAATCTATCACATACTATGGGCAGGCAGGTATATATGAGACTATTGCTTTTGATTTAATCACTTTTCAGGAGCAATGATTCATGTTTCAAAGAGCTGTAAGGGTACCAACAAATTTGTCCACGTGTGTATGTGAAATCCCATTTAGAGTTTGTCAAAAGGTGTGTTGGAGATTCAGCAAACATGCTGATTAAGGTGCTTTGGTCTGATGAGAGCAAAACTGAACTTTTCGGTCTTGGCACAACATGCTACATTTGGCTGAAACCCAACACTACTCATCACCCTGAGAACACCAGACACAATGAGGCATGGTGGTGATAGCATTATGTTGTGGGTATGCTTTTTATCAGCAGGGACTGGGAAACTGCTCAGAGTTGAGGGCAAGATAGATGGAGCCAAATATAGGGCTATCCTAGACGAAAACATGATGCTGAATGTAAGAGACGTAAGACTGCATAAGAGGATCACTTTCCATGTATTAAATGGCCTAGTCAAAGCCCAGACCTCAATTCAACTGCGTATCTGTGGCACGACTTGAAAATCACTGATCACCCAATCTGACAGAGCTTGAGCAATTTTGCCAAGAAGAATGGGCAAAAATATTAAAGATCAAAGAGGCATATCCCAGAAGACTTTCAGCTGTAATTGCAGTAAGGTAGTTCTATCAAATATTGACCCAGGGGTGAATACTACCAACAAATGCCTGCCCTTCTTTGGCTGACAGCCCGATAGCTGCGGATCACAACGACCGATGTGCATTATAGGTTATTTGTTTACTCAACCACGTTGTAATCATTAATAAGAGCTCTTCATAGCATTCAAACGACACCAGCACTACAATCTACAGTGCCTGAGAAAGAGGTCGAGGAAATCAGGTATTTTAGCTGACTAGGGAGCTCTATTTCCGGTTAAAATGAATTTATAAATTTCTGATTTCTAATTTCAATTTCTGAGAATTGAATTGAATTGTGAATCATGACCAGAGTGTATTGTTACATCCCTAGTATATCAAATTTATCTAAATAAGTACATTTCAATTCCTGGTTGTAATACTACAAAATATGGAAAAGTTCAAGGGTGTGAATACTTATACAAGGCACCGCATGAACACATGGAATAGTGTGGGGCATTTGACATGATGTACTCTCCAAAATAAAATTTTAGATAAGACCCCTAGGACTAAAATACCTCATAGACTTCTGTGGTAGTCATATGAGTATTCATTCAGACTGGTGGCAGAACTACTGCTCAGACAGTTTATTTAGATGGACTAGCTAACCTAGCTAACAGTCTAGCTAACCTGAAAAGAATATAAAATAACATGGTAAAACCATTTAAAATTAAATTACAGTTTAAGGGATCCAAACTTATATCAAGCAAGAAAGAAACTTTTTACCAGCACTTACATTAAAACACAAATATTAGACACAGATGTTATAAACCTGTAGCAGGTAAAGGCATGGTTTAGTCTGAAGCAGGAGGGTGGTGTATAAAGATGAGCTGATTAACATTGCACACCTGACCCCTATTTGTGCTGTGTTATTAATGAGCTGTCTGTCTGTCTCACTCTCTCTCTCTCTTTGAGCAGTAAGGGGAGTATGTACGGACCTGAGTCGAGAGAAGCAAGTAGGGCTGAACCAGCTGAAAAGTAGCAGAGCTTCATTTTTGTTTAAAGGTGTTTTTCCTTTCTCATTTTCATTAGCATACCACAGCATGGGCTAGAAAGAAATAAAAATAAGCTCACAAGCATGCTGTTGAAACTGCCACATATATTTATTCATTCATGTTCAGTATCCGCTTTATCCTGGTTAGGGTCGCATTGGATCACACACTGGATCTATATACGGTGAAGAAAGGGTGAAAACATGTGAATCTCCATCCGGATAGTAGCGAGAGTTCATGACTGAGGCGGCGACACTGAAGCTGTGAGGTAGTTACACTGTACCCTCCATGCTACCATGGAGCCCTAAAGTTGTAATACAAAATCAAACTTTTCATAATGTCAAGCCATGCTCTTAGCATTTTATGCATAATAAATTGTTATGTAGAAGATACTTGCCAAGATACATGATACAATGGCTTTTAAAATGCAAGCAATACTCCATAATAACTGTTCGTTAATAACTGAGAACAAATCTTTGTAATGTAATATTGTAATGTATTAGTGCGTTTTAGGCCAAACTTAGGATCTGATGGTACTGAGCAAATGTATATTTCTATAGGTCTTATGTTTTTAAATTATATTTGATAGATTGTTAGCACTAACCTAGTGCTTAAAATAATCCAAGATACAGAGTCATAATCCAGAGCAGGGGTCAGATCATCCACAGGCAAATACATAAACATACTCTAAACAGACAGGCTGAGGTCAAAACCAGAAATCAATAAAAATACAAGACTAGGAACTAGGACTAGGGAACTAAAGACAAAGAGACAAGAGGTCAAGAAAAGTAGATGCTAAGACAGAAGGAATAAGCAAAAGCTTGGCAAACAGGAAGCTTCTGTAACAAAAACATTTAAGAATAGGTACATTTAGAGCTATAGGTCAGCTATAGGGCAACTTTTAAAAAAGCATCCAATGAATATTTAAAAGCTAAATAATAGTAGAAATAATATATTATATAAAACATTACGTAGCTGAATTTTAAGCTATACTAATCAACTAAATGATATTACAACTATATCATATATAATATAAATAAACCCCCTGCCTAATGTTGTGTAGGGTCCCCTTGTGCTGCCAAAACAGCTCTGAACCATCAAGACGTGGACTCCACAAGACCTCTGATGGTGTGCTGTGATGTGTGACATTAGCAGCAGATCCTTTAAGTTCTGTAAGATGCAAAGTGGGGCCTCCATGGATCGGACTTGTTTGTCCAAAACAAACCACAGATGCTTGATTGGATTGAGATCTTGGGAATCTGAAGGCCAAGTCAACACCTTGAATTCTTTGTCATGTTCCTCAAACTATTCCTGAAAAATTTTTGAAGTATGGCAGGGCGCATTATCCTGCTGAAAGAGGCCACTGCCATTAGGGAATACTGTTGCCATGAAGGGGTGTACCTGGTCTGCAACAATGTTTAGGTAGGTGGTACGTGTCAAAATAACATCCACATCCATGCCAGGACCGAAGGTTTCCCAGCAGAACATTACCCAGAGCATCACGCTGCCTCTGCCTTCTTCCCATAGTCCCCAGGTAAGCGACGCGCATGCACCTGGCTGTCCACATGATTGAAAAGAAAACATGATTCATCAGACCAGGCCACCTTCTTCCACTGCTCTGTGGTCCAGTTCTGATGCCCATTGTAGGCAATTTCAGTGATGGACAGGGTCAGCATGGGCACTATGACCAGTCTGTGGCCACACAGTTCCTTACACAGCAAGCCGTGATGCACTGTGTGTTCTGACACTTTTCTATCACAGCCAGCATTAACTTTTCAGCAATTTGTGCTACAGTAGCTCTTCTATGGGATTGGAACAGACGGGCTAGCCTTTGCTCCCCACGTGCATCAGTGAGCCTTGGGCGCCCATGACCCTGTCACCAGATCACCAGTTTTCTTTCCTTGAACCATTTTTAGTAGGTACTAACCACTGCATACCGGAAACATCCCACAAGATGCATAGATCCTTACGATTGCCCATTTTTCCTGCTTTCAACACATCAACTTCGAGAACTGACTGTTCACTTGCTGCCTAATATATCCCACCCCTTGAAAGGTGCCACTGTAATGAGATAATGTTATTCACTTCACCTGTCAGTGGTTTTAATACTATGGCTGATTGGTGATATCTCTAACCGTGTGTACCTACATGTTCAAAACCAATTATGCAATATTAAACTACTAATGAATCATATCTACCTCAACTACAACAAGATACAGTGGTGTGTCTGAGCCAAAGAAGTGCATCCTCAGTGATTCTCAAATTAAAAAGCATGCTTATTCTTATCAAGTAATTTATAACAGAAATCACTTTATTTAGCTTTAGCTGGTTCTAAGAAGCTGGCCTGAAACAAATTTTGTAACATTTCACACTTTAATCTTTACTATTCATAAATCATACCTCTTATCATCCAACACACCAATTTCCTTTCATCTTCCTCTCTCTGAGTTCACACTGTAGAGGCTATTATGCAATATGAAGACTGTGGGCAGCTTCTCCAACATATCAGCAATCCAGTATTCAGCAATGTGGGACAGCCTGATGGATAATTATCATGGCGCAAGTAGGCTTAGTGCAAGCTGTCAGATTCCTGGATGAGTAGCTGAGTCCTGGTATAGACAACGTTGCAGATGCAGCACTTACCACCAATTAAACTCCTACTCCAATACATCAGAATTTCACCTTCATTCCAATTACTCTGACTGCAACTCTCTATCACGATGTAGGAGCACTCTACTTTGAGACTTATCTGTATATAATAAGACAATGTGTTTATAATGGAATCATTATAGGGCTGGAATAATTTGGTACTAAGCAGGTGCTAGGAAGGCTGATGGACAGTGTTGGCTGAGGTGACTGTTTTATCATGTAATAGCAAATTCAATCTCATTGTGACAAAACAAGCAAAATGCATGCCTCATATGGCACTTAACCTACATGTATCTTCTTATTTTCAAGTTAATTGTTTCATAAAAGGATTTTGACAGAACATGTTGCAATGAAATATTTTCCTGTAGCTTTAATGGAAGGAAAACATACTGGAATTTTCCTGTGGAAGTTTGGTTAAATCAATCAATCAATCCAGTAGCTTGGCTTTTTTGTAAAAGTATTGTATAAGATTACATTCAACCAAGGCACTGCTGAAGCACCTTGTGTCTTTCTATCCATGTAACGATGGGATAGAGGTCTGTACTGGTAGGATGATTGCCAGTAATACAACATGGGTCACAGACGAGGCTTTAAATCCAGGGCTAGTCAGAAAACTTCAATGTCGATCTTTTTTTCTTTCTTTTTTGTTTTTAAACAAGCAAGTCAGAAAGTCTATAAGTAAACAAGAAAAAAGGGCCAATAACATGTTGTAGAATTTCTTGGATGTAAGTTAATATAATAAAACCAAGTTTCCATCCAAGTGCTCTTATCCAGATGTTGGATGGAAACAGTACATAAATTCACCAGGTTTCCCAAACAGCACTCTCCTGAGGTGAAAATTAATTTAAGTTAAATTGCAATATAAATGCATTTGCTTAATGATTTTCAACAAAATCCCAACATTATGAACTTCTATCCCTGATGCACCATCCAATCTTGCTCTGGGCTGCCGCCACTTTGCCGTACCATGCATGCTAACACAGACCCATTTTCTGGCGATGTTACAGCTATAGTTGAAAATGGCAATTCAACTGCTAGGTCATTATTAGCCTGGAAGAATGTTCCAGACACGCCTGTACACACAGCATGCTCCTTTGGGTCAATGGGCTACAGGGAAAGCTTTGTTGAGGGTTATGAACCCCTGACTTCAGCTGAGTCATCTTTGCTGTAGGTCATTAGAAACTGCTTTCTGAGTTTCTGATTAAGGTTCTCAGTCATCATTGGACTGGACGTGGGTGTTTGTGACTCGCAAGCTGTTTAGGCTGTGGGGCTTAAGTCAGATTTTCAGGGTTAAATCTGGCAGCTAGCTGATCTCACTGTATTGGCACTGGCATCACTGCACCACAGGGGATATCTGAGTCAGACAGTGTGTCCTTATGATGGTCAGTACTGAGGCAGTGAGCACATAGCTGCTGCCTGTTTTTGGCTTCCAAAGGTCCCGACACCGGGTGCACAAGCGTGAGTCTTGCAGCATGGTTCCTTTGTCTTACTACTTCAGCTACCTTAGCAGACTGATCAGTGAACAGTGCATGGCAGCCACAGGCCTGCCATTCAGCTAGAAAAACTAAGAAGTGAAATGCTTGGATGAGACATCCCCAAGGGAGAAACCTACCCATCGGGGTGAATGAAAGGTACATGCTGCATACTGAGCAGAGAGGAGAATACTACAGAGTGCAAGTTCATAGAGATAGCAAACACTGATGTAACGGATACCACCGAGTTCTCTAGCATGCTTGTAGTGTATAAAAATACACTCACTGAGGTAGACAAGATGAGAGGAGACTATCCCCATGTTTGGAGGAGATCAGGACACCCGTAACTCAGGCTGCCAAACAGACAGATCCATCCCCGTGTGGTCCGACACGCGTACAAGATGAGAAGAATAACGGGAAAGATGACCATTTAACAGCAGTATTTATAACAAATGTTGCATCATATGTCACTTCTTGAGTTTGGTAAAAAAGTCTTGCCATGTGTGAGCACACAGACGAGAAGGTATCCAAGTGAATCTCACTGCTCTTTCTTGGTTAGGAGAAGGGAAACAACAGAATTTTCAAGATGTGAAGAAAGTGGGCGAATTGATAGAAAATGTAGTAGAAACGCCAAAAAACTGTCTGCATCTGATGAACATTACTTGAAAGTCATTTATTTAATATAGTTAGATGCTCGCTCAGCATCTGGCACCAAAGCCAACATTTCGATTGTGAGAAGTGGTCTTATAGGCTGTTTTGCAGATAACAACCTATTTTTTTCTGCAGAAAGGCAAGTAGGCTGTCAGGTACAAGAGATCTCAGTACATAAAACTCTATAACATGGTGCAACAAAACAGTGGCAGAAACCTTCATGGAGCTATAGGTGCAAATTTGTGATTTTTTGGTCCCAGTATAAAGCTGCATGTTTACAGGATTATGTGAACTGTAGTGAGAGCTCAGACATGGTTTGTAGTGAATTATTATCAATGCTTAAGGAAATCTGATTTAAAAAAAAAAAATCAATAGAAGAGCAAATGGCAAAAATAAACAGATTTCAATTCATCATGCTGTACCGTTGTGATAATGACCCCCACAAACTCAGTTCTAATAGAGACTACAAAGTAGTAGACAAAGTATTGTATACCGAAATCAAGTATACAATTCAGCAAAGTGCAGTAAAGGACTGAGATTGGAAATATAACACATGGTAGGCAGAGGCTTGTGAATGTATTATTTATTAAGGCTTATCCAAGGCCCATGGTCATTTCAGGGTGAAAGCTCACAGGCCAACAGGGGGTTTATCCATAGTCATAGATAAAACAAGCTAGGAGACTAGGGTCAAAACCTAAAGAACTACGGAACCCCACATGCCCTCGTGTACAAAACGTATGTATGGCATAGATTTCATTCCAAATCTTTGCATAGGGAAAAAAAAAGCCAAAAAAATTCATGCCATGTCCTATGCACAGCTCCCTTCATAAACTTTACGTCTCATCAAGTTTTGTCCCTATAATACTCTATTATTAATTAAAATATATGCATGTAGACAAAGGTAATCTCATAACTCAAGGCTATTCTGAATCACAGATCACTTGTACATCAATGTTGTGAAAATGCTAGCTTTTATCAAAAGCAAATCAATTCTTCCACAATGTTTCTATTGTAATATGACTACAGTTGAATGCATGAAAGTTGGCTTTTGTTGCTGCCAATGTGTTCTAAAATCACCAACAGTTGCATTGTCCTACGATACCAGTACACTTTTTTATAGCTGAATTACACTCAAGGGCTTCACACACTGGTATTGACAAGGAATTACTCTTAAGTGTCTATTAACTCTGTTTAGAAATAATCATTTATGTCTTTTTTTAAATAAATATTCTACAGTAATCATGACTCTAGTTCATTTCTTTGAACATAACCAGCAAAAGTGTGTGTAGGAGATGTTGGTATACACGCTTCCTCTCCAAGTTTGCTCCTTAAAGTTCCTCATATATGTGTGGATAATGATGTGCACTTTTCAGATTTGTGCAAACACAACATTTATACATGAACTCACTATATGAACTGTAGTTTAAACAAGTGAGATACTCATGTTAAGGGGTATTTTTACACACATATTAACAAAACACAAGGACTGGTAATCATAATTCCTTTAACTTTCCCACTGGGAAGGTAAAAGCTCCAATAGGCTTGTCTAGTCACATGTTCATACAGACTACTGGGTAGGGTTAGGCGATCTGGCAAAAATATCATATCACAAGTTTTTTTAGGTCGGATCATGATTATCACAATTATTTTTCTTGTTGGTGTTTAAGACTATTTTGCAAGTTACTGAACAGAGTAACCAAACTCATTTCTCTATTGATGAAAACATAACCTCAAAAAGAAGACGTAAAAGAGACACCTTAGTGTAACTATTAGAGTGCACTTCCCAACAAAATGTAAAGTTTTTTCTAAAACTTAAACAATCAAGCATGGATAGCATATTTAAAACTGCAATAAATGGAAAGGTGATTGACAGGCAAGTGAGTATTTCAATACACTGTATGGCCAAAAGTTTGTGGACACCTGACCATCACACCCATACGTGGACCTTCCCCAAAATGTTTGCCACAAAGAATGTATGCTGTAGTTTTTAGATTTTTCTTCCAAGGAACTAAGAGGCCCAAACATTTTCCAGCATGACAATGCCACTGTGCACAAAGCGAGCTCCATGAAGAGATGGTTTGCCAAAGTTGGTGTGGAAGAGTTCAAGTGGAAGAGTTCAAGCCTGCACAGAGCCCCAACTTTAACCCCACTGAACACCTTTAGGATGAATTCAAATGGCAACTACATGCCAGGCCTTCATCAGTGCCTGACCTCACTAATGATCTTGTGGCTAAATGAGCACAAATACCCACAGCCGTGCTCCAAAATCTAGTGGAAAGTCTAAGAAGTGGGAAGGTTATTATACAGCAAAGACGGGACCAACTTTGGAATTGGATGTTTTCATACGACTTCTACCAACTGAGGAGGGCGAAGGCTATCATGGCTTCCTCCGAGACACAAGAATCCAGCCAACCGCAGCTTTTCACACTGCTGCTCATGCTGTGTCATGAAGCACCATAACACACCCGGAGAATAGCACTATCCGCCCACTGCATGCATGAGATTACAGATGCACTCAATTGCCTGGTGTTGCTGTGATTGAAACTAGCCAATCATATGTCATCCCTTGCACCCAGACAGCACAGGCAATTTTGCTCTCTTGGACTCCCAGCCACAGACGAACCCGCAATCTCCAGACGACAGGGTAAACAATTTTCTGTTGCGCCACTCGGGAGCCAATTTTCGACTGTTTTGATGGCTATTATATCCTCAGCTAGGTAGAAAGTCACAACATCAGTGAGGTTTTTCCAGTCACAACATCAGAGTTGTTTTTACTTGTTTTGTCATAAGGAGGGCCTTTTTCAAATGCTGTCTGTTATTGTTGTGTCTGGCAGTGGTGCTGTTGCACTCACATGTGCTCCCCGGGTTATGTGGATTTTAGCACACTTTTTGGGGTGCTCTATTGGTAATAGGTTTGTCGTGTTTCCTCATCATGCCAATCTTGCCTCTGGATATTTTGCAAACAACCGTTGTTTGCTCGATGTCTGTTTTGTAAAATCCAGAGGTTCCATATACAGACGTGGACAAATTTGTTAGTACCCTTCCACGAAAAAAGAAGAACCCACAATTTTCTCTGAAATCCTGTTGGAGGACTCATGACCTGCGACTGAGAGAGAGCTTTTTGACAATGGGCAGTACGTTTCGCTCCAGAATGCCTTTATAATCTTGAGATTTGATTGTGCCCTGCACAGATGCAGTAAAAGCAGCCCCAAAAGAGAACCGAGCCTCCTCCATGTTTCACAGTAGGTATGGTGTTCTTTTCTTTGAAAGCTTCATTTCTTTGTCTGTGAACACAGAGCTGACTTGCCAAAAAGCTCCAGTTTTGTCTCATCTGTCCAAAGGACATTCTCCTAGAAGCATTGTGGCTTGTCAGTAGGCATTTTAGCAAAATCTAATCTTTTTTTATGTTTTTCTTTGTGGGAAAATAGTGGAGTCCTCCTGGGTCTTCTTCCATTGAGCCCACTGGCACTCAAAATGCGATGGATGGTGCGATCAGACACTGATGTACCTTGACTTTGGAGATCAGCTTGTATTTCTTTAGAAGTTTTCCTTGGCTCGCAACATCCTTCTGTTCAATCTGGGGTCGATTTTCCTCTTGCGGCCACATCCAGGAAGGTTGGCTATAGTCCCTTGGACCTTAAACTTCTTAACAATATTTCTAACTGTATTCACAGGAACATCAAGCTACTTAGAGATTAATATGCTTGTATATAATTTTCTTTCTGATCTCTTCAGACAACTCTCTCCTTTGCTTTCTCTGGTCCATGGTCAATATGGTGCACCAAACAGCAGAGTGACTACTTTTCTCCATTTAAATAGGCTGAATAACTGATTACAAGATTGAAGACACGTGTGATACTAATTAAAGAAAACAGTTAGTTTGACATATCACAATAAACTAATTGTTTATCTTTTCCAGGGGTACCAACAAATCCAGTCCATTTTAGAGTACCTTTGTAAAATAAGCAATAATTGGTCTCTTTTCACACTTTCTTTGCTTTACTCTATGATATACAAAAGGCATGCAGGTATACATGAGACAATTGCTTTCAATTTCATCACTTTTCAGGAAAAATGAAGCATTGTTTCAATGAGCTGTAAGGGTACCAACAAATTTGTCCACGTCTGTAACTGATGCTGAATTTTTTAGGCACCAATCTTTCATTGCTAAACAAAATGAGGAGGAAACGTAAGCTACAGAGCTGCCTACTATTCGTTATTATTGGGTTGGTTGTGACAAATTGTGGATAATATGATGGTACTCACAATCTCTCTAAAAAAGAAAAAAAGATCATGGCGACATTTTAATCATTCATGATCTAAATTTGTCATATCGCCCACCACTACTACCAGAGAACGAACATAGTCTTGATGATCTCCTGATAATGTCCCTGAGGTAGCATATTGTTATGGCACTTGGCTAACATTTCAGAAATGGGCTATGGTGTTCTCTCCTTGCATTACGCATAAAAAGAAATGTCTTCTATTTGGCCGCTGTTTAAATGTAGGTTGACTGAGTGTTCTACTAGAAATGGAGTTATATAACAGTTTTGCGCTGCACTCTTTTGTTCCATTTCGTCTCTGTTTCAGTATCACAGCATGCTCATGATACTGGATTCTAAAAAAAAATCAGTCAGTCATGCAAGCTGATTAAACCGTCTGGTCAAAATAGTCCCCACTGATGTCCCGATTGTACCTCGGGTGATGTGTATAACACAGTGAGAATAAACGGTGCTTGTCTAGTGAACCTACTTGCCCAGGCCAGGAGATGATGAATAATAATCTCTTAGCCTGGACATGTTGTTCTGGACATCCCAGGCTCCTGATTTCTCCACCACTTAAAACATAATAAGACTAATCAGAGGGAAGAGATGTGAGAGGAAGTAAACATGAGATGCCTTCTTGATTCCTCCTTGATTCTTTATCGATTCCTTGATCCTATGTCAACAGCTGAAGACTCTGAGGCAACCAGATAAAGAATACAAGTGTGTCCTTCATAGAAGTCCTATTTATTTTAGTGTATGCCTTGCTTTAAAAATGGCCTCATGTGATGTGGAGTATCTCGTTTAGGCTAAACCATCAATATTTAAGCTTGTTTAATATTATTTCAGAGTGTAATCACAGATCACTAAATGCATTTTAAAGTGAGGCTTCAGAGTGCAAGAATGTCTTATTTAGTAAATATGTTTTTTTTCTTGATTCATCTTGTCCTCTTGTTTCTGTTCCTCGCTTCCTCAGAGGAAGGATCTAAGAAGCATGAAAGGGAAGCCAGGCAAGGAAATGAGGAGTTGCAATTAAAGAAATGAAAAGATTCTCATTATGTCTGGTTCTTAATATCACGAATGTGAAGAACGGACTTGAGTTCTTACCACTTCAACAGTCTGAGACACTTTAAAGACATTCGTCTGGAATATTTAGATATTCCTAAATAATCAACAACTGCATTATCCATTTTTCTGTCCTAGTTTTTAACTGCAATATTTACTGAAAGATCTAAAACATGCGATGTAATGGAACAGGCTTGACAGGAAGTGAAAATGAGCATTCTGTCACAATGTTGTGAATAAATTGTGTGTCAGCAACAAATACACCTTCGTGTCTGAGAAGAATCAAGAACACTTCTGTATAGTTTGATCATTCTCAGGACTGATGATCTTATTGTTAATATGGGCAGTGGAAGTAAACGTCCCATGAATGCACAAGAACAAACAAAAAAACATATTGAGAAACACGCTCCAGTTGTAGCCATGTGAAATCCTCACTTCATTTTCATTTCCACGACACACCAGGTGTAACCAATATGGAAAATGATTAAAATAAAGAGAATGCAGGGAAGTGGATTTGATGGGTAAAGCCAGTGAGGTTCCTTTCATGTGCGTCTTTGATTCTGTTCCCCAGGAGCAAATTAGCCCATACTGAGTGGTTCCACAGCTGCCTCCTGACTGCTGAGAGCTACAGCACTGACTGGGTTCCTTTCTGTGATGTTACAGATCATTTGAGGTGTGTGTGTGTGTGTGTGTGTGTGAGTGTGTGTGTGTGTGTGTGTGTGTGCGTGCATGTTTTTATATCTTGTTGTGTAAAAAATGTTTCAAGAATAAAAATATCTGACTGTTTTGACATTTGGTCACCACAAGGAAATTTTATCTAAATACAAGTAAATAAATAAATAAATAAATAAATAAATATTTTTTTAAAATTAAGGTGCCAAAAGATTTCCTTTTGGTTACTGAGGTTTATGGTAGGGTTAGGAATAGTTGTATGAATAGCATTAATTAGCTGCATTAGTTATTATGCCAATGGAAGGTCCTCACAAGAATAGCAAGACAAACGTGTGTGTGTGTGTGTGTGTGTAAATGATGCACAATAATTGTGTGGTAGGTCACCTACCTGTGAAGGTGTGTGCAAAACAGTGGGTTTGGGTGTCTTTGTGCATATAGACTGATCCTAAACACCCTGTCAGTACCTGCTGTCATTCTGAGAGTTAAGTCAGCAATGCAAGCCACAAGACATACCCTCTCTCTCTCTCTCTCTCTCTCTCACACACACGCACACACACACACACACACACACACACACACAGGCTCCTGTCACCAGCCATCCTGTCACAGCTCAGTGCATGTGTGTGTGTGTGTGTGTGTCTGACAGAACACAGGGTCTTGCTCAGTATGTATTAATAGTGGTAAAAGTGCAAGTCATTAAGTCTCCCCTCGTTCCTTCCTTCTGTCTCTCTCTCTCTGTGTCTCTCTCTCTCTTTCTCTGAAGGGACTGGGTTTAATGGGCTTACACTTCCACTCCATTAGCCAAACACTGTCTTAGGAACTACTGTGTGTGTGTGTGTGTGTGTGTGTATATGTCTCAGCCACCGCTGTCACTACACATTATGTCGCCTCTTCCTCTGCAGTCCAGCCAGACTTGATCAGATTAAATTTAACCAGGAGGACAGCTGATGTTGAATGGTGCAATCCTGATCCCTAACTGCATTCATATTGCAAATCAGAGCTTATGAAGCTATGAATGGCTATTATAAATCTCTATTATATTCACAAGCACCACAATTCCTGCCTGCCTGCTGAGCCAAATCTGTCACTGCATATTCGTTTTCACCTCATTCACTTCTTCTGCTCAGTTGGCTTGTTCTAAAATTCTTCTTCTATTATTTCTCACAATTTCTATAAATCATATTTTACAAGCAGTATATTATTACATCCTGCATGCTAAAAATTCTCGGCTATTTACATAACCCAATAGCGGGGTTGAGTAGGTTGGGTCATTTTGCTGGCTTATTTCTTCTAATGTTAGCCCAACTTCTGATTACTTATGTAAGTAATAAAACACTTTCAGATGTGCTATTATAGGGAAATAATCTACAATTGAGTTGTGTAATGTGGCCCGGTGTGACAGAGTTACCCCAGGGTTTAATATTGTCCTGTAACTGCACCTACTGAAGTGTTTTATTTCCTTACACCACAGCAATTTGTCAGCAATTACAATTTTTATTAACTAAAGAATAACACATCATGTTTTAATCCTTTTATATTTACATTTACTGCTATGGAACGTCTGCAAAACAAGATAGTTTCTGTTATCACTTACAGCGATAAACAGTCGTACCCTCATTAGCCTCCCTTGTTTTCTCTCTCTTGAACTTAATAAGACAAAAACGCAGCTGTCATGTTACTGAGAAAATAGAAAGCACAACATTCTCTGTCCTGAAGACTCTCCCAGAAACTTGGAGAGAAACTTTCTGACCACAATGTTCTGTCACTGGAGACTCCTTCCAAAAAAAATGTCAAATAAATGTCTACTTAACAAATAGACTTCACCATATGATTATATTTTTAACTCTGTTTGATATTAGTCTTAGATCATGTGGAGCATCCAGCATACAGGTCTCTGTGAATTAGCTGCTACTATAGATACGATAATGATAAACCTGATACTACTAAACTGAGCTGCTGTTATAGAAAATTAATCAACACCTTCTGACCAATCAGATTTAAGAATTCAGCAGCGCTGCAATTAGGTCAGTTAGTCTGTTTTACGGCAGTCCAGACTTCTTCTGTATCCCATATTCATCATTCTAGGCTTCATATCTATTTTTCTAGGCCCAGTTTGTTTACTTACTTACTTACTTACTCACTCACACACTATGGATCCAGTTTCACTCAGCTCAAGCTGTCAGAAACCATTTAAACTGAGTAATGCTGCCAGCACGCGTTTAATTGACAGGATGTTGAGGTTTGAGAGTGACAGTTTAATATTAGTACTGGTAGACCGATGGTCATTTGTATGAGAGACTGATTATGTTTCGTTAATCAGACTGAATCTTTGTCAGCAGTAGAATGATCAAATGATCCTTCTTCTATCACAGAAGCAAAGTAATGAAAAATACAGAGTGGTGTGTGGGAAGATACAGAGGAGGGGAAAAAGGCCTCTCCACAAGACAGGCTCTTCTATAATATGTTAGACACACACACACACACACACAAATAACAGTGATACTAATAATTCAAAAAACATGGTCTCGGAGCGCAGTGCAGTCATGACTGAGGTTCCTCATGTGGACAGAGGAGTAATGGTGTTTCAGGAACATGTGACAGACGTCATCTGCGTTCACCCATACTGCACTGAGTCATTTCTCACCAAAGCCACCCAAACATCCAGTCATCACAACAGATGAGCGGAGAGAGAGGAACAGAGGCGGGTATGATTAAAAAGTGAAAGAAACTGCAGTGATGCAGAACAAAGACAAAAGATACTTGGTGCTACTTTGAGTCACTTCTTCCTGGAAAACCAGGCCCATGATCAATTACACACCACCAAATCAAAGGAATTAAAGCTCCTCTAATCCCTATTTAGAGAGATGCCACTAGTGACTCACTCACTAGCATCTCACGTGTGTTAAAAAGCCATCAAGTAAACAAATTACAGCAAGAAAACATTTTCTGTAAACCTTTTCCACATTCTATGCACTGGTTATTGATGGATAAAAGCTCAAATAAATTTAAACAACACAAACACAAGGAACAAATGAAAAAGCATAGAACTAAACCATACATGGCAAAGACTAGACATATCCTATCAGTTATTTTTAATTTATCCTTTCATCATTATGAATTAATGATGGAAATAATGAAGCATATACATTAACAGCCTCTAAGTCATGCATGAATATTCATTAATAATGTTAATAGTTAAGCATCTTGTTAGCTCATTCTGTTTAAAAGGTAAATTTGAAACCTTTTTGTATTTTTAATACAAAGGAAAAATACATATTGTTAATTTTTTCATCTGTGCTTGAAACACAAGTGTTCACAACTTCACAACTTCTCTTATAACAGTCACTAAATGAGAGATCTTGTGAGATCATCGTCATCATCATACCCATTTGCTTTTGATCATGTTGGCTCAAAGCAACTTGTTAGTTGTACTAACTCTGAATTGCAAATTGCCCCAGGTCTCTTCAATGACCTAAAGTTCTGGTCAACCTACAATTACGTACAAAAAGATCTTTATTAATACTGCAAGTCATGATGTTAATTAACAGAATCAGTTAAGATGTTAATACCTAAATATTACCATTATTAATATTTAGATCTGATTCTGAGGCTGTTAATGTATCCTGTGTTTTCACTGATATCACTGTAATCTATGCCGTTACCCACAATGCAACACATTTGTAACTACGTGCCCATTTTGATTCCCTAGCTAAATACCTATTGGATTGGTCCTGTCATGCAGATGGATCTTCTTACCTGAATTTCCAAATATATTTCGTTTAATTTCTTTTAAAAAATTTCCATTTTAGTAAAACACAGCATAAAATACCCATCACCCCAGGTGATAATTTACAATCAGAATCATTATATTCGCAATAGACATTTGCATGTATTAGGAATTCTTCGTGGTGTTTGGTCACAGCATGATACATTCAACACAGTTTACAACATACACATCACAGACAACAGAACACACAACACAATTACCATCGTAATATCCAAATATTGCAGCTTAAGCAGAAATTGGTAGAGTTAGTTAGTTATCATTTATATTACAGTGGAGGTAGAAATAGCAGCTGAATGCAGTTCAGAGTACATTAAACAGAATGGTGCAATTGTGATATATAATAAGTAATAATAGCAATGACATACAGTCATGGGAAAAAGATAGTATCCCCTCCTTCAATTCGGTTTTTATTCACCTCAGGTGACAACAAAAAAAAAAAACAACAGATTTCAAAATGTAGTCATTTTTTTCCAAAAAAGTAAACCAACATTCAGAAACCAGGTGTGAAAAAATAAGTACACCCTTCCAAGATGATTGAAAAAGATGATTGGCTGATTAGATAAATACAAGAATGTGCAGGAGTACAGGTGTTCCTAATAAAGTGGATGGTAACTATTATTTAATCATTATGAAATCACTACTCAAGTAATCAATAGTAAATCAGCTGTTAAAGCATGATTGCTTGTGTAAGCTGGACAACATGATGCTGATTTTGACTAACAAAAGAAAACCACATTGTGATCAGACTACAATAAGTCTTTGGTTGTGAGCTTGACTAAACGAGGGCATGGAAAGTTTAAGTCGAGTCGATTTGACTTTCCAATGCACAGGCTACTTGTTTATATACCTGCGGCCATTTTATTTGCATGTAAGGACGTTGAAGAAAGAGGAAAACAAAGCCTACAGGCTCCATATATTTTTAATTTAGAACATTCTGTTATTTTTATTTTCTCTGAGAGGAATTCAGTGTGTGTCCAGGACATCAGCCCATGAGGTTTACAGTGGAGTAGACTTGCAACACACTGATTTGCAAGGCAAATGATGATGAAATAAGCTCTGCTTGCCTGGGGCCATATTCACAAGCCACAAAGGCATTATAACTTATGAATGTATTCTTTATACTCCATGTGGGGAAAAAAACAGAGATGAAGAGTAAGATGGAATGTCACAGTTGGACAAAGACACCCTTCAAAACTCAACCCAATGCTTAAATGTTGAAGAAGCAAGCATTAAGCCTACTCAGTAGTGTCTGAACACACACACACACACACACACACACACACACACACACATATACACACACACACACATCATTTACTGTGCTCTTTTATGATGAGCTTCCAGAGGGACTTTCCCAGAGAGCCTTTTGTCTTGATAGTTGAGACAAGTTTATTGTCTGGCTATCCCCTGGCCAGTGACTAAAGATAAGTTATGACCGAATTTGTCAACCTGATTTGTTCTTGCGGCGATTGTATTAATGAAAATTCTAACTCTAAGTTGTGAGTACAAAGCTAACTTCTTCATTCAATGGGGGGAGGGCAGTAGCTTGTAGCTGCATAACTGCCACAATAAATGTGTAAAATTGTGTGCTTGTATATCACATATATTTTTGGTCAGTATTTTGGTGGCGTTCTCTCATATCACACTTTCATTATAAATAAATGTTTATGATGTTTGTGATTAAATCATGTAATCAGCAGTATAATATAATGGAGTGCAATAGAAAGTTTTTTTCTGCCCAGTTCACCCAGAGTTTGTTCCTCCATTAATTCTGATGCATTTGCCCTTTCCTGCTACATACTATAGTTCATGAGTTCATGAGTCAGAAAGTTTTATGAATTAATAGTTCATATGAATAACTGTAGACACTGTGTCCTCCAGCCTTCACTGAGCAGTCATACTGTCACCACTTTCATTCTTTGAGCACATTTTTCTATCTGTTACAAAGCTGACATGATAGGCTTGGCGGTAAGTTATATGTGGAGATATATAACCGACCTACTGTACATTCTTAAAAAGAAAGAACGAACAAGCATGACAGAAGAATTCTTTCCCCTGGTGACAAAAAAAACCCCTTCACAACAGTTGGCCAGATCAAGAACACCCTCCAGGAGGTAGGTGTATCTGGATCAAAGTCAACAATCATGAGAATCATTCACCAGAGTAATACAGAGAGTTTACCACAACATGTAAACCACTGGTAAGCCTGAAAAACAGAAAGACCAGATTACAGTTTGCCAAAAAAGACAAAGATCAACTTGCACCAGAATGATGGGAAGAGAAGACTGTGAAGAAGGGAAGGAACTGCTCATGACCCGAAGCATACTACCTAATCTTTTGGCATGGGCATGTATGACTGCCAGTGGAACTGGTTCAGGGCTATCAAAGGCAACCCAACACTTTTTCATGGCAAAGAAGTGGAATGTTCTGCAATGGTCAAGTCAATCACCTGACCTGAATCCAACTGAGAATGTATTTCACTTGCTGAAGGTAAAGCTGAAGGTAAAACTGAAGGCAAAAAGCCACAAGAACAAGCAGGAAGTGAAGACAGCTGCTGTAAAGGCCTGGCAGAGCATCACCAGGGAAGAAACCCAGGACCTGGTGATGTCTATGGTTTCCAGACTTCAGGCAACTGCAAAGGATTTGAAACCAACTAATAAAAATCACAATGTAATTTAGGATTATGCTATTTATGTACCTGACTCAAGTCTGTTGAAACAGCAGTAGGGGTTGCATAGATTAGTCAACTATCACACACTCTCCACCGCTGCCAACCTGTCGGGTGGTAGAAAATATGAGGCAGATGGTAAAGAAATGCAGCTAAATATACTTTAATTGTTAGTCTGAAAATATGTCTGAATTGATAATGCCAATTCTAAGGACAACTGCACAAGACTATGCTGGGAAAAGGATACATTTTTTTTTTATGTTCATTTCCTTTAATAGACCGTTATCACTTTGCATGTAGGAGAGAGGTATCCTTGAGACTGCACAAGATCCCACTCAGCTAGTCTGGAGTAAGATCAGTAGAGCATGCCAGCTCAAAGAGGTTTATGAACATTTTGGCCATTAAAACCTCCCAGCCACTGCTGTAGACATCACATCCTCCATCCATCATTAAGCTAGGATTTTATCATCATTAAACTATAATGGGTTTTAAAAATTGGTGCATCCTTAAATAGTGTAACATGATAAAATTATTTATAACTTTGCATATTTATTGTACTGATTTATTTACTTTCATCATTAACAGTGTAGGTTCGGCGCATTTTTTGCTGAACAAGTAAAACAACCTAAAACAGCGATGCTCTGAAACAGCTTTTACTCTAACTAGGGACAACTAGTGGACTACTTTTTTTAAATTATTGTTTGACTAATAAAAATTGGTAGTCAGAATTTGGAATTTGTCTAAATAACAACCCTATCTATGTGGGTTTGGAGGTTTCATTGCAATCAATACAACATGAAGGTCTTCAATTCAATTCAACTCAATTTTATTTGTATAGCGCTTTTAACAATGGACATTGTCACAAAGCAGCTTTACAGAAATAAATGGATTCACAAAAATATATTGTAAATATTTGAATTTATCACTGTGAATTTATCCCTTCATTCATTGATTCATTCTTTCATCTGCAGGAACCACTTTGCTCTGGTCAGGGTTGCCTGGATCCGGAGCCTATCCCAGGAACACACCATGAATGGGACACCATCACTGAACACCATGCACACACATTGACACGCTCATTCACACCTATAAGCAATTCAGCATACCCAATCCACCTGTGAGCATTTTTTTGGGATGTGGGAGGAAACCGGCAAACCCAGAGGAAACCCACGCAGACATGAGAAGAAAATACATAAACTTGACTTAACTTGAATATGCACAGCACAGACAGTAACCCAAGCTCAGGATCAAACTGGGGACCCTGGAGCTGTTCTGCTGCACCATCATGCCACCCTGAAGGATCTTCAAACCACAATAAATGAAGACTGATTATTTTCCAGATGTCACATTAGTCATTAAAGTGGATCCTCACAAGCCCAAAATACTGCAGGCACAAATAATCGAAAACAGCATTGGCAGTTAGAATGCAAAAAAATAATCACAATTATTGATTTATCTGTTTGTATGAGATTTCCATTTATATCTTTCCTTCTGGCGGAAAAGCTGTTGTGTATTACTGTTAGAGAGCTGTATAAATGAGTGAACACTATACGGGGATATGAACAGTTTTTCTCATTATATTTTACATGACCAGAGAGGTGTGATACTCTGCAGCTTGCTCATCATCTTGACTTGTGATAATTTCCCTCTCACTGAAGCGTGCCTAAAGCCAAACTGTCTCATTGTCTTGATTCTGTTTTTCAGTACATTTGCTACTGATTGAGGGCTTTTTGTGGATACAATTTTTAATGGATGATTTAAAAATAATCGGGAGACACAAAAAGTCATATTTCTACCTGACAACCTGGCAATAACCCCAGATGTCCATAGCCAGTGGTTCCATTATTTTTACATTTTGTTACAGTAGAAATCACAGTGGTTCTGTTATCAGATTTATTATATTTATTGAGTTGATATACTGTAATTATTAGCCTACGTGACTGGTCACGTTCAACAGATTTAATGGATTTAATCCAAACCTCAATAGTTCAAACACTGGTCAGCTTGTAAATAAAGGAGACTTAAATGGAAAGACAATTTTAATGAAAATGTGTTCTGTGGGTGGAAAGCTCAGAAATTAAAAAGCTCTATGGTTACATTTAATAGCCAAATATTATCGTTAAAGGGGTACCTGGCTACAAAAGGTTTCTGCCTTAATTAAACCACTGTGCTATAATGAACTGTACAATATTGGCGGTGAATCAAACTTGTACTAATATGTGACTTATGGTCCCTGGCCACAAAATTAAATACTTGCAAACATCCATCATGAAAACAGAACCTGTGATTTGATTCTGTATGTTGATGCATTTCCTCCAAAAACAGGACATCAGAGCGACATGGTTTTGAAGTGCATGACTGACTTACACAGCCAGTAAGTCAGTGTTTGAGATATGCCATACTGCTATATCAAACCTGACAGTAGCTTAACAGTCTAATTAAATATATAGTTAGGAATAGCAAAGAGATTACCTAGAGCCTTTTACTTACTCTTACTGATGGAAGCCCCAAAGTGTACATAAAGACAGAATCACATTGAATTGAATTGAAGAGTCTTAACTTCAGTGAAATATCCCTGTCATAAAACTGCTACCTAGTAAAAAATTCCAAACTTTTCAAAATGAATAAATTAAGCAGCCATTTTTCCCACTCAACTATGCAGTGGTTAGAAAAATGAATAATGTGCAGGGAGATGCACAGCCAAAAATGCTACTGCTTGTGTAGAGCAAGACCTGCCACTGGGGGCGAGACATATATGATTCTAGAGAGCATTTAATTAGACAATAATGAAATTGTTCCTAGTTATGAATCATTTTTTTCCCCCAGATATGCTTTCATTCGGTGTCAATAACAGGTGTCCATAAAGGGACAGGTACAAAGAGCTCTGAAACACCAGTTTTGATCAATTTTCAGCAATTTATTGCCACACATATTCACTATCCCACTACCACAGTACACAAGAATCTGAAATATGTCCTTGAAAATGTGAAAATCTTCAACATATGGCATTAACAAAAAGGTAAGTGCAGGATAAATTGTACTTTAATATTTATCAAGCACTATGAACAACACATATATTATTATTGAGTCAGTATACAAACATTTTAGATTTCCAAACATTAGTTTTCCAGCACAAAATGAAATATAACAGAAAATTGTTTGAATGTCAGTAAAGAAAGCAACAGATTACATAAGAGACACTTTTCAGACAAAAAAACTTAATGAAGGCTGCTGGGTTTTGCTGCAAAAATAAGAAGTAAGCACGACAATCAAAGTCTCCAGAAGAAGTGTGGCTGTAATTTTTTTAAACGGTTGTCACACCAAATATTGACTTTGTTTCATTACTGTTTACTGCTTTTTATAGTATTTTTTTACTGTAGTAACAAGGTATCTTTGCTCTACAGCGTTTCTGTGCATGTGCCTAAGACTTTTGCACAGTACTGTACATACTTACCTTCAGAATTATTGTTGTCTTTGAATGTAGCCCCCTCTGCACCCTGTATCTGCCACGACCCATCACTGTCTTGTTCTATCTGCTGTGATAATGGGTGCATAGGAAGGGAATCCTTCATGTACTATACCTCAGATTCTTTGAGTCACTGATTCATTTAGATGAACACCTCTACCATTTTTCGATGGGGTTTAGATCATATCCATGAACAGATGTGTAGATCTGGATCACATACTTACTTGCAACAACATTCTAGTTCTAGTCTCATTAGAAATTTTGCATTTGCTGTCTAAACTCCAGATGCCATGCACTTTTAAAAAGGTGGCGTTAATGCAAAATAATCACACAACACACACATCTAACAGTAGATTTCACAAACAGTGAATAATGTCTTAATTAAAGTCACTGTTGTACATAAATTGATCCCATGGTATTTGTTCTGTCACAGTGTGCCGTGCTGTTGCAATTCTGGAGACTTCACAATTCATAGAAAAACATTAGCATTTGAAATCAAGGCTTCTGTATAGTTCCAGATACAGCTAATCCATTCAGTAGCTAATTTAATCCTACTGTCGTCTCAGCATAAGTAGTGTCAAGGGCCAAAGCTGGGGGTTGAGAGCTTCTCTAACTTCTTCTTTGTCCTCTGGAACCCTAAAGGTTACTGCAGTAAACACAGCAAGCCATAAAAACTCCGACAAATGAGCCAATCTGACAAGCACTAAAACACCCATCTCCTCAGTGGTTAATCTGAATAGAACATCCACAGCCTTTACAACCTTTGCTGGACAAAGAAGGCATAGATCCATATATATTTGAGATGCAATTCAGTTAGTAGTGTCTGTAAAGAATGTAACACTGTGCAACACTAGTGATGTAGTTCAAATATATCCAGACTGGAGTGAAAAACCAATAACACCAAGCATCTCTTAGGTTAGATCGTACACTACATCTATCAGATCATTCTCTCATTCTAATAGAAACTATTTCACTCTTTCACCAAATTGCTTTGATGAAAATTCAAATAAAGTCCACCTGGCCCAGAAACACAACAATGAAATTATCAGAAGCCAGATTCCCTTAGATCTTTTATATGAGAGACCACGAGGGTAATATATTCTCTTATTCTCTCTCTACCCTCCTATCACTCTCACATGGAGAATTCAGTAGGAGATCAATTAGCAGCTCATGGGCCATTGCTCTCCATATCCTCTAACCTTCCTCTATTGGCTGGCTGACACTTAACTTTATGAGGAGATACTGTGCAGCCCTAAAATAGACTATCCGTGAACTGAAATGTGCAAACTGGAGATAAAAAAAACAATGGCAGTACTCTTCTTAAAAAGGAGCAGATGGTCAGTGTAGTGCAAAGGTATTCAACTAAAATCCAGTTACATAAAATTCCTTGCTTTCAAAGGTATAAGCAGTATAAGCAGCTAACAAGACTGAATGGCAAAAGTTCTTTTATTGCTTAACCACCATCAAGTTTATAGCTATAAATAAGATAATTTAAAGTGGTTATGCTTTGGGTCCCTGAAGAACTAGTGGTTACGCCTCGGTGCTCTCACTGCCGTGGCCCGAGTTCAATTCCCAGCCAGGGAACTGACCCCAGCCACTGGGTTGGCGCAAGACAGTGGACTCTTAGTGCCCGTCCCAAGCTCGGATAAAATCGGAGAGCGTCAGGAAGGGCATCCAGCATAAAAACTGTGCCAAATCAAATATGCAGGCCAATGATCCACTGTGGCGACCCCTAATGGGAGCAGCCAAAAAAAGAAGAAAAAGAAAGTCGTTATGATTTGTTGCATAGTGGCGCTTCATGTAACCACTTTTGACTAGCGCTATGGACTCTGGACAGATGACTGTTTTGAATTTTAGCCAGAGAGAATAATCATATACTACTATGTTGACTTTTTTAAGTCATGTTCTTGAGTGACCAATCAGACCAGAGAGAATAAACAAAATTAAAAACCTGTGAAAGTCTGTGAAAACTCTCCCCTTTCTGTGCTAATGCCTTTAGCTGTGTAGCTAGTCTCTGGTCCAGCTAGTCTCTGAGCTGCCTTAAGCTATATAATTTACCTAAATGCATGTGACTAAATAAACCACAACAGAGGATCTACTACAAGACAAGCTGGCTCATGTTTAGATTCTTTTTTCCATAGGTTTATTGACTCTGCTACAGTATTTTATTTAAGTATTCATTTCAGTGCTCCGGGTCTAGACCATCAGCTGAAACTCCCTGGCCTATTCGATTCATCAATATCAGCACCTCTGACATTTAGCATTAGACCTCTTGCTCTCTCTCCATTTTGCACCACATCTTGCACACATCTTGCACCACTTTACTCCTTTTACTGGTCACTCTGTCTCCAAGGAAAGCAGTATGCTTCTTTAAGAAGACCGTTCACTCTTTTCCTACTCTCTCACACTGGTAGCAGCCTGAACCATTGGCATAGCTTCATAATCGAGCCTTTTTGATCAAACATTGAAGGGGATCGTCCTAGATTTATATTCGGGATGAAGGTGACAACCAAAAACTCATAAGTGTGCCATCAGGTTCATCATATTTAATTTTCATTTTGGTAATCTCTCAACTTAGTATTCCTGATGCCCATACATTTGAAGCTGTCAAACATTAACAGTTTACATCAATTAAAATCAATGAACAACCACAATTACTTTACAATAACAATCCGTCTAACCAAGCAAGGAGTTAAGAGAGACACTCAGTGCTGAAAAATTATTTTTAGGAGGTGAGAAGAAACCAGAGGACCCGGAGCAAGCTCATGTGGACATGAGGAGAACGTGTGAAACTGCACATAGACAGTAACCCAAGCTCAGGATTGAACCCAGGACCCTGTGTAGATTTATTCAATTCAATTCAACTCAATTTGTATAGTGCTTTTAACAATGGACATTGTCAAAAAGCAGCTTTCCAGAAATAAATACATTCAAATTATATTAAATCAAAATAAATTGTAAGTGTGTGAATTTATCCTTAATGAGCAAGCCAGAGGCGACGGTGGCAAGGAAAAACTCCCTGAGACTTCATGAGGAGAAACCTTGAGAGGAACCAGATTCAAAAGGGAACCCATCCTTAACTGGGTGATGACGGATAGTGCAATTATAAATAAGTCCCTTCTATAACTGTGTACTACATGGACAAATACGGCAATCAGTAAA
This sequence comes from Pangasianodon hypophthalmus, assembly GCF_027358585.1. Classification (NCBI taxonomy): domain Eukaryota; kingdom Metazoa; phylum Chordata; class Actinopteri; order Siluriformes; family Pangasiidae; genus Pangasianodon; species Pangasianodon hypophthalmus. Next base: position 5,004,995 of record NC_069721.1, on the reverse strand, counting down.
TTCATTACAGTTTTCACACTGATCATGTTACAGTGTAATTAGTCTTGAAACTAAAATCCACACACAACCACATATAAAGCTTTTAACATTTCATAATATGTACTGAAGAGGAAGTGCACTGTTTTTACATTTAATCTAGAGGAAGTGTGTGCTCAATGGGTTTGAAGCAGTCAATTTGAGTGACTCAGACTGTCTGAAAGCAGTCGGCTCTGTGGGTGGATAAGAACCCTAACCTGAAAGCGTTTGTTTTACCTCCATCCTGCAAAAGCAGCACCATTTTACTCCACATCAGCTCTCTGACACTCTTCTTTTCACATGACAGGTTGACACCAAATGACTATAGGCTAAAAGCAAATCAACTCCTTTTTCGGAGGCAAGGATTATTATACCGAGCAGTTCAGTCATGCACCATCACTAAGGCTATCTATAAAATCTGTAAAATCTGTAAATGCAAGTGAGCAGAGCGTCTCAGTGAGCAGAGATCGCAAGCCTGACGTAACACAGGTAAATAGCTGAGATGATGGTTGTTATCCCTGCATGCACACATCAAATTATAGATGGAAAATACTTGAGCAATTTTTACTTTGTGTTATTTAGAGGTGTTTATACTTTACTTGAGTGTTAGTGAAACGGAATACTTATTCTCTTATTTACTTTTCCAAGAAAAAAAAAATACTTACTTCTTACTAATTACATTTTTATTTAGACCTTCAGAGTACTTGCTACAAATCTGGAAGGTCTCTTCTTCTCTCATGCAGCGAATAACTGTATGCTACACATTAACACAATGGGCTCCCATGCATTTTATTTGCCAATTCATCATCATGCCAATTCATCATCTGCTGTGTCCTTCACTTGCTACACAAGGTAGTTAATGCTATAATGCTATAAAGACATAAAAGCTGAGCGGCCCTGGCCCTACCTCAGTAAAATGTTCCAGTATGCTGGAATAAGCAAAGACTGTGTGTGAGGTGTCTTCTTTGCGTTCCTAGAAATCATCAACTCCATCTAATTTGAAAAAGGTAAGTTTTGCTAAGTAGCAACTTATTACCTTTTACTAAAGTACCTTTTTTGTTTGAATACTTTTAAATTGGAAACTTTTAATTCAATAAGCTTTCGACACATTATCTAAATACTATATACTTTCATACAATTCTCAGTACTTTTTTCCACCCCATTTCCATCAAATATAGATGAATCAGAATTTGCTACGTACAGAAAGAGTAAAATTCTATAATGTGGAAATCATAACAACCACATAACTAATACTTATTCATCGCATAATGAGAATAATGTGGATAGAATGCAAGATATTGGTGGTTCTAGGATTTTTAAAACTAATTATATTTTACAGTTTGTTTATCACCTGTCTATTTTGTCTCTGCTTATACCGCATTCTCAGAACCTGCTGCAGATTTGCTCATGCAAGACACGTCCCAGACTGCACCATTCATAAAAACTTACATCATTGTCCTGAATGGTCAACAGTGCCTTTATTCTGACTCACTTGAAACATTTATTCTGATATACTTCTCCACTGATTTTAGACTTTTATCACCCGCTTTGGCTTTTGCCTATGTGGTTCTTCCCCAAACTGGTGCCACAAAGTTGGAGCACACAATTGTATAGAATGTCTTTGTATGCTGTAGCATTAAGTTTTTCCATCACTGGAAATAAAGAGCCCAAACATGTTCCATCATGACAATGCCCCTGTGCACAAAGTGAGGTCCAAAAAGACATGGTCTGCCAAGGTTGATGTTGAAGAACTTGAGTGTCCTGCACAGAGCCCTGACCTGAACCCCACTGAACACCTTTGGGATGAACTGGACTGCTGACTGCGCATCAAGCCTTCTCACTTCACACATCAGTGCCCAACTTCACTAATGCTCTTGCGGCTGAATGAGCACAAATCCCCACAGTCACGCTCCAAAGTCTAGTGGAAAGCCTTTCCAGAAGAGCGGAGGTTATAACAGCAGTGTCAGTGCCCATGGTTTTGGAATGGGCACATAGGAGTGTGATGGCTGGATGTGAGCAGAGAATTAATCACAACGTTAAAATTAATGGAATACACAAGAAAAATGGCAGCATCCAATTACTAAATAATGAGCAAGTCAGCAATTAACAACCAAATAAAAGAAATTCCATACATGACAAATAAAGCTGTATACAAATATTGTACAGTAGATGGAAACATTTTAACTGATATTTTTTTTGTGAGCTAGTTTGAAGTATCTACAGAATCTAATCAAATATGGATGTAAAGCTACTTTAAAAGTGCATAATTAGGATGAATTACACAGCAGGGTTGTACAGAATAAAGTAAAAGCTTGCCCACTGGTCTTCACTCAGTTCAAGAGGTAAATTAAATAATTAGAGTCCAGTTAAAGAAGACATTAAAAATCCCTCCCATGACCTACTTATGGGGCAATATTCTCACATGGCTCTTTCTACCCTTCCAACACTCCCTTCCCTAGGGGGAATTCAGCAGGAGATCAATTAGTAGCTCATTAGGTATTGCATGACTATGTGTCCTCTATTTGCTATATTGAGAGAGCATTGAGAGACAGTGATCCTGGTTCCTATAGAAGAGCAGTTGTTTCAAGTCAACACCAAAAACAAAAGTAGATGACAGGGTTTGACTTGATTTAAAATATTAAATGAAAAAAAAAATCACCAGCTAAAAAAATCTAAGCTAATAAAAGATTTCGCAGAACTCCAAGTATGTAGCTGAAGAAACTTGTCCTATTCAGGACTGCTCTTGATTTAACAAAACTGGTGTTCACGGGAAAAATATCATGAAACATACAGTATAAGACGCAGGAACAATGTCAGCTGCAACCAGATCTCCAGGTAACTAGAAGCCAGATCAGGAGGTCAAAATTAAATCACATTGATCTAATGCATTAAAACACACTCTCCACCTACCTGCAGAATAATGCTGACATGCTGGCCTCTCTCATTTTAAGGGCGCTTGAGTGGCCTGAGGGAAACCACTGGAGATTATGGTTCCTCCTCACCACACGACACCCACAACCCCCTTCCTCACATCAAATGAAACATTAAGAGCTCCTAATACGCAAAACCCTGCAAACGGAATACCTGAAAAGGGCATACAGACATTTCGCAGGAATATCAAAGAAGGCAATAACCGCTGTGACTGAGAAAATGGATTTTATATGGACTAGTAATTGAATTACATGGGAAGAACTGTTACTAAAGAGTTGGTACTAAAGAATGAAGAAAAGCAGGACTTTAAGGGAAAAAACAGGATACAAGAAAATTGTACTCTTTGTGTGTGTGTGTGTGTGTGTGTGTGTGTGTGTGTGTTACATAAACCAAATGTCTTACGCATATGTGATATACTGGCCAAAAGTAATATGATTCCATTTCACTCTGCCACTTCCAGAATAAGCCATAATGGAAGACCATTAAATATGAGTATTGTAGGATCTACAACTATGAATGCTATGGATGATGGGAAACATAACTATGGACTGCATCTTTGACAGTGATTGTGTACATTTACACATGCATAATATAATGACTTCATGTTGAATACACCTAAAGGTAGGGATGGCATAGTTAAAAATCTTATAAGACAACACTGTATGTAATTCAAGTATTTTTTATTAAATCCTAAAGAAACAAACCCCATTTCAGCAGGTTATTAGGGTTGTAGACTGAACACATTATTTACATGTTGAAACGAAACATACGTTCAATGTAATATAGCGTACCCAAGGCATTACGACATTACCAGCTTCTTTTCTGTAGGATATAATTATATTGCAATCTAATTTAGCAAAACCATTCAATACAATTTTACATTTAGGTTTACTCAGGTGTCCACATACTTTTGGCCATATAATGTATTATGTTTAATTGCAACCACGTAACTCCATATATAAATGATAAAAGATAAATAAATAAAACACCAACAAAACAGAGCTGTAATGAACTTGCCTGGAAGACAACACATGTATTTGAGAAAGTGAGGCAAAATTTCTCCAAGGATCACATCTGCAGATGATGGTATTCTGCAGATGATTAGCTTTTTGGGGTCACAAAGTCTCCAAATCTGCAGTACATTCAGAAAGTATTTAGACCCCTTCAGTTTTTTTCAGATTTTGTTATGTTGCAGCCTTATGCTAAAACGCTTTACTTTTTTTCACATCAATCTATACTCCATACCCCATAATGACAAAGCAAAAAACAGTGAAATAAGTATTTAGCTCAGGCGCATTCCATTTCTCTGGATCATCTTTGAGATGTTTCTACACTTTTATTGAAGTCCATCTTCAATGGATTGGACAAGACACACACCTGTCTATATAAGGTCTAACAGCCGTATATGCATATAAGAGCAAAAACCAAGGCATGAGGTCAAAGGAACTGCCTACAGAGCTCAGAGACTGGATTGTGTCAAGGCACAGATCTGGGGAAGGCTACAAAAAAAACTTCTGCTGCACTGAAGGTTCAAGAGCACATTGGCCTCCATAATTCTTAAATGGAAGAAGTTTGGAACAAACAGGACTCTTCCTTACCAAAGTAATCTCTCTTACCAAGGCTCTTCTCCCCCGATTGCTCAGTCTGGCCGAGCAGCCAGCTCTAGGAAGAGTCCTGGTTGTTGTTCCAAACTTCTTCCATTTAATAATTATGAAGAATTATCATAGCAAAGGGTCTGAATGCTTATGTCAATGTGATATTTCAGTTTTTTCTTTTCATTATGTCATTATGGCGTATGGAGTGTAAATTGATGTAGAAAAAAATAATCATTTAAAGCATTTTAGCATAAGGCTGCAACATAAAATGTGGAAAAAAAAAAAAAAATGATGGCGTCTAAGTACTTTCTGATAGCACTGTACAATTAGCCACCACCCTTATGCCAGCATCTACTCTGAAGGTTAGAAGTGCTACAGCTTTTTGGCAACACTCAAAGGTGGGTTTGGCATAAAAAAGACGGTTCGACAGAAGACAACCTAATTCACACTGTTAAGGAGCTACACTCCTGAGCTGCCGGTGATCCAGACCTCCCCCCCTTCACTCTGGACCTGTCCACCGGCAATGCTTCATACTGCCACGAAAACGCTTCAGCTGTTTTCCATGGACTACACCAACACACATTGTGCTCACACACACGCACACTACAGTGTAAACCCATATGAGGATGGGTTCTCTGTTGAGCCTGGTTCCTCTCAAGGTTTCTTCCTATCACCATCTCAGGGAGTTTTTCCTTGCCACCGTCGCCCTGCTTGCTCATCAGAGACGGCACACACACACACTTCACTTTACTTTTGTTTGTGTAAAGCTGCTTTGAGACAATGACCTTTGTAAAAAGCGCTATACAAATAAAAATGAATTGAATTGAAAGTATGGTGGAGGATGTGATGTTGCAGGGCATTTTTTCCCCTTCAAAGCCCTCTACCTGGCTGCTACCCCAATAACTGCTATGTCCATATATAGTATAAGCTTATCTGCTGAATACTATCTCATAGTATGTTATGTTTACATTCACAGCAATTTATTATGTTGTTACGCTTTTGCACTACTGTTATATCTGATTCACTTTCATACTAGTTCTGTGTACTAGTCGGAGCTGCACTGTCTCTTACTGTGCCTATTGTCCTGTTTTGGTAGTTATTGTACTGTCCTGTGCTGTTTGCACACGTTTGCACGTGCACTTTATATAGAAATGTGTAGTCTCCTGTAGTTCAGTGTAGTTTTATGTAGCACCATGGTCCTGGAGGAATGTTGTTTCATTTCACTGTGTACTAACTAATTGTATATGGTTGAAATGACAATAAAGCCACTTGACTTGACTTGACTTGGGAACCTCTCTAGGATACATCTCATTATAGACTCCATGAAGTAACAAGCTTTTAAATGAAATTCTGGCTGACTCTGCCAAGAGGTTATAAATGAGTCATGTGTGGATCTTCCAGCAGGACAATGAACTAAAACATACATCAAAATCCACACAAAATGGTTCAGCAAGCACAGAATCAAGCTTTTGTGATGGCCATCCCAGTCCCCTAGCCTGAACCACACTAAATATCCACGGGGTAAGCTGAAGAAGAGACTCCACAAGAGAGGACTGAGGACCCTGGAGGATCTGGAGAGATTGAAGATTGTATTGAAGAGTGTCTGAGATTCCTCACTCTGTAGTCTCCAATCTCATCAGGCATTATAGGAGAAGACTCTTGTACTAAATGCTTGGGTGCCATAAATTTACTTCATTTAAAGGTTACGTTTTTCTCATATTTTCAGCATGAGCTTAAGCTAAGTAACCACAAAGACATTTTTCATAAACTTTTTAACCGTCTTTCTCAACGTGCTAATAATTTTGGAGCGGACTGCATGTTGGCAAGACGCATATTTGCGTGAGGAAAATATACATTAAAACTATATTCGCTAATAAAAGTAGACAGTGAAGAAGAACCTATTCAGAGCTACATCTTCATACGAATGAACATTGAACATTACCTTCCCAACCCTAACCTTTAACTTTGCAACTTTAATTAGAACTTATTAAAGAACAAATCCTCCCAGAACCATTTGTATATTAATCTTTATAATCAACATTTGATCTTTAATGGCATCCAATATTTAGTTATGTAATAAAATTGTTTAACAGTTTTCTATATTACCCACAGTGCCATTCAACTAGCCACTGATAGCCTTCTACACTTCTACTTGAATCTGGCAAGCTCTCTGACCTGCTAATCGGTACACTCTGCTCAAACAGCATTATAAAATTTCACCTGACCGTCGTCCCTCATGTTTGAGATCATTGTAAGTTTTTCTGAGATTAAACACAATTGTAACTGCACTAGCAGTTTCCCCACGTGACATAAAAGCAGCACACATCCGCAAATTTGTCACAGGAATAACAAAACTACAGCACCAACCAAAAATTAGCACCAGAAACATTTAACACAAGTTGTTATGAATTTGCAAGTGACAGATCATGTTGGGTTGGAGAACTTGCACACAAGATGTAAACAACTGGCAAACCAATTGACTAATTAAAAAAAGAACAACATGTACCAAAGGGAAGAAAAGAGGAACGTCGGGAATAAAACAGGAACTGCTCACGACTCAGAGTAAATCACGTGTGCACAAGCATGCATGACTCAAAAACAAAGTGGACACCAGAAAAAAAATGTCCTTAACAGGTCCAACTAATCGCCAACAAACAAGAAGAAACCCAAACTCACTGTATTATAGGCATTAGAAGCCAAAGAACGATTACTAAACGATCCCAATTTTATTTCAATTGTGTTATTTTGCCCGATTGTTGATTCTTACATGCTTCATGCAGTACAAATATATGTTGACTCGGAAAAATGAAGGGACAGAAAGACAAACAGCATAACTTCAAGCTGACATTATGCACTTCTCAATATTTTTTCCAATCCAATGCACTGTATAAATTGAAAAGAGCAAAACTCACTTCACTATCCAAATACTTACAGGCAGGTTTTTGAAAACTCTACTCTTTTAATTAAAAATGAATTGAAACCAGGGCTATCCATATTCATTCTGACACCCTAATAAAATAATATTTTGTTTCACATTTAGTTTTATAGAGAAGCAGCTCAAAAAATGTGTGTGAATCTTGTCTATCAGGAGCAGCTGGTAGACTTCAGCAAACCCGAGGTCATGGCAATCAACGCTAGTGCCATTGGGACAGAGAATGAAAGGTCACTGAGAGCTGGGAGAGCTTTGTCATGGAACAGTTTGCAATAATCCTTTAGGCTCAGCCATGAGGAAAGGAGACCAAATTTTACTCTATTTCTATTCTTACAAAGTATTACGTAACACATTATTACAATTATCAGAAGCTGCTGTCAGTTCCTCAAATATCATATTGCTGGATCAATCCACAGGTCTGTCAGAATCTTCATTAATTCATTCATGTGCAGTAACTGCTTTATTCTGGTCAGAGTAAAGGTGGATCCATTGGACACCAGTTCTTTGCAGACACCTTCATTCACACCTAGGGGCAAGTTAGAGTAGCCAATCCACCTTCTGCCATGTTTTAAGAGGCGGGAAGAAACCAGAGAACCCAGAGAAAACTCCACACAGACGATAACCCGAGCTCAGGATCACATCAGGGACCTTTGAGCTGTGAAGTGGCAACACTATCTTCTTTTAGTTTTGTGATGTGTGTATTTCAAATTTTTTACTTTAACCATTTTAGCATTCTTTTCCCAGTTTTGGTGATGTGTGGTACTGCCACAAACCTACACCTCTGTTTTCTTGATCTCTTCTCTACCATTTCATCACTTTGTCTCATTTCTCTTTGTAAAGCACAATTGGGTTTCTTAAATTTCTTTACTTCACTTCACTTCACTTCACTTTAGAATATCTATTTGAAAATGTGATGTGCAACCAGCGTATTGTGATTAAACTGGACGTTTTTGAGATTAGACTACATTAAAAACATTCGCTTCCTCCGCAGTAGCTCTTTGAGCGCACATGAGGCAACAAAGTGGGCGTCAAAATAAAGTTCAGGGTTTAACTTCATGCAAATTAGGAGCAAAGAGTAGCCACAACAGTAACCTCTCAAAAAGGTTGCTGAACTCTGTTTCATATCTAAATAGGTATACAAACCATGTCTAGCTATTTTTATATATGGATTTTTCTTATTATTTCAATTGCCCAAAACATTTTGTGAAAATTCAGGCATTTCATAGCAATGACTTGAAAGAAAGCAATCTAAAAGAAAGCCATCAATGAACAGAAATAAGTCTAACCGATCAATCACTGAGAAAAAATTGGCACCTATAACAACAGGAAGAGTAAGTGTGTGTCTGTGTTAGCTGACACCATGCTTAGGAGGAGCTTTTCCACTGTTTAGTCATCTTTTTTTTTTGACCTCTTTGTGAGCTTTTCAGATTACAACCATCTGTTTAAAAGGATTCAAGACAAGGATACAAGTACATTGTAGTACAAGTACAAGACATTGTACAATTTGCTCATTGCAAAGTAAAAAAAAGTTCAACTGATGACAATTATTTGTGATAAGAATCAGACTGAATAAGAGTGAGAAGATTATCATAGTAACACTATAATGTAATGAGGGTCAGAAAGTGCTCCTCAAACTCACCTGTAAACCAGAAGTGATATCACCCTAGCACTTCTCTCTCTGAGGACTGATAAAATTTACACAGCTGACAGGCCAGATTCAGAAAGACTGTTTCAACTGGCACTTAAGATGAGAAAAGTCAATATTCACAATTTCATACTTCATTTGGTTCTATTTTTCCTACATTTCATTATTTGACTGTTTGATGGTGCATGAACGCAATACCAATTTAATTTCACTAAAGAATAAGCGTTAGAGACATTTGCCAGGAAACCTGGGTCAAATTCACAGTGAATCCTGAGTGATCAACAAAGAGTAGCCTGCAAACCACTGTTTTCCAGATTTGCATCTCAATGGACACTTGTTACTTTCACATAAGCAAAATAACATTAGTTTGCATGTTTGCTTTAATGAATATGCAATTTAGGGCATTTCAACCTAGAAGTGCAAAATACAAGGCAGTGTCAATGAAATCGATTACCTTAGCACCAACAGTGTGATTTAATAAACGTGTTACTTTGGGAACAATTATGTGATTAAATTAATATAACCTTGGAAGTAAATCTTTAGAAGTCTGTTTCTGCCATTTGGAGGCAAAATAAGTCCACTATGGTATTAATCAATTCATTCATGATCTTCAGTAACCTCTTTATCCTGATCAGGATTGAGGTACATCGGGAGCCTATCCCAGGATCATGGTTTTGGGAGGTGGGAGGAAACCAGAGAACATGGATAAAATACTCCCAGACACAGGGAGAACATGGATTAAGTTATTAATGCTTCTTAAAATGCCCCAAAATATACAGTCATGGGAAAAAGAAAGTATAGTCTCCATCAATTCTCAAATAACAATTGTATCGTCATCACCAACTTCTATAAATAAACAAATAATCTCAGATGACAGCAAAAAAAACACAACAGATTTCAATATATAGTCATATACCCTATAACTGTATACCCTATAATTCGATAACACTTAAAACCACCCAACAATAACTTTTTTTCTCTCATTTTTTTCACTCATTTTCTCTAGGAGGTTATATAGGAGTCTCTCACATCATTTTGGGGAAATTTTGTCCCACTCTTCTTTACAACTTTGCTTCATTTCAGTGATGTTTGAGGGCATTCATTTACGCACAGCTCTCTTAAGATCCCACAATAGCTTCTCAATGGGGTTGAGGTCTGGACTTTGACTTGGCCATTTCAACACCTTGATTTTTTTCCTTCTTTAGCCATTCAGATGTCGATTAGCTGGTGTGCTTGGGATCATTGTCCTGTTGAATGACCCAATTTTGGCCCGGCTTAAGCTGTTGGACAGATGGCCTCACATTCGTTTCAAGAATATTCTGGTATAAAGTAGAGTTCATCTTAGTCTCAATGACAGCAAGTTTCCCAGGTCCTGTGGGTACGAAACAAGCCCAAATCAACACCATCACGCTTGACAGTTGATATGAGGTGTTTGTGGCGATATGCTGTGTTTGATTTTCGCCAAACATGGTGCTGTGCATGATGACCAAACATCTTGATCTCATCAGTACAAAGGATACTGTTCCAGAACTTTTGTGGTTTGCTCAGACGCAATTTTGCAAACCAATGTCATTTGTCATGCTTACAGAGGCCTTGGGTTTTTGTTTATATCTCTGAGCATTAAACAGTCTGACCTTGGATTGAATTTTCTGAGACGCCCACTCCTGGGAAGATTGGCAACTGTCTTGAAGGCTCTCCATTTATAAACCCTCTTACTCACTGTAGAATGGTGAATTTCAAATTGTTTGGAGATGGCCTTATACCCTTCCCAGACTGATGATCAGCAACAATTACTTCTCTGAGGTCATGGCTGATGTCCTTTCTTCTTGGCATGAGGTAGACACACACCTGAGCACTCAGAATGCCAAACTGCCAAAAGATCTGTTTTTATAGAGGTAGTGACACTTCTTGATGATTAACTAATCTTATGCATTTCATTAGTAACACCTGGCTGCTAATTACTCTCTTAAGGGTGTACTTACTTTTCCCCACCTGATTTCTGAAAGTTGGTCAGTAGGACTACATATTGAAATCTGTTGTGTTTTTTTTTTTGTTGTCATCTGAGGTTATTTGTTCATTTACAGAAGTTGGTGTGGACCACACAACTGTTATTTAGGCCCTGATAAATAAAAACATATAACTGAAGTAGGGTGTACTTTCTTTTCCCCATGGCTGTAAATATAATGTCTCAAAACAATGACTTAATATTACTATGGTAAATGTGCCAATATTAAGGACAGCATATGAAAAATTAACAGAACACTCACTTATGTCTACACACTTAATTTGCATTCATATTGTACTTTGAATAGTTTTTCAGTGCCTTACATCTGTATTAGACTAGATGTGCAAATAAGCATACGTGGGGCATGTTTAGATTTAGACTTCTGAGAGATCAGATTTTTTTTGAGATCTGAAATTGCCATGTCTAATGAGAATAATTAGCGCATGCAAAAACCTCATTTAAATGTTTTTTCCCTTACCCTGCTTTGCGTGTGCTGTCATTTACACAATTACTTTCCTGCAATTATTGAATAGCTTTGCACAATTCATCAAACTGCACACTCATAATCCTTTCTCTGAGATCTCCACAATTCCTTCAGCTTGTTTTTTTTTGCTCTGACATGCACTTTTAGCTTTGGGCCTTTGTATTGACAAGGCGTGTCTTTCCCAAACATGTCAACTGAATTTACCACAGGTGAACATTAATCAAACTGTTATAGCAAAGAGTCTAAATACGTATGTAAAGGAGGTTTTAGTTTTAAACTGATTTTGTTTATGCAAAGTTTTTTTTGGCAGATATGCAAAGGTTTTTGGCATGTGAGAAAAACAAGAACTTAATCCATTTTAGAGCAAGCCTGTAATGTAACAAAATGAAAAAAAATTGAAGGGGTCTGAATGCTTTCTGAATGCACTGTATAGGAATGTGGGTGTTGAAAAAGTGTTCCTAAATCACAGTGACTTTTATGGGGAACTAATTATTTAAGTAGAAATTAGATTAAAAAAAGAAAAGATAAAGAAAAGACAGTGTCGAGTGTGGCAATGCAATCTGTGCTTTGTAAACAGATCACTCCCACTATCACACTCTCTCTAAAAGCAAAGCAATCTAAAAACACATCAACACATATTTGCACCCTGACTTTCAAAATCAGCTCATATACCCAAGCATATAAAAAGTCTAAGAGCCCCCTGAGTGTGGCCTCTGATTGGCGGTTTATTTCGCTTCCATTTCCAATACATCTAAAAAATATGCCTTGGCAGCTGCCCACCTCTGCCTCCACTACTGCCATTTTCTGACCATTTTTTCCTTTTGATAACATTTAGTTAGAGGCTGATGAAGGTAGTGGGAGGGAGAAAACTAAAATATGATGCAGAGGCAGGAAAAATAAAACAGCGAGAGACAGGAAACATGCATCTCTCAGAACAGCAGTCGGCTGTCGAAAGAGAAGCGATCCAACCGAGTCTGCCACATCAAAGCTAGTCCAAACACTGTTCACCAAAACATGCACAGAAGGCAGTAGAGCCATTAGCAAAATCATTGTTTAACAATTTACAGAAACAAAGGCCAAAAAAATAGCATTCAAAACACCAGTAATGGTGAAACCATTTCTCAACAATTCATTATGTGTCCTGTATTACCCAATGCCAAATGCTATGCCCCCTCCAAAATCAGTGTGTGTTATCACCTTGCACCAGTTCCTGCACAGTTCCTGTTTGCTTAAAGGAATGAGCATGGAAACTAGGCCCAGCCTCACTTGTGTTAACAGATAAAGCTTAAAAGACAACATTCCCAGTTGGACTACATAGGATACCTAACAGAATGGCATTGATGTGCAAAAAAAATGGGGTTTTAAAGTTTTAACTGTCATTAATTAGCTGCAATGATAATTATGTCAGTGGAAGTATAGCAAGACAAATGTGTGTGTGAGAGAGAGGGAGGGAGGGAGAGAATGTTGGTGGAAGAAGAGAATTAGATTAAGATTATACTCATATTGTTAAAGATGGCACAACCACGTTTTCTTTTCCGATAACGATACCTGTACTGAAACCCTGACTGTCAGCCGATATCGATGTGACTTACACAAAACTGCAGCTTATTTTAGGAAGTTAAAATTCTTTCACTTACAGGCCAAATATAATAAATATGGTAAAGTATAAACATAATAAAAATCCATTCGAACAACTACAGTATGTCCTTTTATACGTAAACATTTCCAGTTCCAAAAAAACAATCTTTTCCAAATCCAATTCCAATCTTTTGTTACAGGACCAGACTGAATGTCGTTGTTGTTTTTTCTCGCCAGTATCTGATCCACCATTTTTGCTGGCAGCCCAGTAACGATCCTGAGTATCAGATCAGTGCCATCTCTAATTATTGGTATGGAGAGAAGAATCAAGATAATGTTTGCACATTTGCATCACTATTTTCATACAACTCATACACAGCAGCAGTCCAATCACCTCAATCAATCAAATCCTACTGTATTTAATAATCATGAAAAGCAATGATTTTTTTTTTTTTTTTCAGAGAATAATGTGCATACTGTTACCACTTTTGCTTCACGCATTTGAACAGACGTCAGGGTCAAAAGTTGGTGATAATATATTCGACCAAAGTCACATTTTGAAGACCCAAATAAATAAATGTCCTTTAACAAGGCGTGAATTTGTTCCTAAATTAGTCACAAATACTGATTCTTTCATTTCCAGTGTGGATATAAAGCTCTCCTGCTTGTCTTTAAATTTACTGATAAATTCTGCTGAGAAAGTGTAGGGAGGGAACTTAGGGATGTAGGGATGTAGTCTTCACCAGCAGTCCATCATTCACCTGTTCATTTTATAAACATGCAGCATATTGCAGTGCAACAGTACAGTATTCACAGCTCTACAGCAATTCCAACTCTGACAAATGAAATGATTAGACATTAATCCTTGATGATAACTCACCTGGCACGTGCCTCAGTCGCTGCTGAGATCAGCCAGTGAAAGCTGCAGATTTCTTTCCTCACGTTCACTGCAAAATCTCAGCGTTTGTCACAGATTCGCATCAGCTTTCGCTTTTTGTTTTCATCCCACCTTGACCCACGCTGACAGTGTTTCAGACGGGTGTGTGTGTGTGTGTGTGTGTGTGTGCGCGCGCGCGCATGGGAGATTATTGCCACCATCACCTACCTTTCTCGTGTTATTTTTACTTCCTAATCGTCCTCCGTGCACCAGTCCTTCTCACGTCCTCTTTACTGGATTCATGCGTTTCCTCGTCGTTGTCAGTTCCGGCCACAGAAAGCCTGCACTAAGATCTGCACTAGGATCTGCACTAGGATCTGCACAAACCCTACATGGATTTGCTATCAGTCCTCCAGATCTTTCTGCTCCACTGGGTCAAATGCGTTTGGTCTACGTGCCTTAATGTCCTCCACAAATGATCCATTAATAAAAGTGGAAATCGCAGCCCCGCACACGGACACGCAAAGCTCTGCCCAGACCGACTGGGAACTCATGAATTATTCATCACGAATGGGCGGGGCTAGCGCGTTTCAGAAGGAGGGGGCGGGTTCAAGGTCGATCTCAATCAGCAGTTTGTGCTGAAGGCTTTCAGGGCTACAGTTGATGTAATTACACATGGACAGTCACAGATGGTTGGAGAGACTAGAGGACTAAAAGAGGAGTGGAGACTAAAATCTAATACCTATCAGTAGCTCAACAAATAAACTATTATGGTTGACCAATACATTATATCCCGAGGTCTCACTGATAACAATGCTACTACTACTACTACTACTAATAATAATAATCTATAAGTCACTGTGGATAAGAGGATTGGTTATTTGAGATAGATAATATTGGTGCAAAGGATCTCTCTCTCTCTCTCTCTCTCTCTCTCACACACACACACACACACACACACACACACACACACACACACACACACACACACTTACAGAAGATCAGGAGCTGCATTAGTGATTTATAATTTATTTTATTTTATTTTATTTTTCATCGGTTCAAGCCCATAATGCTCAACTGGGTTCATTCTGCATTTCCTCTGAATAGCATACACGGTACACAGAAAGTTGTAGCCCATTCGCTCAAACCATAAAGCACTAAACTTATGACTCTGTGTTCTGTCTATTTTCTTTAAATTTTGTCAGTTTCATCTCTGATTGCCAGTGTTGTTGTTTTTTTTAATATTGTTAACCTGTAACCTATTAAAACAGCACTTATATAGATCATTTATTTTAAAATATGAATTACTCTAAACCTGCCCTCGAAACTACACGTCGCTCAGATTGATCTACACTAGTCAGTAGTGCGTGTCTTTAGTTTACTGTGGATTGCCGTGGTTTTATTGGTAATGTAATATTAGTGTGATAAGACAACACCAACAACAAATCAGATGTTTTCCTTCAAACACACAATAAAATTGAATCCCCAATGTCTATTTTCACTGCAGATGCTCACTACATAGTGTATATAAATATAGTGCTATTCTAGTAGGAGTGACATGCACTATATCCTGACTTTTTTGGGGATTTTTTTAGCTGGTCAGTAGTGGGCACGTTGCTCTTTAATTTCAGCCGGTTGCCATGGTTTCATTGGTAGCGGGAACTAAGATGTCTCACCAATTTTGACTACAAGTGAAATGTCTTTATCCTATATATAAAAATGTACACTCTTAAGTGTCACACTGAATGAAAAGCATTCAAATGCTTTGCGACCTCTGCTGTCTTTCTGAAGAACTGAAAGTGCTTGATGAAGCCACAAATAGCCATGAGAAAACACAGACACTGCTCTATTTGGGTTCATAAAACACTTTAGGAAGGAATATGTGGAAGCAATATAGCAGTAAGCGACTTCAGCTGTCAGAGAAAATCCACTATTGACTTAGTGGAGATTAGGAGTTACATAATTCATTCAGTCCATCTGTTCATCCAGTCCCCCTTGTGATTCGAACCATTAGCTCCTCGCTCATTAATAAGTACCGGGATTTTTTTCCAACCCTGCTTATCTAGAGCTCAGAAATTAAATCCTCTGGTTATTGCAGAGAAAATAAGGTAATCACTTAATCATGGCTGTCCAGGCAGTTGGGTATCACGAGTGACTGTATCCATTTGGCCCTGAGAAAGATTACTCATCTCAGACAGCTTTTGTTTAGCTTCACCTACTCGAAACTTTTTTTAAGGAAAAACAGCACAAGTAGGCTGAAAGTAAAAAGCTGATATATGCAGTAATATTCAGAATTTGCACATGACAGATTTCCCACCCTTCCTGTTCAGATGCTTACTGCGACACCTACAGAAATTCCGTTATTTAATATAGTTGAAGATGAGAAAAAAACTTTGCTTGGTCTTTTTCTAACACTCAGCTGTCCAGTTCTGTGCCCACTGCAGATTTCTGTTCCTGGCTGACAGGAATGGATCCTGACGTGGTCCTCTGCTGTTGTAGCCCATCTGCCTCAAGGTTTTACATACTGTGTGTTCTGAGATGCTTTTCTCCTCATCATGGTTGTAAAGAGTGGTAATTATGGTTACCATAGTCTTTCTCTTGTAGGTGAAAATCCCAGAGATCACATTTTTCCCCCATTCTGATGTTTGATTAACTGAAGCTCTGGACCTGGATCATGTTTGGCTGACTGGATAATTGCATATTCATACAATGAATGGCACATTTGTAAAATGTTAGAACCAGTAATATAGGTAACTGGGATCCAGCAGGTAGGGGAATTAACATCATCATTTGTTAGTGAACTCACCTACCTGATCGATCCCCCCCGCCCTTCAAAAGCAGCCACCTCATATGAATTTCTACAATCTTGGAGACAAACAGGAGGTTTGAAATTGGCCTATAGTTTAACAGTTCACATGGGTCAAGATGAAGGTTCTTAATCAGTGCTTAGATAACTGCTATTTGAAAGATTGAAACCGATGCTAAGGGAGGAGTTTATTAATTGTTATCCAAAATTGGAATTTCTTTGAAAAAAAAAATGTAGTTCATTTTGAAGAGGAGACCAGTGAAATTAATTCATCATGTTGGATTTGGGTTAAGAATTATAATAGCTCTAATGATGCAGTTATACTGGTCTCTATATAGTTAGATACTGTTTGTCTGTGATTATATGCATACTCTGAATTTTCTTTCTAATATTTTCCATTTTGTCAGTATTGTCAGTCAAACAAAATCATAAAATCATCGCTGCTGGTTACTGTTATTATTTGTGCTTTGGTGGCTGTCTTATTCCTAGTTAATGTGATATTATTCTAAATAAAAATATTTTTGTTGATATCTGTTAGGGTGGAGAGATATGCTGAGTTAGCAGCAGTGAGAGCTTTTCGATAATTAATAAACCTTTACTTCCATGCAAATTAGAAGACTATCAATTTATTTTTAACAGCATTTATGTTCTAACTTTCAAGTGGCCTGTTTTAAAACATGAATATAATAATTATACCAAGGTGCCAACTGTTTCCTCTTAATTATTTTTATTTTAGATGGGGAAACATTATGAAGTGTAGCCTAGAGCAAAAAGCTGACTCGAAACATTCACATGCACAGTGAGTTCAGTGGAGTCAGAGGGTGAACCACTCAACGTCAGTAAACCTGGGAGATTTTAATAAAGCTGGATACAGTAACCAATGTGATTGTATATTTAATACAGTAGTAAGATGAAGTGCACACAGTATATCATGACTAAGACATAGCTCAAATGAGATGAGGTTGTGGTATGAGATCATTTCAGACTGGGGTAGTGTGACTATGTTTTCAATACTGATAGCAAATTTTGGTGATAAACGGAGCACTAATAGGCACTGAGCCTATTAAAGACACAAAAACCGTTCACAGATCTTGTGGATTATCTAAATGAATATTTTGAAGTATCCAAAATATTCAAGTTTCCAGTTATTGCCTTTTCCACTTAAACCACTAGATTTGAGAGGAAATCTGAGGTCATATATAAATTCAGAATAGGGTCCTCATGTTCTGTAAATATTAATGAGTGAAAATGCCTGCTTAAACGTCTTTTTGAAACTATGTCCACTATATTAATAAAAGATATTTCAAATTAGATAAATTCATATGGAGATTTCTGGGTAATGCTTACGGCATCATTATAAATAGCTGCAACGCCTCCTCCTCGGCCACTTAGACAAGGGTGGGGTATATAGCTGTATCCAAGAGGGGTGGGGGAGAGGGGGAGTTACTTATTTATAGTTCTGTACTCATTTGGTCTAATCCACAGAACACAAGTCTCAGTTAGACACAGTACATTAAATCAGTAATGAAACAGTGATGTAAGAGATTTAATATTTAGCAGTTCGAGCTTTAAAGGTGCTGGTAGTGTCTTTGGGCTTACTTAGTTTATATTAATTAGATTACTATAACACACTTTCTAAGCTTTTCTGCAATTTTTTTAAACTCATGGAACAGAGACAGTCCTAATAATGGACTGGGTGATGGGTGAGACATGGGTGATGCCTACAGACCACATTGTGGTGGCAATCATGCAGGTTTGTGGTATATAACAACAGGAGGATTGTAAGTATCAGATTATACAACAGAATTTCTCATTCAGGCACTCGTACTCTCACAACTCTTCTGTTCTAACTTGCTACTGTTCTAGTAAATCACCGAGGCAACGCATTTAGTCTTCAAGCAAATGAAATGTGTATACATTATGCCCCTCATCTCACTCCAGTGGCCCCCCCCTGTAGTTCAAGTGTTTGATGCTTGCCTATAGAGTAACCACCAGCACTTCACCCGTCCGCCTGCTGGCTTCAGTCTGTGAGTGAACAGTCCTTAGTGATAGAACTGCGTGGTACTCAGTCTAAAACTAGACTCTTCCTACACATGCTTCCATAATGGTGAAACTTTTTGTTTGCCCTGCATATTCCATCACAACCTTCAAGAAACAATGCAGCTTCCCAAGAGCACCTGAACTTTAACCAAAAGACACACTTAATCAAGGCTCTCTTTCCTCTTTTTACCCTTTTAACAGAAATCAATGTTCCTCATTGCTATCCATAGAACTCTATTATTATTATCACTCTATCAGTGTGTCAGTAGATATCATTTTTAGTTTTTATGAATGATAATTGTAATATGTTTTGGTACTAGCACTTATGACTATACCCTATAATTATAAGTTATTGTGTTTAATTGCTCCACTTGACTACTGATTGTATACTGCCTTGCTTTCTTTGGTTAAAAGAGTCTGCCAAATAAATGTAAGTGTGACTATAATCAGATACAGGCTGAAGAACAAAGAAACAAAGCCAAACTTGAGGACTTGCCTACAGTGGCGCTTAGTGTTTTGGAATCTGAAAGTATGCAGAGCTGTGGTATATTCGAAAGTAAAGGGGTTAAATGAAACACAACCTCCAAAGTCATGGCAAGCTGAACCAAGGCAGCCGATCCACAAGTTCAATAAAAAGACTGTATGGTGGCCAATAAGCGCAAAACCAAACCAATAGTGCAACCGCAAATTCAGAAACAAGACAGCAAAACAAGGCACACAAATGTGCTACCTGTGCATGTTTACGTTCTTTTAACCCTATGATTTTTGGCTACAGGCTCATTTCAGAGAGACACTACGGATATAGAGGGTATTTCCCAACCATCACTGACTAGCATTATTCACACAGTGTTGGACGCCATAGTTTTTCTTGGCACCAGCTTTACCCAGGTCCTCTACACCAATGTGAACCAGGCACATGTGAAACAGGACTTGCATGCAATCACTGGCTGTCCTGATTTCAAAAGCTTGACTTGGTTGCAGTTAAAGGGCCATCAGAAAATTAATTCAGTTATATAAATCCCAACTGTTTCTGTGAAGATGCAGCTCATGTTCATTAAATTTATTGTTCAAGTTCATAAATTTTATGAAAATGACAAAGACAAAATAAATATTAAAACGCACAGCTTAACAATTTCTATCAACATAGCTTAATAACTAAAACTTCTATCAGCACAGCTTAATAACTAAAATCAACATCTTTGCTTCCTAAATGGTTTCTTTTGTTTGTGTATACTGTATCTTCAGTGTCGATTGCTTTTTAAGGCATCTATTGAATGAATGTCTACATACCATATACAAGGTTAATTGTGGGTGTGAATGTATTTAAATAAGCAGTGACATGTACATGCACAGCAGCCATGAACAACTGGTATTTACTATGAAGTTCATACAACCAAGTGTAATCAATGAAATTTAGCTTAATCCCAATTTTATTGTACATATGAGCACTCAAAATCTTATGCAAAAGAAACCATTTAGAACATTTTAACACAATGTTGATAAATGAGGCCCCTGGTTTTCCTGGTGCAGTGACCTTTTGAGCCAAGCCATCCATCACGCTGTCCTATAGATAATATTATGCATTATCAAGTCACCCTATGTGCTGTGTATTGTGGCTTACAACTAGCAGTCAGTCTCTCAGGAAATTCTACTAGTTCTCCACATTCACCATTTGGCAGGTGACAAACTTCGCAGCCACTTGGACCTGCTGCAAATGTCATTACACCACACTGTTATTTTATGTCTTCTTCTGTGGAAGGAAATTAATGTCAATATGACAATTTATGGTATTCACTGTTTTTGAGCTGCTCCCAGAACAGCTGTCTTCCTTCTGTTATTGCCATGGAACAAAACTGCAATATCTTCCCATGCTGTTGTCTCTCAGTGGGTGGCTATTACGTCAATACCATTTTTAATTTGGTATATACATGCTATAAAAAGCTGGCACATTTAGAAGAAACAACATGGCACAGGTATTCAATGGTTATCATTCTCTGGAAAACATATGCGATTAATCAGGAGACGTTATGGGCAGAGGCTGGTGTCCAGAACGTGATACAATGTTTGAAGAGCCTGAATACCCACAAACCCTCCATGTCGCATTAACATGGCAACTGTGGCAACCTAGCAACCAGTTGCCAGGGAGAGGCAAAAGGCAGACCCCTGAAGAGCTGACTCGCTCATTTGGCAAGTGAGCCGTGCAAAAAAAACAGAATTCCCCCGTGACTCGGCAAAGGCCCCGGTCGCCATGGTAACCACATGGAAGTGATGGAGCATTTTTATTTTTTCCTGCCCCATGCTTGTGGGATTCCAATGTTATAGCACCCATGCACAGACAAACTTAGCTCACTTTATATGACGCAACCTTCACTGCGGCCTACCACGTATAAGTTGTTTGGTGTTTCATTTAGTCGAGATGTAAGGTATTAAAGGTGTAAGACTTAGAGATTTGTTTAAATGCATAAAAGTGGTCATTAGTTAAGGTTGTCCATAGAGAGCTGGTGACCTATAGAGAAATCCCAGGGCTCTATGAACCCTTGCAATGTTTACTTGTTTCCTGCTGGACTTTATTTTATTTTAACACTCTAGGCATTAATTCAACACAGTTTTTATCCATATAAATTTCCTATTGCATCTAGTAACACTGTACCATGTATACAGTACCATTACAAAGTCTGCATCCAAAGACAACTATATCAAACATTCATTCATTCATTCAATATTTATCCCACCTATCCCAGGAACACTGGGTGTGAGGTGTGAATACTCCCTGGATGGGACACCCAGTCTATCACAGGGCACCATGCATGCACACATTTTGGGAGAATATGTGAAACTCTGGGGCATTGTCTCCATGGTAACAAAGAGACAATGAAAGTAGCCAAGAGACAATGTAGACAGGTGTAGGCTACACCTGAGTTTTTAAGACATTTAAGACATTTCATCTAAATACTGTATTGTTCCTAATCCATAAAAAGCTACTTTAAATTTATTAATTCTTACCAAACCACAAGCTAAATGAAGCGCAACTTTAATAAAGAGCCATAATCAATGGCTCTTGCATAGTGTTGTCTAAGCTTTGTCGCACGTTAGTGTTTTAGGTTTTACCATCTTATACTAATTCAAATAATTTTGCTTAGCCTGCTTAATGCTTTTTCATATAATAAAATAGTTTATGTCAGCTAGTACAATTTTTCTGCCTTACATATGGATACCAGCGGTGACTGCTGTAAAATTACATTAAAATGCAGCAATGAAATGTTTCATATATAAAATGTAGAAATGTGACTGTATTATTCATCACTCTTTGTGAAATTTAATATGTTAGCAAATCAAATTATCAAATATCTCACTTCAATATCGAGCTGTTCATTCATTTAACACAAACTGTTTACAGTGGACAGCGCAGCCTGTGTGAAAATCTTGTTTAAAATCCCGGAAATGCCCTGCTGAGAGAACTCTAACACAGTACACTGTGTTTTAATGGGAGCAAAGACTAAAGCTCATTGGACAACAGGCTTTTAATATATCATTTTGGGTCCTGCCCAGACACACAGCTTCACTGGGAGTCAATGAGTGAATGGACGGGTAGGTTTTACATAGAAAAAAAAATCTCAATGTTTATTGGACAGTGCACGCTTCCCTTATCCTGCCTGGGTGCACAGCTTCTCCGTATGATGATTGGGAGATCTCTCAAAGGGGCTGAATCTCGTAACTAAAAATCTTTTGATGCTGTTATGTATGAGGAGAGACTGAGAATTAAACAGCAGGCCAGACCAGCAGATGAAACAGATTAAACACACACACACACACACACAGATATATACTTCAGTAACAGACATCTGTGCTTCCCCTATTTTAAAAACCACCAGCCGCCACTAAGGCATACATGTGACTCAAATCAAAACAGTTGAGACGGGCAGAGACCTGTGGTTGGATGAAAGAATGCAGGAAAGCTAAAGTTTGAATAGAGAAGTGATGGAAATTACTGAATGATAATCAAACTTTATAGTAACATTATTCAATGGCAATGAAGTTTTTAGTAACATCATTTTTAATAAGCTTTTTGACTAGCTAAATTACACATAATTTATAAACGGTCTGATGTAATCTCATAATCATTTACATAACTATTAACTGCAAACTTGTGTATTGGTTAACAGTAGTTAGCCGGCTAGTTAGTCATCCAACTTAGCTAACATTAATTTAGCAGGTAATGTAGGCTAGCATCATTGAATCACTTCCACACTTTCTCTATCCTTCGGTGTGCAAACTTCAGTTCTCCCAGATTCATTCACACTTCAGACCAAGCAGGGACTTCTGCCCAGTAACAGGACTGGTCTACAGTTGGACCTCACTCTTCCGCCCAGGACTTGCTTTTTTGGTCTGTGGGACTGCAGCTGGATACAACTGTTCCCGAAATGCAATTTAATGGTTTAATATGGAAGGACAAAATAAAATGAACATTAAGTGCAATGTCCTTTTGTGAGTGACTACAAACAGAAGAATCAAGCAGCCTAAAAGCTATAGACAAATGGCCAATGAACTGATATCATATACCATGGTTGTGTATGTATGCTAGCTGTGGGTTTTGTTTTTCATATACATGTCTATTCTTTGTGCAGGTGCTGGAGTGTCAGTGCGGAGCTTGGTAAAATGAGTGTAACTATATTTGGCTGACTTTGACGTAATGGAGTATCACTGTCTACACAGACCAATTTAACACAATCTACACTTTTTGCTGCATTGTATGGGTCATTAAACATTTTCAATTCTGAGGGCAGATTATTGCTTCATGCTACTGCTAAATTAAAACACTGGTTTAAAAAAAAAGAAAAGAAAGAAACAAAGGAAAAAAATGGACACTGACCCCTCTGGCGCTCTGGCTGGACTTCAAGCTCAGAGAGTTCAAGTCAGGAGCTGAGCCCAGTAAGGAGTTACCATGACAACAGTACTGTCCACTGATTTCAAATCCTGTGCCTAAAAATCTACCTGATCAATTTATTCTGCATGTAATTAAAAACTGGAACAATGCATTGCAAAATCATAAATCACCAAAAATATCAAATGTAGATTAACTGTACAATGAAAAACATGAAATCACCTTTGGTTACCAAATGTTAGAATTTTATCAATATTTAAACTTTCTGCCCATTACCATAAGTTCTAACGTTTGAGCTGCTTTTAACACAATGCTGGGACATTGCGATATTTACTTTTTGCATTTGGAGGGAACCATAGCTATTTCTGTAGTACATAAACTCTGATCAAATGTTTCCTTAGGGCTATTTTACTTTGTTCTTGGTGATGTGTATGAGGGTCACATGAGCAAAGTCCATGATGCTCTTTGCTGAGATACCGGTGATCAGAGTGAGCTCCTCCACTACCTAGAGTATAAATTCACATGCACAATGTGAATTATAAATTTAGTCTGCAGTCCATGTAGAATCCTAATACTAAACAAAATGTCTTAATGTAAAACTGCATGGTGTTGATGTTGTGCCAGAAGTATTAATCATTTTTTAAACAGCATGCATCAAAAATCTGTGTACCTATGTATAGTCAGGTCCATAAGTATTTGGACAGTAACACAATTTTCATAATTTTGCCTCCATACACCACCACAATAGATTTGAAATGAAGCAATCAAGATGTGACTGAAGTGTAGACTTTCAGCTTTAATTAAAGGGTTTATATCGCCATTTATAGTTATATCCTCCATTTTCACAGGCTCAAAGGTAATTGGACAACTGACTGATAAGCAGTCTCATGGCCCGCTGTGGCCTGTTTCCTCATTATTTCATGACAAATTAGGGAGATAAAAGGTTTGGATTTGAATTCAAGTGTTGAATTTGCATTTGGTAGCTATTAATGTGAACTCTCAATATGCGGTCCAAAGAGGTGTCAACACAAGTGAAGGAGGCCATCATTAGGCTGAAAAAACGAAACAGACTTATCAGAGAGATAGCAGAAACTTTAAGAGTGGCCAAATCAACAATTTGGTACCTTCTTAAAAAGAAGGAATGCACTAGCAAGCTCAACAACACCAAAAGGCCTGGAAGACCATGGAAAACAACTAAAGTGGATGATCACAGAATTCTTTCCTTTGTGAAGAAAAACCCCATCACAACGTCTAGCCAAGTTAAGAACACTCTGGAGGAGGTCGGCGTATCATTTTCAAAGTCTACAATCAAGAGACGCCTTCCTGAATGTAAATACAGAGTATTTAGCTCAAGATGCAAACCACTGGTAACACTCAAGAACACAAAGGCCAGATAAGAGTTTGCTAGAAAACATCTTTTAAAAAAAAAATAATAATAAATTCTGGAACAACATTCTTTGGACAGAGGAAACCAGAATGATGGGAAGAGAAGAGTATGCAGAAGGAAAAGAAAGGCTCATTATCCAAAGCATACCACCTCATCTGTCAAACATGGGGAACGCACTGTTATAGCATGGGCATGTATGATGTATGGCTTCCAAATGGAACTGGGTCACTGGTGTTTATTGATGATGTGACTGCTGATAAAAGTAGCAGGATAAATTCTGAAGTGTATAGAGCTGTACTTTCTGCTCAGATTCAGGTCAAATGCTGCAAAACTTATAGGATGGCACTTCACAGTACAAATGGATAATGACCCATAACATACCAAAAGCAACCCAAGAGCTTCTTAAGGCAAAGAAATGTAATGTTCTTAAATGTTCAACCCAATTCAGCATGCTTTTCACTTACTTAAGACAAAACTGGAGAGAGAAAGACCCACAAACAAGCAGCAACTGAAGCCGTCTGCAGTAAAACCCTGGCAAAGCATCTCAAGGGAGAAAACTCAGCATTTGGTGATGTCCATGGTTTCCAGAATTCAGGCAGTAATTGACAGCAAAGGATTTGCTTCCAAGAATTAAAAATAATCCTTAGATTTATAATTACGTTAGTTTGTCCAATTACCTTTGAGCCTGTGAAAATGGAGGTACCTTGAATTAAAGCTTCTGTTGCTTTTTTTTTTTTAATATTTGTTAAATGATGTAAAAATGATGATTCATGTCCTTATTATGCCTTGTTGGATATTTTACAAACTTCTGTTGGCATGTAAACAAACGATATGCTAAATACTAACGCAGCATCTAAAGTGACAAATTTAGGAACGTACAAAACAACATTTAACGTGACATCCGTTTAAGGAAGAAAATATGAAAGAATGCCCAAAAGTATTTTTAATTATTTTATCAAGTGTTTAGCTAGCAACAAAGAGAACAACCTGAAAGTAGAGACATTTTGTAAAACAATATTTTGTTTGACATAATTTCAGAGAGAAAACAGCAACCATTCTGTTTACAATGTGGATCTACAGAGCATGGTCTGGTCGTGAGTGCAGTACTGGCTTACCTTCTCCCAAGCAGATGTTTGGTAGATGAAAGCAGCCACAGCAATCACTCCAACCCCTAACAGCATGCAGTCTTCAGTCACAGACACAAACTTGGCCCTGTTACACACAGAGGAAACGACCAATGAGAAGGAAGAGCATTCAGTGTGTGGCAATCAGTGGCACCTTACTGTAGTGATGAGACCATGCTCTAAAATATCCTAAATATGTGAACGAACAGAAAAACAACAGCTACAAGGGTACAAGGGTGTATCTGTTCACTCGGCAGTGCAGTGGAAATCTAGGTATAACATAACTCCTAGGTCCAGCTGTGAGCTGTATTTTTAGTCACAGTTTTATCATGTCTTAGTAGCAATTCTGAAAAACATCATGATTAAGACTTCAACAATCAGTGCATTAGGAATGGAGAAATAACGAGGCAATAAGAAACTATAAAGGATCTTCCTTTATATCCTGGAAAAAGCCCCTTTTCAGGCCCTTCTTTCCTTCTCTGATTATAACCACGCCCCCGAGTATGACTTCGGGCTGTGAATGGAGAGTGATTGCATTTCAGTGTGGCACGACTGCAACATGCTGATGAAAGTGAAATGCAACTGCGAACTACATTTACTTCTGACATAAAATCAGCGTTTAATTCTTAAATAAAGCAATGCCCTGCTGATTGTTTTTCACTGACGAAATGGAGTGACACAAAAGTGCAACACAATGAAGGTTTTGCTTTTCAGTGTGTAACGTTTTCTGCATGTCACAAATGAAATAGAAATCGTGTCGTGTATTTCACGTTATTTTCAGTGGCATGATTGCATTTCGCTCTGTCACAGCATCTTCAGCGCACACACACACACACACACACACACACACACACACATAAGTGCTGTACTAACCGTTGATCTGGAGAGGGGCTGAGACATCCAGTTACAGCCATAAGTAAAGAGCTGTAGATTGACTCCCTCTGCAGGTAAACAAATTGAAGAACATACCTGCACAGGTGATGCAGGTGTGCAACAGGTGTAGTCGGATCATTGTGTCCTAAAAGAAAACACACAAGGCCATTTGATCTACCATAGCAAAAGTATGATAAGCTGATCTGACCAAGTGAGCTTGCACTTAAAAGTAAGTCCAGCTTACTAGACAACTATGAACAACTTTACCAAGAACTTCTAGGAGAGTCTCCGCATATGACAGAGGATTTGGTACGTTCACTCTGAAGTCCAAAGTTTTCAAGATGAGAAGCTCTGATTCTAAGATTTTCTCTTTGGGACAGTCAGCACCAACCAGCTGAAGGTATCTCAATGCAGAACTGTTGTCAATCACCTATATTTGACACACAATCTCACTATAACATACTAACAGTATAACTGATCATTTCCAACTTAGCTTTATACTCTTACGTTGGTATGTAGAGTTACTTTGCTGGCGATTTGCATGCATGAAATAATGAAGAGGCTGAATTTGTCTCTCAGACTCTGAAAGACGAGTTCTTCGTGGGTTCCTTGGGCTGCACACACGTTGCCGTCAAACACCTCAGTCTTCTGCTGAGATAATAAATTCTCCATGTGCTTCAGCATAAATCTGAGATAAGAAAATTGAGATTGTTAACACTTTTTTTTTTTTTTTTTTTTAGATGACTGAGAAGTAAAATACAGCTACACTTAACCTGTCTTGTGACTTGCCTCTCTAGTATTTCAATGGCATGATAAGCCACTAAAGGGTCAAGTCTAAACTCCTCGCAAATAAGGAATGCATGTTCTGTAAGTGCAAAAAACACATGATAAGAGTAGAGATATTTAGATTTGGGCAGTGATGAAAAGCATTGTAACATACACTTAAAGGAAAACACTGTAGGTTTAGCATAGCAAAGTGTACTCCATGTACTGTCTCTCAAAGGAACTTGTCAACAATAATGTTGGACTTAAAATTAAAGTTAAAAACTACAGAGTATCCTTAAGTATAACATTAAGTGAGGTAAATTTGACCCACCAACTACTCTTCTGTCTTTAAAATTCCCACACACACTTGACACATTCTCCAAGTTAGACTTGTTTTGGTTGTTCAAGGTGCTCAGGAAGTCTGATAAAAGCTCAAAAGAAGCTTCACCAAATCTTATGTTTCTCTGACGGTTCAGTGAAGACAATGTCTGCCTTTGGGCCAGTGTGGGCTTTAGTTTGAGGTTGTTCATAACTATATTAATGATATTTTCTCCAACTATTCTTAAGCGTAAATGACGCTACCTCAACAACACACAAGAGGGCGACCTTTTTTTTTCTCCACCGTTTCAACCGGATCTTTCCGGTTTTCTGACAGTCGCGAGCGTGTACTAAATAAAAATAAATAATAATAAAAAAAGAACTAAAATAAAAAATTAAAACATAAGCATACTGCCGTACTAATTCGTGTGCCAAAAAATACAATAATACTATACATACGTTAATTATATGAACCTAAGGCGATCTAGTATTTTGACATACTATTTGTATGCGTTTTTAAAGCGCAGCTTCGATTTGTGAGTCTCACTGCGCAAATGTGACGCGACTTTGACCGCTAAAACACACACACACAAGCGCTCGCGAAAGCATGGCTGACCAGGAAGGTAAAGGTAAACCTGAAGGCGAGTTTGCCAGGAGGATAGACCCTACCAAGGAGAGTCTGACACGAGAGCAGCTGCAGTTCATCCGGCAAGCGGAACTTGCTCAGTGGAGGAAGAAGAGCCAAAAACTCCGCACCAGAAATGTCATAACTGGACTCGCCATTGGAGCCCTAGTGATGGGAATATGTATCCTCAACTACCATTACACAAGGTTACTGAGGCTAGTCTGCTAGCTAGCTAGGTATATTTATTAAATAGGAAATATAACGTAATGTTTCTTTTTCTGACAAGTCACTAACTTGAGTTATGTTTGTTAGCCTGTTTGTTTTGGTCGTCAATTCACACAGTTAGTGTAATTTAAACTAGCTAGTTCCAGGTAAGTGCTCTTATACAGGGAGTAGGAAGAGGTTTGGGCTTCACAGTGAGTGAGAATGAGTAGGACTGAGGCATTACACTGCGATTTAACGGGTTCAGGGAGGATTCAGACAGGAGGGCTATCCAGGGCTAAAATCTAGCATGTATCAGAAGCAGTGTTGCAAATGCATGATGAAAAAGTCCTTACAAGTCACCAGATGGCGTCATAGTGTTATTTGCATATTTATTGCTTTGTCATGATCATTTGCATATCAGAATGTGTAACCTGAAAAAGAAAAGTTTTCTGAAGAAACTCAGAAAAGAATAGAATATTTTTTTCAGAACTGGAAACAATTAACTAATAACTAATTTGTTTGGTCGTTGTTTCCACTGAAGTCCAAACAATCCACTTTAAGGCATTTGTTAACTGTAAATAATCTGATGAGGATACCAGAATGAAACCTTCTAGTTTCTAGTTTCTTGTTTGTCTTTGAAAGACAGGAGGGTTTATCCCTGATAGCCCCTTTATTATACCAGCTGCTCCTCTAAGTGGAGTAGCAGAACTTCTTTATGAGTTCAACACAGTGTAATTTGTGTTCTGTTACACAAGAGGTCTCTGGTACCATGAAAACAGGATTAAAACAAGAACTTATACAAAACTTATTTCTCAGACTTTTTCAGCATTCTTTCTAAGTTAGTTTTGGCATCAAAATGGTGTTGAAATCAGTATAAATGTTGCTTTCTGAAATACACAATACGGAAAGGTCTAAACTAGTGAAACAAAAAAGATTGTATGATTGAAATGTTATGAATTATGCAACACATTTAATTATCAATTCTAAGTAAATGTAATAAATATAATAATTATTACAAGTGTAAGTGTGTTTGGAAGGTATTCAGACACCTTAGGTTTTTGCACAGTTTGTATGGATTTAATTTCAAATGGATTAAATTGACTTTTCTGGCTGACAGTCTACACACAATAACCTATAATGACAAATCACAAACAATTTTTTAGAAATGTTTGCAAAGTAATTAAAAATGTAATTTAGCTAAGCAGCAGTTATTCGAGGCTTTTTGGGTAAGTCTCTACAAGCTTTGCAAACCTGGATTTTGGCAGTTTCTCACATTTTTCCTGGCAGATCCTCTTAAGGTCAGTCAGACTGGATAGGGGAGTCTGTGAAATGCTATCTTCATGTGTCTCTATATCATCATCATCTCCACAGATGTTTTATGGGGTAAAGCCTTGGCTTTGCCTAGGCTACTCAAGGACATTCAAGGACTTGTCCTGAAGCTACTCAAGTGTTGTCTTAGCTGTATTCTTCAGGTCATTGTCGTGCTGAAAGCTATACCTTCACCCTAGTCTGAGGTCTTGTGCACTCTGAAGCAAGTTTACTTCAAAGACCTCACTGTATTTGGCAGCATTCATCCTTCATTCAATTCTGACCAGTCTGTCTGTCTACCTGCTGCTGAGAAGGACCCCGATAGCATGATGCTGCCACCATCATGCTTCACCATAAGGATGATATTAACCAGTTGATGAGCAGTATCTGGCTTTGCCAGACATAGTGCTTGGGATTCATGCCAAAAAGATTTATTTTTGCCTCATCAAACCAGAGATTCTTTTTCTCATGGTCTCATAGTCCTTGAAGTGCCTGTCATAACCCTTTTACCAAGGAGTGGCTTCCATCTAGCCACGCTAACATAAAGGCCTGACTGATGAATTATTTCTGAGATGGTTGTCCTTTCAGCTGTTTCTTCCATCTCTGCGTAAGACTTCTGAAGCTCTATTAGAGTGGCCGTTGGGTTCCTGGTCGCCTCCCTGACCAAGGCCCTTCTAGTCCAGTTACAGATTGAGTTCCTCTGACTTTATGGCTTTGCTTTTTGTCTATGAATTGTGCCTATGTCTTTGTCTATGAACTATGAATTGTCAGATATTCAAAGCAAACAAGATATACATGAGCTTAATTTGGAATGCTGTAGCCAAGGGTCTAAATGGGATATTTGAGTTTTTGATTTTTAATAATTTTGCAAACATTTCTAAAAACAGGTTTTTGCTTTGTCATTATATTTTATTTTGTGTTGATTAATGGCCAAAAATTTAATCCAATTTAAATCTATATGAGTAAAGTGTACAAAAAAGCAAAGGGGTCTAAATACTTTCTGAACTCACTGTACAAATGCAGCAGTTTTGAAATGAAAACCTGTCTCTATAAAGCTACTGCATCAGGAGTACAGCTACCTATTTTGTAAAAGTGTACAAGCCTTGACTAAGTCTCACCAGATGGGTATACATTCTACTCTGTGTCTCAAGAAAGGATCATGGATGAGATAGATGAAGAAGCAAAGGTGGCTGCCAGGATGCGAAACTCAAAGACTGGAGCGAACTAACTAAAATTAGAATTGGTTGCCAAAAGATGTTTTGCACTGTGGTTTGCACCAATGAAAGGCAACCGTTTTTTTTTTTTTTTTTGGCCTATTCTCAAATGGCTCCCTGCCTCATCTATAAGTGAACTACATAGAGAATGAAATAATTCTATATCTTTGTTATCAGGCTGCCCATTACTTATTTCTGGAGATGTGCAGACGTTTTTTTTTTCCAGTACACTTAGCCTTAATATTCAGATATCACATAAAGTGTTGATTATGTGTGGTCTATTTTAACAAGTCTAAACTAGGTGTGTATACTAAACACTTGTGTAAAAACTACCATTCCTTGGCTACAAACTACACCATGGGTCTTTAGTCTTATCCACAAAGGTTTGACGTACATTTAAAATTACGGCATTTGGCAGACGCCCTTATCCAGAGCGTCTTAGATTATTTTCATGTATACAGCTGAGCAGTTGAGGGTTAAGGACCTTGCTCAAGGGCCCAGCAGTGGCAGCTTGGCAGCGCTGGGATTTGAGCTCACGAACTTCCTATCGGTAGTCCATCTTAACCACTGTGGTTTTTCATTCTGATCAAGCAGGAACACACTTTCTGGATAAGGTTGAAGATCCCTGAACTAGTTAGCCTTATTAGAACTGATTATATTATCTAATAAGAACATTAACTAGACATGAATTCTAGTGTTTGAGGTACAGCATAAATTTCCTGGAGCAGAATAGGACTGCAATGAGCCAGTGCAAAACTCTGTCCAGAATGGAGCCATTTGAGACTCAGCAATAGATTCTTCAAGACTACCAGATGCTCCTCTGTTCATTCATGAAGATTTGTATAAGAAAGCCACAGACTGGAAGAACAATTATGTCTTGAATGAAAATTACAGTCAATAATTGTGAGGATAATTGAATCAATGTACCACAAGAGGGCACTGCTAAACCTTATGCTCCATGGAAAGTGAGTGTTCTCTGACACAGGGTTCAGCGCTGCATAGACCTTTGGCCATATAATGGAAAAAATGTTGATGAAAAGTTTAAATGGTAAATAATATTAAGCTGTAAAGGTTTTGTTTTTTGCAACCTAAATAAATGTCTGATATTTGCCATATCTTGCAAATGCACATTGAAATGTTATTCATTTATATTTTTTATTTATGTTTTATTGTACAAATACATTTTTAGCAGGAAGTATATTCAAATTCATGTTGGGTATAAAAAAGAGGAAAAAGAAAAGACAATGCATGGCAGTATAGCAGCTTTGCAAACATCACATTCTGTAAAACAAATTTTTATCATATATTTTTAATTCACTACTTATTTAAAGGCAAAATGTTATTTCACAGTTTGTGATTAATTATTATTAATAATTCTTATTAATATAGGGATAGTAAGGTAAACAATTAAATTTAAACAACCTCACATAAGCTTTTTATCCCTTTAAAGTCATTTAAGTTAGCATATACCTTTAGGTAAGACATAGATTACAAAATATTTATTCATGAAAGCCATGAAAAAAAAAAAATATTTTTTTTGTTAACCAGGTAAGATCTGGCTTTGACTTCCCAAGTAATACAGAAAGGTCTTCAAACCAAAGTGCATCAAAGCAAAAGGAGCTAAAACATCATCGGAGAGATAACAATAACTATTTACTCTAGGCTATGCATGAAGTGCTGTGTGCATTTTGGTCGATTACTAGCCTCCATATCTCTCTATAATCAGGGAATGTATGTCCAGAAAGGTATTTCCATCTATGTACACAAGCAAAGAGTAGAACTGCACTACTTCAAAATCTCTCAAAATATCGTAAGTAATGACCTACTATAATGCTTGTATACAATTCACAATTCAACTGTACAACAATCAGATAATTACCTCCAGTTTTGATTCACATTAATAATGTAATAAAAAGTGAAAGGTAAAAAACATACATATAGCAGAAAATGTACCCCAGAAACTAAAATACACATTTACATAACGTATACAGTATATCAGGCAGCAGGTTTATGTCATGTTAAATTGGTTTTCTTTGATCAGGTCTATTGAGTAATGTCACATTTACTACAGCACAAAGTCAGGAAACATTCAGGAGAGATACACAGTCCAGTGGACTTTCTGTTATTCTCTGTCTCTCCCCCCCCCCACACACACACACACACACACACACACAGCCAGAGGAATCACATGCCTGTTCAGCAGGTCTGACAGCTGCATCTACAGGCGGTTTATTTTAGAAAAGTGCAAAGGACATGGCCAGGCCTGAGTCACTAATGAGCCACTGGTGAGCTATCAGAAATATTCATGTTACTCTCACATCACTGAGCTCACCACAGAAACGGCAGCGACAACAGCATCCTCACAGCAGCATGATTTTACATGGCAGTAGTGGAAGTTCATTTTAGTCTTTATTAAAGCATGATTTGTAGCACGTACACTGCACTGTACACAACAAAAACTTTATGCATGGTCACGTATTTTAGTATTCAAGGACACAGTGTGTATTATGCTCTGGAGTTAAGAATATGTTTTCCTTGGGTTGCAGACTAACAGTGTTGGGACACTGCTAGCATAATCTGGGACAGTGACTGAGACCCTATAACTGTCTGAACAGGAAGTGCTGCTGACACACTCTCGTCCTCAGTAGGATGAGTAAGAGAACAGCAGGCATGTGCTGGATGAGGTAGTCTAATCTAGTTCTGCCAACTGGATGTTTACTGTGAAAAGAGAGAGGGGGAAAAGAAAGGTTATTCACACACAAGGCACAAGTGTATTGTAAATGTTCATATAGTATACTAGTATCTATTAGGACTACTGCAAAAGAGCTGAAGTTACCCTTGCATGCAACAGGCATTATTTAGGTGGAGCATACCATTCTGGTAAGGTCAGAAGTGAAGGTCACCCCTTTAGCAGGTAGTTCATGTGAACTGCTGCTGCTGCTGCTGCCGCCACTTACAGAATTCTTTCTTATTATCCCTGTAAAGTAATCAGAGAAAACATTTGCCTCTTTTTTTATTCACTTCACTAAAGTGTATAGTGTTTCAGCCAGTAATAGAGTTGTGCATCGGGAATCGAAACAAGATGAGAAAGTCGTGAGAGTGGGAGGATTTTTGCTCTAATGCGGACAGGAGTGAGCGGGCAGAGATGAGGTTCATGGGACAGGGAAAGGCCACATTCATTAGCAGGAAAGTATATTGGACATGGCACTGTGCTTGTGTAGCTCTGCACATAACGTTTACCACATTTGTTCATTCATCTACAGTGTCTGCTTTATCCTGGTCAGGGTTGCTGTGGTTTAAATTACTTATTTCTTTTATTTTGGGGAAATATAACCAAGTTCATTAGACAATATCACAAGCTGGTTCAAACAAAAATAAATGGTAGAAGGCAGGATTGCAAGAGTGTCTGCAGGAGCATGCAGGAGTGGGCTTAAAAAAAAAACGAATGAATAAGCATAACAACACAAAATACCAGATGGGTCTTATTGTTATTAATGTGACATGTGCTTATTTTAATTATACATAATGTCTGTGTTCAAGATTTCAATGTGGGGCTAATTTACTTCTAACCCATGTTTTACCTGTTATAGGGAGAATATCCAGTCTCTGAAGGCTGTTGCGACGAGATGAAGGAAAGCCTCCTCCCTTAGACAGCCGACGTTGCCGACTGGACAACATGGTTGCTGGTGAGAGGATGCATGGAGGAGGAATTTTCCCCATCCGCTCATAGAGCTCCTCTATTTCTCGCTTCTGTACCGCCTGCAGAGTCTGCACCTCAAACAAATGCCTGAGAGACAGAATGGTAGTCATTAGCGATACTGTAAAACAACTAATGAGTAAATAAATTTGTTGAATTGTTGAATGCTTATAACAGCTATCCAATAGATGCTCACTTCTCTCTCAGCTCCTGCAGCTCATCCCACATCTCCTCATCTTCACTTTCAGATTCATCACTGCTCATGTAGGAATTGGTGCGTATGTAGTTCATCCACATGTTGTGGTGAGGGACAAGACATTGAGGACTGTCCATAATCCCTTCCCGCTGACTCCCATCTGGATCCACAATGACGCAAAGCCCGCTGTCCACTGATGTCCCAGTCAGAGACTGTACAGATCCAAGCCTTCGGGTTTTCTTCTTCCTCTGCTCCTGCTCCTCCTGGACCTTGTCATCTTTGTCTGGCTCCTCGTCACCACTCTGCTGTGCTTCTTCTT
This sequence comes from Pangasianodon hypophthalmus, assembly GCF_027358585.1. NCBI lineage: Eukaryota > Metazoa > Chordata > Actinopteri > Siluriformes > Pangasiidae > Pangasianodon > Pangasianodon hypophthalmus. The sequence goes on along the minus strand of NC_069721.1, from coordinate 4,969,175 downwards.
TCTCTTCTTCTTTGGTCTCATCAGTCCAGGTCATTTTACTATCTTGTTGAGATTGTTCATGGAGGCCGAAAGCATCATGAGGCACCTCAGACAACAACTTCTGCTCAAGGCCCAATGATTGACTTTGGTCATGAGTAGCATTCAAGGAGAAGTGTTGAGCTTGAGGAACATCTATGTGGAGGTGCTGAGAGAAGGTGGTGGTTAGGGATGAGACTTCATTTTTGTCTAACCCTGTTTGCCCTTTAGTTTGATTATCATGGGAGGAACAAATGGAAATGTTGGTTGGCATGTCTGGTGAAACAACTGGTGTCAGGTCAGGAGTAGTGTTGGGGCTTTTGTCAGCAAGTGAAGAGAGAGGTGGGATCTCCTTTGTAGGTGAAACCTGGAAGCGCCCAACTGTAACGACTGGTTTTGGCTCTAAAGGAGAATACAAAATAGGATGATGAATAGTCAAAAAAGAGCAAAGCATTAAAAACAGACATATAATGTACATACATGCAGTATGATCTCATTTGATCAAGTAGACCTCATGATATTTTGTTACAACAGTGGTAACCTACCACATTAATATCAGTTACATCATTTGGGACTGGATGCTCTATGATCTGACTTTGACATAAACACATACGTAAGAAATATGGGTAAGACATTTTGTAAAAAGCAAGAGCTTTATTGTTGGCTGTGTTGGTATGGTTTGGGCAGCACTCACACCTACAGGCTGTGCTCCAGGGAACATTACAACACTTTGGTTATGGTTATGCAACACCTCTAAAGCCATAGCTAATAGGCGGTAATGTCTTCCAACACCAATATAGGCAAGCCAAGTCTACACAAAAGCACACTAACTTGCAGTACTCAAGACAGAAAGAGAATCAGCTTGTTTGTTATGTAATTACCTAACACCTGTATGCAGTAAAGGCTTTTTATTACAAAATAGAAGAAGTCCCTTTATTGCTGTTTGTGTGCATGTGATGATCTTTAGACCATCTTACCAGAGCTGACAGGGGATTCTCTGAGCTCACACATACTGGTACTAGTGTCTGGTTCTGCCGATGGGGAAAGGGATCTTGGACTGGAGGAAGAAACCTTATAAAAAAGCAATAATATTAACATTAGTCTTGCATTAGTAATCATGGGAGATTATTCCCTAACAGAGAATTGCAGCAGTAATGCAACATGCAAGCATGAGTGGGCCACAATAATTCTAGCAGTAATTTTCACACCAACCGCACTTTCACAGTCTGCATGACTCACCATGCTCTCTGGACTGGGTCTTGGGGAAGATGACAGTCCGGAGGAAGATGATCTGGACAGGCTTGTTTGGTCCAGTGAAGGTCTGGGAAAAGCTTCAGTATATACATGTGGCAGAGAGTAGTCCGTAGGGTGGTGTTGGATGTGTGTAGGAAGACTACCCTGAACCGCTTTCTGTGAGACACTGCTGGATATTTGCTGCACATGAGAATCTGTTTGCGTGGGCATCCCAGGTGCATGTGTAAATGTGGAATGTGTCCTTTGAGCAAACCCGTACATAGCATCCCGATTCAGATTTTGGGCATCTGTATTGCATGGTGGGTATATGCCCTCTGCTTGCACAGGCAGTGTATAGTGGGGTGCATATGCCATGGGATACCCAGCCTGGGGTGGCAGAGCATGGCTGAAGTGTGGAGGAAAGCCAGGAAGAGAGGGCATGGGTGTCACCATAGGGGTTGGCAGGTTAGGGGGAGGGATGAAGGACTGAGCCATGCTCATGGCCATGGACAGCATGTTTGCCAAGGAGAAAAGTGGAGGCGTTTGCGGCGCCCATATGGTGGGCATGTGTGAGGTCATGGGATTGCCATCGGCAATAGGGCTGGTGGAATCTGAGACATGAGGGCCAGAAGAGGCAGACATGAAGTGGGAGGGGTTACTGGGGAAGTGTGACCGTGAGGGATGAGCAGTCTTGGGGGAGCCAGGATTTGGTGGGTACAAATAGGGAAGTTGAGCAGAGGTGGTCATAATGGGCATTGGAAACTGCGGGATGTGGCCAAGATTTGAAAGGGACATGGTGGGATCGGACGGGTACGTGGTATGGAATGGACGTGAAGTTCCTGGAAGAGGAAACAATAAGCAAAAAAAATATGAAATTACTAAATACTAAAGTGTAATCAGTTATTAAATTGTTTTTGTATGAAGGTATCAAGGTGTCAGACTGATGCAAATGTTCAACACATCCTAGCTCACATGACTTTCAACAGAATAGCAAAGAAAAGCAAGCTTTTTTGGAAGACAGAATAATATCTGCTGATTGTTTAACAGATAAAATAGAAATACCTGTTCTTTGAGCCTGTTTAAAATAGTTATATATCTAAACTGTAATGCTAGATTAGCATTTTTCTTCCCAGTTTGGTCATCTGCCAATTCCCAATCACCAGCCAGCTCTCACCTATAATACGACAACTACCAATCAGGTAGGGGGAAGGCTAACCTCCTGTGCTTCCTTCGAGACATGTGAAGGCAGCTCATTACGCATCACAGGAGCAGCTGAACACACTGAGAAGAAAGCTAACTCCCCTCTTTTACATACATGAGCTCACACAAAACCACTAGTGACTGGCTAGTGTCGCTGTGATTGACAGAGGAGATTTCATCCCTTTGTCCATGATAAAGCGTATTTCATCCCTTCCACCCAGAGAGCACAGCTAAATTTGAACCACAGATGGCTATGGCATCTTTGGGATTTGAATTCGTGATGTCCCTATGATTGGGTCAACACTTTTCTGGTGCACCCCACCATATGAAAATAAATTCCTTGGTTTTGGAAGGAAAATAAACATCACCATCAGCAATACCTGATCAACAAAAATAAGGCCAAGTCACAACTTGACTGAGTTGAATGTTCTATCACTCATGCATTCACATGCTTCTTTAGGATTATCTTGTTTTTCAATGCTTTGTAAGCTATTAATGATAAATTACATTATAATGACAGAGGCTTTATTCTCTGTTACAGTCACAGAACAATAAAATTATTTACATTAACAGCTATCTACTCCCACTCCAAACCTTTCATTTAACTGAAATATATAAGGCAGTACTTGCCTACATTGCAGTTAAATTAAATTAAAATATTTTAATTGTATGAGAAAGTTTTACAATGAGTCTTAACTCATAAGCCAGATGGCTGCCTCTGGATAAAGGAAAAATGGCAACTTGTGCTGAAACCATGCAAAAGCAAACAGTGGGGAAATATAACAGTGAGCTAACACTCCATAAAAGTGGTTTGGAGTGCCAGGAAGCAGCAGGACAGATTGCTCTATAAAAGGAAAAGAGCAGCTCTGACAATAGAAACAACAGGAAACCAGAACACACTGAGGGGGTTCTGGTTTTCAGAGTTCAGCGGGTTTGGGAATTTTGGTTTATCGATTTACCCCACGCTATTGTTGAGGAGAGGGATTCTTGGAAACACGAAGAGAAATGAAGGGAAAGCGTAAGGGGCGTGTTCTTGGTCAACACATCCCCTGCTAGCTCTTTCTCTAATGGCAATCACAGGCCACAAACAAGCAGCATTCAGGTGAGGTAATTACCCAGGTGGTTCTGGGACTGGAGCCGACACACACAAATACACAGTGAGGCTTTGAGCCCGGTTTGGGGAGCAGGCGCCAGCTAAACCCTAAATACAGTGGCTTGTGTGTTTTATTTTCTGCCAGTTGCTTCTACAGCATGGAGGTAGAGCATGGAGGAAGGCTATGGGAAAAATGATAGAATGTATGCAGAGATGGGAGGGATGGTTAAGGAGAGAAAGTGGGGCCACTCACCCAGTGTGTTATGGAAGGACTGTGAACGTAAGAGGGGACGTGCTGGTGATGTAATGTCTCCGTTCTGCCCTGCTACTGAGCCACGGGACTCTGATAGGACATGCATATAAGAAGAAAAAATGTCAGGCATTGTTTAATATAGCACTACTGTTATAATACTTCTTCATCGCACTGATGTGAGCTGGGTTTATTCTTACCTGGCAGAGAGGAGGTGGAATGTGTCCGAGCAAGATTGTGCAGGTTTGGCTGCAAAAGGGAAAAGGGGTAATTTCTATAAATTTTCAAAACAGTGAATATGAAATACTTTTTTTTTTTTACACATTTACTGTAACAAAGAATTATAACAGAGTTTATAGCCTGCAGTGTAGCAGTGCTTTCTTTTAAATCAAAGCTTAAATGGTTGACAGATTAAGATAAATTCTAAATTTGAGTGGTTACTGTAACTTCCAGTAATGGCAGACTCTTAAGGTTTGATTAAGATGGCTGCTGATGTCTCACTCTCTCTCAAAAGCACATATACACACAAATGTATGATGAAGGCATTTGCTCATTGTAAGCGTTTGAGACTACTTAGGTCATCACTGCCAACACTATAAAGAAGTCTCTAAGCCTGGGCAGGGAAGCGAAACGAGCTTTACTGAAGGAACACAAACACTGGTCAGTTCCTGCGTGCACAAACAGACAGATGGGCGACAGCTTGCGCAGGCAAACCCAAACACACACCCCTTAGTTCATTTAAATAAGCCCCACAAGGCTGGGGTTGGCCCTCATAGATCTCTTTCGGCCATGTTCTAATTTAGAGTGTCTGGTTCTAATCAGGCCCTGGGTTGATCTCTTCAGCGTCCTGATAATAATTATTCAGCCCCCTGGGTGCCGTGTGTGATTGTGTGTGTGTGTGTGTGTGTGTGTGTGTGTGTATGTATATGTGTAAAACTGTGTTACAGATCTCATATTCCACATGAAATAGGCCATTGTTGTTCTCCATTACTCATTAAAGGATATTTGAGAACAGTTGACTGAAGGACTACAAAGAGAGAAGGCAGTGTTCTGTGTGTGGTGTTAGAACAGGACGTTACCTGGAACAACAAAAATGAGTTTCTGATGCCAGTCTACCATGCTAATGGGGAAGGAAATGGAGACAGTTTTTTTATTGATCAGATGTGAAGGACACGATGTGTTGCACTTTAATGGCTATTACGTCCAAATCCTGCTCTTTCACCATACAGCGTCATCACAGTCCCAAGCCAATGACGACATCACATCTAAACAAGTTAGCCTTGTTTCTTGCTCAACTTCTACCAGACTATCTTACATCAGTCTAACCACTATAATATGTAAAATTCTTCTAAAATGTCCACAGGGAACATACTATGAATGCAAAGTCTGTATGATGCAGAGACTGGTATCTGCATCTTTTTCTCTCATTAAATCAATTCACTAAAATACTTGCACACACAGGTGAGGACAGTCAGTGAAGCTTTATCATGGACAAAAAAGAACATGATGCCATGAAGGCGGTTTGATTAAATATATTATTTTATTCTTACTCAAGCATCCAGACATGGTGCCCTGCCTGGCTCCTTCTAAACCTCCCTAAACTTCAGGGGCCATAAAAAAGCAGCATTCACTCGCTACAGACCATGAAGCTGACCAGCAAAAGGTGATAAATTAAAAAAAAAAAAAACGGCTAAGAGAAAAGACCAAACCAGGCCTCAGGGAACAGTATGGCAAGCACCGAATGGTCCAAAACACTTGTTTCGGAAAAAAAAAAGGGGGGCATACTGCATGGGGCATAAAATCTGTAAGATGATTCATTCTATTTGTACAAAAAATCTGCTGCAAAAAATGTTCTTACAAATTTTGACAGCTTAACAATCCCCATTTTTTTTTAACCCTTTTACAGCTATGTGAGCTTTTCTCCTACACCAGCACCTGCAATAAAGCCTCCATTTTCTGCACTTTATGTAGAGTTTACCTGCGATGAGGAAATGGAGCTGGCAGGGGTATGCTGTGGGAAATGCATGCCTTCTTGTTTGACCTGCTGCCCAGCCAAATCTTTGCCCATTAGAGACTCTGCCTTCTTGATGATGTCACGTATTCGGTGAATAAAGCCATCTCTCTCAGAGGGAAGGATGAACTCGTTACGCACCTTGAAAAAAGGAGACAAGAAAAAAAGGAGAGAGAGAGAGAGAGAGTGACAGAGGTCATTGGACAGCATGAAGGAAAAACGATATTATGGAATGAATGTCTAGAGATAAGCAGTTTGGTCCAAAACAAATAATAGTTATAAACATTTTGTCAGATTATATTTGCATAAATTAAAAGGTTTATTTATTCACTGTAAACAGGGTCTGAGAAGATCCTATTCCTGTTGTTTCTATTCTTTCTATTTTTATATGATACTGAGATCAGAGCTCTGTGTATCAGATAAACTGATACCTACATCCTTATAGTAACTGAGACACTCTCCACAAGCTTCTGGTCTCAAGGTTTGCCAAATATCAGAGGTCTAATAGCATTCTGCTTTAAGACAAAGATATGCACGGGACTGTTTTCTAATCCCATTCTTACCTATTCTCGAAGGAATTCATTCCCACCCACTCCTGCACACAAACTTGACCGATCCCACCCACTCTTGCGTACACTCCTGACCAAGCCTGTCTGCTCTTGCACAAAGTCTGACCATAAATTCAATCGCTGAATTTATAACTGTTTAAACCTGCCTGCAATAGTTTCTGACAAACGTAGGTTTTTCTACTTCTGAAAATATAAACAAATTAGTCATTTAAACCACTGTGACCCTGAACAGGATAAAGCAGTTACTGATGATGAATGAATGAAAACAGTAAATGTGTCATGCAGTGCCACAGAAGCACCATATGTGTTCTCATGTTAATGAATGTGGCCTTCCTTTGTCCTAAAATCTTTACATCTGACTGCCTACTTCTGCCTACAAGATCCGGCAGGGTCCCAGACCTCTACTTTAAAATAAAACCCTTGTCCCTTGTTCACATGCATTATAATGGCATAAAGTTCATGGCATAAAATACACATATGTAGATGACAACAGTAAACAGTAAACACTAAGGGTTTTGAAACAGCTAAATTTTTATTTTAGGCCAATTTTAGAGAATGTATTCATGAAATGAATATAAATAGAACTTTTATGAACAGAAGGCAAGTGTTGATAGTGCACTTCTGGAGTAGTAATGATATGGTTTGAGGTGGTGCAATCCAGAATGTTCTAAATCTCCACTATATATTCCTAGACATCCCAAATAAGAGTGCGGTTTGTGTGTGAACTTGTTCAAACTTGTACACACTTTTAATAGCAGGACAGTTATTAATTCAGTTCATTCCCACTTTGTGCTCCTGTAACCCACTAATAGCTGTGGGTGTACACGGCGCAACCAATAACACTCCAGGAGGGACTCCATACTGCCAAGGCTCTCACACTGAACAAAGAGCTTCTGTATATCTGAGAGAGCAGGAGCAAACTCCCTACTGAACACACATGGCTATAATACACATGTGCACTTGCCCACACACCCACACACTCCTATATAGATTATGGTCTAAAAGTCTGAGTCCACTACCAGGAATTGTATTCTATGATTAATTAAATATTAATCCAAAAGTTCACTCAGTTCACAGATACAATTTTTGAATACATTTTTAAAATGGAATGAAATAAATATCTTTGTGAAATCCTGACATATAAATTAAACATACAACATATTGCCTCAACTAATACACTCTTTTAAGCATTATTATTGTCCCATTATTGAATTTCTTTTTTCTGAAATATAATTTGACAAAAATGTTTTTCATATTTGACTAAATAAAAACAACTGTTAGTGGAGTTAGATGATTAGATGCTACTATAAGCACATCTCACATACAACCACAGATATGGGAACTATCAGAGAACATCCATCCAGAGGGTCACGGGGCTGCCTGGAGCCTATCCCAGGGGACAATCTGGACAGGGTACCAGCTCATCACAGGGCACAATCGCGCAATTTGGAAATGCAATTCAGCCTACAATGTCTTTGGATTTGAATTTGAACCCCCAAACCCCCAAATTGAGTCTGCAGATGTAATGAAATACTTTACCCCACTAATGAAAATTATATCTATTGTCTAAGTTAATGGTGTAATGTAGTGTCTTATCAGTGACATTGCTCTTGTACCTGTGTCTAATAACTATATATATATATATTAATTAATTATATATTATATTTGAATTAACTTGTGATCTATTTAGGTAGCTAGCTGGCTAGTTAAGGTTATCTAACATTTATTTGGATAACTAGCTGGAAATCTAAATATTTCGTTGGATTAAAGTGAAGGCACAAGTGTGTTAGCTATAACCTAGTGAAACGGTATGCTGAGGCAGTTTTTGAAAAGTTCCACCCAAGGGTTGCCAATCAGTTATGTTCTGCCTTTGCCTTCAGGACTATACTGACTGGTGATTCTGCACATGAGCTTATAGGTTTCTGTTTGGCTAGATGACTGTTACAAATTCCCAGTGAGCTAGTTAAATATCAATCAAATGTTTGGGTGTTGAGGTGTTGAGGTGTTTTTCAATATACATTTTTTTGTTCTTGCATTCTTGTGTACCCAGTTGTGTACTCAGTTGACGTCATACAACACGTAAGTTAATTTCTATTACATACCAACCAAGTACTTTGGAAAGTGATGGCTCAGTGGGTAAGGCTTTGGACTACAGATCAGGTGCTCAAATCCTGGCACAACAAAGCTACCACTGTTGCAACCAGGAGCAAGACCCTTAACTCTTAACTGCTCAGTTGAATCATGTATCAGTTGTATACTATATGGCCAAAAGTATGTGGACACCTGACCATCACACCCATATGTGCCTATTCAAAAACCATGGGCATTAAGATGGAGTTGGTCCCCCGTTTGCTGTTAAAACAGCCTCCAATGTTCTGGGAAGGTTTTCCACTAGACTTTGGAGCATGGCTATGGGGATTTCTGCTCATTTAGCCACAACAGCATTGAGGTGAGGCACTGAGAAGGCCTGGGCTGCAGTCAGAGTTCCAGTTCATCCCAAAGGTGTTCAGTGGGGTTGAGGTCAGGGCTCTGTGCAGGCCACTCGAGTTCTTCCACATTAACCTTCACACACCCTTCTTTCAGGTTAAACTGCATGCTTCATTTCTCATGTATGCATTGCTATGTTGAAATATATATCTAAATCCTTTGCTATGCCTTATATATGCTCTTTACTGAAGACTGACACACACTGTCATATTATATGTTTACATATACTTACTCAAAAATATCGACATTATCTACAGTGATGTGCAGGTCTTCAGTTTGGAGACAGTGGCAGCAGTAGTGTATCTCAGTGTCACTGAGAGATAGAACGAATGTGTTGTTCGGGTGGAGGTGATAAGAGTAAAGTTGTGACACGTTTTTCATGAATAGTATCAGGTGTTGTTTTAAAACTAGCTGTACAAAACGTTCTGTGACTTGCAGTCAACATGTGGAATCTTTAGGCACATTGTATAAGTACTAAACTGTGTGCATTCGTGTGATGTGCCTAGATATGTATGCATGCGTGTGTGTGTGTGTGTGCAAGATACTTAGATAAGACTAAATGGCCTACCATAACAGCAGCGATGTCTTCAGGGTTGTCACCATCGAGGTCAAATTTGAAGGTGACCATTTTATCATTGTGTGTCTGAAGCTGACACTCCACCACCCGGTCCACTTTATCAGATAGCTGAAGAAGAAACGCACACTTTATTACTCATGTCTAACACAGTTAAAGTGTGTGTGAGTGTGTGTGTGTGTGTGTGTGTGTGTGTGTGTGTGCGTGTGTACACGCTTATCTAGTGTTTATTATGAGTATCTGGTGGACTGATACATTTGTATCTGGGTGCCAATGCATGTACATGCAGCTCTCTAAGTTTGTGCTCTGAGTCCATATTCTTTGTTTGTGTTTTGAATCCACTAAGAATAAGTGAGCAAGAAGGTTCTAATGTTCTATGTGGAAGAAAAGCAATGCAGGATTAAGGACCAACATTAACATGAGATCAATACATCATGATAAAACAGAGTGCAACACCAAGAACTGTTTTTATTTTGCCAGAAATTAAAAACTATTACAAAGTTTTAGACCACTGAGAGTTAAAATGATTCAAAACGGCCTGCTATATACATACAGGCAAACAGGCAGTTGCCTCAAGCAACACTTGAGCAAGAGTGGCTGTGCAGCTAAATGTACTAAAACTGAAATAAACTCAGAGATCATTTTACTAACATGCCTCTGGGCAAGGCACTGCATGAGTGAGGACTGTGTCAGTAGTTACCCAGGCTGATAGCACCTCATGAAATGATAGCCCATGTTGTCCTATGTGTGTCTGTCCCCACAAGGATAGGAATATCCGACAGTTTTGACCATGTGGGGACATTTGGCTTTAAAAAAAAAAAGCTTTAATAAAATTATTTATTTAATAAAAAAACCTAAAAGAGCTAAAAGGTTTCCTGTCTGACGTTAAGGTTAGGATTAGAAGAAAAATTACTTTCTTAGCCTAATTATCCAAATTACTCCACAATGCACTAGTTAATTGGCTATCTAAGTGGTCATCATGGAAAATGAGCCGATTTTTAAAAAAAATATTACTTTATTTAATTTTTTTTTAAAAAGCTGCAAAGGTGCCTGATCCATATAAATGAGGTTCCAGAACGTAGACTGAGAGGTGTCAGATCCTGTTCCAGCATGATCCAGCACAAATGAAGTACTGAGTGTAGCATAGTCTTAATTAGCTGAAGTAGTAATTATGTCAACTGAAGGTCCTCACAACGCTATTAAGACAAACATAACCACTTGCTGAGCTTGAACATTAGTAGGTCAGACATGTACATAAGTTATATCTTTGCTAGGAACTCAGTAACTTGCCTGGCACATCCTTTTAAATGTTGTCTATATTTTATTGTTCTGCATTTCCTGGAGTGTCTTTATAACACAGGAGTTTTTCCTGGAGTGTTTTTTTATACTGAAGAAAAAGCATGAAACCAGTTTTCCCAGAGGATATAACTGAATCTGTACCAACATGTCAGATTACACTGGGAAATATTTAATCTGTGCTTACTTCTACAAGTCCTTTTATAATGTCAGTAAAAGTGCTGACATGGCAGATTCAGATGGGACTAAAATCCCAGAGATACCTCACCTCCCCATGTAAAACTACTCCTGTCCAAACTACCATGCTTCAATTTTCTGTTTGACACCATTACCTCCTGTACCGAAAATATAAGGCATTACTTAAATATGCTTAATATCTTGCATTTCTTACTTTAAATGTATTCTTCCTATTTTGGAGAATTTTAACTGAGGTCTTTAAAACATGGTGTGAAACCTCTTATAAAATATTTTGGCAGCCCATAGAGTGAAAACTGGTCTTCCTATTTAATCCCAGATGTGCAATTATAGGTATTTAACTGTATTTTAAATATTTAAGTTGTTTCTACAACTTACATACACGTCTTGGCTCAGGCTATAACTTAGCTGATCCTACTAATATTTTAGTTGAATGAAACTCATTTAGTTGAATGAAACTCTTCTATGCCTTAGCTGATGAGCCTTTCTAACATGAAAAATTGGATCATGTTAGGGATTACCTTCTGGTACTGCCAAGACATTATTAAAAAGGCTGTTGTAACACAACACGTCATTTAAATACAAATACATGGATGACACACAGACTTTTAACTGCTAGATTTCTTCATGATCTACTCAAATAGTTGTTAAAAAATCAAAACAGGTCTTGGTACTGGACTTCCTGTTGAATGCATGTTGCACTACCAATAATAAACTGACAAATGGACAGAAGAATGGTACCCCTGTAATGCGCAGACGGGACCGGGCCCTTCTCTTGAATAGTCTCCCTGCTGTCCGTCGGCCAGCTGACTTACTGCACCTCTCTGATTGGCCCTCGTAGCCGTCACTCAAACCTGAGGTCACATCCGAGGCATAGCTGTAAAGATTTAAACTATCAGTCAACACAACTAAAACAGCATGTTTTGATGATATATAGCTCTATGGCATATGCAAAACAAATAGTTTGAGTGATTATTGTTCAAAAGCAGTGTTGGAATTTGCAAAACTATTGGAGGAATTTACCCCATAGGGACAGAAGTGAGCAAAAAAATGACCCTGTATGTACTGAATGGAGGTTTTCATGCTGGAGGAGGTGTGTAAGGCTTTAGACTTCCCTCATTGGTCCTTCTCCCACACTATAGCCATGAGGTCTACTACACTGGGAATAAGCTATAACTAAATCTGAAAAATCTGCAAACATTCAAGAGGTCCCACTATTCTTTACAGGCTCACTTGGGTAATATTAGGAGTTCAAGAAGCAATAAAGTTTTATCACGTTTAAGGAAGCTAACTGTCTCCATTTACCCATAAAGTTTAATTTGTTTAGTTTGTGATTATTTTTCACAGCAAAAATATTCCTACCACTGGTAATATATGATGCTGATTGTTGTATAATTGTTCAAACATGGAAGAAAGGTGTTTGAATTGATATGATCTATTTCCTTGAGCCCAAAAAACCCCCAGTTTTTAGCCCTGCAGGATTGGGAGTATACAAAGTTTGTTTTGAAAGCAGTTCAGAAAGTTAATTGTGTCTCATACGTCTTTTGGCACACTGGACACTGCCAAGTCCTCGCCCTCCTACCATGCTTAGAAACATTTACAAGAGGCCTACTGCTTGGCAAACTCAGTGCTTCGAAAATCTCAGCCCACTAAGGTACATAGCTGGGAGGGCTGAGGTACGTCTTTCTGGAAGACAGTATTTACGGTATTTAACCAGCAGCAAGCAGCACATGAGTGGAATGTGCTCTGTTTTGAAAGATGAGAGGAGACGATGAAGCCCAGAGGACAATGTGAGTTCTTGCCAAGCCCACTGACTCAAACAAGCATACACACACACACATACACACACACACACACAAACGCTTTTGAATGCATGCACACAAATCATGCACCCCCTATGGATAGCAAGACTGTTATTTTCCAAAACTCTGCAAGGAGCAAGCATGCTCTCAGTACGTCTAAACACAAACCTCAAATCTGCATTGTATGAGTATAAACAGAAATTTTGATATGTGTGGTTGAATTGTCCCAGATGTGAGTGTGTGTGCACAGAAGGAGACACACAGCAGATTTTTACCTGTCCACAGACGAGGAGAAAGGACTGGGAGGCCCTGATACTTTTTTGTCGATATTATTACATACAGCAATGCTCTGGCAAGAGAGGATTAGAAAAGGATTTTAGACATTAACACCTTTCACCCATTGCAATCGTGGGCTGTATTCCCATGTATATACTGTACTTGTGACAGCACATTTGAGATAAATTGAAGCAATTTGAAGCTAAATCTCTGCAGTTTTCTCATAAATACTCACTGAGGGAAAGCGGAGAAGCGGCATTGGTGGAGTTGAGGTGGGTGTGATGGGGGGTGTGGCCAAATTAGAGGGTGGAGTAGAAGGGCTGCAAATATTTCCTATAGCAGCATCAAGCCCATCTTGAAAGCCAGAGGGACTGAGATACCCGTCTGTCTCACAATCAGCTGGTCAGAAGAACACAAAAAAGAAAAGATACATTACATTACTAAGGAAAAACACTGCTTAAACAAAAATTACTTACTGAAATAGCTACTCTGCTTCATTTCTCAATTTGGATACAAACTAATTTATTCACAAATCACTCACAGAAATTTGGTAATCATGAAAATCCAGTTAGTTCAGAAAAATATTCGATTTTGTGTAATAAAATAAGATTTCTTGAGTAAATTTACATATCAGAAGACTGATCTGCTTCAAACCTTAAATTGGCCTAAGTTGCTGCAATTTTATGTACAGAATATTTTGTTATTAACGAAAAACCAAAACAAACCCATAAACAAAGATAAATAATGTCCATTTAATTAGGACAAAAGTAATGGTGCTCTATAAAAAGGAGAAAGAGTTAGCGTGTGTATGGTAGCCGACATGCTGCAATGGCTGAGCTGTTTTACTGGAAGAGTTAGAGCAATCTGTCTTTACGAGGCGTTTTTTCACCATTTTGTCATTTTCATGTTTCAGCTTATGAAGGTTTGTGGGGGTTAGTAAATGTAAATCAGCTGTGCCATGAATGCACCCTTTAATTTACAGCTGATTGTCCTTTATCAACATACGCACATGAGTATGAAGAAAATCAGTGTAAACATTTTTTTTCTGGTTTGGCCAATATTTACACTCAACTTTATTAAAAGACTATATAAGGAAAAGATACACTAGGTCAATATTACCCAACCCCACTGCTAAAATCTTGGCATCGGACTAAAGCTAAAGCAACACCACAGCAACTAAATGTCATGTTTAACGGTCGTAGAAAAAAAAGCACAAAAAATACAAAGTGGTGGAACCAGTAACAATTGTGAGTGTAATTTATCATAATCATAAATTAACCCATACAAATGATCAAAACACTACTGTTACCTTTGAGATGTCAGAATCTAAAAAACAACTATTCATAAAGCTTACTAAATGAAATGTTTGAACAATATTGGGTTTGGTCTGCCCACTCATTGTGATTATGTGCTCATTCGCACAAAGCTGTCTTACCTTTAACCAATTTGAGAAGACATGCACACAACACATGCACACACAATCAACACGGTGAAGCACATGACGCAAGGCCATGTGGGAGTGAATAATTGAGCTAATCTCCCTGTTCAGGTTTCCCTTTGCTCCCCTGGCCAACTCTGTGTGACCCAGTAACTCAAAGCCCTGTCCAGCAGTGCAGACGTGCTGATGATTAAAATTAGTTTATGAGGTGAGGTCGGTCGACCACGGCGTACCTTTCCCAGTATTCAAGCTGTTGGACTTAGCACTCCATGAAGGACACATTGAGAAATTTTACACTTGCAGACTTACTGTGCTACTGAAGTGTGATGTAGTGAGCGGTGTTGCATGTCTATGACATCATTTTAAACATTTATTTTAGAAGCTTGTTAGCTAAAGTCATTTGCAGCATTTAAAACATCGCCGTCTCTTCAGTTGACTGAAGGTAGGGAAATAATCATTGATTCACTCAGTCAGTTTTGTTCTATTGACTAAATTTCTTGTTAATAATGTCTCTTATTAGGTCATTCAAACATTTTAAAATGTTGTCCAGTGTAGTCTATACAGAGTGTGTAAATGCTCTTCTCTGTTTTGATGATGTGACAGGGCAGGAGCAGCATAGACATTTTGGCAGCCAGTATCTGATCAGAAACTATGTCCGTTTCTCTACTGTACATAGCTATCCAACAACTTAATCGTAGCATGACATTCAATGTGTGAGGAAATCACACTTAGCTAGTAAGGTTTTAGATATCTTTAGGCAGACTGACTGTTTTTACTGCTGCATGTGATAAACTGGCTCCTTACACAACAAGATCTTTGTGGGGAGATGCCAAAGCAAGGTTAGAAAGTGGCCAAAATAAAAACATTTCCTTGTTAAGTAGAGATGTTAAAGTACATTACTGGCAAAAACACTTTTTTCTTCAGTTATGTCTGTTTTCCAGAATGCAGGCCGACTTACATAAAAGACTGCTAATTTCTAAGTGATGTGAATGGTAAGTAGAGTTAACATGAGGCTAAATGCACTCTCAGCATGCTCACATGTAATTGAAGAATAGCTGGTGTGGCGGATGTGAAAGTGTTGGTCAGCCTCTGGTTCTTCTGGCTCTTGTAAAAAGCCCTCATTGATCCCACAATCTGGGGAGATAACTGGAGAGACAGCAGAAGGGTCATGAAGAGGCAGAGTGGGTGGGATCTGCACTGGGGACGAGGCGGGGCTATCAAGCACTTGGCCAGTGGGCTTCGGCAAAGGTGACTCGGGTTCCTCCTCAATGGTCTCCTCCTGCTTCTTCTTCTCCTCCTCACGTATCCGACGCTGTCTCTCGCGTTGGCGTTTGATGGCTGTCACTCGGTCCCGCATTGCCTTGGCGACCAATTTGTAGTCAGCCTCGCATACAAATCCCAGCACCACCTGAGAATGAAGAAACACAATGAAAGCTCTGCATGTGTATTTAACTGGAGAACACACATAAAATACAAAATAAGATACATGTCCCTCTGCCTAAAGCCGAAACGCTTAATAAGCCACAATGCTCAGTGAGGATTTAATAACAAAAGGAACTTAAGTGCCTTCTTCCTTTGTGAAATGCTGTTTGTGTGAGGAGCTAGTGCTTGCATTTAAAGGCGGTGGTCTAGACAGTATTGAAGAACCCCATCATGAAGGCTTGAAGGCCACAGGGGCATAAACTGCATGCAGATTTCCACAATCTAAATGGTGCACACAGAAATTCAACTAAGCAGCTGCGTAACCTGCCTTTGAACATGTGCAAATTCCCCAAGTAAATATTGATGGAACGTTTAGACTTATATTGCAGACTCTGAATATGGCCCAATATCAGCAACTCTGCACGCACATAAGCCTTCATTTACAAGTCAGTTGCATAATTATCTGAAATGATGAACCAGTAAACTGAGTACATCTGAGAATAGGAATCATAGTGCTACACATTCAGTTACTGTAACAGTCTTTATATACTGAGTGAGTTTATCTAAGTACATACTGAGTTCATCAGCCTGTATCATCTATGCGTTCAACTTGGAGTGCAGAATCTCTGGTTGCATTTCTTCCCAAACAATCCAAATCACATGTTCTGGACTGTCTATCATCATTTCAACCAGCCGGATTAACATGATAACCCAGAGCCTATCAGTAAATTTGTTCTTGATGAAAAGTGCATGGTGAGAGAAAGGAAGGATTGTGGAAGTCTGGCCTAATTAACAGAAGGTCCGGTCCTCTTAAATCCTCTTCATAAGAGAAATGCTGAGGGGGTTTGTTTTGCAACACACCTCTAAAGTCACTCTATCATGAAGCATGTGACCTCCTCTTCCGCCTCTGTCCTGCATCTCATATTACCGAAGCGATGAATAAGTTGCCGAGCCGTGTCCTTGAATGTTGTTATGCAGCCAGGGACACTGCACGGCTAAAAATGGCCTTGTGCTTCTGTTCCAAAAGTTGTAAATGGTAATTATCTTAAGAAGTACCCTACTGAGGGAACATCTTACAGATTAATCTTAACATATGCACTTTGGACCTTAAGGTTAAAGGGTTCAAGAAATGCCTCTTCATTGTTAACACAGGAAGGCTTGGTAATCAGCCCTCAGTGAAGACTAACAGACCCTGACATTAGACTGACACTGACATTAGATTCCAGAGACCAGTGAAAACAGAGCATATTTTTATCAAGCATCCTAGTCCATGAGCCATTATTAAATGAGTACAACAAAGCTGTCTTCCACAGCCAGACTGACTCGCTCTCCAAATAGCTATCAAAGTATGACATTCACTATGTAAGGAAATCACTCTTAGCTAATAATTTTTTAGGCAGACTGACTGTTTTACCCACTCCTGCCAACTCTTTTCAGGGGAAAGTAGCTAATCCATGCTCAAAAATTTGCTAGAAGTTACCAGATGATGCCATAGACCAATTTGCATATTCATTGAATTGTCATGATCATTTGCATACGAAAACGTGTTACGTGAAGAAGGAAAATATTCTGAAGACACTTAGAATAGAATAGAACAGAATAGAAAAAAGGGGAAAAGGGAGAAGTTTTTGGTCATGACACCATATATTATTTATGTGTAAAAAAAAAAGTCAAGCCAGCTACAGTCCCCTCTAAAAGTAATGGAAGTCCGTTTTTGTGATGGCAGTGTGCTTTGGGTCATTGTCTTGATACATGATGAAGTTCTTCCCATTGGATGCATTTCTCTGTAAATTGGCAGACAGAATGGTTCTGTAGGCTTCTGAATTCATTCTGCTTCTACCATCATGAGTTACATCATCAATAAAGATTAATGAGCCAGTTTCAGAAGCAACCATTCAAGCCCAAGCCATGACACTACCTCCACCGTGCTTGACAGATGAGCTTGTATGTTTTGGATCATAAGCAGATTTTTTCTTTCTCCACACTTTGGCCTTTCCATCACTTTGGTAGAGATTAATCTTGGTTCCAGAACCTTTGTGGCTCGTCTCTATATTCCGTTGCAAATTCCAACCTGGCTTTCTGATTCTTACTTCTGAGTGGTTTGCCACTTGTGGTATGGCCTCTACATTTCTGTTCTCAAAGTCTTCTTTGAATGGTGGATTGTGCTACTTTCACCTCTGCCCTGTGGAGGTTGTTGGTGATGTCACTGACTGTTGTTTTTGGGGTTTTCTTGTTTTCCTTGGATGACCTGTTTGATGTCTGCTTGTTATTACACCAGTGGTTTCTTTCTATTTCAAGACATTCCAAATTGTTGTATTGGCTATACCCAATGCTTGTGCAATGGCTCTAATGGAGTTTTCCTTCTTTTCTCAGCTTCAAAATGGCTTGCATTTCTTCCATAGACAGCTCTCTGGTCTTCATGTTGGTTTATCCTTTTTAACAACAAATACAGTCTTCACAGGCAAAACCCAGGGCTCAGACCAAGAGTAGACATTCAGAGCTATTAACTGTTTAAACAATCAATCTAACAGGTCACACCTGGGCAACAAGAAACACTTGTCAGTCATAAGTTCCAATATTTTTGATCACTTGAAAAATGTGTGAGTTCAAACTAAAGGAGCCATGTTTTAAGTTGTTTAAGACATCTAGATGTAAATATCAGGAAGTGAAAGCTGTAATTCTGATATATCATGTCATATTCATCTTCTGAACTCAAATCCAAATGTCTTCAGTGTATAGCAAAAACAAAAGAATTGGCCTTGCCGTTCCAATACTTTCAGACGGGGCTGTATAATCACATCTGTAAAATATGAAAATTTCTATCTAGAATGCTGACAAAGCAAAGCAGTAGTAGTGAGAAACAGACATGAAAGAAATGGTTACAGACGGAATAATTTGCTTTTATTCCCTGTTAATATCAGCTTGAAATGAGTGTAAAACAAAGAACAATGAAGTGTACAGGTGGGTCAAACAATGGTGATCAGTCATTGAGAACAGTGGTGATCCATGCATTTACAGCATTTGACAGAAGCCCTTATCCAGAGAGACGTACATGTATCTCATTCATGCAACTGAGCAGTTGAGGGTTAAGGGCCTTGCTCAAGGGCTCAGCAGTGGCAGCTTGGCAGTGCTGGGATTTGAACTCACAACCTTCTGGGCAGGTGTCCGACATCTTAATCACTGAGCTATGACTTTTCCAACAGTGACTGGTCGTTGGGAAAAATGGTGATCAGTGATTTTTTGTTGTGAACAATGGCGGTCAGTGATTGGTCATTATTAACAATAGTGATCAGTGATACGTCATTAGGAAAAATGGTGATCAGTGACTGGTCTTTGGGAACAACGGTGATCAGTGATTGGTTGTTAGGAACAATAGTGGTCAGTGATTGGTTGTTAGGAACAACGGTGATCAGTGATTAGTTATTGGGAAACAATGGTGATTAGTGATTGCTTGCTGAGAAATAATGTTGATCAGTGATTGGCCATGGGAAATATAGGCTTGCATAAGTGTAACTCAATCAGGCTTTACAGACTATACAGACAGTGGTGAGTCAACCGCACCTGCTCCCTCAACTCACGCAGCTGTGAGGTAAGTGTACATTTGTCACTGTTCTCTTTTTTGAAATAAAGGGGTCTAAATTGCCAAATGGTCTCAATTGCCAAATCTAGCAACAAAGTCAATAAGTTGGCATCGCTGTTTGTATCACTATGTTTGTTAAAGTGGCACCTTACTCAACATGAGCTTTTCAGGAAAACAGTTTAGGCAAGAATACAAAGGTTAAATAAAATATTTACAAGTTTTATTTTTGCCTTATTTTGGCCGTTTGCCAGAATTCAGCCACATAATTGCTAAAGTGTTTTCCACAGTTTTTTAAGCGGGCCTGGTTTGCTTCTTTTTATGTTTTTATTTTAGCCACACTGTTGCCAAATCCAGAGACATACATTTCCTGACTTCATTGCTATGATTTCCTCATATTTAAACTTAATGTTCATCTATGAATTTTGCATTCACTCACCATCTCCTGTGCCACCTCTTCAGGCACGTCCTTGTAGAGCTCGAACAGGAACTCGATAGCATTGTTGTCCTTGTACTTTCCATGGAGCTTCTTGGTGCCATCCATGCGCAGCCAGAGCTTCAGGCTGGACTTCTCCATGTCATCCTCTTCTGCCAGCTCCACACGCACACCATTGTGCTCCTGGAAGAATACGTGCTCCAGCAGGTCCTGAATGGTGTATCTGCCCATGGAGATGAATGGGAATTGACAGACATTAATAATAATAATTTCATTGGAAAGCTATTTGTCTGAAGCAGGCTATTGTTCTACACAAAGGAGAGGCTGTTTGGAGCCTGAACACTACAGATGCTGCAAAATAACAAGGCTTTAATTCATGTGGAAAAATTATATGACAAATGTAATTAAAGTTCTTTTGTTAGACACAAAGATTATTATCTTCAATGGGAAATGCTGGATGCAGTGAGTGTAAGCAAATGAATCATGCTAATTAAATTGTACAATGGCAATCCATATTTTAAAATAACCTTATTACTTAGTGATTAGCTTGAATAAAAAAATGTCTCAATTGATATCAGGCAAACAGTATTATCATTCACTAGAAAATAGTTCATGGATAATTATTTTTAACTAGAATTCAAACCCATTGCAGGGTAGAAAGACGTGAGTTACCTTTCATCTTTGTTCATACGTATGCATCCTTCTATAATCTCTTTCAGCTCAGGCACTTTCACCTTGTAGAAGCTGTCTGGTTTCACGCCCTGAGACACACATCAATTGTTTGAGGAAAACAGATCAATAAAGTGACATAAGAGGTGACTTAATGTGTCAGTGGGTTTAAATATGACAGTTCATATATGAAATTTCCAATAACCAGCAGCAAATCACGCAACCGTAAAGCACAAAACCTGCTGGACTTCAGAGCATATGTGTTATTTTTCCTCCTGACAAGGTTACATGCTGTATCACACTTATGTAATGTAGTTGTTATGGACGCAGAAAGTATGTACTGAGGGCTGGGTTATAGCAGCTTATAGAGCTGAAAGAGAGGTATGTGAATGACTAACCACACAGTAATTCACTGGTATTGCAGCAACCCAAAATCTCTCCTACCTCAAGGAGCCAACATCAACAGCATGACTCCCCACACAGATTGCACAACATACATACTATATAAAGATACAGATTTATATTTTAGGGTCCAAACATCCACTAGCAAGAACTGTTTTTATCACATCACTTATTAACAAAAAAGGACACCTATTTGTCCATTTGTACTTTAAATACAATACCACATCATTCTGTACAGTATAACAAAGTTTAGCTAATAATATACTGTGATTTATTAAGTTCGTTAGATGTGGAAATGTATCAGTTTGGAAATGTCCTGATGAACTATGAAATAAAAACAGCTAATGATAGTGGTGGCTTTTAGACCCTAATGTAGATTACTCTAAACTCCTACAAATGCACTGTTTATTATAATTCACCACTAAATGTTCTTTCTAACATAAAAATGGCTTACGATGTTTGTAGGCCGTTGTCTTTGTATATTTAACAATAGAAGATTATCAAATATCGCTCATGAACAACTCCTCTACTCAGCAGTATGAGATAACATTTAAATCAAATTCCTGATGGGCCGTGCTGTTATAGGTAAATAATTAACGATGGGGTGGTGTGATGCTGCTTGATGCAAAGTGGAACAGTTTATAGTTATGCTTAATGTTATGGAATGTCTGATCTCTCTCTCTCTCTCTCTCTCTCTCGCAGTTCCTGTGTTGGAAAACTTAAAGTTACTGATACTCTGACTGTTACAAAGTGTTGACATTTATGGCGTTTGGCAGATGCCCTTATCCAGAATGAATTACATTTATATCTTTTTTTTTAATACAACTGACCATTTAAGGGTTAAGGGCCTTGCTCATGGGCCCAGCAGTAGCAGCACTGGGATTTGAACTATAACCTTCCAATCAGAAGTCCAATGTCTTATCTACTGAGCTAACAATGCCCTAGCTACTACTGCACTGACACTGGTGACTCCTTCCATAACTTCTCCTCTAAGAAAATTTCTCCATTTTAACATCAACACACGTTTTTAAAATCCAATTTATGTGGAGAGTCCGCTATAATTAACTGCTACTACAGAAAAGATAATGTATTAGAGTCAGTGCGTTAATATAAACCTGTGATTTGCCTTGCAGCTACCACTACAGATCTGCTGTTACAGAAAATTAATCAACACCTACTGACCAATCACAGTCGAGCATTCAGCAGCGCAGTTGAACACCTCTCTATAAAATGTTATCATATCATTATAGAATTAAATTTGTTCCACATGTTTCCCATGAGGTTATGCACTGAACATGTGCAGTGACGCAGTTATCCTGCCGCTCGGCTTAAAGGAGCACTGTTGCTAAGTCATCGCTTCACACCCTTTCCCTGCGGCCCCACGATGTTTGTGGAGCCTCTGCAGAGCATGCAGTTTCATGAAGCGCTGTATTCATGGATCACTGCAGATGGCATTTCCACTTTACTCCAACCTTTGGTTTTGTTGTTCACACTTTACAGCCCTATCCCTGGATAATGCACTGTCATTTTATATACTTTGTTTGGATTTTATATCCAGTGCACTGCCACAGACACATGCATGAAGATGTAAACCATCAGAAAGAGTTCTGTGTGCAAAGAGTAAGTTGACGTCCCACTTCTGTGTCAGTGGATGGCGTAACATGTGATGATTCATTTATGTGTGCTGTAACTTTTCCAACATAGTTAAATTGTGCACGCTGTAAGTATTTGGACAATGAAACATGTGTTTGTTCTTTTGGCCCAGAACTACAAGAGATTGGATTTGAAATGAAACAATCGCTAATGTGCAGAATGACGCTAATGTGCAGTATGTCAGCTATAATACAAGAGCATTAGATTCAGTACCCTCACAGTAAAGCTGACATTCTCTACTTAACCTTATTGTTACTGTTTGATTTTTAAATCCAATGTCTGAAGCACTGAGCCAAAAGAGTCAGTGCAGTGTATATAACATTACTTCCACTTATGAAACATGGTAAATGTGATGCTGTTGTAATAAATTAGTAATCAGGCCATTTTAAGTATGGACCTCTAAATAGGAATGTTTATGCCTTTAGCAATCATAGAAAAGCAGTTTGCTAAAAATAGGCTCTTATCAAATTCTCTGAGGAGACATATTTATAGGGAAACGTAATGGCAATAAAAGTAAGGCTTTTAAAATAAAAAGAAGAAGGCTTTTCCCTGACAAACAGGTTGTTTGGTGACAGATGAGTTTGTGAATCTCTCTACTTTTTTTTTTTTTTTTTTTTACAGTTACATAATCTCAAAGGTCGCCTGCAGTGTGTTTTCAAAAACACGCATGTAATGATGGGATCATTGCAGGGGACATTCCAGAGTCCATGGCAGATCTAATCGACTCCAGCCACAAGAATTAAGTCTGTGCTCAAGGTCAATCCCTTGAGAACTCTCAAGGAAATGAGAGAAAATGAGGACAGAAGGGGAAAAAAAACGAGAGAGACATATAGCGGAATGTTTACTGTTCTTTTCTATGCTGGGTTAAAGTTTGGATCTTGCAGCGGTACGTGGGGCCTCCCATCGTTGGTCTAGATAAAGACTTCCAGATGGGCATGCATATGGCGCTTATGTAAAACTCGTTCATGCTGGGCCACACATGGCATACATGAACAACAATGGAAGACGTAACAATGAAAGAAGTAAAAATAGTATCCAACTGCTCAATACATGATCTGTTGCCACTGTTTTTGAAATGAAACTCAAAAATCTAATGAATAACATAATTCCAAACTTACACTTGTGACTTTACGGTAGATTTGTGCCGCGTTTTGGCATTCTGAGTACGGGTATTCTGATGTAGTCATCTCTAAGATGCACATCCCAAATGCGTACACATCAACCGCCTCATCGTATTTCTCCTCATACATCTCTGGAGCCATAAACTCTGGTGTTCCTGGAAAACAAAAGATTCAGAAATTCAGACAAAAAGTTTATACTACAAGAACTTTTGGGCCTTTATATGGCTCAGTGGTTAAGCTCATTATTGACACATAGTTTATGAGCAGTATTGTCAATATGTTCAAATTGTGAGCGCTTACCAATTACACTCTTAGCAAACGATGCTCTTTTGAGTGTAGCAAGTCCGAGATCACCAATTTTCACGCTCCCTGTGGGTCCCGTAATGAAGATGTTGTCACATTTCAGGTCTCTGTGGATGATGGGAGGAGCTCGAGTGTGCAGGAAGTGGAGCCCTTTTAGTATCTGACGGCTCCAGCGCTGAAGAAGCTTAGGCTTCATTTCCTTAAAGCGTTTCAGGTACCTGAGGAGTGACAGGAAACAAAATTTGTGACTTCAACAAGAAAAAAATCTCTCTCTACTCTCATTACTAACTCTCTGATCTTTAAAATCAAACTCACGTTTTGAGGGTGCCGGAGGTCATAAGTTCTGTGACTAGCAGGACGCACTTGTGTCCTTTCACTGTGGACTTCCAGGAGTCATAAAAGCGAACAATGTTTGGGTGCTGGAGGTTCTTCAGCATCTCCACCTCCTCGCTGAACCGCTGGCGTTCCACTTTGGTCAGTTTCCTTGTCTGAGGGAGAAATTAACAAAAAAAAATTCTGAGCAGGCAGCACAGTGATGCAGCATTACCACTTCACAGCTCTAGGCTCCACAGTTCAATCCTGAGCTCAGGTTACTGACTCTGGAGTTTCACATGTTTGCACTGTAAGTGGGTTTCCTCACTCCTCTGAAAAACATGCCAGTAGGTGGACTGGCTATGCTAAATTGCCCCGGGTGTGAATGTGGCATCCATTCAGGGTGTATTCCCGCCTCACGCCCAATGTCCCGGGGATAGACTCCAAATCCACTGTGATCCTTGACTGAATGAATTAGGAGCACATTTCTGTAATTAAATAAATCCATTTGTAGGGCTGAACAAATAAAAAACTTATCAGCACCCAGATCAGGCCCTCAACTTCATGCACATCTGCTTCAAATATTAGGATCCAAATGCAGATGATGTGCCTCTTGGATAAAAAAAAAAACAAAATAATAATAATAATTTAAAAAAAACTAGGCCAACGTACACACATCAAACCAAATTTTTTTTTGTTTTGTTTTCCTTGAACTACCGTGTCTTACACTAATATAAATAAATAATCAGTTAAAAATAAAAAGGGATACATAATACCTAAGCAAAAGAGAAACAACAACAACAAAGCGTACATGGCAAAGTTGTACGACACAAAGTCGGGAAACTGATATTATGGCTCCTGAGTGGCACAATAGAAAAGTGTTCACCCTATCGTTGAGCGATCGTGAGTCTGAATCGACGACGCCACAACCATCCAAGGCCGGGAGTCCAAGACAGCAAAACTTGCTGTGCTGTTTGAGTGAGAGGGATGGCATATTCCCCTGTCACTCACAAACAACCCAGCACAGGCATTTGTAAGCTCATGTACGATTTCCTCCAAGTGTGTTAAGCTGCCGTGTGATATAGAACGAGCAGCAGTTAGAAAAAAATGGTAGTTGGCTTCAGAGGAAGCACTTGTTTGCCCTAAATTGGTAGTTGTTGTACGATGGGGATAGCTGGCTGGTGGGTAGGGATTGGCAGATGACCAAATTGGGGAGAAAATTGGAGAAAAAAGTATCAATCCTTTCAAAATACAAAATACAAAACACTATAATCAATATTTGTTCCATATTAACTTTAACAAAGATAACTAGCTTTGAATGCAGGACCTGTAGCTAAACTTCCCCAGTTACCAACTAATAATAATTACCACATCAGACCATGAGAGGTTCAAGCTGCTGAGCCTTTTGGTGAAATCACAAATTACTCAAATGTAGCACTCTCTCCCAAACCATTTCTATATCTCAAAGCACTGAGAAAGTCTTGGTTTTCACTGGAAAAATCTGGACCATATTTTTGTGTCACCATTATTTATGCCAGTATTGCATAATGTTAATTGTATAACTATTCCATAACTGTTTTCCATCACACCACTGCTTCAAGCATAACAGAAACGAGCACGTATACATTTTTTAAGCAGATTATAAAGCATTTACAGTATATACAGGACAGGAAAAAAAATTCATCTCTCATATGGAACATGGTGCATTGCTCAAAAACACACATTTGTCATTATTAAAGCTCTTAAGATTTCCTACAACAGATACATCTTACAATAATCTATGACTCAGTATTTGTCTTGGCTCATGATTTTCAATGGAGAGTTAAGTCAGGCTAAATCCCGCTAAAAGCAGGTAAAGACCCGTACGGCAGCTGCCATGTAAATGTGTTACATAATCATGTGAATTCTGCTATCCCTTGTTTAGAGCGTGATCCAAATCGAGGAATCCCAGGAAACCTCTAGGAACTGTCTGAACGCATGAATTACTAGGCAACAAAACCTTTTTTGTGCTTAGGTGAGTTATGAAAGGCTTGATTTAGCTCAGGGCCTCTTGGTCCATGGCAGGTTGGTGGAAAAAGCCTTCCCATGAGGCCAGAGCAAGCATGAATCCTGCATTCAAGAAGTTTGTGGAAAAAAGTATGCGTTTATGAACAACCAAACTGTAATGATGGAGACTTGTGCAATATGCACCTAATCAGCTTTGTATCAACACAACAGAGCCAAACACCTAAAGCCACTCTTCTGAGAGCAATCAAATGTCGATATTGAAACAGCTACAGCGAGTGTGTGTGTGTGTGTGTGTGTGTGTGTGTGTGTGTGTGTGTGGCTGTCTAGTTGTGTTATCTTTTCCTCTTTGCTGAGGTGATTGATGACCCATGTTACTCACAGTTAAATACAATAATATTATTTGTACCACAGCTTAGGGTCGTATGGTGCACGCTCTACATAATCTAAGCCTAATAAACAGATAAAAATATTTTTAAATGTAACTACAAACTGATTGTGTTCATCAATCAATAAAAATCATATTTCTGGCATATTGCTGTGTTATGAAACACTTTAGAATGTGATGTTATAAAATAATAGGAAAATAATAAACTGCCAGGTGGTAAAAATAACGCCATTTTTTCCTAGTCCTTGACTCATAAGCTGTGGCTCTCATTGTGTTTCTGTGTGTATCGTGGTGTGTGAGTTTTTGTGTGTATTTTCTAGCTCTGTTTTTAATCTAGCAGCACTACAGCTAGCATCTGCTTCTCTTGAAATTTGGACAGAACCCTAAGCCAAATGAACAAACATAAATGTAAGCAATATTCCAAACTCTAACTTACACAACCAGGAAACTCTTAATGTTTTCTCTCAGTATTAGCCTGAGAAAACCTGTTTAGCCTGTGGTTTATCAGCCTGATGGTAAAATTCATCATAAGAGACCAGAACAATTACACAGAGTTATAGAAATGGGTCACCATCCGAATAAAATTTATGGCATCACAATATTTTGGAAAAAAAAATTGGTGTGTAAAGAGAATATTTATTTACATTTCTCATACTGTGTCTCATACTGTGTATCACCTAGTACACTTAAAAACATGTATTAAAATTTTGATTGATATTATATGAAGATATAATATTAATATTGTGACAATATATTTCACAGTATATTTCTCTGAGATAATTTATTTCAGTTACAAACGCTGACTGAAGCAGATGATTAGATGTTCATTTTATTTTATGGAATCTTTAATTGTAATTGAATCTACAACTGTAAAATGTAATTCCTTTTCCCTCCTTTTCAGTGTACATTTATTTTTATAGAAATGAGAGCATCACTGAACTGAGTTTTTCGCAGATTATTTTAATGCAACATTACCGTTTTGCTGGTAGTTCGTTATCAAATCTATATATTGTTACACATATTGTGTTGTAGTTATGTAGTTGTAGTCTTCTAGTATCATGATATGATATTTTGTTATATTTTTCTCCCTATTTTATATATGTACACTAAAGGTACTAATGTTATTACTGAGTTCAGGCATCATGACTCCACTCCACAGTCAACAGCAGACTGGATTGTGTGCCAGTGTGTTCAGTTAACAGAGAAGACGACTGAACATCCAGGTGTACATGTGAAACCACACTAATCTCATGTCAACTCCAAACACACACCTTTCCATCTCATTGGCCCTAATGTGCTGTAATGATTATAAACTGATTATGTGGTTTTAGTATAAATGAATCACTTAAACTTAAACTGGTTATTTTTTATGCCAATCTCTCTGAACACTGTACTACTGGAGAAAAACCCGAGTTGAACGTATGATAAACTCCAGATACAGTATAATGACGATATACCCCATATAAGACCATATAACACTAACTACATTTACATGCGGCCTAATGATCCATTAATAATCAGACTGAGAGTTTAATCATAATAAAAGACTTTCGTGTATACATCTCAGTCAGAGCAGACTAAACTGATTGAGGCCAGTCCAAATGAATTTCCTATCCAGTCAAACAAGATGGCTAATCCTTGTAATAATCCATTAAACAGAGGCATGATAGCCATGTAAACCTTTGGGTCTGGTTACTTTCTTTGGAATCTGTGTGTGTGTGCTCCGTAACAAAACAGTCATTTAAAAAAACCACACAGTTCATGACACACAAACTCCAAAAATTTCTTATGCAATTATTTTAAATTTCCAAACAACAGCCTTAATGTTGGTAATATTAAAATATCAGTGTCATTATATCAATGGATAATGTGTGCATTTCATGCTCTTTTCAACATCCAGAGCCTCAACTGTCAGGCAAATATGAAATGTTGAGCAACTTTCCTGCAGTCACAAACTCTTTATCTTGCTGTCTGTTTAATAACATTTTGATGATGTTTAGCTGAGATGGAAATCTTTTAAAACTTGTCAGTTTCCCTGATTGAAGCAGCATGATTAAAAGGCTGAACGTGTTGACTGGACTAACACGCTAGTCGTTGTTATGGTAAATCTGGCACTAAACCTCACTTCCAATATGCATGTAATTTTGGATCAGATTACATATAAGTATATATAATTGAAGATTGTCTATAGACTGGCCAGTTTAGGAGAAATATAAAAAGCTTATCAGGAATCCACAATTGGAAAGAATCTCTGAATGGAAACAGAGCCACTTGAAGTATTAGATTATTTATCTACGGAAACTTGTTAGGAGGATTACTATTCGCTTTCATAGTCATATCAAAAAAACATAGAAATATGTTATATTTGATTTTCAGCTTTTTAAAAAGTAAACTATAATTCTATTTGTCAGGCGGCAGTTACAGACGCAGATGCGGAAACAACCGCTTTATTTATAAAGCTTGCAGACAGATCGAAAATGTGAGACTAAAACGAGGTCAGAGAATAGGCAAAGGTCAGGCGATGTGCAAACTGCATAAACTGGGCTAGGGAAAGAGCAAAAACAAGAAAACCAGAAACTAGATCAAGAACCAGGAAGATTATAACACAGTACAAGGTTTGGTAACGACCGGTATGAGAACACAGAGCATGTACTTCACACTGAGTGAGTGGAATGAGAGTCTTTAAATACCGAGGAGTGTGACTGAGTCCAGGTGATTGTGATAAGTAATCAGGTGAGATGCAAAGTGTGTGATGGGAGTTGGAGTCCGTGGCGGCCATGACTGTCGGGAGTGTGTGTGATGGGAGTTGTAGTTAGACGCTGATTCCGGCGTTGACATGACACTATTATAATTAACTCCTAAAAACATTGTAAAATATTTCCTTGGCTGCATTACCCCTGAAGTTATTGCAGTAGTGCAGTATGCCACATGAAATTACAACGAATAGTGACAATTTGTTATATACAGAGAACTGGATCCCTGGAGGACTAGAGGTTAGGTCATGGTGCTCTCACTGCTGTGGCATGGGTTCGATTCCCGGCCAGGGAACCTACCCCAGTCATTGGGGCTGCACACGACAGTGCGCTCCCAGTGCCAGTCCCAAGCCCAGATAAACTGAGGAGGGCTGCATCAGGAAGGGCATCCAGCGTAAAAACTGTGCCAAATCAAATATGCGGACTAATGATCCGCTTTGGCGACCCCAAATGGGAACAGCCCAAAGAAGAAGAACAACTACAACAACAACAGTCAAATACAGCGAATTATTAGCATGGTTATAATCATTTATGAATACCTGCTTCATGGAAACTGTTATAAAAGTTCATCTATTGTAATTTTACTGTGTTTTAAAGTGGTGCACAACCTGAAGGAGGGAAAGAAGGTGAAGTAGAGTACCTTAACCTAACATGGGAAACGCAGGACAGCCTCAGGACAAGGGAGGGTGTGTTTACAAAATGACACATAAACCCTTTAATGTCACAATTAACATGAAAGGCCTAAGGGGTTTCGGGGCATGTTTCCAAGTGTATAGTATATAGAGAGCACATGTCAGAACTTGAAAATGCAATTTAAAAAACCGACTAGAGAACGTGGACTGTACGTGTATGGACATCACATAAGAACTCGGAAGTGGGACTTCTTAAAGACAGAATCTGTACGTAATTGTGTGCGTCAATACAATGGCAGCAGATAACGTGTGCCTTGACATACTAATCCCACACGTCAGTGCTGACGAGAGAGAAAAGAAGTTCACATGGCTGTATTGAGAGTGCACTACTGGTAATGTGCCTTGTTATGACTTTTACATCTTTTAAACCCTTAATACATGAAGAATACATAAAGCTAGTGCGTCCATGACCCCATGCCAGAACACCTAACGGGCAGGTGTTGATTTCTCAAATTACATTAGAAGTTTATCTCAGGAGGAGTGGATAAACTATTTCAAAATGAAGAAAGAGTTTTTAGAAAAACTCTGCATACAATAACGTTGAGGATAGACAATTGTGTCTTCACCAGCAAACCGCTGGCAAAATAGGAAAAAATTATTAGCATTATAATGGGGCAATATTTTAGAAAGGGAGTTTTTACAGTCAACTATGAAAGATAGAAAACAATTCGGACTACCACTTCTGAAAAAAAGGGTGTGTTTATATCTTGATGGGGAGCAAATTTCCCCACAAGGACAGGAGCATATGGCTGGTTCCCATGAGGTTTTTTTCCCCCCACAAAAACATATAGATCTTTTATTTTAAAAAAATTAATTAATTTAAAAAATAATAACTAACTATAATTAAATATTAAAGCTGCAAGCAGCATTTTCAGGGGCCAAGCACCCAGACTCAGTGAGCCGCACACTCACAGACACGTTACAGTTGTTGCCTAAGCAATCACAGGACAGCAGAGCCATAACTTTAGGCAAAAGGATTCAAGAGTGATTTGTAGTTTCACTCATGATGTGTATGTTTTGACCCTGTACAGTGGTGGAATTCTCTGACTGTAGAAGGAAAGGTCTAGATGAACAACTGGGCAGCAGGGTGGCATTGCTGCTGCAGCTGCCACTACTGCTGTGACCTGTGGGGTTGTCTGGTGCTACTTTAACCTGTGGTCGTGATTGCTACAGTGCTGACCTAATAATTTTTTTTTCTTCTTGCAATTTAAAAACATTTAAGGTATTTATGTTTTTTCTTGTTAGTCTGGGCCTTTTTTCCCCACTTTGTATAAGTTTAGACATGTGCCAATATGATGTGAGCCAAATTTGGTGAAGATTGGACAAAATTTGGAGGAGGAGTAGCAAAAATGGCAGTTAGATGTAAGCATTTTTCATTTGTGAGGCTTACTCTGAAGATGACGTGTCAAATTTGGTGATGATTGGACAAAATTTGTAGGAGGAGCAGCGAAAAAATGGTTTTTAACAAAATCCAAGATGGCAGAAAATCTAACTGACATCATAGGGTGCGGTGAACGCGTCTTGACCTAGGGAATCCAGGGATGCCTGGCTTTTGGATGCACAGTTCAAAAGTTATGACCATAAATGTACTTCTAAATTAGGCCAAAATTTGACCCGATGGTGGCACTAAAGTGTTGGGTAGCACTTGGCCCAAATTTGGTCAGCATGTTCGTTAGACCCTCCCCAATCAGTGTGCCAAATTTCACAACTTTTTACCAGATGGTTCTATGGGCTGCTATAGACACCATAGCCAGAAGAAAAAGAAGAAGAAGAAGAAGAAGAAGAAAGGGTAGAATAACAATTGGGTGTCTACACACCTTCTGTTTTTTTTTAAATATAACTAAATAAAAATAACTAAAACAAGACCCAAGCGGTTTCCTGTTGGTTACTGAGTTTAAGGTTAGGGTTAGATATAGGTGTAGACATAGCACTAATTAGTTGCATTAATAATTATGTCAGTGAAAGGTCATCACAAGGATAGAAAGAAAAACACGTGTGTGTGTGTGTGTGTGTGTGCACATTTTCAAGTACAAATGTTGGTAAAGTAAGTGACAGAAAAACATGTTGAATCTATACGGCGTGACAGGCTGAAAGGAAGTGTGAACAGACAGCTCTCAAAAGAGCAACTTGTGATTTCTCTCCTTCTTTCTTGACAATTCAGTTACTATTCAAACATTTCCTCTCATGTACTTACAAAATGTATTCATATATAATGAAAGATAAGGGGTAAACAATGTATATGAGAATGGAAATGAATGTGAGAGATAAACCAGCAGACGTAAAAGATAATATTAGTTCGTGTGAGAGGTAAAGCCGAAATAACACCCCCCACACGCAGTCTCTCTCTACCATTTGTTGTGAGACTTTATGCCGCAGTGGGAGTATTTGACAGTATTCACCACAAGGATAGAATTTCCCAGAAAATCTGTTGCAGGAAACTATAGCCTTAAAATGAGAGACCCCAAACTTAGCTCAAATCTGTGCATTCTAAAGCGAAAGCTGTGGCAAAGAACCACAACACTTTTACTCCACAGGCCTCAATCTGCAGCTTTTTATGGATGATTCCCTTTTTAGCATGCAGGCAAAATGAAATATTGTTTCATATTTTACAGATAGTCTGTAATATATTTCATAAATTACAGACAAAAATGATGAGGCTCTTTTGTTTCTCCTTTAGTTGCTTTGGTTACTGAAGTTACTGAATGCTTTTGTATGTTCAGATAAGTTGTACCTTTTTTATGTGTCAGCTTATATTTCTGATAATGGTAACGCTTTACATTTAGGTGACTTAATAAACATGATTTGCATTAGTTAACATGAACTAAGCATAAACATCAGCATTAACGGACTATACTAAGAAAGAAAGAAAGAAAGAAAGAAAGAAATTCACCTGCACTGACTAACATTTATTCAATATATGACTAAAAATAACACACAAATAAGCAAAACTGCAGAAATGTTCATACATGTTGATAACTTACTGAAATCCAGGTGTAAATATTAAAACCTTCTTTTCAGCCTCAGTTCTGAATTTTGCTAACTAACAATCACAAACATGTTCATTAAAGTGTTGGTCACTGCGGGGTTAATTTTACTCACTGATGAGATGAACCTTGGTTAATGAAGGTGTTGATCATTTGAATTGTTGGTTTATAATTTAATCAATTAATACAAATCCTGGTTACTATGTTAACATTACTTGTGCCTTAATGCTGAAGTTTATGGTTTGTTGATGTCAACTAATGCATACATGCTTAGTCATCTTGGCTGAGGATTTCTGTGTGTGTGTGTGTGTGTGTGTGTGTGTGTGTGTAAACTGTCCAACACAGGCTAGTAGTTCTAAAAAGAAAATAATAAAATTTCAAATGTACTGCTAATTTTGTCCCCCCTTTTTTTTTACTTATCGTCATGACTGCAGCTTTTTTATAGCAGCAAATGATCTAAAATTATATTCGTAAGCACAAAATAGTGCGAGAATTGTAAAGTTTGTTTCATAAATACCCTAATTTGTCCCAGAATTCAGTTAAATATGATTTTGTAAACAAGTGGAAATATGATCATGTGGCAAGGGTGCTCTTTTTACTACTGTCTGCTCATACAGGTTCACCTCATCGGAGCAATTCTTTCGTAGGGGAGCGGGGAGAGTAGCTGAGCAGGGAGGTGGGGGTATGGGTTGGGGCGGCCGGTGTCGTAAATAGCAAGAGTCAGAATGGAAATATTCTGGCTGCATTCCAAGTGGCTTTACATAAGTATCCTAGCAAAAGGTCTTGCCTAGGAAGGCATATCTACAACAGGTGTTGAAAGTGAGAATAAATGAGATTCCACCACCAGGAACTGTATTATTCAATGACCTCTTGAGTTATGAATAATACAGTAGGATTGTATTATTCATAATTGAAGAGATAAAATCAGTTCTTGGTAGTAGACTCAGCCTTCTGATCCTACTGTGTATGAAAGAAAAGTGGGAGAAGAGCCAATATCAGCATGCAGCGCTGGGGTTCCTTTAACATTGGGTACGGAAACACATTCCTCTCTATTAAAGAAGAACAGATGGCAAGACAATAGCCAACATGAGCATCAAGTGAACTCTAGAACATTTTCATATTTCACTCAAATTTCCCCCAAAAACTCAAAAGTCAGTTTTACTTTGACAAAGTGATTGTATGTCACTGTACTACAGTCTTAGTGTAGCAAAACTATCACATAAATTCAATACCAACATTTGAAGTCTCTCTAAGGTAATGCTGTAGTGAAAGTTACACAAAACTTATTTATAACCATCAAACATTTTATCCATGTATGTAAAGCTAAACCATCTGATGCACAAGTGTTTGATGATAGGAGTTGCTGTAATCTAAAGTTTAACTAAAACTCAGGAAGTCCGTTATAAGAGGCGTTTTGCCAAACTGGTAGTGCTGCATTACGCTGACAGATCGAGACTCGAGTGAATGGTAAAGTGTGCGGGTGTGCAAAGATGCCTGGGGCTGTTTTGATAAGCTTACAATGTCTCCAGGTAACCACCCAGATTGTACAGAAAGCCGTCGTTCACCTCATTCACAAGTTTACAAACATTATCAACAAATGTATCAAGTCATCTCAGTGATGTGAGTGTATGACTTTCTCCACATTGCTTACCCCACTGGGTATCCGATCTGCAACTGCTACTTTGCACAATAACATACAATGCCACTTTATATGGTAGCAGCAGACTGCTGCCTGTCAGTGGCAGCTGAAATGTCGCTCTTCTCTTGCAATATTATACCTCTGAGTGTTATGACACTACAGTATTATTTATAATCATATACTGCATTTCAAAGTTACATACAAACATACATTTGTATATAGCACATATTTTCTTAGAATATACAGTATTCTATTGTTTCTATTTCATACATATTCTATATTTATATATGTGTTATGTTCTGCAAAAAGCTATTGGAAGTCAAAAGAGCTTAATTATGAGAGCCAAAATATGAAAATCAGGCTTTTCTGTCAGTGATATACTTTGTCATCTATACTTTAGAAAAATCATAATTATGATACCAAAACCATATGGAAATGTCCACAAGTATGAAGAAGTAGGCACTGAAATAAATTCTTTTTTTCCTCATCTGCCACGCATATAACAACAAGAGATGCAAACCCAATGACACCGTACTCATAAAATGACAATAAAGGTGTTCTAATTTATATATTCTTGATCACTGTAATCACTCAGTTGTGAGTTTAAAGGCCAGGATTGATTTGAAAAAAAAAAGTAATGTAATTTATTTCCTATGTGATCATAACACAGAATAGTGTGCATTCACAAACTGCACAACAGTTTGGTTTCCATAATAGACCATGCACGGTGCGACTTTTAAATCCCTACAGTGTATACTCCAGCACTGTTTTGTGCCTCACTCAACACTTTCCTCTGCATGATCGCAATTATCCTTAGTGTCGTCTAAGAGGACCACTTATATTTGCTTCTCTTATCTGAATGTGTGTGCACATGTGTGCCTGAAGGCCAGCGTTTCACAAAGAAGATCAAGTGTTCCAGGAGGTGATGGGGTTTGAGGGGATTTGTTCATGAACCCATGCATGTATTTTCATGTCACATAAAGAAAGAAGATACACATGCCTGTGTAGGAGGATTGTGGGCAGAAAACACTCCGCAGTATGTGAATGATCGTGCCTAAGGGGATATAAGTGAACTTGGGAGCTGAAAACCATTGACTTTGTCCAGTTTTCCTTCCTAATTTTCTGTATTATGGTAATACTGAGGTTTGACACATGAGCAGCTGAAATTCCTCATGATTTTTACCTCTCCATGGTTACTAACAAGAATACACAGACCCCAAAATAACATTGTGGGATTAGAAAAACCCATGTGGCTACAGCATGGATATTTTCACATCACTCCAGCACTGATAATGTTGCTATTTTAATATCTGACACTGAAGGGAGAAAGGCAAAGCAAAAGGCAGCAGCAGGCTGACTCTGTAGGTGGGGTTGTGTAATAAAACAGGACCGAGATACTAAAAGCATGTAACAAGAAAATGCACACATATAAGTGTCAAAATTCCTTTTAACTGTCTAAATATTAGTTTCTTGAAATATTCATTCATTCATTCATTCATCTTTGGTAACCACTTTATCCAGAGCAGGGTTCCAGAGCCGATCCTGGCAACTCTGGGTGCAGGGCAGGAGAATTCAATCCCGGGCAGGACACCAGTCCAACGCTGGGCACCATTCACACACACATTCACACACTCATCCATACCAAGGGAAAATGCAACCCAGTGCACTACTCCAATTACCCCTAGGTGTGAACGAGTGTGTGAATGTGTGTGTACATGGTGCCCTTTCAAAGTGTATTCCCATCGACATCCAGTGTTTCCAGGGATGTTGAGATTAAATTCTGAAAAATGTAAGAAAGGTTTTTGAAAAAGTTTTACTTTTTTAAGTAATTTTGCTTTGCCAGAGCACAAATAATACAATGAGAAGTGCACTCCTTTTGCTTGAGCTGGGAAGAGGTTATGACAAGTAGAGACGGATGAATATCTCAAATAGAGAGGAAAATTTTTTTTTTGCCAAAGGCAAAATCTAAACAAAAACTTGGCAGAGCATTTATGAGAAATTTTTGTGTTATTGATGACAGAGAATGATTTGTCACCTGCTGGCTGCTCTGTGGTATGTGAAGTATATTTTATTTGCATTTGCTCATTTAACTGTGGCCTTCTTAGGTATGTACTATTAATTGGTATAAATATTAGAGGAAATATTTACCACACTATCTTGCTTACACTAGCATATTTCTGAGCCTTTCATTTTTTTTTTTTTATTAAAATCAATTGCAATTACAGTTTGCAATTCTGCACCCAAAGAGAAAAGTTTCTGGGAGAGGTGCACATATTTCCATATCAATAGCAGAATTTTTTAAAGTTCTTTTACCACTGAAGCCTACATTGTATCTACTTTGTGTATATTTTAATTTAATTTAGGATGTGCCCACCATTTATGCTGCTTTTGTCACTAAATATGAGTAGAAGATCATGTGATTGCATTTACTGAATCTAATGATATAACCTTGATAGGGAAATAACCTGTTTCAATAATGTCTTTGTTTCAAATAACTTCATAGCAAATAATAGTGAGGATATAGTACTTAATAGAAATTGTGAACATAGGTGACATATCTACACACTTAAACGCTATTTAGAAGTTACGCAAGAGGTACACGCTGGGTGGGTTTTGCCATAACAGAGGCGTGTCTCTGTTATGTGAGATTCTGGCCTTGAAATTGAGCCCATTTTTCTTGAGTGATATTGGCTCAAGTGAGGAGCAGTATTAAGTCCACGGCCAGTGTCTGACAATTTGATGTAATCACAATATGTCATGCTGAAATGTATATCATGGGCTAGGTACACTCAGTAGTTTTGAGTGAATTAAAAGTGAGCTGTAAGCATAGCAAATGAATGCTCAGTCAGTTTATCCTATAAACCGTCCGCACATTTTCTTTACAGCTGAGAGCGATGAAGTAACAAAAACACTGGTATTATTTTATTAATTAGACAAATCAAAATAGGGAATTAAAACTGTGATAAAATCACCTACATCCCTTGCACAGATTATGATGTCATGACCTTAATTTAGTATCTTGTGGATCCATTAATTTGTGAGCACAATTAACTGTTATCGCACATTGTAAAAGATAAAATACAAAATAATAGGATGTGCTGGATCAAGTGCTTTCTTATAAGCTGCTGAATAATAAGGAAAGAAAACACACTGTATTAATTTTGACAGCAAATTATACAAACATGACCTGCTCCGTCTGTATTTTCTATCCGCCAGCTGTTTTCAGGCTTAAAGGCAACTGCTAGTGTTTAAAGGTAGTGGTCTAGACGGTATTAAGAAACCCTGTCTCAGACGCTTTTAGCCAAGAAAACTCTGGCAACCTCAGGGGTAACCATGGTGGTAATTTTAATAATCTGAATAAGGCACCCTTAAAATTAACTGTGTAACCCAACTCTGAATATGAGAAATGAATACTGACGTAACTTTTGGACTTAAGTCGCCAACTTAATTTGCCAACTCCGAGTACAGCCATAAGTTG
Source organism: Pangasianodon hypophthalmus (assembly GCF_027358585.1). Lineage (NCBI taxonomy): Eukaryota > Metazoa > Chordata > Actinopteri > Siluriformes > Pangasiidae > Pangasianodon > Pangasianodon hypophthalmus. Next base: position 4,930,903 of record NC_069721.1, on the reverse strand, counting down.
TATGGCAAAATGGAAACAGATCTTTTCTATGCCTTTACACACATTTCCGTGACACTTAACTGAAGCAGAGAGTGTGCGCTCTGTATTATTTGTCCTTTGGGTTAAACCAGGTTACAATAACTGGATTTTCAGGGAGAATACTGATGTTATTTCAGACACATCTGGCATTAATTACAGCCAAAATATCACCCACTAACCATATGATATAATAAGGAAAATATGATAACACAACATGTCACAGAATGTAGTGCTTTATCCATCTCATGCATTTTATAAGTCAGTTAGCAGGTCAGAAGAAAAGGCAACTGCAAGGTTGTAGAAAGAATATAGCAAATGTAGTATACAATGAGATGAAGAGCAAGCTGTAACACATAAATGCAAACATTAGACTGGAAAGAAAGCTGAGTGGTCAAGGTCACCAAAAGACTTTGAAAACTGCCATAATGTGCTATAATATATGCACAAAGCAGTTCAGTACCATAAATGAAATAGTGTCACAAGGAAGAAAACGAACGAACAAAACAAAAACAAAAAAAAAAAGGATTCCAATGTACTTATCTCCATAAAGTACTGGTAGCTCGGTAATTTCCAGTTCAAATCTCAGGGCTGCCAGACAGCCACTGTTGAGCAAAACCTTTTATCTTCAGCACTTTGTTGGGTTTTGTCTCAGCTGTAAGTCAATTTGGACAAAAATATCTGCCAAATAAATCAATATACATAAATGCAAGTTAGCTGGACAAGTTTTATACAAAGCTTTAAAGGAACTACAAATTAGAGAGGGAGAGAACTTCATACCAAAAATATTACTACCTTTATTCATGTACATTTACAATTTGGAAAAAATGAAGACTTTGTTTATTCCCTTTTGGATTTATTGATATTAGTGTCATAATGTTTTCAGTAAGTGATCAGAATGACTCAGTCCACGTTTACGGCCAAGACAGCAGAGAGAAGTGCATGAAAGCACAATAGGCCAATGGTCAGGAGCTGGCAGCACTTCATCTGACTCAAAAAGTTTGGAATCCAAATAGTCAAAATCTTTGTTCTCTGCAAGAAACTCCCTCAATGCTTCATTGGTCCTCAGGCAGTTTAGTGTGCCTCCAGATTTTGGATTATGTACTGATCCATTAGGGCACTTTCTCCATTCATTTACTCCCTCATACCCATCCAAGAGGATTCATTGTTGCCATAACAATTAAGCCAGATGGAGGAGAAAACATTATGTGTTATATTTAAGAGAAGATGATGTTCATTCATTCTTCTTCAGTAAACACTTTATCCTATACAGGCTCATAGTGGCTCATAGCCTATCCCGAGAATCCTGGTATTAGGTGGGAAAATACTCTGAATGAGATGCCAGTCCATCACAGAACACCATCCACACAAAGACTCGAACCCAGAGGCAATTTAGCATCACCAATCCACCTACCAGCATGTTTTTGGAAGGTGGGAGGAAACTGGAGAACCAGGAGGAAACCCATTCAAACACGAGAGAGATCATGCGAAACTCCATACAGACAGTAACCTGAGCTCACAATCGAATCAGGAATCTTGGAGCTGTGAGGCGGCAGCGCTACTGCTACCACCATGCTGCCTGAGAAGATGATGTTTCACATGCCATTTCACACTGTCTAGAAACCTGAGAAACTTCAGATTTAAATCATGTGGAATTTAAATTTATTTTTAATCAGCACTGCAATTTTAGATATAAAACATACTTGCTAGAGTTCTTAATCGGGTATGATTACTTATCCAACACCCATATGCTTAACAATATTTACAAAAACAGTTTTTGGCGTATTTGAATTCTTGCTGTTACACTGTAGCTAACATTTTTTTCTTAACCAAAAAGTTTGAACAGTCTGTGTATACATACAAACTAACAAACACACAGTGTAGTGTAACGTGACTGGGAGGTTTCTGTGGTTATGCTACAGAATTATGAAACAAACCCCTCCTCTTCCACAGAAAAGTATAGTCATTACTTATCTAAAATAAGGCAGCTGCCGATAAGACTGCAGGGGTGTTTTAAGCACCAGTCAACGCTGGGTGCAAGGGCACACTAGCTGTCAGGAAACAAATGCAAAGTTTACATAACAATATCCGTTTAAACTTAGGAAAATTGCCTTAATATGTCATGTTTTCATTCTAAATTTTGACAAATTTTCCTTAAACCTCACATTTTTGCACACCTATACTGTTCTGGGTCAATTATGAACTGTTTGCTAAAACAGGGTCAAATAACAAAAGATGGTCAAGAAACAATTTCCATATGTTATAGGGATTAATAAATGTTAACCACTGGAAATGGAGATCAGTAAACTATGACCACATGCCCACTTCCTTATATTGTATGAAGGTCAAGCTGTATTCAAGAATGGCACAACACAACTGGTATGTAAGAGGAGGCTCAAGATATGAACACAGCTAAGAGATTTTTGTGTGTTGTGGTTGGTCGCACAACATTATATCGCCCACAAGTCTCATGCTTTCTTCAGGCTAATTTCCTGGAGGTAGATTTGACTCTAAGAGCTGCTGCTGTAATCACAAAGACAGCTCATCCCAGTAGTCACAGGACTCTTAGTCACAATATACTCATACTGTACCTACTTCCAACTCATGTAGTACTGACTTTATAAGAATAGAATTCTTATAAATTCTTATAAAGTCAGTACTAAATGAGTTGAAAAGAATAATTATTTACAATCCAACTATCCGGTGTCATACAGAAGGGGACAGGTTCCCTTTCGAGTCTGGTTCCTTTCAAGGTTTCTTGTCGTCACTGGACATTTTTCCTCGCCACAGTCCTCTGGTATATTCATTCTGTGCTTTGTGACACGTTCTATTGTTAAAAGCACTATAGAAATGAAACTGAATTGAAGTGAATAGAATAAAGATAGTCAGAATAGTTTTGATAGTGGGGATGCAGGGCTGGTTTTCACACTCCAAAAAAAAACAAAAAACAGAGCACTAAAGAAAATCAGTAAAGGAATGCTGTTATATCTTATACATACAGTCTCTCTGATCTGTTTAACCTGTTATTCATCCATCCACAGATTTGCTATTTGTAGATTTGGGATTTAAAGATAATTTGATGCAACCTGTTCAACCTGTGCCTGAAAATCTACAGTGATTGCAAAACAACTCAAGGCAACTATAAAAGAGACATGGCACTAAATTTCTCAATCATGTTTGATGCCTTCCATCTGAGAATAAATGTACAACTGTTCTGTAATTGTCGCTATTCTGTAATTGACCCAGAGGTGATTTGGCAACATGTGCTCTGAATGATTAGATTCATAACTGGCCAGCATCGCATTAGACCATGAACATTAACGATGTGTTCGTTTGTTCCATCACCTGTGCCAAATACTGTTCAGCAAACAGTGGTTATGTTCTACTAAATCAAGGTATGACGCAGCTAACATTGAAAAGACTTGCTGGATTAATTATGAGTAGCAGTGAATTGAATATACGATGGTCGTCGTCAGACAGGAACACACTAAACGCACTCTGTGCACAGTACGCAAACTACGCAATTTTTCCTGAAGCCATCAGTTGTCCACTTGCACAAAGCCAAACAACTGTCCTGTATGCAGAATGCAGATGTATTATTTATCCATGTAGAATTTTAGTGACATGAAGCAGAATAAAAATTGTTTTGAAACAGTGTTTTTAAAAAACATTTTAAACCACTTTAGTATTTCAGTAATGATTTTAAAGTTTGAATACACTGACACCAATATGGAGTCCTCTCGCTCTTTGACTGCTGTTTGTCAGACGACATCCCAATAAACTCCTACTGAAATAAACTGTTAAGGTAGTAGTAAAAGGTTTTGGCCATATTTAGTGACAAAAAGTACTAAACTTCTTTAGCAATAATTACAAGTTTGGCTTGTGAGAATAGTGGACAATAACTGCAACTGAAAAGCTAAGTGTATGCTGAATCAAGAGATCCAGAGAGCGCAATCTATCCCAAAATTAGCATCAAATACAAAAGATAGGCACTGTAAGTGTACATTTCAGGCACTGGCCTTACAGGATTAAAATATAAGGGATTTTTTTACCCTTCCTTGTTTACTAGTATTCACAATGTAAACAAACTAACAGCTCAGTGAATCTACACTAATAAAACTTAAAATCATTTTATAACAAGTCATTTAACAGAGTGCTGTTACACAGACCCTCTCTGTGCCTTTAAATTCCATTGCATGCTGTCATCAGGCTGTTTGCAGGAATTTAGTATAACGTTGGCTGGTCCACCCAGCAAATCATCCTACGCATGCACAGACCAAGAGGAAATACAAGTGGAAAAGACGATGACCACAAGTAGCAAAACTGTTCTATCTTCTAAGGAGAAATTCTAAATTTTCTGAGGTTTTTAACAGCCAATACAAGATCACTTCACGTATTCATGAAGACTCATCAATCTCCTTGGGGGCGTGTTTGAGAGGGTGTGTGATCATAAGTAAGCTCACAGAGTCACAAAAGATAAGACCAGACCAGTGATTGCTCCCACACAATTCATTGTCGTGATGATGTCATCGAAGGCAGACTGAAGTCTCAGTAGCAGCAGCAGTCGTCTTTAATCCTATTAGAGCTGATTAAGACTTTTAGCAGGACTCAAGCCTCTTTTGAAATGAGACCAACTGTTTAACCATTAAACCAGCTTTGGCAAGCTTCCCACTACAGCAGCAGAAATGACATCGGCCAGTTGCTGAGGGTGAAGAGGAAATCTGGAAAAATCAGGCATTGTGTTTTGTGCTAGTATGATGCCAGACAAAGTGTCATGTACAGTATATAAGGCCACCACTGAATAAGGGAAAGCTATCATCACTTTAGTCCTGTGTCCATTATATCTCAGTAATATTATGTGTATATTTTTTTTAAATCATTATTTTCCACAGCTCATCTCATGTAAACCAGTTCTGATCCCGTACAATAAAAAATATAAGGTTTTCTATTATATCAATTGTCCTGATAGACAAGACCGGTTCACTTATATGCATGTGAAGCACAATAAGAAAGAAAGAAAGAAAGAAATAACCTGTGCATGTGTGTAATCAAAACAGGGTTATAATATCATACTGATAATAGAATATTGGAACAAAGCTGTTATGACAAAATGGTAATTTGCAGACTTACGTCTCACTGACCTCTTAACCACTGGTTAGGCAAAACATAGACAGAATATAATGTTTATTTTCATATCAGTAAAATCTCACATTTAAACTAATGTTACTGACTTTGGAATTATGAGACATGGCAGTTCTAACCTGAATGAAGGTGCTGTAATTTTCTTGTGACGAGTTAATGTCCACTAGTCATTTTGTTAATGCATGTGACATAAGGTATGAATAAGTGGCAAATTGCTTAAGCTTAAAAATGACATTCCATTGCCTGAGTGTGAATCTAGTAAATTCTAGTACTACAGGCTGTCTTCCAGTAACAGCGACTGGCAGGCTTTCTGCAATCTGTCAGCTAAGAGTCTCTAAAATTAAGAGAAAGAGCAATCAGGCAGTGGAGAGAGAGAGAGAGAGAGACAGAGCGAGAGAGAGAATTTAATAAACAAGCTTAACCCCAGCATTTGCTTTACGACACACGGGAATTTAAGATGTCATGTCATGATGCCAATACAGGTAATAAAGCTGGTACAGAAATCTGCATTTCCAGACAAAATCAGGGTTGGGAACACAGAAGGTTGTGCGTAACTGAAGTCAAAGTTGGCTGAGTATCCATCCATCCATCCATTTTCTGTACTGCTTATCCTGCACAGGGCCATGGGGAGCCTGGAGCCTGTCCCAGGGAACATGAGGCACAAGGCGGGGGACACCCTGGAGAGGGTGCCAACCCATCGCAGGGCACAATCACACACACATTCACACACTACGAACAATTTTGGGAATGCCAGTCAGCCTACAACGCATGTCTTTGGACTGGGGGAGGAAACCGGAGTACCCGGAGGAAACCCAGAAGCACGGGGAGAACATGCAAACCCCCAATCCTGTAGGTACGAGGCAAACATGCGCTCTGGGTGGCTGAATATAATTATTAATAATATATTGATATAAATGTAATTATAAATATATCTAAATTTTAAAGCAACATGCTTGTACAATTATTTTCTAGATAGATAGATACACACATATATGTATAGTATAAGACATTAGTAATGCTTCCCATGCTTTAGGGATCCTCCTGATGGCAGGTGCACTCTACATTCACCTTCATCACCTGTTATTACTTTTAGCACTATCATTACACCTTGTTACTATTACTAGTCGTTTAATTATTTTCATTAGACACGATATAAGATAAGAGATGTCTACCTGCAGCTCGCACCACGCCACCTCCACTGTGGTCTCCGTGTCCAGACCCTTATACACGGTCTTAAACGAGCCTCTGCCGATCTCCACGTTAAACTTCAGGTATCGGCCATCGGGAGACGTAGCCACGGCTTTGGTCTCCACGTCCTCCTTCTCCTCTTGCTCCCATCGGCTTTCGAGTCTTTTGACCAGCTTTGGGCTGCTCTTCGTGGGCTCGGTGTCTGAATCCGAGCTCGCCTCGTGCGCACCGGCCACCGGAACCGCGGCGTCCCACTGCGCTTTGGACGGTGAGGACTGCGGAGACGCCGGGGATGGCGGCGTCTCGACAGCTTTGGTTTCCTCCGTCCGTCCTTCGGTTAAGACATTTTCTTCGGACCATGATGAAGGCGCGCTGAAAAACTGCGGCTCGAGCTCCAGTTTGTGAAGCACGTACGAGTTCCTCCTGGCGCTGAGCGCGTGCGCTCGAAGCGGCGGCACTCGGGACAGACAGTCCGCGTCCAGATCAACAGGTAAACTCGCAAAGCCGAGACCAGACACCTCCACTTCTGCATGGGACATGCTGCGAAGGAGTCGAAGGAGCGCGAGCACAATCAAATATATACTTTTGTTTGTTTGTTTGTTTTGTTTTTCACATCCAGTTCACGCGAGAATCGATCATTATTCGCGGAGTCATTAGCGATGACCGGAGCGAGAATCTCATGTTCTGCTGGTGATTATTTTCAGATGTTCAGATGAAATCTGAGAGAGAAAAAAAGTCGAACATTAATCGAATCAATAGAATTAGCAGCAATTTATTCACTACTTGCTTATTCAGTTCGGAAGAATTAGCAAAAGGAAACTTTCTCCAAAACAGATAAATCATTACCTCAAGCTGAGCGACCAGCAGAAACGGACGAATTGTTCCGCGGTTCAATCGACGCACGCGCATTCGGTTGACGCTGCTTAATTAACACGAGCTCTGCACAGCTTGTTCTGGACGCGCGAGCGCGAGTCGTGCAGTCGTCGCTGTGTGCGCATGAGCCCCGCCTCCTCCTGTACCTGAGGCCATCGCGTGCTGCTGCATCAACCCCCACGTGCCGAGACCCATGCACTGCGACCACCACTACTTAACCTACAGTCCGTGACTGCCGCATACACTGCAGGCGACCGAGCAGCAGTTAAAGGTCTCTGCTGATGATTGCAGCTTTGTTAGTTCAGATCACAGGACTGCCAGAGAGTCACTGCTGGGGCCTTGAGCAAGACCCTTAACCTTCAGATGCTCAGCATGAGGCTTGTAGGCTATTCTGCATAAAGTGGGGCCCAAGATTAAAAATGTTAATGTAAATATTTCTCTGCTGGAGCCTAGTTAGGCTGGTGAAGTTTAAAAAGCCTTGAGCATTTATACACAATATGGCCAAAAGTATGTGGACATCTGATCATCACACCAATATGTGTTCCTTCCCCAAACTGTTGCCACAAAGTTTGAAGCACACAACTGTATAGGATGTCTTTGTATGCTGTAGAGGCCAAGAGGCCCAAACCTGTTCCAGCACGACAATCTACGCAAAATGACAATGCCCCTGTGCACAAAGCAAGATCCATACAGACATGGTGTGCCAAGGTTTGAGTACTTTTGGCGATATGATGAATATACAACAGGTTGGGAAAGTATTCAGACCCCTCATTTTTGCACACTTTGTTGTGTTACAGATATAATTTACAGTCGAGTAAATTGACGTTTTCAAGTTCTAGAGACATCTCAAGATAATCAAAGCAAAAAGGACCCACCTGACATCTACATGAGAGATTTGTGTTTTTGATTTTTTATTCAATTTGAAAAATATTTTTTATTTTATTTGAAAAAAATTCTATAAACTTTTTTGCTTTGTCATTATGGACTATTTAGTGTAGATTCAGGGCCAAAAAAAAGTACAATAAATCCATTTTAAATGAAATCTATATATAATGTGCACAAAACTGAATATTTTCCAAACCCGCTGAACTCGAGCTTACTGTGTGTCAACATCCTTGTCCACTTGCCCTGTCATTTCATTTCCTGTTAGGTTTCCCCATCACCTTCATATACAGCACTCCAGCACTTGCTCAAGCAAAGTATGATACATTGATGATACATTGCAGGCCTGAAGGATCAAGTCAAACTGTACATTTCAAGAGCAGAACTTTCTCAGAAGGCATTGCATTCTGATGTAATTTGAAAAATCCGCTCCCTATGACTACCTTCCCCTTTGTGCTGCAAGAAACAACTTGTGACATAGTTAATTTGACTTCTAAATCTTGACAAAAACACAACAGTATTGCCCTGATGTATTTATGGCCATTTTGCATTAGCTGCACTGCATTGCATTTGCAACTGCTTTTTGTGATTTCATTGTATGTTCATTAATATTTACAAACAGTGAAACAGGGCATTTGACAGCCGTACACAAATAATTAAGACAGCACCGCACAGTCTGGGATATTTCTCATGTTGGACTCAAAAAGCAGTATATTTAGAGATGTAAATGCCATAATTAATACAGAATGCCATTACTGTTCACTAAAAACATGATTCTAGTAAAATAATTCAAGCTGCAAGCAGCGATCTTCGGGGTCCAAACACACTTCTCAAACAGCGCCATCAGTGGCCCGTTCCTGCCACACTAAAGAGTCCAAAGATGAACATGCTGTTTTGTAAAGGTCGCTCAATGTTAAGCATGTTAAATGTCTGCTAAAAGCTAATTGGCAGATAGCAGCCATGTTTTGAAATAACCCAGCCATCCTTAGAAATACACTTAAAGATTAGCACAATGACAAATTTCAGCTCGATTGAACTTACAGTTCCTGTGAAAGCTATTGGAACTTAACATTGCCCTATGGATGACCACACGCCAACCTTCAGTATGCACACGGCTTCTGAATCTTGTCTTGAACATGCCTTCAAGTTTAACCAGTCATGAGTTACAGCTGTTAATTAAACTAGAATTAATGGGCATGTGGTTGCTATATTGTATACAAATCTCAACGTTTTGATAAAATATTGAGGTTGAGACTGCACTGAGCAATTCACACCAATTTTGTGAATATCAGCCAAAAAAAAAAACAGGACTGATTTGCAAATGTGGGTGGATTTTATGGCTTGAGCCAATTAATCACTTAAAGAAAAGAATTTTCACTGTATATATCATATTTTACCTGCAAAAAGAGTAGCCCCCAGTGGCCAATTTGTGTGAGGGTCCACAGGGTCCTAGAAGGTCCCTAGACTGAATGCCACAATTCACTCTAAAATGCCATTAGTGTGTATTAAAATATAAATCCAATAAAATAGAAATAATGTTATGTAAGGCAGAGGCAAGCACATGTTTATGATCCCACTATACTGTTAAGCCATACCAGTGTTAACTGAAGGTTTGTGCAGTATTACATCTCCATGTCCAACAGAGGGCGCCACCACATAACAGCTTATCCTTCAGAATGTGACACTCCACAGTTTCCAACCATGTAAATGAACTTTCCTTACAAGTTGTGCGGAAATATGGAGTCCAAAATTTTTTGACACATTTAACTTTACAATAATCCCAAAAATTATCTTAACTTCTAATGTGACAAAAGCTCCACAGATACAGGACCTCTAAACAGCATGTTTGGGTTTCATGTTTTCAACCTTGCCCACAAGATCTACTTTATAAACCCAGTCAAAATCCAGTCCATCATGTGTCAGGTTGTAATGTTTTTCAAAACTAACACTGAAGATTTTTATTGGAGAATTTACGAGAATTCTGTGAGAATACCAGGGAGGCTTGTAGAGTGTGCTAAACAACTGACCATACATTGCTGAACAGTTATTCTTTAGTAGCAAGACAAAAAAAATGTTTTGTCAACCAGTTATCAAAAGGACATTACATTAAAAATTTTATCAAGATAAATCATGTCAGATCTTCTTCCACTTTTAATGTGATATAGGAACTAACAAAATTCAAGTAAAAATACCGAAAAGTTTTAGGGAAAAATTTTTAATGAAAATTTTAATTTAAATGAAAATTTTAAATGACCTGGTTGCATAAGTGTGCACACTCCTTAACTAATATTTTGTTAAAGCACCTTTTGCTTGTAAAACAGCACTCAGTTGATAAGATTTGGCAAATTTATTCCACTCTTCCCTGCAAAAAATGCTCCAGACTTATCAAATTGTGAGGCAATCTCCTGTGGCCAGCCCTCTTCAAGCCATTCCACAAGTTTTTTCTTTTTTCTTTGATAGGATTTAGATCTGAGCCCTTTGTCATGCTGGAAGGTGATATTTTTCATCCTCAGCTGTCCAACAGAGGCCTGAGGTTTTTGTATAATAGATTGATATTTGGAGCTATCCATGATTCTCTTGATCTCAGTCTAGCCTCAGTCCCAGCTGAAGATAAGCAATCCCATAGCGTGATGCTGCCACCACCATGCTTCACCGTGGGTATGGTGTTCTTTGGGTGATAAGCTGTCTTGTTTTTTCATCAAACATATCTTTTAGAATTATACCCAAAAAGTTCCACGTTGGTCTCATCAGACCAAAACACATTTTGCACGTGGTTTGGGATGATTTAGGTAGGCTTGTTTTTTTTTTTCTTTCTTCCCCATGAGGAATTGTTCCGTCTAGTCACCCTCTCCCCTAGTCCAGACATGTGAAGAATACAAGATTGTTGTCTCATGCAGGCAATGCACACTTATGCAACCAGGTTATTATAAAATTTTCTGTTTCCCCTTAAAACATTTGTTTTTAACTTGAATTTGTTAAAGGAATCAATGAATTTGTTAAAGAATCACATTAAAGGAGGAAAATCTGACATGATTTATCTTGGTTTCATTTTTTTTTACATCACAAAAACCTGCCATTTCAACAGGGGCATTTAGACCCATTATATTCATGTTAATTTCTTTAATGACATACAAACCTTTTTCTGTAATATTTCATAAGTTTGGAAATCTAAAATGTATTTGTACTGATGAAACAATGCATAAGTCATAAACATCTATAACAAAATTAGTATTTAATAATTAGAGTGCCTAAGACTGTGGTAGAGTACTGTTTATGTACTGAAGGAAAAGTAGCCTAAATATTTTGTATCCAGGCAAATTCCAATACATACAGTCCATTTCATGCATCTTTAACTTCAAACTGTTTACTCCTTGGTTTTGAAAGATGTGGAATATGCAGCTCAGCTCAAGTGGATTAAAGTGTACACATGCACAAGCGTAAATAACTCACACTAAAGCCTATGATTTACAGAACAGCAGCATAACTAGTGATTGCTGGAATGCACATTAACCCAATGCTAGACATCAGTAGTTATTAGATTTTTTACACAATCTTGCGGTACTTGTTCATTTTTGTACCACTAGAGTTGTGACATCATCCAGATGCTATCCATATCTTCACTTTCATTTTTTTTTTTTGTCATTTCTGTATTTCTAAACCCCATTTTTAGTTTTTAGGTTGGGTTTATAGCCTTCAAGCTAAAACAAATACAGTATGTTGAACACTAGAAAGAAATCTTAACACTAAGAAAAGGGAAAATGTAAACTAGAAAAATACTTTCAACATTAAACAGGTGTTGATATTGTTTATGTAACTTAGAGACTGAGATCATGACTGGTGTCTCTGCTTCTGATTACCATCCCAAACCATTAAAAACATGCACAAGAGAAAAGAAAACCCCTCTTATTTATTTGTACAGTATTATTATGGTATAAAAGGTGGTTGGAGACAGACACAGACACGAAGAATAGTGCTACTGGAAAGTTTCAGCAACCAAAGTGCCAGAACTGGCATAAGGACAATTGGTTTGTATCTTCATGTGTCTTGGAAAGGAAGCATCAGGTGACTCCCAGTAAGAATTTTGGGTTTCTTGGTAGCACACACAGGAGATATTCAAGTAGAATGAGAGTCTGCCATAATTTACAGCACTAAAAGAAAAAAGTCACTGACATGTTGACTCGAAAATATATATATTTTTTCAGATATGCCATAGTAGTTGACTGAACTTTCAGCCGTTTGCATTGCGAGTGAAATCCTATATCAAACTCACTGAATAGGCTTGTAAGTCATCTCCAGTTTGTCAGGTGTAAAATCACCAATTCAGAATAATTCCAACAAGGAAATTATTAATGTATTTAGGTTTATCTACACAATAATGACTTTCAATGCAACAGTTAAGTAATGGAGTGCTATGATGCTTTGGGCTGGTTTTCCAGTCACAGCTTAAGACTGAAACATTTTTTGCATGTTCTGCATTTGAAAATCCTACTTAATCTGTGTCAGGAAATCCAAACCCTAAAGCCCTTCCACCGGAGCGCTGAGCCCAATAGATCAAAAACGATCAGACTGGGCTTAAAACATCGCAACGCTGTCCGAAAAAAATGTGGTTTGATATATCAGAAGAATTTGACTCCTTTTCCGTCATCCATTGTGATGATCTCTGCTTTGCCTTCAGCCTGCAGGGCCTGCAGTGCACGCAGCAGCATCCACTCCTCCAGCCCATGGAACTCTGGGAAATGAAGTGCACTGTCATTCACTTGCATGTCCTTCAGTACATGTTCATTAAGCATTACTGACCCTGAAAGAGCCCTGAAGAATTTGTCTAATTAAAAAAACATTTACTGGATTTCCATGCCTTCTTTGTGCTTTGTAGAAGTCATGAGCTATTTAAATTATTACATTACCCACAGAGTTTAGTTAAATACTCAACAGTCCTGTTGAATTCTCCATTCTGATATGGATTAATTTTCCAAAACAGAAGCTCTGACAATAGTCCCAGCTGAAAGGCAAATCACAGGTTTATATTAATGTTTTCATTCTAATACTTAGTTTCTAAAGTAACAACTTTATAAACCAGTATTGCCAATGCTTGAGATAAAGTTTTCCGCTTGTTTTGCAGACATTCCAGAGCATTAAACATAACTATAAACAGATGGAAAGCATGATGTGTCATCTTTAATAAATAAAATATTGTAACAGTCTGCAAATTGCTTTGGTATGAGAGGAGTAAAACAGTCTGGGTGCCGATCGTTATAGCAAAGTAAACAACTTCAGGGTGGCAACAGTAACTCGTGCTGGGTCGCATCACACCACCCCATTGTTGATTGTTTTCCTATAACGGCATGCCCCCGAGTGTTTTATTCCTTAATTATTACACTCATGCAAGTTACTAACAAAAAAAAAAATGAAAAAGATACCGCAAAGCTCTTCATCACCGAGACTTTGCCATGGCGGAAAACGTGAATTTAAAATTACACATATTTGAAGCATCAACCATACAAATCCCTACGTAAGTTGTTACTTTAGAAACAAAGTATTAGAACAAGCTCATTAATATAAACCTGTGATTTGCCTTTTTTTTATCACGATCCCCTGGCAACGCTCACCAGGCCCATCCCATGCTCAGTACATTCCATCCTGATCACTGCGGTCTGTGAATAAACAGCACCTGCTGAAACCGCACCCACCCCAAACTGAACAGCGTACACTGCACAGATTCCATGTAAGAAATGTCTGAGGATTTGGGGTAGCACTTAAACACTGATGCAGAAACACCATTAACCCTCACTCTCTGATTTATGTTTATCTACATGCTCTCTATTGCCATGCTGTTACCATTTACAGTGATTAATTTGATGTTCCTCATAGTTACTCTGTCCCTGTTACTACTGTGCATGACTACCACTCTAGCAAGATTGTATCACTTGTAATATAACTGCTTTGTGGCAAGTGACCTGGGAAAGTCAAGATTTGCTGAGGACTAGCAAACCTTGAAATAAATTGTGGCACTGTGTTCATCCTACAACTATCTTGCATTTGTTTCTAACCAGGCTGCACCTGGATTAGATTATGCTTTACTTCCTGCATAAAATCATGGAAAAAATCATTTGCCAAATTAATCAATCTAAATGTAACAAGTGAAAAATTTTGACTTTAACCTTTTGCGTCAACCTTTTCTCACCATTCCGCTGATGAAATGGAAAACGACGTATCGAACTTTCAATCAATATGAACAAATGAATTATTTTATCACCAGAAGTCTGTTATAAGATTAGTCAAGACACTGTTGGGTTTCTGTGTGTAGAGTATCATTACTCTGTGTTTAGCTAGTGGTGAGCAGGGTGATGGGAAAGGGAGGGGTGTGAGCCCCCTGCTGGCCAAACGATTCACACCTCTCCACAGTAATATTGGTACAGAGATAAACCAGACAGAACAACTAAAGCTTTTCTGATAGTAAAACATCATATACTAACTGCCACTATAAAAATATAATATTTAAACCTAGTAGGGTAGGTAAAAAAAAAAACTTTGAAAAACTGCTAATTCTACTTTTATATGAGCCAGTAACCACTACTGTGGAGTGTGACCACAAATAAATTCAGCTCTGAACACGGGCACTCACAAAACTGGTCAAAAGAGTAAAATATTGTATACCAAGCAACACAAATCTGACAACCTGCCAAGTAAACCTTCTGGGAAAAAAACAGTAAACATACCTTCGCTTTCTGTGTCATCGCCATTAGAAAGCTCATAAAGTGTAAACACTGAGTTGACCATGCCATTTTTAGACACCTGAGAACAATAAAAAGAGAATCCATCAGAATTATCAGTTAGTGTGTCTGTGTGAAACAGTGCGTGTACGATACTCATACAACACAGTATCACAGAACATCCTAGCAGCTTTGTTCTCTTAAACAGGATGATTTCAAATGCCATAAAACTCTACAACAGTTGTTTCGGGAGACTCAGCCTTCAGTAGTTTATCAAAGCAATGCAGCATACAGGTTTCTTTGATTTAAAAATGAGACTTTCCCATTTGAAAAATACTGTGTGCCTTGAAACAAGGCTTTTGCAACATTTTCTACACTGGCATTCCGTTAACAGTATAATGTTCAAATCTTCTGTACATCACTACACATCTATTGTCCACACAGAAATAAATACAGTTAACCACTATAACACAAGTACACTCTTTGGCCAAAAGTTTGTGGACACCTGACCATCACAAACCTATATATGGGTCTTCTGTAAACTTTTGCCACAAATTTGAAAGCATACAATTGTATATGACGTCTTTGTGCACTGTAGCATTAAGAAGATATGGCTTGCCAAGGATGATGTGGAAGAACTCGAGTGTCCTGCACAGAGCCCTGACCTCAACCCCACTGAACACATTTGGGATGAGCTGGAACGCAGACTGCACCCCAGACCTCCTCACCAACATCAGTGCCTGATCTCACTAATGCTCTTATAGCTGAATGAACACAAATCCCCACAGCCACGCTCCAACATCTAGTGGAAAGTCTTCCCAGAAAAGTGGAGGTTATTATAACAGCAAAGCAAGACTAAATCAGGAATGGGATGTTCAACAAGCAGATATGAGTGTGATGGTCATGTGTCCACAAACTTTGGCCATTTAGAGTATACTGTATATAACTGTTCAGTAAAAACTCGCTATCAAATGTAGAAGTAGTATATTATACATGACAGCTCCTATAAATACTGCAACAAAAGCATTTCCTCAGAGTGTAAAATGACTTCATCTTTAACACAAACTTTATCTTTAACAATTTATTGGAACAGCTTAATCGAAAAAAAACGCTACTGTGAAATCCACTGTCAATGTGCAGAGGTGCTAACATCAAATTATAGCAGGCAGAAAGAAAAAAAAAAAAAAACCACAAGATTTTACCACACAACCCTCATGTATGTCTGTGGAGTGATGGATCCATGCTAAAAGCATACATAATAAACAGCACACTCTACTCTTTTTTTTCAGGTGTCTCCCATATCGCTGCAGTAAGTGGTCAGAAACCTTAATGTTTTAGCTAAAGCGTAAATATTGGCACCTCTGAATGTCGCATGTAAACAGTATGCAGACCTCACCCATTGATAAATCAGCTTGCCCCATTCTTCAGGTCTTCGCCACATGATTAAACAGCGTGTTTTGTTTTTGTCCATCCATTCCAGGTTCCCTGTGGTCAGAAGCAACAGTGACAGTACAGTTTTATAAACTCGCTTGAACTGGAATCTCTGGACACTGTTGACATAAGACTGTGTTTGGAGGAAATGTAACAGTTTAAAAAGGATTACTGAGCTCCAGCTCACCTTTTTTCCTCAGTTCCTCAAAGACAACTTGTATGGCCTCAACAGAGAGTTTTCCTGAACAACTGAAGTCAAGTGAATATGCAGAAAAGTTTCCGAAAGGAATTACTTCACACAATACAAATTTAAAGTTCGGGTGGTCACATTAGTTTTGCCAAATGTTGCATTATTCAATCAATTTATGAGTAACATGTTGTTGTAAAAGTGTCTTTACACAAGTGAAAATGATATGTTGCGGGTTAACGCTGACTCCTGTTGTAGGGAATAAAAAATATAACCATCTTATGATCTCTAGACTGGCAGGACTAATCTTCTTTTATCTTGTATGATCATTTCTGTTAAATATCTTTGGCTTTGCTAGCAGTATCCACAGTGCATATAGATTTACACAACCCTTTCAAATTCAATGTACCTTTATTTGAGAAAGTGCTGCCAACTTAGCTACTTTATTTAAATTTTTTTTTTAAAAAAGTTAGATATTAGCGACTGTCCTGCACTGGATATGGCTCTCCAACTCACATCACAGCTGCTGGTTATATGAGCTGAGTCAGACGAGCAAGAGCAGCAGTTTTAAAAGATGCATTTGGATGTCTTCATGTGTCTCAGAGGAAACACGTTAGCTCTCACTCTCCCCGACTGGTAGCTGTCATATACTATTTTGCCAAAAGTTTGTGGACACCTGACCATCACACTCATATGTTTGTTGAACATCCCATTCCTGATTTAGTCCCTCTCTGCTTTATAATAAGTTCCACTCTTCTGGGAAGCTTTCCTCTAGATGTTGGAGCGTGACTGTGGGGACTTGTGTTCATTCAGCTACAAGAGCATTAGTGAGATCAGGCGCTGATGTTGGTGAGGAGGTCTGGGGTTCAGTCGGCGTTCC